>NC_087449.1:60356465-61606465 GCF_036321535.1 Camelus dromedarius | reverse complement strand
ATCCATTCATTAGTTAACAAACTGTTACTACATTCTTAACATGTGAGAAAAAAAGATGAGCCAGAGAGACATAATTCCAGCCTTCACGATGCTTACAAACACATTTTAATCAAATAGACAAATAAATGAAAGATTACAGACAGACAGACATTACAAGATAAGAAAATTACAGATCAACATATTAAAAAGGATAATACATCTTGACTGGTTGAGGTTGATCCCAGAAATGTGAGGCTTTTTTAGCCAATGAAAATCAATTAATAAAATGATATTAACACATGAAAAGAAAATATAATATGATCATTTTTACTAGGTGGAGAAAAAGCATTTGACAAAATTTAACGCCCACCCATAATAAAATATATTTTACAAAACTGGGACTAGGAGGAGATTTTATCAGTCTGTCATAGAGCGTCTATGAAAATTTAGTGGTTAATAACAAACTTACTGTTGTAATATTGAGCATTCTCCCCCTAAAGATGGAGATAAGTCAAGGAATGTCTGCTCACATTATTACGGGAAGTCCTAGCCAGCACAAGAAGGCGGAAAAATAAAATGAAGCCACAACAACTGGAAAAGGAAGAGATAAAGCTGTCTTTGCAGATGACCTAATTTTGTATGTAGAAACTTGTCAGAAATCTACCAGAAACTCTACTAGACATAATAAGTGAATTTATCAATGTCACAGGTGCAAGTCAATGTAGAAAAATTGATTAATTAAAATAGCATTCAAAACCACAAAATACTTAAGGGTATATATTTTCAAAGATGTCAAGGCATTTAAATTAAAAAACTAAAAAACATAAATGATAGAAATTAAAGGACAAAATAAGTATAGAGACATACCACTGTTATAAAGGTATCAGTTTTCCCTAAATTCATCTGTAAATTCTACCCATCCTGATCAAAATCTTAGCTGGCTTTTTTTTTGTTTTTTTTTTCCCCAGGGAATAAGTAAGCTGATTATACTAAGAAATGCAAATGACATAGAATTGCTAAAATAACATTTAATTAAACAAGGTTAGAGGATTTACTCTCTATGACTTCAAAACTTTTTTTAAAGTTATAGTGATCAAGACAGTGTGACGTTTTAGAAAGGCAAGAAAGTCAAAAATAGAAATAGATACACACATATATGGTTGACAAGAATGAGAAAGCATTTTAAGGGAAAAAGGAAAGCCTTTTCAACAAATAGTGCCAGAACAACCATATATCATGGGCAGAGGGTGCAGTTTTCATCCTTACCTTATACTATATACAAAAATTAATTTGCGAGAGATTATACACCTAACATAAAAGCTACAAACTATAAAGCTCTTAGAAGAAAATATAGGGAAATATCTTCATAACCTCTAGTTAGGCAAAGATTTCTTGGAGACAGCATAGAAAGCACAAAATATAAAAAAAAAATTGATAAATTAGACCTAAAATTCACATTGTTTTCTTATCAAAAGACACCATTCAGAAAATGAAAAGACAATTCTCAAGTTAAAAGAAAAATTTCGCATTATCTATCTCTAACAAAGGACTTGTATACAGAACAGGGAAGGAACTTCTATAATTCGTTAATCAAAAGACAAACAACTCAATTTTTTAGAATGAGCCAAAGACTTGGGCAGACAGCTAGTCGTTCCCACAAGAAGATGCATAAATGATCAGTAAAGACTGACAATGTGCTCAACACCAGGAGTCGTCAGGAAAATTGCAGATTTCAACCAAAATCAGATCCCGCTTCACACGTTCCACTTGCACAGCACTTTACAGGTGAGAAACCGACACAGGAAGGGGGCCCTGCCTCTGTGCGGTTCCTCGGAGCAGCGATGGCAGAGCACACACCAGGACTGCAGGTCTCGCCGCGAACGTAGCCCATGGTGTATCTGACATCGTTTCTCCTCCTACGAAGAAGCAGCTACCTCTAAAAATAGATCCCCAAGAACTGGCACCTCGACTCTAGAAAGCCCTGGAGTTTCATTCCAGGGAGCCATGGCTGCATTTTTTAAAAGGGAAATCCAATTTGGTGCCCATAAAAATCCTCATTATCTTGCTAAGGTTGGCAGTTTGGGACTCTGAAAGAGCTGGAATCTCTATAAACTACTGCTGGCAACCATCCACCTTAGCCTGGTAGACAGAGAGAAAATCATCTGCTTAATGCCCAGATGATGTTTAAACATCCATGTCTCCCACCTCGTGGGTGGAAGGCCGTGCCAAGGGCCCCAGTGGGTGCGGCAGCCCAGACGGAGTTCTGCGCCGGCTCACATCCACCCACCCTCTGGTGGTCATCTTCCCTCTAAGGGAGGAAACACAACCCAAAACAAGGTACTGCTCAGATTTTTATTTTTTCCTCTGTCACAAAGAAAGAACGCTGTTCATATAAAGAATTTCGGCTTTCTGTTCCTGGATTTTTAACACTAGATTTCTCAGCATTGTCCTAATGAAAATTAACACATCAAAAACTTATCTTCCATTTGTGTTTCTCAATTCTGTCCCTACAGAGGGGTCAGTAAACTTTGGCTGGCAGGCCAAATTCAGCCAGCAGCTGGGGTTTTTTTTTGTTCTTGTTGTTTTTTTTTTTATGACCCTCAAGCTAAAAATGGTTTTTTACCTTTTTAAAGGGTTGTTCAAAAGAAACAAAACAAAGACAAATAAGTGACAGAGACAGGTGGCGTGCAAAGCCTAAAACAGTCACTGGCTCTTCACAGAAAAACGACCGCTCCCCAATCTAGATAATAATAGTGTTCTACACACAAAGAGTTTTCGCAGACAAATAATTTGGGAACAACTGGGTTAACACAGCAAACAGGGTTTGGGGTTGGGTTTGTTCCCACCCCCACCCCCACCCCCGTAAACGCACACCTTACCAGAGCCTTTACTCGTGACATTTTTGAATCTCGAGGAGATGGGTACAGTAGGCAATGATCCCATTCTTCTTTTGCCTCGGGACCATTTTCTTGTGGGATGAGGTTCCAGAACTGCCTTATGTTAAGGCCTTCTTCATTAGAGCTGTGTTGTTAACAGGGCCGTAGAGTTTGGTTGGATGAGGGCCTGCCGTTGGCGTGGACTGGTTGCACTTGAGAGTCAGAGACCATGCGATTAAGGGCTCTGGCGCCTCACTGGGTTTGAAACTTCTACTTGCGGCCTGTGGGACCTTAGGAAATGCACTTCACCTCTCCGGGCCTCAGTTTCCTCTACTGAGAAATGAGGGTAATCACAGGTGCTGTCCGTGAGGGTCACTGCAACAGTCCCTGGAGATGATGTGTGTAAAAAAACAGCATGGAGGCTGGCACAGGAAAGCTCTGGAGAAATGGTAGCTGTTGCTGTTACTCATCTCTGCCGTGGGAATCGTGAAGCCTGCCTAACAGAGTTGTTTAGCATAATAAACTGATTATGTATGGGGAGAGGATTCACAGTGAGGAAGAAGTGTGTTTGCCTAGTAAAATATGACTATTGTCATTCTAAGAAGGTTTGCCTTGTTTAAAGAAAGTGTATGCGTTTCCTAGGGCTGCTCTACCAAAGTGCCACAAATGAAGGAGTTTAAAGCAAACTTATTCTCATGGAGTCCAAAGGCCGGAAGTCAGAAGTCAAGGTGTCAGCAGGGCCCGCTCCCCCTGGAGCCTCTGGGGAGGGATCCTTCCTGGCCTCTTCCAGCTCCTGGTGGCTCCAGGTGTTCTTGGCTGGTGGCAGCGTCACTCTGAACCCGTCTTCACATGGCGTTGTCCCTGTGTGTCTGTCTTTACGTCGCCTTCCCTCATCTTATAAGGACTCCAGTCATATTGGTTTAAGGGCTCATGCTATTCCAATCTGACCTCCTCTTAATAAGGTCACCTTCTGAAATCCTGAGAGTCAGGACTTCAGTGTATCTTTTGAGGGGAACTCAGTTCAACTCATTAACAGCAAGGTTTCGCAGCCTTGGCACTGCTGACGTTTGGGGCGAGACAGTTCCTTGCCGTGGGCCGTTCTGTGCACTATCGGCTGCTTGGTAGCATCCCTGGTCTCTACTTGCTGGATGCCAGGAGCACCCCTCCCCCAGTCAAAACAATCAAAAGGTCTTCAGACGTTGTCACATGTCACCTGAGAAGCAAAACTGGCCCAGTGGAGAACCTCTGTGTTTAAAACATAATACTTTGTAGACCAACCCCAAACAGAAAGACTTCCTCCAGGGAGACTGCAGAAGTGGCCGGTACGGCAGTCAGCTGGTAAAGCGTGGCTTTTCCTCCTACGGCATGTTGCTAATAATAACAACTGCAGATTTTGCATTGCTTAGCAGATCTTTCTGCTGAGATAAATTTCTCTACTACCTGGAGGACATAGTTATTATTGTTGGTTCATAAGCAAGTTGTAGCTTAAAAATGTAAATTGCTTGGAAATAAACCAAATTTGGTGACATAATAATAAAAAGGAAAATCGATTTCTCCAGAAATACACATCTGTTCATTAGAGCTGTCTGCTAGTCCATGGCAGCTGTTTCCATTTAAAAACTAAAGATCTAAATATAATCCTTTGCAGCGTAAAGTTAGTAGAGAACATGTTCATAATTCTGTGGAAATGGTTTAGCAATCAAGTGTAGTTTGTTTGGGACATGACTTCTATGGAGGCCCCTGGACATACAGATGGAAAGCAAAGTGTGGTGACTACATCCCCATTGAGGCTGTTGACCATCTGGTGTCCCCAGTTTGAATCTCGCTGGGACAGGGCAGGGGGTGGCAAGTTCCTGGGGAACCAAATGGTTGGTGTCCTTCATCCACACTTAGAAAACTTGGAAGATTTTCAGTGTCGTAGGTACACTGGAAGTGATCCAGCCTACCTGTCACCTGTGTGCACTCTCTCTGGGCAACTGAGCTGGAGAATCTGGGCTGAGTTGGTAACAATGCCAGTATCATTCCCCACTGATATTCTTGGCTTCCATGCAAACCAGTCAAAAGCTGAGCCTTGCGCTGGCTTAGCACAAAGGCATTTGTGTCCAATGTGTTTGCGATCCCAGGGAGATTCCTGCCCCTGAACGCACACCCCTACCTATGCCTGCCTTCCTTCCACTTGCCTCCACTGTATTCCCTCAGTGCCCCCTTTTCTCTCAGTTCCATGGAGATGCTTCAGTTAGACTGTGTCTGAACCTTGGCTGTTTTACATCTTTCAGAATGAACCAGGCCACATGAGAGGCTTGAAAGGAGGAGGTGGGGTAGCAAGAGATTGGAGGTCTGATCTACGTTCAGATCTCAGTTCCACTTCTGAGCTGCAATCACTTGCTAAGTTGAGGTTCACCATCCAGGTCTACTGTGAAGACCCGAATGACTGACTTTATCTAAATCTAATAGGTGGGTGCAACATACACCAAATGTCTCACGTGGTACCTCAACCATAAGGGCATTCAGTATGTGTATGTTGATGCTGTGAGGGGGCAGTGCAGGGAAGGGAGACGAGGTAAAGGCAAACTTGGCTTCTTCTTACCACTGCGCTGCACCTCCTCGTGGCTCTGAAAAGCAATATAGTGTTTTGGAAAGCAGCAGTGACCCAGTGTGTGTCTGTTTACTGATGGGACGCATCCCTGAGAGCTGGAGTTTATCTTCTGAGCATCAGTCCGTGAACAGCAGCTGTTTGCCAAGAAGCACATGTTTGGTTTTGGCATCAGAGTGTTTATGAGTGATCCATCCGTTAGGCCCTCCCATGACGTGGTCATCAGTGAAGCGTCTAGCTCCCTGACAGGTTTACCAAACACAGAATCGATTCTCCTAATTTTCATGACATAACTGGACACTTGTAACCACCTTTGGGACCTGGAAAAAAGCTTTGTTGATAGCTTAGAAGTAGATGCAGCAGTCTGGCTAGTTTGCATAGGTGGGCATTCCCTGTGATGCATTCTACCTGCCCGGCCTCCAGCTCAACTGACTTCAGGCTGTTTGGCTTCTGGGGTCCTTCGCCTGGACTATGCAGCCAAACCAGAGACAGAGAGAGAGACACACAGAGGAAACGTTGCTTTAATTCTCACCAAATGGATTTTCATTGTTGTTGAAAGCAACTCATCAAATTCACAACTCTTATCTGCTGCAGAATTCATTGTGAGAAAAAAATTGTGGGATGCTCAACGCTCTCCCCCAGCACATTAACCAGCCCCTGTGTTCCGCAGGTCCACTTCTGGTCCAGGTCTTACCTAGCTCGCCTTCCTTTGGACCACGTTTCAAACAGTGGCTAACATGGGCTCCAGGCTTCCCAGGAGTTGAGTAGACAGTGTTGACTTTCGTTAGCTCACGCATGCACCTGCTGGAAGTGGAGAGCCCTGCTTCCGCAGCAGCACGGCCCCCGGAAGGAGTCAGACTGGAGACTCATTTCTAAATGCAAAAGGAGAGCTCCTCCATCTGAACATTTCCCCTGAGGAGAAAGGTTCTTTATTTTGCGCATGTGATGTCGAAGCTGCCGCTGCTGTCTAGGTGGCAGAAATGTCAGAAGTGCGTTGTTCATGCTTTAATTTCCTCACTCAACACTGGGTCATTAAGTTTAGCAGGATCCAAGGGCTCTAGTGACCGTATTTACCTTAAAGGATGTGCATGCAGTAGTGTTTAAAATTGTGGGCACCCCAACGGGAGACTCCTTACAACTGAATCTGTGTTCCTTCAAAGAAGGACCTTGTAATGCATTCCCCTAGATTTGTCAAGTGACTTCTCCACCTTGGGAGTGATAACAGAGAAGGGAGGTGTTTAGAAAGTGATGAGGAAGGAATGAGACGGCTTCCAAGCCTGGGATGGGTTCTGAACTCTGAATTGGCCTTTCAGGACAGCATCAGTCAACAGACACTGCTCTTCTCCTGGGGAGGGTATTTCTTACAGAAGCAAAGCAAGGACTCCAGGGGAGTGAATCTGACCATAGCCCTAGTGCCAGTTACACAAAGTAAATCCAACATCTCCACACACCTGTGGGAGAATGTGAGCCTCTCTGCTTTGAGGTACTGACTCAGCTAAAAACATATAAATCAGAAACAAACCATTGTTATGGTAATTCATGTTTTCATGGTGGTACAGGAGCAAATTCACTGTCAATGAAATAATTACATAGTTAGTCCCCACAGGGTGGGATTATATCCAAAGAAGTAATCTTTGTGCTTCAGGTGCATTCCCCACCTCCCCACATGTGCGTGAAAGGGCTTTTTACCTCTCTATAGCCCACGTTTTCAGGCATGAGTATTGGCACCAGCCCCAAAGACCGACAACTGGACTAAAGACAGAAGCACCAACCAAAATGCTAGATGGATGATTCTGCAGAGAGCATTTTTCCACTCCCAGAAACTAAAGACCAGGCTGGAGAGAAAGTGGGATTGGGGACTGGGAGGAAGTGGAGGAAGGTGGAGGGACCACTGGGGCTAGTGAGGAAGGGGAGGAAGGAGTGGGGAACATGGGTCCTGGGCAGAGTTAAGGGAGCATCAAAGAACTTTCTTCCTTCCAGAGGCCCAGGCACAGCATGGAAGCAGGCGGTGGCTGCTAAGCCAATGTGACCAACCCCAACGGTGCATCTGGGGCCCTCAGGCTAGGCTCAGTTTTCCTTTTCCCATCCACACCCCATATCTACCCTTCCATGAAAGACCAAGAGGACTGCTGTCCAGGAGAGGGTAGGCACTTGGCCATCTTTGTGGAGGGGGTTGGCAGTGTGTTAGGAAAGCCACGGTGGATATGGACAAAGGTACTGTACCCTCAAAGTGGCAGGCCCATTACCCCTTTTACATCTGTGTCCTCCTTTCTACCTGTTGGGCTGAAAAACCTCAGACTTCTAGGGCCTTGAGTTCTGAAAGTTTTTTTTTTTAGGAGCTATGAGGTTAATTCATATCTTCAGTAGAACATTATGGCCAGCTTTTGACCAGGAGGTGAGAGGTAAATTCCTTATTCAAGAAAAAGCTTGAATGATGGTGTCTAGGTCCATCCATATTGCTGCAAACGGCATTATTTTATTCTTTTTTATGGCAGAGTAGTATTCCATTGCACCCGAAGTTAATATAATATTGCATGTCAATTATACCTTAATAAAATATTAAAAAGAAAAAGAACTAAATAAAAAAAAAGAAACTTGAGCCTCTACCATAATAGTTGTCAAACTTTGGAGGACATCAGAAGAGCCTGGAGGGCATATTAAAACACAGATGTCCATCAACAGATGACTGGATAAAGATGTGGTATATTTATACAATGGAATGCTATTCAGCCATAAAAATGTCAACATAATGCCATTCGCAGCAACGTGAATGTCCCTGGAGAATGTCATTCTCAGTGAGGTAAGACAGAAAGAGAAAGAAAAATACCATATGATATCACTCATATGTGGAATCTAAAAAAAAAAAAAAAAAAGATGACAAATGAACTTAAATATAAAATGGAAACAGACTCACAGACATAGAATACAAACTTTTGGTTGCCACAGGGGAGGAGGGTGGGAAGGGATAGACTGGGAGTTGGAGATTTGTAGATACTGACAGGTATATATAGAACAGATAAATAAGTTTATACTGTATAGCACAGGGAAATATATTCAAGATCTTGTAGTAGCTCATGGTGAAAAAGAATATGAAAATGAATATATGTATATTCATGTATGACTGAAAAATTGTGCTCTACACTGGAATTTGACACAACGTTGTAAAATAACTATAACTCAATAAAAACTGTTTAAAAAAATAACACAGATGTTTTGACCCCACCTTCAGAGTTGATCTGGAGGACCTGGGGAGGGGCCGGATAATTTGTATTTCTAGCAAGTCCCCAGGATATGCTGAGGCTGCTGGTCCTGCAGCCACACTTGGAAGCCATTGCTCTACCACTGCTCTAATGGAAGGCAAATTAAAGCTCTGCTAGTCTCTGAGTTCTTCATTGTGATATTGAGACATTAATTCCATGCTTAATCCTGTCTGACAAAGGTATCTCATACAATAGAGTATGCTTTTAGGGGCCAAGGATAAGACCACCCCCTGCAACTAAAACAGTCTGAAAATTATGTGTGAGTGGGGAATTATGCCTGTAGAATGTCTAGCAGGAGATTAACAAGAGCTGAATTGGAGACGTGTGGTCTCAGGGCCTCCAGAAACATCCTAGTCCCTTTGAGAGGCTGAGCATTTGGAGAAAAGAGTTTCCTGATGCACGTTTTGCAGATGCTGATAAAAATGTCCCACAAAGAACATGACAAGGAAACGAGAAAACACCTCTCTGGTTCCGTTCGCCTCATCAGAATCAATAAATATTTATTGGCCTCCCAAAATGTTTGGGGTGCTAGGAAGCAGAACCAAACATCCAAGAGACACGGACTCTGCCCTCCAAAGAGACCACATTCTGAAAAGAAAACCAAGAAACAGGAGAATTATCTTTGGGAGGCAAGGCAGATGTGCTTCCCATGAAAGATGCAGTTAGCTTTTCACAACAGACGTGGGCCTGAAAATGTGCACATAAATTAGTGCTTTTGTAAACCAAGTTAGATTTTAAATGCACGAGAGGAGCCAACTGTTTGAAGGAACATGGCAGAGACTCTGAGAGAAGAAGAATCCCTTACTAATGTGGATGGTTGTCTCTTTCATGTATCAACCTTATTAGCTTTGATTTTTCATTTTGGTACATCCAAGTGGTCTAAAAACACAAGTAAGAGGAATTTTTCTGCATTTTTACCTTGGGAAAAGCAAATGACAAATTTATATCAGAGATTCATTGTTAAATGTCTACTGTGTATTTTACTGGGTCAACTCAGGCCATCTTTATGATTCCTTATGGTCAAAGTGTTGTTAAATCATGGTTGCTGTACCGTCACCTTGAGGTCAATAAAACAATGAAAATGTTTCTGTAGTCATCAAGGAATAATGACTTGTGTTGAGTATATTTTCTTGGACTTTGCCCTCAAGGAGATTATAATTTAGTGGGATGGGCAGGTGGCCAGTAAGTAAACAAACTAATAATTGATTATAAAATATAAAGTCATGTGATGGAAACAGAGGATGGAGTTAGAGACTAACATGGGGAAAAAAAAAAAACCTATGTAGGCAGAGTAATCCAGGAAGGCCTCCCAGAGGAGGTGACATTTAGGCTGATTCTGCAGGATAAGTAGGAGGCAGCCATGTAACTAGCTGGAGAAACTGCAGTTCATGCAGAAAAAGGACTGGATCAAAGGGAGTCAGAACAGTAGGACTAGGAGAGGCAGTTGTCTAGGAATCACATATAGCCTCAGAGCCTATGGGAAGATTTTCTTCTTTCTCTAGGGAAAGAAATGAATCCCACACAGTCCTGGAGCATGAGGAGGCAGGCTGGGCGTGGTGTGTTGCCTCTCTGATCCCAAAGAAATGTGTCAGATGGAAAGATGGCTTCTGATTTCATAGGAAATTGAGGATTCTTTCAAAGATTAAAGTTATGCCTCTATGACAAGTAGGATGAAATTTTCTAGGTGCTTGGTTGTCTAGGGTTTTTTTTTTTTTTTTGATGTAGCCGTTTCTGTTTATTTATTTATTTTTTTAGTTATAGTCAGTTTACAATGTTGTGTCAATTTCTGGTGTACAGCACAATTTTTCAGTCATACATGAATATACATATATTCATTTTCATATTCTTTTTCACCATGAGCTACTACAAGATCTTGAATATACTTCCCTGTGCTATACAGTATAAACTTATTTATCTGTTCTATATATACCTGTCAGTATCTACAAATCTCCAACTCCCATCTATCCCTTCCCACCCTCCTCCCCTGTGGCAACCAAAAGTTTGTATTCTATGTCTGTGAGTCTGTTTCCATTTTATATTTAAGTTCATTTGTCTTCTTCTTCTTCTTCTTTTTTTTAGATTCCACATATGAGTGATATCATATGGTATTTTTCTTTCTCTTTCTGTCTTACCTCACTGAGAATAACATTCTCCAGGGACATCCATGTTGCTGCAAATGGCATTATGTTGACATTTTTAATGGCTGAATAGTATTCCATTGTATAAATATACCACAGCTTCTTTATCCAGTCATCTTATGTGGATCTTGTATAGAAGTGGAAAAAAATTCCTTTTTTGCAAAACCACTTGGGTAGTGTTATAAACTGATATAAGTCAATTTGAGTATGCGCATCTATTCAGTGCTTTTTGGTAGCTATTGACAGCTGCCAGTAGTTGGAGAGGGTTAGGAATCGGCTACTCTTTCCATTACCACCAGGTTATAGTGAAAGCGTTTTTCAGACCAAATCCTGAACTACAGTCAGACATTTAGTAGCAAGCTGACACCAGACTGCAAAACAAATGTGTAAACTTCATGAAAGCCCACATACCTTGTAGGTGCTCTGACCATACCTCCCGTGGAGCCCTCACCCCAGGCAGATGAGATGGTTTACAAGCGGGAGGATATTGCGAATCTCACAGTGGGCATCAGGCAGACAGAATCCTCCTGACCACTTTCTGGACAGGGCTGTTTGGGGCTCACGGCTCAAGCCCCATCCCAAAGAGAGAAGGAGAAAGTGCCCGCATGATTCTCATATCCACGTTAGGCAAGGGTGGGAGCTACTGGAAAATATTTTAGCCAAACCACACATCTTGAACTCCCTTAATTCCACCAATGAAAACCCACTTCTTATGCCCATTATACTAAATAATGACCCCCACTTCTGCCAATGGAAAGCCATTTGGAACCTTTTTTGAGCTCGCTAGTAAAACCTCTGGTGCTGATCAGAGCTCAGAGGTAAAGAAAGATGAGGAAGCTTGGTGGGAACCGGCAGGAGTGTGGTGTTTCTGAGTAAATGTTGGGGTTCCCAAGTGTAGGTTCCTGATCAAGACTACTGTTTCCCCCCCGCCCCCGCCCTCACCAGAACAGTGGATTGAACGAACCAGCATATATATAATATCATGCTCACTATCCTACAGGGTTTTAGAGTAAATTATATGCATCCAAACAGGCAGGCACAGGCTGAAAATGTGCCGGGAATGGGTGTGGGAGAAAGGAGGCTGGGAAATTGGGTAATCTGGTTCAAGAGAGATCCCGTGCATCACATCGGGATTTGCCAATCTCCAAAGAATCAAAGTCCGATCAACTAGGCTTTACCCACGCTCTGGAGTGCTTTAGTCTTTTAGGGCAAAGGCAGACAGATGTTCAGCTTGGCTGGGGAGCCTCAGTTGCAGCTCTAGGTTAGCCGTTTCCAGCCTTTTCTGGCAAGATAACCCCTAATTTCAGTTGAGTCAACTCAGGCCATCTTTATAATCCCTGAGAGTCGAAGTGTTGTTAAATTGTGATTGCTACAAAGCTGTCGTACTTTAGGGTCTGCTTATTGAAAACAGATAAAAATGAGAAAAAGTTACTACGAATTCAGCAATACTTTGAATTTGTCTTTTGTTATTCACAGTAGCATCACATATGCACTTGAAAAAAAATGCAGGAGGTTAGATTCAAAAGTAAGGGGAAACAGAGAGGAAACAGCCCAGGCAGACCCCAGGTACATAGGAGACCCATGCACCTGCTCTCTCTCTAAGACACTCAACACCGACAGCCTCTTTCCCCATCCCCCCGACTCCCCACACTGGAGTCAATGGCTTTTTCTCCAGCTGAGTCTGGGACAAAATGGTAACATTTATGGAAAACTATGTACATCTCTTAAACACTGGGATAGCACACTTCCTGTGAGGCCCTAGAAACTGACCCACTGAGGACAAAACTGCCCTGCACTTTCTGCCTCATGCTCACCCGAAGACGCGAGGCTGCCTCGAGGAATGACATGTGCAGCCACGTGTGCACGTGGTCAACTCAACACAGGGAGAGTCCTCGGAGTCTGGAAGCAGGGCCCCCTTCAAACACTCCCTGGGACCCTGGCCAGCCGTGACTGTTGGTCACTGGTCAACACACAGATAAGCACAATGCGAACAATGGAGAGAAGAGAGGTAATTATTTTTCAGTACGTCCATGTATCACATCAACACGTTGTACACTTTAAATTGACACGATGCTATATGTCAGTTATATCTCAGTCAAGCCAGAAAGAATTTTAATGAAATAAATGTTTAAAAATAGTAAGGAAAGGGAAGTGTCCCAAGACCCAGTGCCTGAGCACTGTGGATGAGAGCACAGTGGCTCCTCGTCTCCTGTGGATGTTTTACCGTCTTGATCGTCGACAGTGTGCGTTCAGCTCCCGCACATGCGTGGCTGATACAGGCAGTGTACCCAGAAGGAGTACCTTCCCGTCACGCGGGATAAAAGCTGAAGCAGAATGAGTCAGCACCCCTCAGCCCCACATCCTGGCTGCAGAGCCTTGGGCAGGTCACGTGACCGCCCTGAGCCGCGTCATGTGGTTAAATGGGGTGACCTGGATAAAGCATAGTAAGTGCTCAGTAAAGGGCGCCCATCACACCCATCATTAGACTCTGGGTACGGTCATCGCAGCGGAGCAGGAACAGCAGACCACAAAGCGTTACGCGAAATGAAACTGTTTCGGCCGTGCACGCTTTCGTTGGCAGAGCAGATACTCCTGTGGTATTGTGTGAGTCTGCTGAGCATCAGATGGGATTTGTTTAGCATCAGAATCTTCCTGATCAGCCAGACATTTATGTATTTTATATGTCGAAAAAGAAACATCATCTTGCATCACAATTGAAGAAAGGTAGCTACTTACCCGTTCCCCCTTTCTTGTGGTTTCTGGATATAAGCTAATGGGAATGACAGCATTTTGCTGTGGTGCTTAAATGGAAGATATTCTAAGGTGTCTAGCCACTCAGTATAATATAGACATTTAAAAATAGCATGGGGGTGGGAATCAACCCACCATAGAGATCTTTTTAACCAGTAATTGGTTTCCTATCCATCCGTCGGCCGTCCCGTAAGCGTCTGTCTGTTCCAGCGATAACAGACATGAAGGAGCCTTGTAGGAACTGGAGTGGGCAGGTCCTTGGGGCCAGCACATCAGTGGAAAGACCATGCAATATAAGAGCTATCAGTCCCACCTCCTTTAGCTCAAAGGAACTGCTCTCCATGGCAACGATGACAGTCGGGAAGTGCAGGAAACAGCAGTTCCACCGAGCAGAGCAACCAACCTCTGCCCCTTTCAATCCTCAACGATCCCAACTCCACGTATTCCATTTGTCACAATGGGGTGGGTCACTGACTTAACGCTGGGCCTACCGGTGAGTCATGGTCAGGCTTTTCTGGCTGGGCAGCAGGACCAGGGCTTCAAAACATAATGTCTGCTTAGGGCAGACTAGAGACTTTCCTCGTAAGGAGAGCCACTGCTGTTCCACTGCTGAAAAGTTGGGTTCCAAGCGCAACTTTTCCTGGATGTGACAGCTAAGAGTGCCTCCAGACATTGCCAAATGTCCCCTGGGGGGCAAAATCTTTCCACTTGAGGACCATTGGATTTTGTATTGTTGATGGCCTAATAGGCCAACATTTCAGGGACTAGTGTTTTGAAATCCATTTATCCATTCATTCATCCAATGAATGTTCAGTAAGCCCCTACTATGCAGCAGATGCTGTGCTAAGCAATGGGGGATCGTTCATTAGTGAACCAGGTTCCTGCTCCAGTAGAGCTGATGTTAACATAAACAAGGCAGTTACGGAGTTTCTCTCACCCAGAACTGATACATTTCACAGAACAGAATTATCAATGATGGAAGTAATCTTTGATTATTTAATTCTCACGGCAGAAATTAATCTGAAGTGAGTGGCAATAAAAGGCTTATTTAAAAGAAGGGTAAATGGACCAAAGCCAAATAAGGACATGGACATATTTTAGATTGTGATAAATAAATAAATAGATAAATTGTATCAGTTCCCCTCCCCAATTACAACAAAATCTGCTATGTGTAAACAAAAATAAACAGTATAGCAAGTTTTGATTTAGACTATTATGTGCTAAGCATTGATCTTGCTCTGGAGACGAAGCAGTGAGTGAACAGGCAAAATTCGCTGCCCTGCTGAAGCTTATATTCTAGTGGGAAAGACGGAATATAAGATACATAAGTATAATGTATGGTATGATCTATGATGTAAACTTCTAGGAAAGAAACCCACCTCCCTGGGAAGTGGGAAATAATACAAGGTGAAGGGAATTAAGTGCTACTTAAGGAGGCGTCACTGAGACGTGTCATTTGAGTGAAGATCTGAGGGAGGTGAGAGAGTGAGTATGCAGATATTTGAGGGAAGAGCATTCCATGCAGAGGGAACAGCAAGCGCGGAGGCCCCGAGGGAAGACAGTGCCTTGTGTGCTGGTGGGGGCCAATTCCTGAGGACCTTGGCTTTGACTCGGAGAGAGGTAGGAGTCCTTGAAAGTCCAACCCCGGGCTCAGGGGCTGACTTGGGGCCGCTCTGGCTGATGTGTTGAGATTTGGCAGGAGGCCAGCTAGGAGGCCACTGCCACACCCAGGAAGAGGTGCAGGGGTCTTGGGTTAGCCAGGAGCCTGGAGGCGGTGCAGAGAGGCCAGGCCGCACGCTCCTGGCTGTCCTCCTCCACTCTGGCTGCTCTGCGGTCACGTCTGAGGGACCCTCTCCGGCTCTGACTCTAAATGGTGCAGTCCCCAGGCTGGGTCCTCAGACCCCTTCTCTTCTCTGAGGACACTCACTCCTTACTGATCTCGTCTCATCTTTGTATCTCCAGCCAGCCTCTCCCTAGACTCACCTGCCCCGCTTCAGGGCTTGGATGTCTGATAGGCATCTTGATCTTCACTTACGCAAAGCAACCTACTCCTGGGAGCCCCCCACACCCTTACCCTCTCCTCCCTCTGCTTTCTGTCTCCACCAGTGGGCACCTGACTCTCCCACACCCACTTCTGATCCGCCAAGAAGTCCTATTGGCATCACCTTCAAATAGAAAAAGTGATTAGAAAGGAGGAGTCCCCAAAAGCCCACCCCTGCACTAACAGCTGGCGTCCGCCTCCTGTGCCCTAACTTTTGAATATAATCATTGGCAGAACCGGGATCGAGGGACACACACCGGAACCCTGACTCCTCGCAGCACTTAGGCATTCGCTTAGTCTCTTATTGCTGAAGCCGGGGCGTTTCTGAGTGTCTTCATTCCTCTTTTGCACCCCTCACGATTCCAGCCCCAGACATTCATTGCTAGATACAGGGTTATGGAACTTACAAGCACAGTTCTCTGCCTCATGTCTTCAAATCCCCATAGAAATCATTACCAGGTCGCTGTGGACCCTGGCGTCCAGGAGCGTGACTGGTCTTTGGGAGCTGCCACTGATTCCAGCCTCAAAGGGCTCCTGCTAAGTCATGGAAAGTGTGTTGAGTGGGGCCGAGGTCCCACTTCTTGGAAGCAGAAGGTCATCTCTGCTTTTCCTTCGTTAAATAGAGTTCATACCTCTTCACCTCGTGAGCCGAAGTCTTCAGAGACAGACTGTCTTAGCCCATTAGGGCCGTTGTGACAAAAATACCATGGACTGGGTGGCTTAAACAATGAGCCCTTCCTTCTCGTGGTTCTGAAGGCTGAGACGTCCAAGGTTAGGACACCAGCAGATCTGTTGTCTGGTGACGGCCTGCTTCCTTGTTCTTAGACTGTCATCTTCTGTCTGTAACCCCATATGGTGGAAGAGGCAAGGGAGATCTCTGGGTGCTTTTATAAGGGCGCTAATCCCATTCATGAGGGCTTCACCCTTGTGACCTAATCACCTCCCAAAGGTCCCACCTCCTAACGTCATCACCTTGGGGGTTAAGATTTCAACATATGAATTTTGGGGGAACACAAACAGTTTGTAACACAGACTTCTGGAGAAGACAAGAAAATCACAAAGAGGAAAAAAGCCATTTCTTGTCAAACGTTTTGAAGAGAGAAGCTGTAGACATATAAGGTAAAATTGTACATATGTAGTATGTCCTATAAGAACTATCATCTTTCTCCAGTCTCCGTGATGCCGATAATAAGGGAGAAATTGAGAGGCTCCTTACTTTGACTATTAGAGGTGTGTTTTTTTATCTCTTCTATAGCTGGATTTAGTTCATATTTTTTAACATTTTTTATTGATTTATAATCATTTTACAATGTTGTGTCAAATTCCAGTGTTCAGCACAATATACTGTATAGCACAGGGAAATACACACAAAATATTATGGTAGCTCACAGAGAAAAAAATGTGACAATGAGTGTGTATATGTCCATGTATGACTGAAAAAAAAAAAGGATTTAGTTCATATTTGATTAGCAAAGGCTGACTTTGTGCCAGATCCTGGGCAGGGTGCTGGAGACGCAGCGTCCAATGAGACAGGCAGGGTCTCCAGCGTCACTGAGCTCCGGTCTAGCCTAGGGTTTCCCAGCTGTGGCACTGGTGACATCTGTAGCCAGACAGCTCTTTGTTGGGGTGGGGTGGGGGGAGACCGCTTGCACGCTGAAGGATGTTTGCGAGCATCCCTACCCTCTACCCAGTAGATGCCAGTAGCAACCCCCCTCCCAGCTGAGACAACCAAGAATGTCTCCAGACGTTGACCGTGTCTCTAGACATTGCTCCAGGGAGCAGAATTGCCCTGAGAACTGCCGGTCTAGCCCAGGTGAAAGAGAATCCTGTCTCTTTTTGGAATTCTCCGGGTGATTCTCACAGGGGCCAAGCAGAGCACCAGAGCTTCCATCTACAGAATAAGTGCGTCTACTTTCAAGTTGGGGAGCTGCTGGTGGAAGTGGAGGGCTCTGTTTGCCCCTGGCTTTCTTTCTGCCCTAGGGGTGTGTTTCCACGGGTGCAGTGGGTGGTACACACCTGGTCAGGTTCAGGCAGACGGGAGCATTCTGCAGCCCTGCAGGCTGGTTTTCACTGCTGGATGATTCGTCCAAAGTCAAACATTGTTTCTTTGAAGGCTCTATCATAGCTGCTCTGAGTTCTCTTCTTACAAACATTCATCAAGGACAAACCAAATAGCCAACCTTTACACAGAGGCCACGGGATTTGTCAGAGTCCCAGAGAGGAGCTTTCTCAAACCTCTTTTGTGTGGCACTTCTTGTTGGTCTGTTCCACATGTTTGAGAACCCTGAGATAATGCCTGTAAAGCATTTGAGTACCTGGCTCAGAGCAGGTGCTCACCAGTGGTCGATGTTGCTGTGTTATTATCACTATAATATAGTAATTTATCAATAGATAGCAAAAAACAAATGTATATAAGTAAAAATATTTTGATCATAAGCTCTTGCAGACATAATTTAGTTTCAGAGGAGTCACATGGTGCCAAGCATCCTCCCTGTGCCTTCAAGACTGTAAAAATAAACCGTCCTTCTAATATCAAGGAAATGCAGGCTTTGTATGTAACAGTTCATGGTAAAACGCTGTCTCACAGTAAGTTTGCCGTAACTGGTGTCCTGCTGTTCTGTGCTTCTTCCAGGGCACACGTTTGCAGGAGTGACTCGTGGGGCCCTCCCAGGCACTGATGACTAATATTTTGTTCCCTGAGATTTAGCATTGGCAGGTGTTTCCTCTGAAGGCTCCCAGGACAGCCCCTGAATCTTACAAAAGTCATGGAAAGGTGAACCTGCAAACTCCTCATGTGGAGGGACGGTTTTAAAAAAAAATTTTTTTAAAAAGCAATTGGGAAGCCCTTTAAACTAATTTTAATGATACCAAGAGAATTAGAGCTTTGCTATAAGGATTTGATGATCAAAGGCAGGCCGTCCCAACTGGTGTTTATCTGATGCTGCGCAGCTGCTTCCAGCTTTTTGATGTCCTCCTGCCATCAGACAGGCAGGATGGAGGGAGAGCTCAGCTCTGATGGTGGGGACCCCCACCCCCACCCCCACCCCAGCAGTGCAGGCTCGGTAAGCGCATCAGGGTTCATGATGCCGATCTCCTGTGTCTTTAGTAGGTTCGCAAGTTGGGGGAGCTCGAAAGGGGGTTAAAAATGGCTTGTGCTCTTATGTCCAAGGGAATGACAATGGCCTTGGACCCGGGGGCCCGCTTGCCATCCCTGCCATTTCAGCAGACAGATTGATTTCCAATATTCTGGTCAGACTGTTTCAAGGTTCTCAGTAAATAAATAATGAGGGGCCCTGGGACGAGGTGGGGTGGGGACGTCTCCTGTCCAGTGATTGCAGGAAACAAGTGAAGAGCTTCTTGAAATACGCACCCACATTATGTAATAATGTGTGCGGGGATTTGGGTGATATTGACTGTTTTTACAATCTGGAACCTTGTACATACAAATATAATTTACGTGTGCTTATATAATCACGTATTCATATGTAGTCATCATAACCCCTCTGGATTATGCATCAAAGGTCATTTATATTGGCCCCATTAAACCCAGAGGTTAAGTAGCTTGCCTAAGATCTCAACACTCTCCATCACTCGTGACACCATCATTGTTTCCCTCCACTAAAGAAAAGAGAAAAAAAATCTCATTGTCTATCGACACCTACCGTTTGCTTGGCGTGGCAATAGGTCCTTTACATATATGATCTCGTGAAAGCTCCCAACAACTCTGTGAGATGGACAGGAAGGGTTCCTGTTTTATACGTATGGGAAGAGCAGCAGGTAAGTTTGACTTACATATACGCAGTAATATACCCGAGGTCACCCAGCTGATGAGAGACAGAACCGGGGTGTGACCCAGGTCTGTGGACTTGAGAACCTCTGCTCAGCGCAGTCTTTGTGCTTCTAGGATGAGTTAAGTCCTGGGCTGTGAGCTCTTTGAGGTCAAAGACCATCTAACCCATCGCCGTCTCCCCAGAATCTTGAACAGAGCCTGGCACAGACTGAAGGGCTGTGGGACTGAAGAACGGAAAAAGTGAGGAGAGAAAAAGAGATGGAGGCCCAGGGGACAGAAGGGAAGGAGGCAGGGGGAGAGGGAGAGGAAAGGGAGGGGAGGAAGTTGCTCTGTTTCAGAGGCATCTCCTTGTCTCTGCAAATGGAGTAAGGAGTCTGTGTTGATGGTGTTGTTGTCCTTTGTTATTCTGTTAATGTATAAGCCATATTGCTTGGTTCTTCACCACCACTACTTTTTTTTTTTTTTTTTGAAGTGTCAGAGTCCTGGCAGGAAACAGATGGTGCAGTCAAATGAGATCATTGAAGAGATTTTAATTTAGGGTCTGTTTACAAAGGTGAGAGCAGGTTTAAAGGAGACCAGTAAGAGCTGGGGAGGCACTCTGGGCTGAGGGCGGGGACTCTTATGACTAGGGGTCGGGAGTGGTTCCTGGAAACCAGGAAGGAGCTGTGCTGGGACTGGAGGAAGCTATGGTCCTGGTGGAGAAGGCAGCTGCTGCCCAGCTGTTACAAAAGGCAGCAGGGGGACCAACTTATCCCACTCCTTCCCTCTCACCTTTCAGTGCCCTGCCAGCGCCCCCTGTCCCCATGGCCAATCCACTAGGAAGCTGGAAGGAAAGGGGATACTTGATCCAGAAACATCAGCCTCCCAGGGGAAGATGGAGAGTGAATTTGGAGGGGCAACAAGAATATCCCGGACAGGGTTAGAGGAGGTTAGAGGACAGGGTTAGTGTAGGGTGTCTAACAACCTGAACAGCACCGACCTGTCAGAGCAACACCAGCTGTAATGAGATTTTGTAGGACACAAGTCTCCTGCTGGCGTGCACTGACAGTGGGTCCTTGGAAGAGGTACACTCATGCCTCCAGGGGGATGCGCACGGCTGGTCTGTGTGTGCTCAGCTTCTCTACCTTGGACGCCTCTGGGAACTGCTGTGGCTTAGATAGGGCAGAGCCAAGTCCCCAACAGCCACAGACTGTGATCGCGTGGCTCAGACATGAGGGCTCAAAAAAAAAAAAAAAAAAGATGGTGTAAGACCAACGTCTAACACCTCTTCAAACTTGTGAAAGTTCCAGGGAGAGGCCCTCCCCTCGGACTCACTCCACTAACATGTGACAATTTCCCAAACTATTTTGACAGATGAAATTGCAGATAATTAGCCTGGCTCTGCCAGCTTGAAATTACTGGGGAAAATTTCTGTGGCTGTGTACTTGAGTTTCTGGAAGATAATCTGAAATGGAGAAATGGGCCAGTGTTGTCCTCATCTTACCCCTTCAACACACCATTCTAAGCGTAGAAGCAAACTTTGGGTTGGTCATAAACATCTAAGATAAATGCGGGGGAATATGCCACTCAGTTAAAGCCATACACCCAGTGTCTGTTTACAGCAGTAAGACTGAAAAAGTGCTGTCACCTAAATGCCTTTCGACGAACGTCAACCGTCTTTTTAGACAGATTCCATTTTCTCTGCTCTGGGAGTCTTTTTTACTTAGAACAAGATTGACATCAAAAAAAATTAAGTAAGAAAGAAAGTTTTTGTCTCCATCCCTGTTTCTATACACTCCTCCTTCAGTGATTTCAGTGACGTTGGATTTTAAAGGTTTCCTTCTCCCCTTTTTCAAGAGCCCAGAGTCAGCGTGGCTCTGTAAGACTTACGTGGACTGATTTCATCGATGGCCCCACGGCAGTTCTCCCTGCATCGGTGCCCTTTGTCGTGTGACATGTGGGAGGAGAACCCCCATGGAGGTGGAGGATATTTTCCCTCCCCATGTGTCCCAGTCAGCTCTTCTCCATGACAAAATACCATAGGTTGGGGAGCTTAAACAACAGAAATTTATTTCTTATGTTTCTGGAGGCTGCAAGTCCAAGGTCAGGGTGCCAGCATGGCTGGGTCCTCTTGGTGTACAGATGCCACCTTCTTCCTGTGTCCTCACATGCAGAGAGCGAGCTCTGGTCTCTTCCTCTTCTCATAAGGACACTAATCCCATCATAGGAGACCTACCCTCATGATCTCATCTAAACCTAATTGCCTCCCAAAGGCCCCCACCTCCAAATGCAACCACACGGGGAAGGAGGGTGTTAGGGCTTCAGATAGGAATCTGGCAGGGACACATCCACTCCATAACATCAAGTGACTCACTTTGACCAACAGAAGAAGGCAGACGTTAACAGTGTGCCGGTTCTGAGGCTAGGCTTCGGAAGTCCTTGTGTGACTCCTCTTGCTCTCTTGCTTCACTGGAGGAGGGTAAAGAGACACATGGAGCTAAACTCCTCCAACTAAGGTGGCTCAGCCAATTCCAGCCTAGAACGAAGCTCTCAGTTGACCTACAGCTGCACAAATGAGCCCAGCCAAGCCCCCTACACCAGCTGACTCCCTGACCTACCTACAAATGCATGAGTTATAGTAATAAATGATTCTGAATTTTACACCACTGAGTTCTGAAGTGGTTTGTTACGCAGCAATAGCTAACTGAGACAGTTTGGTTACTGGATAGTCATTATCATTTATACGCTTCCTAGAAAGGAAGTTGAGTGTAGTATTCAAAAGCATGGAGTAGATCCAGACTTCTTGAAGTTCAGTCCTGCCTCTACCACTCACTATTTGTGTGACCTGAGGCAAGATGCCTCAATATCCTCGTCTTTAAAATGGGTATAATAACAGTATCACGTAGGGCAGTTAGGAGCATTAAATGGGTTCATGTACATAAAGTACTTCAAACAGTGCCTAAGACGGAGCAAGCACTGGAGAAGTGTTGGCTGTTATTCCTTCTAAAGGGCCTGAGACTTGGAGAAAGCAGGCTGGAGGTGAGGTTGGTTAATGCCCAGGTAGCATTAGCCCCCCTGTTAAATACAAGGGATCCCCCCATCTTAGCATGAGAAGAGCTCACTTTTCCAAAAATAGGAGATGCAATCAAGACTGCTTTAGAATTCTCTGAGATGACTATTTTTTATCTTCTCTGAGAAACAGGCATTAACGTTTTGAAAGCATTACTCCTTCTCCCCATGTTTGTGATGGGGAGGGAGAAGCCATCAACCAGGTGACTCCAGCGTGGACAGCCACCTGAAGGGGCAGACGCCTTTTTGTTCCCTCCCTCTTCTCCCCATGTCTAGGCACTTTGTGTTCCTGTACTTCTGCAATCAGATTACCCAGGAATTTCATCTCTTCTAAAGTCTTAGGGCTGCAACCACCACCACCATGGCTGCCCTGAATCTCCTTGTGTGCTTCCCCACTCAGGACACTTGCTGCCTCTGGACAAGAAATTTTTTTGTATATCAGCTAATTTGTTAATAAATGATCCCTCTTAAGTGCCCTATTTGCTGCTAAAGCAAATATGTTTCTTAAATAGTATTTTCTCATGGAATAGTGAATTTAATGATAGGAAACCCATACACTGAAACACCCTGGTAATGATAACTTAAGGGCACAAAGACACTCAGGACTCTCTCGACAACACACATATGGCCACCTCTTAGGACCAGTCCTGGGCATTGAGATGGAGTCAGGAGTCACCAGTGGGAGGCACTGAGGTTACTCGCATGACCAGCTCAAAGCCCTCTGTCCTGCGTAATAGCTGGAGACATCTCATGATGTCAACGGAAATGACCTGCGTGCCCTTCGTTTTGCCGCTTGAGAATCTCTGCACGTGCTTTACCCTCCAGTCAGCACTGACAATCGCAGGCCTGACTCACGCTTCAAGGCTGCCTTGTTCCATGTCACCTCTCAGAAACAGGCTCCATTTGTCAGTTGCCTCTTCTTCCTCTGGCTTCGTCATAGCCCTTTATGAAGGAATCTCTCCAGTACCCTGCCGGGCTGCCAGCTCCTTGAAGATGGCATTCATCTCATCATCTCTCACATGGCTTTGTAGACTTATGTATCAAGCTCTCAGCAAGTAGTTGTTCAATTAAAAAAAAAAGATGAGTGATTTCACACTTGTTTCATCCCTTTGGGATGCACTCCTTCCCAAATATATGATAATCCCCAAACCCAAGCCTCTGCTAAGTTCCACTGGCTTCAAGACGTACTGAACCTCTTCTGCTGCCCTCCCTGGGGTACCTGGGACAGGGACGATGTGTTTAGGGAGCGCCTTTCCCCCGCAAGTCTCTCTTTGATGCCAGCTCAGGCAGTATTTTTCCTAAAAGAACCACAAAGGAAGAAATATAAGCCTCTTTAAGAGCAATGTGAAAGTAACTTGGCCAAGAGAAGTCCCATCGTCCATGAATTTAAAGCTTGTCAAGCCAGCCTTGCGGTGTTGTGCCCCTCGTAGTTTAAGCTCTTGTAAATCGCAAAGTCGTAAAGCTAGACGGACGCTTAGAAATCATCTTGTCCGGTCCACCCATCAACATATGCACTCCTCGGGCGGGTTTCCTCTCAGCACCCGTGCACTGTGCGGAGGCGTGTAGCCCGAGGACACAGAACCGGTGGTAGGGCTGGGCCTGGAACCCAGTTCTCCAGCTCCTTAACCAGTGTTTATTTACCACCCCACACTGAGCTGGGATGGCAAGGAGGGAGCGGGTTACTGTGTCCAAGTGACGCCACGGACTATAACAGGTGCTGTAATTACTTGTGTGTGAGGTAATAAACCTCTGTGATAAGTACGTAATGCAGAAGCTTTATTCGGCCCATTAATCCTCAGTAAATGTTTTCCCCTAGCTGTGCCCTCCCAGGCCTGGCCCGTGCTTCACTGCCTGTCACTTTGAGGTCTGAGAAGCAGCATTTCTTGCATAAGAGCAAGGCCCTGCCAGATGTCGCTAGATCATAGGAATTAGCATTAGAAACTGATTAAAAATAAAAACTTCTTTTTTCTCATGATGTTTCTGTCTGCCTGGCGTGTGTGTGTGTCTGTATTGAGAATGTGGAGCAAGAGCAGTAACATTACATAGACATTCATGTAACAAATTTATGCTGAACATACAGGAGAAAGGCCTGTGCTGGGCACTTGAGAAAGGTGAGGATGCATCCCCAGAATGGGCTGCACATGCTGCAGACATGACACAAACAGCGGTCTGAGGCTGTTGGGGAGAGAGCGAGTGCAATGACTTTACAAAGAGGGTAAGGCAGGGGCGGGGAAGGATTCAGATGAGGCTTCAGAGAGGTGATGACATTTCAGGGAGACCTGGAAACTTGGGAATTTTTTCAACTCAAGAAAGAGAATTCCAGGTAGAGAGGATAACTTTGAGCCCAGAAGATGTTCAAGAGTTTTGCCAAAGCTTGAAAAATAAGGTCATCTTTTTTATACAAATTGTTCAGAAGAAGCACAAAAGAGTGAATAAGACCAACTTTATGAGGCTTCCAGGATAAGAACATATAATTGTAGGTCAGTCCCACTTACAGAACACGGCTGGAAAAATCCTAAGTAAGGTATCAGCAAATTGAATCCAGAAGATTATTAAAATGAATACATTGCGACTCACGGGCTTTATACTAAGGATGGTATGAAGTTTTAAAATCTATCGATGTAACTTAACACATTAACCAATTAAAGGAAAAATGATAACATGATTAATTCAGTAGGCATGGAGTAAGTGATTGAATATATTTCAACACTTATTTATAATTTTTTTTAAAAATGGAGAACCCTTTTTGGATTGGGTTGTTTGTTTCTTTCTTATGTCGTATGAGCTCTTATATATTCTGGAGATCAAGTCTTTGTCAGTTTCATCGTTTGCAAAAATTTTCCCCCATTCTGTAGGTTGTATCTTGTTTTACTTATGGTTTCCTTTGCTGTGCAGAAGCTTGTAAGTTTAATTAGGTCCCATTTGTTTATTCTTGCTTTTATTTCTATTGCTTGGGTTGACTGCCCTAGGAGAACATTTTTGAGATGTATATGAGATAATGTTTTGCCTATATTTTCTTCTAGGAGGTTTATTGTATCTTGTCTTATGTTTAAGTCTTTGATCCATTTTGAGTTTATTTTTGTGTATGGTGTAAGGGAGTGTTCTGACAGACTGGGATTTCAAAATATAGAATAGATAAACAAGATTATACTGTATAGCACAGGGAAATATATACAAGATCTTGTGGTAGCTCACAGCAAAAAAAAATGTGACAATGAATATATGTATGTTCATGTATAACTGAAAAATTGTGCTCTACACTGGAATTTGACACAATATTGTAAAATGACTATAACTCAATTTAAAAAGTTAAAAAAAATAGAGAACCTTTTGCCAAACTAAAAATAGACACAAATTTCCTTAGCCTGATAAAAAAAAAACTGCCAAAACTTAGAAGCAAACATTATTGACAGTGAACTGTAGAAACATTTCTAGGAAAGCTCAAAACAAGGCAGGCACTCCTGCTTTCACATTTATTATTCAACATTATATTTGAATTCTTTGCCAATACAATACAACAAGAAAAGGAGGGGAAATAAGCACAAGAATTGGAAAGGCATGAATAGTATTTTCATTTGCAGAAGTTATAACTGTCTTTATAAAAAAACTAAAGAATATGTACACATAAAATTTTAGAAATAAAAAGAAAATTCTAAAAGGTGGTTGGATACAAGATCCACATTTTTAAAGAAATCAATAGCTTTCTTATAAGCCATAAAATATATTAGAAAACATAATTTAAAAAATAACCTGTTTACAATAGCAACAAATTTATGAGAGTATTAATAATTGCTAATGTTACCGGGAGGAGGGGAATAAGAGTTACCTCGGTTCTTAGGAAAAAAGTGAATTTTTAACAAGACAGAAAGCATGATGTGAACAAGATTTATTAGCAAAGCAAAAAGGTAGCAAAGTATAATACACTCCCAAGAATTGGGAGTGGGCCAATCCAAGAGAGGAAAAATGGCACCCCTCCTTTGTTTTTCCTGTTTTTCGTATCCTGGCTTAGAGGCATTTTTGTGAATGACTGATTTATGGCTCAGTTTCTTGTGCTCAGATACACACACCATCCCCTTTTCACAGGTTCTTACCCATGATGCACACTGAGAAACCAATGGGAGGGGGTTCAAACTGCTATAATGTTAATTGCATTATAATGAACATTGGGTCACGTTAAGCCCAGTCCTTCTCTATTGTGCAGCTGCAGTGTTTGATTCTAGCCAGCATCTTTGCTGGCCCTCATTTAGAGAAAACAAGTTTTTGGAGCCCCTTATCCTGAGTGCAGGTATACTGTTATTTTCTGGATTGCTTCTTTCCTCTTCCACTCCCCTTCCACTCCCCTTCATTTCTATCTAACTGCCTAAAACTAACACTAATACTAACTGAGTTCTTACCCGTGTTCCAAGGATTTATATCTTGTACCTTGTTTCATTCTCATAACAACTCTATGACCTATTCTAACTATGAGCAAATCTAACAACATACTTATAAGAACTTTATGGACAAAATTGGACAAAGTTATTGAAGGGCATAAAGGACTCAAATAAATGGAAATCTATACCATATTGTCTGATGATCGAATCAACATAAAACATCATAAATATCAATTCTTCCCAAATTAATTCATAAATTCAATACAGTTCAAAGTCCTAGCAGGATTGGTGGTGGTGGTGGTGAGGGTGCAGAGAACAAAACTAGATAAAATGATTCTAAAATTCACAGAAAAGAGTAAATACCTAAGAGCAGCCAAAAAATTCTGAAAAAGAACAAGAAGAAAGGAACTGATTTACCAGTTACCAGGACTAATGCTACCATAATGAAAACAGTGTGATAGTAATACAGAAATAGATTAATAGATTGATGAAGGAGAATAAAAATCTCACAGACACACACACACATACACACACACACACACACACACACACACACACATATATATTTAATACATTACAGAGTAGGCATAGCAGACTAGTAGGATAAATATGAACTATTAAATACTCTAACAAGTGATGCCAAGACAATTAACTTTCCATATAACCAAACAAATAAAGTGAAACGGGATCCTTACCTCACACCATACACAAAATAAAACCCAGATGGATCAAAACCGTAGATGCAAAAAAAGGAAACTCTAAATCTATTAGGAAAAAAATGAAACAAAGTATCTGTAAGTCTTCAGGCTAGGAAAGGAATCCTTAGTAAAGATTCCTCACCCATTCATCCACCCAAAAAATCAGCAAATGAAACACTAATAAATTTTCTTCATTCCAAATATGAGCCTTCTGTCAACAAAGTTAAAAGAAAGGCTACAGACTGGGAGTAGATATTTGCAATATATAACTGAATTAGTCTCTGGAATATGTATTTTCAGGTTACCAATAAGGAAAATAACAAGAATTTTCAAGTTATCAATAAGAAAAAAACAAAAACCAAGAGCAAAAGAAAAAACAAACAAACAGAACAGAAAAGGAAAGTGAATTGGCTGTGCCAGTACACAGAGAAGGAGAGACTTAACCTCATGGATAGCAGGGGAACTGCAACAGCAAGATATCATTTCGCAGCCACGCATGGAGGAAGGCTTTAAATCTGACAACATCAAGCATTGGTGAGGGGTGGGAAAATAGGAATTTGCATACACTGCTTCCTTCATGAGCAATTTGGCAGTATCTATTAATATCAAGTGAACCTGAAAGAGTACATGAGGACTAGGTGCCAGCACCTCCATTCCAGTCATAAACTGAAACAAGTTCTCCCACACATGCATGAAGAGACATCCATGTTCATTGCAGTATCGTTTACACTGGGAAGGAGAACAAAAACCTTGAAACAATGTAAATGTCTAAAAATAGGAGAAAAGCAATGGGCTCTATTCATAAGATGATTACTTAACACAGTTAAAGGAATGAATTTTCAAAAGTTCTCAAAAACATGAGTGACTGATAAAAACAAACACCCCACATTGTGGAATGAAACACGTACATGCAAATGAAAAACATATGTTGTCACTGACATGTATGTATGTAAAAGAAGAAGGAAAGTTGACTTGAAGGACACAGTGACTTCCTGTAGAAGGAATCCGGTTTCACTGTGCTGTCTGGTGCCTGGCATTTTGTCACACTGCTGGAAGGATGAGTGTGGAAGAAAGAGCAAATGCTCAGCCTCCCTGCTGGGAGAGCTTCTCTTATTATATGCTTTTGTGCACTCTTTGTGTTTTCTACATTGCATTAAGTTAGCTAAGAAACATTTTCATCTTTGTGCATGGTGGGGGGCGCGGGGCGGCGTGGCTGTGTGTGTGAATAGACTCACCTCTTTCAGAGACCTTCTGAATCACATAATCGAAATGCTTTCAAACTTAGGACTTTGCATACTGCTTCTCTGAACAGATCCAGGCTGTGTGTTGTCATAACAACAAACACAATGATTTGAAATGCAGATTCTTCCTCTTTTACTCTGACGGAAACCAGTGAGGAATGCAGGGTACTTTGTATTGGATATGAGCCTGTTAAAGAGTCCAAATGTGCTATTAGAAGTGAGTTGTATGCCCAGCAGGGAAGAAAGTGTGTGATTTGTGAAGCATCTCTACTCAGAATCATATAGGTTTTCAAGAAAGCCTGACCATTCAGATTATAAAGTTTTGACACTTAAAAGCCTCTTTGAATCTTAGGAGTTCTATAAGACTAGTTTTGTGTTGTGTTGGAGAGGCAGTAGGGTAGAGTGGGTAAGAATTCTGGCTTGGAAATCCAACAGACCTGCTTCACTGCTTCCTAGCTGTGCAGCATTTGGGCAGATTACTGACTGTGACAGTCAGGGTTCTCTAGAGACACAGAATGAATGAGACATGTATATATATGTGTGTGTGTGTGTGTATACACACACACAGATTTATTATAAGAAATTGTCTCATGCAATTATGAAGACTGGCCAGTCCCAAGATCTGCAGAGTGGGTCAGCCAGTTGGAGTCCCAGGAAGAGCCAATGTTTCAATTTGAAAGCAGCTGGGCAGGAGGAATTTTGTCTTACTCAGGGGAAGGATCAGCCTTTATGCTCTATTCTCACCTTCAGTTGATTAGATGAGGCCCACCCACATGGGGGAGGGCATTTTGCTTTATTCCCAGTCTACTGATTTAAATATTAGTCTCATGCAAAACCTCCCTCATGGGAATGCATAGAATAATGTTTGATCAAATATCTGGGCACCCCTTAACCCAGTCTGGCTGACACAATTAACCATCACATGTACCTTCTCTGAGTCCTAATGTCTTCATCTGTAAACAGCACACAGGGCTGAAGTGAGAAGTCAATATGTTGTTGTAGATGAGGGGCAAGCAGAGGAGCTGGGACTTAGAAGATGCTCAATAAACACTTACCAACGAAGTTAGAACATTGAACTCAGGGTGGAATCCAGCCTGAATTTTGTGTTTCTTACCCTCTTCTTTTTTTTTTTTTTTTTTTTTTTTTTTGTATACAGTTTTTACAAGTCAGATATGAGTGTCCAGACAATCGATCGCTTAGATTTGCTTATTCTGGGGCTTCAGAGGCTTGCTTCGTTCAGTCACTATTACGTTAGCAACATCCACCCATGTCGTTGCATGTCGCCGTGAACATTCAGATAGTGCTGAGACCACCCATCCTGGTGGTGGATGTTTGCACCTTCCCTAGTTTTCCCACTTTGAACAATGGTCCTGCGAACATCTAAGGTCTTCTCTAGGGTGCGCTCCTAGGAGAGGAACTGCTGGGCCATAGCTATGCACGTGTTCAGTTTCACAAGATCGGGCTATGCTGTTCCCCAAAGTGATCAGTTTGCCCTGTTGAATGAGACAATAGTGATCAGTTCTCCTCCTGCTGACCATGAAAAGAGGTGCTTATAAAGACTATCCAATCTTTGGGTGAAAACAGCTTGTGATAGTAAGGAAGGTAAAAAAAACAAAAAACAAAAAACAAAAAACAAAAAAAAAACAAAGGAGCTACAAAGTTCAATGTGATCACAGCCCCACAGAAAACAGGCAATATAATACCAAAGGTGCAAGAAGAGGCTTGAACAGGGTCTGGAATCAGACCGACCTAGGTCAGGCCTTCGCTTGCCCACTGCCTGCCTGAGACCTTGAGCCAGGTACTTGACTGCTCTGTGCCCTTGTGAGCTCATTTTAAAATGGCAGCAATAAATCACACCTAGTTCAGAGCACTGTATAAACTGAGCTCACGCATATAGTAAATACTCAATGATGATGGCCAAAAAAAAAAAAGAGCCAAACATAATTTTAAAAACCAGACAGACATGCACTAGAATGCTTCCCGAGGCTTATGGTTGGTCTTAAATTATGAGTGGTGTCTTTTTTCTATATTTAGAGCTCCTGGGAAGTGATTATATTGCTTTCAAAATAGGAAAATTAATTTACTTTTTAAAGATTCCTTTATTTGCTACTTTGTGTGGTTTCCGTGTGCTGCTCTCATTTACTCACACACCTCTCAGCTAGATGTATGAGGCACAGACTCGTTGGACTTCACTTAACACGGGCAGGTACCTGATTCCCGAGAAGCAGTCTCTAGGGTCAAGGCTCGAGCGAGGTGAGAGTAATCCCCAGTGGGAACCTTTCAAGAAGAGAAACCTAATGGGTTGACTATAATTAAAAGTTGTATGCGAATTCCACCTTTGCTGGGTCTGGAGCTTCTGAGTTTTAGAGTGTGTGCAGGGGAGCAAGGGAAGAGCTTAGGCCCGTAGGCCACGGGGACGTGTGTTTCCTAGCCCTGCAGACTGGCGCGGCCTAATTGTGAGTGTGTTCTGGGCATGGGCAGAGTCTCCCGAGAGTCTCCAGCTTTGGTACATTCCTTTATTCATCCTGTAGATATTCATTGGAAATTTATGACGTGTTGGGCACTGTTGTTGGTGCTGGAGATACAGAGGGACAAAGATACAGAGTGGGGCAAATCAAACAGGATTCCTCATCGTCTATTCTAGGAGGCACGATGATCATGAACAAGCACACAGTAAATAAGGAAGGCAGTTATGGATCCTGATCAATTCGGTGAAGGAGGTGAAGAGGGTACGCTGGAGGGTAATGGAAGTCACTCTGTGAAGGGGAGGTGACGTTTAAACTGCGATCAGGAGGCTGTGGAGAGCCAGCCATGGGGAAGCATTTCAGGCAGAGGGGAAATTTTTTAAATGCAGAGCCTTTGTTCAAGGAAGATCACAGTGTGTTCTAGGAGCCGTCAGAAAGACTAGCGTGGCTAGGGCAGAGCGACTGCGGAGGCAACTGTCCCACACAAACGCTCACAGGTGCTTGGCAAATACAGCAAATATCATTTTAAATGCACAGATGAGCTCCCAAGGAAGTTAAAAGTGCTCAAGGGACCTGAAACAATAGAGGAAGTGGAAAGCTAGCTTGATGGCTTAGGTGTTAGAGCTTTTAATGCCTGGAAAGTTACAGAGATTGAGGTCTTGGCCTCCTGGGAAGTGGGTAATGAGGAGAGGCTCCTCGTGGAGCAAGGACTCTGGGGGGCTGACCCTCCCTGCTCCACCGAAGGGTGGGTGGAGGGACACTTCCTGTGCACCCAGGGAGGTAACAACAGAGCGTGTTATTCGGTGTAGGCCCTGTTAAAAGAAAATAATTACCTGAAAGTCAATGCCAAGGACTTGCTATCACATAGGTTTGGGGTTCAGATTTATACCACCCATATCTCCCCAGAACCCTCAAATTGAGAAGAAACTCAAACACCAGTACCAAGCAGGGATACCCATGAAGAACCTAGAAGAAACAAACACAAAACTCCCAGAGGGAGAGATGTACCTTCAACTCGGCTCACACAAAATTCCCACAGGTCAGATGAAGCCCTGCTGAGAATAAGGTCTCGATCTCCAGTTACAAATGCACAAGGAAAACTTTCACCATGTGCAAGCGTCAGAGATTACAACAAACCGAAGGGTCGATATTTCTCCCTAAGAACTCTCGTTAAAAGAACTGTGTAAAAAGCTATACAACGTACTTAAAATGATTAAAGTCATAAAAAGGCCATTAAACATAAAATATGACAGACCCTCTAGAGATAAAGAGCAGATTTTAAAGTAACTTAATAGAATGTCTAGATTTAAAATAATAGTTAAATCAAAATTTTCAGATGATGGATTGAACAGCAGATTCGTCAGATATAAGAAGAAAATTAATACACTGGAAGATGTGAGATGACTCAGAATGCATTGCACAGAGTTAAAGGTAAAAGGCATGAAAGACAGATTAAATGAAATAGAAAATTAAATGAAAGTGTCCAATATACTTTTAATAGGAGTCCCAGGGCTTGAGAATAGAGAGGACTGGGAAAAGGCAATATTCAAAATTATTATGACTGACAAATTTCAGAATTTAAATGATAGACACGTATCATAAACTGAATAACGGCCACCCAGAGATACCCGGTTCTAATCCCCGGAACCCTTAAATGTTGCCTTGTAGGAAAACAAATCTTTGCAGACATGATTAAGTTAAGGATCCTGAGATGGAAATGTTATTCGCAATTATGCAGAGCTGTAAATAAAATCACAAGTGTCCTTTTAAGAGGAGGGCAGAAGGAAGTGTCACACAGCCACACACAGGGGAGAACACGATAGGAGGACAGAGCAGAGAGAGGTTTGAAGATGGATGGCATGACTGATAGCCGAGGAATGCTGGCAAACTGGAAGAGATGAGGAACAGACTCAGCGTTCCCTCCCCCGAAGAGCCTCTGTAGGGAGCTTGGCCTTGCCAACACCTTGATTTTGGCCCAAAACACTGATTTTTGACTTCTGGCCTGAAGAACTAGAAAGAATAAGTTTAGGTCATTGTAAGTTACCAATTTTGCAGTAATTTGTCATAGCAATTCTACAGAATAATACAACATGTCTTTATAGATTGAGAACGTACAGCAAGTTACAGGAAGGGTAAGTAGAAATAAATCTACAGCTAGACACACAATAGTGAAACTGGAAAATACAAAGAAAAGATACTGAGAGTACCCAGAGGGAGACATACGGGGGACACTGCCAGAGAGACAGTGTATTTTTCAAAGTGTCAATAATCTGGAAGACAATGGGATGTTATCAAAGACAAATGATCATGCAAAATTGCAGGTGAAATAAAGACATTTTCAGGCAGGTGAGGCTGGTTTTTACTCCTGATAGAATCTTACTGAAAGAACTGCTAAGAGGTGAACTTCAGAACGAAGGGCGAAAAACCCAGAAAGACAATGTGAGATACAAGAAGTTACACTAAGCAATGAAAATGGAAAATACGTGATAAAGTATAAACAAGCCTCAAACGTATAAAACAGCAACAGTAATAAAATGATGACTTAGAGAGTATAAAAAAAAGAAGGTGAGATTAAAATGCCACCCAGTAATAATATGTTAGATATAAGGGAAGTGTTTGGGTTAAAAAGTTCTAAAGTCCTGACTAAGTTCAGACTTTTTTAAGTAAAATATGCATGTAATAAAGAAATTTAATCAACACAGTAGATAATAAGAAAGAGATGGGAAGGGTACAATGAAAATACACAAAAACCCAGCAAGTACAAAATAAGATCAGCAAAATAAATCTGTGTATCAGTAAATAAATCTAACATTATCAAGAGTCACAGAAAGTATAAGCAAGCTATCTTTGATGACTAAACAAAACCTACATTCTCTATGGTTTTATAAGGAAACACCTAAAATAAAAGTACTTAAATAAGCATTGGAAAGAAAAAATTCAAATTTTTTCATTATTTAAAGGCAAAATTATCTACACAGAAAAACTCAAAGAATCCATGTACTAACTGGCCAGGCTAAGTTGAGAATTTGGCCCTTTTGCTGGGAGCAAGCTCAAATATACAAAAATCAATTTTATAAATGTAGTTTTAAAAAGATATCATATATGCTAGCAATAAAACTTGAAGATATCTAGGAATAAACCTTTATGGAGAAATTTCTAACTTTATGGAAAAGCATAAAAGACGACCTTGAGAAATGGAGGAATAGCATGGAAGGGATAGACCGTATTCATTAGTGAATCAATATTATAAAATGGAAATTCTCCCAAATCAGTCTATAAAGTTAAGATTACTCTAATCATGACCCTAACAGAATTTTCTATGGACATTATACATGGAAAATCAAAGAGGCAAATAATTTTTAGAAAGAACAATATGGAGAAGGCACTTCGCTTCCTAGATATTAAGACATTATAAAGTTGTAGTAGTGAAGACAGTATGATGTTGACTCAGAGACAGACAAAATCGATGGGATGAAATAGAGGGCTCGGATTTAATTCCATATATGTATGAGAACTTAATCTGTAATACGTGTGGTGTTATAAATCAGTGAGAAAAAGGACGAACTGACAGTAAGTGCTGGGATTTCCATTTCTCCATATAGAAAAAAAATCAATTAGATCCTTATGTCAATACACAAAAATCAATCCCATGTGGATAAAAACCTAAGTGAAAAAGGGCAAAGCTTTAACACATTTAAGAGAAAATATAGGAGAATATCTTTATGACTTCTTATTAGATAATTTCTTTAAAATATGCAGATGATTAAGAAAATATGACAAATCTGACTATATTACAATTGAAATATCTGGTAAAACACAAATCACAGAATGAGTAGATAAGATACTGATAACGTGAGAGCAAAAATAGTTAGCATCCGGAATATGCCGAGGATATCTACAATTCAGAATGGAATGGATAGTTATGCATAAAACCAAAAAGTTAGCATTCAGAATGTATAAAGGATGCCTACAGTTCAGTGAGAAAAAGACAACCCAGTAGAATAAAAGATAAAGGATATGAATAGAAAATTCAAAAAGGACAAAACCTGAATGTCCCACAGCATATGAAAAAAGGGTGTTCGACCTCATCAGTAATCAGGAAAAGCAAAGTAAAGCAGAGAGGTCTTTGCCACCCCATCAGCCCGGGCAGCCCTTCTGCCCAGATGCCACAGGAGGGGCAGAAAGCCAGGGCAGAGAGCTGTCCAAGGCTCATGACCTGCTTTGGACTAGATGGGCAAAAATTAGAAGGACAGCATCAGGAGCTGGAGAGGATGTGGAGAAATAGGAATCTTCATCTCCTGTCCATGGAACAGTAAATTAGTTCAGTTTAGAGAGGAATTTGGTAATATTTAGTAACACTGGAGGATTCAGCATTTCCATTTCTAGGATTACACCCAAAAAAGACTCCCGCGTGTTCATAAGGAAACTGGTAAAGTCCAAGGCGACCGATTGCAGCACAATTTGCAGTAGGAAAAAACAAAAAGACCTTTCTATTGTGGTGGGGGAGAGGGAGAGCCGATAGTCTGCTAACAGAAAACCAAATACATGACTTGTAGTATATTCGTACAAGGTAAAATATGTAGAATGATTAAACCGGGGCTACACGCACCAACAAGGATGCAACTGTAAAAACATAATGAAAAGGAAAAAAATTCAGAATGTCTTATGATTTATCAGCATGACGCCAATTGTTTCACATTGAAATAATGTAATACAATCTTACCTACAATACTACACTAGTGTCCCTAGGATATATACATATGTTGCAAAATAGAAAAGCAAGCATTGTCAATGATAAGCATCAGTCCCTCTGGGAGGACTGAAGGGGAATGAGTTGGAGAGGGAACACACAGGGAGCTTCAGTTGTATCTATAAAACTCTAATGCTATTAAGTGAGTGAGTAAGTAAATCCATTAGAAAACGTGTTCGGATGGTGGATATACATTATTCTCTTTATTTCTCCTGTGTGCATGAAATACTTTTATAATAAAATATTTTAAATTAATTTGAAAAATTATTTGACTTTTAAAAATTGAAGTAGGAAAACCCATCCAGAGGCTCACGTGTTAATTCAGACAGTAGGGAGATAATCCTCACTAGGACTAGGGCTGCAGTAGGAGACAGAGAAATGGAAAGAACAGAGATGTTTTGGAGGTAAAATCAATGGTCTTGGGTAGATTTGCCGTCTCCGATACAGCAGTTTAACAGAAACAGTCACTGCCCTGTCCATGTTGAGGCTTGGGTTTCACACCATTTCCCAAAGCTTCCCCGTAGAATTAGGCTTCAAGCATCCTCCAAGGTAGCAGATTTAATGGTATATACTCTTTGCCTGTCTTCCCTTCCCTGTATCCCTTCTCCACTTCCCTATCAGTGTTAGCCCTCTTCCCCCAGTGGACCACTTTCATTTGGGTCTCTGTCCTGGATCTACTTCTGGGAGAACCTACACTAAGGTAGCAGGCGCACTTCCAAAGCATGCCAGCATGCCACTAAGCACCTCTCTGATGTCACTCCCAGTCTAGCAAGGAGAGGGGGAATAAGCAAAGATTCCAAGGTCTATGGGCAGGCGAATGGGTGGTGATATGCCACATTCAGGAGATGGAAAACACAGCTGAGGGGCAGAAGAGAAGATGGGCTGCTTTAGGATTTGCAGAGGAATGACGATGCCTTCCTGCATCATGGAAATCAGTGAAATTCCGATGGCAGCGGCTCTGGGCCTGTGCTAGCCTTTGCAGGAATGCCTCATTTGGGGATTCTTTTGACAAAATTAGGAGTGTAGCACCACCTGATTACATGCCATCCTATGTCTAATCCCACTGTAATGTGATTTATTTGCATTCACATTCCAGACATGTCTACAGAGCAGGGTTTGGTGCTGATGGATTCTGCTTTGATAGAAAATATTACTGAATGTCACTCAAGAGTGACTTCCTGATAAAGCATCACATAACAGTCCAGCTTCTCCAAAAATGGAAATTTCAGCAGTGAATTAAACAACATTTGCCTTGACAGTAATATAAAATAATGATTGCTCAAATCTTAAATTTTATTATGTGTAAACAAACAATAGCCCGTAGGTATCCTCATCACGGATTTTTCTGTAAATCACACTTCACCTTTAAGCTGAGTGATTTTTTTCCTTAACTCAATCCACCGCATCTGGCTACTGAGTCAATCTGACTGTTATCAACAAAAAAACATCGTAGTGAGGTTCTTGGCATTGCTCTGGCTGCTGATTTGGAAGGAAAGGTGCTTAACCTGACTTTACCTTCTCACAAAGGTGAATAAAAATGTTCCCAGGGGAGCAAGCTCCGGCTTCGCAGTACACGGTATGTCTGAACGGTGCTTTGGAGCCAGTGAAACACATCAGTTCAAATGACCATTGGAGAAGGGAGCCTGAGACATTGTCCTCTCCATGCCAGCTGGAGTAAAGGCAGAGGACCTGGTGGCCACTGTAGGTACAGGCAGTGCAAGGAGGCCCTCAAGAAGAGTACCCCTGATCTTTGGGGCCATCGGAAAATCTTATCATCTGAAATGGAAACTATGAGAGAACTGCATATAACGATTTGCCACCTCTAGGCATGTCCATGGCAGGAGAGGATCCACAGCGTTACTCATGGCACCAGGGTCTATCCCATAGCCATAGGAAGAATCTGTGGGTCCAGTGGATATATAAGCGTTATGGAACCTTAGAGAGGTCTTACCAAAGGCAAGGCCTAGAAGTTAGGAGCTCAAAGATGGGAAGATCCGAGTTCAGATTTCAGCTCCACAGCTTCGTGGCTGAATGTTATTTAACCTCCTTGAGTCTTGGTTTCCTCATCAGGAAACTAAAGCCATGCAGGGTTGTTGCAATGGTTAAAGGAAATAATATATGTTAAAGGAATTTTAACATATGCCTGACTCATAGTAAGTACTGAGAAGACAGTGGCTGCTACTGGTACTATCACTGTCAGAATGTAACCAATGGAAAGAAAATGCTACCTGTGTAAGTGTATTGTGAATGTTCTGGCACCTTTGGTACGCAGAAGAGGAAAATGGAGTTGGAGACTGAGAATTTGTCAGCATCAAGCAAGGCAAATGAGGTGCTCTAGACCGCAGTCCTTGCTCTTGAGAGACAACTAATCCAGCTTTCCTGGCTGGAAGGAGAAATTTTTCAGGAGAGCTAACTCCTGTCTTTTAATTGTATACTCCCCAAGCAACTTCTAGTCTGTGACTTGATCTAGGTAAGGCAGGCCAAATGGCTGTCCCCAACTCTGAAGCCAGGCTTTTCTCCCACTGGAAATCATGAAGTTAGCTTCTGGCTCATCCCTCAATGTCTTGTGAGTTTGGTGAGTCAGTCACCAGGACACTTCAGAGTACAAATAAAAATTGGGCTTCTGCATCTGCAGAAATGATGGCCAGATGGGAATTTGTGGTGACCCCTCCCCCTCTAGGAACTGTCCCCCTGCAATTTCTTATCTGCAGCCCCTAGCCTGCTGTTCAGATAGAACTGTCGGTATTGAGTGCTCAGTAACTGTATGGAAAAGGATGACTGATCCTATGTTTTTCATTCCTGTGTGAGTTTTACTGAGCATCTTCAACAGGAAGAAGTTTCTCTTGGTAGCTCTCTGTTGTTAATGTGGCAACATAAGTAAACTTTCACAAATGAGGGAACTGAGGCTCAGAGAAGGTCAACAACTCTCTCAGAGTCACACAGCGGAGAGGCAGGATGTGAACCTTATTCAGTCTGGAGTCTGTGTTCTTTCCACTCTGCCCTGCCAACTCCCACGTCATTGCCTAAGCAGCCACATCCCTCCGAGCACCGCTTTTGTCACAGGGCGTGAATGCCCAAGGTCTGTGTCCTGTCCAAACCTCTCCGTGAAGCACCTACCTTTCCCCAGGACTTAACAGGGAAATGGGGCCTGTTCTCTGTGTAGGGGTCAGTCTGACACAATGTGCCTTGGGCTATAACCAGAGGCACTGCACCGGGTAAAAGGATGTCAACTGTATGTAATCAACTCGTATCAATTATAAGTAATTGTTTTCTCACATTATTCAGGGAAGAGCTCCCAGTGGGTTTTGGAGCATTAATTGGAGTAATCTGGGGCATGGTCCTCCTGTAACAGGGGGACTGGTAACATCCCGTCAGCTCTTGGTTACTGATCACATATCACCTTACGTGCTTCTCTTGCTATGCGTTTTATTGGGGTGTTACACTTTCTCTTCCAGCAGTGGCTGTGGAATCTCTGTCCTCTCTCTTGTGTCCTAGGGGACACAAGGAGTGATGCACTGCGAGATGACACATCTGGGTAGCCCTGATTAGGACCTGGAACGTACTTTCCCATAAAGACCTGACTAAGCACAGCTGGTTGGTGGTTTTAGTGTTACCATAGGACAGTGAGCAAACTGCAGCTGTGAGACATTATATGTTAAATAAGCCGGATTTCCCAAATTGCAGTCTTTGGATCATAAGCAGATTGTATCAGTCAGTTTGAAAAATTCTGGGTTAAATATGGTTGAACGATTGCCTAGTCAAAATTTCTCAGAACCTTTACTGCGCTGGTGGGCTTTGGGACTCTCCAAAGAGTCTCCTAGACTCCTCCAGCCACAGAATTCCTGTGCAGGTCCCCAATATTTGGTAAAACCTACTTTTCAAAATGCTGGCGTAGGCCTTGGGCCCTCCGACTCCCATGTGTAGCATTGGCTCCAGGGGACACTGCTTTCCAAGATCTAAATAAACAAGCACAAAGGAACTTACAAACTTCCACTTCTTTCCAAATAGCTTGCTATTATGCAGGTAATGATCGCCCAATGAAATCGTATATGTAACAAAGTCATGAATGGTTCGTGTGGTGCGTGGGCTCTCAGGCTAATCCAGCGAAATCGATGTCATTATTTTGCAAAGTGGGTTGTGTTAACCCCAGTGACTGGGACTTGGAAGGTCTGTCTTGAACATTCCCAACGTGCTTGGACATAGTAAAGGTTCTGAGAAACCAGTGAAAGAACCCAGTCAGCCGTGGTGAAAAAGGAGAAAGTAGGCAAGTGAGTATTTTACCCTCGTTATTTTAAACTTAAATTGCAGTCTGTGTTTTGGCTTTGGCTGGTGAGTTTTATGCTCTGGGTTCTGATGAGACCTGATCTGAGTGTGCTTCGAAGTGTGCTGAGTGTGCATCCATGAGCTTCTGTGTGTACTCAGCTAACCACCCCGAGAACACTTGCTCAGTCAGCATGAGGACGTGAATTAAATCACGGTCACAAGCCCAGGGAGGACGAGCTTGCCTCCTTCCTTCAACAGCGCAGGCAGACGACTTAAAGGATTAGCCTGGCCTGGAGCAAAGCGCCACACGCCGCCGAAGACACAGGGTTGAGCCGCGCCGTCCAGAATCTAGAGGAGAGCCTTAGTCTTCAGTGATGCACATGTAGTGTCTTTTTATTTCATCTCTTACTCTCTCCTTGTACATATGAGGGAGAAGAATCTCGCTGTATGGCTGTATTTGGCCCAGATACCCTCCAGAGGGTTCAAAACAGACGATGCCTTACATTCAAATTCAGTTATGTGGGACCTGTGTAACATCCCTGCACCCAGAAGGTATAACATGGAAGGCCTCACCACTCTAAGAGAACTTCTATCATGTGGTCCTGGAGGGAGGTGGGTTTCTAAGAGATGGCAGCCGTTATGTGGGCAAGTGCTCAATCTGAGACCACTGTCTGTGTCTCAGGTTCTGATCCCTTGGGTTCCCCTTATGGTTCTAGGAAAAGATGAATTTCCCCTGTGGGGGCCTCATTTGATTGTGTTCACAACTCTGCTTGACTTGTATGAAGCTCAGGTCAGGGTTTCTTTGCCTAAGGGCTTACTTGCTCAGTGGCAATGGTTTTATAACTTTTAAGAATAATGCAACCTTTTTTTCTTATAAAATCTCTCTCAGATTATTATTTCTATAAACAGATAAGACAGGGAACTGGTCTCATGGCAACTGTTCTGAAGATCTTAAGGTCTTGCCCACTTAGCACCTGCCCCGCACAATGCATTTCTTTGGAACCCTGGTGTTCCTTGGAATCGAATGTGAGAAACACTGTGTGATGACAAGACTTCTGGACTGAGAGTCAGGAAACGTGGGCTTTATTCTAGCTTGGCCATAAATCTCAGGCTTAAGTGGCCAAATTATTTGAACTCTCAGTCCCTCTATTTTCTTTGTAAGAGAGAAGAAAGCAGCATGAACCCTGTTTTATTTTCCCCCCGCAGGGTCATTGTGATATACTGGATATTCTCAGATGTACTGAAATAGTTGGCATCATTGTCATCTTACGCCTTTCAGCGTATTTTCACATCTGTTCATTTGCTTTCTTGTTACGACATCCATGAAACAGCAATAGGGCAAATACTAGCAAATATGAAATCTCCTTGGGAAAAATTCAAGTGATGTATGGAAATTAAGCTCCTAAAGACTTCAGCTACTCAAAATGCATGTAAAACCAGCGATAATAAAAGCAGGCCTATTTATTGGCTGCAGGCACTGCTGGGCTCAAACCCCTCTCCAGCACTTCCTCACCCTGTAACCACAGTGGACCCGTAACTGTGGACTCTCACCCCTCCCTCATTTTTGGCCCGTGTGCTCCAGATAGCCTGGCTCCAGGGTGGGGCTATGACCTGGGCCCGGCCAGCCCAAGCTCTCTCTTGGGACACGTGCTGGAATTGTTGAGAAAGAGGCAGCTTCTCTTTCAGGGGAGGGGACACTACGGAACACACGTTTTGGTTTAGTGTAAGCAATTCTGGTATCTCAGATAAGTCGCCCTCTAGTCTCTGGCTCTCTCTAGCAGGGAAGAAGGTTATGCAGAAGCACACTGTGAAAAACTATAAGTCACCTGAAGCTTAGAATTGTTCACGCCAGCCTTGCCCACACAGGGAGGGACTGAGAACTGAGCCAGCAGCAAAAACAACAAACAACAATACCCCAAAATAAGTGGGAGAGACAGAGTGCTAGGAACATACCTTGAGCCCCTGAATACAGATGTGCCTGAAGCCCATTCTGGACACGCCTATCACCTGACACAACACATTCCACTCACTGGCTAGTTTGAGTTGAGTTTCTGACACAGTCCAAAGAGTCCCTACTAACAACATACGTTTAACTTCTCTAAGCCTCAAACTCCCTTTCTAGAAAATGAGAGTGCACACCTCACAGGTTGTTGTGAAGATTAAAGGAGGGAATGACATGAAGATCACACCCAACAAATAGTGCTCTCAAGGTCATTGTACTTCACATGTGCTGTTCATGTAACCCTCTCCGCTGCTGAGCTCAAAGGTAAACTGTCTTCATTTCACAGATCAGGTAAATATGGCAGAGAGAAATTAGGCCCTTCATCTAGAGTCTGTAGCAAGTAACAGGGTTAGGATTTCAGCTCAGGTCTGTCTGATGCCATAGTCCAGGCACTTTTCATCAAGGCACACTGCTCCCCAGCAAGAGAGTGCCCTCCTCTGCAAGGCTAAGTTTACCCATGCTGCTCAGAGCCAGCTGAGGGCCATTCACATAGACACTGACATAAATAGTGCCCTCTAGAGTTGTGCAGTGCACAGCATGTCCCATACACGCTAGTTGTAAAAGCCACAGACACACAGGGGACCTTGTAAGGACACACACCAGGGATATAATCAGGATGTTTACATTACATAGGATCCATTTGCTCGTCTAAACCGCATCCTGCTACCTCTCCATTTCCTACCTCTTTGGCCCAAGTCTCCAACTGTCCTACTAAAGGCCCCTAAGCTGTATGCCAGAGGAAAGCAGGGCAGAGAGAGTCCCAGGTGCCCACTGCTTACTGAGCCACTGCCAACCTGGTCTCTGGGCTGGCAAGTATGCTTTGGTTTAGTGCAAGCAATTGCAGCATCTCAGATAAATCATTCTCTATTCTTTGGCGTTCTCTAACAGTTAAGAAAGTTATGCAAAAGCACATCATGAAAAACTATAAGTCACTTTAACAAAACAAAGCTCCCTCTGGCCCTAAAAGATAACCGACCAGACGGATTTCTGGGATTCACTGAAGGTGCATTGTTCAGGGCTGAAGCGGGGACAAAGGGGGTTGGTCGTTCCTGGGTTTATGGCTTCATTGGAGGCCAGCCTGAACCCAGCTGGGCCTGGGTTGGCCAAGGCAGGCCCATCCCCTCACCTTGCATTTGCAATGCCTGTCTTTTAAGGTCAGGCCACTGGAGCAGCAACACGCCCAACATCTTCCCAGTCCCCAGGAAGCCCTGGCTATAGCTGGGGACGCTGGGAAGTCTGGTCAGTTCTTCATCTCCTGAATCAGCGCTCCAACTGTGCTGTTCCCTTGCTGCCCCAGGAGCCAGCTCCCCAAGAAGGAGATCCGTGGTGAACTCAAGAGTCACCATTAGATCTCAGTCCCACCGAGTCCCAGGCAATGACCTGCCGTGACATCACAAGCCCCAGCTGGGATGCTGGAGACGAGAGTCAGATCTCTAGAGGATAAAAGCGACAGTGCAGTGAGACTGTGACATCTGTTGAACCCTGGGACTCTGGCCTGGGCCAATGCTGTGTGTTGACTATGTACTTTGGTCCTCCCAGCGGCCCTGGTGAGGGAAGCATTATGGGTCTCATTTTATGAAATCGAGACTTTGAAAGGTTACATGACTTGTCCCAGGTCACCTACCTGGTAGGCGGCAGAGCCGGGATTCAAATCTGTTTGTCTGATTCCATGTCCTCAGTCAACATGCTATACTGCTCACCCATTGCCCATCCCCCAAATCTCTGGAAAGTTCTTATATCTGGAGTTAGAAGGAATGTCTTTGCAATGGCAGCCTAATGTGAGACGCAGCTCTGAACAGCGGTTTCCCAGCTAACTCAGGCTAGGCGTCCTTACAGCCCACAACCTCCCTGACCTCGCCCCCTTTCCTCTCACTCTTGCTCGCTCTGCTCTGGCCACACCGGCCTCCTGGCCCTTCCCCAAACATGCCAAGCACGTTCCTGCTTCAGGGATTTTGCATCTTCTTTTATTTCTTCCGGGAACATTCTTCCCCCAAGACATCTGCGTGGCACCCACTCTGACCTTCTTCAGGGCTCTGCTCAAAATACCACCTCATCAGAGAGGCCTGCCCTCATGACTTTATCTAAAACAGCAGACCTTCACCCCATCCCCACTATACCTGGACTCTGAGCCCCTCACACACCCCGTTTCCAGCATAGCATGTAGCGCCACCAGACTCCCCTATGTTTTGTGTTTGTCTGTCTTCTCCACTCAGCCACACTCAGCTGAACACTCCATGAAGGCAGGAACTTTTTCTGATTAATTCACAACCACCTGCCTGGACTCCAGAACAGTGCCTGGTCCATGGTAGTGCTTAATACGTGTTCATGAATGAATGAGTGGATGGACGAAGGATGCCCTGAGGTTTGCCCTTTTCCATGGACATCAGTGATATTTAGTTACTCAGGAATCAGCTCACTGGCCATGCTGAGCCAGTGCCCACCAAAGCCTGGTGCTGCGCGAAGACCTCTGCTTGGGGCTGCAGGGCCCAGAATGGTCAGGAGGGAGACAAAGGAAGTGGAGAGCCACCTGTCCAGCTCCTCTGGCTCTAGCCCAGGGCCTCCAGGCCACGACGTTCAGAGCTAACTCCGGGAGAGGAAGTCAGCCCCCGAGAAGGCCTTGGCTGCTTCCAGTCGCTTCAGCCGTAGCTTCAGGAACTGCTGTTGCGATGCCTTCTGTCCCGTCATTTCCTTTACCTTCTCTCTTTCCCATTCTCTGGACTATTCTTTCATTCGGTTAGCTACGGACAAAGTACCTACTGTGTGCCAGGCACTGGGCACACAACGGTGAGCACGTGTCTCCAACATCCCTTACAGGGGACACTGACACTAAGCTGCCAAGCCCGCAAGTGAATGTGGAATCATTAACTTTCATGTGGCTGCAAAGGGAAGCCCTGAAGTGGAACCGACTCAGCCTTTCCTAAGGAAGGGACATTTCAGTTAGGACTTCTAGTGTGTGTGAGTGTCCTCGAGGCTGCAGTTCATGGTGTTGGTCACCAGTCCCTCTGGCTTCCCCAGTCATTGCTACACGACTACAGGCAAATGACTTAAGCTCTCTCTGTCTCAGTTTCTCCATCTGTGACCTGGGGATAATAATGGCTCCTGCCTCCTTGAGTTGTCACGGTGTTTAGGATACATCAAAATCTCAGAGCAGAGTAGGAACTATCATAATTATTTTTCGTAGAGGTTGTCCTAGCTTCACCCAGCCTTCAACCAGCTGTAAGGAGGAAGAGATGAGTAGGTAGTAAAGTGTCTAGCGCACGGGTACGTGTGTATGTTGTGTATGTGCACATGTATTTGTTAGGACAAGTGCAAAGTGTGGTCTTTGTAGAATTGACGGTCACTGTTAAGTGAGATTTACAGTTTAGCAGCATGTGGTTGGGTGTGTGTTTGCTGCCCACCAAGCGAGTCCATGTCCATCACAAGGCAAAATTACAATGGTTCCTTCATCCCATGGTTGTGCTCAAGTTTCTAGGTCCTCATTGATATAAATTATGACTCAAACTCTAAATGGATCACCTGTAAATGAACTCGGGCTGTGTTCTACCTAATGCATTCTACTGCAGTGGACTGCAGCTCAGGAGCTTCAGAATGGATTTCTGTCAAGTTGACTCTTGGCAGCAGCCCTCCTTGGTGGATTCAATAAGCTTTTGGCTGGCTTCCTTGACCTGGAATCTATCAAGTTTGAACAAGGGTTCTGGCAAAGTTATAGTCTTATTCTGTGTAACTCTTGCATTCTGATTTATGTCCAGTCTAAATGCCCTATATGATAGCTTATCTTAATTAAAGAGTTTCGGGAGGGATGAACTCATTCAGCGAGACCAAGTTAGCACATTCTCTGCTCTCGATCTCCGAATATTCCATGATTCTTCAAGGTGCTAGCTCAGGAGTCTGGGTTAATAAATGAGCTCAGAAAGGTCCATGCTTTCCATGGAGGAAACTTACACCAATGACTTAAATGCTTACAGACATTCTTTAGGGTATGTGCCCCCTGCACCCCTGCCAAATTCAATTTTTTTTTTTTTACCAGTAACCATAATTCTTTCTAGAGGGTTGCTGCAATTTCTTGACGTAAAAAAGTACGGGAATGACTTGTGAAAGAAATAGATATATTCAATCAGATCAAACAAGAATTCAGTGCAAGCAATTCATTATATTGAGCTCAAGTTGAACTCCATGCAGATCTTTTCAAAATTCTGCAAAGCCTTCCATTTGTCGTATTTATCTACCAACATTTCTTCCTTCTGGATAAGAGCAGAACTTCTGGACCCAGGCCCAAGTCATCCCTCTTCCTTTCCGTGAAGGAGCCAGGGTACTTTCAGGAAATATCTAAATATTTAGGTCTCTGTTGATACTTGGAATTCATGATGGCTTTTATTCTTCCATCACAATTCAAGGAGGGACAGTGTCATATAGTTTTATGATCTTTCAGCAAAGCTCTAGAAAATTGGATTTCAATTTATAAACAGAATAGAGAGGATGGTCACCTCCTAAGAATAGCAGTGTGAAATCCCATCAGCATCTCCAAGAAACGAGGCCCCACACGGCCCTCCTGGGTCTCTGTGCTCTGTTCACGCAAAGAAGTGAGCGTGTCACCGGCAGAAACATCCCAGCTCTGCCGTTACATTCTGCTTCCTTAAAGTGGTTCATCTGTCAAGTCGGGCAGACCTGGGTTCAAAGTCCTCCTTAGACACAAACTCTGACACTCAGCAAGCCTCCTCACTTTCCTGAAACCTCAGTTTACTCATCAATTAAAAGAGGAGTAGGACCTCTTTTCCCCAAAGGGTTAGGGAGTAGCTTAGATGGGATACAGTGGAAGGCACAGTCTCTGACAAGCAGAAGGGGTTCACAGAAGGGTAGTGCCTTTCCCTTTCCAAAATCAATAGAGACAATAGTAAAGGCAGTGCAGAAACAGCAATCCCTTGCATTTGGGGAACTACTGGGTGCCAGTCCTTGGGCCGAGAGTTTTATCTCATGCAGTCCTCAGCACAGCCACCTATCGGGCAGGTATAATTATCATCAGCATCATCATTTACACTTTACAAACGAGAACCCTGAGGCTCAGAGAGGTGAACTGATTTCCCCGGTTCTCACAGCTAATAGAGCAAGACACAAATCCATTTCAGCTGGAGTAAAATCCAAGTTCCTTGGGAGGCCCACCAGCCCTTCACGGTCCTGTCTCTCTTATTCCTTGACCTCCACCCCCATCACTCTCCTGATCACTCATTTCCAGCCAGATTCACACGGCCATTCCTCAGACGCAGCAGGCAGACTTCTACCTCAGGGCCTTTGCACGGGCCACCCCCTCCATCTGGAACACTTTCCCCCAGATGACTACATGGCTAACTTCAAGAATGTGCTCAAATGTCATCTTCTCAAAGAAACTTACTGTGACTTCCCTATTTAAGATTCTAACACCTCCCACCACCGCCACCTTTTTGCCCTGGGACCACCTAAACTCCTTTACCCTGGCTAATTTTTTTTCCTTTGGTTCTTACCACCTTCTGACCTATTATAGAATTAACTTATTTGTATGTTTATTGTGTATGGGTTGGGCTCTACTAAATGGGAAGTTCTTCCAGAGCAGAGACCTTTGATTTGATGATATATCCCCTGCACCTGGAACAGCACTGAGCTATTGTAGTCTATGAAGATTTGCTGAAAGAAAAATCAGGCTCTCAAGGTGTGCTTAAGAGCACACCACCCTCCTCTGTGCATGGCTAGTGCTGACATCTTTCATTCAGGATGGGACATTTGTCCATAGGGAAGTCCAGGCAGCAAGTAGTTCTTTTGTAGCCTCCTGGTGTCCAGCATCATGGAGATTATATGAGAGGTGGACAGAATGGCCACTGTTCTCCAAGGGCTTATGGTTGGATTGGGGAGATAAGACACAACTCAGGCAGAGGATAACACATTCTGTTCACTTGTGGGTTGTGTGGGGCAGACTCTTAAGTACTACAGGGTGCTGAGTACAGGCAGCCTCATTAGGAAGCGACTTCATGAAAAGGAACCCAGCTGAGCCTTTAGGGGATTGGAATTGGTGGAATGGAGGGCAAAGCCCCCTCCTGACTGAGGAACTGTCTGGGCAAAGCCGCAAAGGCTGAAATGGGCAGGTGTGTGGGAAGCTCACCCTCCCCATCCTCAGAGATCAGCTCAGGCTTAGAACCCAGTCCCCTTCTGGGGGAAGCCCTCTCTGACCCTTCAATCTCAGTTGAGCTCTGCTGGTCTACAGCCAGGCAATTATGGTCCTTTTCTTCAGGGAACGTATCACAGTTTGTAATGATAAGTGTTCAATAAATACTTACTGAGTGACTGCATGAATAAATGAATGGGTGAACAAATGAATGGGCACTTTAAAGAAGAAAGTGCATGAAGATAGGACCGTGCGTCTGAATTAGGCAATGATATTGAGGAAAGGGTAAAGAGAAGTTCTTGGCTCCCAGCATCCACCTGGCACTGGCCGTGGTGCTAGACAATTTCTCACTTAATCCTCAGGGTTAACCATTGCAGATGTGTGTTTTTGGATGCATTACACAAATGGTGAAATTAGTTAACTTATCCAAAACCAAACTGCCAATAAATAGTGGAGGCAACATTTTTACTTGAGCATTGGGAGGTTCCAAGCCCCTAATTGGAGGATAAATAAGGCTCATAGAGAAAACGTAGGCAGAAAACAGAGCCCCAAATGCCAGCATGAAGAGCGTGGTCTCCAGGCAGGAATCAAAGACTCTAATTCCCACACCTCCCATCCCCAACTCTGACCTTCTCCTCATGAGCCCAGCAGCAGTGGGGAGAAGTGGGGGAACAGAGTAGACACCTTTTTAACTTCCCAGAGGAACAGCTTTTTCTAGTAACTTCTGAAAATGTGGTGGAACCGCCAAAAGTACACGAAATCAACCATGTAAGTTGTGAAGCATTAAGTCACAGCTCAATGCTGCAACAGTGAAAAAATTGGAATTTTTTTCATCAGTATGGAAAGGCAAAAAGCAAGGAGCTCTCTGATATAACTCAACAGGCGAGGGCACTTAAATGGCACCGATCTTCTAGGCTGGATTAGGTTCACCCAGGTTTGTGAACTTGTCTGCTCCCAGGACCACCTGCACGGTTTCCCCTCTTGGTGCACAGATGTATAGGATTCCTACCAGGGGCTTGAGGTTTGCTTGCCTTCAATTCTTTGATATGTTGTTGTGATTGGTTGTGGGTTCTTTCTTGTAACTGTGTGTATAAGTATGTGCATGTTATACTCAGATGGACACGTACGCACATGCACACAAACAAAATTCTCTCTCTTTCTCTTCTCCCTGGTCCTCACAACCCTCCTCCTTATTTTTAATGCTGGTTTTTATCAAGGCATAATTTACTTAAACTGCACAGGCCTTAGTGTACAATTCAATGAGCTCTGAACATGTATTCACCTGGTACCTGCCCCTCCCCAGTCAAAATCTAGAACATTTCCATCTTCCCAGAAAGTCCCCTCATGCCCTTTTCCAGTCAATACCCACCCTCCGCAGAGCCAACCTCTATCATCATAGATTTTGCCTATTCTAAAAATTCACTTCAAAATGACGGAGTATTCACTCTTTTGTGCCCCCTCTTTCACTTGAGATTCATTCATAGAGTTCCTTTTATCCAAAGTTCACCATTACAGACTGAATGTGTTTCCTTAAAGTTTATCTGTTGAAGCCCTGACCCTGAAATGTGATGGTATTTGGAGATGGGGCCTTAGGGAGGTGATTAGAGAGGTGGCTGATGAGGTCATGAGAGTGGGGCCCTCAAGATGGGATTAGTGCCTTTATAAGAGGAGACACTGGAGAGCTTGCTGTCTCTCTGCACAAATGCACAAGGAAAGGCCATGTGAGGACAGCGGGAAGGTGGCCGTCTGCAAGCTGGGAAGAGAGTCCTCAGCAGAACCCTGCCCTACCCACAGCCTGATCTCAGACTTCCAGCCTCTGGAGCTGTGTTGTTGAAGCCACCTGGTCTAGGGGGTTTTGTTACGGCAGCCTACATAGACCACTACATGTGTTCCTTTTTATTTCCACTTCATTACATTGCAGGGACTTACTACAATTTGCTTGTCCATTCTCCTGTTCGTGGCCATTTGGGTTATTTCCAGTTTGGGGCTACCATGAATAAAGCTGTTATGAACAAGCTTGTACCATTTGATTTTCTCTCTCTGCTCCTTCTGTTCTCCTCCACATTGTCACTTCCCTGGCTGGTTAAGAGTTCGTGTTTGAACTTGCCTGGAGCCGCCTGATGTCTTCACAAGGACGTGTCTTAGAAGGATGCTCGGGCGCAGGTGTGCTTATCACCAGACTGCCCGTCCATCAAAGATTTTAGCTACATTTATAGAGAGAGGGAAATAGCACAAAATGAGAAGTGGGGGGAGTCAGGAAGGGAAGCTGCCAGTGCACAAACCCCTCACTGCCCCCCTCCCTTCAGGGGCTGGAGCCACCAGGGATTCACAAATGTCTGCATTCTTGCAGTTTTACTGCTGCTTTTCCTCCAGGCTCAGCTAACTGGTCGCATCCGTTAAGGTTATGGCTGTTTATGGCCCTTAATGAAGATCCACGAGATGGAACACGCTCTGACATGGTTGTATGGATCTCAGTGATGAAGATGAGGGGAGGAAAGAGGGCAGAGAAAAAGCAAGGAAGAGAAGAGGTGTGGTCAGCTAGTATTTCAAATGAGGGCCATATTCTGAGGCTGCATCAAATAGCAAGGAATGCGCAGGAGAGAACTCACCCATGCACAGCACTTTAAAGTAAAAATAAACACAAGGTAACATAAAACACCTGGCATTGAGCTCAAAAATATTAAAATAATTGATTCAGTTGATTCACAGGATAAATGCAAGGATGCTCAGCCCTTCCATTGCTGCAGCTAAAATTCCAGCTGCTCCCCAACACAGCCTGCTCCTCAGCCCGCCCTGCGGACACAGCGCCTGCTCCGCCAGAGGAGCTGGTGTGGTATTTGAGATATGCCTGCACCTCTGTGATCACGTCTGGTGGGTTTCATACCTTGAGCCGTCCACGGCCGGATCACAGAGGAGGGGGCACGAGACAGGGCCTCGGGGCCTTCCTGGATGCGGGCCATGGCTCTGAAAAGCTCTCAGGGAAGTAGGATTTTACAAGGTTTGCTTGAGGGGTGACCCAGGCCTCTTCCCTGAGGTCTTGTCTCAAAGACCGTGAACATCTTTGGAGAAGGAGTAGTTGACTCTTGCCTGTTCTCTGCGGGAGCTCCCAGGAATGGGGATCCACTTGGCAGAGAGATCAGGGTATACGGTTGGGTTCCAGTAGTCAGTGGCATGCAGGAGAGTCGCCTGGTACCATGTTTCACATCTCTTTGGTAGCATGGTGCTGGGAATTCTCAAGAAGAACAAAAAAGGGGAGAGGGGATTTCCTTTGATATTTGGGGGAAGAACCTTTCCCTCATCATTTCCAGTGGATTATGCACCCTCCTGCGAGACCAGCTCTTACAATATAGGGCCAACCTTGGTGGGCCCTAGCTGTATCATTCTAGAGCACTGTGGGTCCTGGGCATAGGAAGGAGAACCTCTTTGGGGAACCTTAACATGGATTGAGGTTTTCAGGATGCCAGGCAGGAGGAGAGATGGCTTCAGCACATGGAGCAGGATGTGCCCAGGTGTGACACAAGGGCGTGCCCAGCCCAGGATCCTGCCCCTGATACCCCTGACCCCGAACATGGGAGACTAGAGGTAGGATGGGACCTTCTGCACCAACCTTGGTTCTCAGTTACTCCACTCACTGTGTCTGCAGAGGAAGTTTATTAAAGTGCCCTGCATAAGGCACAGGGTTTCTTCAGGAACCAAGGTCTTTAGCTTCTGCCTCCTGTTCATCATGACATTCAGTGTCCATCGTGGTGTCCTCAGGTGATCTTTCTAGAAAGTTCTCGAATTGCACGCTGGGTGCCCCTACTCTCCAGCCACACAGAAGGCCCATCATACCCTGAACATGCTCTGAACTCGCCCACCCCCAGGACTTGCCCCACAACAGCCGCCTGTCATGCCTGTCCCTCCCGTCTCCTTGTGACTGTCTCTTGATGCCCAACTCACCTCTCATGGTCTGGCTCAGGTGACTCAAACTAAACCTCTTCCTTCACTGCGCCCCTGAAGCACCTGCCCTGTGTGGCATTCTGGCACAGAGCAGGTCCCATCCCGAGTCCTCAAACCCAGGCGCACAATAGGTTGTAAGTCCTAGGAAGGCAGCGATCCTATTTCCTGATTCCTAACATGATACCCTGCACATCACAGAACCTCAGCCAGGGTTTGCTTAATTCAACTCTAGTAACCTGCCAGCCCAGGTCCTTTGAGCCCTTACCCTTTCCTCAGTCCTCTGTCTTCTCTACCCCAGGTTCTTATCTGTCTGCAGCGCTCTGATCCCCTGGTCCCCTGGTCCCCTGATTCTTACTACGTTGGCCCCAGGCCTGCTGAGCTGCATGGTGGCTGTAGGGGATGCTATCGGGGGGTCCCTCCACACCCCCTCGGCGTTTATCACTCTAGCACTTGGCAAAGATCAAACTGAATACCCGAGGGCTCTCCCTGAAACCACATGTGGTACAGGCTAGAGGTGACAGGGAGTCACCCTCAGCCAACAGCAAACACAAGGAAGAGGCTAAATACCCCAGCCTCCTTGACCCCGTGGAGGGACAGCTCAGAGGCATGACCCACACCATGTCTCAGAGGTTCCCACTGCAGCTGACCCCAGTCGCCTGCAGTGCTGCTCTGCTCCTCCAGGGACCTGCTGCTGGCTCTCTCCCCTCCCCTGTCTCCCTTTCCCTCCTCTGCCACTGCTTCCTGGGACCCGCCTACACCCAGATCCTGGTCTTCAGGGCCGCTTCTAAGGCAGCAGTTAAGAGACCTGCTTGAATCTTTTATCTTCAGCAAGTTCTTTAAACCTCAGCTACATCATCTTAGAATGAGGACAACTGCAGGGCCTAACAATGCTGGTGCCGGTGCCTGGAGCATCACTGCCTGCAGCCATTGAGTCATGTCCTGAACACGAATTATCTCATTTCGTCTGAGTCAATACCATTGTGATCTCCATTTTACCAATGAGAAACTGGTGCGTGTGCGCATGCGCGCGCACACACACACACACAAACCCGGATGGCCTGTCAGAGCCACCCAGGTAGGAAGTAGCCAAGCCATGATTAAATTCGATGGTGGTGGTGGTGATGGTGCACAATGAGCATTTACTGGGGGCTTTCTTTGTGTCTGGCACTTACACACACTTTCTCGTTTAAATCTTAAAATGATCCTCAGAGGTAGGTACTATTATTATCCCCGTTATACAGAGAGGAAAACCAAGGCCCTGAGATGCTAAGTCACTTGCCTAAGCTGAACAGTGGAGGAAACGGGATTTAACTCGGGTCTGTCAGATTTCAGAGTCTACTTCCCAAGCAAGATGCTATGCAAACACTCAGCTGTTTGTACTTTGAGTTTATTATCATTATTTTCCAGTCCCATTTCCCTGCCTGACACTTCACCTTCTTTTACTAGCTACCCTGGATCAAGACCTTTTGTCCTCCAGGGGGATTAGGTAAAAAAGCATGTCTCATTCTCCTCTGTGAAGCCGGTTCCGAAAACACTCATGTTCCCTTGATGTGTCCCAGTTGGAGCTGCATGGAAATGCAGTGAGTCAGAGAGCATGTGTCTCTTCCAGATAAAACCCAGTCAGCTGTGATCTGAGAACCACTCCCCCACTGCTCTGAGGCGTCCCGACTCCCACGCAGCCCACGGCCTGCAGCCAGGAGCTGGAGCTTGCTCTCAGTCTATTCCTGCTCCTTAACCCTGAAGGCTTGAGCATATTCACAGTGATGGGGATGGTTTTCAGAACAAAGCCCAGGAAGTATGCATGTTCAAGGGCCTCGGCTTCCCTTCAAAGTCCTCGCTGATGCAGGGGAGTAATTTTCAACAATCATGAGAAATGATGCTTTAAGCTGGACAAAAAGAATTAGACAGAGAGACCTGCACCTTTGTTCTCCCTCTTCCTCCCCTCACCCCTGGCCGTCAGAGGCAAGGCATTGTAAAAATAACTGTCCGATTTTTCCAACATGATGGATTTGCTCTAGTTTTTTTTTTTTTTAAGAAAGAAAAGGAAGGGGTCACTGTCAAGCAACCTCCCCTCTCCCCGCTGCCCTGCCTCCACCTCTCAGGGTCTGTGCCGAAGCAGAGGCACCTGCCATGAACTGAGTGCCCTGCAGACCCTCCCTCCACCCTCGGACGTGAGAAGCCGGCTGCTTCTCCTGCGGAGAGGCGTGTGTGGGTGGCAGTTGCTGGGCCAGGTTTCAAAGGGAACCCTGATACCTCTGCTCTGTATATTGCTACCCTGGCTGTTTAAAAGAAGCCAAAGAGGGCAGCGTTTGAAGTGACAGCAAAAAAAGAAGATGGGGAAGAAAGAGGAGGTGGAGACGGAGGAGGAGGAGCTGCCGTCACCTCCAGAGACAGGCTGACAAGCTCGCACTTCCTCGCGTCCTCTGGAAGGTGGTGGTGTGGCTGGAGCTCTTCTGAAAGCAACAAGGTTGCTCTTACCCCAGGTTTTCCTCTCTTTTTTGTTGCTCTTTTCACCTTCTCCTTTCCCCCCACCCCAGTTAACCTCTGAGAGAAGTCAAAAGTCCTTTTTTCCCTGAGGCTGAGAAAAATGGGAGAAACGCAGTGTACCTTGCTCCCTTGTCTGTACTTAGCATTTGTGGATGCTTTTTTGTGGTCCTGTGGGCAACTCTAATGTTGATTTATTCAACATAGATACTTACTGAGAGCCTACCATGTGCCAGGCGCTGTTTCCTATGCCAGAGAGCCCTCAATGGGCAAAACGAGACTGAACAGAAATTCCTGCCCTCAAGGGGCTGACTTTCTAGCGTGAGGAGTCAATAAATAAAGATGTCTAGTGGGCAAGGTGGAGATAAGTCCTGCAGGGAAAGGTAAGGCAGAGTAAGAGGACCGGGAGTGTGGGGTGGTCGGGAAAGACGTTTGGGGGGTGAGGAAGTACGCCATGGGCATTCTCGACAGAGGGAACAGCCAGTGCAAAGTCCCTGGCGCAGGGTGGCCTGGTGTGTTTGAGGGGCTGCCCGGAGGCCTGGGTGCGGCTGGAGCTCAGTGAGCACATTTGGAGACACCAGGAGGTCAGATGGGAGAAGTGAGGGTGTTGGGGGCTGGTCGTGTAGAGCTTTGCCGACCATTGTAAAGACCTCAGCTTTCACTCCAAGTGAGATGTTCTCTTAACCTTGTGAAATGAATGAGAAATCGTAATCAGAGAACGAGTTTGCGGTATGCTTGCTGAAAGCCTTCCAAGGCCCCCTGTGGCTGATAGGAAGAAGTTTCTGCACAGCGGGAAGGCTTGCCCTAGTGCCTGCGCCCCCACCCCACCCCCGCCCTTGGTGCGCACCCTCCACTCTCCTCTAGCAGGCCTTCTGTTCCCACCCCCTTGGTCAGCTCATCCAGCCTGCAGCCTTTCTTGCTTTCTGTATTCTGACAGTTGCCAAGTGCGTATATTTAGTTCAGACCCTTTTCCTACACTCCAGGCACATAGACACAGCTGTCTGCTCAGTGTCTCCACCTAGACGCCTAACAGAAGTAACCTCAAAATATCCAGAACTAAACTCCCGATCTCCCTCCACACCCCAAGCCTGCCCCAACCGCAGCCTTCCCCAGCTCAGAAGACGGCACCCTCTCTCCTCCAGCTGTGCAGGCCTTGGCATCGTCCTCTTTTGCCCATTCCCCATGTCCGATCTGTCAGCAGGTCCTGTTGCCTCTACATTCAAGATACCGGGGTTCTGGCCACTTCCTGCCACCTTCTCAGCTGCTGCCCTGACCTGAGCCTCCATCACTCATTCGCTCCATGAGAGTCTCCTGTTAAGGCTGTGAGCTCCCTGCTTTTGCCCACCTAGACACTACCCTCAGCATAGAAGCCAGATGGCCACTCCTCTGCTCAGACCCGACACGGCTCCCCGTTTTGCTCAGAGGAAAGGTTGAGGTCTGCCTTTGTGATGCCCGCTCAGACCTCTCTGCAGTGCCGGGAACGCTCTCCATCTGTAATGTCCAGTGTGGTAGCCACTGGGCACACATGGCTATTGAATCACTTGAAAAAGTTCCTGGTGAGACTGAGGGGTTACACTTTAAAGTTTTAAAAATTTATTTAAATGTAAATAGCCCGATGTGCCCAGTGGCGACGTTGTCGGGCTGTGCAGACCTAGAACGAGTCGGTCCCTCCTTATCTATTCGACCTCTTCCCCCCCATACCCACCTCTTGCTCCTTGTTCCTCAGAAATGCCAGGCTCAGTTCCTTCTGCCTGGAGGCTCCCTCCCAGCATGGCTGCGCAGCCAGTGCCCTGCGTCCTTCAGTGGTTGCAATTTAGTAGAGCCTCCCTCACCCCCATCTGCTCCCAACCTCCTTGCCTTGCTCTCCTTTTTCTTTTCTACAGCACTTCTCGCCTCCTGAAAGGTTACATAATTCACTTATTTATTAGGTCTCTCATTTCATAACTGTTCTCTAGGACGCCAGCTCCACCGGGAGGGAGGTCTTTGTCTCTTGACTTCACTGTTCGGTCCCCGGCACCTTGAAGAGCACTGGCACACAGAAGGTGCTCAGTACATGTTTGTGGAAAGAACGAGATCAGGGAAGTCTGGCGCGCTCCCTGCTGTGCCCCCATCCCTCTTCGGGTCTGCGTATGTGTGTCTCTTCCCCCTGGAATGCCATCGGCCGCCTCTCCAACCACGTTCGTTCATCGCCCATCAAATAGTCAGAGACGGCCTGCTCTTTGCCAGGCGCGACGTTGGTGCTCTGGACACAGCAGAGAGCAGGGCAGGTGGGTGTCCCTGCCCTTGGGGAGTGGGCATGTGCTTCAGAAGATAGACACGCAGCAAGCACGTGGGGGGAAAGTGAGGTTAAGTGCTAGGAAGAAACGAGGGCAGTGATGGAGAAAAATGAAGGGGGTCCAGGGGATGAATCCAGAGAAATAGGACAAGGAAGGCCTGTAGAAGGAAGAGAAGGACTTGGCTGAACAGAAGCCAGGGAGAGTTACCACGAAGAGGGGTAAAGAAAGTGAGTGGAAACAGCAAATGTTGAGGGGGTGCAAGGCTCTGGGACCTGTTGGGATGTGATGGACGTGCCGAGCCAGGTTCCACCTGGTCTGGGATGAGGCCAACCACTGGGGGCAGGACGCAGATCCTGCAGGGCCTGGCAGGCCTAGGGCCAGGTCTGTCCTTCCTTATTCCATCACTGAAGCCGGCTCCAATCTTTTTCTTCCTTCCTTCATGGCCTGAAATGTGTTTTAAACTGTGGAACAGGTTCGCTCAAGTGAGATCTCATGCAGAAGCTCCCAGATAGCATGTAAGTGGTGGTGTCCTGGCCGGGAGCCCCACCTTCCCTGCCAGTTCTCGGCTCCCCTGATGGCACCCCGGCAACCCTTGTGAATGCCAAACATTCCAGGAGCTTTGTTTGAAGCCCCCTGGCCTGCGGCACTCGTGGGATCCCGGAGCTCAGCTCTGCCCCCTCTGGTCTGTGCCTGTGGACAAGTTTTGTTTCCACAGACTGTCACCTTTCTGGCTGGGGGATTTCATCTCTGACATCCCCCAGTAGGGCCTCTTGGAGCACTGAGTACTTCATAGAGAGCGCAATAAATATCATTATTCACTTAGAAGACTCCAGTGATCTGCTGTCAAGGCCTCTGTGGACCTTCTCAAACTTCCATGTGTTTAAGCATTTCCTGGAGAGCAATTTAATAAAAGAAAAAAAATAATTTTTGCAGATCCCAGAGTGGATTGCAGCTTAGGATTCTGCCTTTTTAACAAGCATCCCAGGGGATCCTCATGCAAGTGGTCTGTGAACCAGTCTTTGCAAAACACTGTCTTGAAGGACAAGCAAACCACCCATAACTTGAAATCATCTAGATTTTAGCTCCAGTTCAGGTCAGCCTGCTAGAGTTGGGTATTTGCTGACTTCTGTTCAAATGGCTGTGGAAATTCAGGACAATTCAAGGATCCAGACAGGAAGATGACTTTTCACTTTAAAATAAGTCTGTTACAAAAGAATATGGAAATGAATATATGCATGTATGTGCATGACTGGGACGTTGTGCTGTACACCAGAAATGGACACATTTGGTACTCCAATTAAAAAAAATTGTTAAATCTGTTACAGAACAGGGTTATCCAGCTTGTCCGATGAGCCTCTGACAAAAATGCACATTAGTGACATTAGTTTGAGAAAAGCTAAACCTGGCGTGAGGGGAATGTTTTATGTGATGGAGTCTCCCCCACCCTTCCCACCATAAGTTACCTGGGCGGGGACGCCAGTCCTCCCTGGCTGTGACAGGAGATGCAGAGTCTCCCACTGACAGCCCGAGGCGCGCTGGCAGAGATAAATTCTCTCTTGTAGGCGTGAAGGACTGGGCGTGTTCCGCGCCCTCAGCTTCCCACACTGGGTTGTCAATTCCTCTTCGTGCATCTGTCTTCTGTATTCAGTTAGTAGCTTCTCTGCCAGGAACGCCATCCTACTAAATTGAGACCTTCTAATGCCCAGTTCAGCAAATAACACTTAGTAGGTGCTCCAAAAGATTTTGTGGAGTGGCCAGTATAGTCATGGTCAGAACCGACGGCATCATTTGCAGGGCCCAGAGCAGAGTGAAAATGTAGGGCCCTTGTTCAAACATTGTTAAGAATGTCTTGAAAGACGGCAACAGCAGAGCATTAAACCCAGCTTGGGGCTCTCCTGTGTGCAGGGACTCTGGGTCCTCACCAGGTGCACATCCATGGAGCTGGCCCTGGCCACCGCTGATGTTCTGTGAACTCCTTGGGCAGCCTAAGGTCACAGCCCCAGGTAGCGTCAGAGCCATTGCCTTAGAAACAAAGAGTGACTCAAACAAGGTTCTTGAGGGCTGGTGTCCACGTTGCCTCTTTCCTCCTGCTGGCTCACAAAACCACCTACCCATCACTCCCAGCCCCCAGACGCCTAGCACCCACCTTACTCAGGCAAAGTAACCCATTGGGTCATAATGGTCAGTTTGCATCTCTGTGCCCAGAGGGACTGAGACTTCCTGGAGGACAAAGACCAGGCCTTTGAATCCCCAGGGACTTAAACAGACCCTGGAACACTTTCAGCACTTAGGTAATGTTTGTTTAAATGACTGGAGGGTAAATTAGTAAGTTAAGTCCAGACAGCCATGTAGGCTTCTTACGGCTTGTGATAGGATTTTTCAAACTACCTTCTGAATTAACTTTCACGAGTACACTAATAAGTATATGTACATATGAAAAACAAAACAAAACAAGCAAAAAACCCTAAAGTCCCGTTGAACCGCTGTTAGCATCTTCTGGAATCTTACTTTCCAACATTTGGTTCTGGAAAAGGCAGCATCAGCGCCACCTGGGAACTTGTTAGAAATGTCAGTTTATAAGTTCGCAGGCCCAACCCCAAATCTACTGAATCAGAACCTCAGGGGGTGGGGCGCAGGGAGCTGTGTTTGCACAGACCCTCCAGGTGATTCTGATGCCCCTCATCTGACAGCACCAGTGTTGAAAGGAAGACAGTTTGGGAAGCAGTGACTTAATGGAACGCTCTTCCAGATGCATTTGGATTTTAGCATGAATTAATTGTTTGCAGCTGCAGCCTTAAAAGTCTCAAAGGATTGAATTTTGGGGTGGAATTTTATATAGCAAGTCAAAATCCTGTAAGGTTGGCTCTTGATATAGGCATTTATTCAACTCAGGAAGTAGGACATTTGGATGAGAATAGGAGAGGAAAGGCAAATGTTCATATATTAAGTGTTTTATTAAGTACTGTTTGTGGATGTAAAGCTAGAAGGTGAGTCAGGAGGATAGATGGATACGGGAAAAGGACCACTGGACCACTAGCCAGAAGAGCTACAAGACATGTGACCTTTCACAAGTCAGTTACACTCTTTGAGCCTTAATTTTTTTCATCCAAAAAATGGTGGTAATACCCAGGGCTGCCATGTAAGGTTGGGCAGGTCGTGCCCTGCACAAGAGGATGTGGCTGAGGGGCAAGCAGGAGCTGATATTCAGCTGAGCCAGCCTTTGCACCAACCACCCCCCATCTCAACAGAAGAAGGGGAAATCTTTGTCTAATTCCCTCAGAGGCACCCTGTGAACCAGCTAAGGCTCTGACAATACCTGCCTCTGCCTGCCTGCCTTCCCAAGTTGTTGTGAGCATCCAAAGAGAGAACGAGTGAGAAAGCCATTTCAAAACTACAAGGTATTATATAAGTAAAAGATAGGATGTTGTTTTGATTGTTGCTGCAACGGTGTGCTAACATTTTAGCCATCTCCCTTAGCCAGGCTGACCAAGTGCCTGTTGTGCTAACTGAACAGAAACTACCACCCATCCACCAAAGCTCTCGCTGTAACGCTTTTCGAGAAACCAGCAAGACATGTGAGTCTCAGGGAAAAGGACTTGTAGTCGCTCACTGCCCCCGTGCAGGCTTTGCCGCCATGTGAAACGATCACAAAGGACTGGCTGAGGCCTCTGAAGGCCTCTGAAGGTCTGTGAGCTGAACCTTCTCAACCAGGAGGTCTGAGGACTTAGCGGCAGATCCTCAGGGACTCAACCTGCTGGGGAGTGAGCTATTTGCCCAAGTACCCAAGGCTCTTCGGTCAGGCCCCTTGGAGGTGAGCCAGGCCTGGGCTTCTGTCCACTGTGTGCTTAACACAAAAGAAGACCCTTTCTGGTCTTTGCATCGGGAAACCAAACTTCCTTGTTAGGACACCACAAAATCCCTGTTGGCCTGATTTCTTAAATATCAGTACCTAAAATCAAGCACCAAAAGCACTTTTTTTAAATAAAAGCAAGAGTGGTCTTGCTTACGGCCACCTTGTGGCAGCTCAGACCTATATCTGCAACAGCAGAGTGAGCTGGCACGCACCTGCTTTCTGGGACATTTGCAGAGTTTCCCTTCCTTGAGAACGCACCCTGTGTTTTATTTTCCCCAGGCTCCCTTTTGAGGGACCAGTGAGCCATTAGCCAGTGTCACTGAGATATCTAGGTAATCAGGGTGAACTTGGCCAATGAAACAACTGTCTCTGGCCCCCACCTTTCCTTCTACCCCAGCCCAACCTCTTCAATTACATAACCTTTAAGATTCGCTACCACCCACCTTGAAGTGTATGGGTTTTTCCCAAAGGTTGATCTGGGCTTCCCAGGTAATATATTAAAAGATAGGTTTTATTTTGTATTGTTTTGCCTGGCAAATCAAAAATCTATCTCTAGCCCCTCCTGATTGGGCCCCAGTGCTCTGGGAGAACAGCTCCCAGAGGGATTTCTGCACGGTGAGATAAGGTGCCTGGCTGCCAGAGGGCCCCCAGATCTTCAAACGCTGCCTGATTAAGTTCCAGCCGGCAGGCTACCTCTGCAGGCTAGAGGACTCTTGGCAGATAAGACACAAGACACATCCAGAGATAAAGGGCGGAGCTTTGCAAATGTGATGGGATAAATCTGGAGCAGCCCATCCAATATGCAAACAGAAAGCATTCTAACAGGCGCCCTGCGGCCCTCCGAGAGAGGAAGGAAGAGTTGCCATTGGGCGGGAGGCTGCTGGCCTTCCCGCCACCCTCCGGGCACAGAAGGAGTGTGATTATGGTATTAACGGGGATGGGAAGATAAGGTGAGACATCGTTAATGGAGAAGAGCATGTCTTCTCAATTCCAGAAGCGAATCCCCAGTGACTCATTCCTTCTGAGCCTCCCATGGGGACCCTGGAGGCACGGCGGGCACGTTGTCTATTCCTGTGACCTATGTGTGTTGCTCCCTTTGTCAGAATTCTCATTACATTCTATGGTCTTCCTGTTGCCAAAGCGGTGCGTTTCTCTGGCTAATTCTCCAGCAGGATTGCTCCCCCTAACTGCTCTTTGACTATAGAGTTCCCAGGGCTTCAACGGTCCTGTGAGTTTCAAAACAATTCTAAAAGGAAGCACAGCCCCCACTCAAGAAATCATAAGAGTTTGCTCAGCTTGGAGATGGGTAAACTGAAAGTTGTAAAACCGAAAGAATCTGGTCCCCTCGGCTCCTTTACTAAATGCAGAGCGTAATTTTTCTTTCTGAATGTTCTTAGATCTTAATAGTAGAGCTTCTTGACAAGATTTCACGGTATGTGGTGCAAAGAGTAACTCTCAAACTTTGAGTTGCTTTTAGTGAAACCTTTGTAGGAGATACACCTTTTAAGGAAAATGATGTCAAAATTCATTGGGACAGTGATCCTTATCCTGTGGCTTCTTTGTGGTCACTGCCCTCCTCCTTGCCCAATTCCAAAGTAAATGGAATTCATGATTTTAATTAAAATAAATTAAAATGGATTTTGAGACTTTCCTAGCCCTCTTTAAGATAATTGCCTAGGGAGGGAAGTGGAGAATTTTCCTTCCTAAAATCCTCAAATGCTCTAAGGCAGTGAAGCTTCCAATGACAGTGTACCATGTACAGTGTACCATCTACTTCTTTGGCTACATCTATTAAAATACCTAATTTAATTCTTCAGCTATCTGTGTTGATGTTTTAATTCTGAGCAGGCCCCAGACATTTAGTGTCTCTGTCTTTCTGTTACAACTTTTTCTGCACCTGTGAAACAGACACCCTGCGCTTCATTTTCCTCTGTTGATCCTCACTTTTCATTTCGTCTGCCGAATCTGCAGGCTACAGTTAGTCATGGTAAAGCTTAGATTCTGGCTCAGAAATTCAACTCACCTCCTCAGCCCTGTGTGGATCTCCCATTCTGGAAACAGGCACTGTCCTCAGTACTCTGAGTACATCTTCCACCTTAAGTCTCACAGCACCACAGCACAGTCAGTCAGATCACCATTTTGCAGCTGGGGGAAAAAAAGGCTAAAAGAATTTTAAAAACTTGTCCAAGGTCATCCAATAGGAGGTAGATGAGTAGAACCCATCTTGGTCACTGTCACATTATAACATAAAACCTAGAACAGTGATGCAGCCAAGTACAGCTGGCTAACAGGAGAGAACAGAGAACCTGTGATGTGAGCTTTGAAAGGCGAGTAAGTGTGATCCCCACTCAGAAGCTCGTCCACAGGACAAACTGGGAGCAGACCATTCTCAGCAGCCCCTGGTAGCACTGATTGAGTAGCAACAGTGTGCAAGGTCTGTGCTAAGCACTTTGGGCTTTGCCCCCCTGCAGTCTAACACTCCATCAATATAATAGTCCATCTTACAGAAGAGGAAACTGAGACCCAGGGAGGTTAGGTCATTAGCTCAAGGTTATACCTTTGGTAAGTGGCAGATCAAAGACATGAACTCAGATCTTTCTGGCCCAAAGCCCAGAGTGTAAGGCACCAGACTGTGCCATCCCCACACCTATGGGATCAGGAGGTGGCAGAGGACAAGACGGGGAGTGGGAAGCAGTGATCAGAAGGAACGTGTTCTGATACTTCCTGTGTCTGACAACCAGGGGAGACCTGGAACGCATCCTCTATCACTGAGATGAATCTGCATTGTATACATGGTAACCCTAACTGTATTTTTGGAAACTTAACTTTTAAAAACACAGGCAGAAAGAGACCAGTGCAAGGGATCTGGACACCACTACCAAACGCATGTTCCAAACTTCAGTCACCTCTCAGGCATTCCCAACAATCTTGACTTGACACCAGCCCAGAAGTAAGAGATTGTTGGCACGGGAGTGGCCCTTGCACAAAACAGTAGGCCACTGAGGGGTCCAACTCACAGGTGGTGGAGGCAGGCGCTAAGGACCCCAGCCACCCCCTAAACCGACCCAAATGGGATGTCTGATTCCGTCACCTCACCTGGCCTGTACGTACAAGCACGCTTTTTGCTCTTTCCCTCCTGTGTTATTCACAAGCAGCTGATGGTCAAGGTCACACTTCTGGCCCTTATCACAGAGCTTAAAAGCCGGAGGAAGAGAGTGGAAACCAGAATGCCACACTGGCAATTCACCCAACCCCCTAATTTACAGATGGGGAAAGAGAGACTCAGAGAAGATACTTGCCCAAAGTAGGTCCAGTGGCAGAAGCCGGCCTAGGTTGGAAGCTTTGGGGCTCCTGACCTAGTCCATAATCCACTACGATGTTGGTGACTGCATGGGTTGTAAATGACAGAAGTAAAACTCAGACTGGCTTAGACCCAAGGGGATTGATTGGTTCCCATAACTGGACAGTTCAAGGGATGATGGCTTCAGGAAGAGCTGGATTTAGGATCTCAGATCATGCCATGAGGACTTGGTCCCTCCACCTCTTGCCTCTAATTTCTTCTGGGCTGGCATCGTTGGCTGCCCCACGAATAGTTTAACTGGGTGTGGGAAGCCCTGGACTCATCTCTGCATCTCAGCCTTATCCCCATCACCCCTTCTCTTGAGTTGTGGATCACTTCTTAGAGACTGAGGATTTTTACAGAACAGAATGCCTGTAGGAATCTTTCACCATCACCCTCAGAAACTTAGGTAAAGCTCTTGCACTGGCTCCTAGCTCAGAGTTTCTTAATTGTGGTGGAGTTGGGGAGAGTCCATGCTGGTCTGTGAGGATAGAGATATTGTCCTAAATGTAACTCTGCAAAGTCGGGTGTGCATGAACACATGGATGTGTTTTGGAGGGCGGGAAAGTATGTTCTCCACGGGGGAAAAAAACAGCAAAACTTGAATTACCTTTGGGGTTATTTGGAGAATTGCACTAGAGACAAGGACTGAATTTTGAATGTTGTGGTCTTCAGTGCTGCCGAGAAACAAGGGATGTTGGCAAGGTCAGGGACCATCCGGGCTGCTGGTTTTTGAGTGTCAGGCTGCTACGAAGAGATGATTCCTCCTTGACCTCGTCTCTGTTATTTCAAATGCACTTGGAGAACGTGTAAGTGACTTTAATGAGCCCCCTCTGACTCTAAGTTTGAGAAAAATGACGGCATACATTCCCAGCTTCAAGTGAAATTGTGGTGAAAAGAATTTTGCCCAGTTTAACTCTTAATGGCTTCTCTGGGGAGAAGTTTATCATTTTGTGCCTGGCTCCAATTTGGTGCTCCAATTTGCTCTTCCTGGGCAAATACTGTCATGCAAATGTGAGACGCATCATGCTCCGGGAGATGCTGGGGAGAGGAGTGCAGCCCACCTGCAGCTCCCTCTGCCTGTCATCCATCCACACCTGGCCTCTCCTTTCCTGGCCAGTCTCCATCCCTCTTGCTTCACATTTAATTTCTGTTTTCCTCAGTCCCTGACTGGTTTGAAGAATGGGATATGGTCTCATGATAAAGTAGCACAGGGCACTTAACAGAGCTGCTGTGTGGCAGTGCCATTGCCATGATGCTAGGAAGCAGAAGAAACAGGCTCTACCACCACTTTTTAAAGTTGCATCCACCCCAGGGATACTGTGCAGGGAAAACAGGGTAGGCAGTTGGGATTTGCAAAGGAGAGACTGGAAAGAAGGGAGTTGGCTGCTTGGAGAACACCCAGTTATTATTCCAAAACTCCTTCCCAGCCCCCTCAGAAGCTTAGGCTTTGAAACAGAGTCAAATTCTCATTATTCATCACAAATGTTGGGTGGCAATTATATTGTGACCTCAGAAAGGCAATCAGCAAGAATTTATACTTACACTGCTTATCTGAGCCCAGCCCAGGGCTGAGTTTCTGTGGGAGCATATAGTTACAAATAACAGAAACAAGCTGAAAGCAAAAGGAACATTTCTGGAAGGTCTCAAGGCCCACCCAGCTGGTGGGAAGCCAGAGGACCTGGCCTAGAACCGAGCTCGAGCCAAGGCAGCAGTGAGAATCCGGTGGCAGGAAGCCCAGCCCTGCACTCCCGGCAGGACAGCTGATGGGCATGTCGACATGGTGGTACGTGGTCACTAGTCACACCTTCCATCCTCAGAAGGGCTCTGATTGGCTGAGCTTAGGTCACGTGCTCACCTCTAGGCATACTGGGGTACCAAGAAAGAGGATCTGGCCTCCTCGGCTTCCCTAGTGCAAGGCCATCGTCTGTAGTTATCTTCTCTCTGAAGCCATGCACAATGAGGGTTGGTAATTCCCCAGAGGGAAACTGGGGTGCTTCAGGAAGGGGGAGTGTTTGCTGAGAAGCCCACGCACACGCACGCACACATACACAAAACAAGCATGGGACAAAAATAAAATAAACCCCCTGAGCGCAAGGAGCTGAAGAACACAGTATGAAATAAAAGGTGATTATAAAGTAAGGCGGCGCCATGTGTTATAGCACTTTCTGTCAATATAACAAAGCTCTACATTGTGCAGGACAGACATTGACTGAGTGGGAGCTTCCTCAAAGACGAGGGTTTGGATAGAGGGGATGCCAAGGTGGGCTAATGTTTCAGAGCAGTTTCACCAGAAGGGCAAAGTGATGTGGGTCTTGAAAGATGAACAGGAAACAGAAGGTAGGAAGTAGACAGATGAGAAAATGCTAAAAGGAGAGAAAAGGGAAATAGCATGGATGAATGCAGCAGAATTCTAAGCACTTTTCCTGGGGAGATTGTGCTGTAGAGCCGGCCTGTCCTGGTTCTGTGAGCCTGAACAATCTGCTTAACATTTGGGGTCTTATATTATCTAAAGGACAGGGCACACGGTTCCTGCCTCACAGGCTAGGATTAGGTCTGAGAAGTGCCGGGTGTTATGCTTGGCGCATATAGTAAGGAATTGACCGAGGTCAGCTCCCTTTTTATTTCTCCTTAATTCTTCCCTCTTTATACTAAATTATATTCGTTGGTGGGTAAGGAAGATTTGAGACTTGGAACTTGAGCAATAAAACCAGGCAGACCCACTTTCAATAATCACAGAAAGTTCTGTATGCGCAGTATTGGGCTCTGCCCTAAGTGAGACGTGGAGACGGTCAGTCCTCAGCAGTATCACTGTCCTTCCTGCTGGGCAGCCTTGAAAAGTGTGTCCTGTGGCATACCCTCTCTGAACTTCCACTTCTCCTCTGTTTGAGGAGACATTCCTGGGGCCTTTGGAAAGCACTGACATCTTATTATACAGCTGGTCGCTCTAGAGTGAATTCCATTTTTCAATAAAAAGTTTGGCTTTTACCCAGGGGAATTTATTTATCAAAGTGTGGTGGGTCTAGGTAGCAAGGACAAGCAAAGGGCACACAGCTCCAGGATGCAGTAACAAATAGACCTTCAGGATTTGGATATGTGACTGTTCGTCAAGGTCCTCCAGGTGTAGCAAGTGACCATTTGGTGGAAGCAGAGCCTTGGGTGGAGGGCGCTGTGGAGTCAGGGGGCTGACAGCCCAGCATGACAGCCTCACCCCTGAGTTCTTCTCTGTTCTGGTTAAGTCACTCCGGTTAAGTTACCCTTGGCTGCATTTTGTGGGAGGAGTTATATGCTACAGTGAGAACCAAGCATCAAGGGATTCCCAAGAGTATTGGGAAATAGCCATCTCGAGGTATGCTGCTGGGGTCACAGACTTCAATGCCGACAAGGACCAGGCAAGTGAAGGTAATGAGTAAAACAGACCAGAAATTAATGTTTTGGTTTCTTTTTACAATTCCCATTCTTCTTGAAATATGCACCTTTTTTAGTGTGCTTTTAATTTTCCTGTTTTGATAGAAACATGGGTAGAGGGAAATATTTTCTCCATTATGAAGGATTGTTTAAAAGTACTTCTCAGCCGTAGGGTAAGAGTAATAACTGAGAATGTAAATTTTCAGTGATTGCTTAATTAAAAATAATAACATGAACAGCAGCCACATCATGCAGGCCAAATTTAATCATTATATATAAAAAAAAAAAAAGTACAAGTTTAAGACATCTGGTCTACCATGGATGTAAACCCTGCCCACCATGTCCATTTTACATTCAATAATCTATCATAAGCCCAAACCAAGACTATAAACGGAGGTGAAAAAAAAAAACACATAAAACTTCTAATGTAGCTTCTATTACCATATTCAACAAGACATAAAAGGACCTTGCAACAAAGAACTTTTACAGCGTGCATTTCTAGGACAATGTTATAGTCAGGTTCTGGTATATTTCACAGGCAACGAGCCCTTTCCTTCAACTGAATGATAGGGTGGCATAAGCTGATATAGGAGATTCTCCATGGAGCTTTACAGAATTGAGACATTTTGGATTAATTGTCTCTATATGCAGTAGGGAGCTAGGGGAGAGTGGTGTAACCATGCCCAGGGACAGAAGTGGAGGGCTTTCTTTTGTTGTTACTATTTTGTTTCATTTTGCTTTTTGAATTTTTTTCTCCAGTAAATTGTTGAAACTTAAGGAATTTAAAATGAAAAATAAGAATCTGGCAATATTTCACACTTTCACGATTCTCACATCATTTAGTGTTTATTTATTAGCAATTATGTATCCATTCAGTTGTCATAGACGTATCATGTTCCAACTATGTGCAGAGAGTATCATGTCCATTTGCTTCTGATTTTGAAGTTTCATCTCCCCAACTGGAATCTAGTAAACTCCTTGAGGAGAGATGTCAAGTCTCATTCTGAGTTCTCCAGGTCATCTGAAACTTTCTACTCTGCATTATGATCACATGTGTAATATCTCCCCCTAGAGAGTGTGTGTTTACTCGTCTCCGTATCCCAGCCCACAGGCACTGCCTTGCCCACAGCTGGGAGCCCAGTAAATGACTGTTGACTGAATACAGTAACTGAATTCCGCTGACTGTGGGACATCTACCATTATTGAGGATGGCAGTGATAACCACAGAATTGTTCACTGACCAATAAATCACCTATTCGGCTGTTACTATATTTTGAGGTAGAAAATGAGAGAGGTGTTGAATTCTCTCAACTATGGAAGTGGTGGCCATCCTCAGTTAGAGAAGAAAATAAAGGAGTTATGTATGAGTTACCCATTGCTGTGTAACAAATTTCCCCCAAACTGTAGAAGCATGAAACAACAAGCATTTATTATCTCACAGTTTCTGGGGATCAGGAATCTGGTAGCAGCTTAGCTGGATGCTTGTGGCTCAGAGTCTTTCATGAAATTGCAGTTAAGGTGTTGTTGTCCAGGACCATGGTCACCCAGAGGTTGAATGGGCTGGGGACAAGAGGCCTTGGTTCCTCACCAGGTGAGCTTCTCCAGAAATCAGCTCACTACCTAGCAGGGGGTTTCCCTAGAGAGAAAGGGGGGATATCCAGGAGAAAAAGAAAAGGAGTGTCCAAGACAGCAGCTGAAGTCTTTAATAACCTGTTCTCAGAAGTCACATACCGGTGTGGGAGAGGACCACACAAGGGCAGGAGTAGGAGGAAGCTGGGTCACTGGGGGTCATCTTGGGGGCTGCACTTGTTAAATGAGGATAGTCAAGAGGCCATGTTGTTTTCAGAGGGGCATGAGGGCTCTGATCTTGGAGAACTATGGAAAACCTGCTGCTCCCCTGTCTGTGGCTCTTCCTCTTCTCTTTGCACTGGCAAAAAGTAAAATAGATTTTTCTATTGAGGAATTGGGACTATTAGCTTATTTGAGTATATCTGAACAGTGATCTGAAAGAAAAAAGAAAAGGCTTCTGAAACTTGACTTGGCCTGCGCTCTTCCAGGAAAAGCATCAGGATGGTAACCCCTGTCCTCCCAGCCTCCGAGGGCGAACATAAAGCTCTTCCGTCTAATTGTGCTTTTGGGACTTAGCTTGCCACACAAATCTGAGTTCCTCAAGCCAGGGGAACTCTGCTGGACCAGTTCCTCAAGGGCCTGGCCTCTGTGTCCTGTTCCTGTCCCTCTGGCGCAGAGTGGGTTTGGCTATAAATGCAGAATGGGCATTTTCCATGACCTCTCTGAGAACAGGTTTTGTTGAAAAAGAAAGTCTGTTAGAGTGGGTGCTTAATGCATTCTTGTTCAATGAACAAGAGACCACAAGTCAGATAGAATCTCAACAGACCAAACTCCCAGATACTATTGTGGCCCTGGCTCCCGAGGGCAGAGTTAAAAATGAATATTACCATGCTTTCAAGGCAAGAAATATTTTATGCCGATGTGTATGTATACGTGTGGGTAAATATGTGCCTGCCTGCAGTAGCCTGCGCATTCCTTGTTGTAGACCTCATCTGATTTCATGACAATTATGTATTTATTTCAGTTTTTCCTGATTGCCTGTTGGATCTCTGAAGGCAGCAATGGGTCTCTCTTATTCGCTGAAGTGTCCCCAGTAACTGGTACAGGATGGGGCTCTTAGTGGGTCTCCACTAAATATTATTGAATGAATGAATGAGGAAGCCATCCTGGAAACACATCTGACTTTGAAAATGCCCTCAGTCTTTGAAGGGTCTTAAGTTAGCCAACTCTGCAAATTTCCAAACTTGAAGAAGAGGGAAGCTATGGCAACCCTTGTTTCCTTTTTGTTTTCATACTGGGTGGCCCCTTTACATGCTTCCTGCCTGGCAGCTTCCGTGATTGGACTCCCCCAAGCTTTGGCTCACTTCCTTTGCTGCAATTCAGAGAGAAATAGGCACTACTGGGCCCCCTGGCTCCCTCTCCCGGTCGTGGGCTCTTTCATAACTTCGCATCTCTCCCTACCTGCTATCCCACACCTCCTGCTGCCCTGGGAGTTAGGAGTCAGAGGGAGAGACTGAGAGAAATAAAGCATGTGCACTGTGTGTGTGCACAGCTTCCCAAACTTTTTGCTCCTACTTCTGCAGGACCCCTCATTAAGCCAAAGCTCTCTGATGAGTGGGAAGCAGACAACGTGGTCAAGAAGGGAGAAGAAGGCAGTAGGCCCCTGTGTTCTTTCTTTCATCAGATTAATGTAGGGTAGGGGGACTTAAATCAAGGATGACACATCATTTTATCTCTTATGCCAATTCCAATCAATTGACACTGGCTGCCTGGACTGCCATGTCATGAGGGATTCTGAGGCTGGGTCCCAGCTCAGCAGAAAAGCATGACATGATCAATTCATAATGTCATCCCTGGGCACAGGAAGGGTGAATGGCAACTCACAAGACCTATATAAGCCACAGCAGATGCTGGCCAGCACCCTCAGAGCAATGCAAGCACTGGAATAGTCTGGCCTCCAAGGGAAAACAAAGGTCCTTGTTTATTGCACCACGATCACAAACCTAAATAGCTTCAGGGAATAATTAAGCTGTGTTTGCACAAACAGAAAGAGGAGGAAGGATAGAAAGGCAAGATCTGAGCTGCTGTCAGCCACGTTCTAATTTCTTTGGCATTTTTTTTTTCTTCTTCCTTCTTTCTGTCTTTCCTTCTTGCATTCGTATAATCTCATGGAAACCAGAGCCACATGAGTAATTGACACTCAACCAGTGGAATAAGCAGGTGATGCATTTGGAGAGGAACAGCAAATCTCTTTTCTCGTAGCCACCAGTTCCAATTAGTTGGTGGGGGCTGCTCTCAAGCTCCTGAATTTCTGAGCCTGGAAGGTGCTTGGGTGCCTGAGCCCAGGTGCTGTTAGCTGACACCATGTGTCTGTGCATTTCTGTGGCACTGCCACTCTGACGGGGTGCAAGATCACCAGTAATCCATGAGACAACATCCAGCATACAGGGACATATGTACAAGGACAGCACACAGGAACACATTGGCCCCCTCTGCCTTTTTGAACCAACCCCCATGCTGAATACCCAGGCCCAACCAACCCCACGAAGCTGCCCCCTCCCAGACATCTGGCACAACCTGGGGCCGCACTCATTCAGGCAGGCAAGTGTGCCCAGCCCAGTTGGCAGGGCCCACACATAGCCTGGCAGCAGCCACAGAGTCCAGCATGGCCATGAGGACCCAGGCTTGACGCTGTTTACTCCTTGGGGATATTTGCTTCTTTTCTCTGGCCCTGCTCACCCTTCAAAGGGCACCAGGACCAACTTAGATCCTGAACAGAGTCCCCAAAGCCATGTTCTGTGAGCCTGTGTTCTGATCTCTGTTGGCCAGACAGTCCATCAGTATTTACTGCAGGCCTAGAGAGTCCCCTCCTCCTCTGTGACACTCTTCTCCCTAATGTCCTTAAGTTCCTGCCCAGGACGCCCCTCCCCGCCACCTACACCAAGCGTAAGTTCCCCTGGTGGCTGAGTCCCTTCCTCATCAAGCCTCCCCCAACCCCCGCCAACCCCCAACCCGGGGAGAAATCAGAAGCAGAGCCTCCTGGGAAAACAGAGACACCTCACTTTGGTGTGGCATTTCCCAGTTCGAGAGCATGTCGGCAAACCTGAGCTCATCGTTAACCTGATCACATTAAGGCATGAAACATTTTTGAGATGGATAGTGTATGGCCATAGCTCCATCAGGAAGCCGAGTCTCAGAAAAGCAAAATAACTTGCCCAAGGCCACGCGACAAGCCGGTGGCAGGGCCCAGGCTCACACCCAGACTATCACGATGCCATACGTGGTCCTTCACCATAACCGGGCTGTGTGGCCTAACTTTTCATCTGCAGCTACAGGGGCTGTAAAAATGGTTCCCTGGGCAGGTTTTTGTGTCTTATAAAGTTGTCGCTGTTCCTTGGCCCCACAGAGGCCTAATTCCTTCCTTCTACCTGGATTCCAGCACCAGAGAAAGCACCCCCTCCCAGCTATCACCACTTTTTTGCAGAGTTCAGACAATCCTAGGAGGAATAAGACATTCAGAACACTGCAATTCAATGAGAGGTGGTTGATTTGACGCCCTCTTCTGAACCGAGGCATCAGGACTTGACTGAAGGTAATGCAAGCAGAGAAGGATGCTGAATGGGGCTGGGGGACAGGAATGAAGCCCACCCACTTTATGACCTTGCCCATCCAGTTACATGCAAGCTCTGCACGAAACCAGGAAGGGGTTAAAGTAAAGCAAATCAAGGAAACAGAAGTTGAAAACACTCCTGGAAGGCACCTGCCTGGCTCTTTGACCACCAACCTGAGATACTTTCCCAGCGAAAGCAAGGGGAGACTCCTGGCTTTGAATACCTTTGTTCTCCCATGGCTCCACCCAAGGCTGAACAGCAGTGCTCTTCTTACCCTTGCAAGGAAGAGAATTAAACTGCATTGGTTTCTCTTCTTTCCCCCCCAAACTTCTGTCCACCAGTGCAAGGAACTGAGAGTGAAGAACGTCTGTAACTTAGGTGGGGGGTAGGGGGCACTAAGTTAATTTCAGACTACTCTGGGTCCAAGATGCTTTCCTGTGCATGGAGCAGATTTCCTGCCTCCTGCTCTTGGCCGACTGTGATTCCTCTTGCATATTTCAAAGGTAATGGAGATTAACAGATTTATCAGTCCCGCTGATACAAATCTCACTCTTCCTAGACCTAGAACACTGTCTTAGGACCTCCCTTCTAACTTCGATCCTAAAGTCCTTTAATCCCACCTAATATCTTTCCCTGCAGGACGCTTCCTTGACTACCCCCCGCTTGACCTTACTTACACCTCTCTATTAAGGTTACTTTGTTCCTGTAAAGTGCTTCTGCAACAGGTCCCGGCATGGAGTAAGCATTCAATAAATGCTGGTGCTTATTATTAGCAACATGGTCCTTAGCATCAGCAACATGTGCTCCCCTTGTGCTTCTGATACCTAGTATGACAATTTCCAGACAATGTTCTGTAATTAATTCCTATTGCTTCTAATCTCAACAGCAAGACAAAAATCTGGATAGAGTCCTAGGAGTCTTTCTATGGCAGCTCTACAAAGTCTGAAATGCTGCAGACTCTTGAAAAGAATGATTCTGCAAGGACCCCATTCCCTTTCCTCCCGCACACCCAGCTAGACCACATCTCCCAGACCCCTTGCAGTAGAGTGGGACCACGTGACTGTGTTCTGGCCAAGAGATGTGAGCAGAACTCATGTGCATGGGTGTCCAGACCCGGCCTGTTCAGAAAAACAAAAGAAAACTCTTCAGTGCAACTCTCCATGTTTGGGACTTCCCCATCTATGAGGCTGGGAGGGAAGTACTCCAAGGCCCAAGATGACATCAGAGACATGAGATGGAAGGAGCTTGGCCCCCAAGTATCCATTTAAAGGGCAGCAAAGAGCTGTCCAATCTACATGCTCACACTGAACTATTGCATGGGCGAGAGCAATTTTTTTCTATTACGTTATGGTACTTAAAATTTGGGATTCTTGGTTACAGCAGTGAACCTACCTTAATACAGATATCTTCAGTTATTGGGAGACAAACTAAGCAAATTATGGAATGAAATATCTACCTCAACAGGTTCTGATGAACCAGGATATCGGTTTATATACTTTCCTTTACCATAAAAATGTGTGGTACAAAACAGGGATAAATTAGACAGATAAAAATCTCATTGCTTTGAGTGAAACCTTGAGTGTGGGGCCCATGTCATCTTGCATTCCCAGGAGTTGTGGGCTGTAGTTCTGCTAATTCTTACAAGTGCCACCTATCTGAGAATTCTCTGTCTTGACCAAGCACTGTGGAGCAGTAACGAGAGCCCTGGACCATGCAGTGAAGTCCTGGGCTCCAGGCCTTTTTAGGATGTTAACACATAGCAGAACTGTTAGCATGACACGTCCCCCATCTGGACTACTGTTTTCTCATCTGTACCTGAGGGGCTTGAGTCAGATTACAAACTGGTAGCCGGGGAGATAGTGCAGCCTACAGATGTGTGTTACTCGGTTTGCAAGGTAACATTATAATTTTTAAAATGAGTTTCCAACAGTTTAAAAAAATTAGGATTTGTGCATTAAAAAATCTGACAGCTCTTGAAAAGCCTGGCAACTCTAGGCTTGTGTTCCCTCAGGGCAACAATTGACTTTGTTCTCCAGACATGACATATGCTCTCTGGTTTGCATGAATCCTGCCCCTTCCCCCAGATCATATCCGTTCATTTACATTACCTGCCAGGTGGTCCTTATTGGCACTGGAGTTTGAGACCCCGAGTCTAAACGATTTATAGTGATCCCTCCTGTCTGGTCAGATGAACCAGCTCATATTACCTCATTACACATAGTCTATTGCTACATGACAAACTGCCTCAACATACAGTGACTTAAAACAATCACTGTTTTATTATATTTTGTGATTTTTGTGGGTCAGAAATTTAGCTGGACTTGAATGGACATGTCTTCTATTTCATGTTATGTCAGCAGAAGTCACTCATTGCTTTTCAGATGGTGGATGAGCTGATATGGAGAGTCCAGGATGGCTCCACTTACATATCTAGTGCCTTGGCAGGGATGGCTGGAAGTCCAGGCTTTCTTGGTCTGTCACCTGGAGTATCTCTATGTGGTTTCCCCAGCACAGCATGAGATTAATGTAGTAGGACTCACGTGGTGGCTCAGGGGTCCCAGAGGGAGCATTCCAGGGGTCCCAGGCAGAGGCCCCAAGGTCTCTTAAGACCTACTCTCAGAAATCCCAGAATGTCACTTCTGCCACATTCTAACATTGGTTAATAGAATGAGGCCAGCCTAGTCATGAGGATGGGAATTAAACTCACTAGGAAGAGCAGACAAGATTTTATGGCATCTTTAATCTACATGTTTATTATTAAAATTCTGCTTTCCTGAGTTAGAAAATACTGACTAGGCTAAATAAACGTGTCTTATAATAATTCCCTGTATTTCATAAACATGATGTCTCTGGCCCCAGAAACAGAAAGATAGATCTGTGCAGGAAACACGGTGTCCACTGTCCCTTTAGATGTTCCCCGTGGCATGCAATCTCACATAGAACACTTCAGAATACAAGGAATTGAACTTTAAGCTTGTATAAGAAAAAGAGGAAAGGAGAGAGAGAGAGAAGGAATTATCAATTCATTCTGGTAAAAATAACAACATAAGTAAATATGAAAGACAGTATAAATGTGGTTTTTGCTACTTCTGCTTTTCTCCTGTCTGATTTGAAAGACAACTACATAAAGCATTAATTATAAAACTGAGTCAAAGTCTTATAATGCATAAAAATGTAATTTGTATGATAAAAATAGCACGAAGGAGGAGGGAGGGAAATATGCTTTATCTGAAGCCAAGTTTCTTGTATACTATTAGAATTAAGTTAGCATTAATCCAAATGAGATTATTTTAGGTTAGGATGTTCATTGCAATCCCCAGGGCAACCACTAAGAAAAGTAACTGAAAATATTTTGTAAAAGAAAAAACACAGGAAGTAAAATGGTAAATAGAAAATATCTATTTAACACAAAATAAGTCATTAATGGAAAAATGGAAGAGCAAAAAAGACATGAGACATACAGAAAATAAATAGCAAAATAAAATGGCAGATGTAAATCCTACCTTATCAGCAATTACATTAAATGTAAATGTATTAAACATTCCAATTAAAAGGTAGGGAAATTAGCAGAGCAGGCAAAAAACATGATCCAACTATATATATTGTCTACAAGGGACACACTTCAGATTCAAAGACACAAAAAGATTGAAAGTAAAAGGGTGAAAAAAATTAAGTGCTTTGCTCATGTATCCCAAAAGGAAAAAAGTAGACCTTACGCCAGCCTCAGCTGGATCTAAGAGTTCAAATGATGTGGTCAGGACTCAGTCTCACTCATTTAAGCTTTCTCCTGCGTAAGCTCCACCCCCAGGTAATTCATCCTGAATGGCCCCTCTAGAATCTTCAGCTTAGCAACTCCAAAGGAAAGCAGTCTTCTCCTTCTCTACTGTAGCAGCAAACTTCCTGTTCTGAGTTTCGTTGACTCATTTCTTGAATCACACCTGAAGCAGTTTCCATGACCAGGCAAGGGCATGTGCCCTTTCCTGGATTCAGAGGCAGTTTGGTTTAATCTCTCCTGAATAATATGCCTGAGAGTGAGTGAAGGGTTCTTCAACAATGTAGGCCAGGTGACTACAACCAGAATAAGGGAGAGTAGACACTCAGTTGGCCACCAAACAGCAAGTACCCACCATACATGCATTGGGTCAACTGGGATTGGAGGAATGCTCTTTGACTATAGGGGGAAAAAAAAAAAGCAAAGCTAAGTAAATCCTGAAAAATTTAAACTATGTCTTATGTTCATGTTTTAATTGTCCAAAAGGGTTTCTCCATTAATTAAAGAAATCTTTTCAGTGGCCTTGATATATGGGACATACTTGAGTGGAGTTCTTAGAAACTAGAAAAAGGGAAGATGGAATCTCATATTTGGAAGCACCGTCTCTGCACACACTTAATCTTAGTCAAGTTGTGTGACACTCTGCACTAGATGGAATTCTCAGCCTTTTGGAGGTGAGGAGACTGAGACCCAAGGAAATCAATAATCTGGTCGATGTGCCCATTTGGCAAGTGGTAAAGTCTGGACCGCCATCCAAGTCAACCCAGCCCCTAGCCTGGAGTTCTTTTTCCTGCACCTCATTGCCCGCACCGTGTCATGCATTGTGCCTCAGGGCTGTGTGTCTTCCTACGTGCCCATGTTCAGGTGAGAACTAGGAAGAAGCCGCGGACATGCCCAGGGTGGAAGTTTGGCTTCCCTGCAAATCTGGGCGTGAACATTAGGATTAAAGCTAAATCAGCAGGATCGAAGATTGAGCACCGGCAAAGCACAGAGTCAGGAGTTCTTGGCCTTCACTTTACTGGAAGATGATTTCACCGTCAGTGTCTGAGCGTCGGTGGTTTGTACAACTTGTTTGTTCATATTTTGCCTGCCCAGGCGTCTCTGAAGGGAAGTATTGTCAGAAGTCTGCAGGATGTTTTCCATGTGGCAATGGCTCATGATTCTTGCTTCTATTTGTCACTTGGTTCCTGTTCATATCATATCAAATTTTCAGTCTTTGGCTTCGTCTTGTTATCAGGGATGAGTCGTGATGAAAACTGGGATTTCCACAGTTACTTTCTCTTTCCCTTTCAATTATCCTGCCTCCTTTTCGGCAGAGGTGGATAACCAATGTTGAAATCAGATAGATCCCCTCATCCAGCTCTTTCTTTGAAAATGCTTCTCTCCTTTTTAATGGATTAAGGCAGTAATTCCTATAATATGTTCTGCTGAATACAATTGCCAAAAGTCTCAGCTATGAAAGAGTGGGGTGCTGCTATCAGATTATGAGAGGGCTGTGTGTCAGACAGACCAGAAGGAAAAAAGCATCCACTACGTCCCCTATGAAGTTATAAAGTATTGTAATAGATATTTTTTACCTAAATTGTATGGCCAGCAATCCAAGGGCAGCAATAGTCTGAATGTAAAATGTAGTGCTTTCATTTATCAGGAATGAAAAACCAGTCCCCACCCACGGCTAGTAAAAACTGAAAATTAGGAACTTAGCTTTAAAGGAGACATGAAACCTCTTCCACTCCTTTCCATTCCAGCCCAATTTTTTCCCCCATGAAATGAAAGGTTATTTTGCTAGCAGAAAACTGTTATTGTTGCTGAATTTGCTAAGAAAATTGAGCAATTTATCAGTGAAGATGGCAACAGCAAATATACAGGGTTGCCAGAGGCATTATTTTGCCATCCTCGGCAGCATTAACAAGTTAAAAAAAAAAAAAACTCTAGGTTCCAGGATGGCAATAATGAATTTTGGTCTCCGAGGCAGAAAGGAGGATGTGTTTCCCCCTGAGCAGGTCCTGGTGGACACCAGAGTTTTCTAGGAAAAAAGGCCATAATATCAGATGCTTATTAGCATTAGTGATGAGTTGCTTGGAAAAAAAAAAAAATCTCTGAACCTTACACTACAAATCTCCCTGGATGGTTTGGGACTAAGAGTCAGGATTAAGTGACTATTTTCTCTGTCCTTGCTGGGTTAGCTCTTCTTTATCGGTATTCCGTGTAGGTTTCTGGCTTTGAATAATGTCTTGTTTTGTAAAACACCAAGAAATAATGTCATGATTGGGAGCAAAATGGATTGTGTTGCGTTGACACGGCGAATACTATTTGGAGGGGATAAGTGAGTCTATCTGGTGATAATGTTGAACAGCAAATCTGTCGTTACTGACCATTTTATAGGAATGGGTTCTTTTTAAGGCTGTGTGCTTACATATTTCATAAGCAATGTGCTTGAGAACTGTCCAGCGAGGTATAACAAGTAGAATAAGAATGAATGCTGAGTGAAGACAGATAGCCCCGTTTGAAAGTCCCGTTATGAAAAATAGGAAATATAGACACAGGCGGGATAGCACGTCAGCTCGACGGATGGAACACAAAGCAGGCTCCTCAGAAAACGTGTGTCCACGGCCCCCTCTGTACACACTCAGTACTTGGTGACAGGCGCACGTTGTTGGGAAAGGTAGAAAGAGGTGTGGCCATGGAAATGGGCCAGAGCACGAGGAAGAAGACCGGAAGGAGGAACACCGGCAACTTCCCTACACCAAAGCACGGAGAGGTGGCCTGCCAAACCACCATTGTGCAACCCGGGCCTGCCGGGTATGGGGGGCAGTTTTCTCGGGGAGAATGTTGGACTGAATGTAGGTTTGTCTGTTTAGATGGAAGAGCCATATTAGCCAACAACGTGCAGCCCTACACTGAGAGGAGAGAGGATGCTTTTCCTTTTGGAAAGTCCACATAGGTGAGCAACGTGCATTGTTGACCAGAGTTTACTTTGCAGGCATACGGAGTCGGGGAATATGTGACTATGCATAGGTGAATATGGAGAGGGCGAGGAAGCTCTTTTCAGGAGTTCCTTTGTGCTCCTCCATTGCATCCACAGCTGTGTGATTAAAGGTAGTCTCCAAGGTGGCTCCCAATGCCCCTTCCCTCCTGTTACTTACGTCCTGTGTAGTCCCCTCCCACACTGAATAGGGATGTCTCATACAGCCGATGAAGCATGCATGAATGATAAAGTGTGACTTTTGGGGTTAGGTCATAGAAGACATTGTGGCTTCCATCTTGCTCTCTTGGCTCATTTGTCCTGGGGGAAGCCAGCTTCCAGGCTGTGAGGACACTCAACCCACCCTTTGGAGAGGCCCACATGGGGAGGTACTGAGGCCTCCTGCCAACAGCCGTGGAAGTATGCCCTCTTAGAATAGGATCCTCCACACTCAGTCTAGTGTTTAGATGCCTGCAGCCCCAGCCAACACTGTAACAGTGAACTTACGGCAGACTCTGAGTCCAAGCTCCTCAGCTAAGCCACCCCCAAACCCCTGACCCACAGGAACTGTGAGAGTATGATTTTTGTTTGTTTTTCAGATCACTGAATTTTAGGGCCATTTACTATGCAGCAATAGCTAACTAATACAGCTGACTATAATTCTTGATGTGGGGTTTGCCTTGATAACTGTAATTTAAAAGTGTTTCAGATTTTTGCATGAAAAGGTAACAGAACAAGCAACATAACTTTAGGTATAAAGGGCTAAAATTCCATAGCCTAATATATTATCCTGAACAATAAGAGCCCGATAAAGCAGTATCCTATGCGTGCAATTCCATCTGAAGGTCTGAAGCTATGTCACATGTAAGGCCTAGCCTTATCCATTGACTAATACGTTGGGAGACTTAAATCAGGGAAGTAATATGCCACTTAAAAAGGTATAGACTTTGGCTTTTGCTCTGAGTGAGATGGAAAAGCCATTGGAGGATCTTGAACAGAGGAGTGTCATAATCTATTTGATGTGTCCAGAAGACAGTGTATGTACCCAGTCTACCATATATCCAATATGTGCCCGGGGATCTCTGCCACCGCCCTCAAGGTATGTCCAGGTTCATTGACATTCAACTCACCAGAAAAACTATCACTACTCCTTCCCCTTAGGCTGTACCTTAGTGTTTAACCTCAAGTAGGAAGAGAATTAGGTGGAGAATCAGGGCATTCTGCTTACCCACAGATGTTCAGAAAAGCTATCACCATTCTGTCTCATGGCTCTGAGACTGTTAACTTAGACCCGAAGACCCACTGGAAATGTTACAGCATTACAGACTCTCAGAAGCTTTAGGACTGTATCAGTCAGTTATGCTGTGGTAACAAACAAACCCCCAAAGCTCAGTGCTGAAAACAATAAAGTTTTATACTTGCTCATGTGACACGTCCATTACTGAGTGGAAGAGTCTCTGCTCATCATAATCATTCTGGCACCCACACTGATGGAGATTTTGCCATCCTATGACACCACCAGCATGAGGCCTCTGGTCTGCTGCAGCAGAGAAAGGAGGGCTGGGATAAATGCTTTGGCCTAGGAGTGGCACGTGGCATTCTCTTCACATATCATTGGCCAAAACTAGTCACGTGGCAACACACTCTTCCAGGAGGTGAGGAAGTGTTATAGTACGCACACCTGGAAGTAAAAGAAAACAGGATATTGACAGGTGTCAGTGATGCCTACAACAAGGAAGCTGCTTCTTTTCTTCTTCATAATTTAGCAAGAAAGGTAAGACGAGAAAGTTAGGAATCACAATTTGAGTCCCTGAGATCTTTGTCTCTCAGTGAGATAGAGCGAGGCGAATCCTAAACTGGTTTACTTTGTTTCCAATGAATTAATAATTGTTTACCAAGGACTGTACATGTACAAGGTACTGTGCTGGGTGCTTGGAAGAGACACAGAGTCAATTAGATATGGTCTTTCCCTCAAGGGAAGCATATGGCCTCTCAGTTTTAACACAATTATGAGAGTAAATCGCCTGGAATAATCATCATTTAATATGTTCCAGAGATAAATACAATTTTCAATTTCCTAGTGTCTTTTCCCCCCAAGTAGATGGGAATGAGTGATAATTCAATTAATTGCCAGTTCCAGTTTCTTCTCTGAATTTTTTTCCGTCATCGGGACAATGACATGGTCCAGGATTCCATGATACGCCACACCTTGATCAGATTTGGGACGCTGTCTTAAAACAAGTTTACCAGGAAAAACATAGGATGCTTAGCTAAATTAGAATTTTAGATTCACAAATAATAATGTTTAGTAGAGGTATGTCCCAAATACTGCATGAGATGTAACTCTACTAAAAAGTTATTTGACATTTATCTGAAAATCAAATGTAACTGGGCATCATGCATTTTTATTTGCTAAATCTGGCAATCCTACCTTAAAAGCCCCTCATCTTCATGGTAGCACCAACCACGTCTCATTTCATTCTGTACCACTTGCCTTGCCACCAGCACACTGCTGTGCCACTCCAGCCACACTGACCTCATTTCTGTTCCTTTAACACACCTGGTATGAGTCTACTGCTGGGCCTTTGCATATGTTTCCCTCTGCATGGTTCCTTGAGTGGCTGATACCCCCTCTTCTTTCTCCTTCTCAGCTCAAATGCCGCCATCTCAGAGAGACTTCTCTGACGGCTTTACATCCTTACCCTCTTGCCTGTCTTCGTCACTCTCTCTCATATCTCTGTATTTATAGCAGTTGCCACTGTCTGCAGTTATCCTAGTTTCATTGTGCGTATGTCTCTCTTCATTATTGTAACCTCCCTGAGAGCAGGGGCCACATCTGTCTTATTCTTCACTATGTCCTGTCGCTGACAACAGGGCAGTAAGCATCTATTGTAGGTGAACAATAAGCATTTATGAACTGAATTATGCTTTGGTTTGCCCAAGGCTCCCGTCTGCTAGTCTGTGTGTGTACCAGGGGGAGGGGAAATAAAGAAAGGGGGATGACCCAATCAAGCGATGTAATTTATGGGGGGTAAATGTGGTGGAAGAAATAAGTGGAGCAATGGACTGAAGAGCACCTCGGGTGCCAAGTGAGATGGGTTCTGCTTTCACTGAAGTGATTAGGAGAAGCATCTCTGGGGAGGTGATGTGAGCTGAGTTCTATATACGAAGAGGAGGGAGCCACCCACCGGGAGGACGTTCAGAGCATGGTAGCAATTGCAGAGTTCCTGGGGCAAGAACAGTCTTGGCTTGTTTGAGGAGTAGACAGTGGACCAGCGTGGCTGAAATGGCATGAGCCAGAAAGCAGCCAGTGAGAGAGATGGGCAGAGGGCAGCCAGAGCAGGCTGGGTCTGGTTTGAATTTTACTTTAAATACAATGATAATACATTAGGGGACTTTCATTGGGGAAGTAATATGCCCCTCAAGAAGATCACTTTGATAGCTATGATGAAAATGGACTGTAGAGGAATAAGTATGGAAACATGGAGCCCAGCTAGGAGGCCACTGTAGTCGTCCAAGCAAGAGAGAGTGATGGGTTGGTCTAGGTTTTAGCATTGGCAAGAGAGAGAGAAGACGTATTTAAGATATAATTATGAGGCATCCCCATCAGAAATTGCTTAATTAATTAATGGAAGAACACACGAGTGAGTAGAAGAGTGGATGAATAAATTCACTGGGGGATAATGGATGGACATTGGATGGATGCATGGATGGATGCATGGGGAGATGGTTGGATGGAAAGATGAGTGAGAGATGGTGAATGGATGGTAGATGATGGATGGATGGATGGATGGATGGATCGATGAATGGATTGATGAATGGATGGATGGATGGATGAGTGAGAGATGGTGAATGGATGGTAGACAATGGATGGATGAATGGATGGATGGATAGATGAATGAATCGATGAATGGATGGATGGATGGATAGATGAATGGATGGATGGATGGTAGATGGATGAGGAAGTAGTGACTAAAAGCCCAAGCTCTGGATCCAGACCAATCACCTTTTGAATCCTATAGCTGATACCCTTACTAGCAGGGCAACCTTGAAGAAGTAGCTCAACTTTAAGAAGCCTCACTTTTTTGTCTGAAAAAAAAAAAAATGGGACAGCGATATATACATTATCAAAGAGACGTGACGCATAACAGGGATAAAGCCTACTGACTCATGATGCCAATGCGGGAACACAGTAGTTACTGTTACTTACCTCTAGTATCTTGCATATCAATTTGTAACAATTAAGTTGTCCTTTCATCGCTCTGATCATCACTTAGTTTCATGTTGTCCAGACTCCCAGACTGCACCAAAACCCAGCCCAAACAAAAATATTTCCATCAAATGTTTAAAGTTTTTCTTTTTTAATGAAAGGGAGAGATGATGTAGTGTGGGGAGGGTTATAAATTATTCAGTATTTCAATTTTTTTGATTCACAATCCTGAATTCCCTTTGATGGTTTTTTAATATAGGGAGGGCTCCTGTGAGTATATGTGAATAATTAAACTTTTTTTGAGTTTGAACATGACTTGGAAGAAGCTCATTTAACTGTCAATGATGTGAGGCAAAGGAAAGCCCACTGGGCATCTTTTTTACAATAAATAATTTTGTGGGATTTTGGAAAAAAAAAAAAAGATTCCTCTTTTCTCAGTCTGAGAAAGTAAGGCTTTGGAAAACTCCTCATGGTGTTTGCCTATCTTTTGTGTTATTTTGATAAACCTTGATTAAAGGAGAAAGAGGAGGATGAGGACAGGGAAGGTGGTAGTGGTAATATCAGTGTTGGAGCATTTGCTGTGCACACACAGAAGAGCTTCATATCTGCTGCCTCGTGTGCTGCTCCCAGCAAGCCAGGATGCAGGTGATACTGCTCTTCCCGTTGTGCAGATGAGTCAACGGAGGCTTTCGGAGGGTACATGAGATGCCCACGTAGCAAAGCGGAGATTCACACTCAGACCCGTCTCATTCCAGAGCAGGAGCTCTTAGCTGTCTTCCTAAACTTCTACTTGATTGGCTGCCCGGCCCTGAGTCATTTCTCAGCCTTCTTTACTGTGTTTATTCATTCTCCTCCCTCCTTGTTCGCTGACAGCTATTGATTTCTGTGTATGATTGTGCCCTTGGCCTCTAATAGTTTTGCAATTTCTTCCCCAATTTTCAACTGAACTTTATCATCCCTTTGCTTAGTGAAGCTCGTCATGTTCTGCGGGCAATGATAGGTGATTCGGTAAATGGCATGTCACAGAACAGGAGAGATGTAAAGGCAACCTTCATTAGAGTCAATATGTTTTCCCCACCCAGTGCTCTCTGGCAATTACTATCAGAAAGCGGATGACAGGGAATGAGCAGTATGTAGCCAAGAACTTCCCAAACTTGTGTTAGTAACCGCTTTTCTTGATGTACTGATAATTGCTGATAATAACAATTTCCTATAAATTGTAACAGTTAATATATCCATGCAACTCAGATAGTGTGTATTTAGTTTGCTTAAAAGCTCTTCAGGAAGATGACTTGACTCTCAGATGCTGCCGTCCCCATCCAACTTTGAAATCTAATTCCTATCTGAAACCTGTCATCCCCCTTTTGGATGAAAGTCTGTTCTGAATGTGTGGATGTGTGGTGATGACACTGACGATGGGGGTCCAGGCTCTTTGCTCCACTCTACGTGGTCTGACTCCTGCCACCCCACCTCCACTCCCTTTCTTGCTCAGTTTTCTCTAGCTCTGTGTTGGGGAGGGGGGCCTCCCTTTTTATTCTTCAACTATAACAAATTTATTCCCATCTCAAGGCTTTCACACATCCTATTCCCTCTGCCTAGAATGTTCTTTCTAAAGACCTATGCCTGACCCCCTCCTTTTCATGATTCATGGCTCAATGCAAATGTCACCCACCTGGGAAGGCCTCCCTAAGATTTCTCCCCCACCCAGGTAAGCTTTCTTCCCTCTATCCCTCTTAAATTTGCTTTGCATCGGGGCAAAATCTTGTCTTGTTTCTGCCCTCCCCTGCGTTGGACACAAACCTTTTGCATCTCCTCTGATCCCCTTGGAGCAGCCAGCCGCTTGGTTTACACAGCCTCCCTGGTGCCTTACTGAAAGCCCACTCAAGCCCACTTGGTCCTGCCTTCTGCAGAGGACCAGCCAGCCGCATGCCCAGTGTTCCTGCCACTTCCAAATGTGAAGGAAGCATGCGGGGCAGAGCATGGGATCTGGCTTCCTGAGCAACCATGCAAGGGGCAGCCCACCTGAAGGGACTGTATGTCCAGCAGAGCTGACTCTCCACGGAGCAAACTGCCACCAGTAGGGAACAGGAAATGCATGAGGCAGGGGAGTCAGCAGGCAGACCTCCTCTTCTTTCTTGCTCCCAGGAACTACTTTAAGGCATGCTTTCTTCTTGTGTGCCATCCGGAGGAGTTCTGTGTGCCACGTGGATGCCTCTGCTAGCAGCTCGCCTTGTCTCTTCACAGCTCATCGTTAAGTGCAAGTCAGCGCAGCAACGCATCACTCACATTCTTTTTTTTTAATCTTTTTTTATTGAAGAATAGTCAATTTAAAATGTGTTCATTTCTGGTGTACAGCATAGTGAGTCAGTTTTACATGTATATATTCCTTTTCATTTTGTTTTTCATTATAGGCTATTACAAGGTATTGAACATAGCTCCCTGTGCTCTACAGTAGGTCCTTGTTTATCTGTTTTATATATAGTAGTTAGTGGTTAGTTAGTACCTGAAAATCCCAAGCTCCCAATTTATCCCTCCCAACCCCTCCTCACCTGTTAACCGTAAGTTTGTTTTCTATATCTGAAAATCTGTCTCTGTTTTGTAAATAATTTCACTTATGTCCTTTTTTTTTTAGATTCCACATATAAGTGATATCATGTGGCATTTTTCTTTCTCTTTCTGGCTTACTTCACTTAGAATGATGATCTCCAGGTCCATCCAAGTGGCGTTATTTTATTCTTTTTATGGCTGAGTAGTATGCCATTGTGTAAATATATCACAACTTCTTTATCCAGTCATCTGTCAATAGACATATAGGTTGTTTCCATGTCTTGGCTATTGTATATAGTGCTGCTATGAACATTGGGGTGCATGTATCTTTTTGAATTAGAGACATATGCCCAAGAGTGGGATTGCTGAATTGTATAGTAAGCCTATTTTTAGTTTTTTGATCGTTCTCCAACTTTTTCCATCATGGCTGCACCAAACCACATTCTCACAAATATCATTCACATTCTTACTCATCTCACTACCTTTCCCTCATTCTCGCTGCCCTGGGCTTGTACCTCCCAGATGAAACATAAGCATTTTAATCTTTGCCTCAAGCTCTGTTTTCTAGATAATCCAGGCTGAGGCAATCCTCAGGACTGGGAACATTTCCTGGTACTTACAAAGCACTCTATCAGTATATAGAGGATGAATGGAAGGATGAATGGATGGATGGATGGATGGATGGATGGACAGATGGATGGCAGTTTGAGGCACTTGAGGGCCAATAAGATGAATGAAAAATTTAAAACATCACTGTTTTTGGCCCTTTTCACAATACAATCTATTCCTACGTATGCCTCAAGCTCAACATGTCCAAAACTAAAATGACCACCCTTTTCTTTAACATTTTGCTTTCTTCTTACACTTCCTTCCCAAGCTATAAATTCCTCCTCCCTCATCCTCATACAATCCCGTGTGTCATGGGGCTCCATCCCTACCTCGTGCTCCGCAGCTACTGCCCTGGCTCAGGGCCCTGGAGTATCTCACATGACTGGCACCCCAGCCACCCAGCTGGCCTCCCTGCCAGTCTCGACCACATGCCAGCTCGACTATGGTCAGAATGTGTCCTGACTTTGGTTCTCCTGAAAGCAGAGCCTGAGGCAAGGGCTCAGATGCAGCTGATTTTTCGGGAGGTTTATCCTAGAAAACAGAACTGGAGAAGCAGGGGAAAGAATCAGGCAAGAAGGAAAAGCCAGTCACAGTCAAGGTTGCTGCTATGAGCAACGGAGGCTTGGCACCCCTGGGACCCCCTGGGAAGCATCCAGAATGCCTCTAACAGTGGCTCACCTGAAGGGTAAGAAGCTGGAGCGCTCATCCACCAGCTTCCACCCCATCAGTTCAGCCTCGCCCCTGGCGGCATTATCTGCCCTAGACCTCCAGGCTGTGCCTGCATGCAGGCCATATGGGCCTCCGTGGTGGTGGGAAAGGCTCTGGGACAGAACGTGACAAGGGCGCACAGGCCTCAGGTGAGCCGGAGCTTCTGAGACACCGCCCGCTGCAGCTCCAGCCAATGGTCTCTGAAGTGTATGTGCCACTAGGCTTCCCAGCGGTTAAGGCTCCCCGATGTCTCCCCTGAGCCTACAGAGAAATGTCCTGTTCCTGGAGCTCAGAAGGTCCTCTGTCATCCGACTTGGCCTCGGCGCAACCTCCGTGGTGGCCACTCCCTGCTCCTGGTTTGCTTTCCGCGCCGTTCACAATTCTCAGTCCATGACTTTGCCTGTGCTGTTCCCTCTACCTGGATTTCCTTCCCATTTGCTTTCCTTTTCTAGACTACTTTGTCCTTCAAGATTTCTTCCCTGACAATCCCAGGCAGATTTAGACACCCTGCCCATATTTCTAGCATTGTCCCTACTGCATGGTTTATGACCAGTTCAAGGCTTTCCCCTCCCCTGCACTTAGCAGGTGAGCTCACTGAGGGCAGTGGTGGGTTCCCCCTACCCCGCCTTCACCTCGGTTTCCCACGTTCCCAGGGAAGACCGAGACATAGGAGCCATTGCTGAATGGATGGCACAAAAGCTTGGGGCTTTGTTTAGACTTGTTCAGTGGGAAGCAATGACGCCTACTGAGAAATGATTGTGTCCTCAAGGGGAAGCAGAGCCCCCATGATGAAGGGCATCTTGATTGACATCTCACTAGATCCTGGTCCAGATAATCCAAACCATCTGTTCACCATGATTTAAGGGCACATAAACCGTTTTTTTCAGGTGTCCATCTAGAAGGTGACAGCTCTGACAGTAAATTCAATTCAACAAACATTTGTTGGACAGCTAAAGAGCTGAGTCACTGCTTTAGACACAAGATAAGAAGATGAGGTAAAAATCCCTGGCAGGCCTGAGGGCATCAGTGTGATCTGCTGTGCTGGGGAGCCACACACAGGGCAGAGACTGGTGAATCAGGGTGACAGTGTCCAGGCAGCCAGCCTTCCTGTGTCACAGAGAGTATCCACCCTCCGGGCCCACGGGCAGGTGTCCACCCTGGGGCGAGGGCACCAGCTGAGACATTTACCTGTAACCTGGGAGGGAGACCATCGAAGGGTAGGGCGGCCCTGCACCACAGGCAGGTAGCCACAGCCCACAGCAGACCGCCACCGATCCCCGGCATGGGCTGCCACTCTGTTCAGAGAGGGACTGTCCCTGCCCTCGGCTCCCTAGCACTCCAGCAGGGGAGAACACAGTGCCTTTAGGGGCACAGTGGCACGATGGTGTCATGGCCACAGTGACATAAGACATGCTGCTCACAGAGGTTGCACACATGTGCGGGGGATAAGGGAAGCTCTAGAAGGCTTTTTACATAGACAAAACATTCTGGGATAAATGAATATACACTTGGTGGTTGCCTTTCCATTGTGTATGGATTTCTTATCTTTCATTCACTAAATATGGCTTTTTTCTTTTCTTTCCTTCTCCCTCCCCTCCCCTCCTCTCTCCTCCCCTCCCCTTCTCTTCTCTTCTCTTTCCAACGCTTTCCAGCTGAGTAAGCATAAAATGAGTAGGTCAATCTTCAGTGTTTACAAGGGAGGACTGCAGTGCCCAGCCATCTACATTCAGGTACCTTCTTGTATCATCTTAGGCAATTTACCCGCCCGCTTAGTTTCCATACCTGTAAAGTGGGGATGATAAAAGTACTCACCCCATAGGATCTTGTGAAGGTGAAATGCGTTAGTAGGTGAAAAAGCTTTTAAAGCACCTGGTACCTAATAAGCCCTCAGTAAGATTAGCTATTATGATTAATGGCTTTGTTGTCATCAGTATTTAAGATTGCTACACAGTAGCACAGTGCAAGTGCCGATTTTGTAGAAAATTCTAATAGATATGGGACCTTAGTCTGACTAAGTAAGAGAGCAGATTCCAAGTTGTACCTACAGAAGCTCAGAGGTCAGTGGTAGCTGTCATAGTTGAGCCCGAGAAGATTTATTTTTGATCCCAAGTTCTCAGACAGCAAAGACTAGAACTAGCGAATTAATTTTTCTTGGGGACCTCACACAGCAGGACTCCAGTTTTTGAAATTAATAATTTATTGAGCACCTATTGTGGTTCTTGATTGTCTCAGGTGGAAAAAAAAAAATCCAACCCACTTGGAAAATGGGAAACGTATGCACAGAACAGCCAGAAACTATGATGAGTGAGAACATTAGTAAGAAGTATGCCTCAGAGTGAGACAGAGCAGCAGGTGAGAGAGGATGCTGGAGGATGCCTGTGAAGGGGCCCTGGGCCCTGACTCCCTGGGGAATGTTTCTGGAACTCCCGTCCCCAGGTGGCGCACTGGAAGTCTCAGGGCAGTGGAGAGCCACACAGGCCCATTGGTGCAGGAACAAATTACATGGCTGGATGGAGTGTCCACACCAATGGGCCCAAGAGACCTCATGGCTTTCTTGGCCCAGAGTGGCCAGGGGTACTGTAACACTTCCCCAAAACTGTACAAATGTGGCCCTGAGAGCCAGCAGGTGCGATGTAGTGCCTGATGGCTCATGGAGGATGCAGCAATGAGCTGCAGGTGTGGATGGCCAAAGGCCAGATAGGAAGGAGGTTCCTGCTGGGCAGGTGACAACCACCGAGAAACAGATTCTCCACATGCACCTCACCCTGCCTCCCCTCCCAGCTGAAAGAAAAGCAGAGAACTCCAGGCTGAGACGAAATTTCTACCACAATAGGAGAACCAGGGTCCAAAGAAAAAGTAGTTTCAGGTGGAGAAATGCAGAGTTACATTTCTTGCAGATACTCGGAACAAACATAAAATCAAAAAGCCCTGTAAGGAGACAATAGATAGAACTCGCGGTGAAGAATGTGGGTGTTTTGGAGTTGAAAGATTGGTCACGGCTCTGCCTCTTCTGAGCTGGTCAGGCACTAACTTTCTTCTAGACTCTATTTGCTCATCTGTAAAGTGGACATAATAATAATAATGCCCCCTAATTGACTGTATGTGTTAAATAGAAACAGTACATGTAAATCCCTCGAGGGCTTGTTTCACGTTAAGCATTTAGTAAATGTAGGCTAATATCATCATTGCAAGGGGAAGGAGCAGGGGTGGGGTCTTGGGGCAAGGGTGGAGGGGGTCTTGATGGAGTTGTTAGTTCTGGTGGTAAAAGAAGCAGGAGAAACCCCTCTCAGAGCCAGCGCGTGGTGGGACCTCTTTGGCCTGCTGAGGGGAAGAAAGAGTGGGGTTTATGTACGTCGTACCAAGGATGCGGTCCTCATATGCTCCAAGCTGGTCAGAGCTAATACGATTTTGCGGTCGAGGTCAAGGGCTCTGGCATTCGGCTGCCTGGAGTTATATTGGTAGGCGGGCAAGTGTCCTTGGGCAAGTGACACAGCTCCCTGTACCTTAGTTTCCTCATCTGTAAAATGGTGGTAATAATAGTTCCTATTTAATAAAGTTGTCCTGAAGCTTAAATGAATGAACACACGCAGAGAGCTTCTCTCAGCTTTCCTTCCTGGCGTGCTGGAGCAAGATGTAAACATTAGCTATTATTATTCTGATTTTGCTCCCACCCAGCTTTACACTTCAGCTGCTGGAATCCCTTAGGAATTCAAACCTGATTTCTCTTCCAACAATAAAACCCATCCAAACTCCAGGCCATTTTCCATCAAGGGAGCATCTCATCAAAATAAGAATGTTGAAGCCACCGATATTCACGTGAAGATAGAAGGTGGGGCGCTCTTCCTCCAAACACCCAGGCAACTTCTCTCACTTGTGCTTCAGAGAGGGGCAAAAGCGTCAGCAGAGGTGCCCCCTGACCCAGAGTCAGGGGCGCAACGCAACAGGGAGCACACACGGACTTAAAACATCAACCAACCAAAGAAGGAACAAAAGGACAACTTGTTTGCAGAAGATATTCTGGGCTTGTGTTTCTTCCTTGAACCAAATGGAAAGGAAAAGTAACTTACATTTGGTATCGGTTGTTTATTATCCCAAGTGCTGCGTAACAAACACCCTCCAAACCTCAGTGGCATATGGTGAACATTTGTTTTGGTTCATGGGTCTGTGCGCTGGCTGGTTAGTTCTGCTGACCCGAGGCTGGGCTCACGCAGGGCTCATTTACGTGTTGGTGATCAGCCGCAGGAAAGCCAGGCAGCTTTGCCATCTCGGCTGGCTGGGCTTTCTCACATGTCTGAGGCCTCAGCTGGGCTGTTTAGCTTTGCTCCGTGGGTCTCGTCCTCCAGCGGGCTAGCCCAGGCATGCTTCCAAAGCAAGAGAAAAGAGTGAGTGGAAATGCAGAAACGCATGGTTGAGTTTCTGCCTGTCTCACTTTTGCTATCATTCCCTTGGCTAAAAGAAATCTCATGACTGAGGCCAAAGTCAAGAGATGGAACAGAATGCCACCCCCTCTCCACCCCTCCCGACACACACACACACATACAATGAGGAGGTGGTGCAAAGTTACACAGCAAAGGGTTTAGGTCCAGGAAGGGGTAAAGAATTGAGCCCATTGGTCGATCAGTCTCTCACATATGCCAAAGAACTTGCCAACACTGAAGGCGGGAGAGAGAAAAATTATAAGAGAGATCAAGTCCACTGAAAGGAAAGCCAGAATCACCCACAAAATAAGCGACTTTGAGGGTCTTAAATGACGTCTCCCTTTCATGGAACTTTCATACTCAAAGAAACACCAATTCTCACATTTCACTCTTCACCATCTTAAAAATCTCTCTCAACATTTCTAGTCCCACCTACTTTGAATGAATCCAGATATGCCTTCAGAAGACAGTTTTCCAGCCATTCTGTTCCAAGACCTTAATATTCCAGGAATTACAAATCCATGTGAAAATAGACAAACAAACAAACAAACAAAAACTTCAAAGAAATCAAGAGTTCTCCCCACTTCAACTAGGTTTGGCTCCAATGTAGGAGTGAAAGTTTGAGAACTCTCCTTTTTCTCTTTCCTTCCCCCCAGTTCTCAGTGAAGACCCCCTGGGTAGGTCATAAGTAAAATCATTCTGAACATATGATCTATGCTGTGAGACTCTCCGGCCCCACTAATCATGGCTTGTGGTTGAAATCCTGGTACCTCCTACAGATTCCAGGAAAATAAATTTTGAAGATGAAAAGTAAAATTCCATGAGGAAAATTTAGAATCGCCGTTGACAATTTCCCCACTGTCTGTTTCTCACGTAGGAGCTGTCCAGGAAACATTCTTCCTTTTCCTCTGTGTTGTTTTATAAGAGGAGCCGGCCACGTTAATAGCCTGTACATTTAAGATCCATAAAAGATAATGTGCAGTGAAGATGGTCGAGTCAGATAGACTCAGCAGATAGACATTTTGATAATCAATTTTTAACTAGGTAATAAGATTTGACACCATGGCACGAATACTTTCTGGTTTGGGAGGAAAATCCTGTCCTTCGTCCTTTGTGGTGAACTGCCTGGCTGAATCCCAAAGTACTGACCACTGGGAAGCACCAGGCATAATATTACACTTGTCGGGCCGTCAGTTTTACCTCGATCCTAAATTCCTTGGTAGCTTCCTATAAATGAGGAGTTCTGTCATTTATCTGAAGCAATTATTCACATTCAGTGTGGCTTTGCTTGTGGCCAAGTTGAAACAGAGGAACCCATCAGCTGCAGGTGTATTCAGGAATATTAAATTTATTTTTTGTTTTAGTGTGGCTGAAAAATGTCTAGATGAGATTCCATAAATCAATGCTCACAGCTACAGTCGTGAGTTCTCTCATGGCACTTCAGGACGCTGGGGCGAAATCAACAGGGTTACTACTTTCTTCTACACTTGGCTGAAACCTCTTAATCCCACATGAGTGCCCAGGCCACCCCTCTAAGTCCTGTTTGGTTTGGCCTGGTTCTTTGGGATACCATTGGGAAAGAGAAGGCAAATAGCATGACAATAAAGATTTCCATATAACTCACTAAATGACTCCCACTCTTTAAGTAATGACCAATATGTAAACACATTTCATTAACTTCCTTTCCTGACATCACAAAGTTAATTAATGCACATAGCAACCAGGGTAACAATTCAAAAATATACGAGATGGTTTCAAAACTTTTTTTCTTGTGATGAGAACTTCTAAGATGTACTCTCCCAGCAACTCTCAACTCTACAGTACAGTATCATTAACTGTGATCACCGTGCTGTACATTACATCCCCGGGACATATTTATCTTACAATTGGAATGTTTTACCTTTTGATCACCTTCCAAAAAAATTGTAACTATGTGTGGTGATGGATGTTAACTAGGCTTACTGAGGTGATCATTTCACAAAACATACGAATATGGAATCATTATGTTATACACCAACTGTATTATGTATATATAGGAGAAAATCTCCCTCCACTCACCTCCTTCCTTGCCCCCAGCCTCATGCCCCAAGGTGACCAGTGTTAACAGCCTGGAATGCAGATGTTCACATATTTCCCCATCTTCATACTCGCATGAGAGGAGAGAACAGTGAGAGATGGAGGATGAGCTGAGTGCAGGCTGGAGCCGGAGACTTTTATTTTGTCTTTGCCCAGTGTAAAGGAAAAATCTGGAGGGTTTTCAGGGTGGGATGAGTGGTGATAATGTCTCTCTGTGTGGCAACTGAATGGATGCAGGAAAGCCTTCAGGAGGCTACTGTGATTGTCCACGAGAGAGAGGCTGGTGGCTGGGACTGAGGTGGTGGCAGTGCAGGTGGAGAGCAGTAGAAATTTTGGAGGTTAAACTGGATAAGATTTGAGGATGGATTGGATGCTGCAGGGAAAAAGAGCATTTCTGGCTTGTACATCTGGGCAGCTAGTGCTACCTCAGCGTGAAAGAGACCCTTGAAGGAACAGGAGGCTCAGAACAGAGCTCATGATTCAGCGTGGACGTGTTGAAGCTGAGGTCCCATGAGACTTCCAGTAACGAGCTCGTGTGGGTTGTTGGCTAAGAGGAGAGGTGTAGACGGGAGGATTTTGACTAAGGAGATATGAGGGCAACCCCAGTGGCTGGCACAGTGTTCTTGCATATTAGATGCTCAGAAAGTGTTTATCAGATTAATAACTCAAAGCAGGGATTATAGACGAGCCTTCGTGGAGGAAACCTCTCTCTCTTCCAGGCTTTCCAGAGACCCAGACTTAAGGCTCTTCCGTGTTAATATGGAGGCTAATAATTTACTCATTTCCAATATGCTATTCTTTAAATATCTGTTCTCTAGTTATTTGTTTAGAGGAAAAGCTCAAAGCTGCTTCAGGCAGTGGGAGAAAGGGAGAGAGGATAGCAAGATGCTAAGAGAACGGTGACCTTTCATGCCTTCTAAGGCTTTGGACAATTCAGCTCCAGCCCACACGTGCATTCTCCACACTGCAGGAAAAACAAGAGCAAGGTCTCAGAAGTGAACCCACTTGGATTCAAATCCTGGCTCCACCATGTGCTGGCTGTGTGAACACAACCACACTGAGTAACTGCCGGACCTCTGTTTCCTCATGTAAAATGTGGGGTTTCTCGTAGATACCAACCTCATAGGCTTGGTCTAAGGATTAAATGAAATGGCACAGTTAAAGCGTTTAGCAGAGCACCTGGTCCATGGTAAGCACTCTCCAAGTGCTGGCTGTTTGTTTCGTCAACCACCTCTTCCTTCCAAACCCACAAAATGCACTCCATGAAAGGAGTCCCAGGAACTAAAATATTCTCCATCTTGAAAGCTATAATTCGAAAAGACACATGTACCCCAATGTTCACAGCAGCACTATTTACAACAGCCAAGACATGGCAGCAACCTAAATGTCCATCAACAGATGACTGAACAAAGAAGATGTGGTACATATATACAATGGAATATTACTCAGCCATAAAAGAAAATCAAATGATGCCATTTCAGCAACACAGATGGACTTAGAGATTATCATACTGAGTGAAGTAAGTCAGACAGAGAAAGATACATATCATATGGTAATACTTATATGTGATATCTTAAAAAAAATGATACAAATTCTATTTACAAACCAGAAACAGAGTCATGGACATAGAAAACAAACTATGGTTACCAAAGGGGAAAGGACAGGGAGGGCTAAATTAGGGTTTGGGGATTAAAAGATACACATTACTATATATAAAATAGGTAAACAACAAGGACTTACTGTAGAGCACAGGCAACTATATTCAATTTCTTGTAATAACATATAATGGAAAAGAATCTGAAAAAAAATATATATATGTATGTATGTATAATTGAATCATTTTGCTGTACACCTGAAACCAACTACAAATCAATTATATTTCAATGGAAAAATTTTTAAAATATAACAAAATTCTCCATCTCATTGCATTTCCGTGATGTCTGAGAGGTGGGAGATGTCTCTGCCCTGGACATCCTTCCCACTAGTCCTTTCCATCATCCGCCTCTGTCTTCCCATTATCCCTTGGCCCCCGTCTGCGTGTTTTATGGTCTTCCAAGGTGGAGTCCATCTCCTGTCAGTTAATTATTCTGTACTCAGGGACCGGACCCCTGTCTTTGCACTGCTTTACTGCCCCCAGCCCTGTGCCTTACGCACAGTATGGGTGCAATAAACGTTTATTGCAGTTATCTTAATTGAATTTCCCTGAAGTGGGCTGAAGAGAGAGAGAGAAACAGGTATCACTAGAGTTAACTTTGTCCCACACCTCAGGAACCAAATAGTTTGTCAATTGTTAGTACTGATATGCCTTCTTTTGTTTGTTTTTTGAAAATAATGTTGTCATTTGCTTATTATTGAGGTAATTTCTGTACATGGTAGAAAATTTAGAAAAGTTAAAAAAAAAAAAACAAACATAATAATCGCCCATAATCCCACTAGAGATAATCACTGGGAATATTTTGGGATTCTATAAATCCATGTAAATTCTGTATGTCTATATATCTTCATGCATTCTGCATACCTATATACGTTCTATATATCTATATAAATTGAGATCAAACTGAATAAACTGGTTTTTTTCTTTGCAGAGGAGGCAGTTAAGTTTATCTATTTATTTTTTTTTAATGGAGGTGCTGGGGATTGAACCCAGGACCTTGTGCATGCTAAGCACGCACTCTACCACTGCGCTATACCCTCCCCCTTGAATAAACTGTTTTGAAATCACTTTTTTCAACTAACATTATTTCAGGAGAATTTTCCTGATAATTCAAATATTATTCAAAATGACTTTAATATTAATCTCTCCCATGTAGAAATGTCCGTGTATATAAATCTTTGCCCCCCATCTGACTGTTTCTCTAGACTTCCTGGGAATGGAACTTCTTTGTCCGTGGATGTGAACTCATTTTAAATTCTTGCTGTCTATTGTCAAACTGCTTTTGAGAAGGCGTGTGGCAGCTTAAGTCACCAGCGGTGGTCGGGGAGGAAGACAGGTATTCCTCGCCTCTCCAGCCTGCAGGCTTTTCATCTCGGACATCTCGATTGGCATAAAAAGGCAGTGGCTTGATCTGTTAATTTCTTTGATTACTAGCTGAGCTGAACTCCTGTGTGAATTGTCTGTTCGTATCTTCGGCCCTTTTGTTCTGCTAGTGGGTGAAAGCCCTTTTTTTTTTTTTTTAATCTTTGAGAGCTCTTTACATAAGGAAGAAATCCATCTTCTTCCTGCATTCATTGCAGTGTCTTTTTCCTTTGCAGTTCACCTTGTAAGTGATTGACTGAGAAGATAATGTTTAGACATTTATTTTAAAAGAATTGGCATGGTCACAAACCTTAGGTTTTTCTCCTAGAAAAATATGTTCACACATTTGTTTGTGTCTTATTTTGTGTATCTCTAAATGATTTTCTAGTTTTCATCATATTGAATAAAATGGGATTCTGTTCATTTCTTGTAATTTTTTTTCTAGGTATCTTTGGTTTGCCAATGCAATTAGGGAAGTGAGCTTTTTCCCCTTCAGATATTCTGACTAGTTATTGCTGATATAAGTTAAGTAAAGTTATTGCCTTTTCTTCTCTTTTTCTTACTCCATCCACCTTATCAAACATGGATTAACTCTAAGAGATTTACGGGTGATTTCTCTTGATATCACCAGGGACACTTGGCTTTCCTCTGATTTTAATGAGAATACCGTCTGTATTCACCATTAAATATGACGGTAGCTGCTGGTGTGAGCTGGGCATTATGCGTCATGCTGATTAAGTGGACTTACATTCCCAGCCCTCAGAGAGGTTTCCTCCCCCTTTTAATTAGGAGCGTGTGTTGGATGCTATGTCACACACTGTCCGTGCCTGGCTGTTTACAAGTGCTGTGATTACACCCTTTATCTGTATAAATGTCCCCATTTGTTCTGGTGAATAACGATTTCTCCTCCTTGGATTCTCCTTTGTCTGAAATGGATACTGCCCTCACTGCTTTTGCTTTGTAATCTGCTCGCTCGTATTACTTGTTACTCTTTTGGCCTCTCTCTCCATTTTTAATTTTTTTGTATCATTGATCTTCAGCATCTTGTTCAGTCAGACATATAATAAATATTGGCCACACTTCTGCTTTGTGCCTGGGTTGGATAGGTCCCCGGGATCCAGAGACGAGAGAACTTGCCAGAAGGGATGTGCCACACCCCAGACTGAACTGGGAGCTGTGGGGGGAGGTTTGGGGGCACCAGTAGCTCCCAGGAGGGCCTGGCCCCACTGGGGACTCCAGCAAGGTTGCCCAGAGTTGATAGGAGGTTTATCACATGGATATGCACACAGGATAACCCGAGAAGCATCATTGAGCTGGGCCTCAGGGCAAATGGGGGTTTGGGCAACTCTAGGTCCAGACAGCTTCAGGACCCCATGGAATTTGGGGATGCCCACACCAGGGCACCACCATGAATTCAGTAAATTGGCTGCTTCTCTTCAGTTCTCTTCTTCTCTACTTTATAGCTTCTGCCTCCTCAGAGCTCCTATTTCTCGCTTTCATTCATTTACCCATCTGTCAACAAATAATTTTGCAGCACCTTCTCTCTATCAGGTGTCATTCTAGCTGCTGGGAAGTCAACAGTGAAGGTGAAAAAAAAACAAAACCCGTTGCCATCACAAAGCTGATATTCTAGGGGAGGGAGCAGACAGTGATTTGTGGGAGCATGAGATGATTTCACACGGTGGTATCCCCAACGAAGCCCCTCTAATGGCTTCTCATTACACTGAGAAGAAAATCCAAAGTTCCTCGGTGGCCCGTAGATCCTGGGCAGACTGACACCCTCCCTGACCCCACCCCATCTTTGTAACTCCTCTCTGCCTTGTTCTCTGAGCTCCATCCTCCTGGTCTCACATCCTTCAAACAGGCCAGGCCTGCTTCTTCCTCAGGGTTCTTGTCACTGATTATTCCCTCTGCCTGATGCTCTTCCCCAAGAAGTCCTCTTACTGTTCCCCATCTCTCTCTGGTCAGTTTGAATGTCACTTCACCAGCATGACCTTCTCCGACCACCCTCCTCATAAGGCAATACCCCTCCATCCCTCCTAATCACCCTGAGCCTTTTCCTTGCCCTTTTTTTGGCCTCATTACTCTCAGCACTGTCTGACCCCACAGGGTGTATGATCATCTGTGTCCTTATTGTCTTTCTCTCTCTAGCAGTGAGCTCCCTGAGGGCAAGATCTTTCTCTGCAGAGTCTTCAGCATGGAGAACAGAGCCCAATATGAAATAGATACTCAATGAGGATTTGTTGGAAAATAAGTTAAAAAAAAGAATGAACTAGGAAACCGGTCCATGGTGTAGGTGGTGATGGTACCACAGAATGATGGGTGGGGAGGGTGTGCTCTGCAGGTAGCAGGTCCCAAAGAGGTGGGGAAGGGAGATGGAGCTGAGCTACTGGGGCATCTTTCGTCTCCCAAACTCACCTCTCGGGTAACGCTCTGCACCCTTGGGGAAGAGTGAGGGGTGGGACAAGAACCGGGGAAGCCCTTCGCCCCGACCCTGTCTTCCCTCCCTCTTGCGTTAAACTCATACTTGTGCGACTTTTGTCTTTGTTCTTATAATTTAAATTTTGCCAGAATATGTCTAGAAATGTTACCCTTTCCATTAATTTTGCCTAAAACATGATTTACCATATCTGTCTGCTCCCAAAGTTCCTCTCTGGCTCCAGGAAGTTGTCTTATACATTACAATTTTATAGCTTATTTCTTCACAGATTTTTGTCTTGTTCTGCATTCTTCTCAAATTCACATGCAAGTCATTGACTTGATTTTCTGCAGTGCTGATTCTGTCCTTTATCACCTCAAGAGGGAGTCTTAGCTCGGCTGTTTCCTTTCAGTACTTCCTTGTCTCCCCAGTCCTGCCTCCAGGTCAGATCCTCAGACATTCTTCAGCCCCGGCCCCTAGAACATCTCCTAGGATGTTCTCTCCCTTTTTGCCGCAGGCATGTCATCTTGCATTGTCTTCCAACCTTTCTAAACTTTTCTTCTGGTTCCTGCAGTAAATCATTTTCAGAAGCATACATTTCCTCTGAACAGTATGGATGTTTCATTCATTCATTCAGCAATGAAAAGTACTGACTATCTCCCCAATACCTAGCACTGAGTTAGGTACCAGGAGGTAATCCAGAGTCAGCAAGTCTCTGTCCCCACAGATGGTAGAGTTGAATGAGGAAACTAAAAATTCTACAAGCAGTTTTAATAATGTGACTTATGCCATGGATAGGACATGTGTGGGTGGTATCAGAGCACACAGTAGGCATCTATAATTTTGTCTAGGATAGAGATGCAATAGGGAATTGATGCTACCGTATTTATTTGAAGATACTGTTGGGGTTTTTTTCCTAGTAGCCCATGTTGCTGAGTTTGAGTGTTTCCCCTTTACTTTGGTCACGTTCCATGAGACCCGATTGATCAGGATTCTTGGTAGTAACAGGGTGGAGTGTTGAGTTCCTCTTTCTTCTCCCACTAGCCGTTTGGGTGTCATTCAGATCCCCTTTCAGGTGTACAGGCAGGTGACAGGTTGATGTCTATAGCCTCTGGTCCAATCTCCAGGGTAGAGAAGCAGATATTCGTATATGCCTCTCTGCTGACAGCGGGTAAGATCCTTTGCCCCTGTTGCCTTACTCTCTGACATCCCGAACCAACCCGTGTTATCCATGCAAAGCCAAAATCTCCAGCAGGCATTATCTCCAGGACTCTTCTGGAGTAAATCGGTTCACAGCGGACAGGTGCTTCCAAAACGCAACCCCTTCCAGTACATACTGAAAGGTATTTGGCGCAGTGTTCACGGAAGTTGCAGAAGCCATATTGCAGTTATGATGCCCTCTGGTCGCTGGCAGAGACAAGCTGGGTGATGCGGAGAGACAAGAACGTCAAGGAACTGCCCCCACAGCCGACCTGCTAGAAGTAGGGGCCCTGAGAGCAACAATGAGTCTGATTCTAAGGAAGGAAAACCAAAATTCTTTTTTCTCTGAGAAGGAAAGAAGAAACAAAGTATAGGCTAGTGGAGAAGGAGGCTAGAGCAAGGTTTTGAGGAGTCTGGATAAATATTTAAGCTGGGAAGGAATTATGAGTCTCCCCAAACGGTACGCATCACTCATTCCCAGGCAGGCAGGTTAACAACGAGCTCGCTGGTAGAGAGGTGGCCTCTTGAATTATTCTTTTAATGGAGTTCCCAGGTTAAAGTAGATTTCATTTAAGGTCAGTCAATAGGCAATTTTATCCAGGCTTTATTTCTTTTATTAAAAGAAAACCATAAAGACCTGTGACAGTAATCATTTTGGCTCAGTCGGACCTTCCTCTAGACCTGGGAAGCACTGGAGGGAGGCTAAACCATCGATCAGGGCAGGGGCTCCAGCCTCCTTTTTCCATCAAGGCCCTCACCCCGAGTGAGGATTAGCTCCCCTCTGTACTCAGATGGTTCGGTCCACGCCCACAGGCAAAAAGAAATTCCTGTTCATTTCTTTTCTGGTAGATGGGGCGCATTGGAATAATTTAAATTAACAGTGTAGATCCAGCTTATTTCTTGAATTCCCAATGATGGGTCACAGTGAATTAGTATAAGTCGGAATTTTGGCTTGACAGAAGTGATTATATTAGGCTCGTTGTGAGTCTCTGGGTCTCTCTCTCTCTCTCCTACTTTATTAGAAGGCGCCTCGGGAAATCAGGAGGAAATGAGATGCCCGGGAACGTGTAGCTCCAGTGATCCACCATTGACTTGAGTAGGAAATTAGGGTAGAAGGGAGTTTCTAGAAAATGAACTTGCCTTCAGGTCTTGCAGAGCGAGTCAAGTGCTTGCAAAATGCACCCAGGAATTAGATAATTTGAAGGTAAAGGGCCTTTTCTTTCTCCACTGTTTGTCTTCATGGGGGTCAATGGAACTCTGACTTGTGGGTCCTTAGGAGTAAAATATTGTTCTTTTCCTTTCTTTTCTTTTTTTCTTTTCTTTTCCTTTTCTTTTCTTTTCTTCTCTTTTCTTTTCTCGTCTCTTCTCAATAGTCCGGAACTCTTGCAAAAAGTATGTTTTACCCAATCCATTATTTTGAGTTTATTAGAAAGGACTTTCCAAGGCTTGCTATTTATTTTCACAGACTCACCTTTCACTGAGTCAAGAGAATGAAGATGAAAGATCCCTGTTGCCCTGTGTGTGTTTTTTTTTAAATAAATTATGCTTTAAAGGGGCTGTTGGTTGCCAGTTCACACACATAATCAAACTCTGCTGTAGTTTCCATATTAAAAAAAAAACAAAAAACCTGCTGTGAAACTATCAAGGCAAAAGGTTCTGAATCTCTGCTCCTTGCTTCTCAAGAATCAAAATGGAAACAAGGAATGTTTGAAACAATGCAGAAAGTGCATTAAGGAATGCAAAAATTCCATGGGGGAAGGACATAAATCAGGTGTTGTTGGGAGGGTGCTTACGCATGTGAATATGTTCTTTGGATTGATAGTCATAGGTTGGTAAATAAGGTAATAGGAGGCAGGGGATTTTATATAATCCTTGATATTTCTATTTTTATAAAGGCCAGAGAAATACAAGGTTTTTTCCTTTGGAGACCAGAATAGTTTCTTGCAAGACTATTATTGCTCTTGAAAAGGTTTGTGATCACTCTTGGATACATTTGTTAAAATGATAGATACAGAACAGTGTCAGAGAAAATAGAAGCCTAATTTGCTATTCCCTTGAAATTTTTAGCTCTAAAACAGCTTGGCAATGACTCTAAGAATGCTGCTTGGCACTCTAAATCACACTGAAGCAGCTCTTCAGAGTGGAGACATACGTGAAAACGTGTGTGTGCTGGAGTGCAAAGCATGGCATTCACATGCACGTGCCTACCAGCAGCACATGCAGAATCAGCATTTTAAAGGCTTAGCCAACGGGCTGGAATTCAAATCCAGAAACTAAGAGGAAGCTGCAGAAAGGACTTCATGTAGATCTATAGAGCGGCTGGCTCCCTTTCCTTGCATTGATCTGGGAACCTGACAACTGAGAAGTACATCTGTATCATTCTTTTTGCTTAGATGAAAGTATTCTATATACTTGAATGCAACCTTGTGTTTTATTTTCCAACTCGGCCAAGATTCAATCTACTGGTATTGAATATCCGCCGAAAGAACACTAGACGGTTAGAGAGCGCACACAAAGAAGGTACAGAAAACCCCATAAGCCTCTTTCTCTTTCCAGGTCTGATAGCAATAAAACACCAGCTCCACCCTTTTCGCTCTGGGATTCTGACTAATAAGCAGAGACAGAGAAGAAAGTGAAATTGAATCTCAATTATGAGAGATAAAAGGGTGCTTTTATTGCATTTATGGAATTTGGTCTTTTAAATGCTTTACCTGGTTCTGTCACTAAAGAAAAAAATTTTTTTTAATTCAGCTATAAAGACTTAAAGAGATTTAATAGTGGCAAACTGTTATAAGTCATTTTAAAAGGGAAAACATTTCACAAAAGTAAATCAGTCATTTGACTACCTTAGAACTTGAGTTTCTATTACTTCCAGGAGGTTTTCAACTTCAGAATGACTAACCAGGAAAATAATTTATTTGAATTTAAAGTTGGCCGTATGAATGAGCACAGAATTTAAAACAGAGTGAAGTGGTGGGGAATTTAATGCCTCTTGTCGAGGACTGCTTACCCCATTCAGCCTGTGAAAATACATTGTTTGGAAGACTAGATTGCCAAAAGGAATTGAGGATCTGAAACACTGAGAGGTTTAGGGCTTGGGTTCCAACACAGCCGCTGCACGGACTGTGGAGTGGCCCCTCGGGAATTGCTGGGTAGCTAGACCAATGTGTGGTGGAAAATAGTGTCTACCGTGTGCAGGAACAGGCAGGGTAACCAAAGCCCATCATTAGAAAGAAGTCATCACAATCTCATGCCTGTGGACTCCTGATGCATTTTAATGGCTTTCCATTCCCTTCCGGTTAAAACTCAAACTTTGCAGCCTGGCACCTGTTTCTGCATACGGTCCATGATGGCTCCCATGCCTGCACTTTTACAAGCTGCTCCTCCTTCACTTAATTCATATCCAACATCCAGGACTCAGTCCAAGGTTCTGTCTTTGGATACCTCTGACTTCACTCACCGGCCCCGTCTTCAGTTTTTTTCTTTCACGTTCCCCTAGCACCTTGAGCTTACGTGGCGCATGAAACATGGCTAGCTGTCAGCGTACTTTTATTTCCCTCCACTCAGTCATGAGCTCCTGGCCCAGAGGACAGGCTCCTCCATCCCCATATTTATTGTGCTGTTCTGGACATTGTCCCACTTGCCTCTTCAGACCTTTCTCCACCCCCTCCTCCCCACGCTGTGCCCCAGGGTGGAATATCACGCAGGCTCGTTGCTCTGCTTTCTAGTTGAGTTAGGCTTGAGATCTACTGAACGTGTTTTATAAACCTACAACGTGCTAAGTTGGACATCACCCTCTGGTTTCCAGGTGGGAGGGTAGAGATGAAAAATGGAGGGTGGAGAGTGGGAATAAAGGGGTCAGGGTATTTGTTCCCATGGCTCCATCTCTCTGAGCCGTGCTTTGGCAGTGGCTATAAACCTTCACCTAAGACCATGGCTCCAGTGGGGCAGCCCCTCCCCTACAGCCCCAGCTCTCCTGATTCTAGAAACCTCTCCCTCCCTCTCCCCCTTCAGGCCAGGGGACGGTAACAGCTTCGACTTCTCCCAACTTTTCCCAATATGAAAGGGAACTTAGATGCAGAGATCGCTGAGCCCCAGTCTGTAGTCCCTCTCACGACCACATGCACCTCTTTTGCACGCCTCACTTTTGGGGTGGGTGCTCACTGCCCTCCCCCCCGACCGACCAAGTCCCAGGTAGGGAGAAGTCTGCCCTGAGGCTCTACCATGGGATCGATGCTTCCTAATCTTGGAGATATTGATCCCATGACAATGGCTGTCCTGCCTTTCTTTGTGTGAGGAGCTGACTGTAGGCTTAGCGATTGTGCACGAGGCGAGTATTTCTGAACGACAGTGGCCCGTTGTCTCATTATTGATTGTCCTGCAGTCTAACTGGTGCACATTTCATGCCCCCTTCCTTCTCCCTCCTTCCCAAAGCAAACCAAAGCCTTTAAAGAGAGAGGGGCAGCTCTAGACAGAGAGAGGTTGAAGATGCTTTCCACTCCTGGCCAAATACATTTTTATTAATTTTTGAATGCTAAAAATAGTTCAGGGCAATTGTCCTTGCAATGACCCTGGCTTGGCCCATGTGGCTTGGGCCTCAGACAGCTGTATTCCAGGCCTTGTCCAGAGACCCCTGCTGACCTCACTTCTCCTGGGGGTTCTCTGCACCCACCTGTCTTCTCTAGCAGGCCCCAGTACAGGTAAAGGCAGAGGAAAATGTTTTATGTTCAAATTCTTTTAAACTCAGAAGAAAAGGTGAATACAATAATGATGAATATATAATCATAAATCCAGCCTGGATTATATTTGCTTTATATCAATGTAGTTGTAAATATAATTTTTAATATTTTATATGAAATGTGACAAAAGTGACTAAGGTGAACCAAAGTGATAATCCTGCCCTGCTTTGCAGAACACCAGCCCTAAAGACACTCCTTGGACAAAAAAAATCTAGGAAACCCAAGGACCTCACCTCCCCCGGGGGATTCACGCCGTATACTAGCAGATCAAAAGGCCAGAGCCATCTTGCAGTGAAGGAATCAACTTCCCTTTGTTTAAGCCAGCTAGTCCAAACTTACTTGACCACAGAATACTTGGAGAAACACCAATCTAAACTTTATTTGTTTTATTTATCTTTTTAGCCTCAATAACATCTCAGAACTTAAGTAGTACAAACTTGTATTTATTTTTAAAGCTCCCCCTGGGAAATTTAAAGCTATTAATGCCTGTATTTTTTAAAGAAGCAAGATCTCAAATCAATAAACTAAAATTTCACCTTAAGAAATTAGAAAAAGAAGAGTAAACTATACCCAAAGCCAGCAGAAAGAAGGAAATAATCAAGATTATAACAGAAACAAATGAAAGATAGAAGGGGAAAACAACTGAGAAAATTAAACAAAACTAAAAGTTTTGAAAAGATCTTTGAAAAGATCGACCAAGTTGGCAAGTCTTTAGCTAAACAGACTGATAAAGAAAGTCAAACAGCTAAAAGCAGGAATGAAAGAGGAGACATTCCTACCCACCTTACAAAAATAAAGTGGATTGTAAATAAAATGAACTATAAGAGGATACCATGAACAACTGTATGCCAACAAATGATACAGCTTAGATGAAATGGACAAATTCCTAGGAGACACAAACTGCAAAAACTGACTCATGAGGAAATACAAAATCTGAATAGACCAATATAACAAGGAAAGAAATTGAATTACTAACTGAAAAACTGCCTGCAAAGAAAATCCCAGGCCCAGATGTCTTCACTGGTGAATTCTAATGTATGTTTTAAAAAGAATACTAATTATTAACAAACTCTTCCAAAAATTAGAAGAAACATCACTACCCAAGTCATTTTAAGAGGCTAGTATTACCTACCCTGAAATGAAAACCAGACAAAAAAATCACAAGCAGACTACAGACCAATGTATCTTATGAATATGGACACAAATATCCTCAACAAAATACTAGCGAATAGAATCTAATAATATATCAAAGGATATACTTTATGATCAAGTGGGTCTGAACCCAAGAATGCAAGGTTGGTTTGACATGCAAAAAGTAACCAATGTAATCCACTATGTTAACAAAATAGAGAACCAAAATCACATATTTATCTCAATAGATGCCAAAAAAATTTGAGAAGATCCCCACACCCTTTCATGATCAAAACACTCAACAAATTAGAAATGAAGAAACTTTTACAACCTGATCAAAAGCATGTACAACAAACTCACAACTAGTATCCTACGTAATAGTAAAAGGCTGAATGTTTTCCCTCTAAGATCAGCAACAAGATAAGGATGTCTGTTCTCACCATTTCTATTCAACACTGTATTGGAGGGTCTAGCCATTAGGCAAGGAGAAAACATAAAAGCATTCTAGATTAAAAGGATAAATCTATTTGCAAATGTCATGATCTTTTATATAGAAAATCCTAAGGAATATACACAGACACACACACAACTAACTGTTAGGATTAATAAAGGAACTCAGTAAGATTGCAGGATACAAGATCAATATATGAAAACCAGTTGTATTTCTACTATACACTAGCATTGAATAATCCTGAAATGAAATTAAGAAAGCAATTCTTTTTACAATAGAATCAAAAATAATAAGATAGTTAGTAATAAATTTAGCAAAAGATGTGTAAGAATTTTACACAAAAAACTACAAAACATGTTGAAAGAAAGAAAATTGAAATAAATGGAAATATTGTCCCACATCATGGGTTAGAAGACTTAAAGTTAAGAAGACAATACTCTCCAAACTGATATTCAATGCAGAAATCTCTACCAAAATCCCAGCTTTAGTCAGCCTAAACAACGGAGTATTATTCAGCCATAAAAAGGAATGAAGTACTGATACTTCCTACAGTGTGGATGAATCTGGAAAAAATCATGCTAAGTGAAAGAAGCCTGTCACAAAAGGCTTTATGTATTATAGTTCCATTTACATGAACGGTCCAGAATAGGCAAGTCCATACAGACAGAAAGTAGGGTCATGGTTGCCAGGGGCTGGGAGAGGGGTGAATGGGGAGAAACCAATAACAGGCATAAGTTTCTTTGGGGGATGATGAAAATGTTCTGAAATTAGATAGTAGTGATGGTTGCACAACACTGAATATACTAAAAATCACTTGATTGTGTACATTTAAAGGGTGAGTTTTCTTGTATGTGAAGTGTATCTCAATAAAGTTGTTCTACTTTAAAATTCCCTTGTGGGGAGTCCCTGCCGGGAATGCCCTTTATGGGTCTGTTTCTAATTAGATGAAATCTGTGCTCATCCTTTCCATCCTCTTCAAGACATTCCTCTGCTAACAGTGCATCTTTCTGGACTGAAGAGTCTTGACATGTTCATTCATCATTCATTCACTTGCCACACACTAACTGAGTGCCTCCTCTGCGTCATGCTCTGTGCTAGACCCTAGGGATGGAGAACTGAGGAAAACAGACCAGGTTCCCTGCCTCTGAGACCTTACAATCCAGCTCACTCTGGCTTGAAACTTTATTCTGAATTTCGGTTTTTTAGGCCATCCTCTTATAGTATGAAGGTGGGACTGGGGATAGAGAAATGATTTGCTTTTTTTCGGAGCCTGTGGTTCGGGTACTTGGTAGATCCTATCCCTAGGTGTTTGTCAGGATGTCACCTGGTTGGTAAAAGTTCAGTTTAAAATGTTTATCTTCCTGGTGACTTGCTTCCTACATTTTCTCTGGGGACTCTCGAAGAGGAGAAAATTTCCAATATCAGTTGTGGGGCGTGTTCCAGGCACCGTGTGATGATCACAACGTCCCTGCAAGGTAGGGCACAGCACTGGCAAACTAAATGACCAATGTGGGCAGGACATTTAATACACACCAGTGTATTAACTGTGCCCAGTGGCACAGTTGAGGAGCCCAGATTTTCACTTCAGCTTCACTTGGCTCCAAAACCCATGAGCATTTCCCCCTCTCCTGCACTGCCCCCTGAGTTCTGCCTTCAGAACACCTAAAAGCCTTATAGATCCAAAGGAATGGGTCTCTAATGCAGGCTTGTGGGCCCTGGGGCAGGTGGTGGGTCAGATTCCGGACTCCTGCACCTGCCAGGTTTGCTGCCATTCCCTCCTCTGGGAAATGGGTCAGTAGCAAACCCAATCTCAGAAGAATATTACTGGGATAAATGAACTGATGTGTGTAAGGTTCAGAGAGCATTAGGGTTTGGCTATAAAACATGATCAATAAATACTAGTCATGATCCCTCATCAAACAATACAGACCTAATAGCAATTATAATGGATTTGATCAACTTAACCAGATGCCCAACCCCAGGATGAACATGTTTCAGCCCCCATATCCAACTTGCCTAACTTCTGTGAAAGCAGAGAAGATATATTCTTCCCATTTCACAGATGGAAAATCCAAGGAGAGGCTCCCAGAGGCTAAGATGCAAACCAGATTTGGCAAATTAATTGACTTCCCTGTAGAGCCAGAACCCTTCACATTCCTCAGGACTTGTAATCGCTTCCTTCTCAAGAAAACTTCTCATCCCTAAGGTCTGATCACATGGCGGCATCTAAACAATACCAGGGGGTGGGCATGAGCTGTAACCTGGGCAGAAGGAGGAGACAGGCGAGGTACTTGGACACACAACTGACGGAGTTGTTCACAGTAGGGGTCATGCAAGGGCAAGACTGGCGCCCAAGACTGACCGCCCCCTTAAGTTCTGTGCCCTCCTTGTCTGGCTCATCTCACCCTAACCCCAGCCCTGACCACATCCCCACTCAGGAAACCCCCACACTGAGGACGAAGTATCATGGTGTATGTTTGCAGCTGACAAAATCACAGTGTCTCCGACGTACAAAATGGAAAGAGACTTGGGGGTTAATTTGGAAGCTAGAGTCCAGGATAATCCAGAGACTGTCCCTGGCCCAACTTACTGGTGATTTAAAGCTAGAAGAGAGAAGAGTTTTAAGAAAGCTGAAAATTAAGTTAAAATTTAAATGCTTCAGAATGTTAGCAAAGATAGGGGATCCCATGGAAAGAAGTGAAACCAGCATAATGAGGATTAATGCCAAACCGTCTGCCCACGGAGAAAGACGCCACTGAGGGAGCATCACCAACAACCGAGTTACAGCTGGAAAGCTAATTCTAGAAAGGAGGTCAGGAGAAGGTGCGGCAGCTGATGGGATGGATCTGCTGCCCGACGAGAGGGGAGGGCCAACCTGAGAAGAAGCTTTATTTGTAGGAAGAGAAGCAAATCACGAGCAACGGACATCGGGAGGGAAAATGCTCTGGTAACAACCCAACTTCCTGTCGAAGCTTTGAATTAACGTATCACTCTGTAATTGTCTGGGCGCCTCTCTTCCAAAGTCCCAGAGTTCTTCACAAGTGATCAAGAATTTTGCCCCCAGGTAAAGAGCTGTGAATTGAAATTCTTCTGTCTCCCTAACAACCAAGCTTGTGGCTCAGGTGGGGATCAACAGGGCAGGGGTTTTATATTCTGAATTCACAGGAACTCTTTAGGTGGCAGGTGGCAGAACGTGGCTTGAGATAGCAGAAGCAGAAAGGAGATCGGATTACCAGGTTACAGGGTGTCCCTTAGATCCCAAAGGCAGTAGGAAGCTTAGCCTCGGGAAGGAGACCTCAGCAAAAACTGCAGCTCTGTAAGGAACTCAGGAAGCCTTCTCCCTCTTCTTCTCGCTCTATAAAAGGCCTCACTCTGCCTCCCTGGTGGGAGATAGCCCCCTCTAGAAGGTCCCCACTTGAAGTCTCCCCTATTTCCAAGAATAGGCGTACAGGTGGGATTCTTTTGGTCCCATTTCCAAATTCCCACAGAAGAGGCTCATGGGCCAGCTTAGATCAGAGGCCATCCTGGCCCAATTCACTGTCCCAGGAGGGTAGGTCTGAATGTGGCTTCTCCCCTTGTAAGCAAGTGGACGGAAGGAGGAAGAAGGGGGCAGGTAACAGAAGACAGGTTCTGTGCAGCCAACAGATGTCCTGCTGTGGCACGTGCCCTCAGCCACAGCTGTACGGCAGCATTGACTAAAGCAACAGAAACATGAAACCACATGCTCAAAAGTTAAAGTTGAAGACATTATGTTAAGTCAAGCAAGCCAGACACAAAACACAAATACTGTACACGTCCAACTAGAGTTGTCAAATTCATAGAGACAGAAGGCAGGACCGTAGTGAACTGGGGGTAAGGGAAACTGGGGAGTTACTGCTTAATAGTTACAGAGTTTGTGTCTGGGGTGATGAAAAAGTTCTGGAGAGAGATGATGGTGATGGTTGCACAGTGATGTGGATGTCCTTGATGCCACTGTACACTTATGAATGGTTAAAATGGCAAAGTTTATGTCATGTATATCTCACCACAGTAAATAAAATAAAAAAGTGAACTAGGGAACCAATGGAGGGGGGACCACAAGGATGATCCGGCTTGTCCTTTGGTGCATCCGTGTCACCCAGTGGGTTATTCCCTTGGCCTGGATGCACTCTTCTCCTTCCTTGAGGAATTCTTAGTCATTCTTTAAGACCCAGCGGATACAACCCGCCTCTCTTAAGACTTGCTACATCCCCCCGGTGGACTTATTCGTGTCTTTTCTGTGTTTCTTTGGCAGCATCTGTGGAATATGATGCTATCACTGTACGTCATGCACCACAAACGTTTTCTATACACTTGTCTCTCCCACTGGCCTGCAAACTCCAGGCCAATGAGAACAGTATTGTATGGTTGTTCAGACAGCAGGTCCTGGAGCCCCCAGGCCCCCAGCCTGCCACTCTTCCGTTGTGTAAACCCTGGGCAAATTGCCTCCTGGGCTTTAGTCTCTTCAGCGCTAAAAATGGGTACCATTATGCACCTGTACAGTTGTCGCGAGGGTGAAATGAGGAAACCCACGTAAGCACTGCACGCGCTGTAGACACATCGTAAATGCTCAATAAATTTTAACCCTCATGGTGATCTCTCGTTGTCTAACGCAGCCTCAGGGACGTGGTGGCAGCTCGGTGTTTGCTGCATGGATGAACAAAGTAAGGGAGGAAAAAAACCACCTGTGTGTGTGTACATATAAACTGTCAGTCACCACAAAAGAAAGGAGACTGAGTAGGAAAAGATGTGCTGGCTGCCTGTTCGACTTGACAGTGGCCTCAGCTTTGCGAAGGAGGCTGTGAATATACTGTCTTCAGAGGCAGTTCAGGAAATACTAGAATGAGCCCTGGTGAGGATGTTGGGGAACATTAATTAGCCAGCCCACTGTGGTGCGTCTGCATAAATGAGATGCCCAGAATGGCCCTTTCCGAACATAGACTTTCATTCCACTTAGCTTGACTGCAGAGAACAGACTGGCACTTAAATACGTACATTGTGCTAGGTTTCCCTAAGGAGGGGGATCGATCGAGCCCCTGTTTGTCTGCAGAGCGAGGGTTTAATTGCCCGCAGGATCTGGCATCTTCGGCACTGGATCACTTGCTTTCTAGATCACGCTTCTGCTTGCGATCCCTCCTCGACCCTCTTTGGTTTTCGTTTTGAATCACTCTGACTTCTGAGCCCATAATGATGCTGAACAAAATGCTCATTTCAGTAGAATGGGGGCTTTGTTCCCTATCACGAACGTCCATCTTGGTGAAATGACATACAACAGCTGCTCCAAGAAGTAAAATCTGATAGAAACAGAGTCTGCATAGATATAAACATAAACATTAGTTTCTATGGAAACCAAAGTTGCAGAGCGATGGCTGGAAGACCTGAGAGCCTGTATTCCAGGAATCAAATGCTAAATATATAGTGAGTGCAGCCACTGGGGATCATACCAATAACTGTGAATTCTTTCTGAGAGTAGAATAGAACGCCTACAAGATTTTGGCTAAAATGGACACCACCTAGAAGAATCAATGAGAGGGAGGGCAGTCTTTTCAACTTCAAATTGAAACCATATTTCTTTTCTTAATTGAAAGCTTCAGGGCAACGCATTGTACGTTGATGGAATTCAGTTGACAGTTACACCCATGAGCACTTCACTCAGGTGTCCAGTAAAAGCACTGCAGACCTGATGAAGGTTCGAGGTCCCACACTCAGAGCAACATCTTCCCGAGACCTCTCTCAAATGGACCCAATTCCTGTGGCCCAGTACCGTGCGTCCCCCCGCAATGCTGCCTGCCTCCCCGTCCTCTGTCCACTGTCCCAGGGGTCCCTAAAGCAGTCATTATCCCTAAGGCTGGAGCACTTTGGTTTACACGGCATTGGAAATACTGCTCCAGGAGAGCCCAGGGGTGTTTGCACAAAGCCATCAGGTTGCACCAGGAGAGACAAAGTCACAGAGCCATGTTGGACAGGTTGAATTTCAGGTGCCCCTGAGACAACCAACGAGAGTCAGCCCATCTGTTCCGGATACCACCTATGAGTAACAAGTTATCCCCAAATTTAGTGGCTTCAACGGATCTTTTTAACTAGGCTCACAGGTTCTAGGAATCAGGAATGCAGGCAGGGCATCTTGTCTCAGCTTCGTGATGTCCCAGGTGGGAAGATGCAACATCTGGAGGTGACTTGTGGTTCGGTGGTTCAGTGACTGGGGGTGGAGACATCCAGAGATGCCACGTGTCTGATGACGAGTGCTGGCTGTTGACTGGGACCTCAGCTGAAGCATCTACCTGTGATCTTTCCAGGGGGGTTGGGCTTCCTCACAGCATGGTGGCCTCAGGGTAGTCAAGTTTCCATGACAGTCAGGACTCCAAGAACAAGTGCAAGCAAGGCCTTTTGGAAATCAGTGAAAGGGCTAGAATTTCTGGGCATGTATTAAAATAGCCACACCAGAGTTAAAATTATCATAATAAACAACAGATGTTCTTTAAGACTTTACTAAAGCAATTTCAAAGCTGAAGAGAAAATTCCTGAAAGATCGATAATAATATTTGATCACAGCATAACAATAACGTAGTGAATGGGCTGGTTTCAATGGAAGTTCTGTCCCTTAGCCAACGAGTCCATATAATGCTGGTGGTTATCATAAGAAGAGGGTTAGAGGACCCAAGTGTCCAGGTATGCACCCTCCATCATCTGCGTGGAGCACCTGAAGCCCAGTGCAAGAGTAATTGTATTTGCTCTTTGGACCCCTGCTGCTCTCCCTTCATAGTCTGAGAAAATCTTGGCCATAACAGTTACCGTGGCAACGGCAACATCTGTAGCAGATCCAGCCTGGAGGATATTTAAGGAGCAGCACCTGATCAGACAGGAATGGGTAGCAACCTGGGTGCAAGCAGGAGACCAGAAAAGGTCTCTCAGGGATCAACACCTGCCTATTCCGTCCTCTAAGAAAGCAAGACAATACATGGCTATAAACAGGGCCAAGGGTTTATTGGAACTGGTGGAAATTTGGTGCCAGGATAACAGACAACAGGTTATCCAGGCAGAGAGGAAGGAGAGGTACCTAGTGTTAGCAGGAGATTCTGTAGTACGTGGAGGGTTTTTAACAGCCTCTGAAGCACAATGTACCGCCAAGGCATTTGAGAGAGCCCTTTGCAATGGGCAAATTCAACATCTACTTATTAAGGGCCGACTGTATACCAGGCCCCATACTGGTGGCTTACACATATTACTGCGTTTAATTTTCCACTGCATTCCCGAGGTCTGGATGTCCCTATAATATAAATAGGGAAATCTAGGCTCAAAGAGGAAGTGACTCAGTCAAGGTCAAAGCTGAGATTCAGGCCCAGATCCTTCCACCACCCAAGTTCACAGTCTTTCCACCAGCTAGTGTGGTTTGTCCACGGTGGAGGCAGATGGCTGAAACCGCCAGGAGCCTTACATGTCCCAGACTTCCATAGAAAAGGCTTCATCTGAGATGATATCAAAATGAAAGACAAGGAGCCTTGTAGGCCATGGGAAAGACTGGATTTTAGTCTAAGAGCGAAAGGATAAACACAAGTTCATTCACTCGTTCCCAAATTACTCCCTGAGCTTCTGCCATGCACGACGCCTGTTTCAGACTCTTGGACAAGACTGACAAAGCCCTCCTCCTCTTCCCCAGAAAAGGCAGGCAAAAAGCAAGCAAGCAGATGAAAAATAAATGTATGCTCACCTTATAAAGAAAATAAAGCAGTATGACATGATAAGGAGCTCTAAGGGATGGGGAAGGGGACCTTTTTGGATAGAGTGGTCAAGAAAGGCTCTTCTAAAGAGGGGTATTTGAGCTGAGATCTGAAAAATGAAAAGGAGAAAGCCACACAAAAAGCTGAAGATAGAACATTCCAGGCAGAGGGAGACATCAGTACAAAGGCCCAGAAGCTAGAAAGACTTGAAGTATCGGAGGCTCGTGTTGCTGGGGTGAGAGAGAGGACGGGGGCTGGTGAGATGAAGTTGGAGAAGTAGGCAGACGCCAGGCCATAGGAAGTCTGGTAAGTAGGGTGGACAAAAAATACGCAGGACATCCAGTTACACTGCGTGCTGGATAAACAACAGATCTTTTTTTGGTGTAAGTATGTCCCAGTATTGCCTGGGACATACTTGGACTTAAAAAAAAAAAAAAAGGTATTCATTGTTTATCTGAAATTCAGATGTAACTGGGCCTCTGTATTTTTGTTTGCTACCTCAGGCCACCCTGCATAGTGAGCCTTCAGGAATCGATTCTAAGAGCAACAGAAAGTCACTGAAGGGCTTTAAGCCAGGAGTGACATGAACTGAGTCACACTCTTCAAAGATTATTCTGGCTGCTGTGTGGAAAATGGATTGTGGTGGTGCCAGAGAAGAAGTGGGAGAGAGTTACTGTGGACGTTCAGGCAAAAGATGGATGGTGGCTTGGATTCGCGTAGCTGTGGGGTCGGAGCGAAGTGGACTAACTCAGGAGAGCCCGCAGATGTAATGGATGGGGAGGGGTGGAGGGAGGGAAACTGGAGAATCAAGGATGACTCTTTGCTTCTGGAACAGAATATCATCTGCTTTTTGTGCTGAAGGAAGCTTCTGAAATGTTCAAGTTGACCTAACTAGCCCAAGAGGTCTCTTTGGTGGTCAAGACACGTGGTGATTTGGGTGGTCTTTGGTGATGCCCCTTAATTCTAGAGCCTTGGCTAACAGCTCCACCAGTGGGCCGTTTCCATTTTCAGTCCAGCAGAGGCTTTAGAGTTCTTCGGGGGAATCCCAGTTTCCGTGCTGCATGGGATATGCATTTCCATTCTCTCTGGAAGAAGCCAGAAATAGCAGGCATCTGGGACTCTGGATTTTTCCGTTTGTCAAGCCAGTTTTGAAAGATGAGCTTACTTTAAAACCTGAGCTACAATGACCTTTACCCAGGAGAGACACAACAGTTCATTAAGTTCTTGGGGGCTTAACTAAGAGAGACACGTACTGGAGCCAAGAAGAACTTATTAGCTGAACACAGCCTTCCACGGCCAGCACCAATCACTTCAGGGAGCAAAAACTAGTAAAAGAGAGTTTGGGGTAAGAATTTAGGGAACGAATGCTAAATATGGCAGAACCAAACAAAGAAGCACTGTGTTCCTCTGGTCTGTGTGTTGCTTTCAAGACACTGTCCCTACTGTATGCTTTCACAAAAGCTGAAGAAATAATCACAACACATTTATCATTCTCCGGGCAGAATTATTTTGGCAAGAAATCTATGCCCCGGAATACATTAGACTAACTGACAACATATTCTGAGAAATGTAGATTTTCAAAGCTGGTAGGTGCTTATGCAACCATGTCGGGCTAAGGGACTGAGTAATTATGTCATTATATTTGTATCAAATATTTTGGATAAATATTAAGTGATCCACAAAGCCAGGTCTTGTTAACGTAGGGAGTGGAAACCAGCGGCTCCAACAATCACATTTTAAAAGCCAGACTGGGGAGGCTGATTTCACTCCCGGCTCCTGAAGGAAAATTCATAATGTTCTGGGTGGAAGGCTGCATTCGGCATAAATAAATACATTAGTTTAAACACTAGAATTCTGAAGACCAAAGCAAAGCTGGTTATTCTCTCTGCATACCTCAGGCAGCCGGGGGAGGCCACGGAAAAATGTTTCAGAGGGGCGGCAAGGGAAGTCAGACAGTCGTTTCCTCCCGGAGAAAACCCAGAGTGTACTCTGCTTTTCTCCCCTTACTGCTGCAAATACACGTGAAAGTCAGCTTTTCATCTCAGACGCCACCAGATTCGTGGAGTGTCTTTCTCACTGGGAAGTCACACAGACATAGCATTTAGGGTGACCTGCTGTGTGTTCAGGGGGCTTGAGGGGGATGTTTACCCAGGACACTGCTGGCTGCCTGTGCACTGAGAGGGTGATGTGAGTTTATGTCTAACTGAGGACTTAAGGCAGTGTGTCTCAGCCTCAGCGCTACTGACCTTTGGGGCCAGAGCATTCTCTGTTGTGGGGGCTGTTCTGTGCCTTGGAGGATGTTCAGCAGCATCCCTGGCCTTTATGCACAGGATGCTAGTCGCACTCTGTACAACAAAAATGTCTTCAGATGTGGCCACGTGTGCCCTGGGTGGCATTAGGAACCCCCATTTGAGAACCCCTGAAATAGGCTCCTTAGGGAGCCTCAGGACATGGGGCTGTCAGCAAACTGTGAATCTCTGACTTGAGAAAGGTACGCCAAGCACCCAGGCACCCCCAGCCCCCTAATTTCACAGGCAAGAAGACATCCCCAGAGAAGGGCAGGTTCGCACCCAAGGTCACAGGGCCTCTTCCTCCGGCACCGCAGTTCTCTGCCCAAATCCCCCCAGCTGAGTTTATGAGAGAAATTGAGACAGAGCCTATTCATGGCAGTATCTGCAAAGAGGTACAAGTTTATTCAGATCTGACAACTGAGACGGTACTCTCCAATGTCACCTTCTGTCGGTAATCAGGCAGACTCTCCCCCCGCTGAGAGAAGCAGCCTTCCTCTCTTTCTCGGGACTGAAAAGCAGGCGAGTTTGGAATGCAGCCCCTCCCTGGGTTGTCTTCCTAATCAGCCTGAGCCACAAAAAAAAAAAAAAAAAAAAAAAAAAAAAAACGAAATATCACACGTGATGGCGTTTACTTAGAAAAGATCTCTTTACAATTTGATTCCCCCATCTTGCTACCCACAGCGATATGAAACACAGCCTCCTCGGGCACATCTCCAGGCTCACTCCTTTGCCCCTTTCCCTTGGAAACAGGTCCAATTTCTTCTGCCTTTAGGAGAGGGAAGATGGGTGTGAGCTGGCTTCTCCTCGGGGCATTGCATGTCCTATGGTCTCGTGCTGGCAGCTGCCCGCCCCACCTCCAGTCCTTGTCTGGGAGATTTCTCTGACTCCCACAGCCAAGAGCAGCATCAGGGAGAAATTGTTCAAGTCACACATAAATCCCTATTCTTTTGTTGATTTCCGTCTGTTTAAACCTGGGCCCAGACTCACTGGGTGGCTGGGAAGAGTAGCCATTTTCATAATCCCCCAGTGTTTTCGACTAATGAGTTGCCAAGCTGCAGAATGGGCAACCTCTGGGTCCAGCATCTCCTTCTGTCTGGTGTGCAGCGGAGGGCAAAAAAGGGAATCGGATTCATGAAACCTATTTATGGAGCCCCAGTGAACAAGAGAAAAACTTCATTCTCAACACTGGATATTTTATATAAACTAGATATTGAAAACATATAATAGTAAGCATTTTAAAATAGGAACCTTATTTCAACTTTACATCCTAAAATGATACTGTTACGCAGCGTAATTACATAATAAATTTGTTAGGGAATATAAAGCAATAAAAATGGTGGTAATGGTTTGCCATTTAATAGCCGAATTGTAAACGAGTTTTTCAGCATTAATGCAGTAGGTTGCTACAATTAGGAAACCACTCTTGGGGGTGTCTTCAATTTCTTAAAAAAAATTTTTTTTGAGGTTCAGTATTAATTTCCTCATTTGAAGATGCTACATAGTTAACATTTGAAGCTGGGGGACATTGGGATTTTTGAGGAGGAAGAGCCATCTGACTCCCTCCCCATCCCAAAAAAGCAAAAATAGTGCAAGAATTTGTGCCTGTGTTAACAATTCCACCTAGGGCGTCAGGGTAGCAGAAGGGCCAACCACTTACTAGGTATTTGGTCTGGACAGGTGGCTTCATCTTCCTGTGCCTCCTTCCTGAATCTCATTCATAAGAATGGGGCTAATAAACCAACCTGTCTGATAGGGTTGATGCTGGATTAGGGCCATCGGTTCACGTTGCTGGCTTATATCAGATGACGTTCCGGAAAGGCTGAGCCCATCCTTGGCTCACAATGTGAGCTAAAGAAGTGGCAATTGTTCTTGTGCTGTGGTCATCACTCGCCTGTATCCCACGCCACTCTGTTCTTCTTACCGTCTGTTAATCCTTTTTATTCCACCCTGCGCTCCATTTCCAAAATCCGTTATCCCCATGGGACTTCGAGAATGAACAAAAATTAGGAAGGCAGATTTTTTCATCAAACCCACCTGACACTAGGCCATAATTCCCATTCTTGCCAATGAAATCAGGGAGAAAAACTATCATTTAATGAAAGAACTTGCACTCTGCACGCTCTCCCACATGGTCTTGCTATTTTAAACACCCTGAGAGACCCATATTATCCTACCTTCGCGTGAGAGCGCCAGTGAGTTTAAGTGATTTGTCCAACTCTCCGTAGCTACAAAGTGGCAGAACCAGGATTCTAATCCAGTCCTTTCTGCTGGGTCACACTCTCTGACTGCAGGAGATATTCAAGGAATGTCTGATAGATGCCAGGCAGTGTGAAAGCTGTGGGAGAGGTGGGGGCAGACGTGTCCTTGTAGGAATCAGACACGGAGCCGGCCTTCACGCCCACTGCACGTAGGAACAAGACCTGCCCGTAAATAAACCGGTCGGGACATTCAGACGGGGCACCCTCAGGATAGGATCTGGCTCCTGCCCCGCCTCTGTCCCCGGGTTCTACTGCCCCACCCCCCACCCCGTGCTCTAGCCCGCTGACCCGCTGTCTGATCCTCAGCCACACCACGTCTATTCCTGCCTCAGGGCCTTTTCCTGGAGCCCTCCTCTCCGTGGGATCTTCTTGCCTGTTTATTCTTACGTCTCAGCTGCTACCTCCTCTTGATGTCTTTGCTGACTGTCTGTCCAAAGGGCCCCCCACTCCCACCTCCAGTCACGCTATGACACATCGCCCTGCTCTACTTTCCTTCCAGGCAGTTGCCACGCACGTGGGAAGCGCTTCTGCTCATGAGCAGGGTCACGTGTTTGTTTCCTTTCTCTCCCAACTAGCACGTAACCCCATGAGCAGGAACTGTGTCCGCCTTCTCCTGCCTTCAGTGCTGTGTCCCTAAGGCCTGAACAGCACCTGCGCACGCAGGGGACTGTCAACATTGGCTGAATAAAGGGCCAACGAGACGTTAAAGCAATTTTGTTGTGTTGAGGTAGTTTGTTGTATAGGTTTGCAGCTCTGACTGTTCCCACCTATAAGCTCCTCCAGGATGCATGCCATGCTGTCTCACCGTCGTATTTCCAAAGAAGTGGAACGAATCAGCCCTTACCTCTTAGTTCTTTAACTTTTCTGCCCACAGCTCCATTTCCTTAACCGGAACTAGGCTTCCTCTTCTTTCTATCCCCTGAATGTCTGCACATGACTCTTCTTTTTTGGATTCATCTGTGTTATCTTAGAAGTAAGGATCTAATTGCGGTTTTACTTGAGGGAACCATCCGTGCTCACTAGCAGGTCACAGTGGTTTTGGCGAACCCACCCCACCACTTGGATCCAGGGAGAGGCACATGACCTAGGCCTGACCAATCAGTGTTCTCCTTTCCCCTGGCCATGGTGATTGGTTCAGAGGTGAGCGTGGGATCCGAGTCAGGCCAGTGGGACTCCATCTGTGACTTTAGGCAAGCTGCTCAGAAGCAGAGCTGCCTTTTTCTGTAGGAGTTGCCTGGCTGGTAGCAAGTCAGTGTGTTGCTGCTGCAGGTAGTGCTCACCACGCCACCATGGGAGAGCCTGCATGAGAGCGAAGCCAACACGGAAGATAGTAGGGCAAAAAGACAGTGAGAGAGAGGCGAGAATGATGTTGTTGGAGCCCCTAGATCCAGCCATACCTGAAGCTAACTTACCTCCAGGCTTTTCAATGATGAGCCAATAAAAAAACCCCTTGTTATTATTTGCTCAGTCTGAGTCATTTACAACCAAAAGGCTAATGCAGGAACCACAAGTGATGCTGAGAAATCTGGAACCGACGCCTTCAGGCAGTTTGTGGTTCACAGTATGAGCTTAAGCTCTTCCAGCTCTGCATATAGAACATGTTGGGCTCCAATAATGAAGAATACCTTAAAGCAAAAGCTGGAAATATTTGGGTAGAAAAGAACATTAGTTTATCTCCCAGCTCATACACGGTGGATGTGCAATTCTAATCTCTTTTTAAAGGGCAGTTCTTTGGAAATGGCTGCTGCCTAGATACGTGGCCCAGACAGCTGCCAAGGGGAACATCATCCAATGACTGTTTTTCAACAGCAGCAAAGTGGATGGATGGCTTCACGTTTTTCATTGCCATCAACCAATGTGGAGAATGTAGATGCCTTAGCTGTGAGTGTGTGCTCCGCCCTTGGGAACAACGGGAGGGAAAAAGAGAGGAGGAGGTGAAGTGGACTTGGCCAAACACCTACTGGGTGTTCCAGAACTGGTGACGGGTGATTTCATGCTCCTTAACTCACTCTCCTTGGGAATCAGAGTCCTGGATTCAGGGCCAAGACCTGCCAATGACTTGACTGCCTGTAAGACCTTGAACAAGCCACCTAGCTGCTCTGGCTTTGGGGCAGTAAATATCTGTGACTGTCAGAGAGCTGTGCTCCATCTAACTGGAATCATTTGCAGGTATTTTTTAAAGGAATAGTTAAGAAGGTGTTCGCAATGTGAGCTTATTAGTGTCCCGAGAGATGGATTTGCTGAGGAAGAGATGATTGACTCTCATCTCTCGATCTACCATATCTGGGCTGATTAGGGCGGTCCTTCCATTGCTGTTGTGTGAGGTAGCTGGTGACAACTCCAGCCCTGAAGTCACACAGACCAGGCCTGGAGTCCTGGCTCCAGCATGTGCATATTGCCTGTCCTTGGGCAAGCCTCAGTCTCCTCATCAGTAAAATAGGATTATTAGGAGGATCCACAGAGATACTTTATCTTGAGAGCTCTACACACTGCTAGGGAAACTAGGGGTTCAATAAATGCTAGTAATTAATATTTTGAGAGCCAAAGCAGGTGCTTTCATGCTGTAACTCTGCAGCAACATACTAAAACTAAAATTGCTAAACAATTTTGGCATGGAAGTAAAACACCATCTGTGCAGAGCCCCACCTTCTGTGATCTTTTGCTCTCGGGACTCTATAGAGACGTGGCAGATACTTTCTCCCTTCCCTCTGAGTAGCATTTTCTTAGCCACAAAATGGAGAGGAGGGACAAGGGAGAAGAAGATTAGAAATAAGCTGAGTCTCTGGGTCCCATTCAGCTCTCACTTGCTATGTTCTAAATAACTGGGAATTAATTTTATTTTTAAATAATAAAAACGAAAAGTGTGTAGAGTCAAAGAAACAGCCCCTGGCTACAGCAGCTCAAATTGAACTCCCTGAAGAAGGGCGGGGGTGGGAGGGGGCGCGATGCATAGGGTGGAGGCGTGGTTTTGAAGTTTGGAAAAAAAGGAGACATCTGCTTTGCTTTAAATGGCCTCAAAGACCGGTTCTTTGGGAGGAAATGCTAGAAGCATGATAGCCACAGAAGAAAGGCGGCAAAAAGCAGGTGTTGAGAAGAGCAGCCGAGAGCAGCGGAAACAGCAGGGGCATGAGGGCGCCCAGTGCTGGATGCCCCTGCGGGCGTCTGTCGTCATTTGAGGCTTTGCCCCTCTTCCAGGCTTTCCTGACCCTGTAGCATTCATTAACCCCGGGAAAGCTGACCTGGGGCAGAGCCAGGCCCATTTCTGACCTTTGACTCTCAAAAGCCTAAGCCAGGGCACAAGACAGACGATAAGGAAGCCTAGATGGTTAGCATCCTCCCATCCGGAGGAAGAAAGAAGGGACCATGCGGGTGCCTGTGGGCCCCGAGCAGGGCTGCTCCACCTTGTGTTACTTCAAGAGCCTCAGAGAGTTGGGGGCATACCAGCCCACAGAGGGGCCTCAGAGAGGCAGGAAGACCCTGGAGTCCCCTGCGCCCTGCATGATTCAGCAGGAGGAATGTCTGAGCGAGGGCTGGGTGGGCCTGGAGAGCCTCAAAGGATTCCTTGTGCCAAGCGTGACGCTGGAGCCAGGGAGTGTTCCCAGACACCGGCAGGGCCACAGGACAGCATGGATGCCAGGGGTGCTTCCCACGGTCCCAGGTGTCTGACACAGGTGGATCCCCTGTCGTGGTACAGGTGGTGATGGGAAGACACCTTGCAATTGGGGCGAAAGAGGACAGAGGGACACATACGGCCTGATGACAAGAAGACAAGGTGGAGATAGAGAACTTCAGATGGTGCTGCCAGTATGGCCCGTGGATGACACAAGTTCCAGTGGTGTCCACGCCTGGCCTCTGTTCATCCCACCGATGGCAATATGGACTGGGTGCGGCCAGGCTGGAAACACTGGGATGGAGATGACCACGGCACGGTCCACATGGTTTCTTCCCACCAGTGGCCCCAACCTGATGGAGGAGATGGACAGACCAAGACTGAAGGAATGAAACACCACGACATCAGTAACCAGCAGAAGCGGGAGGGAAGGACAGTGAGAATGAGAAGAAAACGGGCATCGAGTCTGCAGGAGCCTGGGGGCGGCCGTGTGTGGGATGCCGGGCAGCCGGGAACTGGGGAGAGCAGGGGAGCAGATGGAGAGGCACACTGATCTGACGTGCTTCACTATAAAAAGCAGCAGCTTGCAGGACAACCACCTGTGCACAGAAAGCCAGAGTTCCTCTTCCTGAGCAGGAGCATCGCTGTGGTGCCGGGGAGGAGGCTCGGAAGAGCCTGGGCAAGATCTAAGCACGATTTGGCTGAGGTTCCCCTCCCTCCGGGTGCAGCCACCTCCCGGAATTTCCCCAGTTGCTGTACGAAGTTGAACTGAACCCTTAACAACTGTGATCGCCCTCTAAAGCTCCCTCCAGACCTCCATTCTTCTGCACGAGACCAAAGCTGGTTTTGTTTGAACACCTGCCTAACCAGTCTCCACTACAAAAGAACAGTATTCTGAAAGGGAAGGAGCCGAACCAAAGCAGAGGGGCAGAAAGATCCCAGCCTGATGCACACTGTCCATTCACCCGGCTCCTCTCCCTTGGACGTCACGCTCTCAGAAAGAAGGGGCTGGAGAGGCTGGAGCTGAGAAACACGTGCAGCTGCTGCCCCGGAGAAGGGGAGAGGAAAAGAAAGTGCTTCCCGTGAGCTCCCTGCCCTTGCTAGGAGCCCACAGGCAAATCCGGGATGAGCTAATGAGTGTCCAGCCACGGGGTCCTGTGGGCGAGTCCACGCAAGGGAGGGGGCTCACTGATGCCAAAGGAGGGAGAGCAGCCCACATCTCAATCACCATCAGGAGAAATGGGAATGAAGACCAGACTCCAGGGGTCGGGTTCTGACGATGCCCCCAAAACGCTGGTCAGCACGGACTCTGACATTTACAGAGGTGCCCACGACAGCTTTAGCCAAATCCCTTTCACTCGATGTGTCCAGTGTGATATTTAAACAGAAATGTCACCCTCTTGACATTTATGTCCCCAAACCCTTCAGAATCCTACTGTCCTTGAATTAGCTCCTTCGTGGTCTCTTTCCAAAGTGAAAACTGTTGATAAAAATAGAAGAAAAGAAAAAAAAGTAAAGTTGGGATTGATGAACTCAGAATTAAGTCAAACCAGGTCTTTTAGTGAAATGTGAGCTTTGTCATGCTGAGAAAGTAGCATTCGTGGTGGGTTTGTGTTTTTTGTTTTTGGGGGGTTATTTTGTTTGTTTTTAATTGAAGTATAGTCAGTTTACAAAGCTACGTCAATTTCTGGTGCATAGCATAATAGTTCAGGCATGCTTGTACATACGTACATTCCCTTTCATATTCTTTTTCATTATAGGTTACAAGATATTGAATATAATTCCCTGTGCTGTTTATCTATTTTATATATACTAGTTAGTATCTGCAAATCTGGAACTCTCAATTTATCCCTCCCCACCTCTATTCCCCACTGGTAACCATAAGTTTATTCTCTATGTCGGTGAGAATTTCTGCTTTGTAAATAAGTTCATTTGTGTCTTCTTTTTTTAGATTCCACATGTAAGTGATATCATGTGGTATTTTTCTTTGTCTTTCTGGCTTACTCCACTTAGAATGATGATGATCGCCAGGTCCGTCCATGTTGCTGCAAATGGCATTACTTTATTCTTTTTATGGCTGAGTAATATTCCATTACACACACACACACACACACACACACACACACACACACACACACAGCTTCTTTATCCAGTCATCTGTCAATGGACATTTCGTTGTTTCCATGTCTTGGAGGAAGAAGTGACACTGATCCTTCTCAAACTCAAACCCATTCTATGAAGCCACCATCACCCTGATACCAAAACCAGACAGAGACACTACTAAAAAAAGAAAATTACAGGCCAATATTGTTGGTGCACATAGATGCAAAAATTCTCAACAAAATATTAGCACACAGAAGCCAACAACACATGAAAAAGATCACACACCAGGATCAAGCTGGATTCATCCCGGGGGCACAAGGATGGTTCAGCACACACAAATCCATCAATGTGATACACCACATCCACAAGAGAAAGTACAAAAATCACTTGATCATCTCCATAGTGTAGGAAAAGCATTTGATAAAATTCAACACCCATTTGTGATTAAAAACTCTTACCAAAGCATTAGTGTTTTGAAACTTCCTTTTCAAAAAGCACTGCACTGTCTTTAGTGGCACCTCTTGCCTAAGACGATAAACCATGGTTCACACCATGCAACAGCTCAAGGAAGACAGCAGCCGAGCACCTGGCTTTGAGCTGAGAGCTGAGAACCCAGAACCACCTACTCTCAGTGGGAGACCGGCCCGGACGTGGAGTCGGCCTGTTTTTGAATCATCACTTTTCTTTAAAAGTTGTGAGGGAGGAAGCGTGGTTACTGAATATTTGGCTGCCATCGCCCTCCAGTTGGGGGTCAGATTACTACATCATGGTTCAGGTTATCAGAACTGATTTTTTTTTTGGCAAATGTATGCTAAAAACTGCATTTTTTTTTAAAGTAGATAAAAGGGTGCCAGAAAAAGAAATTCATGTTTGTAGACATCAGCACATTTCAGTGAGTATTGCAGCTAAATTGGAAAGAATGTGCACTTTTGAGATTTCTAATGTAGATGCAAATTTGTGTTAAGGCACGTACACTGAGCTCTGTTAGTTCTAATCTTTCACACAGGCCTCCTCCACCAAGAGTATCATAGACACATGAAAAAAATAAACTCATACCCCTGCTTGCACAGAAGTCCCCTTCCCTTTGCCAAAGAGTTCTGCTCCCACCTGGACGTCATTCATTAAGCAGGAAGCAATTTTCTGTTTCTCTCTCCAAATACAATCACGGCTTCTCCCATCTCTACTGTGTTCTCCCCAGTGAGAGGGCTGTAACTGACCTAACTTAAAGAAAAATAAGTTCTGCTTTCCATCTTTAGAGGAACAAACCATCTGTGACCTGTTTACGTCCGACATGCCTTGCTGGTTACAAAGGTTTGCTCTTTATAATGAAAACTGGGCTCACTTAGAAGATTCGAGCAGATACAGCTTCTTGCTGCTGTTGCCTTAGCTCTCCTGTAACTTGACCATGATCCTAGCAATTAAAGGTAGCAAGGAGCAAGCTCTTCAGAAGACTTGCCTGCAAATCTAAACCTCTGACATGTTCCACTTTGGTGCCTTGGATTATGCAGTCATTCTCAATGTTGTTTTAAAGCCTCGTTTTAATAAATGTCCAAGAGAAGAAATGCAAATACGTATTGATGCAGACTGCCCGTCTTCTGCGTGAGCCATGGAATTTGGGTGGTAGCTACAGCAAAACAGGACCTAGTGCATCCACAATTACCTTTATCACACTTAGCAGGCATTGGACAACTCATGGGAAAAATATAGATTTTTGTTTCTCAGCTGTAGGAGGAATGAATGAATCACAGGCCACAGACTCAGGTGTGGACTAAGTATCAAATCCCTTTATTTTCTTCCAAGCAGCTTAATTTCAACTGTGGCTATTCCATGCCACAGTTCTCAGAGCCCCCCCATCCCCACCCAAACAGGTCTTTCTCCAGCACCAAGGTGTTGGGAGGGTCTCCCACCCCCCCCATCCTTCCCCTGACGCCCCAGCATGTATGGGCTGTGAGTCACCAGACCACACTGGTTGCCATGGAGACACACATCATCCCAGTCTACCAGTCCCTTCAGGTCTGAGGCTGCTGCTCCCACTCTGCGCACGGAGGTTGGGGAATGATAGTAAGGCTAGGAAGCATCTCACCCTGCCCCTTGGTATGCTCGCCATGCCTCTGGGGCTGGGCCCTCCCAGGAAGCAGGTGCTGGTTCCCCTGACTCTCAGAATGCTCTTCTGCTTCTGGGCCAAGGAAGTAGATTTTTATTCAAAGACTATTGTGAATCGTCTTTTCAAAACTCTCTCACTTCACAGCTCTCTCAGAGGTACTCCTCTCCCCGAAAACTATCCACTTCTGTGACTTTGGCAAACCAAAGTGAAAAAGGGAAACGTCCTGCAGGCAATTCCAACTCCCCACCCTGCCCTGATTCTCCCAGCTGCGAGCCTGTGTCCTATTTGAGAAGTGGTAGAGGAAACTAGAGATATGATATCCAAATACATGTATAGGTAGACACAATCACACATATCGATACAGCATACACACAGACAGATGTACAGAGAGACACGGAGATGGACTGGCTCCACATTTATGAATGTTACAAAGTTACACATCATCACACACACAGAGAGAGACTCAGTGTCCTTTCCCTACACTGTAACCAGCAGCCTTCATGCTCATTCAGGCACTTTCTTTTTTTGTTTGTTTGTTTGTTTGTTTTAGGAGGGAGATGATTCGGTTTTTATTTATTTATTTTAATGGAGGTCCTGGGGATTGAACCCAGGACCTCGTGCATGCTAAGCACACACTCTAGCACTGAGCCATGCCCTCCTCCCGTGGGCACTTTCTTAGCTTAGTCTCATAGCTCCACTGCTTAGCTTAGTATTTCATTGCACAGTCCATCTGCCTCCTTGATCCCTTGCTTTCTCTTCAGTGCAGGGAGAAGCATGGGTGTGAGATCTCATGGCACACAAATGTAATGGCCGTAAGCACCACACATGGTCCTGAGGCTGCGCAGAATGTGCTGGCAGCCCCAGGAAGGGTCAGAGTCCATGGTGTTGGAGCAGGAGCCCAAGCAAGCAGGACGCTGCCATGTGAGATGGGATAAAAATGCCACGGTGGCAGACAAATCGAACGGCGAAGGGAAAGCAACGCTTTAATTTCAAAGCGTATATCCAAATGGGTTACTCGTGTTACTTCTGTGCATCCGTGTGTTGTTACCCAGAAAGCATGGAGGCAGGGTGAGAGGCCTGGGCTGGAGCCAGGGACCAGCATTCCAGACCCAGCTTTTCCACAGAGGGGCCTGTGCCCTTGGGGAAGCCTGTTCCCTGATCTGACCCCAAATTTGCTCGTCTCTAAAAATAAAAGATCAGAGCAGTTGATCACCAGGCTCTTCTCAGCTTTGAGGGTTTTTGGTGCTAGTTTTTTCCAAGTAGACGATATGTTTTAATGCCTTTTTATGGTGATTAGGGCAACTGCTCCTTATGTAATTGCAAACCTGGATGGATTTTAACCCCAGGCATGTCAGTCTGCCAGGACTGTACCTTCACTATTTGACTCCATAAAACCCAGCAAACTTTGTGTGTATTAAAGTTTAATAGCAAGCCCAAGAGTGAGCAGGCGAGAGATATGTGAGCAGTACCTAAAGGTGTTTTATTCATGTTGGTTCTCGTATGTATGATACATAGTTCTTGGGCCTGGTTTGGTGATGAGGACGGGTTCTTTAAAACTCTAGCAAAGGGAGCTCATAAGGAAAATGGAAATCTTTTACTATAAGAAAATGCTAAAATATTCATATATTTCTTTCAAGACCCAACAGCGTACAGAAAGAGCCAGCCCTTTTCAACCACCAAACACACTTATCTCCAATCCTTTCCTACAGACACAGGCTGGACAGATGCAGCGTAACATAACATGGTCCCTGGATAGCAGGTCACCAGCAGAGGCACCCAGAGCCACCTCAGGGTCAGAGCAGAAGACATGTAGACTAAGCTAAGAAAGCGCTGGTGGGAGGAGGGTATAGCGCAGTGTGGAGTGTGTGCTTAGCATGCATAAGGTCCTGAGTTCAATCCCCAGTGTCTGGGTTGTCCCATGTGGCTGTGTACTGATGTGTATTGGAATAAGAAATGTGCAGAGAAATGTATCAATACCCCTGTAGGAGTGTGTTATAGCCAGTTACAAAAGCTGTGTTCTCATATGCTGCTTGGAAGTTAGTTTCTTTTTTATCATTTTGAAACAGAGGTTGGCAAACTTTTTTTGTAAAGGGCCAGATAGCAAATGTTTCAGGCTAATGAGCTGTATGTAACATGTTTGTTGCAACTACTCAACTGGCCATTGCAGGGTGAAAGCAGCTGTAGACAGTATGTAAACCGTGAGCAGGCTTGTGTTCCAATAAAACTTTATTTGTATGGACACTGAAATCTGAATTTCATATCATTTTGCACATGTCACAAAGTATTGTGCTTCTTTTGATTTTTTTCAACCATTTAAAAATGCAAACGCTATTCTGAGCTTGGGAGTTATTCACAAACAGCCAACAGGCCAGATGTGGCCAAGGGCCATAGTTTGCTGATATATAATTTAGCATGCCATTTCCCATAGGGAAAAAAAATGATGGTGGATATTGTTTGGGTACCAGATCAATCTGCAAAGGTCAATTCAATCCATAAAGAACCCAGACTATGGCATATAGAGTAACTAACATTCTTGAATGTTTATGCTTGGCACTGAGCCAAGCTCTTTATATTCATTACCTCCCTTAATTCTTGGTACAGTCCTATGGGGAAACTGGCTGAGAGAGTTGAAGTGACTTGCCCATCGCAGCTAAGAAGCTGCAGAGCTGGGATTTGGACCAAGGCTGTGGGATCTCAGAGCTGTGATATTCACAGCAAAACTACACAGGCTGATTATAAAGCAGGGGGCCGGTTCCTATAGCAGGATGGCGCCTGGAAGCTAGTGAGCCCTCAGTGCATGTCGGCTGTCCTCCTTGTCATTATTACTAATTGCGCTCCAACACTACTAAATCGCCTCTCAGCGTACCACTTCCTCAATCCGAGTTCCGACCTGGAATGCCCCAAACGTTTTCCCTTCCCTGGCTTTCAATATCCTGACAGTGTCATTTTGCAAGAAAGGGTGGAAATTCTCCTGAGTAGGTAAGACTGACTCTTTAATTATCCGCACTTTTCCTCTGCCTAAGAACAGACAAGCCAATTATTGCCCAGCTGCTCCAGTTGAGGGAACAAATCTTCTAAAAGAAGATTCCTTTTGCAGCAGAGTCTGCGGAAGACATATATGGAAACCCTTGGGATCCACTGCTAACATATGAGCTGTTGGCGAGCCACGTATCGAAGAATCAAGGCCTTATGTATAGACATGTGTTACAGCCACGCGCCAAGTCCACTGGACACTTGAAACATTTTGTCATTATCCTCATCAGTAACATTTCAGTAATATTTTAGTATTCATGCAAGCTGCAACGTTTGCTGAGCACAAAGAACCCTCCTGGTCAGCCGCAAATGAAACTGACAAATTGAAATAGACAAAGATGTAAATGAATCTTTTGTCCCTTTTTCCGTTTTTAATCTCCCTATTCTTGGCTCCAGTCTTTTTCCAGTTTCATAGTGGGCCTTATTTTTCCATGCATCCCTCACTCCCTCTGTCATTCCGGGTACCAAACTCTCACTCCCCTGGGGCTATTGTCAGTCACCAGAAGACCAGTTTACAGTAAGGTACAGGAGAGATGATTAGATTTAAGGTGTCCTCGTCCCCCCCACCAAATTGTGTAAATCTTGAAAGAGATCACCTGTCGACCAGAAGTGATTTGCTCTTGGTGTAATTTGGGGCAGCGTGGCAGGGCACCAAGGGAGATGCCATAGGGCAAAGTTTTTGCTAACATCTTTCTGATCATTTCATCAAACTCACCTATGACTAAGTCTGCATCCTCTTATTTGTAGTGAATAGAATTATGGACTCTAACACTTGTGGGCTAAGGCTTATTATTGCATGAGAAACCAAAACATAATGGATTAAAACCATTTATTATGTCTTGAGATCCTGCCAGTTGACCAAGCTCAGCTGGGTGGTCCTCCACTGGGGTCTTTCGTAAAGTTGCAGTCAGATTGTGGCTGGGGCTGGAGTCTTGTAAAGACTTCTTCACTCATGTCTGGTTCCTGGGCTGGACCCGAGTCTCTGTCTCTCTCCGTGTGCTTATCTTGGGCTTCCTCATGGTGTGGAAGCTTCAGGACAGACTACTTATGTGGCAGTTTAGGGCTCCTAGAGCAAAGTTCCAAGAGACTCGAGGTGGAAGCGGCCAGTCTCTTAGACCATGAGCCTACAGACTGGTAGAGCATCATTTTTAGCATATTCTGTTGTTCAAGCTGCCACGAAGCCCACCCAGATTGGAGGGGAAGGGACACAGAACCCACCTCCTGATGGAAGGAGTGTCAAGAAATTGCCCCCTTTAATCCACCACAGATTGGATGAGTACTCAAAAGAGTCATCTTATCAACCCCTTTATAAATGCTCTCGAACATGTTTTAGCAGCAGAGTCCAACCTGCTCCTGAAACACCTCCAGTAAAAGAGGTCTCACTGGTTTTCTGGAGCAGCTCATTCCAACTCAGGACATCTCTGTCTCCTAGAAAATTCTTCTCGCATTTGGTGGCGACCTGCCACATTCTAATTCTGCTCCTTTATTCTAGTTCTAGTTCTTGGAACTACAAAGAACACTCCCCTTACTTTTCCACGTGATGGTCTTTCTTGTGTTTGAGCACTGCTCTCCTTGCCCTGCTGCGCCTTCTTTTCTCTAAGCTACGCGTTGCCGGTTACCTCATCCATCTCCCAGGTGATATATGTTATCATTCCTCCCCCAGTGCCACTTCCTTCCTCTGAACTGGCTCCGTTTTCCTCCTGCCCTTCTCACAGGCTGGTGCCAAGTGCGAAATGGGAAACATTGGTCAGAGAAGTCACACCTCTTCCCTCCCCGTCTGGGTCACCACTGCTCTGTTAATGCTCTTGTAACAGGGGTAATATTTTTTGAAATATGTTAATCTGCTTTCCTTTCTCATGCTTCCCTGAATATTACCATCCTTCTCTTCAGTAGAAGCACCCAGCACCTCTAGGGGAGATGAGGATTGTTATAACAGGAAGGCGAAGAGGGGAAAAGAGCTGCTGTTTGACTTTTGACTTCCAGTTTTGGGGTGTTTAGTCCACAGGTGTATTAGGAAAAACACAGGTCTTCCCTACTTGGATCTCCTTTACTGCTCACACCAAACCCCTCGCTTCTGACACCTCTTGGTCACCAAATATGCATGGGGTTTTCCCACCAAGCCATTCTGCACTGCCATCTGGGCATCCTGTCTGCGTGGAGATCCCACAGGGTAAGGACTCAGTCCCGTGAGACTCCCCCACTTCAGATGCCAGTTGCAAGTACGTCCCCAGGCTCCCCCCCCCATTTCTGTCCGTCTTGGCTACAAATCAGAGCTTCCCGTGACCTCCTCCCCCTGTGATTCAATTATTTGCCAGAACAGCTCACAGAACTCAGGGAAAACACATGTGCCAGTTTAGTAGAGGATGTGATAAAAGGTTATAGATGAACAGCCAGGTGCGGAAATACATAGAATGAGGTCTTGGAGGGCCCCGAGCACAGGAGCTTCTGTCCCTGTGGAGTTGGGGTGCGGTGTCACCCACCCAGGACGTGGCTGTGCTCACCCACCTGGAAGCTCTCCAAACCCTTCCTCTGGGATTTTATGGAGGCTTCCTCACGGAGGTGTGATGGATCATCTCCATCTCCAGCCCCTTTCCTCTCTCTGGAGAAGTGGGGGTGGGGCCGAAAATTCCCAGCTTCTAATGACGGCTTCATCTTTCTGGTGACCAGCCCCCAAGCAGGAGCCCCCCCGGAGTGGCCTCATTAGGACAAAAGATGCTCCTGGTGCTTCTATCACTTAGGTGTTTACCCGGGTTTCAGGAGCCCTGTGGCAGGGCCTGGGGACAAAGACTAAATACACATTTCTTATTATAAATCACAATATCACAATAGGCTAACATTATTTCAAGATAATGGTCTCAGAATATAGGCTTTGTGAGAGAGAAGTTCTTCTAAATCCCAGAAATCCACATGTGTTGGATTCAGTGCATGAGTTGTTAGCAAAACTGGCATAGAGAGGACAGAGGAAATGAGGGAGGGGCTGGGGTCTGCAGACAGGACAGGAAGGCTCGCCCCTGACGGGGGTGGGAGAGGGAGAGAGAAAGGAGAAGGAGTAGATACGCGTCCTGGGGTTAGAAACAGCAGGCGAGGGTGGAGGAGCCCCAGGGTTCAGGGCTGGTCCTGTGCTCAGGCACAGACGGGGCCACTTCAGCCCCATTAGAGATGTTCCGTGTCCCATGTGTACTACTTGGGCAGAAGGTTAAAAATGACCTAAGAAGGTATCCAGGTGAGTGAACCAGGGCCGTCAGTCATGAAAAAAAAAAAATACACTCGTGCAAAATAAACCACCCAGGCCATCCGAGAGAACTGGTGGGATTAGAACAGGGTGCACAGAAGGTGGGACCCCATGGCCCAAACCCAGGACAGCGTCGACCACAGACATCAGCCGTCGGTGACAGCACACCACCCACAAAACGAGATGGCACCAGCCTCATCTCCGCAATTCCCAACACTGGAACCTTTGGGGCCAGGTGAAGTCAACAGTCCTGTGTGGAAACCAGCAGAGACACGGGGGACAGCAGGCAGACCACCATCCCCAAAGTGGGAGGGAGGGTAGGCTCCTGTCTGGCCAGAACGCTCCAGGAAGAAGAAGCAGGAAAACTGAATGCTTACCCAAAGAAGACTGAGTTAACCCCAAAAGGCATGCCCTAATCTAGAAGAGACCGACCCACCTCCACCAGGGAAGATGCGAGGATGCAGGTTTTATCCATCACTGCCATCGGTGGAGTGCAGACCTTCTGAGCAAGATCAGGGCATTTAAAGAAAGCTACGCTTTTGTTTTGTTTTGTTTTGTTTTGTTTTTGCACAGCTGAGTTGCCGAGTGTAAACTTCCTGCCCCCTACAGAGCTCAAGACCCATTTTTCTGCAGCCAACTGTTCAATGTGTCATTTACAGAAACTTCTTATGAGCAGATCCAAACATATCTCTCTAGAGCTGAGCCTCTCCCAGGCTGTCAAAGAGAGAAACAGGTGTAGAATTTTCCCTCCCCTCCCCTGGAGATCCCGTGAGATCACTCAGCTGAACTTAAATGCACCTCAAGGCCAGTTCTCAAACCCCACCACCGTTACCCTCACAGAGAATGACACAAGTGCTGATGGGCTGACAAAGTGCAGGCACCATCGGTGATCAGGACCGCTCTGTGGGGCGAGCACTTTATTCTGGGAACTGTTTCCCAAGGCCCAGAGGTTGGACAGGCTCTTCTGGGTGGAGTGGCGGTGGGAGGAAAGTCGAGGGGGTGGGGTGGAGTTTTGTACGGTGGGAGGTGGTGGTTCAGCACAGACTGGCTTTGTGCCCAGCTCAGTCACTGGAAAACTTTGATTAACTGACTTTGTCTTTCCACGCCTCTCAGTTTTCCTCGTCTGTAAAGTATTGTATCATCACTGTTACTATTCAAACTACCTGACATGTTCAGGAGAATAAGGGACGCTTTGAAACTAACAGTAACAAGAAGATTTCTAAGGGGTTTTACTGTTTGCAAAATTGTCTCGCATACATTTTCATCCTTTTCAACAGTGATTTCCAAACTGTGTTCCCTGGGTCCCCGAGGGTCCCTGGAGCCTCCCCTTGGGAGAGGGGGATGAGGTAGGGAAGGTGGGGGGGGGGTGGCACAGGACTCCCACCTCCCGGCACAGCTCTGGTTTCATTTGCCCTTCCTAATCCCAAGATCCCCTGGCTTCAAAAGCACAACAACAGCAACAAAAATGGAGACTCACTGATTTCAAGAAAGTGGCACAAGGAAGGATGGTGCTGAGCTGACTCCGGACACAGGAGCACCCATCTCGCTTAGAACAGCTTGCCACCTTCCTCGCCACTTCCACCTGCCGGCTGACTCCCTGAGTCACTACTCAGCCGTGAGAACCAGTGTCCCACCCCCACCCCACCCCACCCCTTCAAAACCCACGGCCCAGGGTCCTCAACCCAGTTCACCAAAACCTCAGACCTACCCTCGGTCCTGGTGCCTGGGTTCTGGCATGACTCAGCAGGCTTGGGAAAGAAGGAAATATTCCCAGTCCAGGGACATTCTGAGGACAGACATGGGTCTTATTTCCAAAGGGCGACGATTGTCATTATGCTTAAATGAACTGCTTTCCCAGCTGAAAACATGTATTTTTTAAAAGCTTATTTTTCTCCTTCCTCCAAAACGAGAATCGAGCGTTAACTGTGGCCTGGCACCTTGAGAGCGTTTTCCTTTTTTATACTTCATAGAATCCTTAATAATACAGAAGTTGCCCAGAGCACTTCGCACTGAGCTATGAAGTCATTAACATTTCTGGGATAAACACAACACCCTAGGACAAGTTATTAGACGTAGAGTAGTGGGGGGAAAATTGGATACATCGAAAAGGACTCATGTCTAGCAACTAGAGGCAGAAAAATCCACCTGCTGCTCGTTCAAGGCAGCAGGATGCGTCCCACATCCTCCACACGGGCTGGGTGGCCTTTCCCCAGCCAACCGACTCAGCGTATTGGATATTGGTAAAATTGTAAAGAATCAGCATCTTGCTGTCCCAAGTTCAGCCGTCTTTCCAAACACACGGCCCTGCAGCCTGCCTCAAGGTTCCTGGTATTTACGATCATGTCGGCAACAAAATGGCTGTTTCCCCCCTCCTCAACCGCGGTCTGTTCAGACCCATAACAAATTTTATCTAGCTGCGCTGTTTGCTTTTAAATTAGCAGGGGCATCCATCATGCATGCGCTCTACTAGCCCCCACTCCCGCCCCAGCCCCTGTTTCCACTTGTCCTTCACGATTACACTCAGGTTTCACCGGGTTTCACGGAGATTTCTGAAAGGCTAGGACTCCTATTGTCTTTCCTTTTGATAAACAACTCTGGTACATTTTACCAGTGGTTTCTTTTGGGGGACTTCAGCATACTGTACCTTGATTATTCTCTAATTCTGCTCACACACAAGAATTACGGTTATGAAAAGAAAAGGAAAAAAAAAAAAACTGGCAGGGGGACTGTCTTTCAGACTTGCAATGAAGCATCCTTGCCTCTGGCTGCAAATCCAGGCAACAAAGACAAACTGTCATGAACTTTATGGACGGTCTCAAAAGTTCTGTTTCTTTATGGGTGTCCCTTGGCCTGAACTGTGCTGGGGTAGAGGTGTCCTTTCCCGGACTGCGCCATGAAGCCCTCTCCAAAAGGATGAGATCACAAAGGGTCGTGCATCTCAGGCAAGGATAACCCCACTCTCCCATCCTGCATCAGCTGCAAATTCCACTACTTCCCAGTGTCCTTTCTCTGTGAGCCTAGACTCAGCTTCAGAAGCCTTCCCAGCAAAGTGTATCTAGTTGCTGTTGATACTTAATTAAAGATGTGCTGTCTATTTCCACTACAGTCCCTGGGAAGCAACCCCACTCCACGCGTGCATAGCACTTGAAAAGTCAATTAAAACTGTAGCACTGTCCAAACACTGTTTCCACCCCTCGACACTTATGACAGCCCCGAGATCTCATACCCTCTTCCCAGTTGCCAGTAATAAGGGCTCTGACCCGTGGGATCGTCAGCCAGTCCCTACATAATTCAAAACCTCTGATTCTCTGAGTATTTTCGCCACTGTATTTGAAACTCACTGATGGAAGAGGCCATGTCCCACATCCGATCCCTTGGAGCCATCACTGACTTCATCTTCTTCCTCCCCACTGACCTCCACCTCCGTTTCATACCCGCTGCACCCTGAATCCCTCATCTTCATGCCTCTCTACTCCTCAAACTAGATCTTGAGTCTGGGGCTCCCCTATTCTGACTCCAGCCCCCTTCTCCTTCGTTCAGTGAACCCTTTGTCCTTTCTGGGACTTCTCATTGCTTGGCTGGTCACCTGGTATGTCCAGAGTTCATGGACTAGCCAACCTGCCTGAACTCCAGAGTTACCCTCTTCAGCATCACTCTCACCAGCATCCCAGGCTCTGTCAACCCCTAGGCCATTTGCTGTGACAAGCCCCACCCCTGAATCACCCCTGCAGCCCATCTTGTCCCTGGAGAAATAATATTCCTGAGCAGACCTGCAAAACATTACCAGTGGGCTAGCATCCTATGTTGAGCTCATGCACTGGGAGACCACAGTATCAAATTCATGCTGTTCTTGTAGTGAGAGAAGTTTCCCAGACTGCTGCTTGTGTGCTGTGCAGAACTATTGGCTCTCTTCTCTGTTCTACATTTCTGACACTCCTCAGTCGGAACTTTCACACTACACTCCCCAGTCTGCCTATCACAATATTGAAAGTGATCATCTGTGGCTTACAGAACTCAGCCATCAGCTGAAACCAAGGCTAACCTGTTTTCCCATTATGGGGCCAAACTAGGGGCCCAGATCTCCAAGGAAACTTGGCGGAAATAAAATGACCTCTAAATATTTGTTAAATGGAATGACCAAAGCTCTCTGGAGCAATCAAAACCATCTCTTGATTAACTTGAACTAGAACTCCCTAATTCCTGGAGCAAGCTAGAGAAGGAGTCAGCTGTATACGCCTCTCCAGCTGACTTGAGTGACATGCAGGCTAGAGCATGCTCCTCAACCCCATCTCAACATGGGTCACAAATAATTTGTTGTTAATAATGACCAAAAAGAGGGGAGGAGACAGCTCAGTGGTAGAGAGAGTGCTTAGCATGCACAAAGTCCTGGGTTCCATCCCCAGTACCTCCATTAAAAATAAAAAATTAATAAATAAATAAACATACCTAATTGCCACCCCCCGAAAACAAACAAAGCTAGGAAAAAAAAAAAAAAGGAAAAAAGAAATAATAACGAAAGGTCCAGTGCTGAGTAGATTTTCTTCCTCTTTCTGCTTTAAATCATTTGAAGTTGATTTGAGGTTACCCTGTGTAATGTCCTCACACTCTTTCTTGATCACCTATACTTTTGTGTTTGGGAAAGAAAAGGGTACAGCTGTGCAAGAGGGCTGCCCACGTCAGTGTCCTTCAACACTTGTGTCTAGGGAGAGGGAACGCGGTCCTGGAGGGCCCAGTACTATTTTGTTTTTTCAGAGGTCGGGTAGACAAATAGCTACCAGATGTGGATGCCCTGGAGCCAGGCTCCACGGGAGGGACACGTGGTGACTCGACGCTGTGACAGGCAGGTGGGGGAGTGTGAAAACCCGCGTCTGAGTGTCTCGGAAATGTGGAACGGAGAAGAACACCAATGGTTTCTCCATAAGAAGCTGACGTTGGCCACCTGGCTTCCCTCTGCCTGGGAGCTGTCCCTTCCAGCCTCTCACATCTCCCAGGTACAACAGACTGTCATTATACTGTCAACTCTGGGAGAGCAAAGACCATACCTGTGTTCCTCTGTCATTTCCCCGGCACTCGCATTATGTCAATGGGAGGCGCTTAATACATGTTTGTCGAGGGAATGAATATTTTTCTCATGCTGATGGCTGAATGTTCACAGACTTTGGACAATAACATTCCAGAGAGCCTAAATTTTGAGGAAGCTCCCAAGTCAAGATCTTCCTCATCCTTTCCCACCATCTGGGAACCATGGTCCCTCAAGACCCCACTGAAATAATGTTGTTTGTTAATATCCAGTAGAACTTTCTGCTCCATCCAACATGGTAGCCACTGACCTATGCCTCTTGGGCACTTAGTGTGATTGGGGAAATGAATGTTTAATTTTTTTTTCATTTATTTAACACAAATTTAAATCTAAACATATAGCTACCTGTGGCTAGCAGCTACCCTCTTGGACAGTGCAGACCTTGTCTGGTGGGCACTAACCAGCGGTGTCTATCAGGGAGTTTGGGTTCCATCTGGAGCCCTGCCACTCAGTATCAGTAGCCCTAGTGTAGACACTGGACCTTTTTAAGCCTCAGTTCCTACAGCTCATCAGGCTAGTGGGAAGATCCCATAAGACAATGCTGGAAATACTTTGGAACCTCTGAAGAGCTGTTCAGATGTTAGTTATCACTTTCTGTCTTTCTCTCAGTTCTCCAGTTCACATTTTCACCTTCATGTCCTGACAACACCAGGCTTAACTCAAAGGAGCAATGCAGCGAAGGGGGCTATCTAGCCCCCTAGTAATCTGGTAGAAGCCATGCCCTCATGGTCAAGCCTTTTTGACTGAAGGGGATGAAAACCCACATGAACCAGCCCAAGTAATAAATGAGGCTTATTGTGCAGAGAGAGACATACAGGCAACCCAAGGGCAGGCATTTGGGGAAAAAAGGTGGCCTCAAAGTCCAACTGGATTACGTTGAACCCTCTGCGAAGTGGCTCACTTTTAATAACGGCTGAGGACCTGAGGCATCTGTAGTTTCAGATTTTTGTCTTACATTGACCACAACAAAGATTTGCATCTAAGGAAGAACAGAACCAGAAATTATAATTATCTTTCTAGGCTCAACTCTCTAATCAGTAACTATATTAGACAAATTACTTTTTTTAGTATGCTTTGCCTCAGTTTATTTTTCCAAAAATGGGCGTGACCAAGGACCATAAAGTCTACTACTAGAGGGAGTGTGTGGTAGAGGAAGAAAACGCTAACATTTTCAGGGGGCCTCGTGCTCCAAGCCCCTGGGGTTGTAAGGATGCAAGAGAGAAAAGTTCTCATTTGACAAAAATATTTATCAATAAACTGATTATTCATAGAATTATCCCCTCTTCTTACTTAACGCCAGGATGATAGTTCAAATATTTACCATTCAATAGTGGGCATCCACCCACCATGCAGAACAGACTCCAGCTACCAGGGACAGGGTCCTGAGCATCCTGTGCTGGCCAGGAATTTACCTTTCGGTTGGTACACTGGGGAGGTTGGGGGACTTCAGTCATAGTTGTTTGCTAAAGCTTAGGAAAGTATTTTGCAAATATGAGAACGAATATATGTATGTATAGGCATGACTGGGACATTGTGCAGTACACCAGAAACTGACACATTGTAAATGACTGTAGTTCAATATAAAAATTAAAAAAAAAGAAAAGAAAAATATTTTGCTATTTTAACAAGCAAAGGACTATACCGGTGCATATGGATTGAAAACCAATCTGACCTAAACACTAGCATTAAGTTCCCCTACCACCCCCCAAAAATGAAACAACAATTTATTACTATCAGTCTCTTGCTAGGTGGCATTGCAAATATTACATCTGATGTATGATTTTATGAAGTCAATAAAAGTGATGTAGAAGGATTGCGTGAATCACACTTCAGGCAAGTCACTGACAGATGAAGATATAGCAGAACTAGACCAGTTATAATAGAAGAAGATGGGGCCAAGAAAAATGCTTCAAAAGAGAATGACTGCTAAATGAGATATCCTGGGTTGGCTCCCGGAAGGATATAAGGACGTTTGTGGGAAAAGTGATGAAATTTGAATAACGTTGATTGCTTAGTTAATAGTAATGTACCAGGGTTAGTTTGTTAGTTCTGACAAATGTATTCTGATTCTCTAAGATGTTAACTTTGGGGGAAACTGGGTGAAGGGTATATGGGAACTCCCTATATTCTTTGCAACTTTTCTGTAAATACAAAGTTATTCCAAAATGAAGACAAAGGTTGATATCAAAGGATTATGGGAAGCCCCTGGCAGTAGTTAGTAAGGCCCCCAGATATTTTTGCTAAACTTGACTTTCTTTATGATACTACTATGAATGTCAAATGTGAAGTGAAGGATGACAGTGTGCTAGTTGGTGGAAAAAATATACCAGAAATTTTTTTTTTTGAGTTGTTATTTATTTATTTAATTGAAGTAGAGTTGGTTTACAACGTTGTGGCAGTTTCTGGTGCACAGCATGTTGATTCTGTTATAGATATACATTCTTTTCTATATCCTTTATCATTATAGGTTATTACAAGATAATTGAATATAGTTCCCTGTGCTAAACAGTAGGACCTTGTTGTTTATCTGTTTTATATGTGATAGTTAGTATCTGCAGATCCCAAACTCGTAATTTATACCTGCCCCCCTTTTCCCTCCTGGTAACCATAAGTTTGTTTTCTGTGTCTATGAGTCTGTTTCTATTTTGTAAATAAGTTCTCTTGTGCAGAATTTTTTTTTAATCCTTACTTGATTCATCTTCTCTTGATTCTAAGAATTAGTGCCCAGTTGCCATTGTAACCTAAATTGTGTTAAATGCAAGATAACAAATTAATTGTCATAATTTTTCATTTCATTTTTCAAGATGAAGTCCCAACCCCAATCATACAATCACCCCACTGCTTATTTTGAACACGCCCTCCCACATTAAGTGAATGCATTTTAAGTCGCCTTCCCGTGGCCCACTGATACGTGGCTAAGTGGACGCCCCCCACCTCCAGGGTATATAAGCTCGCTCCCAGCTCAGCGCTCTAAGTAGGATTCCTTGTCCTGCTGAGGGAGGGGGGAAATGTGAGAGGCCCAGAGAAGGCTGAATTGCTTTACATAATAAAAGGATTGACAGGCACTGACAGTGTTGCTGAGTGAAATATGATGTCACTTCACCTCATTGTCCCCAAGAGACCTTCAGTAAAATCCAGGTTTTGCATCAGTGCTTTGGAGTTGGAGTTTGTTCTGCTCTGGGTTTTAAATGAGACCTATGTTGACACTGGCCTTAAAGATGAATGCCAGATGGTCCGGTTCCCCGCTGGATGCCCCATGAGTATTCCCTGCACTGAGTTGTGCTCAGTGGCTAATTTGAAACTTTGTCTCTGAAACCAGCCTGTGGCATCTACACGAGGCAGAGGGGGATCACCCTGTTTTGTGGAGGACAAACTGAGGCGCACCGGCTTATACAGGCCGCCAGGAAGAGAGTTGCAGACTGGGTGGTAGGAACACAGTGAGCTAGAAAGGATACGCCCCCTCCAAAGGCAGCAGCCACACAAAGTGTGTGGCCAGTGCGGCCAGGATGCTGGATTTGCAGGTGAAACTGCCCCATGGCTCTTCTTTGTTTGACTTTTTTAAACACAGGACAGAGTTATCAAATAAGTCTGCCGTCAGTATACTTCCGTGGGCAGCCTCTTTGTAACCTCTAGACAGGGAAAGTAGGAAACGTTAAGTAGTAGGTCCCTGCCACTTTGGAAAATAAATTTACTTTGTCCTAATACATAAGTCCTAATACCCTTTCCTCTCTATATTAGCAAATTCTGGGTCACGGTATCCTTGCACTGCATCAACACGTGCATGTCTGTGGCTACAGAGAGAGGTTCTACCTCCTGCTTATGCTTCTCAGCCCTCTCCTCTCTCCACTCTTTAAAGCCCTGTTAATAATCAGACCAATAAGAAGGGTGTAAGGTCCAGATCAGATGCAAATTCTTTGCAAGAAGCTGCACTGTTTCCAAGGGGTAGGCAGCGGACCCAGGCACAGAGCGCTCACCCACCTACTCACATGTAGAAGCCAGCTATCTTTTCACAGGAGGTGTTCGGATGCAGCGCTCCCCAGATCCAGCTGTGTCCAATAGTTCTTGACGCTGCCTGTCAACAGATGCCAAGTTAAGGTTAGCCATTTGTCTTACGCTTCTGCTTCCCCCGAGGACAAATGAAGTAGCTACAAATGAGCCAGTTTTTCCAGATGGCAACGGGGAAACCAAAATAGACACCCAGCTTAATTTAGGGGATAGATGGATGGGAAAGGAGCTGATTCCTATGATGGTGATGTGTGGATAGGCAGTAAGTTCTTTCCTGGGACACGTAAAGATGTGTTTTCCCCATTTTCGTTCAGAAAAACACCGAGGTCAAGGGAAGTTCAGTTCCACATTGTGAAGGTGAATCCCCAAATTGCGTTTTCCAGAGGAGGCTGTGTGAAAAGGCGCCTGGGGCCAGGGCACCAATCTGAAATTTACTGATGAACCAGGTCACCTTGAGCAAATCCCTCGCCTCTCAGTGCCTCCTCTGAAGCTGCCCAAGTGTTTGGAGAATAAGGGAGACTTGCTCTGGGGAGGGCTCTGTGCATCTCAGAAGACCTGCAGTCCTTCTGGGGCAAAGCTCCTTCCTATCTGAAGCGAAAACCTCGCTCCTCTTACAAGTGTTTCTGTCTGTTTCCAGCCCCGGAGTTATGGGTACTAATCACTCTTGATCCTCAGTTTTCAACTGCGTAAGGAAAAGACATCTGTTTCCCTTTCCTGGGGCAGAAAGGTTAGATAACAGCGCGGCCTGATCCTTAAAGGCGGCCTTTTTTGTCGCATTGAGATGTTTCATCTGATGATCGTGAGCATCCAGTCAAAACTCTTGGTGATTTGCCGTGACAGCCCAGGAATCAGACTTCAAGGCAGAGACCTACTGAGGCGGTTGCCAGACTCGCTTATTCATTGTAAGACGTTTCCTCCAAAACGCAGGGAGTGACGAACAGGCCGGGCCTGGGTGAACTTAGTCAGGAAAGCGGCAGCTCCCTGCCTGGTCGGTGCCTAGAGGCTTGTTTTGCTCACACAAGCGCTGTGGATTCAGCGGTCGTCACAAACACCACATGCGCCAAAACGAACAAAGTAACAGCAACTCTAAATATTCACGGATGTGGTTCTTATTTTAAGGACCCAGAAAAATCAAACATCAATAAAGCTATTTTTTTTTTCCTGTACCTCCAGCTCAGTTTTAGTGTTTACTACCCTGGGCAGGCAGAGGAGCAGCAAACTGAAATGCCACTTGAGGTCACAGAGTCACTACCATCGCACAACTCCAGGGGGCGCTGCTCACACTGTCTGGAGTCATGCATGGCTCAGCCTGCCCAAACATAAGTGGCAGCCCTGCCAATGAGTATCGAAGATGGAAGAAACAAAAATGGAGACTAGTATTGGGCTGGGGAGGATGCCTGCTTCCAGTGTGTCTCCACGTGTGAGTTGCTGGTTAGCGGCATGATGGGGTTACAGGTTTGGAACCGCAGCTGGGCGGCTCTGGGGACTCCTTCCCCTTTCTAAGCCTCAGTTTCTCAGCTTTAATCGGGCTAAGTGGCCTGCATCATATGTACTTTAAACATCCTTTATCATAATCTGTGATTCGATGTGTATGGAATTTCACAGTAACCTACATCCTAGAGGCCGCTGAGAAGTATTTGGGATGCTTTCATTCTGAACACATACTCTGGAGGTGATTGCATAAGCCCTTCAAAGTCTACACCAGAGGGTTTGTTAGAAACAATTTTGGGGGGTGGGGGTCAGTAAAATGAAGGCATGTGGTTGGCTAGAGAAATGAAAGAGGACTGCCATGCTCGTATTAAAAAGATGTGCAAATTTGGCCTGATCAGTAACTGATCAGTCCCTGCAGAGCAGCCCCAATGCCCCAGGCATCACTGTTCCTCTGGCCCTGCCCTCAGGGAAGGTTGCCCCCAACCTGTGAGCTCCGAAATTGGCTGGTCCTGGAGTGAGCCAGTCCTGCCAGAGAGAGAACTGGAGGGCAGAGAGCGGCAGTGCCTTCCTCCTGTGCATTCTGTGGCTCACTGCTACCCTTTGAAAGTTGTACCAGCTCATTAAAAGGTGGCCTCCTTCACGTGAGTGGGGTCCCCTGCATGTTTAATAGTACACCCTTTTCATTTTGCTACAGAAATGGCTTCATACCTGCTGCACTGATTCAATGGCAAGCAAATCACAAGATTATGGGTCTTGTGCAATAGTCAGTTCCATCCTATGGTGAGAATCACCCGTTTTTGCAGCCTCGGGTCACTGGAGGCTGCCGTTCTGGGAGTGTTTCATATAGTAGAAATAAGAAAATGGAAAGTCACATACATTAGAGCTGCTTGTGTAAGCAAATAAATCAAATAAGAAATCATATTAGATGACCAATTAAATGAAAGGGCTAAGTGGGCATTGTTAGTAAGACAATTAATTGTAGGTTTCTACCCATCTTTGTACACTTTGTTGCCTATTAAGATAATGGATTGATTCTCTAAGATTGGGTCTAAAAGCATGTACTCCGCTAGGCAAAGGATAATTATTTTTATGACTTTGTGAAATGCATATTTTTACCAACCAATTTTGAAACAGTTTTTTCAAAGGTAGAAGAAGGGAGTTCTTATCCGTTCAGAGAGCACCAATGGAAATCAGAAGCTTACAGAAAAATCTCATTATAAGGAGAATAATTTTGGAAAACTAACACCTAAATCTTCCTTTGATTTGGAAAATGCTTTGAGGGGAGATTTCTGAATAGAGGGTTGGGGGATTTTTTTTTTTTCCGTCTAGATTTTCTCAGAGTATCTCAAATCTCAACAACTACAGTGCAGACAAACCATTCTGAGGTTTGGAGGTTTTTTTGGGTTTGTTTTTGTTTTTTGCTTTGTTGGTCTTTTCTTAGAGAAACTTCTCAAGAATGTAAAAAGGGGATAAAGCCAGTTCCCTTTCATCCCAAGTGACTAAGAATATGAGTGGGTAGAATCCAAATGTATAAAAACTACAAAGCTCTGCAAAGGAACAACTTAGGCTTCTTTATGAAATTCAGAAATACGAGTGTTTCCCTTCTTGCCTGGGGACATAAAAGAGACTGTTTTAGGAGAAGTTAAAGGAGGCCCTGTTTTAAATAACTTTTCTTTAGGCGAGAGGTAGTGTGGGCTAAAAATGCAGCTAGCTTCAGGAAGAATTCGGATGAATCCCTGGGAATCATATCTATGTCAAGTGATTGAGGACGAACTACGGATGCCCAGAGGACAACCTCTTTCCCTTGACACCCAGTCCAGCCTCCCAGGGCACCCAGGCTGTTCAGAGTGCCCCCCCCCCAGCACTGAGCACATTCATTTACATCTGTCTCCCATGTTCAGATATATCCAGGGATGGCGTCTTACTGAGCACTGAACCCACTAAGCCTAGCAAAGGTTCTGATACAATAAATATCACACTGGCATGTTGATACCAGACACTTCCGCCCCATGAAATGCCCCCAGATACTTCTTATGATCTTATAATTTCTTTCCCAAGTTACCTTTAGAAAGAAGCCCCAGCTGTTCCTCCAGGGCAGAGCAGCTCCATCCTGCCATTCTGTACCTGGTCCTAGGGAGTCACTGCCTTTATTAACATACTGCCTTTACTCACAGGGGGAGCAAAGACTGGTTTTAGAGTATGCAACACTCCAGCTTTCCTAAGTGGCCAGCAGAGCCTTGTGGTTTTCATTGCAGACTCTGGAGACAGATTGCTCAAGTTGGAATCCTACCTCCACCACATGCCCACTCTGTGACCTTGAGGAAATTACTTGATGTCTTTGTGTCCACAGTGCTGCATCAGTAAAAGGGGGATAATTATCGTTCCCATTTTACAAATTTGCTGTATGAGCTAAATCAGATGATCCATATGCAGTGTTCAGTGTATTATCCGACATCTAGCCAGAGATTCATAAGTGTGTATCTGTCAGTACTGGCAAGGATATGCTGCAGTAACAAAAGGGACAAGATTTCGTGGCTTAAAAGAACGAAATTTTATTGTTCACTCATGCCACATGCCCAAACAGGTAGACAGGGGTCTCTGTTCATCATAGCCACCCAGGAAATGAGGCTAAAGGAGCAGCCACCTATATGTCACATACAAAGGAGGGAAAGAGAAAGTGACAAGTCACGCTGGTCCTTGAATCTTCCACTGGAAGTAATACATGGCACTTCGTGCATATTTCATAAGCACATCAGCACGTGGCCCCACTTAACTCCACTGAGGCAGAGAGGGGTGAACGTAACACATGCCTGAAAGTTGGAACAACCAGAAATAGTAGGTTTATGGTACTACTGACCATCCAAGGGGAAAGCAGACGTTATTACCATAGTGCCTCTTATGCTGTGTACCTTTAAGGCGTCACAGGCAAAAATGCAAAACGTCAGTGATGTAAAACAGGTAGCTTGTGCCTGAAACTGACTCTCAGTTCTCTGTCCGAGCCCAGCATAGACCGCAACAAAGAGAAGAGCAGTTTCACTCCCAACCACAGTTTCCCCCACTATAATATTCTTTTACAACAGGCATGGTTAATAGCCAGTCATTTCTGAGCAGTCTAAATGCAGCATTTCATTCTGGTTACATGACAGAGAGGGGGGAAAAGCTTCCAGGGAGAAAATGGAAACAAGCTCCTCTTTTTCCCTTCCAAAACTTAAGAAATCATGACATAGTGCCTAAGAAAAATAACCCCCAGGTCATCAGCCCTGTCAACTAGCTTAATTGACACCTCCCCACCTTTTTTTCATCTCTTACGGGAGTGAGAGGTACCAGAAGCAGAGAAGAGCCCACCCCAGTTCTAAATGGTTTCCTAAATGTTTTTCAGTGATTTACGTAGCAAATAACTAAAACACACAAGGAAGCTGGTAACTTCTCATTTGATCTTTCCTGTAGAGAGGACTGAAAGGACAGGCTGTCTGGAAGACTTCAGAGGCCACTAAACTGCTTTCTATTGATTTTATACTAAGATACTTTATCACTCTTGTTGCCTTAAAAAGAAATGCAATCTGTGTCGGAGTCTAAATAGACTTTCCTAGAAAAATCAGGCCCCACACTCCTACGTGAACAGATGTGGAGGGTGTTCGCCAGCTTTGGCAAATCAACTTTAGGGAGGGTTTTTTTTTTTTTTTTTTTTCCCAAGAAGCATCTTTCCTGCTGTAACATCCAGTCCCAGTTGCAAAGAGTGGCCCCTGGAGTCTTACATCCTGAGATTAAACTGTCTTGGCTCTGCAGTTCACCTTTGAAAAAGCACATGGTTCAGCCCCCTTCCTGTGTGTCTGGGGACAACAAGGCTCCGAAATGTTAGGAACTTGCCCCAAGTGCACTGAGTGAGCCAGGGACCGAATCCAGGCTCAAATCCACCTTTCTGACCTGAGTCAGAGAATCTCAGAGTCTCAGAATCGGCATAAACTCTAAACCCCAGGTGTCTTTTCCTGCACCAGGATTTTCCACGTGAAACAGAATGCCAACAGGTTTATCCTGGTGTTACCAAAGGATGATGCATTTTCTTTTCCTAACCTTTCTCACTGCAACCTGCCTTTGGCCTATTTCCTGTCTACATCTGGCATACCATATTCCACTGTTTTAAGAAATTCAATAAATAGAAATTCTGACCTACGAACCTAGTACGTCGCAGAGATCTTCCATTTTATAAAACAGTTCTATAAATGGAAAGGCCTGAGTTCTAGTCTTGACTTCGCCATTAGCTGGTTACGGTGTCCCTGAAGAACTCAGTCAGTCATTCCCGGTCTGAGCTTCAGCATCTATTAGATGGAGGGGTTGGATTAAACAATCTTTAAAAATCCTTTGAACTGGAAATAGTTGTGAATTGATCACAGAAATCAAAACAAGTTTCCCTGATGCATTTTTTTAATTTTAATTTTTAAACTTATTTTGAAATATCTCCCAATTACAAAAAAAAATGGTATAAAGGATACTGCAATGAGCATCCTTGAAGCCACCACTCAAATTAAAACAGTGGGAGCATGTCTGAAGCTCCCTCTAGAACCCTCACCAGTCTGGGCCAGCCATCTCCTTCTTTCTAACACCCAAATGTAACCCCCACCTTGAATCTGGTGCTTATTGTCTCCATGCAATTCTTTCCTTCTTTTAAACTGAAGTATAGTCAGTTACAATGTGTCAGTTTCTGGTGTACAACAACATAATGCCATGCAATTCTTTATTGTTTCCTATATTTATGTCCCTAAATAATGCATACATTTATTTTGCACATCTTTAATATATAAGTGGAGTAATACTGTATTTTTTTCCTTCTGTGATTTGCTTTTTAGCTTAATGCTTTATTCTAGAATCCATCCTTGTTGGCATATTGGCTACAGCTCATTCATTCTCGCTTTGTAGATTGTTTCACCGGGTGACTATACCAAGTTTACTTACATTCTCTTGTTGATAGCAACTAGGTTGTTCTTTACTTCTCACTATTAAAACAGCTCTGCAATGAAAAGTCCTTCATTGTCTGCAGCACACACATGAGAATTTTCTAAGGCATGACATGGGAGTGGAATTGTTAGGTGTTAAAGGGTTAGCCCCTTTTATTTTTATGCAACTGATTTTTCCCATCCATGAATGTAATTGATCTCTCCATTTACATCTAGCATTATGTCTTTGAATAATTTTATAATTTTATCCATAACTTGCTGGCAAACTCTAATTTATTCCTAGATACTTTAGTGTTTCTGCTGCTGTTGTAAATGGTTGCCTGTCTATAGGAATGCAATTAATTTTTGTATACCGATCTTAGAAGAGTGTACATGCTGATCTCACTTATTAGTTCTAATAATTTTTCAGTATTGAGTCTTTGAAGTTTTCTATGTAGATAATCATATTATCATGACTTTTTGGTTCGTGTCCTTCTATCCTTTTACCTAGCGTCTGACAACACCAGCTTCCTAGCCAACGTCCATTTCTCCTTCTTTCTTGCTAGCAGAATCCAAAATGATTCCCTCAGCACTGTGCCCAGCTAAAAATACTCAACCCACAAGTCTCCTTGCAGCTGGGAGAGGGGAGGTGCGTGAGAAACAGTTCCGGTCAATGGAATATGTTTGAGTCCCTTTTCTAAGTAAAAGACCACGCTTTGGGAGAGAAGGCGTCTGGGGCGGTCCTTACCCACACCTGCGGTGCAGACTTAGGGCAGACTGGCCAGAAAATAGTTTGCATTCCTTTCTCATTTGAGGTTTCCTGGACCCCATGGGCCATGGAAATTGGATCCCTAATCTTATGAGCAGACAAACCATCGTTGAAAATTCTCTAGGCAACCCTTTTTCATCTGGGACAGAACAGATATGTGCTTACCATCTCCTTTTGACAGTAGGTACATCCCTCCCCACCCACTCAAGAACCCTTCAAGAACCCCAGGTGGGTATTGGCCTCAGTTTCCATCTTCCCTCCTTGGGCAGGTCCAAGGCCTGTCTCCTGTCTCCACTGAAAACCAAGCCTCTTGGGTCCCAAGGTTGCCAACATCCTCAACAGCCATGACCTCTGCCCCCAGACACCACTCTGGTTTTCAGCTTCTTTATTTTTGGTTTTTGGAAATTTCCTTTGTTTGCAAGTTCAGTGAAGCATCTGAGAAGGGAAGCTTATAATTTGCTCCATATTTCTAGATGGAAGTCTTAGATTATAACGGAAGTCCCTCCTGCTGTTAATTTTATTCATGGCTCAGTTTACAAAATTCCCACGTGTGCACACCTGTCGTGGGACGTATCTGTTTCCTAGCGGGAGCTGCTCACTCAACGCATGCTTACGTAGTACCTCTCGGTGCCGGGCCCTGCTAAGGACCTGGCACACGGAGCTGAAAAAGGCAAACCAGTTGTCTACAGTCATGGAACTTGTACTTAATGGGAAGACACACAATCAATAAGGAAACAAACAAGAGGACTTCAGAGGGAGATGAATGCTAGGAAGAAGATGAAAACAGAGTAATGCAAAATGGAATGGAATGGGAAAGAACATTGGCCAAGGTAGTCAGGACATCAGACCTGAGTCCTGAGGTCCAGAAACTGGCCGGGTAGAGATCTGGGTGTGAAGATTCCAGGTGGAAAGGTCGGCACATGCAAAAAACCTGAGGCTGGAAAAACACTGGCATGTTTCCTCAAGGCTGCAGCCAAGTGGATGTATTTCTTCATTTTCTATTTTGTTTCTTCCCTGTGTGCCAGGGCCAATGGTGGGCACAATTTACTCTTCCTGCTTAAAGAGAAGTCTGATTTAGACTAGGGACATTTTTGGATTTTTTTTATGAGTTCATTAGTAGCAGCCAACACATGAACAGCCTGAGCTCCCTTCCATCTCACTTTTTTTTTTTTTTAAGATAACAAAGGAGAAAAAAGAATGCAACCCTAAGTCTATCCAGTTATCAAACCCCACAGACAGGGTGTTACCCAGTGGAGAGCTCAGCACACAGGCCATGGGACCGCAGACAAGGTGACATTGTTTCCTGCAAATTCTCCAGTCGCATTCCACCATGATGGTGGAAGGGAGAGATGTTTGCTGCTTGTTGAGGTGCTTTCACTGGGGCCCAGCGGAGACAAGCCTGGATGAATGGGGCTGAGCTGGAGAGGACGTGAGAGAGGAGGTACTGTTTGAGCTGAGTCTTGACGGAGGGTGAATGTTCACGAGCTGGGGGAAGCAGAGGGCATCCCAGATGCTGGCACAGGTCGGGCAAAGAAGCAGGAAGGGAAGCGGCCAGTTGGAGGAGCCAGGACACCTGGACTCTGGGCTTAACCCCCTTGGCTCCACCACTTACGTGCTCCGTAGCCTCCAGCAGCTCCCGTATCCCTGGTCTCTAGAATCCATATCCTCATCCTATCCAAACGGGATCTGCTCCCACTATTCTTCTGCCCCTTGGCAACCAACTTCTGACCCCCATCACTCAGCTGGTCCATTTCCTCTAGTAAGGGAGTCATGAGACGGTCTCCCTCATTGGGCCTTAGCTCTTAGCACGAAAGATCATTTACCACAAGGTGCTCGTCACCCACGGATGTCTAAATAAGCCTTTGCCAACATCACTGTCGGTCACGGGTGCATGAAACGTCCGGTGGGGAGAGGCCAGTGTTCAGGCTGAGGGGGGTGGGTGGTGCCTCACTCAGATGGGGCACCGGGGCCATGTAAGGGGTTGTAGCCCTGCCCTATGCTACCTGCACTCTCAGTCCCTCCTCCTGCACATCCAGACACACTCCTGCGATCAGACTGAAATTCCTCAGCGGGGCAGACTTCCCACCCAAGGGGACGGTGTCTCCTTTCCCTGCCGACTCTCTCGAACCAGCCTCTCCCCAGCTGTCCTCCAGCCAGGATGCTGCCTCCACTCCCTCCAGCAATGCCTCCTTTACAAATGCCATCCTTTCCCCTTCCCGACCTCAGTCTTCATAAAGCATTTCCTCCCCCATCACTTCTGCTTTGTTCACACTTCTCTGCTCCCCAGAAATATTACTTTATCCGGCAAGTGTGCTGGTTGTAAATTGAAATGCAAACAGATCAACATAAATCTGAATGTCCATTCAAGTTAAATATATCAGGAATATAACGATAGAAGCCCCCACGGGTCTCAGCTCCATTAGCCCTGTTGCTCTTCTGCCCCTTGGCAGCCAACTTCAGACCCGTCACCAAGTCAGTACCCACCAAGCCCGCATCAGCCCTGGCACTGACATACCCTGACTCCGCCTGTGCTGCTAACTGCAGTGCGAGGCCACTGATCACGGTGAAAATGATTCCCCTCCACTTCTTTACCACGAGGAACAATTACTGATGCACTGTCCTCCTTGTAAAACTTTGCACAGCTCTTGAGAACACGAGGAATCAAATTAAACCCCTGTCGAGGATTTGGGGCATCTCTATTTATACAGCTAGGCTCGGCACAAATCTAATATTCTGTGAAGACACTAAGCTCTGTGCAATTTGCGCCCGCACCGCACCTTGTACAGAGGCACTCAATAAATATCTGTTGGCTGGTTGGTTACAAATAACAAAGCACCACTCTAGCAATTGTGTAGTGTTATCTGCTCCGGGTGTTCATTCCTTTCTAGGTCAAGGCCTTCGGTATGTTAATAGCGGCCTGGGTTGAGATATCGGTGAGTCTGCGGTGGGGCCAGTTAGTGGGGATGGATCCTCAGGTTTGAGGCATCTAAGCCGTTCAGCCTGGTCCTCATGCTCACATGCCAGCAGAAACAGCGAAGGCCTTCACTGGCCATGTTTAACCACAGGGAGGGTAATTACCGAAGGCGGGCAGTGCAGGTATAATCCACCCAGAGATGAGGAGGGGGATTAATGGCTGCCTGGAACCCTTCTCATCCCTCCTCCGCCCCATGGGGCCCAAAACAGCCTGACACTGTGTTCTCGTCTCTGCTCATTACCAGCAAAGATTCTCTCTCAGTCTGTCTCTCTCCTTTTCTTTTTCTTCCTTGTTTTCTTCCTTCCTCCCTCCCTCCTTCTTTCCTTCCTTTTCTTGCTTCCATCCTTCTTTCCTTCTTTCTTTCCTTTTCTTTCTTCTCTCTCTCTCTCCTCCCCCACCTCCTTCTTTCCTCCACCATTTATTTGTCAGAGCAGCCTTAACCAAGGTTTCTAGGACCTGATTTAAATCCGAGAAGCTGAATTATTCATTTGGTGCCCCTAACGTACAATTTATTCTTTATAAATATAAATGGTCCGGAATGCTTTCAGCCCAAGACGCAGACGAGGGGTCCTCAGAGCGAGCAGCATGTCTCTCTTTGCCACCATCCTCTCACACCCTATTAAGCTATCACTTGGGAAGAGATCCTGGGCGGTTCACGCCTGTTACAGAAGGGTCTGGCTGGGCGAGCAGAGGCCTCCCTCCAGAGAAGGGGCTGGGCCGGAGTGCTGGAGACGACTCTGGGGTCCCACGTCCCATCTCTGCCCTCTGCACACGCTGTCTCCCCTCCTGGCAAGTGGCTCTCTGATTTCCAACTGCGAAGTGTTGTCAACCCGTGGGGGTTACCAGGGACACTGATCCCTGTGTCTTCTGGTGGAAAGTGTGGTAGCTGGTGTGCGGCAGCTGGGTCAGGGGGAACCAGGGACATGTTCAAAGGAGGGGTTCCCCCCTCCCATTGCAAAAGCTGGAAGACAGCCTCAGGAATGCCTCTGGGTAAGACTGGGCGTAAGCATTCCAGGGAAGGCAGCTAGACTAGAATAGCTAGGCAAAAGAGAGTAATAGTAATAACAAAATATAAGCACGAAGAAGACTTTCTCTTTATTGACTATTCACCATTGGTCAAGCAATGGTTATCCCTTTAAAAATATATTATCTAATTTAATGCTCAGTGGGGTCCACCCAGTCACGTGGTCCCAGGGCCAATCCAGGAAAGAAAATGGCATCTGGCTGGTGTGAGGCTGGTGGAGCCAGGGGGTTGCTGGAGGCACCTGGGCTTCATCAGAGTGGAAGCTAAGGTTCAGCCCCCTCTGACTGTGCCCACCTGGACCACTGACCCCACTACAGAGATAAGGAAGCTGAGGCCCAGAAGCACATCTTCCAGTTTTCCAAGAGAAGTTGGAAATAGGGATTTTTATATATAATTTTGTGATTCTTTTTTTAAATTGAAGTACAATTGTGTAACCTGATTCTTCAAACTTCATAACTAACTCAAAACCAAGTTCAACCTCATGCAAGTGAAGGTCAACATATCAGTGGGTCAGGGCCAGTCCTTGGTCACCAGTTGGTAACCTTGGCCTTGGAACTCATGAGGGAGAAGGCAGCACTTCCGTGTTCCAGACGGAGAAGCGCAGTCTCAGGGTGCTCGTGTGGCTGTCCCAGGGCCACGTGGCTGGTGAAGATTCTGTGGTGCTTTGCCAGCCAGCTTACCTTGGCTGCACAGGTTCTCTGAGACCCCCTCCCGGGCTTGGAGCTCCCAAGTGCCACCAGAATGCAGTGGTGGACAACTTACATCTAAATGCCATCTCAAAACCACTGGGCTGGACTAGCAGCTCTCAGGTCAGGCCAATAGTGGACTTTCCCGGCAGGGCTCTTTGAAATTACCAATGCCTGGGGCCCACCTCCAAAATTCTGATTTGATCAGAATGGATCTAGGCATTGGTATTTTTTTTTTTTTTAATTTTCCTAGGATTCTAATATGCAACAGGGGTGATGACCACTGGGCTAGCCTCTTGCTTAAGTGCCAAACCCAAGCTTCTGGGAATAAAAGGAGGCAGAAGAGTAGTCAGGAGCAAGGGTATTGGAGCCAGAGAGTCTTGGCTTTGAGCCCTGCAGCCACCCCTTCCCGGCTGAGGGAGCTTGGGGAAACCAATTCACCTCTTTGGGCCTCGGTGTCCTCATCTCTATAATGGGGACTGTAATCATCTTTGCACTTGATTCTTGTGAAGAGGAAACACGGTGTCGTGTGGAAATGAAGTGGTACCTGGCACAGCAGCCCTCAGCGAGCACAGCCCCCAGCCATAGCCACACAAATAAAGCAGCAAGGAGCAGGGAACCTGGGCAGAGTTCAGGGGGCTTGAATCCCCCCCCCCCCCCCATAGCACCCAGGCACATACACCTGAGGTCAGTTCACAGCTGAGCCCTAGACGGCCTTGAGACCCGTACGCAGATGACCTTAGCTGCTCCTTGAGGGGAGAAACCACCCTTCCCCGGGGAGTATCTCAAACTCTCCCTCCTGATGTCCCTCTCCTTCAAGCCAAATCAAGACAAATCTGCAGGATAAGCTGATGCGTGTTCGTGTTCCCACTAAAACTTTCAACAGCCGAGTCTCCTCCACCACCACCATCCTCCAGACTCTTAGAAGAGATGTGATCTGAAGGAGACAAAAGCAATTCAGAGGAAAGCATCTTAGAAATATTAATCTGGTTCTCAGGATCTCTAGAAAGATCTGTAAGTGGAGCGTTTGTTTTCAGAAACAGGTAATCCCCTAAAATTAGGTTAAACCTGCCGTCTCTTGTCTAAATTGACTCATCTGGTAGGAACCCCCTCCTGGTCTCCCAAGCCTTCTAACCAAGCCTCTGCTATGATAACAGATCATTATTAGCAGTCAGTTATTCATACGTAAGCATTAAGTCACAAACCAGCCCAAAACTGCACAAGCCAAAGTGGTGCTTCTCTGAGTACACTTGCTGGAAAATTCTAGCTCCCCAGTTCCTCAGCTCTTCCTAGGGGTTATATTTGTTTCAAAGAACAAGCTGTTAATAGTTACAGTTACAGCCGTGGAGGGGATTGTCATCCAATGCGTCTCCAAGAGCTCTGGACTTGGGTCTCTGACCTGCTGTCGAAACTGACAAGTGCAATTTCATTGTGTTTTCACCCCGAGGACGGAAGTCCCTTTTCCAATTAGCAGTTGAAGGGGGTACAATTGCTTGCGTGGCAAACCTGCTTTGCACCAAAGCTTCACACAAGGGAAACCTGTGCTGACTCCATCTGTGCCTGCAACCTTGGCACCTACGCATTTTGGGCAGAAACACCGGGGACATAGTCTTTCAGCAACGCCAATACAGAACAATAAGCAAAAAGGATCGTTGAGCAATCACTGGTAAATGATGTGCCACTGACACGTTTGCCAAAGAGATATAAATGAGAGATCTCCAGACTTCCTAAAGTTTCTCGGCTCTTTTATTGGGTGGGAAATGTCTCCACTCCTCATAGTGCTGTAGGAGGCAGCTTTACTTTCGGAATTACACTGAATCTACATTAAAGATGTTTTGGAAATGGGAATATTTTCCGACATCCTTGGAGATCTAAATGCTGTGTGGGGAAGTTGGGGTTGCAAGTCGTCAGCGGAGGGAAAAAGTGGTCCCCAGGCATTTAGAGGCATTTGCCTTGTGTTATAAAGCTGGCCAGGGATGAAAGGGCAGATAGCCCAGCCACCAGACGACAGAACTCTGCTGAATCCCACTTAACCATCAGCTCCAGGCATGTCAAGAACCGTGTGTGTCTGGTTCACTCCTGAAGCTGGGTTTTACACGAGGGCAGACGCATAGTTGGTGCTCCATCAGTGTTTGCTGACCATCCGGACAAGTGACTGAGCATTAGTACAAAGCAGTGATGTGGGCAATGCGCTTGCCTCCTACATTTTCTGAGGCAGCAACACTAGAGAGGTTGGAAAGTTGCCTTGAAATCAAGATTCAAGTGGCCTCTGAGCAATACACTTGCAAAAACAATGGCTTCGGAGAGCCAGTTGTGTGCCTGGCTCCCAGGCTCTGCACACAGCGATGGTGCCTTGGGAGCCTGAAACCAGCCACCAGGCAGGAGTATTGACACAGTGGAGACTGGCACATGCCACAGGTCAGGGGTTTTTTTTGCGTGTGAAAGGGCAGTTGCTAAACACTGACAGCAAACCATTCATCGGGACGTACACGAGAATTTAAACTTTTATATGGGGGCTTATCGGAGGTGTGAAGCTAGATCTTTTAAACCTCAAGGCAATCAACTGAGAGTAAATTTTTCTCTTTCCTTTCACACTTACCCATGAAGATCAACACATTTTTTTTCCTCCAGGACATTTTTCTCAGTTTATATCCTCTTTTTCCCAACATGATAGTAGCTCCTTGTCAGATAAGTAACTGTGCATGGAAGGATTCCTGACTGTATCTTCCTCTAATAATTACCTTGGCAAACAGATGAGCCTTTTTCCTCCCGTCTTGATCCGGGTGTCCCCACCTCTAAGAAGAGATGATGAGGTGACATGAATTTCCATGGCTCACTTACCTCTGATGTTCTGATTCTACTAATAGGTAGCTCTTGGTTCCCAGTTTTAAACAGTCCTGAGGACCATTGCATGGTTGATCTGGTTTGTCTGAAAGGGCAGTTTGTCACCAAATTCAGAAAGTAATAAATGGCAGGCCAACTGGAAGCCAAAAGGGTCTCTTTTGTGCCCAAGAGCAGCAGGTGGGGATGGGAGTTTCTCAGGCCTGCATCCATCTACAAATAATCCGCAGAGCAAAATAAAGCGACAAATGAAACAGTACCAGGAGAAAAAGGAATCTGTCCTAAGACCAACAAAAATGGAAATACCATGGGCAAACAGTGAAGTTGAAATTTTAGCAGATGCAGGAAGAGAAGTTATGAAAAAAACGTGAATCTTAAATTAGACCCAACACCTGGTCACAACGTTCATTTTTAAACTAGAACAATATGGGAGACACCTGCATTGACCCCACATTTTATGTGTTCATTAAAGGAAGCTATTTTTAGAAGGCTTTTTTTGTGTACCCCAACTGTCTAATTGGGGACCAGTTGGAGGGAACTCTGATGTCACTAGACCAGAGATCAAAAACTTAAATGCACATGTGCCAGATACGTGACATAAATGAGTGACATAGTCCAGGCGTCAGAGAGCCTGGCATAAACATATTTTCTATATTAAATATATTTATACTAATTTATAAATATTTATAAATATATATATAAATAAACAAAGGATAGTCTCGCTTCATGAAAAAGTTTACCTTTGCCATTTTTCTTGACACATGTGGTTCTCTTGGTCTATATTTTGTTGTCCTACTTTTCATAAGACAAGGATACAAAGAAATATATTCCTCCAAGTGCAGTGATTCTTGCCGTGTGACAGTTGACCTTAGTGAGGACCGTAAGGATGAAGGAAGCTTTCCCAGCTAGAGAGGCTGGCAATACTCAGCGCCAGCTGATTGTGGCTGTGAGGGATGGGCCCAGTGTCTGTGGCCAGATCTTCCAGATTTTCAAAGCATCCTGAAGGCCAAAAAAAAAACTCTAGGGTACAGTAGCCCTGTCCCCTACCAGATCCCCGGTTTCCATCCTCTACACTAGACTGAGATCCATGAAGATGGGGCGTGGCTTCACATCTTATTAAAGATTGTATTCCCAGTCCCTGCCACAGAGCCTGGAATTCAATAAATAGTTGGTGGCTGGTGGATTCCAGAATAAGAAACCAGCAAATGCATTAATAATAGAACTGACCTTCATGAACGCCTGCCTTTGGAAGAGCACAGACAACTGTGTAGATTCAACTTGTGCTCATATGAGCATCACCAAACCCTGGAGTTGAGGAGGAGAGCAGTCTCCCCAGGCCCCAGTGCCGCCCCTCTGACAACACTGATGCAGGAAATGGAGAGCCCTGTCTCGTCTTTAGGTTCCACAGCTATGTGTCAGTATAAAACAACGCCAGCCTCCCAGTGGGTAGCCTGGAGGTGGGTGGCAGACCGTCTTCCCCCATCCTGCATGGAAGTCCGGTTCTTCACCTTGAATTGGAGGACTGGTCACCAGTTGTTTTCAGCAGTGATTCCACAATAGGACTGGTAGTTCATCATCATGTTGCACTGGGCGCCAAAACAAACCACCAGCGAAATTCAGAAGGCAGACAGAGCAGCAGAGCACAGCCTGGGGTGCCGGTGATGTGTGTGCTTTAGGAGCCAATCTCCTGAGAGGCAGGTACACAGCATCCTTCTTGTTTTTACTGCTTGTCACTCATCTGCCACCAAGGCGCTTAGCAAAGATTACTGTTGATTAAGAGATCTTAGGATGAGCCATCCATGGTGATAAATACAAAGTGCTAATACTGATAGCATTTTAAAATGCTTTCTCAGCTGGGCTTCATTTAGTTTCTTGTTCTTTTCAAACATGGGGCCATGCCCTGTTCTTGGGTCCAATTTTGGGAGAAAGTCTCGGAGCCTCCATCTTCAGCATAAAAAGATGTCGGACTCACACAGTAGCACGTGGACTTGTGAGTGTGTGCATCCAGGGGGTCCTGGCTCCTGCCCCTGCTGGAACCCGGGCTTCTCGACAGCTCTGACCCACAGTTCTCTGTGCTCCAGCAGCTAGCCCAGTGGATGGTCCAGAGCAGACTGTCCTGGTTAAGGATCTTTTTGTTTCACAGAACAGAAATCCACTCAAACTAGCTCAAGATAAAAGTAGGGCTTATAAAAAGCATCCACAGTCTCATGGGAAGGAGGAACTCAGGACTCTCTCTCTTCTTTCTTCTTATTTCCCACTTCTCATCTTTCCTCTTCTCTTCCCACCTCCTCTCCACCTCCTCTGCCTTCTTATCTTGCCCAGGCCCCAAATGGTTGCTCCAGTTCCAATGAGATGTGATCCAAAGATACATGATCTTTTAGCTGAAGCCTCTGCTATTAACTGAACTCTTTTCTGAATCTCTTGGTTCAAAATGAATCTGACTGGTCCAAGCCAGTCCCTTGGGTTTCATATTTCAATCAGCTAAGCTGGGCCTGAAGGGAGGGTAGCAGGGATGTGGGATGAGCAGGGTGGGACCTTCTAGGACTGAAGTAGAGAAAGGAAACCGATCCATTTCAGGTCTCTGCTGGCAAATGCATGTTGAACCAATCAGCTCACCACCTCTAGAAGCAGAGGAACCGAAATAACCAGCTGGAGATGAGTTAGTGACACCCCCATCCCTGGAAGGGCAGGTCTCACAGTCCATCCTTCAGGACAGCCAAGTCCCACCCTCAGAGTTAGGTGATGCTGGGAAGCCTGCCTACACATGGCACAGAACCCTTCTGAGCGACAGCTGCTCCATCTTTAACATGAAAGCAGAATTATCTGCCTCACAGGGTACTTGTGAAAACAGAAACAGGCCAGGAGCAGAAGATGCTATAAATTCTGAAGGCCACGATTCCACGCCCAAGGCCAGGGCTTCCAAACCATTGCCACAGAGGGCTCAGAAAACACAACTTTCGTAGAGTTCCGTCCTCACTATTGGGAGGGGAACTCCCCTGCCTCCACCCCAGGACAGAAGCCTGAGCCAAAAGACCTGAAATCAAGTTCCAGATCTGCTCGCCACTCCTTGTGGGGCCTCAACAGCGTCACTCACACTCGCCAGGTCTGTTTCCTTACAGGTAACGTGGAGAATTGGGAGAGAACCAGTGACACCCACAAATCCGAGAGCTGTACTGGTTCAGTTTTAATTGCTGAGAAGCAAAATTAGGAAAAAAATAAGTCAATACAGTGAGTTTTCCATAGGGCCCGGTTTACTCAGTTCAAAGGACGGCACGTTGCTCTGAGGCTATGGCCTCCCTACTCTCTTTGTGTTAAGTGACCTTTCTTTAGTGATGGTTAAGGCAGTGCTCTGTTTTTACACTTCTGTTGTCCTCTCTGATGAAATTAGAAGTTGGCAAGCCCATGTCCCTCCTCCCTGCTTGTTTGTGAAAATCCCAGAGTGTGTGAAATCCCAGAGTGTGACAGTTAGTGGGTGAGATGACCTTCCTCGCCCTCTCGAGCTCTGACAGGATCTGATTCTAAGGGAGGCGTGAGAATGCACAGACTTGTAAGCCAGGCAGCCTGGGGTCAAAGTCCGACCCCACCGCTGAGAACCTGGTGCTTGGGGGAGATACCTAGCCTCTTTGTTTTTCTTCTGAAACATGGGGATAATAGTACCTACCTGACAGGATTGTTATGAGGATTAAACAGGTTCATGGATATAAAGTGCTTTGGGGGGGGGGTGCCCAGCACAAAATAGTGCTCCTTAAGTAACAGGAAGGCTGATATTGGGGAAGAGGAGAAGGGGGAAGAGGAAGGAGGAGGACGAGGAGGAGGGGTCGGGGAGAAAGCGCCTCTCTGAGTCCTTCCGGCTGCAGTCAGGTATCTGGTTCCATCAGCACCATCAGCCTTTCTGGGGAAAACGCTCCAACCCGGCTGCCTGCGGAGTGGTGGACAGCCCGTGGACTGGCTGCCCTGGGGGCAGGTTTTTCTCCCGTTCAGTCGGCTGCGGCGGGGGGCGTGGCCAAATCCTTCATCCGTCCCAAAACTCCCAAGGACATGAGATGCTCCAGGCAGGGCACCACTCTGGTGTTTACCAATAACTTCCAGGGAATGGCACACCTAATAAGAGGTGAAAGGGCCAAAAAAGCCATTTGAAGAGGGTGAGAAAGGACCCCTTCTGAGGGCCTTGTTTCACAGCACCGACTTGATTGGGGGCTTTGGGGTCAGGTGCTCAAGCGTGGGCCAATCGGCTGGGTGGGAAGGGAAGGGGCTCGGTGGGTGGGTGGAAAGTGGAGCAGTGGCTGCAGGCCGCATACCTCTCCTTCCACAAAGCCAGAGCTACCCCAATCCAGGATGGGATAGTCATCCTTTCCCTGCGTGGAAAGTGTTCCAGAAAGCCCCTGAAATTCCTCCTAACTGAAAAAAAGTGCTTCCCCAAAGAGAAAGCCTTTGAAAAACCCAGGAGTCCTGGAGACTGATTCGCCCATCAGAGTCACAGAATTACGTACCATGTAAGTGGTAACATCTTAATCTTTTATTAGGTGAGCACCTGCTCCTTCGGGGTTGCGGAACCGCCATTCTGTCTGTTCCGCAGACAGATTCAAATCGTCTAGCTAATTTGGAATTACCCATTGCTGCTACCTTCCCTTCTGATTTAGAAAGGAGTGAAAATTAATTGTGAACAACTGCCTGGGATTCAAAGCGTCTGAGACCAGATCCCAACAATAAGGGAAGTGGAGGGAAACCCCATCTAAAATATTTGGAGTATGGGGAAAAGTGTATTGGCTTTGATTTTCTGGGACATTGATACTAGTTCTAAAGGCGTAGACATCTTGTAGCTTGCCTCAGCTGGGTAAATTTAACTATGCAGACCTCTACAAACTGCAAGATTGGCTCTGAAAGACCTGTCACCTCTTCAAAGTAGTCACGGTTCCTGAGACCTGTTGTGGCGGATTCTCACTGATGTCCTAAGCTGATCCTGAAATCCTCTGAGTCCCTGGTGGATTTTTCTTCCATCCGGTTTTTCAGTCTCTGAAATCGCAGCAGTTGTTCGGGGAAGTAGATTTCTCCCCAGTCTCCTGAGTGCGGGAGCAATGCATGGGTGGCTTCCACTGCTGTTTGTGGAGAACCTACTAAGTGCAAGGAACACCCTGTGTTTATTTCCTGATCCCTTGCGGTAAATGGCTATTAATGAAAGAGCTTGAGTCCTTCCCACGTGTCCACATGGCAGTGCCCTCTAGGCATTCCCTCTGAAGGCAGGAGATGGCTGTTTGAATGATCAGCAAGCCAAATACTCCATCGCGTAGGGCTCTGGAGTGTGCTTGGTTGAGACAACTCATCTCTGAGGGGATTTGCGGAAGTCAGTGTTGTGGATCGTTTAAGAGGCCTTACGAGTGGCGCTTTGACACGTGTGCTAAGTGGTGGCCACAGGAGGACCAGGGTGAACCGTCAAGTCAGAAAGACAAAAGCCTCCCCACAGCTGCCGAAAGAGTCAGATGATGGCTGCTCCCCGTGTAAACGTGAAGCCTGCCGAAGTGAGGCTTCTGCACCAAGCACCGGGGCCTCCAGCCATAAGGGTCTCCCAATCTCGTGGGCACTTACCACAGTCAGAATTTCATCAGCTCTTTTTCTAAGTACAGCCGGTCACAGGTGGCTCCTGGGGTTGGTTGTACTCCCACGGGGGTCTTCGTTGGTGCCCACAAGAGCTTGTAAAAGATGGAGGTTCCCAGGCCTCACTCCCAGCAACTCTAGCTCCTCGGTGGACCTGGTTAAGATATATTAAGCCATATTCCAAGGGATTATAGTCAGGTGTTCCCTCATTCCACACTGTGAGAAGTGGTTCATAAGATGCTCCTTTGATGGTCTGTCTTCTAAACATCTGCCTTGAGTAGTCAACATTTGTACCAAGCTGTCCCAGACCCATCATAGCGAACTCATCCTCCTCCTGGGTTGATCTCATTGGCTGGTGCCACCCCCACCCCTAGCCAGAAGCTTGCGGTCACCCTCAGGAGCTCCTCATCCTTAGCCCCTCAGTCTCCCTCCTTCTCAGCTCCCATCAGCTCCATCCTCTGAGTCATAGTGAGATTTACCCATTCCCCCTCATCCTCTTGACCTTGCCGTAGTCCAAGTGCATCACTTCTCACTCTGATCATTGCAAGAGCTTCCCAGCGGGCCTCCCTGTCTTGGGTTTTGTCTGCGTATTTACCCACAGCTGCCAGTGTTATGCTTTGAAGTGCAAATCTGATTGTCACTCTTGCCCCAGATCCTTGGTGCCCAATTGCTCTCCGAATGTGGTTCAGACTCTTCAATATGGTATATGATCTGAATGTTTGTGTCCTCCTGAAATTCATGTGTTGAATCCTAATGCCCGACGTGACGGTATTAGGAGGTGTTTGGGGAGGTGCTTAGGTCACAAGGGTGGAACCTCATGAGTGGGGCTCGTGTTCTTATTTATGAAAGAGACCCCAGGGAGACGCCTTGCCCCTCCCTCTGTGTGAGGTCACAGGAAGAACGCACCAGCTGTGAACCAGGAAGAGGGGCCTCACCAGAAATCCCTCATGCCAGAGCCTTGATCTTGGACTCCAGATCTGTGAGAAATAAATTTCTGTTGTTTTAAGCTACCCCAAAATGCTGTGGTATTTTGTTACTGCAGCCAGAAAGGACTGAGGCACATGGCGTCTGAGGGCCCTTAGCTCCCACCTCCTACCTTCCCGGCTCCTCTCATCTCCTCATGCTCCCCTCCCGACTGAGATGTCCTGGAATTAATAGTTCACAGCATTCCTTTTGCAGGGAATGCCCTCCTGCACTTTCTCCACCTGGTGAACTGCTACTTGGTTCCTTTTCAGAATGAGAAACAGAAACTGTGTGTCTGTGGCTGTGGCTCCGCACAGAACAGCCTGTGTGGTGCTCACAGCCAGACGGACTGGGTGCGGAGCTCAGCCCCACTGCGCAGTGGCTGGTGGCGCTGGAGGTTTAACCTCCCGGTGCCTCCATGTGCTCAGCTCTAACGTGGCGTGATAGGCGAAGTGACCTCCTGCGGTTGGTGTCTGAATTAAATGAATTAATCTGTGTTTAGTGCTAGAACAGTAAGTGCTCTCAGTGGTTACTGTTCTTATTGTTGTTATTATGTACAGTACCCACGAAAGCACAACCAAGACACCTTTCCTACGGGAAGAGGATTTGCATACTGGAGGTTCAGGCTGAGAAGGAGACTTGGGAAAATTATTGCGAAACTTTGCATACATCAAAAAGTATTAAAAAAAATAAAGAATCCGGGCCTACCCGCCTCCCAGCTGATAAGCAGAGCATTAACCACACAGGTGGAGCCGTCTGGGCTCCCTCCCTAATTACATCACCCCGCCATCTCTCCCGCTTTCCCGCCCCAGGAACCGGGTGTACTAATTTTTCATGCAATGTCCTTGAAAGTGCTTAAATATTTTTAATGTGTACACGTGTCTCTTTTAAAACCTGAAAATGGCATTTAGGGTACAAGATTCATATGCGCATATTAAAAAGCTGTATGACTTGGAAAAGTGATTTTTGTTATTGTTTTTGTGTTTTGAGTCAACTACCTTTCTCAATCTGTTAAAAATCACCCCCTCTGGGAAGTCTTCCTAGCTGTCCCCTCAGCCCATTCAGCAGTTAAAAGCCCTCTCCCCTGACCCCTCACAGGGCCTTCCCTCCACCATTATGCTTAAGATCCTGTGGCAGGTGGAACTCTAAGGTGGCCCCTAAGATCCACCCCTGGTTTATATCCCCTTCCTTTGGCTATGGGCAGGACATGTGACTATGATGCAATCTCACACATGTGAATAGGTTACATTATGTGGCAAAGAGGTTTGTCAGATGTAATTAAGATCCCCTAATCGGCTGACTCTGAGTTCATTAAAAGAGCACTTACTGTGGGTGGGCCTGACTTAATCAGGGGAGCCCTTTAAAAGCGGATCCAGCCTTTACCTGAAGAGACAGATTGGCGGCAAGAGGGAGTCCCCTGCTGGCTTTGAAGAGGCAAACAGCTATGACAGGAACTGCAGGACAGGGGTCTGCAGGTGGCCTCTGGGGGCCGAGGGCCTCCATCCTAAAACCATGAGGAGTTGAATTCTGCCAGCAACACATGCGCTGAGAAGAGGATCCCGGCTCCAGGTGAGCCGAGCTCACTGGCGTTTTTATCTCAGCCTCGTGATACCCTGAGCAGAGACTGCAGCGGAGCTGCACCCGGACTCGGGGCCTGTGGAAACTGAGATGATGGGTGGGTGTGGCTTTAAGCCTCTCGGTTTGTGGAGCGTGTTTCCAGCGAGAGAAAACGAAAGCAAACCCTAGGCATCTCCCTGGCTAGACTCTGATCCGTTCAGCCACAACTTCTGTTGTGGGCCTACTACGTGTCTCGCCTCTCTGTTCATACTGGGGAACCCACAGCAGTCACCAGCCCTGGCATCCACGTGCTCCACGTGCGGCTGACACACAGGCATCACTCAGTGAATGTTTGCTGAGTGGAGGGGCAGAAAAACAAGCCACAGCAAACCCACAAGTATTTGCGTGGGTCCCAGATGAACTTTTGACAGCTGGGCAACTGTTGTTTCTCAAGCGATCCCCTTTAGAGTTGTTTAATTATTTTGTTTTCTAATTCTTCTGACTACATCCAAGCCTAATGCACTAGTCTTGTGTAACAGTGATAGTGGTTCTAAATGGGAGGGGGGGGTATTTAGAAAAATGTGTACAATAGTTTCAGAAATCCTGTAGTACAAAAACGTATTTAATGCAAATTTTCAAAAGTAACCACAAAGCCACCATCACCCTCTTTTGTAACGGACATACTCAGTAGTGTCCATCATCACCCCCAGTTTGGGAAATTTTCTGTCTGAAATTGGAAGTGAGTGACCCCCAGGGACAGCCCGTCAATTAGGAGGGCACCGTCAGACCCAGGAACTGCGGCCAGAGGGTGGGAAGCAATCCTCAAATCAGTTTCCTGGTTAAAGCCGAGATGCCCACCTCAAACTCCCCCGTCCTCAGAGTCAGACTCACACCCCTAGGCTTTGTTAGTTGCATTCTTTCGTGCCTCTGCTTTTGTTTTGTTTTTTTGACAACTTTACGGGAATATAATTTACCTACCATGAAAGTCACCCATTTTAAGTGCACAGTTCGGTTATGTTTGGCATATTTACAGAGTTGTGCAACTATCATTATCTGATTTCAGGACATTGTCATCACATCCAAACGAAACCTCATAGCCATTACTTCCCCATTACACCCCGTCCCCGCCCCCCACCCCACCCCTGCCCCATGCAACCACAGATCTACCTTCTGTCTCTCTGGCTTCACCTATTCTGGGCATTTCATAGACGCAGAGTTGTAGGGTAGGTCTTCTTTTGTGTCTGGATTCTTTCACTGAGCGGCATGTTTTTGAAGTCATTCATGTTGCAGCACGTGTCGGCACTTTGTTTCTTTTTATTGCCCAGTAGTAGTCCATTGTGTGGAAGGACCACGTTTTATTTATCCATTCATCTGCTGACGGACATTTGGGTTGTTTCCACTTCCTGGCTATTATGAGTAATGCTTCTATGAACATTCATACACAAGTTTTTGTGTGGACATACGGCCTCATTTCTCCTGGTTAGATTCCTCATAGTGGAATTGCGGGGTATCATGGCAATTCAGCGCTTAACGTCTTGAGAAATCACCACAAACTGTTTTCCAGAGGGGCTGTGGCACCTTACATTCCAACCAGCAACGTTCAGAGGTTCCAGTTCCTTCACGTTACTCTATTTTAAATGACCGGCTGCCCTGAACCTTGCAACTCTTCCTTGACTCCTGACCTCTGAATCTCCACCCACCTACCTGGGTTCATCAACCCTAGCCTCTCCCCATCCTCTATAAATTTGGTTCTCTGACTTCTAACCGACTTCCTGTGTACAAACTAGCTTTCTAAGCCCCGACCTCAATCGAACGACCCCTCCAACCCCAGCTCTGCTGCCCCCATGGCCTACACATGACAAAATTCCTTCACTCTGCTTGGATTTTTGTTTTGTTTTGTTTTAAAAACCAAGACCAAAAATAACCTTGCAAAAACGTACAAAGAATTCAAAACTAAGAACTCTGAGCACAATCAATTTTTCAGAATGCTTTTTTTTTTTAACTTCTATTGAGGAATGAAATTGGGTCTAGGGTTCAAAGGTTTAGTATAATGCTGCCTTCATGAAATAATTACACTAAAGAGAAAGAAAGTGGTTATTATTGCCCATAATTGTCCATCTTTTTCACACATTGAACCTCCGTCCTCTGCTCACCGAATTCACTCTGCAAAAATTGCCAAGTACTCTTAAACCCCTGGTTTTGCTTTGGCCTAATTTGATAAAATGGCTCTTTGGGGGGTTAATCTCTCTTGGCAAAGCTTGTTTGAATGCCCTGTGTGAGATCAATAGCCATGCGCACCTATGGGATGTGACCCTTGCAGTTCTTTTGGCAAGTTGATCGGAGGCTGAGGAAACCAGCACAAGAGCGGGGACTCCCCTTCCCAGTAAAGGCAGCCATCGCTTGGCACTCATCTGTGCTGCTCACCTTGGGGACACTGTAGACTGTGAAAATCCAGGCCAGGGTGAACGGCAGCATCTCCCCTCCACCGAGATCCCACGGAGATTTGCCCTTAATCAAATGATCCATCCCTCCGACTGGGCTGGTGGAGGGAGCTAAGCAGTGGGGGTGGCGGAGGAGGAGAGGCAAGTCTTGCATTCACTTGGCACCAGAGAGCACACAGACAGTAAATTCAGTGCTAACTGCTCCATCTGGAATTGAACCAAGAGCCTCCCCCGCTCCAGTGCAGAGGCTCAGAGAGAGGCTTCTGATTTCCCGGAGACCTTTGGGGAAGCCCCGTGGGGTAACAGGACCCAGCCAGTGCCGTGGGAAGGCCACCCCTGCAGCTTGGGGGAAGGTGTGTACCTGTTACGTCATGCCACCACTTCTCCACCACCAAGTCATTTTTATCATTCAATGGGTGGGTGGGGAACTTTTGAATAACTCAGTAGGTAATGTTTTATAGTCAAACAGTGCATTACAGGCTATTTCAGTGGCGGCCCCTGGAACATTTGGGGCTTCGTGTTTCTGGATGCCAATTCTTCGTGATGCATCGTACAAAGACTGTGCGTTCACGTGGCCAGTCCTCAGACTGCGGGGCCTCGGGAGGTGCTGGCGCCAGTTCAGAACCCAGACGAAGAGGAGAAAGGGCCGCACGGTGCCCCGCTCCTTGAGCCTTCCTGGGTGAAAATGGCTCCGGGCTTCAAAAGATTTTCTTTTTCATCTGGTCTCCCAGGGGTAGTCCCTCTGTCATACCTCCCTGTCTCCAGACCTCTGGTGTGTGTGACTCTGGGCTCTGAGCCGAGGCCCGGGAAGCAGGAACTTCAAGGTTGACAGCTCAGTTTGCCTTCTGGCCTCGTGTGTCCTGGGCCAGCAGCTCGGTCCCTGTGAGCCCATTTCCAGGGCTTTGTCTAAACCCAGTTACAAAGCCACAGCCCCAGACCGGGCAGAGCGTGTCCAGGCCCTTAGGAAGAACATGTGTGAACTTTATTTGTAGACTTCCTGTCTCTTGCTCTGGCAAAAGAAATGGGGAGCCCTTGGAGGTACCAAGGGTGGCAAGACTCAAGAGTAAAGAACCCCTGCTTGGACTCATCGTTTATTTGTGCAAGCACGTAGACTCACTGAGTGCACTTATATTTAGTGCTTACTGTATACCTAGCACCCTTCTGGGCATTGCTGAGTCAAGACAGGGAAGAAACAGAGAAAATGTTGCCTGACACCCAGAGAGCTAATATTCTACTGAAGCAATGATGTAACAGACCAGAAAATGTAACAGACCACTCCAGTGCTCGTCAGCACTGATGGATGGGGGGAGAGGTGGAAGTCCTATTTCATGCATGAGAAGCAATATGCTTCTGATTCATTAAGCTCCTCTGTCCTCGGGGTCAGTAAACCCACTTCTCTTAAACTGATAGAGCCTCCCACACTCTGACTTTAAGCCCCCATGTGTATTTAGGGAAATTTAGCTGAACAATTCTGAATAATGTGAAGTGTGATCATCAAAAAGAAATTAAGTAGCTCTGTGAAAAGCCAAGTACATTTTCAGGAATCTACTTGACGTTTTCCCATCCACCTGTTTTCTGCAAAAGGGAGCATTTAGAAAGAGACTTCAGCCCAAACCAAATGAATAGAGGTCAGAACTCAACCCAGCAAAGTTCAAGTATATTATAAACCTGGCAAATAGCATTTTCACGTTCTGTATATAAAGATGATTTTTTACTTGTTGGCCAGTGTATTTGACTCCTAAGATTGCCACTTTTGAGGGTAAGGAAAGAAGGAGAAATTCAGGCACCTGCGACTGGTGCTTGAAACAGGAAATGCTTTAAGAGACAATATCTTCATTACAATAAATATGTTATCAATGCCAGAGGTGGCTCAGAGCTCTGGTTGATCTCAGTCCAACCATTCCTATGGGTCTAGTTGATTTTCCTCTTAAAATATCTTTAATTATTTCAAGCAGCAGTGGTTTCATAACCTAAAGTTTCCAATGAAATATTTTAGGTGTGCACCTCAAAAACTCCAAAGAGACTCTGGAAGGTTTCCTATTTGGGAAAAACAAACATAAAGGTCAAGCACGGTGGAAGCAAGTATCCAAGTAACTAGGTGACTTTAGGCAAGGCCACATGCCTCCTGTAGCTTTGGTCTCCTCATTTATAGCCCAAGGAAGGTGCATTTCATTCTGTCGCCCAAACCTTCAACAACAGCCATGAAATAGAGGGAGTTCTCTTCTGCACAGATTCAGGGACAAGTTCTCTCTATCCACGTGAACTCTGTCTTCATTTTTCAACCACTGTTCACCGAGCACCAGCGGTGGCCCAGGCTGGATGCTAAGGCACAGAGGATGCAAAGGGGAGGGAGGCCCCGTTCCTGCCCTCGTGAGCTTTCCGCCCAGTTGAGGAAACTGACAGTCACGGGGTAATGCAGGAAGGCTTCTGGAATGCTTCAGGAGAACAGGGCAGGGGCTTTCTCATTCACAGGGCTTCAGAAGGGAACTGGCTCTGAGTGCACAGAAGTGGGGGGGAGGTGAGGAAGGGGAGGAGTGAGAGGTGTCCGGATGCGGGTGCGGGGCTCAAGCAGAGCAAACAGCAGGTGGAGAGATGCGGGCTGGAGAGTGCAGGGCACATTGGAGAGTTCTGGTAGGCAGGGCAGGGTCCAGATGTGCCCCTTATGCCGCAATAAGTTTGGGTTATTCTTAAAGATAGTGAGGATCCGCTGAAGGAATTAAGCAAAAATCGGAGGTGAGTCTATGTCCTTAAGGCCACTCTGGCAGCAGGGGATAGTTTCAGTTACCTAAGCCAGGTCAGCAATGGCCATTACCTAAGCAATGGCCAAATAAAATAGAGATGAGGACAGAGTTGAAAGATATTCAGGAGGTAGAATATTAAAGAGCTAGTAATAGATCATTGAGAGTTCTGATGGCTCTCCTATCCTATGGGTGATGTTTTCAAGGCACTCAACAATGCTGCTACATAATCGCCCATTGTGTGTCTCTGTGCTAGCCTGCAAGCTTGCGAGGTGAGGGGGGATAGTGTCTGTGCCTTTCTTGGCCACCATTGTATCTCTGGGACTTAGAGTGATGCCTGGCATGTACATGGATAAAGTTTACCCCCTTAGATGAACATGTGTTGGGTGGCTTGTCATTTTCTTTTTAAATATTAAGCTGGTTAAATTTTGACAGTTCAGAATTCTTACCTGAGGCATCCAGGTTAGTAGTGGTAGGAAAAAGAGCCCTTGACGTGGACTCGGGAGATGAAATTGAGTCCCTACCCTTCCCATATGATTTGTGTGACTTGAATAAGTCACTGTGCCCCTGAGCCTTAATTTCTTCATCTGTAAAATAAAGATTATATTAGTATTGGACCTCATAGATTGAGGCGAGAACTAAATGAGGTTACCTGTGACAAAATGCTTGCAGAGTGTCTGACACAAAGTAAACAATTAATGCTAGTTAGACCAGAAGTGTGGAAGGATGTATGAATAGTTGAATAGACGAATGGATGGAAGGATGGATGGATGGATGGATGGATGGATGGAAAGATGGAAGGATGGGTGGCTGGGTAGATGGATGGAAAGATGGCTAGATGACTGGATGGGTGGATGTGTTGATGGATGGATAGGTGGATGGATGGATGGATGGGTATAATGGATGCATAGTCACGTTGGTAATGGAGGAGTGGACAAATGAAAGGAACATTCTGAATAGGTATATCCATCAGGTCATGTTCTTTTTCAGACCAACCTTAATCCTATTTTGTGGGCATCTGTGTAGTAAATTTATTAATCAAAATGTAAAAAGCTACCTGATCTTGGTTTCTGGGAAAGCCTCATGGTCTTCTGCCACTGAATGCTGAAGATTAAAAGTTCTTATTTTAGGTTCTGTCTAGACACCTCTCTAAATAGGAACTTTATGTTAATCTGCAGGTGTTGCTTATGAACAGGTTATTTCTAAATAGTAGCTGGTGAATTAACAAAAAAACCTTCAAGAACAAATAATTCTTATTGAGACCAAGGTCTCCAATGGGAAGATTCTTAGTTTGTCCACTCCTCCCATACCACACCACTGGTTTCCTACCCAATTACCACCAACTCAAATATGCACAGTGGGTATAATTAATTAAATGCATTTTCACTCATTAACTTAAGAACTGGTACATAAGGCCTCCCTTTGGTAGTCTGAAGATCCAGCTACTGGTGCTGCTGATTAAAATGTGAAGCGAAGCTGGCGGGAAACGGGCACGTAATGGGTGGCGGTGCTTTCGCGACGTTTCTTTTAAGGTTTGTCAAATCGTTTCCTGCTGATACTGCTAACCCCCTCATCAGTAGTATAAAATTCATCTGAGAGCATAAAATATATCTGACAGTGGCATACATCAAACCCCAGACTGAACATTCAGAATATAAACTGTATCGAGATTTTGTCACGATCATTGATTTCTGCTTTTCAAGCTGGTTTCTGAGGCAGCCACATAAAAGTTAAATACAAGCTATCTATGGGCTCATTGGATGGCGGTAATTCATTAAGCCAATAGTGGCGTTAATAAATCTGAGCGTAAAGATTGCTTCCACGGACACCCTCAGCTTGGAAACATGCCACTAATCAAAGAGGGTGGCAAAACTAATCTCGTTGGCACGTGGGGGAGGTGAGAAGTAGCTTTGGAGGGTTGCTAAGGGCTGACTTCCAAGGGTATTATTGTATTTCAGCAGCAAGATCGGGTCACTGGGGAGATGAGAGCCCCCTGTGGCCAACCCCACAACAGCTAAGGGCCAGCACATGGGCAGTGATGGCAGCTGGTCCTTTGAACAAAGCTGGGTTTAGTCTTAAACGTGAACCTACTTCTTGAGCCATCTTCAGTTCCATTGATTGATTTCTCCCATCACATTCACTTCTTGACAATTACAAAGCATTTCACATCCAGTGACTTCTTTATTCCCATAGCAATTTTGGGAGGGACAGGCTCTGATTATTATTATCCCCATTCTACAGATGAGAAAACTGAAAGTTAGAAAGCTAACTGATCTGCCCGACGTCCCATAGCTGGCAAAGCTGGGGCCGAGAGCCTGGTTGTCAAAAGCCCAAGCTCCGGGTCCAAATCCCCCTTGGCTCTGCATCCTGGGATAGTTTACTACCCTTTTAGAACCTCGGTTTTCTCAACTGTAAAGTGGATGTAGAAAGAGTAGGTATCTCCTACTTACTGGGAGATTTAATGAGCTCCTAAAGATCAGATGCCTAATGAGCATGTAATACATGTTTGCTGTCATTCAGAGAGAGTATCAGGTTGTATTTAAAAAAAAAAAAAGTCAGTGGAGAGGGTATAGCCCAGTGGTAGAGTGCTTGCTTAGCATGTACAAGATCCTGGGTACAATCCCCAGTACCTCCATTAAAAAGGAAAAAAAAAAAAAAGATAAATAAATAAGTAAACCTGAATACCTCCCCTGCCAAAAAAATTTTCAATAAAATAAAAAATAAAAATTTAAAAAAAAAAAGCAAATTGGACAAGGCCTGGAAAGTAACTAATGGAAATTTAAGTTCCATTTCATACCAGTAGAGGAAAACCTCACCCTTGTCCTGCATTAGTCTGTTCCAACCGTGGAGCACCCTTCTTTGTTGGCATATGTTAAAAGAAGCCCATGATATTTCAGTCCCTTTCAGCTGTGACTCATTATTGTAAATAGCGGAGCCATGAGGGGATGAGAAAAGAATTTAAATACACTGATGGACAGAATTTTTAGGGAAAGTGATACATAAGAAGATAAAAAGCAATCAGAAAAATTTGCATAAACCCTTGTGATCTCAGAGGTCATCTATTTGGGAGTCTACTAATGGAAATATGTCGTTTAGAATTCTGGGTGATTATTTAATTGAAAAGGAAAGAATTTAAATGGATCAAGTCAGAGGAGTGGAGTAGATTTATGTCAACTGCAACAGAAAAAATGCATGTTTCTTTGGGGGAAAATTGGTCTATTCATATATAAGTTGCAATTTAGGATGGAGTAGTAAATTTGATCATTTGTCAGGATTTGGTTCAGCATGTTAAAATCTGTTGATATTCATGCACTTTATGAATTTATTTTTTTTAAATCAGCTTCCTGTCACACTCTTATTCTATTTAGGAAATAGGATGGTTTCATATCCATTAATTTACTTGAACTTTACAATGACCCTCGGAAGAAGGTGTTACCATTCCCACTTTACAGGAGAGTATAATCTATACTTACTGAGGGCAGGGACCCAGGGTTTTTGTCTTTTTTTTTTTTTTTTTAATCTCCAGTGCCTGACTAATAAAAATGTAGGTTGAAAATTCCAGCAGAAGCTCCTAAATGTCCTGCTTAAGACATCGATCTTTTCCTAAAAGGCAGCACAGAGCAGAGGTTTAAGTTCCGGCTTTACCATCAGCTGTCCTTGAGTTCAAACCCGAGCTCTGCCACTTACTGACAATGTGACCTTTGGAATTTATTCCTTGGAACCGTAGCTTATAACGGTGTTAATGATACCTACCTCATGGAGTTGTTATAATAATTAAATTTCAAGGTGATAAAATGAGGAGAGAAACGTAGAGTGCTGGGTACAATACCGACATAGATTACTGCTCTAAAATTGTGGTTTTCACTATCTCATGAGGATACTTAGAAATGCTAGGGTAAGCATCCTATTTGACCATTGCTAAAAAAAAAATATTTAAAAAAAAATGCCTTCATCATCAGATTCAAAATTAACCGGAATAAACTGAGTAACTGGTTTATTGCTAGCCGAGGAGCAGAATCCAGGGGTCTCACATGGCAGCCAGGCAGGAATTCTTTTAGAGCTCCTGTGAAAGGCCCTCCTCTAATTTAATGCAATTCGCTGGGATTAATAAGCAGCAGGGAACCCAGTGTGAGGCCGCCTGCTGCCTTTCATACTGAGGCCATTCACTTTATTATATTCTAGGACATCATATAGACCTTTTGCCGCGTGGGGAGAAAAATCTGCTCACTTAATTTCCAAGTAAGGGATAATTAGTACCGGTCCCGAGTCATAGTTACAGGCTTCCAACATCTTCCTCAGGGCGTGCTGTTAGGGTATTTGCAAATTCCCTGGCCATCTCTGGGACTTTCAGGGTAGTCAGACTGAGCTGCAGTCAGCTCCTGCTTCAACATCACTGGTGAGGATCTTTAAAATATATTAATAGCATGGCCATGCGTAATGAAAAATTGTGTGACTGATATCAGTAGATGTGAGGGGTTAAGGGTAAGTGAGCGAGAGCTGTGAGTTGGCCAAGTTGGGTGGTAGGTGGAGGGTCAGGAGAAAAGAGACTGATATTTAATGAGCCTCTGCAAGGCACCAGGTTTTCAGCTGGTGCTGCATGAATGTCAGCCCACCTTGTCCTCTCAACCTCCCCATGAAGCCCTCACCAGGGCCCCTGTGACCAGGACTGTCAGATGCTCAGTCCCGTTGACTTGGCTTAACAGAGGGTTCTAACAAGGCCTCCTTTAAGCACTTTCTCCGCGTGGCCGTCAGGATCTCACACCCACTTCTCCCCTCCCACTTCTCTTGCCGCTCCCCCTGCCCAGTCTCTTTTGCTTCTTTCTCCTTATGCCCCTGACCTCCAAATGCTGGAGGACCCAGGGCTCGGTCCTGGGGCCTTTCCTTCTCCATCAACGTGCACTTGTTAGGAGGTTTCATTCAGTCCGATGCCTCTAAATAACACCTAGAGGCTGACAACTTCCAAATGCACATTTCCAGCTCAGATCCATCGCCGGAACTCCAGGCTCGTGTGTCCCACTGCCCACTTGCCATCTCCATGTAGATGTCTAAAATGCATCTTGAAATAAGCATACACCCTCCTCCCAAACCTGCACCTCCCACGGCCTTCCCCTCTCAGGAGGTGACATTTTCACTCTTCCAGTTGCTTAAATCCAAAGCCTTCAGCTCCTCCTGGACTCCCCTCTCTCTCACACATGCTGCATCAGCAAGTCCTGTGGCTCTACTTTCGGTATCTCTCTAGAACCTAATGACTTCTCTCCATGCTCCAACCCCCTTCCTCCCTCCCCGCGACTGTCTTTCAAGCCACCATCACAACTCGCTAGACACACGGTTTGCCGCCTCCACGCTTGTCCCCTCGAGTCCTCTCCACACAGCGTCCCTGGGAGCATTTTAAAGCATAAATCATCTGATGTTGTTCCTCTGCCCAAAACGATTCAGCGGCTCCCATCTCACTCAGAGTCAGAGCCACAGTCCTCACAAGTCCTTAACTGCTCAGACAAGCCGAGAACTCTCCTATTTCTGAGCCTTTGCCCTGTTTACTAACCTGTCTCTGCCGCTAGACTGTGACCATGTGGGGACGGGGACTGGGCTTCCTCCGTCCCTTGGTCTCCAGCACCTCATCCACCACCCAGTATAAAGCAGAGGAGGAACCACTGGGAGGCACTTGCTCCGGACCCAGTGCAGTTCTGAACCATTTATGCTCATCATCTGATTTAAACTTCACAACAACCCTATGAGATAAACGTTTTCAGTATTGCCATTTTACAGATGACAAAACTGAGGCATAGAGAAGCCAAGTGCCTTTCCCTAAGTCACAGGCCTGGTGGAGGTAGACCAGGGATTCGACCCCAGGCAGTCTGGTTCCAAAGGCAAGGATGTGCTTTTAGCTAGTACATTATCCTGACTCTTATAAGGGTGCCCTTGGCAGATGGGTGATGGCTGAATAAAAGAATAAATAAGGGAGTGGCAATGATTATAACTAGCACACATGAGCACCCGCTGCGGGCTAGGCACCAGGATGCCTTAGATTACACTCCACGCGTAGACCATTGACTGAGGGGTGTGCTGGGGGATAGTCCTGTAAGGGAGTGGGGAAGTCAGGACTGGGCGGGAAAAGTTTGTAGGCAACGTGGTTTGCCCCTGATGCCTACAGGGGACTTTGGAGCTGGGGTGGCCCTTCAGAGGGGTCCCAAGTGGAGACAGAGGGGCTCGGCTTTTGTATCCAAGTCACTGGCCAAGGGCTGGTCCCTGGGTGGAGGTGTACCCTTGGGTGAGGCAGGCGTCCCCACAGCAGAGGGTGATTGCTGGTGAGCGGGGCAGCTGGGAGCCGGCAGTGGCTGATATCCTAGCCCTGGGAGGTGAACACAAGGGCCCTGACACGGAGCACTAGGAAGAACACTGTGGTATCCACCAGACAGACTGACGATTTTGCATAATATCTCATTTAATCCTCATCACCATCCTACAATGAGTTATATGTCTGTTATCCCCACTTTATAATAGGACAAATGGGAGCCTGGAGAAGTTAACTTTATAATAGGACAAATGGGAGCCTGGAGAAGTTAAGCTGCTGGCCTCAAGCTAATCACCTAGGAAGGTGAAGCTGGGCCTGAGTGAGTGGCCAGACCGTCCCCCCAAGTCGCTGCCCAGGCCTGTGTCCATCATCTTATTGCTGAGCAGTGATGAGTGTGGGCGTGGGTGTGGGCTTCCATCACCTGGGGCTGCCCCGAGTCCCATCTCCTCTTGTTAAATTACTGCCCCTGCCTCGAGCACATGCTCCTTCCCACTCCCTGAGCCTCTGGTGGGGCCACCAACCTGACTCACTGGGGCCTTCGGGATAGGCACACATACCAGGCCTGGCCAACCACGTAGCGCCATGTCCTGGCCCAGGGGTAGGCCAGCTCTTCCCTGGGAGCAACTGGAGAGGGAAGCTCCCTCTTCCCAGGTAGCTAACGTAGAGACAGGTAAGCCTGGAGCTGCCTCTCGCCACGTCCCCCAGCCTCCTCCACGTGCAGAAAGGCCACTAGCATAAGAGAGAATGAGAAAAAAGGAGCCAGAAAGACAGAGATCTGATGGCTTTACTTAAGCGTCTGGAATTCCTGATTTACCTCTAAATTTCCCAGTTTTATGAACCGATAAGTATCCCGTTGGCATCTAAGCTAGTACACATTGACTTTCTTTCCTTCCAGGTGGGATGACAGCCTTACATCAAGGTGCAAGTTTCAGTAATGTATTAGTAAGTTTTTGCTACATAACAAACAGCCTCAGAATCATAAGGGCTCGCAACCATATCCGTTTTTCGCATTTACGCAGCTGCATGTTGGTGAGGGGATGGCTCGGGTTTGGCTGGGCTTTAGTCCAGACTGTAGGTCTGGTTCAGGTTGGTCCCCTGTGTCTCCATCCGGGGCTGAGACTGGAGAGGAAATTGCCTGCAACTTGCTTTTCTCACGGAGGATTGCAGGGGCACAAGAGGCCAGGCCAGGCCAGACCGCGATGACACTTGAGGTCACAGCCTGCTGCAATTCCGCTAACATTCCAGGGGCCAAAGCCAGTCACATGGACAAGCCTATCCATGGGGCGGAGAAAGGTACTCTGCTTGTGCTGGTGAGTGGTGCTTAAAAGTCACAAGGGAAAGGGCAGGATGGATAATACCATTGTCGAAAGGGAGGAGGGATTAGGAACAATAATTCGGTCTAGCACAGAGAGGCCAGAGGAATGAGGAGAGGATGCCCAATGGTTCCTGAGGCGGCAGAACATCCCAGCCCATCACACCGATGTCAGCGAAGGTGTCATGTCACCGCATCCCCAAGAGAAGACCGGCTTCTGCTGACTGTTAGAATTACAGTGGAGTCAGCTGAACCCCAACACCTTCTCAGAACGGCACACGCCATCTCCAGGCAGCAGCTCCGTGTGCAGGGAAACCAGATCCTTTCTGAGAGATCAAAATCAATTTTAAATAGACACAGCTGTTCCCTAGTGGGGCATCAGAAGGGAAGGGGGAGACAATAGAGGAAATGTTTAGTTTCTTTTTATTTTACGTTGTTAGAAAAACCAAAGAGGATTTTTAAGGTTTGATTATTAATTTCTGGAAGACTCGGTTGCCAAGTTTGCTATCATTTTCCAGAAAAAGAAGTGGAATGATCAAAGGGACCCTTCATAGCAGCGGTTTTCACCTCATATTGAGTTTGGAAGCTTTTCACAACAGAACGATCAGAAATAGAGCTGGTTTGTTGTTTTTGATGTGCCCCGCAGATGGATAAATCAAATGTCACAATTTATTTCAGTTCAGCAAATGTTTACTGAACATCTCCCATGGCCATGTGCTCACTTATAAAAACATAAACAAGTAGGAATAATAATGTTGCTACTCCATGGCTGGGTCATCTGGGCAAGTCACACGATCTTCCTGGCTCTCCGTTTCTTCATCTGTAAAGAAACTGTGTTTGACCTATGAACTCTGAGGTCCCTTCCAGATCTAAAATCTAGTCTGCCAACTGGGTAATGTTCTTTTTTCACTTGCTGGTAATTAAAATTAGAAAGGTGTGCACGAAGGAGAGCATAGTGGCTGAAGCTGTGAGCATCCTAGGACTGAAGTGGGATGCTCAAGTGTCCTCCCAGTGGGAGAGCTAAGAATTTCTGGAGCAGACGACTGATGACTGCATTCACAGTCACTGGTCCCCTTCCACGCACCTCTCCAGAAAAGGGTTCATTGTTCTGTTACCATCCTCAGTTCAGGGGTGTATGTAAATCCTCTCTTTACTCTGCTTTTTGGCTTCGACAGTACAAATGGCAAATTGGTGATACAAAATAGCAGTAAAGTGGAACCACCGGCGCCCCATTGCCACGTGTCCCCGCCCTGCCACTCATTAGTTGTATGACCTTTGGTAGCCTGACCTCCCTGAGCTTCAGTTTTCTTATCTGTAAAAAGAGGATAATCATAGTAGCTTCTTCCTCAGAGGGTGGTTATAAAGGACGTTAAGTACTGAGCGCAGATGTAAGAACCCACTAGAATCATGAGTATCAGTGTCATAGCCCCCCTTCCACGCACACTTTCAAGCAAAAACGAATTCCGAATCTGCCAGCTCATTTAGCCTCTTCTAAAAAAGTCTAGAACACTTCTAAAAAGAGAGGGTTTATACCATCCCTGGAATTTAACGAAAAATGTAAAATAACTTCATTCAGTGTTCTTCATATAAAAGCGTACTTAGATTTGTAAGAGTATGTGTTTCTCTGAACTAAGACAGTATAATTTAAAAATCTTAAAAAAAAAATCCCAGTTCCATGATAGAAACCCTCTGATTTAAGGTGAAAATCCTATGTGTGATCATTTCCTGTTAAGTTTCCAAAAGGCACTAACGCCCAGGAGAGCCAGGGCTCCGTCCTCCGGGTCTATGCCCTCTGCCAGGGCTCCACACACCTGGAGGAAGGGCACACGTCTTTCCTAATCTGTACTTTGGTGCTCCGCAGGTTAGTCAGGGCCCTGGACTGGTCCATCTTTTAGCAGATGCTGAAGTTCACGCTTTGATTTGATGCCTCCTAATGAATAACAGGATGAGAACCTAGATCTGTCTTTCTTTTCTTCCCAAAAGCTGCCCGGAGGACTCAGGCTCGCCACTCTTCCCCACAGCTATCGGGCTTGCAGTGTTAAGTGACTTTCTGCAGGACTCCCTGGGGGCTCCTCACTGGCTCGGGGAAGAATGCAGCTCTGTTTCTATTTTCCAGACAGTCTCATCTCTTTGATACAGGACAGCTGTTTCAGAGGCTGCGCAGAGGCATGCCTGCACTTAGGATCCCAGTGGTGTGAGCGGCTAGGTGTGGGACCAGTGTGCTGCATGGAGGGTTGGGTCCAGGGCTGTGGACGTGGGTGCAGGATGCCAGGGCAGGATGCCAGGGCAGGATGCCAGGGAGCACGTGGCCAGGAGAAAGAGTGAGCCCCTCCCCTCAGCACTTGTTTTTACATCTCCACCCACCCCTTTTAAAACCCATCGGTAGCTAGCTGTTCCTGGGCAAAGGTGTCAGAGTACCACTTTACGACCGAGATGGCTGAGGGTGCTGACCGAAAGCATGATAATTGACATCGCTCTGCGCACATACGGTCCCCTCTTGAACTGCACACGCGCCTAATGACATGGCCTTGTGGCTCCAAATATTGGGATATAAATTGTTTTACATCCCCCCAGCACAAAATAAGGCAGGTAAACAGATAAAGGGGCAGTTCATTGAGATAAACATGGCAACTTCACACTTTGCTGCCTGGAGACACATTATCCCAGTGAGCTGAACGTTGGGTAAGATAGCTGTCTTCTAACTACATGTACAGCTGGACGGCTAATCCTGAGTATCAGGGCAGATGGTCACAGGTACAGGCCTTCATGGCACACCAGATTGAAGTCTATACTATTTGGCTAATAAATATTTTTCCCAGGGCACTTCAGTGCTGGAAAGGTTTAGTGTTGACTCAGGGGGCAAGATTCCAAGGCCCTTTCCCACTCCAGCTGCTTCCAGTTCCTGAAGAGGGATTGTACACATCACCGTATCTGAGACGCTTCTGTGATGAGTTGTCCAGGGGCAAGTGGGTCCTAATTCCTTCGGCTGGTTGGTGCCTAATACAGCATCTCCTGTGTGGCCCTTGAGTGAGTGTCGCATTCTTCTTTATTGTCTGGAAGAGGAAGCACTGGTCCTTAGGGGAGACTTACTTGGTGCATAAGTCATCCTAGGAGGAGAGAAAAATGAACTAAGAAGGACGCAGAAGCTCACAAGAATCTGAGTATGGGGTTGGTGGTGGGGAGAAGAAATGAGCGGAAAAAACTCTCCTGCTGAAGATATCATTCAGTTAAATAAACAAGAGCGAGCGCACAACTGGGGAGGAAGTCCTGAAAATTCCATTCTTGGGAAATCCTCCCCTGCTTCTTACCAAGTCTAGAGCACTTCTGTTTAAAAAAGTATTGCCATCACTGCCCCTTCCCCCACTGCAGTGAAGAACTTTTATAGGATGGCGATCCCAAGAATAATACCATGAGTGAGAAAAAAATAAATTGCCCATTTAGGGTAGGTCTGTAAAGTATTTCAAGCCACTGGGGTACCATTTCAAGAACCAAAAGAACTAATTTACCAAATGGGTCCCCAGGGCCTAGAAGAACTAATACACTGGCCACTGAGGAGCGGCTCCCTCGCCTGCTTCTCCATCAGATCAGTGCCTTTGCAGAGAATGAAGGACGTGGGGTTGGAAGGGACACCGAAGGTCCCTCAGGGCATCAGCACGCGCCTGGGTGAGACTGCCTTCATGGACTGTAGGGGGAATCAGGGAAGAAAGAAGAGGAAGAGACTTTAGAATCAGACACACTTGGGTTTGAATCTGGTTCTGCTACGTGTTAGCTGGGTGAGTTGTGAGCAAGCCTTCCGAGCCTGAGATTTTCTTCTGATCGGCGGATTGGGGGTTATATGCCCATCTTCAGTGCTGGGACGATGCAGTCTGAGTTAGCGGAAATAAACGGACACGCACAGTGGCGGGCCGTAGTGGGCGTCCAAAGAATGGGAGCTGCCCTTACAGCTCTCACTGTCCCCATCACCATCATCATGATCTCCATCATCTGAGCCTGCATCCTTGGCGGCATCTATGGAATCCTTTCCAGACACCAAGTGCTCTGCCAGATGCTTCACGTGCGTTGTCTCCTTGAATTCCTCAACAAGTCCATGAAGTAGGCAGACTTACCTTATCCCAATATTATTCCATTCTACTAAGGAGGTAGTTGAGGCTCAGAAAAGTTAAGTAGCTCATCCAATGTCACAGCGCTAGTGAGTGGCAAGGCTGGGACGCGAACCCTTGTCTGACTAAATCCGGAGCCTGTGGAGTTGAAGTTACCCTCGCCCTCGGGGAAGGGTGAGATCACTGACGAGGTCAGCTAGCATGGTCCGGCCGTTAGGCTGGAGAGGAGTGCTTTGCTGAGACGAGGAATTGAAGCTGAAGACTGAATGGCTGGAAGACTTGAGGCTGTTCTCTTTAGCCTTGTTGAGGGCGCCTCCCAGAGACTGCTTTGGGCAGCTGGAAAATAAAATGGTGCCCAACCCATGGGGACAGCCAAAACATGACAGGGCAGGAGGACCCGCAAGGTACCTGGGGGTCGGACCAGTTCTTTGGGATGTTGTGATGGGTCTCTGCAGATGGACATATTTGTCTCAGGGTTTTGTATTTTACTGGCTGTTGCTGTTGGTCCGTGGGAGCTATGGCAGAGCCAAGAGCCAAGAGTCCAGACCATCAGGCACAGTCTCTTGTAAGCCCTGTATCACGCCCAATGAGAAACAGATAAAAAAACCAGGCAACATTCAAAGATGGGGGAAATGCACTTCCATCAGGAAGTAAGTAAATATATATGCTTATGTGTTTACGCCTGTGGTTACTATGCACAGTTAATATTTATCTATTCCATACATAGGAGCTTCTGAATTATAAGTGATTATTAATGGACTGTTTGCAAATGAAAAGCATGCAGAAGTGACTCAGTTGGTGAAATATACACACAGAAGGCAGGGCCTGACCAACTTCTCGACCTTTAGATGAGAAATTGCTTGGGGAGTCAAGAGGAGGGTGGCAGTCTTCATACTAATAACTGTGCTCTGTGTCCACGCTGCAGTGTGTGTGGTGCGTGTGTATACTGTGCACAGATATCTATGTGTACACACACACACACACCACGCGTATATAATAGGCACCTGCACATGTACCTCCCCATCTTAAAGCTGCAGGCTGTTTCCTTAAGCCCCACAATTGCTCTCCCCTGCTTTCCCTCCTAGCTTTTTCTCTATATCCCTTCATTTCACGACAGCGGTTTTCAGGGCAACTAATGCCTGTGGGGCGCTGCTGGGAAGAGAATATAGCTTAGCGGTTGGTGTTCACCACCTGCGCGCTCTTCTCCATGCCCTTGACTCTGTCCCCCTCCTGGTCTTCTCACCCAGAGCCCAGAGACCTGATTGCCTCCGTCTGGGAGATGCTTTGGCCTTTTCCCCAGAGCACATGTTAAAACCCACTCAGCCAAAGTAAACCGTGTAAATGTACAAAAGATACATCTCCTAGATTGGCCGGGATTCACATGTGACAATTCGAATAAACAGAGCATCCACCTGCAGAGAGGGAGGGTGATTCCCCGGGGACTCTTGCTGGAGGGGGCTGGGAAGACACAGGACAGACAGCATTGAGAAGAGGAAGAGCAGGGAGCCCTCGCAGCCATTCCTGGGGCTCAGAGTTTCCTCGAATAGATGCAACTGACAGGCGTGCACGAGCTTTCTGAGCCGCTGCACCGGGGACCCAGGGCAGTGAGGCTCCAACTTCACTGTGCACCAGACACTCCGGGGAAGCTCATTGCAAATGCAGATACCCAGAACCTCCCCCAGAGATTCTGGTTGGTCAGGATTAGGGCCCGGGATTTACATTTTAACGTGCCTCTTCTGGGAACTCCACATCAAGGGGTCTTCAGCCTCACTTTAAGAAACACTGGAAGCAGCCTGAGGTCCAGAGGTATGCCTTGCAGAGCCTGGTAAGGGACAGTGTTTGCAGGAAGTGCAGGAGGCAGGGCCACACTTCTCCCTGGCTCCTGTGGGCAGCTGCATGCTGACTCGAAGAAGCATCAGAGCGTCTCAGGACGCCTGGGCTTCTCTTTCAGACCTCCCCTGTACCGCCCTGTCCCACGTATGAACTTAACCTTGCGTGGAGAAGCACGTGAGTGCTGCCTCCAGTTCCTGAGCCAGACAGAAACCAGGTGCCTGAGTGACTCAGAGAGAAAGCGAGGCCACATGTGGGGATACCTGAGTCCTGGCTTCAGCTCATCCACTTGACAAACATGTATTGAATGCTGGGGGCTAAGGGGACGGAGGATGTGCAGATAAGGGGCTTGTCTCACCGACTTGTTAGTCCAGTTTTGTGGTCTTAGGACAAACTCTTGAACCTCAGTGTTTTACTCCACCAAATTCAGATTCCAGGCACCCCGTCCATCTGAGGAAGTTGTTGCAAAGATAAAATAAGAGAAATGTGAAAGTACTTTGGAGAGTAAGAGGTGGCTTGAATTGCTGGCAAAACCCAAGATGAGAAGGGTTTTGATGATGGAAGCAAGAATCTTGGTGGATATGTAGTTATGCGGACAGGGAGATGAACATGCTCAGCCAGCCACCAACTCTTTGGAGACCAAAGCCTCTGTTTCTCCATCAGTAAACAATGAGGGTGCTGGAGCAAAGGACCCCAAAGTTGCCTTCTAGGACCAAATAGCATCATTTGGTTGTAGGATGGGGCTAATGTGTATATACTGGGTTTCCTGGGACAGTTCCAATTTATGCCACTTGTTCCAGCTTCATTACTCATAGCACCCTCTTTCCATCTCAGAAGTGTCCCAGTTTGGACATTACATTATAAAGTCACTCTATTTATGGAAGAAGGGAGCTGCAGATGACACTGCTGTCAGCAATGAATTAGGCTCTTTGCCTTGGTTCTCACTAGAAATTTTCTTTGTCTGAGCTACGATGGTTTTACAGACTTTCCAAAATGCCCAGGCAAGCTTTGACGGCACCTAATGTGCGTGGCACAGTTCGCTCATTCTGCTCGGGAAGATCAGTCATGCAGCACGTGCTGTCGGGGACTGGTGACCGCATAAAGGCCAGTGCACTGCCTGAGCCTTGGATGGGGTTTGGCTGATGGGGAGAGATGGCAACCAGTGACACTGGGAAGACGGCAGCAGGTCCCTGGGGAGCAAGCCCGTTTACTAGCTTGGTTCTTAATTAACATCAGCCTACTGCGACGGGAGGTGGGGGCTACGCTAGGAACATGCTGACGGGAGGCTCTTGAAACAAAACGCACAGTGCTGGTAAGTTCTCATAATTGTGAACCCCAAAGAGAGAGAGCTGCGGATGACAGACAGCCTTGGAGCTGGTCACCCGACAGTTTATGTGTGTCATCCAAGAAATGAGTTGTAAACGCGTATCAGCCCGACAGATGGGCAAGTGGGAAAGGATGCGGATTCTGGGACTATTTTGTTAGCTGAGATCACCCAGGGAGGAGCGCTGGTGGATGGTGGGGGGAAGAAAGGTAGAGCAGGTAAACTTTTCTGTTTAAATCAAGTAGATTCTAGAGGGTAACTGATCTCAGACTTCCTGTCTGAGATCTGATCCTTTTGCATGTGGGTGAACATAAGGCAACACAGCTTGGAAAAGCCCCTTTTTTCACATCAAGGAAAAAAAAATCTCAAAAAATAAAATTCTTTAAAATCCTAGGAGGCACCCCAGGAGTTTCTAAGGCGAGTTCCTTCAAACTTCAGAGGCTGTACCACAATTGGAGAAGAGGAGGCAGGGAGAGAGGAGAAGGGGCCCCACAAATCAGTCTGCTTCTCTCTTGGTTAGATTTTTGGGTTCAGCTTGTTTTGCTTTGGCTTGATTTGGAGATGCTGGTATGTGGGAATCATCTCATTGAGGAGGAAAGTGAGTAACACTTGGTCAGTTTGTTTACTGTACAAACACGCTCACACACAGCCACTTGCAGAGCGCTTGCCATGGGTTAGGTGGCGAGGATGGAAAGAGGGGGTAACACGTAAAAAGCGATCCCCCCTTCTCCCACACAGAGCTCCTAGTGAAGTGGGAGAGAGACAGGTAAACAGATCAATTACTGTGCTTTCTGACGAGTGCTGTACAGAGGTGTGAGCACACACGCGCGCGCGCACACACACACACACACACACACAGCTCTTCAAATAGAACTGCTCTTAATTGTTTTCTTAGAAGGTTTGTTTCCAGGACCCCTCTTTCTCCTTTTTTCCTGGTACTTGTATATATGCTTTTTAAAAATTGAGGTGAAATTCATATAACACAAAATTAACCTTTTTTTTTTGAGGGGGGAGGTAATTAGGTTTATTTATTTATTGTTAGAGGAGGTACTGGCACTGGGGATTGAATCTGGGACCTCATGCATGCTAAGCATGCACTCTACCACTTGAGCTATACACCCCACCCCCCAATTAACCGTTTTAAAGTGAACATTTTATGACATTTAGTCTGTTTACAGTGCTGGGTAACCACAACCTCTATCTAGTTCTGAAGCATTTTCATCATCCCAAAATAAAACTCAGTACCTGTTAAGTAGCTACTCCCCATCCTCCCCTCCCCCACCTCCTTGCAACCATAGATCTGCTTTGTCTCTCTAGATTTACCTATTCTGGATATTTCTTATAAATGGAATCATACAATCTGTGAACTTCTGTGTCTGGCTTCCCTCACTTAGCATAATATTTTCAAGGTTTATCCACATTGTAGCATGTATCAATAGTTAGACCTTTTCATGGCTGAGTAATGTTCCATTGTATGGCTATACCATACAATGTTTGTTTATTAATTGATCTGTTGTCAAATATTTGAGTTGTTTCACCTTCTGGCTGTTGTGAATAGTGCTTTTGTGAACATTTGTGTACAGATTTTTGTTTGAATATTTGTTTTCAACTCTTCAGGGTATACAGGAGTGGAATTGTGGGGTCATATGGGTAATTCCATGTTTAACTTTTTGAGGAACCACCAAACTCTTTTCCACAGTGGCTGAACATGACACCCCCTGCCTTTTGAAGACCCACAAAGTTCTGTAAGTTTTGATGGTTCCTCCATAAGGAAACTGAAAAACTCTAAGGAACTAAATCTTGGTTTATAAATACACCTAGTGGCCTAAGTGCCTTGACTGGCCCAGTGGGTCAGAACTTGTACTAATGAACTTCCCTTGTTCCGGGTTACTGAGACTAAGGTCAGGAGTTCATATTCCCCAGCTGACCAGTTTAGCTGAGTAGAGTGCACAGAGTGAAAAATTAAGTCTGCTGCCACACGCTCCACTACCTAATACTGTCCTGACCTCTTACTAAGCTTGTTAGTGGTCACAGGGGGATGGAGCAAGAGGGTGGTTTTATGGTTCCATCTAAAAAGGGGAAAAAATAATCTAGCATCCAAGACACAGTGGGACTAGCTTGGAATCAGATGACTGCTTACTTTCAGTCCTGGTTTCACCTGATTTCTGTGAGCCCCTTGGGGAAACTGCTTAACACCCCCCCCAGAGCCTCAGTTTCCTCATCTTTAAAATGGGAATAATAACCCTCACCCCCCCCCCCACAGAGATGCTAATGCATACTCGGTACTTTGCACACAGTAGGCTTCCAATAAACACTGTTGAAGCTGGAGGGTGAGCATCCTCCCTCTGGCAGAAGCACCGTCAGCTTCTGCAATAGTCTCTCAGCTGCCCTCCCCAGGTTGACCCAGCTGGAATGGTGGTTCTAAGTTCTTCCCTTGTTCCGGGTTACTGGCTGTTTTAAATTGTCCTATTTGCATGGAATGAAGCTTGCCATGGTAACAAGGTCTGGTGGCTGGAATCCAGGGCCCCACTGAAAAATGCACGGCCTGTGCTCTGGGAGAAAGAGGCGCTTGATGGGTGTATCAACTTTAAGGTTCCCTCAGTTCTCCAGAGAAGAGAGAGGGGGTAAACTGAGTCAGCGGGGCCTCCACACTCAGACTCCCAGGAGGAGGAGAAAGAGGGAAGCCCCAGTGATGCCTTCCAGTCTTCTCTCCCGGCCGAATCCGTTTTGCCCCCCCAATATTTAGCCCAGCTAAGAAGCTTAGGACCTGGCTAGGGCCACCTCGGACGCACACACGGGTTCCAGGCGGTGGGGAGGCCTTAGCGCCACTGGGCCCACCCTGGGGAAGGACGAGGCGCTCCTTCGGAGGAGGAGCGAGGCAGCGCAGGTTGGGGCATCGGAGGAGCTGGTGGAGTGGGGTGGGGTGGACAGAGAGAGGGACGCGGAGCACCAGCCTAGCTCCCCATGCACATTTCCTACCTGCATTTTAAGGATCTGGCAAAGCAAAAACTCCACTTCCGAGCTCGGGCAAGCGGCCCCTCCCCCGGAGCTCCATCCCCGCTCCCCTGCCGGGCCCCTTTTCTGAGTACCCCTCTCTCCCAAGCACCCACCTCCTCCCAGCCATAGCACGGCGCTGGGCGCGAGTTCGCCAGGGCGGGGGCCGCCCCACCGCTCCAGGGAGGGGATCGAGGGCCGGCCTTGGATGAGGCGCCCCCCACCCCTCACCAGGGGCGCCACCTCTGTCCAAGCCGGGCTGCGGGCCGCCGCCCCCACCCTTCGGGGGGTGTGTCCCCGAAGTGGGGGGCGCGGAAGGCCAAAGCAGCGCCCCAACCCCCGGCCCGGGCCCCCTCCCGAGCGCTCAGCGAATGGTAGGCTCCATTGAAAGAGTGCCGGGCGGCGCGCGGTGTCCTTCTCCGAGCAGCTCTCGGCGCCGGGGTCTCGGCGATCGCCGCTCCTCCTCCTCCTCCTTCTCCTCCTCCTCTTTCTCCTCCTCCTCCTCCCCCCTCCGCCTCGCTACCACCGCGGCTCGGCTGGAGGCGCCGCTGTCATTCCTGCGCTGGAGGAGCCGGCGCTGCCGGTGCCTGGGGGTCGGGGCGCGGGGGAGCCGGGCCGCGGGGGACCCAACAGGTAGAGCCGGGGGTGCCCGGCTGCGCGTCCCCCGCGCATCATGCAGCTCTTTGTCACCTCTCTCGCCCCCAGGCCAAAATCCTGAGCATGATGGAAGACAATAAGCAGCTCGCGCTCCGCATCGATGGGGCGGTCCAGTCGGCCAGCCAGGAGGTGACGAACCTGCGAGCCGAACTCACGGCCACCAACCGGAGACTGGCGGAACTGAGCAGCGGCGGCGGCCCGGGCCCGGGCCCGGGAGCGGCGGCCGGCGCCTCGGCGGCGGCGGCGGCGGCGGACTCGGCGGCGGCGAACATGGAGAACCACCAGCACAGCGCGCAAGGTAGGGATCGCCCGGCGCCGGGGGCGGAGGAGAGGCGAGCGAGCAGGACCCGGGCCCGGAGGTGGCCGGGGACTCGACGCGCCCCCACGCCCACGGCGAAATCGCCTCGCATTGTGGCTTGTAACCCTTTCCGCCCGGGGTGGCCGGCGCTGCCTCCCTGCTGGGAGTTGCAGGCTGCTGTCATTAACGAAAGCCCGGGCGCAGCGTGCACGGGTTCACACGGCCACGCCGGCCGGCCGGCCGGGCCAGTGCAGCGCAGCACAGCCGGCAGCTCCCTTCTGGCAGCAGAAAGTGCCCCTTAGATGGCACACAGACCCCAACTCTGTGGGCAAACTTTTCCTGCCCGGGCCTTTGCCCCCACCCCCGGCAGGGGTGAATGCCACAGCTCCCCCCAGTTCCGGAGGCTCCTTCCTTTGGAATGACTCCCTGAGAGGGAGCTCCAGGCTCTGCTGCCGTGTTTGGGGTAGAGGATTGGACTGGTTTGCACTTTTCTCCACGGATGCCAAATCCCTTGTCTCGATTGCATCTGGACTTTATTTTCTCCCCATTTGAGATCGCGCAAGCAGTGGAATATATCGATGCAACGGTAGATGCTGTGCTCAGCAGGGAGTTAAAATTTCTAACAAATGTAAACACTGAGAGCACTTTCCAGGGGGAAATCTTAGACCTCAAAGGCTGAGGATGGGCGTCTGTCGAAATGAAGGCGTAGATGTTGGGTTTCCAGGTAGCGGTTGCTTGAAGGAACTCTTTGCTGTTAAGAGGAGGGAAAAAAGACAGCTGGTCTCTGTTGACATTGACAGTGATGAAGCTCTGAAACCCTCATGTAAGGGTTAAAGGTAGAGGAAACATGCAAAAAAAAAAAAAAAAAAAAGAAAGAAAGAAAAAGAAAAGGGAGTACTGTTTGGTTTCTGTGGATTAAAAAGTACAAGACTAGGCTGGATTTTCAGGATTTTTTTTTTTTGCCTAATTTCCCTTTAAGAAACATTGTCACTGATTATTAATATCATTTGATTAAACTAAACTACTGAAATCCAGAACATGACAGAAAAAAAAAATCCAGCCCAAGAAGGCCACTTGTGTAAATATGTCACTTGATGAAGTATGAGGTACCAATGGCTCAGTGGCTCAAAAGGATTTTCTGGTTTTGTTGTTATTTCAAGAGCTTCTCTTAAGGGTTAAGAGAGTCTGTTTTCATATTAATGCCTTCTCCCCAACAGCTTCTATCTCCTCCTTACCTTCCTGGGGTAGGTGTGCTTTTCTTGGTGTGAGATGTTAAGCCTGAGCATGAGCATTTTACGTTCAATTCCAAGTCAGATCTTAACTTGGTACTTCAGGAGTCCATCAGAAGTCTTAGGAATTGGAGCAGTAATTTGGTACCAAAGTAGCATGACGTAATGGTGGGAAGGAGTTGCGAGCCTGGCGCTTGCTGCACAGTTTTAAAGGTGGGCATCTGATTATTCTGTCATTTATCCCTTGCTATGTCATTGTGTGTGGAAGATGCTGTCCGCTGGCACCCGGGCGAAAAAGGGAAGTTAGATTTCATGGTCATGCTTTACTTTTTATAGGCAGAGACTCTTCCAACCTTAAAGAAATAGCAGAGAACTGGCATTTTTGCTAAGAACCAAAAGCCACGGTAAAGGGGACTGAACAATGCTGGTTTATTTCCCACCGTCTGCCCCTTTCTCAGCCGAGGAAAAGTTAAGTGGCTTTTATCCGAATCCTGGGTCTAGTTGCAGACTGAGCATGCTAAGGAGGTTGGTGCCGCGATGATCTACACACTCCAGTTGGAAATTGTGATACTTAGCTGATGGTTAAATTGTTGTGGTGGAGCCATTGGGAGCTGTTTCCTTTTTTTTTTTTTTTTTTTTTCCCTACCAAAATGCACAAGGCTATGGAAACAGAAATGGAACTGGCTGTTGGATCCCTTGTTATCCCTAAAAATACACGAAACCAGCAGCTCCCTCATCGTCTTAAGAGCATGCCTGCCCTGGCCGGGGACTGTCTGTGGGTGGTTGGATGAGGGATTGTTTTGATTTTTCCTCTGTGTACCATTGGTATTTTTCAAAACCTTTACTAGGGGGAGTTTAATGATTTTATAACCAGAAAATAAAACGTTGAAGGTTTTAACTCAACTTCATGGTTGGCCACATAGTCCTCTAAAATGATGTGAATTTAAACCGATACGATGTCTAAGAATAAAACAAGACCCGCATAGAAATTCGTCATTTCTTTATTGATAGCAATGTTACCTCAGTTCAGTACTTCTTACAGTATTTGGCCTCTGTGAGTTTTTGGCGTTTTGTTTTTATTTTGTTTGGTTTGGTTGTTCTCATGACATGTGGCAGCATTCTGCTGGGACAGAAACCTTCTGCGAACGTGGTCTGGTAGTTTCTTCTGCTGGGGCCTTCGTATTCCTAAAGGAAAAGCACTGCGCTCTCTCCACTTAATTTCAAAGTGTGGTTGATTGGCTTTCTCCTGCTTGTTTGTAACATACCTCCAGGAAGGCTCACAGGAGCTCAGGTCCTGGGGCTTCCTGACTGTTGTTCCGAATTAGTCTTCTGTTTTAATTTTGCCTATGTCGGTTTGATTCAATGGGCTCAAACCCTTTGAGCATTTAGTGCTATTGAGTTATCACTTTTCAAATCAAGGTTTTGAATGAAATGAATATCTTTCAAAATGCAACTGTATAAGTCATCTTTTATCCAGAGGGCATCATTCACATATTAAATGCATGCTAATGTCCTTTTAATAATATTAGCACAAATGGTTACAGGGAAGAGTCACCTTTTGCTCTCCCTGCCGAGAAAACGTTAGATCCACTTTCAAATTTTTTGGTTAAAACAATGTTTTTCTCTAATGAATTAAACAAGCTCACCAGTCCACCACCAATGGATGTTTTGTTCCGGTGAGGATATCTGACAGTAGGTAAGTTGATGAAGAAAACTTGGATTTTCCTAGAGAGTTAATGCAGTGTGTCATCTAAACAAAATATTAACTTGGTTGGTACCTTCCGTGAGCTGGCATGGTTGCTATGTAACAGAGTCTAGAAAGGGAACTGCTGAAAATCTGGGCTTTCGACACTTTGCAGGATCCCCTTTCAGAATCTGTGTTGAAAGAGCCCTTGGCAGCCAGCCCATCTTCCCTCTCCCTGCTTCGAGTGAGTCGGATAATCCCTAATGAGGATGCTGGCGCACAGGGTGGCACATCTCATGGCTCCAGAGCTGCCTCTTGGGTTGGTGGGGGTCACAACTGCCTTTGACAGGTGGACACAAGGAGGCTTGGGAAGAACAGAGCCAAGCATTTGTTCCAATTTGTCTTGTTGTTGGTAGCCAGAGAACGGATTTGTTTAAAGTAACATTTCTAAGCTGTTTTCCTCAGCGTAACATCTCTGGGAAATGTGTTTAAAATGCTTGCTGTTCTTGGAGGGGAAAATATAGCAGTTTGTTTCTCTGAAAATGTTTTATCTGATGAATGGCTAATATTAGATTCAATTGGTTGCTTTGCTATGCATAGAATACAACAATTAAGCTTCATGGTACCCAACTCAAATAGGTCTTAACTGTATATAACATACATTACTTAAGCCTAGTAGGATGTATACCTACTGCCATCATTTTTGTGGTTTGTTTTTTTTAACGAAATAATTGTATTTATATGCCTATGCAAGTGCTCAGAGCATCTTTCCTGGGTGTTGAGGACTGACTGTCTACTGCATTTGTTAATGGGGATGGGAGAAGGGTCATTTTCCTATACTGCTGTAAATTTCCATAAATGGATGTGAGTTTTATTATTTTTTTTCTCCCCAGGCGTTAAAATAGGCTGTTACTTCAGGTCTGATGTCTCTTATCCAGCATTACTACACCACCGGAAACTCCCCGGTGAAGTGCAGATTACCTTGGGACTGATTGAATGTGTGAGCAGTCTGCAGAGATGCTGGGCACTGTTGCTTTGCAAAATAATTTCTGTCTTTTGGCATCCCCTTCCCAATTCATTCTCCCAAGTAGACGTTTATCTTTTTTTTTTTTTTTTTTTTTTTTTGAGAAAGAGAATTTTCACATGGCAGAGGGGAAGGTACAGAATTTGGCAGAATCTCGGTGGGGTGGGGGAGGCCCTCTGTTAGCTCGCTCTGAAGTTACAGAGCTCATCATGCTTTGGTTTTCCAGCCACATCAATGGGCTGAGAGAGATCTGTCTGTCTTTTCCTCATCTGACAGGCTGTCATGAGGTGAGACTTCACAGGTCCTCCTGAACATTGCCACACACATGGTCACAAAGAGACTGCTTACAGATCAGCACAGCATGGTTGGAATTAGTTATTGATTGGCTATTATTTACTGCCTTTGCATTGTCTTTGGAAAATGCCTTGGGAGGACCCCTTAAGGCAAGTTTCTGGTTCTGGTTAATTTCACGCTTCCACCACTTCCTGATTTACTGAGGTTACTCAAAACTTCTTGGATACTTGGTTTAAGCCAACCTGAGTTGTATAGTGGGAGCCTAGCCCACACATCCTCCCAGTGGAGGGCAAGGCATGTTCTCTCCCTGCCTTTCCCCCCCTCTACTCCCCAAGACTGCTGGCACTTTTTAGGAATCCTGTAGGTTATAATTTGTGACTTCCTGGCTGCCAGTGAGCCTGTAGCAGATGGCCGTGGCGGGCGGGGAGCGCTCATTGGAACACTGCCTGCTCACCATGCAAGTCATAGCCGGCCCAGAAGGTCAAGCCTGGAGGCCTGGCCATATTCATTGCCTATTTTATTTATATTTATTCCTGAGTTATGCAGCTAAGGAAAGTGAAATCAACATGAACTTCTCAGTTCTTTTGAGACCTTTTCCAGGATTGGTTTGTGTGAGCATTAGCACTTGGCTTCTTACCCCCGGCCATCCGTCAGGCAAGAGCGGAACTCATTCTGCCTGCTGAGGCCAGGGAATGCGTTTTTAAGTGATCTTGTAAATGGAAATTAGCCCATACTGTCTGGGCTGGATATGAGGGTGATAACACATGGGATGACAAGGGGTGCCACCAACAGCAGTCGCTGCAGTGCCTTCAGTCATCTGAAGTGCAGGCAGAGAGGGTTCAGGCAGAATCATTTAGGAAAAGACAGCTTCCCTGAAGCCAATAAGGTCACCATCCATTGTGGCAGATTGCACCTGACGATTCAAGGCAGGGAAGCATCCCGCTGGCCCATTTCACCATCCTCCAGGCCCCCTGCCAGGCCCATCTTGACAGTAGAGAAGCTGGAGGGAGACCAGGCAGAGGAATCTCTTCTTCCTCCCCACATGACTGGAAGAGACCGGAACAGCCTTGCCTTTGTATGTGACATCAGATGTCAGTGGCAGACTCCAGGTTGTGTTCTGTGGGCATTCTTGCTCCCTCCTTGGGATCCTAACGTACCAGAAACGTGGAAGAAACTGACCGTTGTTTTAATGAGTTTGGCGAGAACACCTGTTTGAGCACGTGGCATCTGGGTGGTGGGACATCGTTGGTTCTCAATTTGTTTTGGTGACTTTGTTGACTTGGCCTTGCTGAGCTCCGATGGAGCTGGTCACAGTCAGGTCTGCAGGCCTCCGCCCCTTCTGTGCTGGGCAGTCAGGCTGGGAGGGTGGAGAGAGAAGGCGGGAGGAGCCACCCGGCTCCCACCCCTTCGCTCCTCTTCCATCAGAGCTAGCCCTCTACGGGGAGGTCAAGGCTCTCCGTTCCCAACATTGTCTCTCTCTAGAGAGTCTTTGAAGGAATGTGACCCACTGTGAGCCAAGTGCCCTCTAAGGGAAGGTGGGTCCAGAGCTCATATTTCACACTCGCCTCCAGCATTTCATTGTGGTTCTCGGAGCTTACCTCTTGGGTACATCACAAGATACTGGGTGTTCTGGAACCGTTCTGATGCCATGGAGTTCTCCTCTTAATGGTGAAGGTTAATAGTTTAAGAAAGGGCTAAATGTGAACTAGTTTCCGTGCCTTGTCAACCTTTTCAGTAAATAATAACTATCGGGACTTAACACATCAGATATTTTCCTGAGTGCTTAACGTGCTGATTGTATCCGGAGCCTAATGAGGTGGCAACTACTATACCCATTTCTCAGAAAAGGAAACAGACTTGGAGAGGTTAAGTCACCTGTCCACCACGACAGTAATGACTACAGTGGGGGTGATCACAGCAAGCTTCGACATGGTCTTGACTCAGAACCAGGTACTGTTCTAAATGCTTTTCTGAAGGAATGTGTTCAATTTTCGTAATGACTTATGAGGCAGGTGCCACTGTACCCATTTAACATATGAGAAAACGGAGGCACAGAATCGCTCTCTTACTTGCCAGAGGGCCACTGAGTGACCGAGCCCTGGCTCTGGAGTCCGTGCTCTCACTCATCCCACTTTGATGCCCGGGGCACTCAGCGGGCAGTGACTGATCCAGGAATTTAAACCCCTGAGGTCTCTCTGCTGTTTAAACCTGATTCTCTCCTAAACTGGGAAACAGCTTTTGGTTCATTCATTGGGAAGGTGGAGGGAGCTTTAAGCTTGTCTCCATTCTTGATTAATGTTTCCCTAAACCGATGGCCGTTTCTGGGTCCTTAGGTGAAATCTTAGGGGAGCAGGAATACCCCTCCCTTTGGTGTGAGACTAACGGACAAAGAGGGAATTGGGTCCTGCTAGCAAACCAGGAGTCACTTGTCACCAGTGAAAAGAATCATTTTGACTCTGGACTTGGGGCCTCCTACTTCTGAGACTTTGTACACGTTCTTTCTTGGGAAGGATGCATCCAGGCAAAGCTCGAATCATGTGGACCCGTTACTGTCCCTCCTACCCATATCTTTGTCTTTCCTGAGTTCTCTCCCTGTGGCCTCGTGGCCTCCAGTGGCCCAAGCCCATGGCCACCAGAAGATCAATGAACTCCTCACAGACTCATTTCTGCTAGAGCTTCCCAGCCGCGGCACTGTCGACACGGGGGCAGGCCCACTCTGTCGGGAGCGGGGACATCGTGTGCGTCGTGTAGGATGTTCAGCAACATCCCTGTCCTCTGCCCACTAGATGCCAGCAGAACCTTTCACACCCTAGTTGTAACAACCAAATGTGTCTCCAGATGTTGCCACATGTCCACCAGGGGCCACGTCATCCCTGGTTGAGAACCACCGTTTACGCCAGGCATTGGAGGAGACCCCGGCTGTGAGTCTTAGGTTGGCAGCTGTGAGAGCAGAGAGTTTCGCCTGTCTGTTTTCTGCTCCATTCACAGCAGCTAGAACAGTGCCTGGCACATAGCGAGAGCTCAGTAAACAGCTGTTGGATGGATGAATGAATGAATGATTACTAACGGAATTTGATCACATTTTACATGAAGGTTGTTGACTTGACGATGGATGATTTGAAGTGTTTATTTGCTGTATGTCAACACTAATACGGTTCTCAACCCTTTCCCTGTATTACCTCAATCAGCCCTTTAAACTACCTTCCGAGGTAAGTACTGCATTTGCCATCTTACAGATGAGAAAACTGAGGCCCAGAAAGGTCATGTGACTTGCCCAGGTTCACCAGGTTAGCAAGTGGCAGAGCCAGGCTATAAACCCAAGTAAGCGTGACTTCAGACACTGCCTGCTGTCCCAGCCAGGATGCTGTACAGCTATGCCTAGTTTTTCCCACTCCTGCCCAAGAAATCACTTCTGTTCTACAGCTGGCATTGTGGCAATTATAATTAGGATTTGTGTGTCAGACACTAAGTCATTCACCATAACTCCTCAGAGCTCTGCGGTACGAAAGATGCTTTGTCATGATGGGGAGTCTGTGGCCAGGAAGGACTGGTGTCCGGCCGGAGGTAAGAAGGCAGCTCAGTTGGCTGAGCCATGTTCAGACATGAGAGTCTCCCTTCTCTCTGCCTCCCTGCTGGGCTTCGGCCGGAGAGAGTCACAGAGAGGACTTGAACTTTCTGGGAAAGGTGAAAAGGGACAGGGGACCCCAGAGCTTCTTAGCAGTGGGTTGACTCATTTTGGGGAAAGAACTGTTCCAGGATCAAAGTTGGGGAGCTGGAGAGACTTCCGTGATTATCCAAGAGTGCAGTGGTAGCAACAGCCAGCGTTTGATGAGGCTTTCTTTGGCTTCCCGGACTCTGTGGCAGGGTGAGTGAGCAGCATTTTCTCAGCTGACTTTCCTGTCACAGTAAGTTAGATACTGTTCTCCCCACCATACCACAGATGACGGAATTAAGGCTTAGAAAGGTTTAGCTGCTTCCCCAAGCTCCAGACAGTGGTCACCAGCGGAACCTGGAGCCTGCCTGCTTCACCATGACTGGAATACCAGTGCAGCAGGGCCAGGCAACACAATGACATGCGGGGAGGACAGCTGTGTCTTTTTGCTGCATACCTACCCTCCCGCTCCCCTTCTTCTTTTTCCTTTTCTTTCTTTTCTCCTCTCTTCTGTCTGTCTCCACCCAGCTTGGGCACATAGGTTCAGGGACCACAGATTTAATAAGATATGGACCAGGCTACCTTAGAGCTCGCAGTAGGTGTGACTGACATGGAGACATAATTACATTTTATAATAAAGGTCTTGACAGGTGTAATGGGAAAATAGATGATGAAGTGAAAAAGATAGAAGGCTTCACGGATGTACATGACAGTGGCAATATGTTACAGAAGCATGCTGGGAAAATACGTTGATTTCTTTACTAAAGGTTAAGCTGACCATGAGAAATTATTAAAAAGTGCAACTCTGGGGGTAGGTTGGGACTGGATACTGCGGAGAGGGGCTGCTGGCTGGGACCTTCTCTCCCAAAGAGGATTTCTTAAAGGGAAGGAAGATGTGAATCCAGGGGTTAGATCTTGAATAATAATTGTGGGTTTTTTCTCCAAAGAGAATAAGAAAAGATATGAATTTCAATGCAGGTGTAGCTCTGCCTCTTTCAGAATAAATTCACCCCTTCTTGGCCAAGCCTGGGGCTTCTTGTCAGCCACAACAAATGAGTTAGTTCACTTCCCTTGATTAACTTTTTTTTAAAAAAAACGTTAAGGATGGTGTATTTACTTTAATTCAATAACTGGGAGCACAGTGAGATTTTGTCACCCTTCCCCCGCTCCATTCTTACCATTTGTAATTCTGTGCTCACCATTTCTTGGTGACAGCAAGGTATGAAATTTAGAAGTGTGATACTGACCCTGGAGAGTGCAGTGCGGTAGCACAGGGCATGATGAATGATGGCCGGCGAGAACTGACCTGTGATTATGTGTATATTGATTATCTTAATTAATGCATTCATCAAGTGGATCGCTTTTCCTGTTCCTACAAGGTGTACTACGTGAAGCAAGAAAAAAAGGGCAATATTTTTCAACACATCTTTAGATCTGGGAATTAACAGAAAGGCAAGGCCGGGCTGCCATTTTGTGGAGACTGTGAGCCCGTTAGCTTGCAGACGTGCTCTGATTGCCCTGTTCACAATTTGACACGGTACCAGGCGGCCCTGCAGGGAGGGATGTTCAAGTCTTAGTGGAAGTCCTGGGGAGGACCGTGATTCCTGGTCGGCTGTTCTACAGTGTGGGTCATTATCATCGACCAATCGAACAGAACCTTGTTAAAACTCAGCTGGTCAACACATGAGTTGGTTCCACCATGGAATAACTCAGCACCCACTCCTCAACACCTTCAGTGTTATCACCTTGCCTCTAAAGCAAAAGCTTGTCCAGCAACCTCAGTTCACAAAGCCAATGGTTAGAACTCTTCCTCTAGAGTTCCGTTGCCTTTATCTACGCTTCTTCTTTCTTTTGCACCCAGGAGGTACCAGAGGAGCACTATTGTGAATCACTACCCAGGTCTCTGCAGTATCCAAAGGCTTGCACAGGCATTGTCTTTGTGGATCCCACCAACTGGCCTATATGGTGGAAGTGAGGTAGACACAGCCATCTATTTCTCAGCTAAGGAAACAGAGGCACAGTGGTTTAAGCTGATTTGTTCGAGATTGTTGAGCTGGTCATTGAACCAAATTCTCTTTCCCCTTCCCCCACTGCTAGATCCCAGTGTGACTGTACAGTGACTGCACAGAGGGCCGCCCTACAAGTTATGATTGGGTGAGATCTGACCTTGCCCTTGCCCTCCCTCTTGGGCACGGGCCACCCTGTCTTGTAAGGCCTGGATGGTGACACCATCACCCGATACTCTCATGCTCTGAGCTCCCATGTCCAGTATCCACCCATGGTGAATGGACAGTCCAGTTTTACAGATTTAATCTTATTTTTTTACACTAAATTCTTTCATCATCTCTGTGGAGTTTTACAAGCATTTGACTTCTCTCTCAGTGACCTATCTTATTAATGCCTAAGCTTAGAGTTTCTCCTCCTTTAGCCTCCCTAAAAGCAGGCAGGGATCTAAACCAGGGCAGGTGTGCACGAGGGGAACTTCCTGTTTGTCTCAATCAGATCTGGGAATGACTCGTGTGGAGGAGAAATTTTTGCATCTGACACCCCATCATTGAGGATTTCTTAATATGGAAAGCCCACGTGTGTGGAGACCTGTGGTCTTGGCACGTGGTATGTGTCCTTTCCGAGTGTTGTAGTTTATTTATCACAATAAATCTGCCTAATTTCTCTCTCTTCACTGTCCCTTCAAGGAGACTCTATTAAACAGTTAGGGTCTCTTTTATCAGAGTCTTTGAGTTAATATTCAACCAGAATACATTGGTTTACATTCTCCACTGAACCTGTTGGTTGTGTAAGTGCCTGTGCTCACTTCTGCTGTGGCCTGAAGAGCTGGGGGACCTCCTGATGCTCCAAGTTCATGTCTAGACCTTGTACTCAGGTCAGTGGAATCTCCTCCACAGACCAAAGGCCAACAATGTGGCAGAAAAGTGGGGGAAAATCAGAATGGAGTCTTTTGCTGTGCACCTGAGAGGAACGGAAGGGGAGTGTGAACCCGGAGGCCTCTGTAGTGCAGCAGACAACCCGCTGCGGGTGACTGACGCCTGAGCAGCTAATCCAGCGGCTGGGAGCCTGATCTCTGTTTTCATTTCAGCGTGACGAGGAGCAGTCACGAAAGGCTTCCCAAACCTCTGACAGCAAAGTAAAAGTAATATACATTTGAACTTCATTTGAAGATCTAGTAATAATAGGCTCTCAAAAAGCAGAAAGTATTTTTAAGGATCAAAATGTTTTGGTACTTCTGAGTGTTAGATTTGTATTAGCATTAAACACTTAGGATTCCCCCCACCGCCGACAGTCGTTACAGTTGCACATGGAGATGAAAGGAGGAGCTGCTTGATTCAGTTTGGAGCTCACTTTAGTGCTTGCGCCTGTGGTTTGAACGATGGAGCTGGTGTAGGGGTTGGCAAACTTTTTCTGTCAAGGGCCAGATAGTAAAAAGTTTAGGCTTTGGGGGTCATAGGGTATCGGTCATAACTCCTCAGCTCTGCTGCTGTAATGTGAAAGCAGCCCTAGACAACAGGTGAATGAATGGGTGCAGTTGTGTTCCAATAAAACTTTATTTACAACAACAGGCACCTCTTGGGCTATAGTTTGCCAAGCCCTGAACTTGTAGTTCTCTTCCATTTGCCTTCTGATCCATTTCGATCCAGCATCTTTACAGCACCCAGCATAAAGGAGGAGCTTAATAATGATTGGATGAGTAAACTCGTGAATTAGATGTGAGCGATAAAACCACTAGATTACGTTGTCAAAGTTGCAGAAACAAGAAACTAATTACTAGGGGTGTAATGGTTAATGGGCAAGAGAAAGAGACATTTGTTGGCAGCTTCATGGTTTGAGGTAAAGTCACTTGTATTTCTTCATTATCACAGACCTTAAAAGAACTGTGAAGGTACAGAGAATCTGGTTGCAATGAGATACAAGGCAAGACACTTGGCAGCTGAGCCTCAATTTCCTTATTTTTGAAATGAGGTGGTCATTTCCATCTTCAAGACGCCATAGCAGACATATGGGTTCAAGGGAGTGGATAAGACCTAACCTAGATCCTGGCAATATGGCTTGGGTGTTTGGGGACATTACAGCTCTCAGTTTCCACCTCTGAGGCTGATATCACCTCCCTTCTAGAGTGACTGGGATGGTTTAATGCAGGGTTTCTCAACCTCAGCGCTGTTGGCAGTCTAAGCCAGAAAGTTCCTCGCTGTGGGGGTTGTCCTCTGCATCATGGAACATTTAGTAGCATCCCTGGTCTCTACCACTAGATGTTAGTGGCACCCCCATAATGTGACCATTATGCCATGAGTCTTCAGACATTGCCCTGTGTTTCTTCCCCGGGGGGTAGCATTACTCCCTGGGTTAATAGAATAACACATAGTGTGCCTGGTACAAAGCTTGGCCGACCTCGGGATTCAGCAGATAGAACTCTTCATTATTAATAACATATTGCACTATTGAACTCTGAATTTTTCCACCTTTGAATGAAATTTTCTTTATTTCTTCTGCTGATTTCTGTCCCCTAAAGGCAAGATTGGACAATGTTTTTCTTTTCCAGTTGCCAGGTCTTTCTCCTGATATTTCTGTGTTGCTTGGAGGCCTTGCTCCTGGGAGGAGGCAAACTTCTCATGATGTCCTGTTGAGTATGCTTTCCAGCCCTTGAAACACACATGTACCTTAGACTTGTGCTTGAGATTATGGTCAGAATTCAGTAATAGTTCATATGAGAAATCATACAGATGTCTGCAACATGAACGGGCAGGGAAGGTTAAGGTCCAGAAAGCTTAACTCACACAGGCTGGCAGGCTGAGATAGTAGGTTGTATTCAGAGGAAACAGATCATATATGCCAAACTAGTACCAAGAAAATGATCACTTCCCTAGTGAGCATGTACACGCTTCTAACATTAGCCTGGGCCAGTTTTCAATGGTGTAAACTTTAGCCAAGATGACCAGCCCATACCATCAGTTTACATCTGGATTTAATGTTTTGGAATCCATATTCCCAGTGGAACAGTGGTTCATACCCAGTTTTTACATGTACTCTTTTTTAACGATGGAGAGAGATTTTCAATGAATTCTGGCCCCTCCCTATTAGTAGTTGTTTTTTTTTTCTGCCTGTCTGAGAAAATATATAAATGCAAAATAATGCATTGAATTCAGGAGCATTATCAAAAGGCTGTTTCTTCTGCATCTGCATGTATTTGAAAGATAATGGTACATACATGCAATAAAGATGATTCATTCTGTCCACAGGCAGCACATTGGAGACATGTGGATTCTGGACCAACTGTAAGTCACCGCCTCTGGCCACCCAGAGTCTCTGTGGCCCACAACTGGGGAACTGCTTCTACTGAATGCATCTGTCTGAACATGTGCATTCAGACCTGTTCAGTGTGGTTCTCAGCAATGCCGTGTGCAGTTAGGTGCTTGATAAAGGGCTTTGGAAAATTATGGCTACTGCCCTAAGCCTTTTAGTCGTCTGATTTTAAGGGATTCTTCTGTTCCTCAGACTCAACTTTCCCTTGCTGTGATGCAATCAGATTAATCTATGATTTGGGCCCTTGGCTTTAAGAAACCCCTTCTTTATTTAGGCAAAAAATGTCTACAGTGACTTCCTGGCATGAATATTGGCTACACCAGTTATAGTCAGAATAATAGAACTGGCCCTAAACTAGATTTCGGGTAATGTGATTTGATTGGCCAACTGCCATCGCTAACTAGCGTCATCCTGCCCCATCTCCAGCAAACTCCTAAAACCCCTCAAGCATGTGATCCATCATATCATTTTCTCATTTATGCCAGCGCTGGATAATGGCCTGATCTCTCCAGCCGCATTCAGATTTATTAGAGAAGATGGCATTTACAAAATCATTCCACTGTTCCACTACAAACACCCTAAACTAGTATGCACTTTCTTATTATAAACCTTCTTTTTAAAAATGCTTTATCATCTGCAATTAAAATCACCTGGAAGACCCAGTAAATGGTTTTCATTTTTTTCTTTGGTGTCTGGTTAATATTTGGCTGGTGGGCCACCTGGGACTCCGGAGAGAACATTAGAGAGAGGCAAGTTTCCACTCATAGAAGGCCAGCCTCGCTAAGGAGGAGAGCTGCCCAGAGGGACACGGTCATCCCTAGAGCCTGGATGACCATCTGCCAGGCATGTTGTTAAGGCTACTCCCATACTGGGTTTAGAAGTTCAGGAGGAAAAAAAAAAAATGCGTAACACCAAATACGAGCTTCCCTTTCTTGTGTTTTGCACTCAAATGGGCCGTCGAAGACAGAAGTTTAGCATGGCGTCATGTGGGTATAACCCAGAGAAATACTGAGTCAGTAATGACTAGGAAAGGGCCTCACTGGCTTTCACTGTAATGTGAGTTCGAACAAATGAAGATGCCGGCACAGGCGACTTCACCACTCAGTGTAGGACAGAAATCTCTGGAGTCCGTTGCCTGGATGCATAGCCTGTTCTCCTAACACGTTTTAGCGGCGCAAGGAAGGCAAGCTGCTTTATGGTCTAGACCTCAGTTTCCCCCTAGGGATAACACCAACCCTGACATCCTAGGGTTGCTGAGACCACAGGAGACGGTGAGCGTGGAGAGCTGAGCTCAGGGAGCGGCAGCTGCCAAGTCTTCCAGAAATGTCGTGAAAGGTCGTAAATGGGCGCCGTAAACCTGCGCACAGGGACGGCATCCCAGCAGGCACCGGGGTGGGGCGGGGACATTCTTTTGTTCATTCCACTGGCGCCCCTTGGGCGTTTTCTGGTTGAGGAGCACGGTGCTGGGCGCTAGGTACTGGGACAAGTAAAGTGTTCACCTTCTGCAGGAAGCCTGAGGGGACCTAAAAGGACTGGATGCTAGATCTGACTGTACCTGAGATGAAAGAGCAACAGAAACGGAAGTTCCAGCCTCCGCACTGACTTGGGATGCCAACTGTCTGACCAAAGACGTGGGTCGTGCACGCCCACCTCCACCCCCACAACTTGGGAGAGGCATCCAGACCGCCGTTTAGGGGCTGGGATGCTGGCTTAGTCACAGTGAGCCTGCTGGAGGAGACCTGGCTGAAGGCCCTCCCGTTTCTGAATTTCTACAACTTGTGACCTTTTAACAGTATCACCAAGTCAAGCAATGCCGCCTTAAAGAATATCTTAAAGTAGACAGTGTTTTTTATTCAGGGAATGCTGTCTTTTCTGGCTTAAGCAGAGAGCATGTAAGCCTGTGGCTCTGCAATAGACCTGTGTAGGAAAGGGACTGGGAAATGGGGGTTGGAGAGAAGATGGTAGCACCAGATAAAAGCTTGTGTGAGCTAGGGAGTCACAGAATGTCTGTGCTGCGCTGGAAGGGACATTGAAGACCTTTTCATCCAGTCTTTATTTCGCAGTTGGAGAAACTGAGGCCAAAGAGCACAGTGAACTGACTGAGGCCGTATGGCACTTTGTAGCAGAGTCCAGGCTAGGTTGGTGATGCTGCCCTCCTGGTCCAGTACACGCGCCCCAATCCCACACTCGCCCCATGCGGTGTTCACACTGATGCACAAATGCACGGTCTGTGCTGCAGCTCCCAGTAGAACCTTTTATTTGTCATAAACACTTCCCTTTCTGTGCCCTCAAGGAACTTTATCATCTGAACCAGGCAAGGGGGAAACAGAGGAGCCCTCTGGTATGGGGTTTGTGGTTTGATCTAATTTTCCAGTGAGTGTAGAAGAGGATGATTTAAAAAAAAAAAAATCACAAGCCAGATGCCTAAATTAAAACACTAAATTTTCTTAGAGTTTATGTGCTCCGAGCAGTGTAAATAAAGATGAGGGCTGGGCCTCTCTTCCCATTAATCAGCCTCAGCCACAGGCTCACTCCCCTGGTTTGTTTAGGTGTTTCAGCCCATCACCCACACCTCTTGGCATTTCTGAGATGCAAGGGGGAGGGTTCCATTTGTCATCCTGATCATCTTCCCCTGGGTTTCTTGGAGTGGCGATCTCAGTGTTGCCTTTTGCATGAAATATGAAGCTCAGGGATGGAACCAGGGCATTTCAATGCAGGCGGGATACACTTGGGAAGGCTGGTTTTCTGCCCTCGTGGCTTCATTTGCATTTATTTTGCTCTCGACCATTTGTAATATAGTGGTGGGTATCCATCAAGTAGCTATTAACTCTTCAGCCAGCTCCTAAGAGGGCTGTTTGAGCTGCCTCTTACAAGTTCAGGGAATGAGATGGCCCATTCCTTTGGTCAGTCACTTGGTGCCATGAGCCACTGTGGATGCTAAAACTTCCCATTTTGTTTCTCTTTAAGTCTCTCAAGAACCCTGCAAGACAGCGGCCTTGGTTGTAGGACTACATTCCTTCAACTGGACTCAGATTCCTGAGTTTGACCACCACTGCCAGCATGTCATCTCATTGGGTCACATAACAGATGTTTTCTCATCTACGTCACGGGGCTGATAATAGTTCATACCTTGTAGGGTTTTTAAAAAGATTGAGTTAATATTTGGGAAACCCTGTGTTAAGTGCTTGGCGCAGATGTGCTGAGGATTCCATAAATATCAGCTGTGAGTATTTAAAACTCTGGCCCAAAGTCTCCCACGGAAGACCTCTAGTGCTGAAGAGTGACTTCTTTTTAAAGCAACAAAATCATTGAAGGAGGGACTAGTTTAAGTTGGAATCTTGGCTTTTGAAATACAAATCCCAAAGTGTATGAAACCTTAATGTCCTCATTTATTTCGTGGTTTGATCTATGAGGTTTCCTGTTTAGCGGTAGCCGAAGGGACTCCCCGAGTGCCCACTGCTATCTGTGCTCCCCTTACGTACGCCCGACTGGAGTCTTATCTCTGACAGCTCATGCATCATCCTCCCTGGGAGACGAGGCCCCACTGACTCGCTCACGGACCCTCAGTTAAATCCTGGATTTTCTTCTTCTCCATTATTTATAGCTCGCCTGCTGATGTTTCAAGCTCTCATTGTGAAGCAAAGAAAGGCCTTGAGTGCTGAGAGGTGGAGCTGAGTCCAGCACTGGCTTCGGTCTCATTGGACAGTTTTATCTGGGCTGCACGCTCTGGTCTGTAAGGTGTCTAGCCCACGTCCATGGAAACACGCTGGCATATTGCCCCGTCGTGTCCTAGCGGCAAGTGAGGATTAGACGCAGGAAGCCCTCGACCCCTTTCTGCCTCCATCTGCTTGCATGATTGATCACTTTCACATATGGGCCTCAGTTTCCCCATCAGTAAAGTGAGAGGAACAGAGTAGTTGGATCATAACTTCATTCAACATATACTTCTTGGGCTTCTGCTCTGTGGCAGGCCCTGTGCTGGGCTCATGGAGCTCATAGGCTCCTGGGGCACGGGAGGATGATGGTGACAAAGGAGATGATAACGACACTCGCGTTTACTGAGTGCTTAGGAGGACAAGGCACTGTTCCCAAAGCTGTCGGTGTATTTCTGTGTTTAAGCCTCACGTCGAGTATTGTCTTTAGCCCTGTTTTTACAAACGGGGCAGCCGAGGCACAAAGTGGCTAAGGAACCGCTCGCCTGTCCCTGCTTGTGCAGAAGGTAGAGATGGGATTTGAACCGTAAAGCCCATGCTTTTAAGCAGCACCTCACGCTCCTCTCTTGCGTGAAAGCGTGTATTACCGTTCCCCGTGATGAGTGCTATGGTCGGCGTACCCGCAGGCTATGTAAGGGTGTCCACAGGGGGCACTCGGCCCAGGCTGAGGTGAGGGGCTCAGTGGCAGAGGTCAAAGGAGGCTGTGCTTGAGTTGAGTCCCAAAGGACAAGTGGGGCTCCTCTTGGCACGAAGGTGTGAGGGGGTTTCTGGGCAGGGCTCGCTGCAGGAGTAAAGATGTGACACGGGGGCGCATGGCTCGTCGGGGAGCAGCCAGGGTCTGGCTGGGCTCCAGGTCCGGGTGTGATGGGAGAAGCTGTGGGACTTGAGAGAATGAGAGTGATAGTGCAGGAGGAGAGGACAGATTTGGACGGTTCTTATCACCCAAGACAAAGAATCTGGATTTCACCCTACGTACGATGAAAAAGGCATGGAGTCCTTTGTTGTTGTTGCTACTGTGGTAAAATACACAGAACACAGAATTTACCATTCCAGCCATTTAAAAGTATACAATTTAACGGTATTAAATACACACACAGCACTGTGCAGCCATCACCGCTGTCTGGTTCCAGAACTTTCTAGTCAACCTCCAGTAGATACCTGGTGCCCGTTAAGCAGGGAGCCCCCCCTCCCCGCTGTAGCTCATGGCTAACGAACACTCACCTGCTTTCTGTCTCTATGGATTTGCGTATTCTGGTCACTTCATATACGTGGAGTCATACCATGCGTGACCTTCTGTGCTGGCTTCTTTCACTTAGCATCCTGTTTTCAAGCTGCATTCGAGTTGTAGCGCGCGTCAGAATTTCATCCCTTTTCGTGGCTGAGTAATAGTCATTGTCTGGTTAGACCACGTTTTATTTATCTATTCGTCACTTGATGGACATGTGAGTCATTTCTACCTTTTGACTATTGTAAAGAGTGGCATCTAACTATTATTTTGTTTTTATTTTCAGAGTTACTTATTTATTTATTTATTTTTAGTTGAAGCATTGAATTATTGTGTTAGGTTTTGGCCTCAGTTCAGCTCCTCAGATCAATTTGCTGTAACCCTTATTCCATTAAATATCAGTTTGCCCGTCTGTATAAGGGTAAGGTCTGTGTATATATGCCTGTGCCTATACAGGTATGTGTGCTGTCTCCGAAAGTGTGCCATCTGTTTCTGCCTAAATTATAAGGGTAAGGGAAAAATTAGATAACTTGGAAATTGCTTGAAGCTCCTAAACTTCTATTTAAAATTAAACTGAACGTTTCCTCGGGCGTCAAATGGAGCTGATAAGAGCAGCCACTTCTGAGACTTGCTGAGGTTATTAAATGTGTGCATTTGTGGGAGGCATGGATAGCAGTGCCCAGTATCTCAGAAGCACCCAGCGAACGCCAGTTGTGATCATTACCATCGTTGTTACTGTTGGCGAAGTACCCACTTTGCCTGCCCCATGTTCTCTGAGCAGTGGGAGGCTGGGATAGGCTTCCTGGGTCTCAGCCAGTCCTCGAGGGAGCCCTGCTGGGGAGACTTTGGGCACGTGCTGCCAAAGGAGACTTGTGAGAGTGTAACTGCAGAAACTTTCCTCTTCTTCCTGCCTGTTCTTTCTGAATACTTACTGAGCCCCCGAGATGGGATGCCACTGTGTCAGGTTGTGGAGGTGGGCAGTGGTTTGGACCTGGATCCTTATCTGGGACGGTTAAAATCTAGCAGTGATAGCAGCAAACAGTGACAAGCCCCGGCTGCAGACTGGATGGCCTGGAATTGAGTCCTCGCCTCACTGCTTGCCTACTGTTGTGCCTGGGGCAAGTTATTTAATCTTGGTCTCAGTTTCCCCATCTGTAAAATGGCACAGTACAGTAGAGTCTAGCTTGTTTTGAGGTTTGAATGAGATGGTGAATGCAGGGTCATTTGGTAGTGGTACCTAATTTTTTTTTAAAAGAGGAGAAAACATGTGCATACATTACATAATACAAGTTGGAAAGGGAATTCCTATTTATTTATTTCTATTTATTTATTTATTCATTTATTTATTTAATTGAGTTATAGTCAGTTTACAATGTTGTGTCAATTTCCAGTGTAGGGCACAATTTTTCAGTCATACATGAATATACGTATGTTCATTTTCACATTCTTTTTCACCATGAGCTGCCATAAGATCTTGTGTATATTTCCCTGTGCTATTACAGTACAGGAAAGGGAACTTCTAAGAGAAGTTTTAACGTCCTTTAGAAGTTCAAAGGAGAGAAGAAGTGAAGAAGTAACACTCGTTGTGGCTTTTTAGTGCTTATTGTGTTCCAGGAGTTGTGCTGAGCACCTTTAACTTTCATTAGATTTGACTACATACCTCCCAAGTGGTATCCTTCGTTGGGTGGATTACATTTTTAAACTTTCTCAACAATCCTTTGATTATTGTCAGTGTTTGGATGAGCTAAGGCCTTGCTCAAGGTCACCCAGCATAGATGTGTTGAGAAAAGGAATTTAACTCAGGTTCCGTCTGCCCTTGGAGTCCCCACTAGCAGGTCACTTGGAAGTAAACCTCGGCTCCAGGTGGATAACCCCAGCCACAGGAAGGTGCTTTGGTGTGAGTCAAGTCCCCTTCTGTGAGCAACTTAAGTGGAAAGTAAATTTGCATTCTGTGAGTCCTCAGCACCACAAATTCAAAAGAAGTGGGCCAAGACGTGTGTAGGGTGGCAGGGGCTGGTGGGAACACCATGGGGGGTACGAGGCTTTGGAATCAAACCGTCGTGAGTTCAAGTCCCAGCCTTGCCACTCACTGTGTGTGCCCTTGAGCAAAGTCCATAGTTTCACCACGCCTCAGTTTCAGCATCTTTAAAGTGGAAATAAAGATCGGTAGTTGTGAGGCTCCTAGGAGATGACGTGTATGGAGATCTCCTGGTGGAGCCACGGGCACACACTGAACTTCAGTGGAAGGTCTTCATCGTGGTCGTTAACGTGCCAGTTCAACGGCATGGACGGGTCTTCATGCCCTCTGCTTGTCCTGAACGCCAGGGCCATCCCGGCAGCCTCTATGTGTGGGAACTTCCTTGCTGGCCTGGAGGAGGACCACAGAACAGATGGACAGCTCCACAGGGGACACTTCCCTGGAGCTCTGACCTCCCAGGGGAGCTGCCAAGTGAAAAGACAATTACTAGAGATAGAGACGGAATCCTTTGTGCACTGGTCCACCGGAGACTGGACCAAGGCCACGCAAGTCATTTGTCATCTGCTAATGGGGCTGATCAATGGCTGGAGGGTGGGAAGGGGGTGGCGCTGCCTGCAGCAAGCAGAGCCTCGCCGGGGTCTTCAGGGTGGCTCCGCTGCATTTCACAGATTTCGGGTGCATCTAAATGCAGAAAGTCCATGTGTTCAATCCACATGCCCATTGAAGTAGAGCTCTGACTACACCAATTTCTGTTGTGCCGTCAGCCTTCTCTGGTTCACAAGGCAGTGGAGGATCAGGAACCACTGGGGCGTCTCCACCTCCAGCTACCTCTCGAGACCACACCAACTCCCAAAAGGCCTCTTTGCAGACGGGCCCGGGGAGTCTGCAGACCCAAAGGGGCCTCCCAAAGCCTGTACTTCCTGCTTGGGCAGAGCATGAAGTGTGGGAGCACGGAGTCCAGAAGCTTCTACCCTTGCGCATCATGGACAGTCAGCACCAACCCGCCCTGGCACCAGAGGGGCAATTTTAGGAGAAGAGAACACGAGTTCATTTTCTCCTTTACCTTGTGAGATTCTTGAGGCCAGATATGCTTCTGGACTTCTTTTGAAACCCAGCGGGCATTTAATAAATTTTGGCTGAACGAAAGTTCTCAAAGTGACCCTACTGAGACTCTGTCTTGGGAGAAGGGGGCTGTGTTGATATACTTTAATTGGAAAGTTTGGGTTTGCTTAATGTTAGGCCTCCATGGGACAAAGAAACACAACAGTGATAAATGGTATTATGCTTAGTAAAATAAGGTACCTTGAGATTTCTTGTGCTTTTGTAAAATATTAATTAATACCTGTCAAAATCCCCGCTTCGTCTTTAAGCCTCACCTGAAACGGAATTTGGATCATGCTTTGATCTGTTCACTCTGCTTCATCTTGTAGTGGAGGTGTTTGGAATCCAACAAACCTGGTTCAAATCCTGACTCTTTTACTTAATAGCTTTATGACCCTAGAAAATTTACTTAACTTCTTTGGATGTCAGTTTAAAAAAATTTTTTTTAAATTACCAAACAAAAAAGAGTTTTGAGGATTCAACAAAAGCCCCACGGACCGTGCATGGCCAAACAGCGTGCCTTTGACAGTTAAGGACTCGGTGAAGAAAGCTCATTCATTTGTTCAACAAACATTTGTTAAGTCCTTACCGCGTGCTGCACTTGACCTGGTTCCTGTCTGCAAAGAGTTCATGCTCTTAACTCTGGAGTGGAGTTGGGGCTTTGTGGTAATTAACGCTGTCAAGTGAAGCCTCTCATAGGAATATTACTTTTTGAGGTTGGGTAGTGAGCCAAGAGCAGAGGACCTTCTCCTTCCCTTCAGCTCTCTCCTCCCACCTACCCGCCCTGCTCCCACCAGACATTACCCAAAACTTCACCTGAACAAACAGGAACGTTTAGTTTTTGATGAGGTGATGTCTGGTTTTTTAAATTAAATATCACAGGTAAATTGCTGACCTGTGCCAGAAACCAAAACACACAGGGATCACTACCATTTCTAAGAGAACTGCGTGAGCCCAGCCTGTGTTACCCGGAGGGTGCCCCCCACCCTCAGGGAGTAATCGTGGAAGGAGTTAGCAGCAGCAGTCAGGGTGTGGTGAGAGATCCTTTATTGGGCATTCTTTGCTTTCCCCTCGAGCGTGTTTTCTGCGTGTGTTGAAGCTTCTACACACGGTTCAGAGGGTAATACCATTAATTAGACCAACGAGGTAATGTAATGAAAGATACAAGCCTGTACCCTATACGCGATTTATCCCTGATTAGCAGAGTGGCCCCCTCGCATTTTATACAGCCATACTGTCCAAGGGTGATGCTCCAGTTGTAATTAAAACCAGGGCAAGAAATTTCACTCTTCTCCGCAAGTAGAAAATGAACAGTTTCAAAGCAGAGGAGCAAACTAATCACTTAGAGAAGTCAAAGAGAGATCCCGAAAAAGCCCCAAAGAGGCTTGACTTATAATTAGCAGCTAAAAGATTTCCAGTGATATTTCATCAATCTTTGTTTAACAAAAAGAAAGAAAAAAAAGCTTTAAGATTATTTTGACAAGATGGAGTTTTGACTGAAGTTGGGGGAAGCTAAAAGCGTTACTTTAAAATGTAATTATGTGAAATTTCAATTATCATCCTCCCTTTCAAAAGTCTCTTCACTTTGGCAGGCAATTAGTAGACGTGAAGGAGGGCGGGAGGGTGTACACTGTGATTTCTTCCTGGGGACAGACATGCTCGGTATAATGTGCTGCTTCCAGCAAACTTGGACATGAGAGGCCGTGGGGTGGGGACAGTCATTCAAGGAATCGAGACGTTTTCTCCCCGGCTGTACTGTGTTCCTACCTGCGTGCTTATTGGTTTTTCACCTTTCCAGGGACCTGAGAGATTCTGGGCGATATTTGATAGGTCCTAGATTTAGATCCAGCTGCTTTTCTCCGAGGACAGGCTTCAGCTGGAAGCACTGGCAGAGCCCCTAAGAATTCATTTCTTCCCCATCAGGGAAGACCTGATTGAGCTGAAGAATTAAGGCCCCAGCCAGTTGGATTGAGCCCCCCTGGGAGTGTGCAAGGGCTATTAGAGGCCTTTCAATCCGCCCTGCTCCTCTCCTGTATCTGTACGTGTTCTACTGAATTAATGACTTCGGGCTGTCAATCAAATGGCACCGTTATTTAAATTCATCAGCATTTAGATTCTGACACATTCCCTAAGTGCTAAGCTAGGACGAAAATGTAAAGCTTCAGCCATTAGCCAGAAAGGCTAGTCGCTAGTCATCATAACAGCTTGCTTTTGTGAAATGATTACCTGTGCACTCCAGCGGAAGCGTCAGCATTTACGTGAATTCTTACAACTGGGGGCTGTGCTGTTTAGTGTGCCTGTTTGGCAGATAAGACGTTGGAGGTCCAGTGCGTCAAGTGACCTGTCCAGGAACACCAGGGTTCCTGAGCCAGAGCCAGCCTTGCTCTCTCCAGGGCTGCTGTCCTGGCCAGGGGTCTTAGCATCGCTCTCCACCATCCCTCCTGCACCAGCACCTCCAGCCTCTTGTCTTCTCTCTCCAAGCTGTAGTCCACGCAGGCCTTCTAAAATGTTAAGTCTCTGTGTGGAAACCCTCTATGTGGCTCTTTGTGGTTCAGGGTAAAGTATGGTTCCCGAGGCACAAGGCACAGTAGGGCCCACCCTGTCCCAGTCCCCTTCCCAGCTCTCATTTCTTGCCATTGCCACTTGTCACCAGTGGCCTGCATTCCAGCCATGCCAAGATTCTCGAAGCCTCTCCCAGACTTCTCAAAGCTGTTCATGCTGCTTACAGCCCTCTTCCCTGTTCTTCACTTAAGAAAAACAAAAAACACCTCCTGACCCTGAAGTACCACTTCCGGGGAAACTTCCAAGCTCTGCCAAAGACTGTGTTCCTACTGTGTGCTCCTACTGTGTGCTCCCATAACACTTCTAGTTTCTCATCATGAGTCTCAGTAAATATATATATTGAGCACCTGTTTCGTTCCAGGTGCTGTCAGAGGCCCTGGGGATAAAGCGGTGAACAGGTGGACAAGTAGAGGAAAGAGACATGCGTGTCTATAATATGTCGGGTGATGCTAAGGAAAATAAACAGGCTAAGGAAGACAGGGAGTGAGGGTGGGGAGGGGGCTCAGCTCCGGGGTCAGGGAGGGCCCAAGCAGAGAGCAGGAGGGAAGGCAAGGAGCGAGCCCTGGGGATATGCAGGGGACAAGCATCTAAGCATCTGAGCAGAAGGAAGAGCAGGTGCAAAGGCCTGTGAGGCTGCAGCCACTTGGTGTATTTGAGGTGTGCAAGGAGGCCGGTGTCGCTGGAGCTCAGCGAGTAGGAGAGGGTCAGTAAGAGATGAGGTCAGAGGGGACGCTGGACCAGAGCAGGCAGGGCTGGTGAGAACGAGGAGCTAGGATCTGGGAAGCCCGAGGCCTGGTGCCATCTGACCGAGGCTCTGAAGGACACAACCCTCACTCGCCTTGTGTTGCTGTTGATAGAATCGGCTCTCTGTCCTGCTGCCCCAGGAGCAGCTCTGTGAGGCAGGGGCCGTGTCTGGTCTGCATCCCTAGGGCTTAGCACATTCTTGCCCCCAGAAGCTACGTAATGAATATGTATGAAGTGGTTCCCAGCCCAGCTTGCTTCCCCTGAGACTCCAGGCCGTTGACAAAGCAGAGGGTAGGGTGTTCACATTCTATGTAGTGTGACCCCCTCCCTCAAAAGAACAAAAGAACAGCCACACAGGAGGCTCCATACCGGGGCCTGGCCTGCACTGTTGGGTGCAACGTCCTGGCGCCTTTGGAGTGGGTCGTTCTCAGGGGGCACAAGTGTGTCCTCTGCTCACCAGACCCCGACCCCGGCATGTGGGTTACGTGTAAATGCAGATGCTGCGTCCGATGGCCGACGACTGTGTGGACAGGATAAATATGAGACTTTCTCTCTTCCTCTCTCTCTGGAGCTGTCTGACTTTCTCACCCTCTCGTCTGCTCGTGATCAAACTTGGGGTCTTCTCTGAAGTTATCTTCTCTGCTTGGGGTGGGGCCCCCAGCCCCCACTGCTGTAGAACGTGACAGAGAGCACCTGGTCCGCCGCTCCCCACTGCCGGGGGGTTGGATCCGGGGACGGCCCTGCATGCCATGTGTGCTGTGCGTATGGATGCTGTGGGTTTGTTTGAAAGGACGACCTTTTGTTGGTGGAGTAATTTTAGTTTTAGTTGGCACCCGAGACAAAGCGGTCTTTCAACCCACCCTCAGCATATAGGCAGCCAGGACTTTTTCAATGAGATTGCAGGAAATTTGCCAAGTCGTTTGGGGCCTGTAAATTAGGCCTTGTTTAAAAATTTAGATAAAGCCCGATGTGAGAGAGAAATGCTTTCATAACATTAAATGTGAATTACGCTGAAAACCCCTTTCAAGTTAAATGGAACGGTTCTCTGGAAGCACAGAGACATGAAATGCTTCAAATGTCAGCAGAGTTTTCATTTATTGTCCCAAGTGAAACGAAGGCATTTTATGTGGTTTAATAGTTCAGATGCACATGGAAATGGAATTCATTTGGAGAATGCACAGCCTGTTTCAGAATCTGTTTTCACAAACCTGCCTGATTTCATTCCATCTCAGCAGTAGCCCTGCAAGGGGTGGGTACCACCGTCCCAGTTGCAGAGACAAGGAGGGCCTTTTCCATCAGCTGCGTTCTCGCCGCCAACATGCCCTGCTTGCATCATTAATCCATAATGACACTGGAAGTATTGTCACATCTTAAATATTCATCTTGAAGACGCCAATCATTGGACAGCCTGGAGGGATCTCATGGAAAACCAAGGCAAGGTGTTGGGGTGGGCTTCTGTTCATTTGTTAGCGTCTGACATTGTAAGAAGCATTTCTTCTTTCTCTGAGAGCCTTTTCTGAATGCCGGTTTGGCCCCCTCACTGCTGCTCTCCACCCCAGCCTCCTTCTCTGTAAGCCGGTTCCTTTGGTGCGTGACTGTGTTGCTTATGATGTGGTCAGTCGCAAGGAACAGAAATTCCAAGTGAAGTCAGCTGCAATGGTACGGGACTCCCCGGATTGAAAGCCCCAGAGGTCGTGTGCACTTCCAGCCCGATGCTGCAGCCTGGCTCGGGGGGCCCAGCCCCGCTGCACCTTTGCCTCCGCAGTTCTGAGTCCATCATGCATGGTGGTCTTTTCCCTTCCCGTCCCCAGATGGCTGCTCCTGGCCCAGGGCACCCTCCTTCCTTGCTCACACCCAGGGGGGAAGAGCTAACTCTGTCTGATCTTCCAGGAAAAGTCCCAGACTTAGATCGGATTGGATCAATCGAATCATATGCCCCACCCTGATGCAGTCCCCGAAGCAGAGGAGGGGCGGGGGTGAGGAAGGGGCATGTGCTGAATTAGGCTGTTTGCTCAGACCTGAGCCATGCGCTGTGGACCCAGAGCTCAAGTAAATCCAGTGGCACGCTGGTAAATGTTTAGCAACTGGCTCTCCAAGAAACAAACCAAAAAAAAAAAAAAAAAAAAAAAAAGGTAACAACAAAAAGAAAATGCAGCATTTGATGATTCCTATAAATAGTCCCGCCGTGGATGATTTTAACCACCAAGTGCAACACGACTGAACACGCAGTCGGGAACAGAAGCACACGTTTGGCTCTCAGGCCAGTACAGCACTGTGACTGATGTTAGCGCTTCCCCTAACATTTGTGGACCACGTAGAGGGCAGGATGGAGCCTCAGCCCAAAAGCTGAGCAAGGGAAAAGATGCGGACGTGGAGCCACTAAAATGAGCCGTGCCTAGGATGCCCCAGGCTGTCTCCCGAGGCTGCGCTCGGGTCTTCACAGTGTAGCTCTGAGCCAACGGCTAGTCGGCGTTTCCCGTCTCTCTGCAACAGTGTGGGCGATGGAGAGAAAATAACTCAGACTTAGAAAGTCCGGGGTCCAGCCGGGGCCCTCAGGGAAGTCCCTAGCCTTTCCCAGTACCCTCAAATGCGCAAAGATTATTGGGATAACCTCTCCCCAAAAGGCCATCGTGAGGATTCAGTGAGATGCCAACCGTGGCCACGCTTTGAAAATCATCAAGTGCTTCGTATACACAGTTGACCCTCGAGAGGCTCGGGGGCTGGGGGTGCCGACCCCCCGCACAGTGGAGATCTGAGTATTGCTGTCTCGGCCTCAGGATCACAGGAATTGATAAAAGACCCCCCACCTCCCAGGGGCAGGAAGATGAAACATTGGGATCAAATTAGGACTCAAACCCCAGCTCTTCTGATTCCACATGTCGTGATCGAACAAAAACGTTTCCCCGTACTTAATTTAAAGACCTGCAAAGTCAAAATACAGGTGCTATATATATATATATTTCTTTTTTTTTTTAATTTACAGATAAGTAAATCTAAGTGTTCAGACCTGTGTTGCTCAAGGGTCAGTTGTATAAGTATAAGGTGTGTTCATTCGTCCTCTCACGTGTATTCCGCACCCCACGTGGACCACAGTTCAACACCAGTGTCGTCCAGCAGATGAACCATGAACTCTGAGGTCAGACGGGCCTGGGTTCAGATTCCAGCACTGCAGTTTATGAGCTGTGTGACCACAGGGAAGACACTCAACCTCTCTGAAACTTTGTTTCCTCATCAATAAGAAGAAGGATAATAACGTGCCTTACCTGGAAGGGCTGCTGTCGGAAATGAATAAGGTAAAGCATATAAGGGCACAATAAATATAAAAGTCATCATTTTTATAACAATTTCATTAGTAGTGCACACTCATTACCCCCCACCCCAAATCCATTGCTTTTCTGCCCAAAATGCCCCTGATTTTGGTTGGGGGATCCATCTTTCCCTGCCTGACTTTTAGGCTCTGGAGTTTGTGGAATATCCCCTGCTCTCCCTTAACCTCCCTATTCCATATCCTTCTGTTTAAGCCAAATAATATAGTTACATCCCCTGATGGCCGATACTAGTTTAGAGGTTTAGTCAGAATGAATCAGAAAGCTTCTGTGGAAGCTATTGGGAGGTGAGGGAGGTGACCCTCTCTGCACTGGAACCTGGAAGACTAAAAGGGTGGAGCTCCTGCATCCATCTTGCCACCATGAGGTTAGAGCCGAGTGGTATGTGAGCCAAGAGATGGCAGGAGCTAGTGTAGTTTGAGCCTGGATCAGATCCCTCATCCTTGGATATTTCATCTGCAGACACCGATATATTCCATTTATTTTTAAGTTAGTTGGGCTGGGAATCTTCTACATTTGCAACTAAAAGAATCCTGCCTGATACACTGCACCTGGGGAAACTGAGCCTCAGAAAGGTCAAGTAGGCAGCACTGCTGCCGAGTAGGGGAGCAGAGATGCAGGCCAAGCCCTCTGGCTCCAGATCCCGCTTCTTCCCTCCCCACAGGGCGTTTCTCCAGCTGGCGACTCTGGCGTGCACGGTGGAGACGTGTGACTCCAGATTGTGCACATCACAACTTCTCACATGGCGCTGTGTACTTGAGAGGGAGCTCGAGCCCATGAGCCTGCGTCCTTGGGCTGGCTGGCTGTTCCCCAGAAGATTCCCAGGCGGTGGGTCCCCTGTGTTGCCGAGGAAGCTTGTGGATCAAATGCACCTTTGTGGGTTGTGTGTCTGAAGCTGTCTGCCATTTTTATAAAGGAAGAGAGAAGTGAGGAGAGAGACCTGGGGGTTAGCTCTCTGAATATCACACCACAAATTCTAGCAAGTGTGCCCAGGTTTTTAATAAGTGTTATTTTGATTGGATTCAGAAGTTTGGAGGTGACAGAGTGACACATTTTCACAGTTCCCTGTCAAACCAAAGCATGAGTGCCAAACTGTTAAGTTGAAAAGAGGCAGGAAAGGGAGCAGCTTTGTGAAGCGCCCCTGTCACAGTTTCAGGTTTCTCCAGGGCTTTGCCCTGGTTCTCATTTCCTGCATCATCACTTACAGGCGCTCCTCCGTTAATGTCGCCAGTGCCGTCTGGGGTGGGGCGGGGGCGGTGTCTCAGGAGAACCTTCACAATAGTGCGATCAGTTAAAACCTGTTTTGAATGCATGGGGGCGGGGACACTTGTTTTTATTTTAAAGCAAACTTTTATTGCTTTTTAAGGGAATTAGATGTGAATCTTTTTGTAAATAGAAGGATCCTTTTATCAGGGAAAGACTTACCCTGGTATGTACATTGGAAAATGCTTCCACAGTAAAAGCTAGATTAGCAACATGCAAATAATGAGGAATTGTCTGTGTTGAAAAGAGTAAGTGAACTGAAGATTTACGCCATTCCAAAATGTTCTGAGAAAGTCGAGCAGTGGGAGAATCCTTCCTTTTGGGTGGTCTTTTTCTTTTTTTTTTTTTTTTTTTAAGTTTGCTCATCTCAGTTCTGCCCAATTTCCTGCCCCTCACCGCCCCCACCCCGAAGCCAGAGGTAATAATCTCTTCCCATCCAAGTGAACTTGCATTGTTCTCAGCTAGGACTGAGCAAACGAAGCCAAGGCTCCAGGTGTCATCCCTGCAGAGGCGCCCTTGTCTGCCTTCACCCCACGGGCATCACCTGCACCCCTGACCTCGACCCCCTGTGCTGGCGCTCTTTCAGAGCGGATCCAGGTGTGGGCTGTGGTCGGAGCTGAGCAAACGTATCACCACACTGGGCAGAGAGTGACTCAAGATACTCCTTCTTTATAAAGATGGTCCCCTCTTTGGAAGGGAGGATGAGGTGCATGTCAAATGATCAAATCTTCTGGTTATGGTGCACTATGGTAGGCAGAATCCTGGTTCCCCCCGAAACATCCTTGTCTTAGTTCTCGAAACCTTAGGTGGCAGAAGGGCTTCTGCAGATGTGAGCTGGGGAGAGTCTCCTGGAGTGTCTGAGTGAGCCCAAAGTCATCACAGGAATTCTTACAAGGGAGGCAAGAGGATCAGGGTCAGAAGGAGATGTGATGATGGAGACAGATCAGAGAAACATCATTGCCGGAAGGGGGCCGGGAGCCAAGGAACGCAGGTGGCATCTAAAACTAGAAAATTCAAGGAAACGGATTCCCCTCTGGAGCGTCCAGAAGGAACACAGCTCTGCAGACACCTTGATTTTAGCCCCATAAGACCCGTTTGCAGACTTCTGACCCCTGGAGCTATAAGGTAATACATTTGCGTTCTTTTAAGCCACTAAGTCTGTGGTAATTTGTTATAGCAGCTGCAGGAGACTGATACTGTCATTCTCTGTATAAAGCATTAGAATGAGGCCCAGCCCTCCACTTTCAGACTCACAGAACGTGACTCCTTCTTCCTTTGGTGATTCAGAAGATACTTTAGGTTCCTCCTGTGCCTTGGGGACTGTGATGATGAAAATAAGTTCCCATGATATCCATGCTGGTTAAGAGAGAGCTCGAACTGACAGATGTGAAACCCGTCTGCTTTTACTACACTGTTTGTAAGAAACCAAAAGAAAACGATCATTTGGAGTAGAGAGAAAAATGCCTCAATTGCTTACCCAGAACCCGACAGAATTGTGCGCCGTTCTGTTCTAATTTCCACGTCATCCTGCCTACCTTTCTGGCTCTTTGAGGCTCCCCATAGGGGTCCAGTGCTGCGGGACTGGGGTTCACGTTAAATATGGGGTTTGAGGAGAGGGACCCATTCTTTTCCCTCGCTCTGCATGCCTCCTTCCTATTAACGTCATGCGGAGTTATGTGTGTGTATCTAGAAGGTGGTGGGTCCCATTTATTGTAATACAACCGGTGCACAAAATCCCGCACTGACACCACTCACACGCTTGAACCATTCCTTCAGAGGGAAGCCTCTTGCGGGTGGTAGGTATCAGATGACTCCCAGATCCATTTTTTAATCAAGCCTGGCTGCCAGGAGATGAAAGATCACGAAGGATTTTTTTCTCTTTTGTCTTTCCAAATTTCCATTTCATAGCCATACACAGAGAATCTCTCTTCAAAAATGGATTCTGTGTTAGCAGGAGGGTGGATACGTAGTTGCTGTGAAGCCTGCAGCACCGTAAATGAGGCATCTCATCTCTTCCCATCCCTGGTCACTCCACAGCATAACAGTTTGAAGGCCAGGACCTGGCTCTCTCCATCTGCGGGACGGGGAGCTCTCACCTGCCTGCCTGAGTCTGGGGCTGTGGGTCTGGACAGCTCAGCCTCCTTCCCCCACCCTTCAGTCACATCCTGTTTGAGTGTGTAGCCTGGGACAGGCTGGCTTTGTTAGTGAGCTTGCCTTTTCGAAGGGATGGCAGGCAGGGGCAGGCGGGGCTTTCTGGCGAGCTAACTGCCGGCTTTGGAGGTGGGCCCTCAGGGTCACAGACGCCTGACCAGGAAAGACGGTTCTCAGGGCTGGAGTGTGCAGGATGCTTCCAGTCCACTTTTCCTCCCCTGCAGTCAGCTAACACCTCGTCCTCAGCACCAGTCCACTCGAGGGATGGGGTAGGTTTGAAAGTTCACCCTTGCTTATTGTATGCAAGTTTAAAAAAAAAAAAAACAATTAGGAGGCAGGTGGCTCAGAAATGGGGCTGAGGAGTCCAGCTGCTTAGAGTCGAGCTTGGCGTTATCTTGTAATAGCCGAGAGAACTTGGACAAGTCCACTGACCTGCGAATGTCCGTTTCCCCATCTGTAAAATGGGAGCATGAGAATGGTACCTATTCCACAGGTGTGACAGGGAAGGGATATAATGAATGTCAAGTCGTTTGTGTTGGCTAATGCTAGTGTTCAGAAATAGTAGGGTTTTTTTGTTGTTAACTGGGTGAGGGGAGGGAATGGATTCCTCGAGCACACAGTTCTGCAATTCAGAAATCCTCTCCGTGGTGTCCTAGCCCTGGAGCTTTGGGCCAGTCCCGGAGTGCTCTGTCTGGGGTTCCCCGGCACGTGCCCGGCAAGGGCCTGGGTCAGTGTGTGCCCCCAGCCGGCCCTAAGTCGGGGCTTCCCTCGGCTGCGGTGACGACCGGCTGCGCCTCTGCTGGGACTGTTGTGGGGGATGCGGTGTCTCTTAGCCCCTGTCCCTTTGCCGTCTTCTCCAAGGGGACGGTGGGGATGCAGCTCCACTGCACTTACGGGGCTGCATGCGTCAGGTCTAGCGGTGCACGTGTGGTAGCCGACGTGAAATACAGGAGCAGCTCGTTGGGTTGCGTTTCTCTTTCTTGCGCTTCACGGATATGGCGCTTCTCACACACAGCAGGTTTCTGGCAGCCCTGCGTTGAGTAAGTCTATCGGCACCATTGTCCCAAAAGCATTCGCTCACTTTGTGTCTCTGTCACATTTTGGTAACTCTCACCGTATCTCAAACCTTCCACCGGCACAAAGATTACAACTCGCTGAAGGCTCAGATGATAGCACTTTTTAGCAATGAAAGCATTTTTTAATTAAGGTATGTACATTTTGTTTAGACATAATGCTGTCGCACACTGACTAGACTACAGCAGAGTGTAAACCAGGCTTTTACCTGCGCTGGGAAACCGGAAGATCCGTGCGACTCACTTTACGGTGATACTCACTTTGCTGCAGTGGTCTGGGACCGGACCCGCCGTGTCTCCAAGGTCTGCCTGTAACTGGACCAGCAGGTCTCGACCGGAGCAGTCTGGCAGTGTCTGGAGACGTATGTGGATGTTGCAACCAGGGGGAGATGCTGCTGGTATCCCGGGGTAGGGGCCAGGGCTGCTACTAAAAACCCTACAATGCACAGCACAGCCTCCCACACAGTGGGATCGTCAACAGTGCCAAGGTTAAGGGACCCTGAGTTAGACGATGTCACTGGCGACATATTGGTCTTCAATACGTTATTTGTTCTATTCTACTGATGGTGTCTGTTTACATTCCGGTTGGATGGTGTATGGAAAATCACGGTTGTTGAGTAAAGTAAGGAGTGAAAATAGACTCTCCTCCCCTACAGCAACTGTTTCTACCGAAAGAGGAAGGATTGTGGAGAGAGTGGAAGGGACGGTGTTAGTGGGACTCTGACAGGCGACCAGATGCCAGGATTCTGATTCTGTCTCTGAAGCTTCTTAGATACGGTGACTTTGGGTGAGACCCCTCGCCTCTCTGGCCTTCAGGTTTCTCTTCTGTCCAGTGAAGGGGTGGGATGAGCTGTAAGTTACCATTCTGCCCTCAAATTCCTAATTATAATTTTAACATCAAACCCAATGGTCACCTTTTCCAGCAGGTCCAGTGGGAAATAACTTGGGTGGTGGTGACAATGATGGCTCAGAGAGGGTAGAATAGCCCCATGTCCCATCCATGCCTTGAGCCATGTGGATTGGAGGCTCTTGTGTTTGTTAGGGGATTCTGACTGTCCGGTGTCCCCCAGAACCCTTATAACCATGACGGTAACAACAGCCGCTGGCACTGAGCACCTACTGAGCACCAGTAGCCTTTGAAGAGTTTCCAGTACAAAAGTTGATGTACTCATCGGTCCCACAAGGGCGGGGCCACCCTTTGACCCGCCTCACGGACAGGGAAACAGGCCGGAGAAGGCATTTCCCCCTGTTGATAACCGGCAGCAAGGGAGCGGGCAGGTTGCTGTCTTGTCTGCGAGGAGGGGCGGGATGCTCACCCCAGTTACAGGGAGCAGATCCTCCCCCCGCGAGCCTGAGCCTAAGCCCGAGTCTGAGCCCACGCTCGCCGCCCATCTTGAACAGGGAGCACCTGAGCGATTTCGTGGTCGGATGAAGCGTACCTGGGAGATGCCACCCTCCTTGGGAGGGGAGAGAGAAGACCGAGGAAATGCGCAGAGGAAACAGTGGAAGTTGTATCGCCCCCCCGCCCCGCCCCGATGCAAGCGAATCGTGTTGGGGCGGAAATCCGACCTGAAGTTCAGACATTTCACAGAAAGACGAAACCCTGAGAGCTGTGATTTCAAAGGAAACCTCAGAGAGGCTGCATGTCCTTGCCAAGGAATGTGAGCCGGCACTTCACGCCCGGCTGCCCGGAGAGCCTGGGGCCCTTCCCACCTTCCTCATTCCTCTGTGAGCGGACTGTGTGTTCCCTCTGTGCATCTGTGTGCTGGGATTTCCCCTGTGCCCTGGCCGTGTGATGGGAGGTGTGCAGTGAAAACGGTAGAGCTCATCAGAAAGGGTAAGAAGTGATGTAAATGGCCTGGGCAGAGTCACCATCGACATATTATACTCAAAGGAATGCAGTAAAGGGAGCTTCCACATATACTGCGTGCCTAGTGCATGCCAGGCCCTGGGCTGAGTTCTTTGCTTGCACTGACTCATTTCAGTGGCTGCAGTGGTCCCAGTGGGCAGGTGGAATTGCTTCCACAGATGAGGAAGACTGAGGCTCAGAAATGTCACAGGACTTGCCAAGGTCGTATGGTGGAAATTGGTGGAGATGCAGGTTAACTCGCCCCCCAGATATCTCTTACAACTCGGGTTCTTGGGGCTGACTCTCTGCAGTCACCCGGGGGCTTTTATAAATGATGACACCTGTTACTTCCCAAGGATTCTGGCTCATTGAGTCCTGAGTGGGGCCTGGACGTGTCTCTTACTATTTTTTTTTAATTCTTCAGGTGACTGGGGAGCCAGGGTTAAGAACCACTGTCATGTGTAAGTGTGTGTGTCTGTATGTACAACTGTGTGTCTAATATTAGTTTCTAAGGGCTGCTGTAACAAAGTACTATAAACTATGTGGCTTTAAATAACAGAAGTGAAACTAGAAGTCCAAAATCGACGTGTCAGCAGGGTTGGTTCCTTCTGGAAGATCTGAGGGAGAATCCATGCCCCTCTCTTAGCTTCCGGTGGTTGCCAGCAATCCTTGGAGTTCCTTGGCTTGCAGACCCATCACTCAGATCTCTGCCTCTGTCTTCACTTGGCGTCCCCTCTGTGTCTTTCCATGTCCATTCTTCTTATGAGGACACCAATCATCAGATTTAGGGTCCACCCTAATCCAGTATGACCTCATCTAAACTAATTATATCAGCAAAGATACTATTTCCAAATAAAGTTGCATAAATTTGGGGGAGAACAGCGTTCAGTCCACAACGTATGGGTCTATAAATAATTGGCATTGCTTTAAGACATGGCTGTCCTGTTGAGACCTGGTAGGGTGAGCCCCTGCCCCAGTGGAAAACCATTGCGTGTGTTTGTGGAGGGAGAGGCAGTGGGGGGGAGGGGGCCTGTCCCCAAGGATGAGGTTGACTATGCCTCTTGAACGGGTCTCGTGTCCTACTTCTGTCCCCGTGGCCACTCACCCAGGAGACCACCACCTTCTGTCACCTGCATAAAAATTGCCTCCTGCCTTCCATCCTGTGCAAGCCCCCACCCCACTGCACTCCACCAGTTCATCTTCAAGCATCTTCTAAATGACAAATCTAAACTTGCTACTTCTCGGCTCAGGGCCCTTCGCTGGACCCCCTTGTCCTCCTAGGAGCCTCCTCAATTTCTCTCTCCAGCATCACCTTAGTCCTACTCCCCATCCGGAAGTTGCTTCTGTCCCTGAAACCCATCTCTCATGCTCTTTCTTCAGGCTCATAGCCTTTGTGTGGTCCCTCTGCCTGGGAGGCGGGACAATCACCACCCCAAGCCCGGGGACCCCAAAGGCTGATGCACTCAGTCAGGGCTCTGGTCCCCCGGGGGGTCCCGCAGGCAGAACAGAGTGAGAGGAGAAGGCCTCCTATGTGGGCCTCTCTCCGAAGCCCGGAGTAGGACAAAGAAGCCAGTAAATATCCCCAGTGAGACTCCTCCGGCCACTCTCTAAGCTGGAAATGAAATGACCAGCTGTAAAAACACGGCGCATAATACAAACCCGCTTAATGGTTTTCTGAAACGTTAAAAATTAATGTTGAACACCAACACTTTTAGTGGCCAGATGTCCCCCGTGGAGCTCAGTGTCTGGAAATTGTCCTCGTAGGGGACACCGGGGACCGTGGCTGGAGGCCGGTTTGGGCGGTTGTAAATGCCCTGTAGAGCAGAGGCCATTTGTGGGTGAGCCAGACCTCTCCGGCTCGGGCAAAAGGCTGAGTTGGCTTCTCTCTTCGTCCGTCCCTGATCTCTGCTCTCTCTAGCTGTTTGTAAATTTCAGAGGCTTTTTATAACCCTGGCTGATTTCTCCTCTCCTAATTCCGTATGCAAGGCGGAGAGTAGGCCTATAGATGAACTGGAGTCAGCCGATCCATCTGCTGTGGCCACTGGACACTCAGACCCATCTCCTCTGATTTTTTTTTTTAGCCGTCCAGGCAAGGAGTGAGGCTCACGTTCCCAGCGGCTGCCTGCAGGGCTGTCCATTGTCATTGATCAGCCGTGAATCATTCTGGCCTCCAGAATCTGTAATTCCCTGCTCCCACTTCCCCATCCCTGTGCGGGCAGGGAGACACAGTGGTGTGCAGCAGTGGTGGCCAGGGACTTTTCTGTGTAGCGTGTGTCGTTGCCAAGCACCCCAGGTCGCAGGGGAGAGGGAGGACCCACTGGCACGGCCTGGAATCTGGAAAGCCACAAAGGTTGCTGGAGAAATGCTCTCGGTTTGTTGGGCCTGAAACAGCAATATTTTTTAAAACCCAATCTGCTGCTCAGCTAAGTTTAAAAACACCCCCTTTATATTTTAGATAATAAAGCTCAAAATTATTCACTATATTAAATGCTGCTTAATAAAATTATGGTCTAATGAGCTGCCTAATGCGTGTTTGCCAGGTTTCAACTGTCTGGGACCTGCTGAGATTCGCTCTGATGGTGTTGATTCAGTTGCAGGTGAAATACGCCTCTGTTCTGTTGCCACGGGGGAGGCAACAGCTTGGCATTTTCATCCCTCCATTGAAGGCCTCCTAAATGCGAAGGGCAGAGGGTATAGAGCACTCTGTAGTACTAGGGAAGTCTCTAATTGTAGCCATCTGCAGGGGCAGACATTGGAGAGGCTTGCTATACTTGGTTCCTAGGCTGGGTTAACAGTGTTACCTCCCTAGGTAATTAATAACTTCTTGTCTTAATACTTTTCAGAAGTATCCATCCAGGGCTTTGCAGATTCCTTGGCAAGAACTCTTAGAAACTGCAGTTTGGTAGGGATCCAACCCTTTCATTGCAAAGCTCAGGCCAAACAGAAAGTTTGCAACCTGTGCTATGACCTGGCAGTCAGACTGCCCCTGGGCCTTTGCACATGCTGTTTGCTCTGCCTGGATAGCTCTTTACCCTCACTCTCTGTATCCTCACCTCCTTTACCATGTCAACTCCTCTTGCTTCAGTTCTCAGATTTAATGCCTCTTTGTTTGGAAAGGCTTACTAAGCTCCCAGGCCCCTGCTCTGAGTCTCTGTGCTTTGGCCAGCATGTACATTTCCATCCATTTCTTGGCTTTGCTCTTTTTTGTTTCTTTTTTTTTCTTTTTCAAAGCTGGCTGTATTCTTAGGCAGGCTCTCTCTTTAGGGGCAAAATAGCCATGGGTAACTGAATTCATATCCCCAGATGAACCACCGGGCCTCATTCCCAACAGTTCCAGCTAAAGTCCTGGGTCATTTGTCTATGACTGAAGCAGTTCCACTGTGAATCTGATTGGCTAGGCCTGGTCGTCAAGTTAAGAAATAGACTCAGTCCCTCTCAAACCAGGTGATTTTTATCCAGATGATAAACTGTGGTGGCTAATACCAGAACTGAGAATAACACTTAGATTATGAATACCAAAATAAGGAGATACACCAGACAGGCAAAAAACTCCGCCAGCCAGCTTAGCTCCCAGAGGTCCACTGGACACCGAGGTGAGTTACACTGGATACCCCTGTATCCTTCTGCATCAGATCTGTCTAGATTTGGCCACGGATGATAGAAGATCCTAAATGACAGTAGCCTAAGTGGAAAAAAGACGTTCGTAATTTTTTTCACGTAAAAAACAGAAGTGGGCGATGCAAGACTGGTGTGAGGGCTCAGCTCCACAAAGTCCTCGACATGCGTTTTCTTTCAGCTCTCCACTGTGCCATCCCTGGGTGTGACTCGCAACCTAAAAGGCCAGGGTGGCACTCCAGCTGTCACAGCCACACTCCGAGAAGCAAGACGGAAGACCCTGGAAGGAGGAGCAGAGCGACCATGCAGCTGACGTTTAAGGAGGGCTTCAGGAACACATTCTGTCGGCCGGAACTTGGTGACATGGCCACCCTAAGCTACAGGAAAAGTTAGGTGTGCCCATGAGCCACTTAAAAGTTCTGTTGCACTTGGATGTGACACTAAAAGCACAGTCCATGAAAGACAAAATCGATCAATTAGGCTGTATCAAAAATCACAGTCTTTTCCTCCACAGGAGACACTGGGAAGAGAAGGAAGCAACGAGAGAAGATCGTTGGTGTCACATATCTGACAAAGCAGTGGCACCCGGAATATGCAATGAATTCTCAAGACTCGACAGTAAGGAAACAAACAATCCAATTTTTTAAATGGGAGAAAGACTAAAACAGACACTTCACCTAAAAGGATATATGGATGGGAAATTAGCCCCTGAAAAGATGTCCAGCATCACCGCCTATTAGGGAAATGCAAGTCAATATCGCAGTGAGAAACCACTGCACGCCTGTCAGAACGGCTGCAGTTTAAAAGATGGACAACACCAAATGCTGACAGGGGTGCAGAGCAACTGGCACTCTTAAGAGAATGTCAAACGGTGCAGCCACCCTGGAAAACGGTTTGGCAGCTTCCTAGAAAGTTAAAAAAAAATCTACCGTATAACGCAACAGTCTGACTCCTGGATATTTATCCCAGAGGAATAAAGACTTATGTTCACATGAAAACCTGTGCATAAACGTTTATGGCAGCTCTATTCATAAGGGCCCGAAACTGGAAATGACCCAAATGTCCTTCGACAGACGGATGGATGAACAGACTGTGGTACATCCATACGGTGCAAACCTGTTCAGTAATAAAAAGGATTGAATTATTGATTCATGAAATAATCTGGAGGAATCTCCCAGGCGTGATGGTGAGTGAGAGAAACAGTCCCGAAAGATCCCACACTATATGGTGTCGTTTACATGACATTCTCCAGAAGACATGAGCGTAGATCCGTGGTTGCCAAGGGTGAAGGGTTGGTGGAAGGTGTGACTACAGGGGACGGTACCGGGGAATTTGGGGGGTGGTGATAGAGTTGTTTTGTGTGCTGATTGAGGTGCTGGTTACACAAATCTATGCATGTTTTAAAATTCTTAGAATTGTACATCTCACAAAATTCAGTTTTATTGTAAAGTGTTATTCCTATGGTAAAAAGGAGGCATGGATATTGGGGGGCGGGAGTAGCAATCTGACCACCCACACCTCACTTTCCAGCACATTCTCTTTGTTGCGCTCTCAGACCTCAGAGCTGTCGACATTGGGGGCCAGATCATTCTTTGTTCAGGGGGGCTGACCTGTACGTTGTAGGATGTTTGCAGATCCCTACCCACTACCCTCTAGATACCAGGAGCGTCCCCCATCGCTAGTTGTGACAACTAAGCATGTCTCCAGACCCTGTTAAATGTCCGTGGGGAACGCAGTTGCCTCTGGTTGAGAACTGAGTGTGTTTCAGTTACTTACAACTAAGTAACCTTCAGCTGATTTGATTATTTCCTTTCTCAGAGACCCTGTTGTTTTTCCCTCTGTCTCCATCGCCTCTTTTGTGACAGCCGCCCAAGAACTCACAAGGTGTAAGTCGGATATACCAGAGGACTGGACCTCCCAGGCACACGAGGCTGTTTGCTGGGCTTCCTCTCCCTACGGTCTGGGGCAGCCGTCCCACGGGTCCCCGCCGTCTCCACACCCTCTCTCCACAGCTGCGTCACCCTCTTTTGTCGCCCTCTCCATCACATGGCAAAGGAAGACTAAGTATCAGGCAGTTACTGACTATGAGTGGCAGAGTGTTGAGCGCGGGTTGTAGTTACATCTTAAGCCATAGGTGTTTCCCTTGGCTCATTTTAAACTTCAGAAAAGCCATTCCACTATTTAAATATAGAAGAGTAACATATTTTAATAATCAGACCCCAGGGCATAGTTTTTCCTGTTGCGTGAAAAAATAATGGTCAAAGCAGCCCGCAGCCAATTGCAAAATTATGTAAAAGTAATGGAAGGAAATCCGAACCCACACGCCTTGCATCAAGCTGGACCACCTTTGCTGCCGTGCTGCATTCCCTATTTCACACACTCCCCAGCCCAGGATAAAGATCGTGGAGTCAGTCAAGTCTTTATTTCAAAAGGGCTTCCCTTATTCCAAAGGGCGGTAGGAGTGTGAGCCAGAGAAAGACCCATCCATTTCTATCTTTAAGTTAGGAACCAGCAGTGGAATTTACTGGATTGTCTTAAAATCAGGGGAAGCTCAGAGGACCAGAAGTTGCTTTAGGACATGGGGTTACAAACTGCAGTGCTTGCGTACTCTGGGCGGGTAAGTAAATGATGGAGCAGGTCGAGTGGAAATTGCAGTGCATGAGTTGGAGGGTCCGTGCCCAATCTGAAGCCTGAAGTGGCTTCTCATGTCTACATCACTGCTGCCATGTGGGCATCCGAGCCTGGTGGTGTGAAATCTTACGTGTTTTCGATAGACGCTGAAAGCCTGCGTCCTTATTTGGGCCTTTCTGATTTGTAAATGCTGCAGTAAATTCAGACGGGAAAGAACAAGTCTGAAGTATATCTAGCTGTGTGCTGAGGCCCACGAGTTTGTGACTTCTCTCCCACCCCAACCCCCCAAAGGTCGACTCTGCAGAAACCCTGAGAGGGAAGCTTAGCAGGAAGTTCGCTGTTGTCATTGCTCCCAGCATCAACCTCCATTTACCCCGCCATCTCCTCCCAGTCCTCGTGGGTCTTTCCTTCCCGGCTGGCCTTTCAGTTTCTCCTACTGCCCCAACCATCCCAACCAAGATGCAGCTTTTCCGTAGGAACGTTTCAATTTAACCCTAATCTCAGCAGCATGGAAAGCATGCGTAAGCCAAGAAACCAGGGTATGAAGTTCTATGGGTGGAATGATCCCGTGTCTGTCAAGGTCACAACCAAGAAATTAGGGATGCAGGTTGGTGCGGCCACTCTGGAAAACAATACGGCGGTTTCTCAAAACATTAGCAATCGAGCTGCCATATGATCCAGCAATCCCACTTCTGGGCATAGGTCGAAAGGAAACGAAAGTACTATCTCAAAGAGATATCTGCACCCCATGTTCACTGCAGCATTATTTACAGCTACTCAGATTTGGAAACAACCTCAGTATCCATCCACGGATGAATGCATAAAGAAAATGTGGGCTGTACGTGCAATGGAATGTTTTTCAGCCATAAAAAAAAAGAGAAGGAAATCCTGCCATTTGCCCACATGTTTGGGCCTTGAGGGCATTATGCTAAGTGAACTAAGTCAGACAGAGAAAGATGAATACTGTATGAACTCACTTGGATGAGAAATCTTAAAATCCTTATATTAGATATCTTAAAATCATAGATACAGAGAGTAGGTTGGTACCCGCCAGGGGCAGTGAAGGTGCGGACAACATGAGTGGAAGGGGATCAAAAGACACGAATTTCCAGTTATAAGATAATTAAGTTCAGGGGATGTAATGTACAGCATGGGGACTACAGTTAATCATACACTATTGATGTTTGAAAGTAGCGAAGACAATAAATCTTAAAAGCTCTCATCACAAGGAAAAAACTAACTACGTGAGGTGATGAATTTTAACTAAACTTACTGTTCCAATTATTTTGCAATATGCACATATATCAAATCATTATATGTATACCTTTAACTAGTATAATGTTATAGGTCCGTTGTATCTCAATAAAACTGGGGGAAAAAAGAAATTATGCACAGAAAAAAAGACTAGAAGGGAACATGACAAAATAAATATTGATAGTGGTAGGCTCTTGGGCATGGAAATAAAGGTTATTTTTGCCCCATCAACTTTCTTGTATTTTTCACACTTTTCATGCTGGAAATGTGCTATTACTAATTTATAATGAAAAACGTTTTTTAAAAGGAAATCTTACTTGGAGACTAAGTGAGAAATATTTAGAAAAAAAAAATCAATAGTGACATTTAGTGAGCATAGATTCTTTGATCCACAGGTTCATTTAACTTGCCCGAATAGTAAGCAGGGCGTTTGATCTCAGCTGATCTGAAGACAAAGCAGGCTTGCCCCTGCAGCACGCATCTTGGATGAGACTGTTGATGGAGGGGAGACTAAAGCTGTTGAGAGGATGGGCTGGATGTTTCCCCCTGGAATTCTGAGAAGAAGGAATTAGGATGCTTCAGAGAGAAGTAACTTCCAGTCTGTCATTTAGCACAAGTACAGAGCCCTCAACTCGTAAGATTTTCCTTCCTTGGATATTTAGGAGTGAGAGGATGGGAGTCACTGTGGTAAAGGTGGGAAGTAATAGAGCTTGCTGATATGAAGTGCACGCCTTAGGTCGTGTCCTGGTGGGAACTGGCCTCTTCCCTGGGTGAGTTGCAAATGGTTAAAGTTACTGGAATCTCTGGGGCATGAGGCCATTCTGCCCTGAGTTAGATGACTCTCTTTGTATCCTCACATTAAAAATAGGCAGTTTGGTGCACCCATTGCTTTTAAGTTGGCGGCAAAGGAATTTGAATTCATTCATCAGTTCTATCCACACATTCAGATTTTCCAGAATGGTTTTCCAGCATATGCCCCGAACTGCTATCCCTTGGATCTGATCATGACCAGGCAGACATCCTGTCACCCTGGAGCAGCATCACATTATTCCTCTGATGGTGGCCAGGCGCAGAGCTCTTTAGCTCAGTTACGTTTTCTCCTCCCGAGGCCTGATGGATACGGAGCCCTCCAGTCTCTGATAATCTTCAGACCACTGTAGGGCGCTTACTTTATGCCAGGCCCAATCCTAAATTCTTGACATTTAAGAGTTGAGGAAGACATTATTGTTTTTCACACTTTATAGATGGGGAACTGAAGCACAGAGAGGTTGAGTGACTTGCCCAAAGTCACATAGCGCGTAACTGGTAGAACCAGGATTCTAACCCAGACAGTTTTCTCTGGAGTCTTTGGTCTTAGGGAGACAGTTGTTAGTTTACATTACACCCCGGAGCCTGACTGATCCCCTTCTATAAGCCACATTCACATTTTGCCTGTTGAAGTGACTGAGGGTGTTTATACACACATGCAGCCCAGGGAAGGTCTTAGGGTTTGTCTGCCAGCACATTACAGAAACGCTACTCTGATAATTATCCGCTTTAAAACAGACCAATCAATCCTAAGGCAACGATTGAAGCCTGATGATTAGTAATGTCTGATGGGTGGTTTTTAGCTCGGGGTTAGGAAAAAAGATATGGTACGAGCTGTGACGAACTGAGAAGGAAAGAAAAGCCAGAAGTCCCACGCCAACAGAATTTTTTTCTATCCCATCAAGGTTCCATAAACTCCAAAAATCTTTTGTGCCTAATTGCTTTTTGTTTGTACCTTTTGATGTAGCATGAATTGGTGGAATGATATTAAAGGAAAGAGGGTAAACCTACTATGTGCCAGGAATAATTTTTGGCACCTAAATTCTATGCCATTTTTAGTCCTCTCTACTCTGCCACAAGGGTAGGTGCTGTTATTAGCACCCCTATTTTACTGATTAGGAAGCTGAAGCCCAGAGAGGTTTAGTAACTTTCCCAGAGTCACACAGCAAGTAAGTACAGAATAAGTGACAGAAATTACTGTGTGTGTGTGTGTGTGTGTGTGGCAGAGTAAGCCAGCAGGTTTTGTTGGACATCCACTGTTGTATAATATTATACTAAATATGTATTAAAAATTAATTACAGGAAACATTAAACCAAATATTTATTAAAATTTATAATGGTACCAAAACCAATAGTAGTGCTTTCCAATATTGTATATGAGAATCTTTTTCTTATCAAAGCTCTTCTCATCCCATATGATGTAACTCCACTTTCCACCTCTTTTGACTGATAAAAATCTCAACTAACACAGAGACTACGAATTCAGCAGTGTTGTAAGTAAATTAGTACCTTATTAATCAGCAGCTTCTTCATACAGTTGAAAGCCACACACGTTTGCATGGTGGGTATCTTGGTCAGCCCGTCCAAAGGTACCTGAGGGTTTTTGGACCGTGTAAACAGCACCAAGGGCCCTTCTCCTCTGCTGGGGCCCGTGGCTCCCCAGGTCGAGAGCCCGTGGTTTAGGGAATCAAAGAGAGGACGCCTCAAAGGTTCAGCCCCCAAGTGCTCCGGCGTCCGGGGAGCGGGCAAGCAGGCTGCCCTGAGAGGCAGCCCAGCGCGCTGCAGGTCAGGCGCTTTTCCTAAAAATCTGAATTTCAAATTCACAGAGAGTCACGGAAGCTCATTCAACGCGTTTTAAATCCAAGAGCTTCATTAAGATAAAACCGTCTGTTCTTTAAACGACCAAATTAGGCGTGATCTAAAGTGTAGGCGCTAAAACGCTTCCTGGTCATTCCTCATCTCACTTCCAACTTGCCGTGTTCGGCTTCATGAACCTTGAGAAAGAAGCTATTGTTGAAAATGGAATGTTGTTTTTCCTCGCTGCAGAGTTCGGAAGAAATATTTAGACTTGCTTTGGTGGCAGGAAGTCGCGGCCTTCCTTTATTCTGGGTGGGTGGTCTCTGCACGTGTGAGCTTCCTGTCAGTTTGCTGGTAATGAGCGGGGCGGTTTTCTCGAACGTCCGTATCTGTTAATGAGCGGGGGCCAAGCGCCTAATAAGTGAGAAATCAGCCTGTCTCCTCCTAATCATTTCCACCAAGCAGATGGGGGTATGTGTCTGCATCCTGGAGGGCAGGGTTCATCTCCCAGCCCGGCCTCTGAAACTGAGAGTACTTCTGAAAACAGGCAGGAATGGCCTGGTGCAAAACCATTAACTCAGCCTTGATGAGCGTTACTCTGTGGGAACATCACTGAAAAGAACAATGTCTACTTGGTTGGATTTATTTTCCAAAATTTTGATTGGGGCTTTTTTTCCCCTCAAGAGAGTAATTGCAGGGTCTCCAATGAACCATTTGAACTCCAGCTTCAGAAGAAAAGACAAATCATAATAATGTAGCTCCTAACGGTTCACAGTCGGGCAATGCATCTTAGTCGGCCCTGGTTCAATGGCCCAAGTGCCTGAACCCAGAGCCGCCTGCTTACCTTTCCAACTCTTTTACGTGAAAGTTGGGTAGCATGAACGACACTGGCGACCCCACGAGATGCTTTCGAGATGGAAATCGTCTCCTCAAGGGGAAGATCATTCAGCACTCTGTAGTTTCTCAAACTTTGCCTTCGCTTGCTTTTAAATTAATTCCTGCAGGAAGAACATTTTGGAATCGAAATGAGGTCTGCACAGGGCAGCTCACCAAGCCACAAATCAGGGCCAGCTTCAGGAACGAAAATCAAAAATCAAAAAGCTAAGTTGCAGAAGACAGGTTTTGTTGAGGAAGCTGTGTCTTTATGTGCGCAAGGTCTTCCCCCGGCCATGTAATCTCGAGCCGGTTATAAATCTGTGACAAGTGTTCTTCACTTTGATTAGCTAGCAGCAACCCTGAAAAGTTGCTCAATTTGCTCTCATTTAAAATTGCCTTTCCAGAGTCATTGTATTAACTTCCCCTTCATTATTTTTCAATTGGCTGTGGCTTGGATTTTTCTACCTTCTTCCTCCCCCTGCCCCTTAGATTTGGTGTCATATATTTATTTGTTGGTTTATCCATCCACCCATCCATCCACCCATTCAGCCATCTACCCATCCAGAAAACATTTCATTGCTGACTATGTGCCAGGCCGTGCACTAGCTTAGCGATCTTCAAGTGGGGAAAGTTTTGCCCTCCTAGGGCTATGTATGGGGACACTTTTGTTTGTCACAACTGGGAGTGACAGGAGTGCTACCAGCATCTAGTGAGAAGAACTCAAGGATGCTGGTAAACATCTGCAATGCACAAGACAGCTCCCAACAACGGAGAAGTATCTGACCCAAATATAGTAAAGCTGAGGTTCAGAAATTCTGCTGCCTCAGAGGTAAATAACTGGGTGCCTGGCCACTTGGAATTTAGAGTGTTGCAGGGGAAGTTGGCAGATAAACAAGGACCTTGTGCTGATGGTGCTGGTCAGGTCATAGGTGTTTTCCATCATTTCTGCTTCGGAGGGTGGTTCAGCAAGCAGTTCATTCATGGGTCTACAAGAAGATTCTTTTCTGGAGAGGTCCAGTAGGAATTGGAAATCGGGACAAAGGGGTTGGGTGAACAAAAACATTGTAGATACAGGTGTGGGACAGAGCGTCATGAGGGTGAAGGTTGAACCTTGAAGATAGATGAAGACTCTAGGGCAGAGGTAACAAGTTCCTCCGCCAGCAGGTGCCAGGTAAGGTGGGAAGAACCGTGACACACAGCAGCTGATGCAGTTCCCTGGGGAGTGCTGGGGACCATGTCAAACTTCAGAGCAGCCAAAATAGGCAAGTGCCTCCAGTCAACTGCCTCCGTCCAAGAATGCAGGCCCGGGGTGGCCAGATCCTTGTGACTTTTCAGACTATGCGAAATCTCCCGAGTTTTAAATGCTCACAACTAATTCAATATATATTTTAAAAACTAGAAAACACTACATGCTGTGCATGTCTGTGGACTACATCCCATGGAGTTTTGACATCTTTTCTCAGGATTAAATGAATGAAGGCTCATTATACCCAACATGGTACCTGGGAGACAGTAGGTGCTCAATATACACTGGTCGAGAATGAATACTTTACCTAAATCAGGCTTTTTCAACCTTTGCACAGTTGACATTTGGACTGGATTGTTCTTGGTTGTGGGGTCTGTCCTGTGCATGAAGGATGCTTGGCTGCATCCCTGGCCTCTACCCATAGGTGCCAGCACGCTCCCTTCACCCCAAGTTGTGCCGACCAGAGTGTTTCCAGACACTGCCTGCAACATGCTTGCCCAGCCAGTTACAGTTTGACTCAATGCCATGAGTTCTTGGCTGTGGTCTGCTGGTGGGTCAGTCAGCCCCAGGTAGAGAACCCAGAAAGAGATGGACAGAAAGAGCATCTCTAAATCCCCCAGGCCTTCCCAGGACAGACACCTGGGCCCCTCTTTCCTGAACATCGTGTGGCTCTCTGCTGCTTCCAAGGTGGAGTTTGGCCTCTCAAGGCTCAGATTGCCTCTTTGCTTGATGTTTACAGAAGCGCTTTGAGAGACGAAGCGTGCCGGCAGCTTTGTCCCCCACCCACCTGTTGGAGAAGGACTGGAAGAGTAGTCCTTCTGCTCCAGGGACCCCAGCACTGTTTGTGTGCCCACGGGGATGAGGAGGCCACCATCTCACCCAGGTCTTTGCTGGAATCAGTAATGAAAGCAGAAGTTGTTAGCTCTGTTGAGCCAAGGTCAGCCCTTAACTCACCCAGGAAGGTGGTTCTCAAATTTGAGCCTAAGGACCACCCGGAGGACCAGTTAAAGAGGACTGCTGGGGATCCCACGGTGGCTCCCGCCAGCCCCAGGGTCCCTGTGGTGGAGGGAGCGCCCGGGATTGGCTGCTACCAGTGTCTGCATCCCCAGGGTGAGCTGCAGTTGCCTCCAGCCTCTCTGGGAGACGCTCCAAGACCAGCAGGTGAAGGGAGGAGTCCCGACATCTCAGTGTGCAGGGTTGGCCTTCAGCATCCCCTTCATGCAGTAGCTTGGAAGAAACTCCAGAATTCAAATGACATCAGATTTCAGTATAAAAAAAAAAAGAATTTATTTGCAGAAAATAATGGGGAAAATAGTCGGCCCTTTTGTCTCTGGACGTTGAATGAGATAAATTTCCAGCTGCTATTCTCTGTTTTTGTTAGTGGACCAGTGTTCTGTATATATTAGGATGTAACCATTTATTACTCAAAGAATTTAAATATGTCTGTAACAACCTCAGTACCATCACTACAATATCATAGCACATTCTACATATGTGAAAAGAAAAAAAAAAAAAGAAAAAACCACTGCTGGGCCCCAACTCAGCAGGTCTGGGGGGCGAGGTCCAAGAATTTGCATTTCTTAGAGGTTCCTAATCCTTTTAATGTTGCTGGCCCCAGGGCCACACTTTGAGAACCACTCACCTGGGCTCCAGTCAAGATCCCCACTGGTTCCACCTGGTTCCTCCCTGCAGTGGAGAAAGCAGAGCCCAGCAGGCCAGGGGGGTTACGGATGCCTGTCCAGCTCTTTCTGGGTTCTTTACCTGGAGCTGACGGGCGCACCAGCAGACCGTAACCGAGTGCTCATGGCACTGAGTTAAACTGTAACTTGCTGAGCAGTACTTTGCTGGTTCAGTAAAGTGAATTCATATGCCTGCAACCTCCTTCGTTTTTTTAATTATTTTTCTCATCCCCTTGATAATGTAGCATAGGTGGATGGGTCTCCCGGTCATTAGAGTGAATTAGTGAAATCCCTCTTTATAGGTTTTTGTTTGTTTGAGCTTAACAGAGGTGGTTCAAATGTCACTGGACGTCTGAAATGCCTCCCCTGGCGAGTGCTTGGATAACACTTCATTATAAGCAGGCTTAGCTGCTCAGACACGTATAGATTAGAACAATTTGCTTCTCTGCTGATGGAGAAACTGTGACATTTTGGTGGCTCTGATACAGAGCTGTTTGTCAGAAAGGGAAAGCCTCTTACATTTCCGTTCAGTTCTAAATAATTCAGCTTCGTGTGCCTGCGTGCTGGCCAGAGCCCGGGGCACGGAGCAACCACAGTGGGGTCTGCAGGCTGGGAGAGGGCTGCTTGCTCAGAGCAGGGGGACCAACCTGGTTTGCCTGGGACTGTCCCAGTTTGAGCCCCGAGAAAATTCATCCTGCGAAACCCTCAGTTTCCCAGGGATTCAGTCCGGTTGGTCAGGCCCACTCAGAGGAGGATGGTGGCTGCAAACTCTGGGCAGGCAGAGCTCAGAGGATCTCAAAATAGTAATACCCACAATAGTCACCCAGGATTTAATACTCACAGGCCACACACTTAACCTACGTGCCTCATTTCATCCTCAGAATACTGCAAAGCAGTGCTATCGGCACCGTTTAACAGATGAGGAAAACTGAGGCTCCAACAGGTTTCCTCTGGCTGTCAGAGTGACCCCAGCTGGTGAGAAGCAGGACCAGGCCACCGACCCAGGCCCATCTGCTTCAAAGCCCCTGCTCTTACCCTTGATGAGACCAGCATCCCCTTGGGGGCTTGTTAAATGCAGGTGGCTGGGCCCCACCTGCGCCTCTGATTCAGGGGGTGTGGGTTGGGGCCCAAGAATGCGCATTGCTCGCAACTTGCCAGGTGATGTTGATGCTGACGGTCTGTGTACCACGCTTGGGGGACCCGTAGGGACTCACTCTGCCTGTCTAATGGAGGGGTCATCGTCACCCACGCTGCGTGAAGATGAAGCTTAGGGAGCGTCTCCCCAGGCCAAGCGTTCCTAGAGGCGGGGCCGTCAGATCCTTGCGTGGAGACTGTGGGCGCTCAGGCCGAGGCTTCGGCTTCTTGACACAGCGACCGGGTCTCTCTGCATTCTGGGTGAAACACTGCCCAGAACAGGTCTGAGGCTCTGTGTCTCAGACCCGGGGGAGCCTGTGAAGTTAGGTTCTCTGTTGTGGCAGCTGCCCATGGCCAGATGTGCTTCCCCTTGACTCACCCGGAGCGTGAGGACGGGAAAAGCCAGTGTGAAACTGGGTGGGGGGCTGTGCGCTGGGGGCTGGGGGGAGGAATTTCAGAGCAGTGTTAAGAGTGGGGTCAAGGTACACGCAGAACCTGGAGAGGGCTGGCATGGGAGCTGCCACATCTCAGCGCCGTGACCGTGGGCGGGTTTGTAAAAATTCTCCGTGAAGCCTCAGTGAAGATGCTGAGTGAGGAGCTGAGATAATATATAAACAGTGCCTGGCGCGTAGTAAATGTGAGCTGACGTCTTTATCATCATTCTTTGCTGCTGAACCATCTCCAAACCTCAGTTTCTCTGCCTGTGAAAAGGGAGTGAAAAGATAACTTCCCTCACCGTGGAAGGATTAAGATGAGGTGAAGCACTGAGCCCGGTGCCCGGGTGCCTAGGGAGACCTCGACAAGTGTCAGCTGTCGTTATTACGTGTGACCTTTCTCCATCCAAGTCCCACGAAAATCTGATTTAAAAAACTGTGGATGTGGGGGAAAAATACACATGTAACGACATTTTGCACCTTGGGTCAGGGACTTTGGCCCCCTAAGTCATCACTTGAACCAGGTTTAGAATCTCTGCAGTAGAAAGGAACTTGCAAAACAAGTCACTTGGGCCACTGTCCGCTGGTGAATTCTCAATATCCCCCTATTCCTTCTCCCCACCCCGTGTTCCCCACAGCAAGCCCCCAGTGCCATCATTACCGGGGGTGTGTAACTCCATGCTGTTCTAGGGCATCCGGGTAATCCTGGAGTTATCTTAATTCACAGATGCATGTTTAGACACTGTCAGAGCTTCTGCTTTTGCTTCGATGGTATTTATGCTTTAAAGGAGGCTGTCAGGTAAAGGCAGATCTAGCCAAAGGAATGTACGGTGGAATTACAGGCAGTTCTGTACAGGTCGCCAAGGAGAAGAGATGCCGTTTAGCCTTGGTGAAATTTAGGACACTATGTTTTTTGTTTTGGTTTTGTTTGTTTGTTTGCTTGTTTGTGGGAGGGTAAGGGGGATAAGTGTTAGAAGATAAAGGAATGAAAGTCATCCGTTACCTAGTATCTCTGCTTAAACTTAAGCCCAATGTGTTCTTTTTCCATTTGTATCTCCTGCAGGTAACACTACATGCTGTATCCTTTATAATCCATGGAAACTTCTAGAAAGTCAGCCACCTCCTTGGTCCTACCTGGGAAAGTAAAATGTTACGTTTTTGGTAAATGGAAGATGCACAAAGCATTCCAAGCCTATCCCTGAATTGGATATATCATCTTTTTAAAAAATTAATTAATTGATTAATTAATTTTAAACTTTTTTATTGACTTATAGTCATTTTACAATGTTGTGTCAAATTCCAGTTTGTTGCTTTTAGAAACCATGTTCTCTATGGCCCTACAACTAGGCAGTTTTCAAATAAGGCAGGTCCTGGCATCTGGGAAGACTAGCTGTTTCCTTTGTTGCCAGGGAAATCATTTCAAAATGGGAAGAAACCCTGAATCCCAGCCCCCAACAATCTCCAAAACAATACACATCCTTTAAAATAAAAAAATCCAAACAGCGAAACAGCAGACAACACCAAACACAACGCATTAGTCCACATCAGGAAGGGTTTTTTTTCCCCCAACTGAAGGGATGAAAGGGCATCATAATTTTGTTTTCAAATGTGTTTAAGAACCTGTTATTAAAACAGAATTAAGGCTGAGTCCCAGGGCAGCAGCTCTGCCACTACCGGGAGATAATCTTGATAATGCGATTAGCGCCTGCTTGAATGGGGCTGGGAGGCAAAGAGAAAGATAGACGTGAAAGCTGGGGCTTTCCTGAGCCACCGCCAACCGCCCGCGGCCTGAACACAGATGCCTCGTTCTCCCCACGATCGTGTGACAGACCCCGCCGTTGGGGGAGGTTAGGGGCTTCACCAGCAGTAACGTTTACCAGCTGCTCCCCATGTGCCAGGCAGCGTGCTGAACACATCATAGGGGATTTCTCACTTCTACCCCGTAAGGCAGACACTAGTATAGCCACACGCTCCCTCCTACCCCATTTCCAGATGAGAAAACTGAGAGGGTGGAAAGTTCCCTGAAGTCACACAGCGGCTAAGCGGCAGAACTGGGATTCAAACCCAGGGCGGCCAACAGCAGAGCCCTGCTCACTACAGTTACAGACGAGGTGGCCGGGCACTTAAATGCAGGAGACTCAAATCTGTTGGAGGCCTTTTACTTAATAGCCGTCCCCAACCCTACCCTGCAACCTAGGAGCCGGGCAGCTGCGATCGCTGCTTAAATGCTTGCCGGTGAGGCGCCGTCCGTGGCCGTGCAGCTATGAGGCTCCTGGGCAGTGCTGCCCTCTGCCTTTTGCTTTTTTCTCTCTAGAGAGCAGGGTCCTCTCCATACCTGGGCCACGTGGGCCCGCTGATTGGCAGGCTGGTGGCAGGTGCCTTCTCTGGGTACCGCACTGTCACTGTCGTCAGGGCAACTGGACGCCGCAGAATAATGTCGTTGGTTAGAGGTCTGAGGAAGGAACGAAGGAAGTGTTCATTGAGGGCTGAGTCTGTGCTGAGTCCTGTCGTGAGCCTTTTATCGAACAGATTTCACTTAAATGTCAGGAAATCCTCCGAGGGAAATGATGCTCTTCTCCGAATCTGTGGAGGGGGAAATGGAGGCACTGAGAAGCTGAGTCAGTCCTGAGCCAATGGGAAGGGAAGGTTCCAAACCTGAAAGGTCAGAGGCAGTGAGTGAAGGATGAGAAGGTGGCCTTGTCTCTGATGATTCCATCCAGAAGGCCCCTCTTATCCTCCGTGGGCTGTCTGCTCAGGCCTCTGGACCTTCAACCGATTGAACGTTCCTATGGTTACAAACAGGGGCTGGCAGACTTTTTCTGTAAAGGTCCAGATAGTAAATATTTTAGGTTTTATGGGTCCTTCGGTGTCTGTTGAAACTCTCCAGCTCTGTCATTGTCATGGGAAATCTGTAAATACACTGGTTGGGCTGTGTTCCAATAAAGCTTTATTTACAAAACCAGGTAGTGGGCCGTGGCTTGCTGACCCCGTCAAGGGCCTGCCTGGCTTCTAACGGGTACAAGTGCAGCTTCACCACCTACCAGCTGTGCGCCCTGAGGAACGTTCTCTACCTCCGTGAGCCCTAGTTTCTTCATCTGAGTGGGCCTGTGATCATACCTACCCCACAGGGCTCTGTGAGGGGTCTGTGTGTGCCCAGGGTCAGGAAGGAGGGAAGAGAAGGCCCCCAGGGGAGAGGTCACTTACCCTCTCCCCGCAGAGGGCAGGCTTTAGAGAGGCCATACTGGACCGACTGGACGGCAGCCCTTTCCTGGGGGGTGACTGCTCTGTGTGGGCTGGGGCTGAATGAGACATCAGGGGCCATCCTCACCATCAGGTCAGGGGGCTGCTGGCAGCACAGGCCGGGGGCCTGCTGGTCGGTCAGCCTTAGGGAGTGGGCAGCCCCGTGCCTCTGAAGCTTCTGGCTTTGTCTGGACGTGTCTGGGTCTGCTCACGGAGGTGGTCTTCAGGACCGTACGCGAGCTGATGTGAGGCCCCGGAGCGAGATGTTCAGACAGCACCCCAGGTCCCAGGCACTGTGTGTCGCAGCTCCCCCCTCCGAAGCCTGAATACTTACGTCTTACAAAGTCTGTTTCTGTTTTTCTTGATGTGATTACCTTTACATCGCTTACCAGTACTGGTTTTTTGTTTGGTTTTTTTTTTTGGTATCTTTCTTTTAGTGGCTGGTGTGTGTGTGGTGAGGATGAGTGTGGATGATGTGTTGAGGAGGAGAGGGAAGTAGTTCGCAGGAGCGTCTCTCCTTTTCTCTTGAACACTTCGTTTTCCTAGAGATGGTACTGTTTATTCAGCACCTCCTATGTGCCAGGTGCCAAACTGGCAATACTACCACCCATTACTGCCAATATTTACAGAGTTCATAAGAAGTACATGTTAGGCCTTCTTATTCCTGTTTGCAAATGATGAAACCGAGTCTGAGAGAGGAAGGGAACTTGACTGTCCAAGGCCACCCGGACAAGACACGGGAAAGCCTCGGCCAAGCTCAGACTTAGCACAGAAGCACATTCTGTCTTTCCTGATGGCCAGTCTGTCACCTCCCCCTTTGGCCGGTCCTCTGCAAAGCCAGTGTTCAGGGTTGTTTTTCAAATATATATTTTCAAGTAGACTTTGATATTCCCTGTCAAATTAAAAGGATACCACATAGATCCTCTTCTTAAAAGAAAATTAGTTGCATTCATTAGGATTATCATTATTTAAAAAAAACATAGAAAATAACAAGTGTTGGTGAGGGTGTGGAGGAATTGGGACCCTAGTGCACTGTAGGTGGGATTGTAAAATGGGGCACTCCCTATGGAAAACAGTATGGCAGTTTCTCACATGAAAAATAGAACTAACATATGTTCCAGCAATTCCACTTCTCAGTATATACCCCAAATAATTGAAAGCAGGATCTCAAAGAGTTATTTGTACACCCACATTCATACCAGCATTATTCACAATAGCCAAAAGGTGGAAGTAGCCCAAGTGTCCACCAGTGGGTGAATGGTATCTACACACAATGGAATATTACGCAGCCTTCAAAAGGAAATTCTGACACGTGCTACAATGTGGGTGAACCTTGAGAACATGATGCTAAGGGAGATAAGCCAGTCACAGAAAGACAAATCCTGTATGATTCCACCTATAGAGGCACTTAGAGTAGTCAGATTCAGAGACAGAAAGTAGAATGGTGGTTTCCGGGTGCAACTGTTTTGACATCAGTTTAACGAGTCTTCACTTTAGTGAAAAAAAAATCAGTGATTATATCCCCTGGTTATGCATCAAAATCCTCTGGTGAACTTGTTGTAAATCAATCACTGTGATGAACAAGGTGGAGTCCCGACCCCACTCCAGATCTCCATCAGCAGTGAGGCCCGAGAATCTCTGTTTCTACTGAGTTCACTGATGATTCTGACACTCAGCGTTGAGAGCCACCAGCACAAACAAGTCCCCTCCCAGGGACAGGACCCTCTCTGTAGTCTTTCTGAGGCGTTTGGAGCTGCCTGTGTGTCCCTGTTTCTACCCCTGCCCCTGCAAAGGTGGTCCTACTCGTATAGACACTGTAACCAGAGGCTGTGACTAGCCCTGTCCTGCATAATACCAACAGCATGAAAAGGACATCAGGGTGTCCCGGTGAACAGGAGATCTGAGCAGACTGAGCAAACCTCTCTCTTTGTTTTCCTCTGGCAATCTCCAAATGTATCCAGGGGCTGCCTTTAAAAAAAAAAATTGTGTTGGAAATGCATTATCACCAATTGCTGTTCAGCCTCTTCATCCCATGGAATAGTTTGGCATCAAAAGAATGACATTTATTGACTCTGCTGATACAGTGATTGATGAATAAGTTATGCGATGGTTTCATTTCCCATCGAAATCAATTATTTAAGTGCTATACATTTGTATTTGCTGTTGAGAAGCCTGATGTCACAAGTCAACCTTGGGTCCTTGTTAGGGTTGGGATGGGGGTGGGGAGGCAGAATGGTGGTTTAGGACACAGATACTGCAGGCCTGGAATCAAAGCCTGTTCTGCCTGCTCCAGAAACTGAAGCTCTGGGGCACGGTTTCCCTTTTAGGAGCCATAGCAGCAGGAATGATCATCCGCACCTGCCAGGGACTTAACGAGAAGAAGCCCACAGAGCGCTTCGCGAGACCGAGTCCTCACTGGCTATTACCATCGGAGCTCTTTGTGTTCTTGCTGTCTGGTTAACACACCCAGCCACCTCACTGGGGGAACAGACAGCTCCTCACTTCCCGCCAGTGGGATCCAAAAGTCACATCTTCCTTTGGCAGTTTGGAAGCTATGAGAAAGAAAAGGTTTGCAGAGGGAGAAACAAGAGACTTCGAATTTGGGGAGCGGCGCATAATTAAGATACGATAGTAGTTTTCTGGGGCTGTCGTAACAAATGACCACAAACTGGGTAGCTTAAAAACAACAGACATTTATTCTCTCATCATTCTGGAGTCTGGAAGGACAAAATCAAGGTGTCAGCGTGTTGCCGAAAAATGTGTTACAGCTCGGTGTACAGCTCAGTTGTGACAGCAACCTGGATCCCGGCAAGAGATCAAGCAGCACTCAGAGACTTGGAAAACTCAGGTTTATTATACCAGCAAACCCAGAATAGTTAACACTTCAAGCTCTGGACTCATAGTCTGTAGGTTTACACAGGCCTTTTATAGGCTGCCAGTTTTACACTTTGCACCATCATATGCAAATAAAGTATAACAGAAATTGACCAACCAGGAACAAGCTTTGTAGAAATAGACCAATCAGGAGTGAGAGAAATAGACCAATCAGGAGTGAGAGAAATAACCAATCAGGAGTGAGCTCCATGCAAATGAAGTACTACAAATGGACCAATCAGAAGTTAGGGAAGTGGCTCAATCAGAAGTGAGAGTAAAGACCAATCAGGAGTGAAGGAAATAACCAATCAGAAATGAGCTCAGAGAACCAACAGAATTTTAGGTGTAAGTTAGCTGCTTTATAGGCAAAAAGTGAGATAGAGCCTCTGGGCAGGGGAACCAGATGGTGCTGGGAGGAGAGCAGCGGCCCTGCCTGGGGGTCCTGCGGGTCTTTTTATGGGGCTTCCCGCCTCATGTGGGGTCCTGCTCCCTCTGAGGGCTCTAGGGAGGGTCCTTCCAGCCTCTTCCAGCCCCTGGTGGCTCCTGGCTTTCCTTGGATTGCGGCAGCGTCACTCCAGTGTCTGTTTCCTGCGGCCAGCTGTTTGTTTTTCTCTCCTGTGTCTCTCTGTCCTCTCCTCTTCTCTCAAGGACACAGGTCATTGGATTTAAGGCAGACTCTCAATCCAAGATTTCATCTCTAGTTTCTTAACTAATTACATCTACCAATAAGGATCCAAATGAGGTTTTTTCTAAAACTTTTTTTTTTTTTTTCCAAGTAAGGTTCACATTCTGAGCTTCCAGGTGGATGTGGATGGTGGCCTGGAGGGGGAGGGGCACCTTTCAACCTACTACAGATACTAACTGCACTGCCAGCCTTGATACCCACATGGCAGATGAGGACAGTTACAGTAAGAGGAGCCCTTGCTTTCTCTGGAGCTAGAGCAGAGTCGGTCAGCATCCTCAGAGCCCTTGGTCTGAAGCTTTCCTTGAGGACCTGGCCCTTCCGAAGGGTTTGAATCTCCCTGATGAGGAGACTTGAAGGTGAGTCTGTACTGGGGACCCATTCCGCCAACGATCAGTGTGTCCCCAACCCCCTGAGCACATGGAAGTTGAGGAAATTGTTGCCTTAGCAAGAACATTAGAAGATTGTGCTGTTCTCTTAACCTTGTACCTCTGATTATGCATTTGAGGGTCTGAATTAATCCACAGCACGGGGACACTGAATAAATACATTGTGCTTTTCTAGTCAGGCTGGCTGTGTTTTATCTGAACCAAACATCTGACTTGAACCCCAGGCAGATTTCTCTCCAGGTTGTAATTATTCTGGGACAGATAGAGGAGACAGGAAGGAGCCTCCGAGTGGGGACCATGGTGCCTTCTGTACGGAAGGTTCCCGCAGAACATCTTCAGAACGCAGTGTTCCGGGGAACTGCCGTCCAAAGTCTTGCTTCCCTCTTCTGTATAGATGAGTCCTCAAAATTAAAAGAGAAAAGAAAAGGAAAAGAAATGAAAATAGATCTCATTTTCAGATCAGATACCATTCTACACAACGCTTGGTGATCAGATTGTTCCTCGGAGCCAAAGCAGAACAAAACCCTGACTCTCCACACTTAACACCTTCAAAGTCATCCTCTTCATCTTCCTTTTGAAAATCAAAATCCTTTAAGCCCCAGTGCAGGAATGAACTCTGACGTGACTGGTGCTGAGACAGGAGGATAACTGGGGAAAAGGACTCTGCTGATTCTGGTGTGGCTTTAAACTGCTGGGATTTTATGGCTCCAGAGAGACATTTCTGCACCTCTACAGAAATTTCTTGAGTCAACAAGAAGGAAAGCAGGGCGAAATCAAAGTCTCCAAGAATCTCGAGAACCTTAATTGTAATTTCCTTTCTTGCCAGTAGAAGGATCTTGAATAAAAATTTCCCAGGACCTCCCATTCGCTCTGGTCCCTGGGAACCCGATGTCCTGCTTCAGAAGCTGCCCGGACGTCTCTGGGTGAGTCCGTCGGCAGCTTGGTGGCCGCCCCTCTGTCCCAGCTAACCGCCAGGTGATGGAGCCCGGCTTCTGTCCCATCCTGTTCGACGTCTGGGCTGCTCACAGCCCTGGCTCCTAGACTCAGCGTTTTAAACAGAGAGAGGGTCTCGGCCTTTAATTTCTCTTGTGGAATCTGGGGCTCTGGAAATCCTACGTGTGCATTCAGAGGAGACCCCTCCAGCTCCCTGGACGCCCTGTCCACAGCCCCCGGAAGCCTTTTGCTTCCCTTTCTTTTTATTTTTTCATTTATATGTACTTTTATTGAAGTATAGACAATGCTGTGTCAATTCCAGGTGTACGGCACAATACTTCAGTCATACAGCAATGTACATATATTCGTTTTCACTGTAAGTTACTGTAAGATACTGAATATAGTTCCCTGTGTTTTGCAGTATAAACTTGCTGTTTATCGGGCACAGGAGCTGGTGGCCGGTGCTGCTGCAGGGCGCCGACCTCGGGCCATTCACAACACCCAACTGTGGCTTAGACTCAGAGGCCACCGTCAACTGAACCGAGAAGTCCCTCCAAGGAGGGGGGGTCAGTCCCTCTTCCCTTTGTCTCTCAAGGCCCTCTTGTCACTGTACTTGTCACTTGTCCTCATGGTGATGTCCTCACTCGACCTCTCAAGGGCCCATCAGAAGAGACAGGAGGAGGATTTTTGGCGCATATCTCAGATGAGGAAGCTGAGGTTCGAGCCTCACTGTAACCCGCCCACACCTCTCGGGCCTCAGTGCAGAACTCTCAGGACAAACCAGTGGACTGGAGAGGGCGGACCGTGTTCTCTCCCACGGAGCACGCCCGGGTGAGGGGCGTGCTCCCCGCCTTACTGCTTCTCCTCCCTTCCCCGCTCATCTGTCTGTGAAGCAGGAGGTGCTGCCTCCTTCCTCCCTCGCGGGATGTGGATGCTGCTTTGAAAAGCTGTCAGCAGCCGCTTACCTGTGTCCAGGTGAGGGAGAGCCTGTTGCGGGAATTCAGACCCTGCCTGTGCGCTCTCCTCTCTGCGACACGCGTCTGAGAGCTCTTAATTTAAAAAAAAAAAATAATAGAGTAAGTGCTTGCTAACGGCACAGAGCTGGCTGCCGCTCATGCCACTTGGCATCAGTTGGTGACTGTAATCAGTCAGCTATTTAAAAGGAGTCGGGGTCTGGAAGTCTCTTGTCCTGAAGCAGCACACAGAATGGAAGGCGTTCAGAGACACTGGAGACCCCCTCAGACAGAGAACATTTATCATGGACTTGGACAAAGGGAGGTTTTCAAATATTTATGTTATTCCTAAATATTTTTTAACCCACTGTGGTCAAGGAGTCTGTTCCGTTGCTTGGGAAGGATGGGACGCTGTGCAGATGGTAAGTGTGGGGACCCTCATGGAAGGCAAGGGGCCCGGCCTGGGGTGTGTCCACCCCTACCCCTCCCCAGCTTGGGGAGCCTTCACTCCCTTCTCTGGGAGGATGGACTTGGTTTGTGTCTTGAGTCTGTTTAGAACCACTAAAGGGTTCTTGGTTCTGCAGGTGTTGTAAATGGACATGGAGGATGGGCGGATCAGACTCAGAATTCAGGCCCAGCGTGTTACCAGCGTTGTGTGTAAGAAGCAGATGTGGGCGTGGGGTTGGGCGTGCGGACGGTTATTGGGGAGCAGCACGTGTGAAAGGCAAGGGGAAGGAGCAGATCGTGCGGGGGTGGCGGGAGCCTCAACGGAGACCTGACAAAGCTCGGGCAGCCCACAGGGAGCTCCAGAGCAGAGACAGCCCGTTCGAGGAGTTGTGTCTTTGGCGGCAGTGCCAGCCCCTGGACCCCCTCCTTGCTCCATCCTTGGCCGGGGCCACCTTGAGGAGAAGGGACCTTGGTGTAAACATTGAGGCTGATTTCTCCCCCTCCTTCAGCCCCTTTCCATGTGTATCGAGTGTCAACCAAAGGGCGTTTGCCCCCTGGAGGACATTACAGCATCTGGAAACAGTTTTGGTTGTGATAACTGGGCGAAGTGCTGGTAGCATCTAGCGAGCAGGGTCCGGGATGCTGCCAAGCATCCTACATGCACAAGATGGTCCCTCCAGAACGAAGACCTCTGGCCCAGATGTCTGCAGTAATGCTCAACTAAGGCTGAGAAACCCTGCTCTAATCCAGCCCTTGTGACCTTCAAACAATAGAATGGCGGCTCTAAGAACCTGGCCTTCCACACTCAAAGCTTTCCTAGCTGAAACCATCCTTTGTGCCTTTGTTTTGAAGCGGTTTGGTACAATGAGAATTAATCGACAGCCAACCAGCTTTCCCTAGGTACCGCCTACAGGTAACCAAGGAGTAGCGATCTGTCCTCCAGGAGATGAGTGCTGACTTAAGGGGTCATCTAGGCATTCTTAGAAAGAAAATAGCCACGTCAGGTGCCATCTCTTGCAGGAGAGCAGAGGCGGCCCCGAGCTGATCTGGTCTGCAGAGATGTTTTATTTGGCCAGCAGGGATTTCTTTTTCTTTCTTCCTTTTTTTTTTTTAAATTCAAATGCTGTAGTCTTTTTAGCATGCTACAGGTCATCCCAGGGTAGTTCACCTTTCCTTGTCCTGCGTCTGCATGTCTGTTCCCCGAATGCAGCTTTGTCTGCAACTTCCTAGCCTAAGACAGTGGTTCTCAAACGTGAGCGCGCCTCAGGAGCACCTGGAAGCCCCGTTAAAGCAGACTGCTGATCCCCACTGGATAATCTGCTTTCCTAAGGGCACTTTGAGAACCACTGGCCTGAAGGAATGATTCTCAAACGTCACTGTACATCAGTCACCTGGGAAGCTGGCTGAAACCCCAGATGCCATGACCTGTGCCCTCAGATTCTGATTCCGGGGATCTGGGGAGGGGCCTGAGCACCCCCACTTGGGACAGGCCCTCCAGGCGATTCTCATGCACACCAGGAGTTTGCGAATCATCACTTTGGCCGTCAAATGGGAGGTGTAGACCACTGCTTTGCAAATATCGTGCTTGTGACTCACCCAAGGCTCTTACTAAAATACTGATGCTGATTAGCTCTGGGCACAGCACCTGCGATTCTTCATCTTTAACCAGCTCCCGGGTGGTGTCCATGTTGCTGGTCCAGGAACCTACTCTGAAGAACAGGCAGTAGACCAGTGGTTCTCGGCCAGGGCAGGTTTTACCCCCAAAGGACACTGGCCATGTCTAGAGACATTTTTGGTTGTCACAGCTGGGGGTTGGGGTACCACTGGCTTCTAGTGGATAGAAGCCAGGGACGCAGTTCAGCATCCCACGGCGCCCAGGACAGCCCCACAGCGAGCAGTGGTCCAGCCCACAGTGTCCACAGTGCTGACGCTGATGACAAACCTTGGGCAGACAGAGGTGCTGAGGGGTTGGCTACACACTGATACGTGGGCCAGTGTGGTCGGCAAAGGCTTCCTGGAGGAGGAAATACTTACATTAGGGCGATTGTCCAATGTTAGGTTCCTTTCAGGGACAATGAGGCTGATGTGTAAGCATGAGGTTTCAACCCTCCCCTGCTGTTTCCGGTCCATCTTCCCTATTTTATTCTCTCTCCGCAGCACATGCAGCTGTCTACTATGTGTATCTTCCTTACACGTGTCTTCTTTACCGTCTGCTTCCTCTACTAGCATGTCAACTCCAGCAGGACAGACGCTTTGGTTTGTGTGGTCCACTTCCTTATCGACAGCACCTAGAGAAGTGCCTGGCACATAGTAGGTGCTCAGTAAGGAGTTTTTAAATGAACGAGTGAATGTCAAGGTCTTTGGAGACACAGAGAGGGAGTGGGTGTTGGCCTGCAGGCCTGGGGACGACAGATGTTTATTTCCTCCTTCCTCCACTCACCAACGTGTTAAAGGCTTGCTTTGCACCAGCTTCCTGGGCACGCAGTCTGGATTCGTTCATGTCAGGCTATGAAATATACACACCATCTGCTTTGCGTGCCTTTCGGACATTCAGAGAAGGGCAGTGGAGTTTTCCCTAGTGGGCAAAGAGCTCAGCCCTTTTTTTTTTAAAGGACTGTTTAAAACATCCTCATTTCATGATGCTTGGGAAGGACTCCCTCTGTAACAGAGAAAACTGAAAATGAAAATAAATGTCTACGTCTCCCTTTTAATTCACTGCCTTTCTTTTCTTTTCCTCTTTCCACCTCATTTCCATCCAGAAAGTTCTTGCCCCGTACTCTCCAAAAATTGGAAAAAATCAGACCCTTAATTTGTGTGTCTGCCTTTGCCAGGGAGCGAGGTGAGGGGCGCAGATTCAAAGGAGCTCTTTTCAGAACCTTCCATTTTCCCATTAGCCCGAGTCTCCGAGCACCTTTATGCAGAGAGGAGAGTCTTACAAAAACACTTTCCTAATTATTGCTGGCTTTTTATTCCTTTGGGGCTTCTGCTGCCTAGAAATGAACATCCTTGCCTGAGAATCCTGTCCTTTTTCTCTTCGGGGAGGCGCATCATCCCCATGGGATCATTTGTGAAGCCTGAACCGGCAGGATGTGTCTACTGCGTGTGACGTCTGAGAGGTCAAGACCACAACAAGAAGAACAGCTCTGGGTTCATTTGCATTCTGTCTCTGGTTCGGGAACAAAAGCCCACCCCATGCCACTGCCTTCCCTGCGTGCTTCACTTGTTTCGGTTCATTTCCTCCAAATTGAGAAGTAGATTAAGACGGAGGGAAAAAAGTCAGGTTTTCTCCCCCGTATCCTCTGTCCAGCATCCTCAGCCAGGCTGTAACGTGGGCAGGTTGCAGCAGGAGAAGGAAGAGCTTTGAACGTGGCTGGGCCCAGCCCTCCCGCTCGACAGGTCAGTTCTGTAGCTGTCTGTCTGTGTCTGAAGAACTCCCGGGCTGAGAATCTGTGAAAGCTCAGCTGTCCTAGAGCCCGCCCACAGCATCCGTTCTCCCCTCTCTGGCTGTATCCAGGGTATCACCGTATCCAGGTGCCTTGATGCAGATGACAGAATTGCTCTCTGGCCAATTTGAGCGGACAAAGGCAGTCGGGGCTCACAGAATCTCCAGGAGGTCAGACAACCAGGCTGTGGGCAGCCACGCAGCAGGAGCGTAGTAGGTGCTGTGCCCAGATCTCGTCGCAGAACTGCTTTGTGGAGGTGGCAGTGCTGTCACCACCGGGCACAGACCAAGTGCAGCTCTGATGCCAGACACCCAGTGCCATTTCTAAGCTGCTGTCATGGTTGTCCCTGGGAACTGGATGGAGCAGCCGTGTCCTCGCTCAACATCTGCCCAGTGCCCAATTCTCTTGGCTACGAGACTCCACGTCAAGTCTGGCTTGGGCGTAGTCTGATTGTTGGAGCCCAGGTCACATGCAGAGGAGGCTGAGAAAGAAAGTCCTTCACTTCTAATTTGAAATGATGTGGGCTCATAAAGCAGGAGACGCTTAAAGCAGGAGACGCTTAAACCATGGAAAAGATGTTCAAGGTTCAAGATGACCCAGAAGAATGACAGACGCCCGACAGCCTGGGCAAGGCCTTTCCTTGTTTTTGTTTTTTGTTTTTCATCACTGTGAGTTAGAAGTCTTAGGGTACAAGAGAGAGAGGCCCATCAAAGGATTTTCACTGTTCTTACTTCCCGTGAAAAGCAGTAATAAGCTAACCTGCCCTGAGACTTCCCAGCCCCACTGACAATTGTGGCTGAAGGTGGATTCTGCAAGGGGCTGGCTGGTGCTGGACCCCGGATGGACACAGAGCCATGCTACCCACCACAGCAGAGCTCCCTAGACACCCCTGGTGATGATTTCAGAGCACCTAAGTGCTCTGATACCTTTATTTCCTCCCCAGAAGCAGCAATCACAGGCTTGTGATGATTTGATTATTTTGAAATAGGAACTGATGATGGACAGAGCAAAAGCCGGCATGATGGAAAAGCAGTTTGTTTAAAGAATACTGGAAATCCTGAATGTTGGGGAGCAACGGCCTTTCCAGATCATCAGGGCTGGTAGGAGAAGCAGCTGGAGAAAGGAGGCTTTTGGGAGGCTGTTTTATCCGTCACTTATTGTGCTGCCTCAGGGATGCGGGCCGAAGAAATGGGGGCAAGGAGATGCCGGAGTGTCTGTAAGTGAACACTCACGTCCACATCTTCTTCATACAAAATGTTTCCTGAATTCTCGGTGCCAGTTCACTCCTCCCCATGTCCTCCTCAATCTTCTGCTTCCCAGACTGAGGAATATTAATTGCTTTAATATTCACACTCTTTAAAAAAGGCCCTGATGGGTCATTAAGTCCAGGGTTTCCAAAACGTGGTCCTCAGTCCTCCCATATTTCATCTACCACTGGATCTTGATTTGAATGCAGGTTTCCTGGCCCCACCCCCAGACTCACTGACTCTAGGTCTCTCGGGTGATGCCTCGGGGATGTGAGCTTCTCAGGTCATGCCTGTACACACGGAAGTTCTAGGTCTAACCCATACTCGTTACATTATGGATGGGGAGGCAAAGGCCCAGAGAGGGGCAGAGGCTCGCTCACAGGTGGGCAGGTGGTCACCGGCAGAACTGAGCCTGGAACTTTCCGACTCATACCTCCAGTCCTGTATCACTGACCCTGACCTTCCAGCTTCTCCGGCTGATGTCCTGTGGCTACTGTAGGAGGTACTGAGGGTAAGCAGAGCTAGAGCTGAACCCTGCTTCATGGGAAGGAGGTCTCGCCTGCAGAGTTGCAGGATGCATCCTCTCGTAAATGCAGCTGCGGTCGCCACAGGCCAGCCGTGTGTGGATTTGCTGAGTTTAGTGGACTCGTTGGACGCAGGGCTCACCCTGGACCCTGGGGGTGGGGGGAGAGCACTTTGTACGTGTCTGGCAGGTGTGAGGTGGCTTACACCTCCCCTCTCCTGCGATACCCTCCGCCCAGCCCTGGGGGTGGACGCTACCTTCCCCAGGCGAGTTTTATTCACGTGGCCCCAGGCCTTGCTGCTCACGGGGAGAGCTGGGCAGTTCTGAGCTTGAGCAGAGGACTGAGGCCGAATGTCTTTGGGAGGCTGCTCTCCATGTTTCTGTGGCAGCGCGAGTGGGCCCTTAGCTGGAGACAGACGGAGGTTCAGTTTAAAATCAAAACCAGTTGTCTACAGATGTGCTCCGTGCAGCTTTGTCGTCAAGCATCCCAGCTCCCTTATTCCAAGGTGCCCTGTGCTGGCAGTGGGGTCTGTCCCTTGGTGCCAGTTATTTGGACAGAGTGACTTGACTATGCTGTTTTATGTAACCCGGTGGGACAATTGGCTTGTTTCTCCCCTGGGGATGTCATGGTTGCAGAAGCAAAGGCCACAGGCTGTCACCAGGCCGTGCGGTGTTCACTCTGCAAGGTCAGTCGTACGCTGACCTGACACTGGAGGGGCAGCGGGGAGGGCGCCCCAGAAGTCACTTCCTCGGAGTGAGTCACAGATGCTCAGCAGCGGGAGGGGTGGCCCTGGACTCTGGTGGGAGGTGGCTGGAGAGGTTGGGGGCAGGGCCGCAGGGCCCGGGGGGGGGTTCCCTCCTGGGTCTGCCCTCCCGCTTGGGCAGTTCTCTCCTGCGGTGCTGGCCCTTCCGCTTGGAAGACGCTCCTGCGTCTTTCACACCCGCACCCTCAGTGCCGGGTCCAGGGTGGCACCTGGTCAAAGGCGGCAGCCCAACTCCTCCACCCTGCCGCTTCCTTCCTTTATTTTTTCCTCTTTTTTTTTCTCCTTTGTTCGCATACCTCTGATCTGTCTCCATCATGAGTATCTGAACGTCAGAGTTGGACCCGTTTGTCTTCTTCTGGGTTGCTCCCAGGCCTGACGCACAGTTGGTGCAGCGTAACTGTTCCTGGTGAACGAGTGTTGAGTGGAAGGACATGCCCCGTCGCTGTTTCCTCTTTGCATGTGAGGATGGGGACTTTCTGGGAAGAGCAGAGGTTGTCCGGAGGAACCTCTGGCCCTGTCCTGGGTAGGGTAGAGACTCCCCTCTCACCACGTGGATTATTTCCATCTTCATTTGCTCTGACTGCCGGTGGCTTTCCTGTTGGCTTTGCTCTCTGCCTCCTGTTTGGTTGGCCCTCCAGGTCTAAGCACAGGAGAGCTGGAAAGGGGCAAAGAGTGTAGAGGAGATGGAGGAAAATCCGAGGTGACATGTGGGGATGGAGGAGGGAGGGCGACCAGCACATGCAACTGAGAACCCCCAGCAGAGGCCGAGGATGAGACTGGACCGCTCCCGGGCTTCCTAGTTAGTAAGAACGGGCTGCTCCCTCCTTCGATGCTGGCACTGGTCCGCTTGGAATCAGCTGCCGTCTCCCCTGCTGGGGTTACGAAGCAAGATGATCCTTAATTAGGCTCCTTCTTCTGCCCTCCAGGCCAGTGAAATGCTCCCTAGATTGTGCTGTTAGATTAACTCCACAAACATAAAGAATGCTGTCCTTTTTGTTTCTCCCTGAGACATTGTATGAGCTTGAGGAGGTCACAAGGATTGACCTGGATCCATAGCATGTGTCTCATCCGCTAAGTGACCTTGGGGAGGTCCCTTGACCTCCCCGAGCCTCCATTCCCATCTCGGTGGTGGACAAGATTGTATCTGCTGTTCTTCTCTAGGCCGGGTTGTGAGGACCAGATAACATGATGAATGGGAGCCCAGAAGTGGAGACAACCCAAACGTCCATCAGTTGGTGGATGGCTGAACAAAAGTGGCAGAGCTATTCAATGGAGTATTATCCAGCAGTGAAAAGGAGTGAAGTTGGGATTCTTACTGTGACACAGACGAGCCTTGAAAACATGATGCTAAGTGAAAAAAGGCAGACACAAAAGGCCACGTACTGTGAGTCTACTCTTAGGAAGTACCCAGAGTAGGCAAATCCATGGAGACAGAAGCAGATTAGTGGCTGCCAGGGGCTGGAGGAAGGGGAGAATGGGGAGTGACTACTAATAGGTACAGAGTTTCTTTGGGGGCTGATGAAAATGTTCTGGAGTAACATAGTGGTGATGGTTGCACAATTTTGTGAATATACCAAAACCACTGAATTATATACCTTAACATGGTGAATTTTACAGTATGAGAATTATATCTCAACAGCGAAATATGTAAACCCATACATGTACGTAGGGAAAAGAGCTGAGAAAGCTGTAAGGATGCATACAGTTGGAGTGTTACCGCCTTCGACAGCATCATCTCCAAATTTCAGCATTTATTTAGTGCCTACTGTGTGCCTGACACTGTGACAAGAGCTTTGCGTGCCTTGGTTTGCATAACAAATCTTACCTTTTTTATTTTGTACAGAAGACTGAGAATCAGAGAAATTAGGTCACACGACCAAAGCCACGGGGCTGCTGAGAGGCCGGCCTGGGACCTAAGCCCAGGTCTGTCTGACTTCAAAGCCTAGACCCTTTCCTCAACTGCGTGCTGCTCTGTCTTGGGTTCAAGGACTTCTGAATATAATCACATGTCTTACTTTTTGGAGACCTGGCTGTTGTTTCACTTAAAAAGCTCTTAGCACTTAAATGGTGATGCCCAAGACTCCCAGTAGAGGCAGAACTCTCTCCACGGTCAAACTAAGTGTAGATTCGACTTCCAAGCTGTAGAAGGCGACTGACCCGTGAATTGCTCACCCATGAGGCTGGCAGCCAGCCTCTTTGGCTTAGGGCTTTGGGAGTAGAATCCAAGAATTCCAAGGGTCGATGACAGCCTCTGAGGCTCCCCAGGGACCCATTCCGTGGTCTTGGTGCTGACAGGCACCCACCACCCTGAAGCCAGAGGAAACTGCTCAGGGTTCCCTCCAGGAAGGGCTGTGAATCAGCTTGGCGATTACGTCGTATGGCGGAAAGGAGGCCACTTCCAGGTCTCGGGAATTAAGAAGTATGATGGGGATCGCGTGAGCCAGCTCCCCTCTGTGAAGAGAGAGCAAGGGTGTAGTTTCAGGGTCTGCACCAATATATCAGAAAGCTGCTGAGTCGGGGCGGGAAACTCTGCAAGGACAGAAAACATGTCGTGGGCGAGCAAAGGACAGCAGCCCAGCAAGGAGGCAGCCGGACCGTCCCGGGCGTCCACGCGGCTGCGGCATGTGCAGAATTGAGCTGTTCGGGGGCCTGGGCTGCTCCCCACGGCTTACTAGGCCAGACCTCAGATTTGGGGGGTGACTGCCTAGCATGGGGGTGGGGATTGTGAGAGTCAAGGGACCCCGACACCTTATCTCCAATCCAACGGGCTGTGGGACTTGTTGAGTCACCTCCCCACCCTGGCTTAGATTTCATGGTCTATGAGAGGAGGGCTTAACTGCAAACCAGTGGGTCCTCCTTCATCCTTCAAGTCTTCGCTAGGCCGTCCTCTTTGCCTGGCTCTTGACTTGGTGCTGGGGTTGTAGTATGAATTAAAAAAAAAACAAAAAACGGACAAGATCCTTTCTTCTTGGAACTGAGAGGATAGTGAGGGAGACAGATAATTAATCAAACAACCCCCAAAATATATAATCACCGATGACGGCAAACACCGAGAAAAAGTAGCAGAGGCTTCTGTTACACACAGACCCTACCTTTTGCAGGCCTACTGTGTGCCAGGCTATCTTCTCATGCTTGTATTACAATGTACGCAGAAATTTGGCTTGATTCACGTACGGCAAAGCCACCGGACCAGGAGATGATTGCTGTTGAAAAGATGGTTTGTTGCTAACAGTTCCCCAGAGGAGGGTGCCGTGCCAAACCACACAGAGCCACCAGGGCCGTGCCAGGGCTGGTGAGCAAGGAGGAAGCATGAGCCACGGCCTTGACTGGGGTTTTCTCGGGAGCAATAGGTGAGGCAGGGTAAGGACGCACAGTAAGCACAGGGTTGAATGTTTGAATAATCTCATCAGGCTCTGGGCTATACACATGGTCCCTAGTTGTCCAGTCCTGGGCCCGGGGTGACTTCGGACAGGGGAAGATCGACTTGGTATGTGAGAGTTTGATAAAGGAGCTGGCTGAGGGTACGGGATCTGGTTTGATGTGTCTGCATCTCAAAGTCATGGTTGTCGGCAAGTTGTGTGCTGTCTCTAGGAATTAGCCAACCCTGGGAGGGGCAGTCCCTCCCCAGGTCCAAAGGTCCCCAAGATGCCAAAGCATTATAAAAGAGAAAAAATAAAAACATGATTAATACCGTGCTTTGTATTTCTGCGTTGACTTCTGAAATCCTCACGTCTGCCCTCCAAAGTCGGTGCTAATAACATCAACCTCCTCCTTTTACATAGAAGGAAACCGAGGCATGGGGGCTTGCCGAGAGTTCCTCAGCTGGTCAGAGAGGAGTTGCGATTTGCACCCAGGCAGTCAGACCCCCACAGTCCGCACTCCTAAGGACCTCGTTCCTGACCTCCTCATAAGAAAGGATGTGGTCCAGTCTTGTTGAGCCCATCCAACAAGTGACTTGTGGGACAGGGTTCAAGGGTGAAGGATGCAGGGGTAAGAAGATGTGAGAAGGCATTTCCCACCCCAAGACCAACAGCGCAGGGGAGAGTAGGTTGGCTGGGACCCGTCTGACTGTGTTAACTCACTTGTGGTTATTTTAAGCCTGCAGATGCCCGGCTGTCACTCCAGGCCTGTTGAACCAGAATCTTGGGGTGGAGCTGGGGTGGAGGGTGTGTGTCTGTGTGATATTTTTGATAATTAAATGTTTTTATTGTGATACAACTCATGTATGGTGAAATGCATAGACCTTAGGTATACAGTTCAATGAGTTTTGACAAATGCTCAAATGAACTTCATTCATATAATTCATACCCCTATCAAGATACCAAGTATTTCCATCATCCTAGAAATTTTCTGTGTGCCCCTGCCCCTGACACAACCGCTGTTCTGAGCTCTATCAGTATAGACTCGTTTTGCCTAATCTAAAGCTCATCCAAGTGGACCCTACAGCGTGCACACTTTTACATCTGGCCGCTTTTACTCAGCAAAATGTTTTTGAGATTCATCCAAACTGTTGTCTGTTTCAATACTTCATTCATTTTATAACCAGAGAGCAGTAAATTGTACAGAAATACCGCAGTAAGTTCATGCATTCTCCTCTTGACGGACATTTGGATTGTTTCCAGTTTGGGGCTGTTCTGAATAAAGCTGCTGTGGACATTTGGATACACGTCTTTTGTGGACTTGTGTTTTCACTTGGACTAGGACGGCTGGGTTACCCCTGATTCATCGCAGCCAGCCCAGCACCGACATCTCAGAAACTCTGGACTGGCCAACTCCTGGTTGCAACTCCTTTCTGCTCCAAAATCCTATGGGTCTGTTTCAGCCTGAAAGCGGCATTTGCAGTTGTTCATTTTTCTTTATTGTGCTAAAGTATACATAACGTAAACTTGAGCCGTTTTAACCGCTCTTCAGTGTACAGTTCAGTGCCGTGGAGCGCATCCACAAGGTCACACACCACTGCTCTAACCTCCTCCAGCAGTTTTCTTCTCAGACTGAAATTCTGTCCCCCTTAAACACTGTCCCCTTTACTCCCTCCCCTTCGCCCTCAGTAACTACTGTTCTTTCTGTCTCTGGATTTTAACAACTCTAGATACTTCATAGAAGTGGAATCATGCAATATTTGTCCTTTTTTTGACTGGCTTATTTCACGTAGCATAATGTCTTTAAGGTTCATCCACATTGTAGCATGTGTCAGAATTCCCTTCCTTTTTAATGCCAAGTAATATTTCATGTGTGTATATACCACATTTTGTTGTTATATATTTTTTAATGGAGAAAAAAATTCATTTTAAAGGAGAGTTTTAAAAAAGGACGTACAATTACTCAGCCCTGAAACTCTATACATTTTTTTCCTTACTCACCCAGGATGTATTTGGCTGTATATTAATGCTTATGATATGCCAGACCCAGGAGATCTCAAAATGCAGACAACTCATCACAAAGTAGATGTCACACTAGTTTGTTTGTTTGTTTCTATTGGAGTTTAGTTGATTTACAATGTTGCATTAGTTTCCGGTGCACAGCATAGTGATTCAGTTAGACGTATGTATGTGTTCTTTTTTGCATTCTTTTTCATTATAGGTTATTACGTGATACTGAATGCCGTTCCCCGTGCTCTGCAGCAGGACCTTGTTTATCTCACACCTGTTTTTATTATAAAAGATGAGACGTGTAGAGTGTGTCAGCATCTCCCCCAGCAGCACCTGCTCTCTCTCTCACTTGAACTGGTTTCCCAGTAAGTCCATTAAAACCCTCTGTCCATCTCTTTCCCCAGAACTGCTCACACCAGACTCTGGAGGAGAGCTCTTTGTTTATACATCCCTTGGCTGTTTTAAAACCCTGTTTGTCACATGTGACATATACCGCAAGTTTCCAGTCAGGTATGAGGGGAAGAGCCTGCTGAATGCACAATGGAAAATGTGAGCTGAAAGCCGTGTGGACTCTGACCCCCGGCACCTTCGCAGGAACTGGAACTGCCAGTGTCTCAGTGGTGGGAACGAACCTGAGCAACGCAGGCTGAGTTCAGTTGCCTGGGTGCTGCGTTGCTCCCCACGTGCAAAGAAACACTGAAGGCCACAATGAAAACTTTGCACTCATATTTGACAGTAATGGCCTGTCCCAAAGAAGATGCGTGGGTCGAACGCGCAAATTAGATTAAAGCAGAGATGTGATGCTGGTAAAATATCTCATCCAGCTCATGCTGCCATTAGGCTTTCCTGGACCCTCCAAGGAGCACCTACCACGCTCTTTTCAGCCTCTGCTGTTTTCTGTGTGTTTTCATCACTGCAGCATCTGTGACATGGTGTCGCCGTGTAGAAAGCCCTCAGGAAATATTTGTCAAATAAATGTCTGAAGAATGAATGCCACTTATTCATTACCTCGGTGTTAACCTCACCAGACTGTTCGCTCCTTCACCACAGAGGTTGTTTTATCTTCTCCCCAGCTCAGCTTACTATCTGGCACATAGTAGGTCTTCAGGAACAGTTCCCCAGGCTGATTTAGATATATGGCGCATGCCCTGTTGTCTCCTGGTTACTGGCGTGTGTGTGTGTGCTACCTCCTGCCCCTGCATCTTCCACATCCCCAAGGCAGTTATTGTTTCTTGTTATTTATTATTCTTTGGGTTTCCTCAGCATCTAGCATGTAGTGGGTACTCAGTAAAACACATACTAATTATTGAATAACTAGCAGAAATAATTTGAGCTGCAAGTCCATTTTCCTTACCCACTGGAGTATTTATATCTCTTCTGAAATGTGGTAAGAGTTGTACTCTGTCTGGAGCCCTGGCTACCCTGCTTCAGTCTAGAATAGAATGGGGACACCGGTCTTGGGCCTCGTCTAAGCAGGTGATTGCGTGGGTGTCGAGGAAGGCTTTGGTCCCGTACTAGGCTCCTGGGAGCTTCTGTCATCTTTGCAAGACTTGACATGTTTCACTTTTGTTGAGTCTTTTAATGGACATCGTAGACCCAGGAAGACCAACCTCTAGGTGCTGGTTTTGCAGGTTGGCCTCTTGGGAGTCGTGGGTGGAGAGGACTTGATTGTTGAGGTTGGACAGACTGAACTTGATCCCAGCTCTGCTGCTTACCAGATCTTCCACCTTGAGGCCAAGCTGTTCCACCCTGGGAGCAAGCTCCAGTTTCAACCGTGTGCAAAACGAGGATGTAAATTGTATCCACCACAAAGTAATGCAAGGATTGGATGGTACACAGTTTGCTTTTGCTGCTGTAACAAATTACCATAAACTCAGTGGCTTAAAAAAACAACACAGATTAATTCTGTTACAGTTCTGGAGCCTGGAAATCTGAAATGAGTCTGATGGGGCTAAACTCATGGTATCAACAGAGCCAATTCCTTCTAGTGGCTGCAGGGGAGAATGTCTCCTCACCTATTCTAGCTTAGGGAGGCTGCCTGTATTCCCCGGCTCATGGTCCCTCCCTCCACCCTCAAAGCCAGCATCTTCTCTTTCTGACTCTGCTTCCTCCAGCTCCTGTTGTCACAAGGCCTCTTCTCACTTCCCTGCCTCCCTCTTACAGGGACTCTCATGATTAGATTAAGTCTAGCTGGATTATCCAAAATCATCTCCCCCATCTCAAGATCCTTCATTTAGTCACATCTGCAGAGTCCCTTTTACCATACAAAGTAACCTACTCACAGGTTCTGGGGATTAGGACGAGGACATCTTTGGGGCTGTCATTCAGCCCACCGCAGGTGGGGTTGTCTGCATGGCGACCTTCATGTGACTAAGTGCCACATTGCCCTGTGTTTTCCATGCCCAGAGCAAAGCTTACATAGGAGACTGTTATCATTTGAGTTCCCCCAAAAGCAAACTGAATCAAGGATTCAAGAGAAAGTAGTTTATCTGAGAGGTGCTGGGGACACCAGAAAGGCTTCAGGGAAATAAGACACGGCAGGGATGGCAGCCGTGAAAGGTGAGCTTCCAAGCCAGGGAGCACTGTGGGAGACGGGAGCTTAATGCCACTGGGAAACTTGGGGACACCATGTAGAACATGCCCCAGGGTTATCCAGCCGGACAGGTGAGGGGGCTGGGGTATTTACACACCAGCTCCCATCCGTCATGGGTGTGAGAATTGCCATCATTCTGTGGCACCTCTGGCCTGCTGTGCAGTTGGCAAAGTGAGCTCCAGCAGCGAGTGGACCCTCAGGCAGAGAAGCGCAGGCAGTGGCAGCTGGAAGTCAGGCCGGGCTGCACCCACGTGCTGATCGGGGCCAGGGGACATGGGCAGAGTGACCGGAGGCCCAGGCCTCCGAGTGCTCTCGGCCAGCAGGCCCCTCACCGCCCTGCCTGGCCACCTCTGCTCCCAGCCGTCGAGTCATTTGCTTGCTGAAAGCCACTTGGGGTTATTCCAAAGCCTGTTGATACTGGTTGTACAATTATTTAATGAAACTAAGGCAAAGGCTTGATAGGAGTAAGCTGCTTTCTAAAAACACTGTTCAGTTAGCGATGCAGTTAGATATGGTCAAGGCTCCTGTAGCAGAGGGTGGCAGGAGGGAAGAACCACACGTTCCAGATGGGGTCGTTGTTTCTCCCTTTGAAGAAACCCAAGCTGGAAATCGCAGAGGACGTGCTAGAGGTGTGGGGGGTGTGTGCACGTGTGTGTGTTCAGTTCTCGTTACTCCATGAGGTAGGTTTTACTCCCATTTTATTGATTATGGGTGGAGGAACTGAGGCCCGGATGCCCCCAGGCCCTGCAGTTAGTGAGCAGTGGAACTTGAATGTGCGGGCCTTCCCTCTCTCTGCCCCGCACTCCCTCCCGTCCACCTCAGTCTGCCCCTCCTGGAGGCCGTGCCCGAATTCCCAAGCAAACCCACCTCAGTCTGCCCCATTTCCCGCAGCTGACACCGTCCCACGTTGCTGGGAGGGGCTCTAGGCAGACTATGGGATCCCTTCTCCGCCCCAGCGTGGAGCTTCCTTCATGGAAAAAGAGGAGTAGTCTCTTCAACCTTTTCTTAACTTTTGACATTGATGAACTTCCACTGCTTCTTACTAGACTGTGGGAACACCCCGAAAAATCATAGCAAAGTCAGCCTCACCCTCACCCTCTTCCCATCCCAGATGACCTAGAAACAATTCTGGGTGGTCTGTCTCTGCTTTGCCCGATATCAGGGCATCACAGGAGGCCTGGAGGGAAGGCCATGGCCCTGGCCTTGGCTTTTCAGAGCCCTCTAGGTCTGGGACCCTGATGGCAGCAGCAGTGAACCTCCATGCAGAACCTCATTCCCGGGGTCTGGGGCCCCCAGGCTTCCATTTTGGCCATGAGCTCCCGACCCTAGGCTCCGTCTGGAATTCTGTTTGTGGGGACGAGGGAGAAGCTTCCACTGAAGCAGAGCTTGTCAAGCAGGCTGTCAGCACCCGCGGCTGGCTGGGTCTCTTCTTGCATTGTAGGTGGAACCCCCAGCAGAGGTGTCTCGGGAGCAGGACTCCCCCAGGAGAACTAGTTTGATAAGAGGTACCTGGAGACCTGTCAGGGGTCACGTGCAGGTATGTCCTGCTGCTCCAATTAGGCAGTTCCTGTCCTCCAAGTGGAAAATCGATCAACTTCCACTGCGGTTACCAGCCTCCAGAGTAGCCTTCCTTATTTTTCACTGAGGTTTGATTGGCTGGTTTTTAAAGGAAGTATCAGTTGGCTAGTTGACTCGTATGGTGATTCCTTCAGTGTCAAAATGGCAGCCTTTTAGGAGGCTGGGTCGGGGCGGCACGGACCACGTCCACGTGACAGTTACCCAGTGCCCGAGGTGGTGGGGTCTTGGGGTAGGCACTCGGAGCCTAGAGCTGGGACGTAACCCTTTGCTGGACAAGAGAGATGAGTCACCAGGTCCGTGGTGAGTGCTGTGAGGGAAGGAACTACAGCCCAGAGTGTGGACAGCTCCTCCAGCTTGGGTGTGGGATGGGGGCAGAGCAGTGGATACCCATCGGCGGTGACGTGTGAGCTGAGTTGGGAAGGGTGAGCCTGCATTAGCCAAGTGGAGAAGACAAAGGATTTTCTAGGCGGCCCGGGCAAAAGCAGAGAGGCCAGAACAAAATGGTGCAGGAGAAAGTTTGAGGAGTTCGCTGTGGCCGGGGTGTAGGATGGAAACGGGGGAGGATCAGTCTGGAGATGCAGACACATTCCAGCCAGTGGGGCCTTTGGATCTTGCCAAGAAGCTGGGGTTTGACCCTGGAAGGAGTTACTAGCTGGATCTGTTTTTTGACAGCATAGAACTCAGCTGCAGATAGGAGGCAAGGGACCTGTATGATTTATCTGTGCAATAATGAGTCATATTTTAGGAGTTTTCTATGCATTTTCATGGGGCTTAAGATGATAGGCAAATTCTGCTCTTCAGTTTTAATTATACCAACCCAAGAGGCAAGAATTATTCTGTTCATTTTCAACGTGGAGACCGACGTCTGGGCACTGGCCCTGGACCATCGACTAGCGCCGGACTTCCTCAGCGCCCCGCTCTGCCTGGGGCGCAGGGATGTGATGTCCTGCCACTGATGCTGGAACACGCCGACCCGGCCTGGTTCTGCCCACATTCACGTCTCTTCTCCTTGACTCCTTTGCTGTTACTGTGTCCCTCCCTCCCTCCCTCCCTCCTGCTTTCACTGGTCTTCGTACCCAGCCTCTGGCACCAAAGAGACTGGCTCATAGACACGCCCGTTTTTAAGCAGTGTTCTTTCTAGCTGGTCGGGCCGGGGGAGAGCGCTAGACTGGGTCTGGTTCCAGCCCTGCCGCCCTGGGCACTTTCCCTCCCTGGGCCTGTGTCATCGTTTATGACAAGAGAGTGTTGAACTAGATAGACTCCCAAGTTCTTCAGGGTTTGCACGTCCTGCTCACTGCCGGGCCCCTCCGTGCCAGGCACAGAGCCACGCTCGGTGTGGACTGTAGAATGAATGCGTGAACAACCCGTCACGTGCCAGGCGGCGTCGGCCTCTGGGCAGACACCAAGGAGAATAAAATGAGGCCCCTGTCCTTCAGCTCCAGCGGTAGGAGTCGATGTGGAAGTGAGTAATTAGAATATGGTCCAAGCAGGTGTGACACGCAGGGACGTGGAGAATCCTGGGCAGCTGGAGGGCTGTTCCGTGGCATTCTTTGGTTCCATTTCATCTCAAGGGAGGGATCTTGGCAAAAGAAGGAAACCCACCAGGATTGCCCACAGTGGGAACGTCACCAGAGATACCAAATATTCAAGTGTCTGTCATCTCCCAGTTCACAGAAGCAGTCACTTGTTATTCTCGATGCAGAGAGTGGCACAGATCATGCACACTACGTGTCCCTTTTCCCAGCTGAGATGACAGATTTGGGCAAGGAAATTTTTTGTCTGAAAAAAAGTCAAGTCTACGTCAATTATATCTCATTTTTTTTTAAGTGCTAGGAAGAGTTTTATAGGTAATTCCATGCTGAGTCTCGTGTATCAGATTTCGGGAAATTTGCAACTGGAGAGCCGCCCAGGACCTGGCCTGGCACGTGATTCACATCCAGGGGGACCGAGAGCCCCTCTCCCACCCACTCCTGGTGGTATGAGCCTCTTCCATGAGCTCACATCTCGGATGAAGTTTGGGTGAAGCTGCTAGAGGAAACCTTTGGCCCAGCAAACGTTTGCCGTCCAAGTGCCTGCATTTGAAGTGGTCAGGGATTACAGACAGTTGATAGATGAACCATGAGAGGGCAGCTCTGCCTGGATTACTCCTCAGCAGGACCCTGTCAACCCTGCTGGAAGGATCAGGAGTTACTTTCCCAGTGAAAATCTAAAATGGCCAAGAGGAGAAAGAATCCTGCAGCCTGGAGCCCAGAGCATCATCCAAATCTGCTTCACCAGATGACCAAGGAGCTGTGAATCCAGAAGAGCCACGCCTTTGGGACTGGTTAGACCCTGGCAGGGATGCACTAAAGCTTCGGTTCACAAAGTTCATCTTGCCCAGGGGCAGAGGGCACGGAGAGCCCCTCGGATGGCAGGGGACCCGCCGAAACCAGCTAGTGGGAAACAAATGCTCCATGCAAAGCCAGGCGCGTGTGTCACTGAGCAAAAAAAGGACATTCGTTCTCGGGGTTACTCTCATTAAACGGAATGAAACGGAGTGGACGTGCCTGCGGTGCCTCCCACTTCTCTCTGGGAAGCAGACTCGCTGGATGGTGGAGGCTTCCCCGTCAGAGCTGATGACAAAAGTCCGTTTGCAAAGCAGGGGGTGGATTCTGGAGACCCTGCTCCGTGGCGGCAGGGACCTCCCTTTCTGGCCAAAGCAACCCACAGCGTGACACCATCACTTCCTGCCGTGGGGTAACTGGCTGCTGTCTGTGAGCCTGTGAGGACCGGCTGCACCTTCATCCTGGAGGCCGTCAAACGCGGCCGCTTCAGCCTCCGTCATGAATTATGCATCTTGGGTCTGCTGGATTGTTTCTTTGTCTTCCCTTCTCAAGTGCTTGTGTTATAAAACCATATACTTGGTGCAGTCCCACGTGGCAATGAACCTGAGGTGGCGGGTTGTCTGTTTTCACGTGGAGGCCCAGGATTTAAAGGGGCCACGAAGCGGAGGTAGACGTCAGGGAGAGAGGAGGTGCCCCGTGTTCAGGTGATCGTGCTGGGGGCCGAGGGGGTGCTCGCTGAGGCCGGGCTGAAATGGGGCATCACGGACGGGCTCCTCCCTGTCACCAGTTGGCCCCAGTGACTGACCGGGGGTGACAGCAGGCCCTGGAGATGTCTGAGGGTTTTCCTTCACACCCTTTGTCCTTTTCCAGTTCTTTTACATCAAAAAGAGGAGAGTCACACTCAGGTTCAGGCCGGAGCCATTCACCAGGAAGGAAGGCTGCTTCCCAAACAAACCCAAAGCCCTTTCTTAGCGGGAGGGTTTTGCTTTTATTCAGATTCCCGTTGCATGCCAGCCACAAAACCTCCTTAACAACTTCCCTGAGACAAGATTCAAGTATCCGTAATTCATTCAAGATGGCAGACTCCGGAGGCCGCACTGTGGTTTATCTTATTTTTGTATAATTACACCCCCCACACACAGGGTGTGTGCGGTGATTTGCAGAGATGCTGGGACACCTGGTTATTACTTCTCACTCCTGATCCATTATTTTTCTTCCTAACTTTGCAGGCTCATTTGCCGGATAAGGCCATTTAGAAAACAAATGCATATTTCAATAGCTAATATTGAATTTGCATTTATATCTCAGGTGTATAGGGATAATAATGTGGCAATTAAAGGCAGATACATAATTTTTAGTCATGGCTAGGGATTACTCTGCCGACAGAACAAGTGCTGACTTAGATATTTAACCGAATGTTCCATTTTTTAGAGCTTTGGAGATTTTGGACTATTGACAGATGATTCAGTACCTTCACATTTCAGGTGGGAAAAAAAGCTCCCCTGATTTTGCACTTTATGTCTGAGTGTCTCAGAAATATGCGTCCAGTTCATTAAATACACTCACAATGTGTTGATAAGGGCACCAAGCAAGACATAAGCATGTAAGATACATGCTATGTACATGTCTAATATATATGTCATATATAATTAAGTAAGATGTATACTGTAATCCCGTGTGTGTGTGCACAGACATATAAACTATACAGATGTATGTAGGCAGACACATAATATGTATTTGTATAGTTTATGGGTACTGTGTGTGTGTGTATAGTATATTTATGCACATGGTGTATGTGTGGTGTGTGTGTGTGTTCATTCTTCCACACATCTTGCAGTGCATACATGGAGGAGTAAGTAACAAAGTATTAACAGCTTAACGCTGGGCTTGTGGGGTTTGCTGTCTCCATGTTTAAGCATAATTGTTTCTTCTCTTTATGGAGAGTCCACCGTGAGATGGGCGCGGTGGGGAGAAAACACTTGATCCAGACCCACGTGAGTAGGTCCTAAAGCCACCCTAGTTTATCTTCGTCGGTTCCTTTTTCAGTCTTGACATCTGTTTGACCAGTTTGGGTCTCATCAAAGCTCTTAAAAGGGAATGGAGATACCTGTGTGCTTAGGTCACTAGGTAGCGACCCTTGACTTTGCCTTTGCTGTCTGAAAGCTGCGTGTGGAGTTGGGAGGCTAAGTGGGGACTGACTACCCTCCCCGAAGGGCAGTGGCACTTGGACAGGACAGAAGAGCTATCTATCTCCCTGTCAGCTCCTTCCTATCGGCCGCTCCTAGTACAACAACTCCAAGAGGCAAACCTGAAGTCCATCCTGGCGGTCGTTTAGATCTGACCCCCAAAGCACAGGCAACAAGTGGGACCACGTCAAACTAAGAAGCTTCTGCACAGCGAAGGGAACAGCCAACAAAGTGAAAAGGCCGCCTGCAGAAGGGGAGGACATATTTGTTTGCATATATCTGCTTAGGGATTAATATCCAAATATCCAAAATAATAAAGGAACCCATACAACTCAATAATAAAAAAAATTAAATAACCCTCTTAGAAATTGGACAAAGTACTCGAATAGACAGTTTTCCAAAAAAGACACGGAAGTGGCCAACAGGTACATGAAAGATGGTCGACACCACTAATCGGGGAAGTGCAAATCACAAACCTCAGTGAGATGTCACCTCACACCTGTTAGGACGACTGTTCTCAAAAAGTCAAAAGATAAGTGTAGGCAAGGATATGGAGAAAAGAGGACATTTGTATACTGCTGGTGGGAATGTGAATTGGTGCAGCCACTATGGAAAACAGTACAGAGGTTCCTCAAAAGATTAAAAATAGGGGGGTGGGTGTAGCTCAGTGGTAGAGCACCTGCTTAGCACGCACGAGGTCCTGGGTTCAATCCCCAGTACCTCCATTAAAATTAAAAACAGCACTGCCATATGATCCAGCAACCCTTCTTTTGGGTACATATCTGAAGGAAATAAAATCAGTATCTGGGAAAGATGCTTGCACACTCAGGTTCATCCCAGCATTTTTCACAGTAGCCAAGATAGGGAAGCAACCCAAGTGTCAGCCGACAGCTGAATAAAGAAGGTGTGGCATATACATACACAATGGAATATTATTCACCCTTGAAAAGGAAGGAAACCCTGCCATTTCTGACAACATGGCTGAACCTGGAGGACATTCTGCCACATGAAATAAGCCAGAGGGAGATAAATACCATGTGGTATCACCTGAATGTCGGGGAGAGGGGGCAACATGGAATTTACAGTAACAGAGGGTGGACCAGGGACTGGGGGCAGGAGGAAATGGGCTGATGTTGCTCAAAGGGTACAAACTTTCAGTCTAAGGTGAATACATGCTGGAGCCCTAATGTGCAGCATGGTGACTAGCGGTAATACTTGAGAGTTGCTAGGAGAGTAATCTCAAGTGTCTTTACCATAAAAAAAAAAAAAAGGAACTATGAGGTGAAGGATATGTGAATTAGCTTGATTGTGGTAATCATTTCAGACTGATGTATATATCAGATCATCACATTGTACACCTTAAATAGCTACAATTTTTATTTGTCGATCATACCTCAACAAAGCCGGGGGAACCCCACCTTCTAAGTGAGGGAGGCGTTGTTCCTCCCAACAACGGGATGCTAAGGGAAGGGAAGAATTCATCATTTCTTCTCCCCAGGAAGCGAGGAAGCCACACTGTTCTCAGTCTAGAAGTCCGGATTGCAAACCGCTACTCACTCAGCAGACTGCGTGGGGAACCATCACCTCTGGGTCCCATCTGCGTGTTGGAGTTAAAACTCTAAGGCGTGTCCTAATGCTAGAGAACGAAACTCTTAAATCTTTAGGTGCTGGACTTGTTGTCCTGTTACTTTAACCTGAACTTGGACAGCAAAACAGACTCACAGGGCTGTGTCTGCCTGAGTGTAGGGTCCAACTGCTCCTGGCTTAGAAGCCTCCGTTGTCTTTGTTTAAACAACCTGCTCCAGCCCCCTTACCTTGACTTTCCCTCTCCCCGCATAAGTCTGTCTGCATGTGGGACGTGTGGCAAGATTCAGTTCTGCCACGCTTGTCACTTGGCGTTCAGCGGAGTCTGCAATTGTCACTTTATTTTTGGAGGCACCTTATTTTTCTTGAGTGTTTAGAGACAAGTCCAGGAGTATGTTCCAAGAAAGGGACGAGATATTTATTTCTGGATTCAGTGTGTTGAGTTGTGCTTGGTGTCCAGGCGTTGAGCTTGGTGTCTGGGCGCTGAGCTTGGTCCCCTTTAGAAAGGCCCAACTGGAGAATCGTGCTGATGTGCGGAGGGCCCCAGAGAGCCCGACCCATGCTGCTTTGGTGATGGTCTGCACTTAATGGAGAAGACTTAAAATTTAGCATGCAGGCTAAGCATGAGTTTAACTCCAGGCAGCAGTGTGGTTTTAGCTCCAAGCCAGGAGGAGATGGGCTATTAATCCTTTTGACATTCCCTTTGAACAGCATCATATTTCAATCCTGTTAAGCTGCAGAGCCATTGTTCATCAGTCTCCCTCCAGAAGCAGGACCTCTGTTGTGCCGACGCTGCAAAAACACTGCCCAGCTCTGTGCCTTTAAGATGACAGTTGGCTTGAACCTGCGAGCTGACCCCCTCCGCCTCCACGGCTCGGAGGTAAACTCCGGCAGCTCCCAGCTGCCTCTGCCCGCCCATCTGTCACTGACCAAGCCAGGGGTCAGCGGGCCTGGTGCCCTTTCGTTGGAATGTTGAGACAAGAAAGAAGAAAAAGCGCATCTGGAACATAGAAAAAGGGGAAGGAGGGAGTGGTCAGGCGTGCTGAAGAATCCAGAAGTCTACCTGGGACTGTCCCCTTGCCTTCACCCTTCCTGTTCTGATCTCCCCAGCTGAAATGTTCCTTCATTTGTTCAGCCTTTCATCAGACATCTGTTGAGCATCTCCCAAGTGCACTGTGCTCGGTGCCACATGCACAGGGATGAGCACAGCAGGTGAGGCCGGAGCCCTGGTCGACCGACCATCTAGAAGTGGGATGGACGTTGGCCAGAGTGTTCAACAGAGTCTGCAATTTTCACTTTATTTTTGGAGGCACCTTGTTTTTCTTGAGTATTTATAGAGACAAGTTGGGAAGTGTTGAGAGTGGAGGATTTGGAGATCGATTGGGCTCTGTAGCCTGACTCTGCCACTTATTGGCTGTACAAATGGGGGAAAGCCCCTTCACTTCCTTGAGCCTCGGTTTCCTCATCTGTAAAATGGGGTGCCTATCTTACAGGATAGGTCTAAATAAGACATGGCCAATAACACACTTCGGAAGCAGCAGTATTTGTTGCTTTGTAACAACAATGATCTTGTAAATTGTATTCTAAAGGGGCAAGTCAAGGTGCGAGAGGAACATTTTGCACTGAATGAAATTTGCCTTATTCTCGGACATCAGGGAAGGCGTCTCTGACAGTGGGACATTTAATCGGGGAATTGGAAGTGACTCCCACCCATTCTCTCTCTCTACGAGTTTAGCCCTCACGCGAGTGTTCACTGTTGACCAAGTCTGGGCTTCACTGGCTCTCTGTCTTCTCTCCCCTTAGATGAGAAGGTCTTCGTGGGCAGGGAGTGTGCCGTGTACATCTTTCTAGCACTTTTTGCTGCAGTGAAAGTATCATATGGCTTTGCCCTTCATTCAATGGTCAGATAAGTGAGTGAGTGATCTGTACCCACATCCAGATGCTGGAAGATTTGAAGATTTGAGTCTGTTACAGTGTGGTCTTGGGGACAGCTGGCCTCACAGATGTGCAAGCACATCATTTTATAGTTGTCCAGTGAGGGGCCAAGGGGCAGAACCCCACCCTTTTGTACTGTCAGCAGGATGATCACTCCCCCACAGGCTGCCCTCTGCCCAGGAGATGAAGGGAGTTACAGGATAGGAGTGCAGGGAGCAGGGGCCCCAGGAAGCTGTGGGATGCCTCCTCGTCCCCGGCCTCTGCCCCCTTCTTGTGCATCACTCACTCCATGGCCGTAGCTTTTAGGGACGCTGTAACTCCCCCTCATAACTAGGATGTACGCATCTCGACTTACACAAGAGGTGTGATCCTGAAGTTTTGTTTATAACTAACTCTTGCTTGTTTTGGTGAATATAGTAAAAACACAAAAACAAAAAAAACAGCAACAACAACAAGAAGAACAAAAAACTCTTCCAAGAGACATGTTAAGCCACAGCATTATACATAATTCAGTTTTCCTTTAGCTAGTAAATTCATTATGCATGAACAGTATTTTTAATTTTCACCCATTGCTGAGCTAGCTCCGGCCACGTGAGTCTAAAATTACCCCAGAAGGCTCTGACGACCATTCCATCATCTCCTTCCTCCTGGTCTCCGTGTCTGAGCCCTTTATCCCTTCTAGAAGCATCGCTGAGCACTCCTGCGTGTGCCAGACCCTGTGCTCATGAAAGCAGGGAGAACGTGACTAAAGCAGCATTTATCTCTAGGGAGTTCACAGTCACAAATAGGGAATTATTACAGCGTGTGCGAAAGGATTTGTACAGGGAGTTAGTGGGACCACCAGCCTGGGAGCAGCAGGGAAAGGATGCAGAGTTTCTAGACAGAGGAGACAGCCTGAGCCTGGCGAGAAGGTGGGACACCGTGAGATATAAATGGGTTAATGCTGCAGAGCTTGAAGGGGTAAACAGGAGGGGCATGGCTGAGCCAGGTCCTGGGGGTCTTACCCATCCTGCGAGAGCAGCGGGCAGGAAGATGCCGCGAACAGAGCCAGGCGGGTGAGGAGTTTGGGCACAATCGCAGTGCCTCCTGGCCACTGCATCCTCTTGGGGGTGCTTTTGCCATTTGTTTTTGCCAGTGGTTCTCAAATTCGAGTGTGCTTCAGAGTCATCTGGAGGAGTTGGTGAAACCCAGATGGCCGAGTCCCACCCGCAGAGTTTCTGATCCTGCAGGCCAGGGGTGGGACTGAGAATCTGCGTCTCTAATGAGCTCCTGGGTGAGACTGATCCTGCTAGCCCAGGGGCCGTCCTCTGAGAACCACGGCTCGGGCATTTATGAGGTCAGCCAGGGGAAGTGGCGGCCCCTGGAGCCCACAGGGGAGGAGGAGGAGGCTGGGAAATCGTGGCCAGGAGCCAAGTCAGTGCAGCTGCCCGCAGACCTGGGGCTCACGCTTTTGGTTCCAGGCGATACTTCCCAGGATTCCTCTGGCTCGTCTTGGCTACAGTTGTGTTCAGGAAAGAACCACCTCCTTTTCATAACTGTACACAGTTGGCTGCATCTGGAACATAACCACTTCCCTTTTTATTTCTAATCATCTCTGATCTCTCGGAGAGTACTGCGCCTTGAAGCCTGTTGTCTCACTGATTGATGGGCTCCTCTCTCTTGGCCTTCTGGTCACCTTAGGATGCATCATCCTAACATAGCTGCTTCACAGCCGGAAGCTGCCCCCCACCCCAGTCCTTCCTCCCACCCTCGAATTTAGTGATGCATCAGATACTTCTGCCCACTGAAAGTGTCGGTGTGTAGGAGCTCGGAGACAAAGCTGTTTTTGACAAAGGGGAGCCCTGCTCAAAACTCTGAAATGTTGAGTTTTCCTCTTTTGAGATCGTGATCTCGGGGGCCCAGCAAGGCTGCCCCAAGACGGGGCCTCTGGGCTGGGCCACTGTCGCCTACTTGCCTTCCCTTCCACCCCTCCCGGCTCCTCTCACACCCCCTGTTCTACTGTGGTTCTCGCCGGAGGACCCGGCAGAGAGGCTCTACCCAGAGCACAGAGCCATCGGGAAAAGTAGAGAAATAGGGGTCAACAAGGTGGAGCGGCCAGAGAAGCCCAGCCCCCCATCTCTGGACTGTGAGGCAAGGCTTTGCCTGTGTCTTTGCTTCTCCGAGATCCTCCCCGAAGACCGTTGAGAGTCTCCCGCGTCGTGGCCCCTGACGCCCATGGGACAGCTGTGAATCTCAGCCAGCAAGATCGGGCCCATTTCTCATACACATTCTTCCTGCAGCACATTCAGCTCCAGCTTCGGCTTCCAGCCCCACTTAGCCAGGGTGGTGGAAAGGTGCCAGCACTCAGTTCAGGTGGGGGTGGGGAGGCGTTGAAAGCGCTGAGGGTGGGGCCAGGGCAGGGGGTGGGTGGGCATCTGCTCCTGACGTCATCTGTGCACCCAGACATCTGCCGGGCCCTCCGCCATCCCATCTGGTCTCCGGCCGCGAGGCACCCCGCTGCTTCTGAGCTGCCCTCCGGGGCCAGAGACTTGCTGCGCGGAGGCTGCTCCCATTGCAGATGGACGGAATTCCACCGCCCCACCCTGGGGCTCCAGCAAGCTCATCTCTCAGGGCCTGGCCCAAATGCCGTCTTCTCCACAAAGGGATCCAGGGCTCCCCCGGGGAACTCTTCTTTAGTGCTTGGGAGAACGTCTGTCGGTGACAGCCCCTCGCGTGAGCCGCCCCCGTCAGAATCCACCCGATGTGTCTGCCTCTGTCTTACCCCCTGTTCACAGAACGCAGCGTGGGGGCCTGGCGAACGAGGGGGCCGGCAGCTCTGGCTAACACGCCTGGAGCTGGCAAACCCCAGTCCTGACGGGAAACAGGAGACGAGCCCATCTGTCTCCCCGTGAGCCCCCTTGAGAAAACGGGTCAGAACGTTTGGATTGAGGAGGACATACCTGGAAAGGAAGCTCCAGCAAATGGCTCTTGGATGTCCCCCAACAGGACAGACGTAGAACCCCAACCCCCGCGGAAGTCCCTGACGGAAGGTCTGGGTCGTGAAATCCTTGGTGGGCAACAGGAGAGGATGGTTTAGCTGACCTCTGGGAGAGCCGTCCTTGGTGGTGCACTTAGAAGGCAAGGATGACCCTGCAGATCTCAGGATGGTCCCAGGAAGATCGGGGATGCTCTTGGACCCCTGCCTTAAAGGCTCACTCTTTTGGGGGGAGCATTTGCCCCTCTGAAGCCCTCCCGAGTAAACTCAAGGCTTGAAAGAGCTTATTGTCACGCCTGTGTCCATATCAACAAATATGCATTGAGACCTGTGCTAGACGGGGGCAGTACAAGGGAGAAAAACAGGCTGGTGGCTGCTCTCTAGAGCCTAGTAGGCAAAGGTGTGACTTCCAAAAACTTAGCAGCAAATAGATAACCCAGCTGTAGGTTGTGAAGGCTACGACAATGAAAACAAGCAGCGTGAGGGAGAGGGGGAAGGACAGGAAGGGCTGTATACATGGGGTGGTGGCAGAGGTTTCCTGGGAGAAGTATCATTGGAGCTGAACTGAATGACAAGAAGGAGCCAGCCAGCGGTGTGCTGGTAAATGCTTAGCAATCTTCTCTTAAAAAACAAAAAAAAAGAGCACTGATTTGTAATTCGACAATTTCCATGGTATAATAACACCCCCCATGGCTGATTTCAAGCTGAAGTCCTGAAGAGATGTGCACGGTCGGCTATTGTGAGCTGATGGTTGCCGCACAGCGCTCCTGAAGTGAGCCATGCAAAGATCTGGAGAATAAGCAGTGCAGGCAGAGGAAATAGCACGTGCAAAGGCCCTGGGGCAGGAAGAAGAATGGTGTGTTCAAGGACCAGAAAGGTCAGTGTGGCCCGGGGGAGGTAGGTTTATGCTGGAAAGGTGCCAGATCACATAGGGCCTTGTGGGCCCCAAGAAGGAATTACAGTTGTCAGAAGCCTTTGAAAACCATACATGGCAATGCCAATTTCTGAGGTGGTGCTGCCGGCAGCATCACTGACAACAGCCACTGCAGTCCAAACGCGTGCCGAGGACTGGAAGGACTTGCCCAGGTCATTGTTGATAAAATAGTCCCGACTGTGCTCATGGCCTCGGGTCATTTTCTCTCCTCCCAGTGTCTGAGGGAGGCGTCTGTTTACTACTTAAGAGGATGAAGTATTTCAACTGAAAAAAAAAAAATATTGTCCTGACAAATGTGTCCACAAACCCACGTCCGCTTGCAGATGTCACTGGGATGGAAGTTGAGCACGTGCGTCTGGCTCGATTCTGGAAGAGCAAAAGTGCGACTCACCAGGGGCAGCGAGGTGGCAGGGAGGACTGACTCCACCAGGCGGCCTCCTCGCACCTGTTTGGGCCCTATTTTAAGCGTCCTGGTCAGGGGGCCAGGAAGGAACCAGTGAGCAGGCAATGAGCAGTAATTAGCTCTTGGCAAGGCACCCCCCCCACCACCACCGCTGCCCACCCCCTCCCAGAAGGGTCCAGCTCCGTGTTGGGGGCGTTTTCTTGACAGTTCCATCTCCCATCCCGCTTTCCACGGGAAGCCTCCGCCAGCTTAGGGGGGCCGGGCAGCAGGAGGGGGCTTCAAAGGGAAATCTGTTCCAGTGGAGAAGCCAGAGGAGATTTCAATTAAGGCTGCTTATTTATTTATTGGACTTTTCAAATAGACGTGCCCCCCACCCAGGCCCTCTGGGCATGGGGATATAATTTAAAGCATGTATCATTAGTATAATTTTTAAAAAGCAGAGAAGTAACCTCCAGGCGCTCTCTACCAGGAGCCACCCTCGGACGAGAGGCTGTAGGAAGAAGAAGGTGGCTCCCGTGCCCTCCCCTCGACCCATCCATCTCACAACAGCTCTGTTTCCTTCCTCGCTGTCCCTGCACCTGCCCCCTTTCTCCACATCTTCACATCCCTGTCTCCCGATGTCGGGTGCCCTGGGTGTGTCTCCCTGCTGTCCTCGCTGGACTGCAGGCCCCCGACCCCCACTCTTTTTCATGCTGCAACACATCCCAGCCTCTGGTCGATTTTCCCATATGAACAGACGGGTCTGCTGTCTGGTTATTCATCACCGGCGTGCAAAGTACAAGACCTCGGAGGAAGAGAAGCAGTGAGGTGGGCGGAGGAGGGGCTGTGTCCTTTGTGTATGTGGCATTTCTCTTCAGGTCCTAAATTTGGTGTCTTTAAAAGTCTCTGAGACCTATGCAGCTCAGGAGGTAGGGGGAGAAACCTACTTCTTGGGGTGGGGTGGGGGCGCCTGAACTTAGAAAACGGGTAGAGGGTGCTCACAGGTTTCCAGGATGCCCTGAAATCATGCGCAAAGTTTTGAGTGTTGATGTTTTTCATGGAGCAGATCGGCAGCATTCGTCATGTTCTCAAGGGGTTTTATGGGTTTGATGGTTTTATGCCTCTCGAAAGGTTAAGAATAAAAATATCAAGAGGTACAGATGCCTGCCCCCAGCTGACCAGACAAGATGAAGACACACAGACATCTGCACATGAGTGCAGGAGCTTCATACCCTCCCCGTGAAATCCCGTCCCAAACCCCAATTTGTTTGTCTCGGGGCTGGAGGTGGGAAGGTGTGTGTGTGTAGCGGGTGAGGCCCGACCTCTTAACTTCCCAGTCTTCGGTCTTGTGTCTTGTACTCCTTGCTTTTTGAGCATCCATCCCCTGGCAACAAACCATTTTAATTAAAATGTGAAATGGCCTCTCTTAATGGGCTCCGTTGAGGTGTTTACCCTGTGCTTTTGGTCTGTACCCTCCTTCTGGCCACAATTTCATTTTTTACCCAAGAGTCAGAAAAACTGGAATTTACACCTAAAATCCTTCACCCACTTATCCCTCCCCCAGCCCCCGACACACACTTAAAACTTTGTTTGGCAGTTTTCTTGCTCACTGTGTTCTAGATACTGACTGGGCTAAGGGAGCAACCTTATTCCAGATAAGGACTATTATGATTCCCACTTTACAGATGAGGAAACTGAGGCTTTGAGAAGTTAAGGTATTTTCCCAAGGTCATACAGTGTGTAAATAGCAGCACAAGTATTTGAACTCAAGTGTATGCTGGGCTCTCTGAGGTTATACCTGAAAACCCCAGGCTCCTTACTCTGCCTACATCCTGGAGGAGGCTGGACAGGAGTAGGGTGACCAGTTCTCCAGGAAAGAGGACGTGAAGGGGCTGGGAGAAGACAGTTTACACGTGAGAACCAACCACCCTGGCCTCTTCATTGCTGAATCCTAGGGTCAAACAGACTCATCCGCCCAGCGTCAGGTCTTGGAAGAGCAAGAACTCGAAGGGTAAAGAGAAAGGAGGAGCTGGGCTATGCCTGCCCAGCTGCTCCCTCCAAATTTCTCCGTCAGATGAGTCATTGCATTCCCCGGCGAAGAAGGAAGAAAAGTGGGAGAGAGGCCTAGAGGCCTGTATCATCCGCTGATCCTTTAGACGGAAGGGAATACCGAGGATGGGCAAGAAGGGCTCCCCATCCAAACTGCCCTGGGATCCTGTCGCACCAGCTGTTCCCCGTGCGGAGACCCCGTGGACAGGGTTCTAGAGCTCCCATCATCCCATGAAGGCAAGGACAGCATCTTTGGAAGACAAAGGGAGGCAAGCCAGCATGGCATGCCGTCGGTGTCACCAAACCCCACATCATCACAAAACCCACCACGTGCATTTGAAAAACCCAGTTAGTCCTCTGCAAAGCTGAGAGGTGTGTCCAGTGGGGCCAAGGGGAGTGACTGGACCACATGTTGCGGGAAGCTCGTGTGGGCCCTGCTCTGGGAGGCGACCTGTCAGGCCACCCTTGGGGAGCCCTAAGGCTGCATGCTCCCCAGGGCAGGCCCTGTGGTCTTGGTCTCTGTGTTTGTCTTCAGGGAGGAAGTCTGCATCCTGTAGAGACTGGAGGTATTTTCCGTCCTGTCCTCCAGGTCCCTCTCTACCCTTGCGTCCTGCTCTCTGCCACAAGAGAGGACCTGTGCAGGTGGCATCAGCGAGTTCTGCCCTCAGGGAGTCCCAGCAGGAGCTCTGAGGGAGGAGGGGAGCAGGGCCAGGTGCTCACTGGCCTGACTCCCTCCCCGGGCTGTCGCCGTGGGGCTGTGGGCTGTGTCCCTCCCCACAAGGTCACTGCAGGGCGGCCTTCTGCCCTTGTGACTAGTCTACGCCCAAGGGTAACAGCCCCACTGTCTGTAGCCCCCAGTTACTGCACTGTCCCATGTGGTTCCTGCGCTGTCCCTCTGCATGCACGTGGCCCTGGTACCCACCCCCTCCCCAGAAGGACACCAATCATATTGGATCAGGGCCCACCCAATGGCCTCATTTTAACTTGATCACCTCTTCAAATACCCGTATCTCCAAATGCGGTTACATTCACAGGTACTGGGGGTTGGGACTTCAGCATAGGAATTTAGGGGGACACAGTCCAGCCCATCACAGTCCCCTAGACCCTTTATAAACCCCAGAGTCCTAGTCTGAATGTGTCTCCTGTTTCCTGTTGCCTGATTGATAAAGGAATGAATGCACTGCTGGCTGTTTCTTGTAGAGGTTTCTGTAAGAGCTCGCCTGCTTGTCTCCTGCCCCCACCCCCGCCACTCCCCCCACAGGAACTGGAAGGGTGGTGCACAACCTGGGGCCGTGGTGTGCCCGGAGCCATCAGATCCCTGCTCAGAAGCCCCCACTCGTGGCCTCTCCTTGGGACCCTGCTCTTCGCCCCCTCGGCGGCTTCTGAAGCCCCAGACGTCGTGGTGTGTTCTAAAGTCAGGTCCCCCACACTCGCCCCCCAACAAATGGTCCTCAACCAGTGCACACTGGCACCGGGGCCCCTTTGCCTGGGTGTCACCAAGTTACGGTCGGTGTGTAAGATGTGTTCCTGCGATGGGCAGATGCAGCCCGTGATGGGGAGGTCTGTCAGGTAGGATGGGGAACGGGGGCCACAGCTTCCTGGAGGTGAGAGAGGAGAACGTGGTTTCACGGGACCAGGTGAGAACTTTGCATTTTGCGCTACTGAGTACATCCGTGCAAGGACACTGGATAGTTACAGTTCTGAGCCACACACAGCACCTGGGGATGGACCAGAAAATGGATGTTGCTGTAACCATGGAGGCGACGTGCTGCCTTCTAAGGAGTCGAGAAGCACTGCCCATCCTGGACTCTCTACCAGGCCGTTGCACTGGTTTCCTGGTCGTCACAGGTCTCTTTTCCAGAATTTTCCACGCCCGTTTGCTGGTGGTATGGCTCTTGCTTTGAAGTCTTTGTTTCCTTTCGTTCCTAAACCTAACTGCCAGCCCACCCTATGATGCTGTCGACGAGCCTGGGGATGTGTTTAGTGCTCTGGAGTCGTCAACTGCCCTTTTAAAGGCTGCCTTGCAAACTCTGAGATTTTATTTCAGGGCCCCGTGTTCTTTTGTATTTGTTTGTCCTGTAAGTTATCAGGAAACCTAGACCATATGTTTCCAATCATTTACGCCAGAGTCGCTGCTGTCTTGAGGAGTCGTTTGAAGTCTGCAATGGTTCTGTGTCTCTGGTTTGCGTTCCTCTTTAATCAAGTCCAGCTCATTCGACACTGAGGAGGGGCGCACGCCAAGCACTGCGCTGGGTGCTGGAGGTGCAGGAAGAATTAAAGTGCAGACCTTTCTTGCATGGAGTGTGCAGCATGCATCGCCCTGCCAAGAGTGGATGAAATCAAATCGAGATGCTCAGCATTCATTTTGAAACTCCAGGTCCACGTGTGTGAGCAATTTCCAGATCTGGCCACTGTGCCATTGGCTTTCTCCTTATCAGCTCAGGTTTTTGGATTTCCCCTCTCCCAGTTAGAGGCATTTTAGCAATACATCCAGAAAGGCTTGATTCAGTCTGTGTGAAGCCTTTTCACCCCACCCCCCACCCCCAAAGACCTGGCTGTGCCTTTCCATCAGTATGAAAACCAGTGTTCACCCGGAGTGCCCAAGTTTGCATCGATGCCGCGGTGTGGTCAGAGTGAGGACTTTTGCTTCTGAAGTTCCGGGGAGGTGAACTCGAAGGTAATTAGTGGGACGAGGTGACATCCTGCTTTGCCGATTCCGTTTCACAGCCTCAGAGTCTGATCCTGACCGGGGAGCTGCCTCAGATCCTACCCTCCTGGGTCCCTGTTAATTTCATCAAAGCACAAAACCTTTCTTCCTTTAATTACCGCAGAGGGGATATTAAGATCTCGTTTTGCTAAATAATTCCCGTGGACTTGTCTTTTCCTCCTAAATGTGCCAAGTGTCTGGGTAAGAATTGTGTACAGTTGGCACAAGAGGGTTTTCACACGGTCTCCGCTCAGAGCCACATAAAGGCCTTTTTAAAGACCCCGGGCGGTGGAGTGGAGGGTGCTCCGCGTGGAAGGGCGCGCAGCTCTGCTCACGCACCGTGGCACTGACAGGCTCCGGCGGCACATCGTGCGTAGCTCCGTCCAGTTGATAGCAGTTGGTTCTCAACCTGCTGTCCCTCCTTTTGCCCAAGGAGCATTCAGCTGGTGGCAGCCAATATGATCGTCTCGAGGAGTTTTGTGGGCATTTTCCTGTCCTGCCAAGTTGCCCATCTGTAGACTGTCACTCGATTACTTTTTTGTTTGCTTGTTTTTGTTTCTGTTTTTGATCATTTTGTTTGCCCTCACCAGGTCCGTAAGTTTAGAGATACTTTTCTGAGTGTTGAAATTAGCAAGCCTGTGGGTGTCTCATCTGCCAGGACTGTTTTATTTTCTCCGTATCCAGAGTCCCTGGCATGGCTCATAGTAGGCAGTGGGACCTGTTGGGTGACCACCTGATGGTGACGGCGATGATGAAGATGAACAGGGCAGATGCCAGCTTTTGTTTTGAGGGCTTAGCATGTGCCAGGCACCAGGGCAGGTGACCTACCCGTCTCTTCTCACTGAATCCTCACAACCACCCAAGGAGGTGAGGTTCCATCACCACCTCATTGCATAGGTGAGGAGTCAGGTGCACAGAGACCACGTGACCTTCCCAAGGGCACAGGCCCATGGATGGAGAGCCGAGATGCGAACCCACGTGGGTCTCACTCCAGAGCCCGAATTCTTGCCTTGAATTCTGGGATGAGAGACCAAATTCATAACGTGCACAAGGTTTGTCTTTCCAGTTCTGTGGCTTCCACGTCCAAGGGCACTTGTGAGGGAGGATGTAACGAACCTGGCCTTGAGGAGTCACCGTAGGCACTGAACTCCTGACTCGGCGCCATGAAAAACTGAGACTGAAACGTCCAGAGGTGGTTCTCGGCCTGCTGGTGACCTGGAAGAACCTCCCAGGTAGGCTGAAGGGCCACCTGAGGAGGACCCAGGGCTCCTTAGGGAAGCAGAAGCTGTACCCCACGGCCCAGGGAGGAAAGCCATTCAGTTGGCTCAGCGGAGAGAAGAATTAGGGGCTGGACCTTCCTGCGGGAAGGAAAGCATCTTCACGCCGGCCAGTATTCGAGAGGCCGCGGCTTCCAAGGCACAGTCGTGCAGAGCAGGCAGAGGTGAGGGAAAGCATAAAGCCCCGCTGTGCTGGTCCTTCCCATCTAAGAACAGAGGCGAATTCAACGGAAGGTCTGCGGGAAAATGGGCTCCTGTGTATTCACGTCTTCCAGGTGCGGGGCGCCGTCACGTGCAATTCTTGTTAACGTTTCTTATTCACTGAGATGGGTCATCTGCTCTGCATTTTACAGATGAGGAAAACAAGGCTCAGAGAGGTGAAGATGTTTGCCCAAAGCAGAACAGTGAGTGAGGGGTGGAAGCGGGGCTCCATCCAAGGGAAGAGTATGGGCTTCGCACCCCTCTCCCTGCTGCCTGCGTGGCACGTGCGGACCTACTGGGTCAGAGAGCACGTGCTGTGCACTGTGAAATCATCCCCTCCACCAATCCCCACCATGTCCCAGTCTCTAAAGACAGAGAATGTGCCAGACATGGCCTCTGCCCTGGTGGAATTAAGACTGAAGGGAGAAACAGACAATAAATAATGAGACATTGCACAGTCAACTGCCTATTTACAGCTGCAGTAAAAATGCCACCAAAGAGAAGACCTGATGCCTGAGAGTATGTCCGGAACTTACCCGCTTCTCCCCATCTCTGTTGCTGCCACCCTGGTCCCAGCTGACAGGTCTCTCTTGGATTCTACAGCTGTCTCTGAACTAGTCTCTCTGCGCCCATTCTGGTCAACCAGGAGGATCCCTTAAACTGTTAAATCTGATCATGTCGCTGCTCTGCTCAAAACCTCCAGAGGCTCCCGCCTCACCTAGAGAAGAGGTCGAAGTTTTACCGTGGCCCACAAGGCCAACCTTTCTCCTCCTCCTCCTCTTCCTCATAATACTAGAGCTTAACCACTGCCTCCTCTTGGCTATTTTCTGCATCCCCCAAGCAGGCTCCACCCCAGGGCCTTTGCACTGGCTGTTCAGTCTGCCGGGAACACCTCCCCCCTGGGATCAGCACAGATTGAGCCTCACTTTCTTCAGGGCTCTGAGGAGGAGAGCCCATCATGGTTGCCCCGTCCTCCCTGTCTCCTTCACGCTGCTGCTTTTTTCCTGTAGAAGTCATCACTGGTTAGAATTCTTTATGTCTATTTGCTCATTGTCTGTCTTCCCCAGTGGGATGGAAAGTTCCATGAGGCCAAGGCCTTGGTCTGCTGTGTGTCCTGCTATTTGCCCAGGATTGAGAACAGTGCCGGGCACAGGGTGAATCTCTAAAAAATAATTACTGAGGGGATGAACACATAACTGAGGGCCACATTTTGGCTTGAAGGTCAGAGTTGATTGGGGATGGCGAAGTGTTGCAGGCAGCGTCTGATACGGTTTCCCGTCGTCCCCTCCTCCTGGTGTTCACACGCTTGTGCAGTCCCCCTCCCGTGAGTGTGGTCGGGGCCGGAGACTTGCTTCTAGCCAACGGAATGTGGCGGAGGTGATGGGATGCCACCTCAGGATGAGGAGACAAAGGACTGTGGCTGCTCTCTTGCAGGCAGCCCCTCACTTGCTCCCTCTGATGAGGCAGCCTGCTAGGTTGTGAGTGATGGAGAGGACGGCGTGGCAAGGAACTGGGGGCAGCCTCTGATTAACAGCCAGTGAGGAACTGAGACCCTCAGCCCACCAGCCTGCCGAGAACTGAATCTGTCCACCATCATAGCAAGCACTGTGAGTGAGCTTGCCAGCTGACCCTTCCCCACGGAGCCTTGAGATGCCTGCAGCTGTAGCTGACACCTTGCAACCTATGGGAGACCCTGAAACAGGCACACAGAGGATGCAGGAAACTGTGCTCAGATTCGTGATGCACAGGAATCGTACCACTAAGTTTGAAATGACTTGTTACGCAGCAGGTCTTAGATAACTAGCACAGGTGAGGTACAGGGCATGGGAGCAGCATTCTGAGTCTAGAAGGAGCGTGATGCAGGGAATTTCAGATGAACGGAAACCAAAAAGCTCAAGCTCCTTAAACAAGGGGAGGAAGAATACAGAATGAGGTGAGAAAGGGCATAGGGGCTGGGCTCTGGGTCTGAGTTTTAATCTAAAAGCCATCAAAGGGTTGGCTCCCTGGAAAGACATTATCCAGTTTGCATTGAAAAGATTTCCTTGGCTGAAGCATAGGGAAGAGGTTGGAGGGGCAGGAGTGCGTGTGGGAAGACCTGTTAGGAGGCTCTGAGAGCTATGTGTCTGAGATGTTGATGGCGTGGCCCGGGTGTTGGCAATGGGAATGGAGACAGTGAGTTCTCACCCATTTAGAGAAGACCCCACAGGACTTGGGGGCTCATTGGATGGGCCTCAGGCAGTGGTCAGGGAGAAGGAGACGTCACGAGGCTGATCTGCAGATGTGAGCAGCCCTTGTCTCTATGTTTGGCCTAAACTGCAGGCCCCCGAGCTGCTTTGTTGATTCAGGTCAATGCCAACAACGCTGAAATTACGCCGTTCTCATCGCAGGAGTTTTTGCTGCTTTCCGAAAAGCAGCTCGGAGGGGAGCTCTAACCCTGTTCGACGAGAGGGAAAACCACTGGGAAGTGGAGCATTTTGCAATCATTCGGGCTCTGAAGGACTCCTGGGACTCGCCCAAGAGCCGCACAAAGAAGCTGCACTTTATTTCATGAAAGGCTGCTCCAGGTTCTCACTGGCCCCAGGACCTGACTGTTGCTCAATCATCTGTTATTACCTGGAGAACCAACTCTGGGCCTCAGTGAGGAAAGGAGCAATGAAAGTCAGAAGCCGGGGGCAGAAATAGCCCAAATATTAGCAGGCTGGATTCCTCTAGTGCAGTCCTCAGCTAAAACTCACCCTGCAGCAGCGGCAGAATAAATGCCTCCTTCCCACCCCGACGCTCTCCCTGTCTCCCTCTTACACTGCAATAAAGAGCACCAGGTGTGCCCAGCCCTGGTGGTGCTGGGACTGTAGGATGTCTAAGTATAATACGAGGTGACACTTTCCCCAAAAACACTCATGTATCTGTTAGCTTTTGTATATTAATGCTGGGTAACAAACAACCACAAAGTATAAATAACAATAAGCATAAACTGCTCATGTATCTGGGATGGTCAGCTAGATCCTTCTGACTTGACTGAGCATGCTCAGTACTGAGGGTCATCCGGCCTACTGCTGGGGGGATGGGGGTTCCTAGGCTCTGTTCTGTGTGTCTCTTCCTTCACTGGGCTAGCTCGGGCTTGTTCTTGTGACAATAGGGGAGGTGCAAGAGGGGACAAGCCTAATTGTACACGTGCTTTTCAAGCCTCTAGTCCAAGTTTGTTGGTGTCCCATTGGCCAAAGCCAGTCACATGGCCAAGCCTAGGGGTGAAGAATTGGGGGCGTTCTGCCATCTTCCCTAATAGACGGATGCCCCTGATTATCATCATTTCAATGCTCATCACTGTCATTTATGGAGCCGGCCCTGTGGTTATTGTATATTAACTCAGTGGCTCTCAACTAGGGGTGATTTTGTCCCCCAGCAGACATCTGGCAGTATCTGAGGACATTTGGGGTTGTCACCCCTGAGGGGGATGGTGCTGCTGGCATCCAGGGGGTAGAGGCCAGGGATGCTGCTAAACACTTTACAGTGCACGGAATGACCCCACAGCAAAAGATTATCTGGTCCCGAATGCTGGTCAGTGCTGAGGTTGAGAACACCTGCGTTAACGTGACGCATCCTGACACTCATCCCATGGCGTAAGCTTCATTAGATCCATTTTTACTTCTTTCTTCCTTTCTTAGCCATGGTTCCTAGTCTTGCCCTCTGGGACTGACTGACGGAGGCTGCCTGTGATTTTGGGTCCAGATCGATGGTGTCTGGTCAACCTCCTACATACCAGTTCCATTTTGTTCCTACCATTTAGTCCACCTCCCAAGCAGGTCCTGGCACTGCCCTCTGCTTAGACACGTGACGGACAAACCCCTTCTCGAGAGGTGTGTGGCAGTGCCTTCTTCGAGCAGGTGAGGAGTGTTAAAACATCCTTGTTCTCAGTCAGCCGGGGAATTGGCTCCGCCCTGAATTTCTCACCGGCGGTGTTGGAGAGGCACTATGAAAGGATCTCAGAGGAAAAGGAAAACATTTCCAAGCGGCAGCAGGTTAATCGACCCCCAGAACCTCTTGTCAGGTGTGCAGCATAATGAAGGCGCAGAGATGGTGAGGGACCGGGGTTGGGATGTTGTGGGACTGCAGGCGCCTCTGCAGTCCACTCTGCGTGCACTCTGCCCCCACTTCAGGTGATTTCTATTCTCCCGTGAGCTGCGCATGAAACCTCGAAGGTCTTTGAGGAGGGCGCTGTGTGTGAGGGCGGCTGCCCATCCCAGGTGGGAGCCGTGCCTGCTCTGTGCTCTTCCGGGAGGAGGGAGGGGTGTGGGTACACCTTGCTCTTTGGGTAGAAAGACAAGATTGAAGCCATCCACTGGGCGGCCCAATGGATGCCAAAGAGAATTTACAATTCGAAAGTTTGTTTCATCTCGAGTGAGAACGCTGTGCCCTGCCCCCTGGAGGCTTCTTGAGGAATAACAATAAGAGCCCCCAGCACTTGGGCTCGGCCAGCCCCGAGTTAGCCCTTTGCCTGCCTCTCAGCCTTTATTCCTGAAAACAGTCCTCCCACCTGGGTTCTGTTATTATCTTCATTTCATGGATGCAGAAACTGAGGCACAGGAAGCTACGATGTGCCAATTGCACAGGTGGGGAGCTGGGAGTCAGAGCTGGGAATCAGAGCCGTGTGGTCAGGCTCCAAAGCCCAGTTCCTCACCGGGACGTGGTGCTGCACTTCTGCAGCCCGAGAAGTCTTGTCTTGCACAGCCTGGTCCCAAGTGTTTGGCGCAGGGCAGTTGCTCCATGAGTGTCTTCTGGATGAGCGGATGTCTCGGGCGCTTCTGAAAAGGCACATCATGGAACCCCGTGTGCAGAAGGGATGGGGTGGGGTGCTGAGGATCTGCTGCCATCCAGGCTCAGTGCTGGGTGCTTCCGCTCCATTGTCCCCTTTGTGCAGACTGTCATCCATGGAGTGATTATTAGGTGGGATCTAGGACAGTTGGCAACACGGTGCCAGGACTCTCTGGCCTTCAGTGTCCCCGTCTGTAAGAATGGGTTGGAGAGAGATTCTCACTGTCCTTCTCAGCTTTAATATTTGATGACACTGTGAGTTTAGGACAGGCTCAGACATGCATTTCCTCTTGGAAGCTTTTTATCACAATAACCAAACACAAGACATCCCACCTAAGATCCACCTGCTTCTCAAATCAAGATTCTGAGTTTAGAGGAAGTTTCAAGGAAAGCAGAGGTTCAGCGACCAGGATTGTTTTTACTTGCTTGGCCATGTCAGATGACAGGTTTTGTTTTTTTTTGGGGGGGGGGTCCTTTTCCATTTTTAATTTCTCAAACATTCATTCTAATTCTTAGAACTCCAGTATCACAACAGGTACTATATAAGTCCTTTTGATATAAATTACCTCTTTAATCATCACAGCAACCCTATACAGTAAGTACCATTAGTATCCCCATTTTACAGATTAGAAAACTGAGGCCCAGAGAAGTCAAGCAGCTTTCCCATGATCACACAGCTAGTAAGTGACAGGGCCAGGTCCATCTAGAATCATGCACCTAACCACTTCACTATACTTTCTAAAATATTGCTCATTCATTCATTTACTCATTCATTCAACTGTGTGCCGGTTGCTAAGACAGTCAAGTAAGCCATTGTGTCCACACTCAGTGAGTGTGATTCCGAGCTTGGAGGGCATGTTAGTTTTGTGTTGCTGCATAAAAAATTCCCACAAGCTTGCCATGACACCCACTTCTCATCTCACAGTGTCTGTAGGTCAGGAGTCTAGGCAGGGCTGGACTGAGTTGTCTGTTCAAGTTCTTACAAAGTTAGAATCAAGATGCAGGCCAGGCTGTGTTCTCTTCTGGAGCTTGGGTTCCTCTTCCAAGCTCATGTGGGTATTGGAAGAATTCAGTTCCTTGTGGTTGTAGCACCAAGGCCCTCTGCTCCTAGGGGCCATCGTCATTCCCTGCCACATGGCCTTCTCTGTAACATGGTGTTTTGTTCCTTTAAAGCCCACAGGAGGGCATATGTTGTGGCTTCTTGTCTCTGCCCTCTAGACGCTTCTCTAAAGGGTTCACCTGATTAGTCCAGGCCCACCTGTAACAATCTCCTTCTTGATTGACTCAAAGCGAACTGATTAGGGATGTTAATTACACCTGCAAAATCCCTTTACCTTTGCTATATGACATAATCTCATCACAGGAGTGAAATGCCATTCATAAGTTCGACTTATGCTTAAGGACAGAGACTGTACAGTCATGTACATGAGCCAGGGCAGAAATCTTGCCAGCCATTCTAGAATTCCACCTACACACAGAGAGTGGCATGTAAGAGCAGCACTAAGAGGAGCAGAGGGGGCCCCATCCAGCCTGAGGGTGGTGAGGGAAGGCTTCCAGAGAGACGGAGTAGAAGTTACTAAGATGGAGTGGTGGCAGGGGGCGCCCCAGGTAAGACAGGGCTAGGATGCAGACTGAGGTCTGAAATGATGCCTCGGAACGTTGTGACTGCAGAGGTGAGGGAGGGACCCACAGAGGAGGGGTGGTGACGGAGCTGAAGCTTGAGATGCTGGAATCTCCGTTGTACAGATACGGGAACGGAGGCTCACAGAGTCTAAGTGGACGCCCACGGAGTCAGAACTGGACCTTGAACAAACCACGGAACTCTCCCCGCCACACCCTGGGGAGCACCACACATGGCCCACCCACCGCCTTAATTAACACAGAAGAGAGGGCCCCTTGGAGCCCGCAGCTTCGTTTTTGTGCGTGTCTTGCTCCCTCCATCCCAAGGCTGCCCAGCTCACACCTGCACAGTGACAACATGGTGACAGGTGCTGGAGACATGCTTCTTTCTTTCTTTCATGGGTAGGGAACAGAAGTAGGTTCTTTGCGGGGTGTTTTATCCCCAGATATGGTTTACAGGGCATTTGTGTTTGGTGCATTTACCCGATTAACTGCTTTCTGGAAGCAAGGTGTGTGTGCTTTGGCCTTAAAGACACAGATTTAAATTTCAGGGCCAGCAGACTGGCTCATGGGGAACGTTCTGCCCAGGTGGAGGCACTGAAACTGGGAAGGGGGTTGGGATTAAACCTGAGAAAATGGTTACTCGTCCTCCCAGCCACCTCTTGGCTTAAATGAATTAATACAAATCCGTGTTTTCTTTCTGCTACACTTCTCGAGCCTTTTGCAAATGCTGGTGGCTTCTAACAACCAGGGATTCAGAGATAAATAAAATATGAGCAATAGGGACGATAACCACAGATGTTTATCAAGTGCCTGGAACCTGCCAGGCACAGCGGCACACGCTTGACTGCATTAGCTCATTTAATCCTCGCAGCATCCCCTCTGAAGTACTACTTCCCCCCATTTTACAGATGAGGAAACTGAGGCCCAAAGCGGTTAAACAGTATAGCTGGAAACTGGGTTTGCACCGTCCCAGCAGCCAGAGCAGCCCTGGTATCGTCTGCACACACTTCCCCCCTCTGCTGAGCATCCCACCGAGGAGGCACAGGCTCCCTCTTCCATGGTCCCTGGACGTCCTGGACCTTCTTGCCTTTCAGGCCACAGTGCCGGGCCCCAGCTAGTGACTGATTCAGCCCCTTGCTGGGGTCTCCATGTGCAGTACCCGAATGGTTGTTGGAAAAGCCCAAAACTTCTGAGGGTGTTGCCCTTGACCTTCACCAGCACCTGTGTCCAGGCGACCCTGTCCCGCCTCCCCAGAGCTCCCAGGCTAGTGGGAGGGGCGTGGTCTTTGTCTCCAGTGCTTTCCTTCCAGAGAGAGGTTGGCCAGGTTCACAAGATGAGGTGTCACTTGGTGTCAAAGGATGACACGGTGGGAAGAGGCTGCCATCCCGTCAGGGCAGAGCAGTTGGATGCCAGGTGTGTGCACTGTCCTTGGAAGGGCCTCGTCTGAAGCCACAGCGCACGGAGAACCGAGGCTGCATGTACGCTCGAGGTTGGCCGATAAACCAGTGAGGGATGTTTCCCCTCTCGAGAGCGTGATTTTCTCCGCAGACCACATCGCCTCGTGGGGCCTAATTCAGGCTGATGTCTTTCCTTTACTCCGAAGGGCTCAGCAGCAAATGTGCCATCGGAACCTGTTTTCTGATTGAATTAAAAGGCTTGCAGCTTCATTTTCCTTTCCCTTAGGGGTACGTCTGTATTTAAAAGGCCTTTATGAAGAGTGGAGCTTTTTCTCATTTAAAATTCTCCAAATCTCCATCACAGAGACCCGGGCCGTGCTGGGTAACAAGGTACTGGGTTCTTGTTCCCAAACACAGGAGCTGACTGCTCCCTTTAGCTGGACGCTGGGTGTGTTCTGAGGCCTGGGAGGACAGCGCCCCCCAGAGGTCTTTCATCAGCAAATAGAAGGAAGTGATGTTTGCCTCGAATCACTGGAAGGTGCAGGCTGCTTCGTCAGGGATACTTCGGAGCAGAGCCCAGGGTCCATCCAAGTAGGACCCTGGCTTCCACATGCCAAGATCCACTACTTTTCCTTGAGTCTAGAGAAGATGTGTGTGTGATGTGGGGTGTGTGTGTGTGTCACGTGTGTGTGTGTGTGGTGTGTGCGCGTTACTGGGGGGGTTTCTCCCCTTCCCACCCAGTGTCCTCAGTTCACAAAGCACGAAGTGTCCATAGTGGTTGTGACACATTTAAACGAACAGAAGCAGGTTTCTCCAGATACTTCTCATTTGGGCAGCCCCACGTTCTTTCCTGTTGCCTAAACATGAATCCTTCAAGCCATCTCCAGCCCCCTATCCCCAACTCGAGGACATGCAATCAGTCGTGTAGATTTTTCCCCTCTCCAGGGATTTTTCACGTCTCCCTGTTCCTCTCCATGCCCACGGCCCCAGCAGTCAGGCCCGGTGTTCCCCGCTCCGGCCGCGGCGGTAACTCCCCGACTGCAGCCTCTCCTGGTGTCCGTGCTGGACATGGCCGCTGTCCTCCGTCTGTGAGCTGGTCCTTCTCATCATCAAAGCTCGTGACTCCGGCCTCCATCAGGGCCCCACAGGCTGGCGTTTCAGTGCTTGGCCGGCAGCCTTTCTTTCCTGCCTCCTCTGCTGCCCACCCCCACCCCCCCGTAAACCCAAACCTTCTCTTGAGGCCTCAGGGCTGCAGAGTCGACCTGGGGGAGGTGGGGAGGGAGGCCGGGGGACTGAAGGGAGACCCTTCGAGACCCAGCTGGGTGGCCCCTATGCCCTGGAGGGAGAGGCGCTGTCCTTGAAGACCCGGCCGGACGCCACTGTCTCTCCCCCACCATCTGTGACATATCTCAGTCACCCTGGGGCACATGCACACTGCCTCACAGCATCATTGTCTCGTAGTCACCAGCTGGATGTGGACTCTGAGCACAAGGTGGAATCCAACATGATTCCATCTCTATCCTTACTTTAGTTGTATCTGCAAAGATCCTTATTCCAAATAAGATTCTAAGGTTCTGGTTGGATGTGAATTGGGAGGGCAGAGGGAGGGAGGGGGAACACTAGTGAACCCACTACAGTGGTCCTCACAGCATCTCTGTAGGTTCACATGGAGACTGAGGCCCAGAGAGACGATCCGGCCCAGGACTCACAGCTGAATTTGGCCCCCATCAAGGGCTCCAGCCAAGCCTTCTGACTCCAAAGTGGACGCTCTTTCCCCACACACATCCCCACATCTCGACTAGAATGCACGTCTGGCTGCTGTCACTTTGCCTCCCGCTCTCAGCCTGCTTCTGGGATCAGAATCCAAAAGCAAACTGGGCCTCCCCACTCATGGGTCCGAGGCCAGGACTGCAGCCACTGAGACAGGGAGTCCCCCCACCGAGCCTGGGCCCCATCACAGTGGCGACTCAGGGAACCACACCAGAGACCGATGGCATTGGCCTCTGGTCGCCGCAAAGAGGCAAGGACCCCAGGGGGTCCGGTTTGTGTCTGGCTGCACTTTCGATGTGCTCTGCGTGCTTACCTCCCAGCTGCTGACATCACCAGTCCTCACTGGTGATTCTGTTTCTCTGCAAAGAAAATGTTGCCCATTTCCCCTCAGTGCCGTCCCTCCCGGTTTACGCTGCACCGCGTTCGATCGTCCACTTGCCGTGCTTGCACGTAGTGGCGGGCACGGTGCCCTCCCGCCTCCGGTCGGTGCCTCTCCGGCCCCTTAATCGTCTGCTTTTCAGATAGTACAGCCCGGATTTCCCCCAGCCCCGCTGATGCTCTTGCGGTGGGGTGGGGGGGTGCGGGGGGGCTTGTCTCTTTTGGAGGGTTCCAGGGTACCACAGTATCCTTTTTGTGATCAAAGGAGGAGAATTGCTGACAATTTTCACAAATTTGGGCCCTGGCAAGAACAATTTTCTCTGAATTAGAAGTGATTCTCTCTTTTGATGCTATTCCCTCACATTTTGTTTGCCTGTCGGGCCGCCTGTAAGCTGACTGTTAAATATTTAGTCTCTTCTGCCACTTGGTTTTCAAGCTGCGGGCGGTTAGCTCAAGCCGTATGCACAGGAGAGCCTCCCTGCGGCCGATGCCGTTGGCCTTGCTGGTCCCCACCCTCCAGGGGCGCTGGGGGAAGCCACCGGTGAGGCTGCCACCTGGCGGAGCCTCCATTCTTTCCTTCCTGCCTTTATCTTGGGACTGAGAGGAGCCCCGGGTCCTTGGAGGGTGTGATGGAGGCAAGAGCCCAGGTGGGCCTGCTAGGAGGGCCCCGTGGTCGACGCATAGAAAGAGACCACTGGGAGTTTGAGGTCAACATTTTTCAACTTTACAGACCAACTTTGGGTTTAGACCTAGGATTGCCTGTGTCTTTACGAGTGCAGCCATGGAGGGTGGGTGTAGCTCAGTGGTAGAGCGTGTGCTTAGCATGCAGAGGGTCCTAGGTTCAATCCCCAGTGCCTCCATTAGAATAAATTAATTAATTAGCTGAGTACACTTAATTTTTAAAAAAAAATGGGTTAAAAAAAAAAAGAATGCAGCTCTTATCTCCAGGAATGTGGGAGCCTGGGACTATGGCTACAGTGTGGTTACCATCATCCTGTGACGAACTCACGCTCAGCTTCGCACAAACACCACTAATGTCTGTCCACTTGCTGGTCTCAGGGTTTATGTCCAGTGTACAGCATAATAGGTGATGGACAAATCTTGGTTGAGTTAATGAAATAATTCCGATTATTATTAATTTATAGAGCCATGGCTTTAGTCAGCAGGTGTCTGATGAGTGCATACTGTGTGTCTGGTACCTGTGCTGGGCATCGGGCACAGGATGGAGAACAAAGCCGACAAACCCCCTGCCCTCCTGGAGCTAAGATTCCAGAGGGAGATTTCAGGCAATAAAATAAGTCGGTTATAGTCTTGGTCTGTTAGAAAGTAATCTGCACTATGGAGAAAAAGCATGGAAGGAAGGTGTAGGGTGCAGTTTTGAGAAGAGTATGCTGGGTGGGCCTCTCTGAGATGGTGGTATCAAGGAAAGACAAGGAAGAGGGGAGAGAGCCATGCAGGTGCTGGGAGGGGCATTCTCTGCAGGGGGAACAGCCAGTGCAAAGGTCCTGTGGCACGTTTGAGAAAAACAAGGAAGTCAGAGGGACTGGAGTGAACAGGAGGGAGAGCGGGAGAGAGGAGGTCAATGAGTTAAACCTCCCCTCATGGTTCATGAGGCAGTGAAAACTCAGGGAATTTAAGGGACGTGCCTTGAGTCACCCAGCTCTTGAGTGACAGGGTGGAACCCAGGGTTTGGATTCTGCTGGTTCTTGTGCCACCTCTCAACATGACAAGACAGTACACTGGAAGATGGCACTCTTGTGACGTGGCGCTCCCCGCACTGGCCTGCTGCAGCTGGATCTTGAAGAGAAGAATGACTGCATTTCCCCTCCTGGCTCCCGAGAGCCTCTTCAGCTGTGACACAAGTCTTGGTGGCCCCACTATTCCAGCCTGAGCTGTGCTCCGAGCTCCCAGCTCCATCCCAAAGGCCTCCGGAGTCCCTCACACGTCTTTCTCGGTTATCCAGTGCCACGGCAATTTCATTCCTTACCACGTTTTTCTTTCCTGCCCCCCACAAGGTTCTCACCTCCTTCTAGAATCAGCCTCATCACTGAGGCCAGGAATAAATTGAATTTAGGGCACCTGCCTGCCCAGTCAGGAAATTACTTCTGCTCATTTGCTCTGACAGAACTGTCTTCCTTTGCTGACCTTTCCTGCCTCCCGTTCTGGGCAGCGTTTCCCTTTGCTTAACTTTCGGTACCATCTCCTTTTCCATTTCCCATCTTTGCTCTTCTGATCATGTTTTGAGACCACCCTTCACTCACGTGGGGAATCTTTCCTGTTTTCTCTCTCTGCTTCATCTTCACTGTCAAAGGCATTTTTCTGCTGCCTCCATGGTGAATGACCTTGGGGACCTCCGCCCTTCGTAGTCACTGCTGGGTTTATTTGTATTACGTACAGAGAGGCAGGTGCTTCTTCCTGCTCAGAGGGTTGTTTAGTTTTCCTAGGAAACCAGGACCAGGGGTGGCTTTGAGGGCACCTCTCTTGGAGACCCCAAAAGTGCTGTGCAGCTGTGAATTAGCCAGACAAGAACCCTGAATACAGCCTCGTCCATCTCCAAGATCTGGTTGCGGTTGGCTATTTACCCCAAAGATGACATTACTTGTTTGACAGCAGGAGTACACATCAGTACAGACTTTTTTTTTTTTTTTTGAAAGGCACCTTGGGGATAGCTGTTCAGATTTTTCAACACATTGCTAGGATTTCAGAAATGCGAAGCAGATTTGGCAGAGATTTGTGTCCAAGACTGCCGACCGCAGCAGTGTTTATTGTAAAAGTAAATTAAAATCCTAATTGTCTATCAATCCATCAGCAGGTTGCAATGGATAAATAGTAGTACATATACAGTGGAATAGTATGAGGTTGTTGATCCATTTTTGTAAAATAAAATGTCATATCCACTTTAGAGCAAGTGTGGTGATGTTTATAAAAGAAATTAATGAACATACATATGCATGTGTATGACAAACATTATGCTGTACACCAGAAATGGACACATTGTAAACCAACTATGTATCAATTAAAAAATAAAAGAAATTAGGTGCTTCACAAATTTAAACATTGTAGCATTCTCAGGTCTTTTAGTGGTTGTAATATTCTATCTAATTAACATAAAAAGGAAGTTTAAAACCTAGAAGCGGAACATTGTTTCTGGTCCAGGTTTGGTTGGAGGAGAAGAAATATTCATTCATTGTAACTCGGTTTTTTGTCTTTTCAATAAGCATGAAAAAGTGTTACCTTCAAAAAATGACACATCCAGATAGATATTCGTCCGTTGTAACTGACACTTTTCACACCTTGCACTTCTGGATTGCAGAAGCTCTTTTCCCAGTGAGCATATCTTTTTTCTACCATGAAAAATATCTACAGGGGAAAACTATTTTACTTTGTCTTTGATGTCTGTCTCCAACTTTTGACTGAAGAGGATTTTGAGCATGCAGAGAAGCCGACAGCCTAGTAGAACATGCATGTATCCATCACCCGACCCCAACAACCATTAACCTTTGTCCAGTCCTGCTCCAGCCAAACCTGGATCCGCTTCCCCAGCTCCCAGTCCTGTGTGAAGCTGAAGCAGATCCCAGGCATCATTTAAACATCTCCACTTCCTCCTCCCGACCTGCCTGCCCTGCTGAGGGTCGCATCCTCTGATGCTGAGCTACTGTGATGAGACCCGAATCCAGACCTCCCAGCCCTCCTGCCTCCACGCTGTCCTCAGCGTGACCTTACATCCTCATCTGAGCCCTGCCTTCAAATGCATCCATGGGAGCCACTCAGCTCTGACAGAGGACCGTGAAGAGGTTGCAGATACACCAAGATGTCAGTGTCCTCAGCGACCAGCAGCCAGAGGTGGCCAGAGCTGGCTGACCGTGGCCTGTGGCCTCGTAGAGCCTCACCAGTTTGATGCCAGTGAGCTGTACAAATATTGTCATCTGTCTACAGGCCATGTCGGGGAAAGAGTCGGGACATTCAGACTCTGCTGCCTGGGACCGAAGGGCCTTCATCTACAGCCTCCCATCCATCTTTGTCAGCCTCAGCCTCCTCACCCTCACTCCTCTGCAGCCCTCCCTGCTCTCCCCACTGGACTCGTGTGCCGCCACGGGGGAGCACCAGTGAGGCAGCTGGGGAGGCAGGCAGTGAATCAAAACCACAGGCCGGGCATGGTGTGTGTTCCTGAGCGGCAGTTTTCCTATAATATTGCCATGACCGACCTGACAGTCTGCTCACTCAGCCAGCCTTTTAACAGACATTTTACTGGGCACCTCCTATTTGCCAGACACTGTTCTAGGCACTGGAAATCCAGAAGTGATGGAAACAGACCAAACTCCTGCCCTCATGAAGTTTCTACACACATAAGAGCATAGAAAGATGTTTGCAATGACATCCACTGAAAGTGGTAGAAATGGGGGTAATCTTTGCAATTTTGTGTCTGCAGTTTTCTGCATTTATTGCTTTTTTAAAAAAAGAACGTGGTTTCATCTTTGCTGCCCCCTCCAAATGTGATATTTCTTAAAACAAAAACCACAAATGAAGAAAGCAGGCAGAGCAAGAAGTTAACAGAGATTAATTCTGGCTGGTGACAGTATACACCATGAGTTTCATATTTGTTATTTTCTGTACTTCTTAAGTCCCCAGCCAATTTTTGAGTTTTAATAAAAAGAGATAGGGGGAAAAGTAAGTTCTTTGGAATTGGCAGTGAGTCAGCCACAAAATGAGGGATGAAAGATTTTTTTTCCCCTTCTTGTAGCTGCAGAGTAACCACAATATCGATGCCTCACTGCAGGGCGCAGATGTGCTGTGGGAAGCTGAGACTACGGTCCCCCAGCTCTGTGGGGCTTTCTCTCAACCACCTTTTTGTGGCCTTAATTCCATGAATGCAAACAATAATTACCAACCTAAGTAGATTACTCAGCATAGTGTAGACGCCTCCAGGCCCCCGAATGAGTCACGTTATTGACTGCTCACAATTAATCTAAAAAAATTAAACCAATTGCTTTTCTGGTTCCTTTGGCCCCATTTTGTGCCTGGATGACACCTTCACATATTTATTGCCTGCGCTGTTCTTTCTACTCGCTGTTCCCATTTTTCTCCAGAACTGAAATGTCTCATTAAAATGAATTTGTTTCCGACCCAGGTCTTCTGGGCTTCTCTCCGCGTCCCTTCCGTGTGCCGTCCCTTGAGCGCAGGTGGGCTGCCGTGGAATTGAGCTTTCTGTTTATAATTCTTCCATGCTCCGTCTAGTTTTTCCAATTACTTGGAAAACTCCCTTCTGTCCTTCCTCCCTTTGCTTCATCAATCTTCACCTCCCCGGTCAATTTTGGAAGAAGTAGGTGCCGTCGCCCCAGCCCCTTTGGCATCCTTGAGTGTTCGTGAGGAATGAGAAAAAGACCAGGAAGCCTGAGGACACGAAGAAAAACTAATTCAAAACTATTATTGAGTCCCTATTAGCACAAGGCACATAGGAGATGGCTGCAAAAAGATTAAGTACAGACGGGGCTTCTTCCTTCACTGAGCTTATAAGTTACCAAAGGAGCGAAGATAACTGCACACCCAATTTTAACTCGAAATACAGAGCACTTTGCGTGTGGGTGGGTACTTGTTATGCAGCTATCGGTAACTAATACATACTCTCCCTTCCTTGCTGGGCACCTACTGTATGCCAAGTGCTTTCTTTTTAAATGCATTCGCCAGTCTAGAACATTCTTCTGCCTCCTGACCTTCACCTACTCTTCTTTATGTGTCAACGCAGACATCATTCCATCAGGACCCCCTCCCCCAGGCTGTCCAAAAACGGATCTCTCTTTTGTGGCAGTTACCAAAAATGTAAGTTATTTGCTTATGTAATTCTTCAGTATTTCCCTTAATTAACCGTAAGTTCCACAAAGGAGGAGGCTGTCTTTTCTTTCCTTCCTATGATATCTCCAGTGCCTCTCACAGTTCCTGGCACAGCACGGGCAGTCAAATATTTGGTACAGGAATGAATTAAGCCTCACAACAGCTGTGTTATTATTATTCCCATTTTACAGATGAGGAGACTGAGGCCCAGAGAGCGTGAAAGGATTACTCGCATTAATTATCCAGTTACCAAGTTGGGGAGCCAGGATTCAAGTCTCAGTTTTTCTTGGCTGCCTTCCCCAAGGGATGGCTTAACCTTGGGTTTCTCAAACTGCAATGGCCGTGCAAACCACCTGGGGATCCTGTTAAAAATGCAGGTTCTGATTCAGCAGGTCTGGAGTGGCTGAGAATCTGCATTTCTAACACACTCCTAGTGATGCAAACGTTGCTGGTCCCTGGACCACTTTTTGAGTATCAACGCCCTACATAGTAAGGGAGGGAACTGGACAAATTCAAAGCTGATGAACAGATCACAGGAGCATCCAGGCTGTACTAAGCATGTGAGCATCCATGTGTGGTGATGGTGTAAACATCTAAGCATGTAGGGGCTGGGCAGGAAGAAGTTCTGAATGCCAGCATATTCACCTCGCCTGCCACTGGCTTTGTGAATGAGGCTTCCGATGGATTGGTTCCCCGGGTGAGGCCACCCACGGGGACTAGGAAGGCCTGTGACAAGCTCTTGCTATGAAGGGACCTGGCCTCTCGCTGAGGAGGTGGCTCCCGGTGGGCCACAGACAGCTGGGGCTTGGCAGAAGCAGATGTACGGACACCCTGCAAAACAAGAGCACCGAAGCACATGTAAGGTCCGTGCAGGCTGGCGGAGACTCCTGCTTCCTGCCAGGGGTAAGTGTCCCCTGGGAGTTGTGTTCCCAGCATCTCAGCAGACGTGCACACTGCCCCCGGGATCCTCCAGCACCTCTGTCAGTCTTGACCTCCCTCCCTGAGCCATCAGAGGAGGGGTGCTGTCCACGGTCACCCTGCCACGAGCATCTGTCTGGTGAACAGAGGCCGAGCCGGGCTGTATAAAGACCATTGGAAGCTGTGAGCCCTGCGATGTCGAGCTGGGAGCTGCTGCTTCACGGGCATCTTTGCGAGTCAGCACCACAACAGAAGACGTGAACACCAGAATCAAGACCTACCAGCACATCACTTTGGCAGTTGCTTCTCCATCCAGAACTAACCCCGGAACTGCTGGCGGAACTACCTGGGGTCAGCCTGGACAACCTCCAGGCAGAAGGCACATTTCTGGAAAGATCCAAGCTGGCCTCACCCTACATCTCCTCTGTCCTCTGTCCTCCCAGGATGCTGATGGGGACCTGGGTACACAGTGATCCCTGACCTGGGATCCTGAGTTATGACTTAGCTAATAATAAATACTCCTTGGAAAAGTGTTAAATAAATGAATGAATGAAAGAATGTTTTTTTTTTTGAAAGCAGATGTAAGCCCTGCAAAAATTATGACCTCACATAGAACAAGACAAAAGCAATAAACACTTTTGTAACAATCATCGTAGTACCTTTGGGTCAGGAGCTGCTTTAACTGTTTATCTCTTCGTAGTTCTCAAAGTCGGTGCCCCAGACCAGCATCCCCGCATCACTGGGGACCTTTAGGAAATGCAGATGGATGCTCAGGCCCCGCCCCAGACCTGACGAATCAGCCCTCTGGGTGATTTTGATGCACACTCAGGTTTGAGAACCTCAGACCTAGATCAACTCCTTCCACCCTGAATGCAACCCTGTTTAGGTGCAAGTTGCTGGCGTTACCTGTCTGATGTCACCCAGCTGGTAAGCAGTGGCACCAATTTGCAGACTCAGGCCCCTGGCTCCAGACGCTGTGCTCTGAGCCATGGTTTGCACATCGACAAGTGTTACTCCCCCAAAACCAGTGTGGGGTGTAAACCACAAGACGTGTGAGGACATCAAATAAAATGGTGTGGTTTTCTTTTTTCATATGATGTCTTTTAGAAATTAAAATGTTTTTAAAATCTACATATAAATCAATGGGTTTTCCCCAAGCTCTTCTTTTCTTTTTTCATGCTCCACCTGCCAGTGGGATAATCCAGCGTGGGGCGGAGGGATGCAGACACAGAGAGGGGAAAAATAGGCCTTGGACTTGAACCCTGGGCTTCCGGAGCCGTGTGCTTTCCAGTGCTCCAGGCCCCTCTTGATGAGTTATTTGGATGAATAATTGTAAACTAAGTTGGTAAAAGCTGACTGCCTTAGCACAGCTATTCTGGGTGCTTGCTAGAATTCGGATTCCTGGAATCCACCCCCAGAGATACTGACTCAGGGCCTCTAGGGTGGGACCCAGGAACCTGCATTTTAGCAAATTGCCTGCCCGCCTCCCAGATGATTCTAATGCCAGTTCCTGTAACTACCAGATATCAAGATTCTTAGCTGCCTGTGTTCAAAGCCTTTTTCCTTGCAGTAACATTGCATTTGTAGAGGTCTTGAACCCACACCTGAGCGGGGCAGACTTGCTTGATGCTTCAGGACATGGAGTTGGGGCTCAGAGAGTCACGGGTTTGAATCCTTACAAACGTGATAACCCTGAACAAATTCCTTAACACCTCTAAACCTCAATGTCCCCATCTGTAAAATGGGCATGGTAATAGTCCTTGTCTCGTCAGGTCCTTGGTGACAATTAAATGAATAAACATGTACATTTGGCCCACATTTAAGGACTCAATTAAATCTTTTTAAGGACCTACTGTATAGCACAGGGAACTACATTCAATTTCTTGTAATAACATACAATGGAAAAGAATCTGAAAAAATACATATGTATGTATGTATGTATGTGTATAACTGAATCACTTTGCTATACACCTGAAACTAACATTGTAAATCAACTACACTTAAATAAAAAGAAAAAAAATCTTAGATGACCAATAGGCAATTTTAAAACCTTCCAAAGGTCACTTGTTCAGCTGTCTGCAGACGAGGGCTGGGAAGACCATTTCTGATGTGCCTTCTAGGCGCGATGGAGACTGGCTTCCCTGTGTGAACCCCGGCACTGCCCACAGCTTGCCTGTCCCTGTTCTGCCCTGCGCTCTCCGGCTCAGGGTCAGGGAGGCCTTGGACATGTCCAGGGCCTTTGAAGGCCATGTAGGGCAGCAAAGAGATGGGGAGAGACCAGGCTCTCTTCATCCCCAAAGTGACCCAGAGAGACTGTGGCTCTCTCTTTCCGGTCACATTTCTTCCAGTCGAACTGACCAACTGAGTGCCCATAAGGACAGTGGGGACGTCAGCAAGACCCTGCACCGTGGAACAATGCCGCCGGTGTTTCCCCCAGCCAGCACGGCGAGCGCCTTTTTCTCTCCCACGCTAATCGGTTCCACTAACCGCTTTTATAGGAGATCGTAATGGGTTTTGTGAGACGTATTAAGCGTGTGGTCTACAGAATAATACTCTCCAGCACTGTCGGGAGCTGCGGTGGAGGAACCGGGAATGCCAGCATTGGAAGATGCGTGCATTCAGACCTTGATGCTGCCTCACGAACCAAACTCTGTCGGTGAAGATTTCATCCTCAGAATCAGGACCTGCTGCATTTATGTCCTCAAAATATTTTCCTCTTCGGGAGTCACTGGTTCTCAGTGAAGAACGAAAGAAAAAGGAACGTGTTTCAGACAAGTGACTTCACTGACTGTAAATAAATCACGTGACGGTCCTAAAGCCAGGTGGGGGAAATGACCAACTGCCTGTCTGGGGATGGTCCGTGAGCCATGAATGGTGGTTACACTCTTAGTGGTTGGGAAAAGCCAAAAAAGAATATTTGAATATTTCATGACATGTAAAATGCTATGTGATAATTACACTCTAGTGTCCGTAAATAAAGCTGCACTGGAACACAGTTGCCCCCATTAGCGTCTGTGTAGACGGTGTGTGGCTGTAAAGCCCAAAATATTTACCATCTGGATTTGTAGAAAAAGTTTGCCCACCCATCTCATAAATTATCTTTAACTTTATCGTGTTTACTAATTAATTGTATTAATATTTTATTAATGTATTTTATTTATTTTTAGTATTTTTACTTTATAATTAATATTTTATTGATTTTATTAATAGTTTATTAATTAACTTTATCATGATAGTTTGCATTTATTCCCTGATGCATTGGGTTCTTACTATGTAATTTTCTGATGATTTAACTCGCTTAATCCTTCTAACAACCCTAGGATGTGCACTCTTATCAATACTCATTTTACCAGTGGACAAAGAGAGGCAAAGAGAGTTTCCTGTGATCTGCCTTAGATCACTGGCTAGAAAAGGGCAGAACTAGGACTCAAACCTGGGCGGTCAGAAACCAGAGTCCACACTCTCAACTGCTACATCACATTACCTTTTATGATCAGCTCCTGCAAAACTGTATCCTTGCGGAAAAAGCATCCAGGTGTGGTCCTTAGCTTTGCCCTTGCAAGTGGCCAGATCTCTTCCTGAGAATTAGGGCCCAGAGGGACTGATGCCTTCTCAGACCTTGCGGGGAACCTTCCCTCCTGATTTGCCAGACTGAGACCCAGGTGTCTCTGATCTCCTCTTCCTTCCCCTCCAAGATGGCAGGCTCTTCCACAAACGCGTGGGCTCTCTGAGGCCAACGCGGGCACTGCCAGGAACCCGGATGCTCAGGCCTAGAAGATTCAAGGGCCCCAGCAAGTGACATCCCCTTTGCCAGGAAGAAGGCCCCCGGCTGTTGTTCTGTTTGCTTTTCTTTGTGATGTATTGCTGCATAGGAAATTTATTTCTTAACAATTTCACTTACAGTCCTTTTGACAAAATGAGGCCCTGGAGGATGGCATCGTTAGCATTGATAAACACTTTACAGGCCCATCAAGAGCAAATGGAAATGCCTAATGAGAAGAAAAGAATCTGCCAAGTAATTAAAGAGGCCAGTGGGTTTTTATGATTATTTTTGAGCAGTTATGACTGAGTCTTAATCGGGCAGCACCCATTTTCCTATCCATTTTGAATTTGATTATTAATAACAACAACAACAAAAAAAACACATTGGTATTGTCAGCTGCAGGCCAGTGGTCAAGATGCCCGAGGCAGCTTGGCTGAGCAACAAGCTGAGGGCGCCCAGTCCCAAGTCCTGTGACTTCTTCACGGCCCTGAAAGTCTTGCTTCAGAGCCTGCCCTTGGCATGTCTTTCGTCTCCCCTACTCTCTCTGCTCTCACTCTCCCTTTCCCATCCTAGGAGATTTTCCTCCTTGGTTAGTACTTAGCCTTCCCCAGATATCCTTCATCCCCTGTCATAAAGACCATCCATTTGCAAAATAGCTTCCTGAGATGCACCAACAGCAGAGGTGGACTCAAGGACCAGAGAGGCTGAGAAACTCGCAGAAAGACACACAGCTAGTGAACAGCAGAGCTGGACTTGAAGCCAGGTCCTTGGACTGTGCTGGGGATGGGGAGGTGGAGAGCCCGGGCTCTGGTTCCTCTTGGGCCTGAGTGTGAGTCCCAGCTTGATTCTGGACAAGTGCTTTAATCTTGTTGAATATCAGTTTCCTCATCTGTAAAAGGGGATGGTAATAGTACTTACTTCACGGGTGGTTATGAGCATTCACTGAAATCATGTATATGAATCACATGGTCAGTACTTACTAAGTGGCAGGCTTAATGCTCGTGGTTCCCAAACCGTGCACCGAGGCTCGCTGGGGGTGCCAAAGTGATGTCTCTGTGGTGCTGTGGGATATTTTCAATTTTCAAAGACGGTATAGCGGCATCTGTCGGTCACTGGGTAAACTGCTAGCTCAGGGTCGTTCACTGTTGACATTAGATGTGGCTACATTCCTTTTGGTGACGTCACTTCTTTGTGAAGCTGGGGTTTGGGCAGTTACTTTGATCAAAAGCAAATACTAGCAAAATCAGTGTGGAATGGGGACTTGACAGCGGTGGAGTCCAATCTGAGTTCGAGGTTGGAGGAGTCATGCAGTCCCCAGCAGGCACACACATTCCATTGGTGCGTACTTGTGATTATTTAAGAACCATATAAAACTATGGTTTTGGCTTTCAAGGTATGTGTATTTTTTTCCATCTATTAAATTGTTAGAACATGAATACTTAGTGAGTTTCTGGTTCCAACTACCAAATAAACCAAACTTTTAGGTATTTCTTTTGGCCTACGTGCGCCATGAAGAAAATTACCGAGACTCTAAGAGTGCCATGAACCGAGAAAATTTGCCAACTGTGCCCTAAGGCACATCCAGTGGTTTCCCAGTGTCCTTTGCAAATTAATTTTCTCGGTAAATTCGTTCTGAATGAGCAAAGACATGGAAGCATACCTTCTTTCCTTACCCTGTGTCCAGCGAGAGTTAATGCATGAGATTTGGGGAAAGATGTGGAGCCCTCTCTTCCAAAATGTAACTCCAAACAGCTCCATGGGGGGTTCAGACTTGAGAAACCACTTTTCTGGGAAGAGGAGCGGCTGAGTGTTTAACTTTTGCCCTTGAGAGTGTTTCTCAGCTAACACTAAATCAACTACACTCCCCCTGCCCCCAAAAAAAACCCTAAAAAAAAAAAAGAGTGTTTCTCAGGATCCCTAGCTGCAAAGCCATCAGCTGATTTCAGCCCTGACTTTCCGTCAGAGGGACTTTCCACCCCACCGCAGTGGGTGTGGGGAATTCAGCAGCTGGCGGGATGGCGGAGTGGCTGGTGCGTGTTCCTGGCAGCCTGCGCTTTGGAGTTAAGATGAAAGCAAGACGAGACACATCCCAGAGAAGCTTCACTGACGAGGAGGAAACGGTGTTTGTTTCAAACACACAAGGCTGAGTTTGAACTCAGTGAAATGGAGACAGAGAAGGTCTTTCCCACTCCCCGCCCCATGCCAGATTGATTTTCACATCTTTCCGCAGCCTCTGCCTCTGCAGCACGTGATCCACGGTTGCTCTAATGATGGCAGAAAAGCAGCCACATGCCATAGGGTGGAACCTAGCAGCCTCCCCAGGCAGGGAGATGCTCCTGGTGAGAGGTCCAAATGGCCCTTCTTGCAGGAGCACACAGGCATTCTGGAAGGTTCAGCACAAGGAGCACTTCTCCATGGTAGGAGGATGGGGTCCCATGTTCTCCCAGGGCTTGTTTGATGTTCAAGGTGGGGGTCTCGGGGGAAACAGTAGCCTGAGATGTCGGAGCTCTGTGTAACGACCTTTCTGGGGGTCTGGCCCCTGCTGGCCTCCCCAGATAGAACTTTGCCCGCTGGTCCGGACTGCTCTCTGCTCCCTGCTCCTGGAGGGCCGTGTGCAGCTCCTGCCCTGGCTCAGGCTGTTCCCTCCACCCAGAATGCCCTTCCCCTGAACATCTGCCCTTTGGAGGCTCAACGCAAACATTCCCTCCTCTAGAGGGTGCACTTTAACATCATGGTCAGAATATTTGTGTTCAAGTCATAACTTCACCCTTTCTAATCCCTTGGGCCTCCCTCAGCTTCCTCACCTATAGAACGGGGATAAAATAGCACCTAACTCAGGGCTTCTCAGACTGTATGGTGCACCAGAACCACGCAGGGATCTTGTTAAACCGCAGAGGAGGACTCCGCTGGTCTGGGGAGGAGCCCGAGATGCTGCACTTCCAGCGGGCTCCAGGTGATGCTGATACGACTGGTCCAGGGACCACACTTCAAACAGCAAAGGCTTATCGCAGCACGTGCGCTGGGGCATGGGAAATGCTGAGGACGCGCCTGGTTCGCACCCACCAGTGGCAGCTCTCGTGTGTGACGTGAGGCTTCTCGGGCACGCCCGCCCGCCTTCTGGGCGACTTGGCCTGGCCGTGCGTCCAGAGCATCTCCCTGACTGAGGTGAGATGCACTGCTTCTTCCTTGTCCCTTTTCTATCCATGGCTCCCTGCAGTTCAGTTGGGTTCCTCAACTTCCACGTAGGTCGTGAAGTTCCTGAGTCCTGAAACATCAGAAAACTGGTAGGTGTGAAGACACACGCCTCGGCTTTTATGACGTGGAACAGGTCATGCTGCTGTTTTCAGAGGCGTTTATTCTTGAAGGGAACACAGGAGAGGGGTAGGATTTCCTTCTTCGCAGCCCCGCCCTGGTTTTCACCTACCCTGGGTGCCTGGCCATCGCTGAGGCCACCCACTGTCCACAAGGCCCAGGTTTAGAAGCTTTTCAAGCAGCCGGGCTCCGAGATAACAGGCAAACCTCAGCACACCTAATGACCCATTTTCGCATGGCAGTCCCCCAGATTGAGATCCACATACGCAGACATCAGCCGGCGGCTGCAGGGAGAAGCAGCAGGAGATGCGCAAGCTACTTATCAGACGTTTTCCATCATCCCCACCACCTGTTCCGATTTCCACAGCAGCACACCAAGTAATAGCCACTCTTGCACCAAAAAAGGAGAAACGCCAGCGATTTTAAGAGCAAGCTCCTACTCTCGCTCTGGGTTTTATAAATTGTAAAAGGGGCTCGCTGTGAAATAACCACTCACTGTCCCAGGCACTTTATGATTTGCAAGCCTCGAGTTTGAGCCTGAGGTTGGTGAAGGTCTCCACCTGCGACCTCAGAAGAAGAAAAGCACAGGGTCGGGGTGGGCACGTGGAGCCACTGCAGGTAGATGAGTTTCCTTCAGAGAATCAAAGTTGTGGACCATCAGGCAGAACTGCCATCTGGAGTTGGGCTGGATGGACCAGCTGAAATTCCAAGCCCATATGCTCGTTTTCAGGCAGCTGTTGTTGGCTTTCTCACTTCTGGCGAATAGATGAGGCCAAGATGCAACCGGAAATTGTCCGCAGGCTCGAGAGAGAAGGAATGGGGTGGAGAGTGTGTGCTTCTTAGACGTCAGCATTCTCAAACGTCCATGTGCCTAAAAATGGGGCAAGGGAGATACTTGTTAAAAATTTAAAATATAGATTCCTGGACCTCTGGCCTGTGGGGGCTGGGGCGGAACTGGGGGGGAGTGTATTTTTAACAAGCTCCCCACGTGGTTTTGGTCCAGCTGATCCCCGACACTTCAGCACTAGCTCTGGTGTTCAGCTTAGGATGGTCAAGGAAGAAAGATCAGTGTATTCACTTCCATGGTCTGAAGTGCATTTTCCAGAACAGATTCAAGCCACAGAATCTGATGAGACACAGCCCAAGCCTCATTTCCTTCATTCACTCTACAAACATTAATGATGAACAGTTTCCCACTTTACTCTCAAAAGTTCCCAGTCTAAACAATAAAAGTTATTGTCTGTTTACAGGCCCTTGTAAGGACCTGGACTCTGAGGGAGATAAGAAATCCTTGGAGGGTTGTGCAGAGGGGTGATGTGATTTCCTTGGATTGTGAAAGGCTCTGCCTGGTGCTAAGTTGAGAACAGCCTGCAGGGCAGGAAAGGTAGAAGAAAGGAGAACACTCAGGAGGCAGGTGTAACCCCCCAGATAGCCCACTGGTGCAGCAGACAGAATAGTGACCCCCCTCGAAGATGTCCATACCCTTCTTCCTGGAACCTCTGACTATGTTTCCTTACACGTGATAAAACCGACTGTGCCGATGTGATTAATGATCTTATGATGGGAAGAGTCGCCTGGATTATACAGGTGGGCCTGATGGACTCACAAGAGGCCGTCCAAGAGGGAGGCAGGAGTCAGTGTCAGAGAGGAGAGGCAGAGGTTAGGGTAATAACGCTCTGTAGACGGTGGAAGGGGCCACAGCCAGGGAATTCAGGCAGCCTCTGGAAGCTGGAAAAAGCAAGGAAACAGATTCTTCCCCTAGAGGCTCCAGAAGGAACACAACTCTGCTGACACTTTGATTTTAGCCCATGAATCCCATCTGGGTATCTGACCTACAGACTCGCAATACAATAAGATAGGGTTGTTTGAAGTCACCAAGTTGATGGTGACTTGCTACAGCAGGAGTCGGAAACTAAGTGGCCCGGGGCTTCACCAAGTAGCCACCTCTACCCCTAACTTTCCGCCTCCTGACTCTAGAAACCAGGGGCTTTGGAAAGAAGGGCTTTGCGTTTACTGTAAATCTTGGATAGAGGTCAACATACCATGGCCCGCTGCCTGTTTTTGTAAATAAAGTTTTATTGGCACACAGCCACGCTGATTTGTTTACATGCTATCTAAGGTTGCTTTCACTCTGTAACAGCAGAGTTGAGTAATTAGATAAACACCAGATGGTCCTCAAAGCCGAAAATACTTTACAGAAAACATTTGCTCACCCTTGCTCTAGAAGACACTTTGTGGGTATTTAGCCCCGTGATGACCTCGCCCACGACGACCCCATCATTTCAGAGCTGCTGCACCATCCACAGGTGAGGCCCCAGCAGCCACACCTAGCCCGGCGTGACCCTGCTCCCCTGGCCATTGAATGAATCAAAATGGGCCAAGCAGACTCTCTCGGATTTGGGGACTGGTTTCATAGAGGGCTTGTGGCTGGAACTGAGAACAGGACTTGACACCTAATTCCTGCTCAGCAGATATTTTTCGAGTGGGTGAACCCATCTGGGAGATGTGGGGTGGGCCTCGACTGCAGAGCCTCAGGGAGAACTGGAGAGATCCAGTCTAGAGGAACAGAACCAAAAGGCAGACGTGCAGGAGAAGCAGACACAGACACCACGGTGCTCCGAGGGGAGAAGGGCTGGGAGAGCAGCTGGCCTTGTGGGTTTGTGACCTGCTGCTGCGGCGGGAGAAATGGCTTAAAAGAGACAGACATTTATTATCTCATGGCTACTGAGGGCCCAAAGTCTGGGCACGGCTGAACTGGGTTTTCTGCTCAGGGTCTCCTAAGGCTGAAGTCAGGGGTTCAGTGGCATGTATGCCTTTCTGGAACTCCTGGTCCTTGTTCAAGCCCAGCTCGTGTACTTACTGTCTGGATTCTGTGCTTTGTGGTTGTAGGACTGAGGCCCCTGTTCTCTTGATGGCTGTTTGCCAGGGGCTGCTCTCAGCTCCTAGATGCTGCCTGCAGTTCCTTGCCACGTGGCCCCTGTCTCTGGGCCCTCAGGCTTCCAGACTCTTAGGAAGGGCCCAGGCCCTTTTAAGGTCTCGCCTGATTAGGTCTGGCCCACCTGGAACACTTCCCCTTCAATGAACTCAGAGTCCATTGATGGTACCCTAATCATGGGAGTGAAGCCCTATCACGTGCACAGGTTCTGCCCACATTCAAGGTGGGTGGATTATGCAACATGTGTACACCAGGGATGGGAACCTCAGGGCCATTCTCGAATTCTGCCTACCGTCATTGGTTCCGGCATAATTTCTGGTTCCTGCTGCTCGAGTGGCAATACTGGCCTTCTCTCTCTTGGGCCTCACAAGATGTCCCCAGCTCAACATGATAAATGACCACTTTGGCTTCAGCTGGCCCCCGTGGATTTCTGGTAGAGAACCTTGGCTGAGGGTTTGATGGGATGGGGTTCCCAAAGGCATTGCTTCAATTTCAGCCTCATTGGCCTGGGCTGTGCAGGAATTGCCTCTCCCCAGGAGCAGAGGGAAGAAGTAATCATACAAAAGTGCTTTCTAAGCCACCTATGGGCCACAGCACAGAGGACACAGCGCTGCCAGAACCCTGGCTGCCGCCACCGTGCACTCGGTCTTAATGTATTGACATTGGCAGCCCCTGTATATCTTGTCATGCCAATAACGTAATTGAAATGGAATTGTCTCCAAGCATCCAATTAATCAACAAATAAATCATAAACCTGTGGCCATTCACTCAGAGAGGCAAAAAGGCTTCTCCCTGGCTTCCTGACCACTGGAGTTGATCAAGCTTAGTTAGACTTTAGGTACATCTAATGAGATCGAGGAGAGAAGGAAGGCAGGGCAGGTGACTTCTAGAGCATTTACCAAAGCCCCAGGAACTGTGTGCTTTCTATATGAGATCTTACTCTTCCCTTGAAGAGGTTTATGAACTGAATTTCATTTACAACAACATCCTTGATTATGATCCCCATTTTACAGAGAAGGGAATCAAGCCCCAGAGAAGTTAAGCAAATTGCCAGAGGTCACACAGCAACTAGAGGGCGGAATCTGGGTTCCAATTTAGGTTTATCTAGCTTTAAGAGCCATATTCTTTTCACTCTGTGCTGTGCCAGATATAGATCTAAATAAGAAATAGTTTCAATTGTTGAGCTGAATTTGCAGCCCAGGATTATGCAAAGTGAGAAAATATTGCAATGGCTGTCCTCTGCCCCCCACTCCTATAGCTCAGCCTTATTAGGTGCTGATGTCAGAAGTGAACGTGAGAAGGGGGCGCATTCTCTGCTGCATTTTCATTCTTTGGAAGAACAGTCTCATGTTCCTGGGATAACTGATCACCTCTTAAAAGCCCTTGAGTTTCCAAGACTCTTCCATAATCCAGAGTGTCCCCTTCTCTTTGGATGGACAGGGAAACTCAGACTTGGCTCACAAAGCGAGGGATAGAGTTTTCCCCCTTAGGAGGCTTCGAAGACCTTCCCAACAAGGGACCGTCTTCACACCTCAATTCCCACTTCTCTTGCTGTTTTTGGAAGTTCAAATTAAGTGGATTAAGGGGCAAACCAGCCAAGCCAAAGCACAGGGCATTCAGAAGAGTCCCCACTTAGCCTTAGAGCAGGTACAGAGCGCGGGAGGGATTCCTGTGCACACTTAAGGAGGGTTTGCATCTGCTCTGGGGCTCCTGCAAGCAGACAGGAGGCTTATTTTCAGAGGGAGCCTGTGGAGTTCTGCTGGAAGAAGCGTGACCGTTTTGGTCAAGAGAGGGCAAGGCGGGATGCTGTTTCATGAGCAGTTTGCTGTGAAAATAGGGAAAGAAACCAGCCTTTTCCTGGAGGAGGCACTGGGACACATTGCAGCAAGCAGGAGGCCATCCGCCCTGCAGAGCTGAGGTTTGTCGATCAGAATCAAGCTGGGCACTTGGTGAGCTACGGTGAGTACCCAGCAGCCCCCAGGGGGCAAATCGGTCCCTCCCCAGGGAGCTATGGCTTCAGAAGTCCTTTCAGCTCAGGGAACTAACCAATGGGGTGGTGGGTCGTAGCACCAAAGATGCTGTGCTGTGCGGGAGAGCTGCAACCCTAGGCACACAGCCCAGCTTCCCAGGCGAGAGACCTCTAAGCTGATGCACGGAGAATTGCTGGGGATGGAGAGAGGAGGATGAGGGCCCCCTGTCATCTAGAACCATGCAGACGCCTTCAGCAACTTTCCTCCTGTTCCTCGTCATCCTGCCCTCTCTCCACAACTGTACAGGCACGCTTCTCTTCTCTGGGTTATTCCGTCTCCTTGCCAGAAGTCTCCTCCAACCCGATTCTGTGCTACCCGTGGCCTGAAAAAAATATGAATCCAGTCACATCAGTCTACTTCTTTAAAGCCCTGAGTAGCTTGGCCTGAGCGCCGGGGACCTCCCCACCTCGGCTGCCGGCACGCCCGCTTTCAGTGCTGTGGTTCAGTCCCGCACCAGCTCTTCCTTTGTCTGAGACTGCCTTAGCTCTCCTTCCTGCCAGCCCCCAGAGGAGTGAAAGATTCCACCTTTACTGGACTCTGGGGGTTCCAGTTACTAAGTCTAGGACTCATGGAACATTGGGGAGTTCAATTTTGCCCTTTCCTGGGGAATGACTGGCACTTCCCTGCGTGGTGCCCATGGGGTGGTGGTCCTGCCCTCTGTTCACAGACCTGGCGGCGGGTGAGGGAGGACTCTGTTGATGATGATCTCCGTGTTAGGGAATTCTTCTCTAAGGGATGCACATTCGCAAGTGGTTGGAGCAGAATCATGACCCTCACTTCCTTCTTTAGATTTCTGTGGTGGTTCTGTTTGCTAGCTGGGCACTTGTCTTAAGAAGCTGGAGCTCACAGTTTATCTGTCCCTACTGTGTTCGGGGCCCATATATAATTGCTGCTTGAATTTTTAATCAATGAATGGATGGGTGGATGAGTGGATGGTTGGATGGATGGGTGGATGGACAGATAGATGGGTGGGTGGGTGAATGGGTGGATGGATGATTAGATGGATGGATGGATGGATAGATGGATGGGCAGATGGATGGATGAATAGAAGGGTGGGTGGGTGAATGGATGGATAGATTTTTGGATAGGTGGATGGATGATGGATGGGTGGATGGATGGATGCGTGAATGGATAGATAGATGGGTGGGTGGGTGAATGGGTGGATAGATGGTTGGATGGATGGACAGATGATTGGACAGACGGATGAATAGATGATGGATAGATGATGGATGGGTGGGTAGATGGATGGATGAATAGATGAGTGGATGGGTGAATGAATGGATAGATGGTTGGATAGGTGGATGGACGATGGATGGTTGGATGGAAAGATAGATGGGTGGGTGGATGGATGGATGCATGAATGGATAGATAGATGGGTGGGTGGATGGATAGGATTGCTTTTCCCGTTCTGTGACCTACTCCAGGATGGAGAGCCTGTCTTGATCATCTTCACCTCCCTAGTACTCAGGACAGTGCCTAAAGCACATAATTGCTCAATAAAATGTCAGAGGGAAGGATGCTGGAGGAGGGGTTCGCTGACAGAACAAGTCACTGCGGTTACCTCAGGCCAGGTAAATCCCATGGGCATTTGGGGACCTGGCGACCTACAGTGTTTTCTTGGGTTTGTTGCCATGTAGGGTTCTAACAATTCTGGAACCTTCTGTTGTGTCTTCTGGAGGGGCATGTCCAACAGAATCTCCCACAGGTTTAGAGAATTGAGCCAGCAACAATCTACGTGGTAAAAGGGACAGGGTAATTTTTTAGAGTTTTGCTATTTGTGACCTGTGGGTTTTTGTTTTCCCTTAAAAGATGCCGAGCTACTCTCGGAACTTCCATGAAGAGGAGCAGGTGGGCACCGCCCCCCAGGGTTCAGAGCCCGCTCAGCCTCCTGGCCAGTAGCTTCCTGTTCTTCACTCAAGGTCCGCGTTCCAGAATGGCCCTCTGAGACAAAAACTCTTTCAAGGCAAATCAAACAAAAGCACACCTGGACAAAATGCCTCCAGCTGGATGGCATGTTTTATGAGAAACTGATGAGCAGCCCTGAGATAGATTTAAATCTTGCTCTTTGAGCCAGAGCCCAGACAGTGCCTTTCTGTGAACTAACCCAGTGTCGCCTCCGGACTGTGTGTGTGTTTGGGGTTCTGTTTGTTCTCTTTTGTTTTTAGGCTTTTCCTTGTAGGAAGGCGCGCTTACCTTCTTGATGCTGTGAGATAACGATGAGGGAAAACAGAACCATCCCGGAGCAGATGCCTCGCACTTGGAAGGAACCCAGTTCAGGCAGCAGTTCCCTCCAAGGTTCAAAGAGCAGGATAAACAAAAGGCCAAACCCATCAGCAGGATTCTTTCCCACCACTGAAATGTCAGCTCCAAGAAGGCAGGGACCTTGCCTGTCTTGTCCACTGCTTATCCTCAGCATCTAGAACAGCTCCTGCCACGTAGAAGATGCTGAATGAATATTTGTGAACAAGCGGCCAGGTTACAGGCTCTGGGATGGCAAGGACCACATTCATGCCCGTTTTAGTCATTGGTGTGTTCCTGCCGCCTAGCACAATAGCTGTCACAGAACAGAAGCTCATTCATTCACTGAGCAACTACCCTGTGCCAGGGATTACTCAGGGCCCTGGATGAGCATTTGTTGAATTAACTCGTGCATTCAAGCACTCATGATTGAACGGACAAAGGAACAAATGAATGAAAAAAAAAAATTGAGCGGATCCCTCCACCAGCCAATAACCAATTTCATGTCCCTTTGTTCTGGTTCTGGAACCACATGCCTTGAGCTTTCTCTCCCTGTACTTTTCCTCCCTTGCTTTGCCCTTCCTGATGAACCTTCCCCATCTCTGGCCACCCAAACCCCCATTAAGTGTCAGCCCAAGTGACAGTTCTCTGAATCACCCCGTCCGGTGAGAAGTGAACTCTCCTGCTTTTGAATTGCTCTGTCACTTTTTATCTCAGCCGTTGCGTGCGGTTCAAAAGCTGTTTGCTGAGCCCCCTCCTGCGAGCGGCCACGAGGGGCGGGAACCAGGGATGCGTGGATGGCAAAGAGCTGGCCTCCACCCTGGGCATCACTGGTGTCCAGCGTGAGTCCTGCCCGCCTGCCCAGATCGCAGAAGCACCCGTGGTTCCGAGACAGAGGTACCCGTCTTTGTAGCTGCACAGAGCACCTAGCGCTGAGTCTGGTCACACAGATGCCCCCGTGCTCACTCGGGGAACAGACGTGGGAGATGTGCAGCCTTTGAGAGCTTCGCTTTGGTGGATTAAAATGTGGGAGGAGGCAGAGCAAGCTGCCCTGTGGCTGGGCAAGAGTGGTGCTCCTCAGGCGGGGACCCAGAGGACACTGGGACTGGAGGGAGGAGCTGGGGGCCAGGGTCAGATGGACCTAGGTTACCTCCACTAGTAGGTGTGCTCCCGGTGATAGCAGGGCACTGCAGTGGTGAGAGTGAGGACTTCTTCAGTAGCAGCCAGACACTTTCTAAGCTTGCTTAACCGAAATGACGCAGAACAGAACCTTCATTAGTTCCCAGACCCGAGACTAGTGTCAGTGGTCTCTGTCCTCAGCTCCTCCTCCTGCTGCTGTTCGTGCTGCTTTGGTTTTATGCACACTGTCCTCTGGGGTCCTCTCTACGCTCTGCTGCCCCTGGCTTTCTGGAACCGGCTTAGCATCAGTGGTGGGGAGAGGCACCCACTTTCCCAGGAGATCCAGCAAGAGTCCTGGGGGTGATCTCAGGTCCCTGTGGCTTCCGAGGTTGAAGTATGCTGATTGCCTGGCCTGGGTCATGTGCCCAGGCACGGGACAAAGGGTGGGGCCAATCTTAACCCAACTCCAGGGACTAAGGGTGGGGTCAGGGTGGTACCCTCAAGCAAAAGCAAGGTGCTGGTACTGGAAGGAGTAGAAAATGAAGCTGGATGCCCAAAAACCACTCCTGGTCACTGTACAGGGTTATCAAAAGAAGCAAACAAGTTGATCTGAGCACCCTCACCCAGGGCCCCAGCGCCTGCTTAAAATGGAAAGGTTGTCATGTGGTTTACGGGGCAGACACTTCTGGTCCTGCTGTGTGACCTCAGGCAAGTCCCTTCTGCTCTCTGGCCTCTGTTTCCTCGTCCATAGAACCAGGGGATTGCAGGAAGTCATCTGATATGGTTTCTCCAAGCCGAAGAACTGATGACTCTCCGTTTCCATAGCTGCAAAAATGGAGCTGCTCTCAGTGGGCATTGTCATGGCCCTGACCTTTGCCCTAACCAGTTCCTGATGTCTGGGCAGCATCACCTGGCCATTTTCACCATTAATACCAACAGGAGCAGTATTAGCTGTGGCCACTGCCGTGCTTTATGTGGCATTTGTATGCTGGCCAAGGGCCACATTCAGTATTAGTTAGTGTTGATCACAACCCAGTAAGGTTGGAACTGTTGGCCCCATTTTATAGATAAGGAAACTGAGGCCCACAGTAATTAGTTCATGAGTAAACAGCTAGAAAGTTTTTCACAGTGGCCACGACCACATAAGTCAAGCAGTGGAACATCACCAGCACCCAGAGGCACCCGCGGCCCCTCCCCATCACTGCCTGTCCCCAAGGTGGCCCCGTCCTGACTTCTGGCACCAGTGGAGCTGTGACTGCCCAGGTGGTCTGGTCCAGGACCACTCACGGGCACCGTTACGTCATCACAGACCAATTGCATAGTTCAGGTCTTGGGAGATGATGCAGAGGAAAGGAGGTCTTGATGGGACAATCGAATCCCCTCGGGACCTAACCAGCAGCTTTGGCCAAAACTCAGACAGAGCCTGATGCGGCCAGCGCCCTGCAGACCCCGGAGCGCCCGGTGGCAGGAACCTGCCTGGCAGCCACCTGGGCTTCCATCGTGGAAGAAGAAAACCACATTCTTCCTTTAACAAAAGGGCTTCTCCACCACTGTCTTTGCATGATAAGCAGCTCAAAATAGATAGGAATGATCGTACCATAAGGGAAATAAAGAATCCCCCAGAACAATAGCCCAGCTTTCTTTCCCTCTGCTGGTAGCAAAGCCAAGAGAAATTAGCACTGGGAGAGTGGGGGGAGTGATGGCTGCGCCAACAACACTAATTAACAGTTACTAATAGTCATAATAAAACTGAAAGGAGGCTGTTTTCATCTCACCGGTGAGTGACTTGGGAAGGCACCAGGCCTACTGCCTCTTGGGGTCAGAAACTTGGAGCCGGCTCATTTCTCTAATGCCATTAGGTTGGGTGGAGGAAAACAGTGGTTAAATGCAGCGGAGGGGGCGGTCCTAGTCGGCACCAGAATCGGTGCCACTGATAATGAGGTCAGCAGCTCATCCGGCGGAGTTTCATTTAGACAAATCTTGTCTTAGACACTATTTTCTTGGCTGCTGTTGCCACTGTCTGCATTTGGCGCAGTTTGCCTTTGCGATGGGGGCAGACCGCATTCATTTGTCACCATTTGGTCTCCAAGAGCCAGCTCTGTGCAAACACCCTTCGGGGCCCCAGGCACGGTGGGGGAGGTCCCTGGAGACGTCAGCCATCTCTGCCCTGGTGGGTTAGAGTCCAGCAGAAATAAAGTATGACCCGAGGTGGCTGTGAAGGAAGAATCTTATCTCAGTTGTGCAGTATGATTGGTCTTGAACTCTAGCTGGCTAGGTTTTAAGACGCCATTCGCACACCTTGGATTTGTGACTTTGCACAAGTTGATTCCTTTCTTGCTGGAGAGATGTGGATGGTGGCAGGGGTGGGGAGGGTTGTACACTTCTTTCTTCTATAATCTCTTTGTGCCTCAGTTACCTCATCTGTAAAATGGGGATAATAGTTGGCCCACCTCATATGGTTGTTGGGGGGGGATACCTGTAAGTCACGTGTAAGTGGCTGGACTATAGTGAATGTTCCCTAGCTGTTAGCTCATATTCGCTCTGTTGAGGTTGGTGTCTGAGCCTCCACCTCTTCTTCTACAAAATGGGGCTCATATTAGTTTATGTTTCCAAGGTCGTTGTGTAGGCTGATGGGGCCAGTGCATGTAAAGCTCTTGTCACGGGCCTGGTACGTAGTGACTGCTCAGTTAGCTTTAGTCGTGTGGTCCACCCCCCCAGGATTGCTGATGCTGCCTCCAGGGTCTCTGGATAGGCAGATGTTTATCCTTAGCTCTAAGGGTTGGGATGATGTCCAATCTCTGAGTCATAACTTCTGCGGAGAAAGCTTTGCAAGCATCGAAAGGGTCTCCTGAACTCAGTAGGAAAAAGAACACGGATTAGTCAAAAGGTCCCCATTGTATTCTCTCCTCTGTCTCCAATTTTCTGTTTGACCAACAGGCAAGTCGCTCTAACTTCTGAGCCTCAGTTTCCTGCTGTTAAAGGACTCTCTCAAGGGTGATAAATAAACATGGCCCACGAGCCATCACTCCCCAAGGCAGATATTACTAATCAATCCCAGCACTCTGTCCACCGAGACCAGTCTTAGCCTCAGAGTCCTTCTCAACACAGTGCTACAGGCAGCCGCTGACAAGCCACTGAAATTGGTTAACGAGTTGAAACTTATCTGGCGTTCTAAGTGGAAATTCCAATTCCGTTAATAAGCTCTTCTCCAGCACCGCCGCAAACATGGGCAGACATGCTGAGATTTCTTTGAGAAACGTCTCATCACGTATAGCCAGTGAATGTTTCCACTAGGCCAGGTGCCTGGGAACATTCTCGATGGAGGAAGAAGTGCTCTCAAGCCACTCTTACACCTCCTCCAGGAGAGGGCTTGGCTTGGCGCAAGGAGGCAAACTCGAATCAAGGCGTTAGTCACGAGGGGAAACGGCAGACCGATCAGAAGAGGCAGATACCCCGCTGCAGCCTGGGTCTTCAGGCTCCACCGTGGTCAGTGGAGAAGGTCAGGCTGCAGGGGAGGGGTCCGGTGGAGAAGCGGGAGTACTTCCCCTCACGTTGGTTTTTCTGGGAAGGGCTCTTCCTCCTTGGTGCTTAGAGCCCGTGCCTGCAAACGGAGGTCACCAGCCCCCTCTTCTTCTTGAAGGCTATGAGACAAGCTCCGTCTTCTCCACTTCCTGTCCTGAGAGCTTCGGACAGTCCTAAGGGACCATACCTGTGATAAAATGTTGCAAAACATACCTGCCACCAAAAAAATTTCTTAAAAAGAAAGAAGGAAAGGGAAGGGAAGGGAAGGAAAGGGAAGGGTTGGGAAGGGAAGAGAAGGGAAGGGAAGAAAAAGAGTGTGTGTAAACCTGGTGAAATCTGAGACATCGTGCCAATGTCAGTTTCCTGGTTTTGATATTGTATTGTGGTTATGAAGATGGGACAAATTTTATTATGATACAGGGGACCTCTCTGCACTATTTTTGCTCCTTTGTATGACTATGTGGCAATTTCATAATAAAAGAGTTTTTTAAATGAGATCTTTGAAAATGCGTCAGACAACTTCAAGACTGTTCTCGTGGGCTGTGGCCACACATCGAGGAGTCGGCCGGTTCCCAGGAGTTTAGGGTGTTGTTAAAGGAAAGCCGTCACAGGCTTCTGCATGGCCAGCACCAGAGGCTGAGTATCTCATGCCATCTTTTAGGCCCATTGTTCACCTGCATTCACAAGAGAAACAAAGTCCTAAATGATCCACTTTCCAGATGTGAACACTGAGGCCTCAGCCAGAACAACCCCGTGTACCTGGAAAAGCTCATCACTGGGCATATTTTTTTTCCAACTCATAAAGTGGCTTTCTCTTCTAAAAAACAATTGCTTCTTCAATTTCTGTACGTTAGATTTCTTTCCTTTAAAAAAAAGAAAAAGAAAAAAAATTCAAAACCCATTTATCTTCCATTCCCTCTGCACGGCCTGGAGGAGCCCAAGGCTGGGAAGGATTGATTAATTTGAAGACTTGTTAATTACTCCTGTATTCAGGAACCTCTAAGCCTAGTCTAATCTCCTGAAGGTGGCTTACATCCGAGCCCAAGTTGCTGGGTCAGAGGAGCAGCTGGGCGTCTGCACTTCAGAAAACACAGGATTTGAGAGATTTTGTCAGCAGGGTTCTCACGTCATGAGACTGTCACTGGAAATAAGCAACAGAGTCTCTCGGGTTAGTGGCCAGGCCCAGCTTAACCCCTGAAGTACCATTTTTGTCCCCAGGCACGATCATGGTTAGGGCTTGAATGCCACATAAAGAGATCATTTATAATGCGATCCAGACTCCAGCCTCTTCCCTTCAAAGAGGAGACGGTGATGCTTTGTGTGTTTGCTTGTTGGTTTGGAATTTTTTTCTAATAGCTTTATTGCCTAGGGGAGATGATAACATGCTGCTCACTGTAAGTTAACTCAATTCCACCACCCTGCTGTGGTTACCGGTAACCCCTAGGTCTTTCCAGGCCTTTAGACACATGTGGATATTGTGTGTACGTATGGCTTTAATGCATACATGTGTGCTGTTCTGAAAACTACCTTTGTCATTTGCCTTTAGTGACATGACAGTTCTTATCTTCATTATTACTGAATTCTAACCTTTTAATTTCACCATCACCTAATTTACTGCTGACACACGTGTAACACTCAGTGCTAGGCACTCTTCCCACACCTTAATCTGATTATCAACTTTAGTTTTCATAGCATCGCTATAAAATGGGTACTGTTACTGTCTGCATTTTATAGCAGAGAATACTGAGACGTGGGGAAGGTGTGAGACACATCCAGGGCAGGAACCTGAATCCAGCAGCCTCCTGCTTAGTCTGTGCTCTTAGCTGCTGGGCTGCCCTGCTGCTCAGTCCTGAATCCAGGCACCACTGAACTCATCTGGCTTCGGGATGGCAAAAGCTTGACACGCAGAACACCATGCCTCATTCTTGTTTCCATGGCAGACATCACTAATTGATCACAGCTCCTTTCTTCCTGAGGATCCCAGGCTGGCATAGGAATCCTTCTTGATACACCATCATGGCAGCCACTGCCAGGCCACTGGGATAGGTTTGTGAGATGCTGCCGTGTGCTTTCCCTGAGCCATCTCTAAGGCAGCTCTCTCCTTTCGTGAATAAGAAACCAGGCCCAGAAGAGGAATTGGCTTATCTGGGTGACGAGCAAGGCCAAAACTGGCACTCACTCTCTTTCCACCCTATGCCACTGTTTCCCCAAATCTCACAAAATCAACAGTGGCTACCTTTGGGGACACATCTGCAACAGAGATTTGTTGCCACCTCACTGTGCACGTGGACAGCTCGGAGTTAACTAGAGAGAATGGGCCACCAAGGATCATTTTATCACGATGCACTTTACAGAAGACGCCGCCAAGCAGTGCATTAGTGATATCAATACTTTTCATTTATGCAATGGCCGCGGCTCAGAGGCCAGCAAACCTTGGTTAATGTCAGTTGCCAAGAGTTTTCCGAGAGTGCCCAAGATTGGAGGGCATGGAGGGCGATCCAGGAAGCATGCCTTCGAGGAGTCTCTTCACTTGCTCAGCAAACATGTATGAAGCACGTCCTGTTTATGTGCAGAAACTAAGTTCACACGCATGAAGCAATCACAGATAAGACCAGACTGTCTGTATTGGTGGGGATCTGTTTAAAGAGGACACTTTCTTTCCATCCCTAGTTTGGTTTCAACTGAGAATTAAAGTCACAGGAGGAAGACAAATGGAGATCACAGTCATTACCAACAGATATGATTGACTGGGAAACCAGACTTGGGTTTTGGCCATCTCTCCACCCCAGTGGCAGGCTGGGCTGAGAGTCCGCAACCTCCACCCAGGGTCTTTCCCAGTCCTTAACTCTGGCAGAAAACAGACCAGAATGCGTATGTCCTGTGGACAGACACGTTCTGGGCAGGCCCTTTTCTTTCTCCCAAACTTACCAGCCAGACAGGAGCAAGTGAAGGGGCAGAGGGGGCCCCAAGTGTGGGTGCCTGGGGCTCCCTCCACAAGGACACTTGGCCAGAACTTGGGGACTCCCCTCTAACCAGCCTGTGATAAATTGGCACAGGCCTTGGGGACTCAGAGAGGGACATGGATGTGGGCATCAGTCACGGGGAGGAGTTCTGGGTGCAGGACCCCTGACCTGGGTCTGAGAGTCGAGGAGGGTTGGGGTGAACAGGATGCAGGACCAGCATGCTGGGCTTGGATGTAGACGAGGAAGGATGATGATTTATGTGGGATATGGTGAGGAGGCCAGCGGAGGGATCGTGTTGGGCATAATCAGATGTAAAACACAACCTTTCAAACCTGGTGAACTGAGCAGGTCTACAAAATTCAAGCTCCTGAATCCAGATTTTTGTATGATAAATTCATGTTGGTTGATGAAGTCTGTGGCTGAAGGGCACACCTCATGACGTGTGAGAAATGCTCTCATGCAGGGAGGGGGAAATGTGTGTTCTGGGAAAGGGAAGGGGCTTTGAAGCCAGGTAGATGTTCTTTCAAATCCCATCTCCACTGCCTGCTGGCTGTGTGACCTTATACCGATTACATGACCTCTCTGAACTTCTGCTCCTACTCCCATGTATGAAATGGGAACCAGAACATGGATTTCCTCAGTTGAAAAAATTAAGTGAATCAAGGCTTGCAAAATTCCGTTGCTGTGCTTGTCCCTAAATTTCCTTTCACCTCCCCCACCCCTCACCCCTCCATTTTGATATCAGATACAATCCTAACCCCAGATGAGAAAAAATCCTGAGAGCTTTTCTGTTAAAAACACAAAACACATATTTTAAAAGTCAACCTGTATGTTACATTGTTGTAGATTTTTTTTTTTAAAAGGAAGGAGAGGGGAAAAAGCACTCCTGAGAGGGTATGAGCTCCAGAAGTAACTAACATTCATTAGGAGGGAGGTTTCGGAGCAGATTCCTGTGTGTTGCAGGAGAGGAAATGGGATTCAGACTCCAGATCTGCATGATCACGGGGGGGATGCAGAGTGGGGGCAGCCCCGCCCTGGCCTGGGCGCCCTCTGTGCCCACGCTCCACCAGGTCCCCCTGCAGTGGTGCTTTAATGATCACCCACGTGGCATTTAGCTTCCGATCAAGAGTGGCGAGGAAAGCACCGGCCAAGTGGGGTGAATATTCTGGCGGCTTTGCCCACTTAGGAGGAACCCCAGCGGATTAGTGGGCACACAGAGGAGAATCGTCACCAGACCCCAGACCTGCTCGCACCCCGATCTCAGACTTCCAGCCTCCAGAACCGTGAGAAATAAATGCATATGGTTTAAAATGACCAGCCTGGGGTGCTTGGTTATAGCAGCCTGCCCAGACTAGGACACCGCTCCTTGTCCTCAGAACAGGCCCCCGGCACAAGCCCCGGGGACGCGCACGTGGCGATGAGGCTCAGTGACAGAAGCCAGCCCGTCCCAGGTCAGCGTCACGACGCGCACCCAGGTCTTCCTGACTCTAGAGCCCGAGGTCTTCAGCATCTGAGTGGACCCCCTGGAGGCCCTTCTCACCTGTCAGGTATCTTTATTCACTCCACATCCTCACTCCTACAGAAGCAAGTCTTCACAAGAGTTAGGGGAAGCCGTCTCTGTCTCCTGTTGGTCCAGCTTCCGAAAAGCCTTCGCCTGGCCTTGGGGGGACCCAGTCAATGTGATTATTTTTACAGCTTATTTAGGGGTGAGGTTTTAGAAATGACCCTGCTGGTATCACACCAGGATCTCACCCGAGTAGTGCCTTCCTTTCCCACTAATTTCTCACTAAAATCCACCGCAAAGTCAGCACGAGCTGCCGCAAGTCTGGGCACAGAGCCCTTCACAAAGCAGCCTCGTGCACCACCAGGGTCTAAAATGAAACTGAATCAGCCCCATTTCCTCTCCTCCACCTCCCCAGATCTGTGCCCTGAGGCTGTAAGGAGAGGAAATCGTGCGTTTTGAATGTCTTCTAACTAAGAAGTTTGCTGAAAGAACAATTAACCTCTATTATCATAACTGGCTTGGCCACATTTCAGTCCTGAAAAGAAAATAAACTGAACAAAACCATTTGTATTTCTGCCAGCGGAGGGGTACGGGATGATGGGCTTGGCATCTTGCAGACATTTTTGGTTAAGTGTCCTTTTACCTTTTAATCTGCGCATTTGAGATTTTGGATATTCTGTTGCAAGGGGGAGAAATGGTTGCACCTTGCTTGTCTGGCAAAGGGTTGTGGAACTCACTTTAGAATCCCCTGGGCAGAGCTCAGGAGTCTAGAAAGAAAAGATTTCAAGGCCGATGATGCCTCTCTGGTTGACTTACATCTTAAACATCACCCAGCCTTTTTCCTCTGTTCCCAAGTGTCCATAGGAAATTAATCGTTACAACGCATGTGTTTTTTATTTTCAGTGTTCACAAACCATTCTCTATATGAGACACAGAATTATGCATTATCACAGCCCATGGTTAACTCAACACCTGTCTGCTCCTCCTTTCTCGGCAGTGTCCCATTTCTGAGCAATGACAGAAGAAAGATGGAGCTGGCTGCTGAAGCCAGAAGGAAGGACTGAAATATATGGGAATGAACAAAGGAATTACAATCCAAAGTCTGGATTTGCATCCCAGCTCTTCCACATAATAGCTCTGTGACCTTGGGTAAATTAACTAACCTCTCTGAGCCTCAGTTTCCTCATCAGTAAAATAGCAAGAAGAGCACCCACCTCCCAGAGTTTTGTGGGGAAAAACATAAAATTTGTGGAAAGTGCATAGTAAAGTGTTTTATAAATATTAGATGCTGTAAGCGGTTTTATCTTTTTAAAATTTTTACTTTATTGAAGTATAGTTGACTTACTGTTAGTGGTTTTATTACATGGAGGATTGTCTAGAAGCAAAGCATTGTTCTTTGACTAAGATGAAGCTTTATAATAGTTCCATCTCTCTCTGATGTCATATCGGGGAAACCAGAATTTCTCCTGCAGGCCCAGGGGTCTCTTCCAATGTCATCTCTTAGGAGCGCCCTCTACATCTTGAGGATGGGTGAGAATTCATGTTTTAGCATGCCCAGTCTAATTGTTTATACAATCCCTTGCCTTCTGTTTTAGAAGGAAGAGAGGAAGGGAGGGAGGAAGACATGTGGACAGCAATGACCACATTGCCTTGACTGGAACGTGTGGTAGACTGAATTTCTGGTCCCAAGTGTCTGCTTCCTGGAGTGACGTTTCTCATCCAGACTGTTGCCATGGCCACGTGGTGGGCAGGGCAGACTTCCTGCCCCGGACTTGAGACCCGACCATGTGACTTGCTCCAGCCAATGGGATGTTAGTTGGTGTGACACAGGCTGTATGAAATGTGCTTGAGCTGTTGAATCTGCTTTGTTTTACGGTCATCCCCTGGTGTCCACAGGGATTGGTTCCAGGACCCCCACGGATACCAAAATCCACCCATGCTCAAGTATACACAGTGGTGCAGTCCAGGTGGCCCGGTCTCTACCCACACAGCCCTTGTGCCTCCATTCTTGGGATGGGAAGGGAAGCAGTGGGAGGAATTAGAACCTCTGGAGATATTGGGGCTTTGAGGATCTGTTTTGTTTTCCCAATGATCAAAAAGGTGTAGCTTTGTATTGGTTACTTTTATTATTCTGGAAAGCAACCTTTCTCAAGTAGAATCATTGGAACCCAGAAATGAATGGAAAAGAGTGTGATCCAGGGAGCAAGTGAGAGAGAGAGAGAGAGAGAGAGAGAGAGATCCTCAGACTTTAACTTGACCAGATCACCTGGACCTGGAATTAGGCCTGCGGCTAAACTCGGATCCCCTGAGCAGCTGAAGGGATTGTTAAGAAGGGAGGCAGGCAGGATTCACTTGGAGATTAACTCTGGGCTTTGGCCTGGTTGAGTCTTGTTAGACTTTAAATAAAGGGCCGCGGGGAGGGGGTGTCTGCAGGGCCGCAGCCATGGCAGCGAGCACTCACATCACCGCATCGCCGTGCCAAGGCCTGACATTTCTTATTTTGATAATTGATGTGGCCAAGTTGAAGCTTGTCACTGTGGGAGCATCGCGCCGTGGCTTTGGTAGAGCCGTGGCTGTGTGAAGAGAGAGAAAAATCAATTTCCACTGTCCGCGGAGTGTTGCTTGATTTATTACTGCTGGAAGAAGAAATTCTTTATCTCTCACCCCCTCTTGGAGAGGACTGTTTTACAGTCTGCTGTTAGAGAGACTCTATAAAAGAAGTTATATTTGTCCAAACTTTGGTATTTTGATAACCTTCCTTGGCTATTCAGAGGACATGGAATGCTCCATTTTTACGACAGCCGTCGTTTGTTTTTGATTAAGCAATTACAGGCATTGAAGGACAGACTGCAGGAGAGTGCGGCCAGCCTACCTGCAGGACTGTTTCCTGCAGCAGGACTCATCAGCGGCCTTTAATTTTTCATGACCGCTGGAGGGAGGAGGGCGGGGTTGGCTAGGAAAGAAGGCAGCGGGTGGGATCTGGAGTCAGACTGAGATTGCAATCCTGACTGCCACTGGAGAGCAAGTCAAGGAGCCTCCGTCTGCGGGCCTCAGTCTCCACATCTGAACAATGGGTGTGTGTAGCAGACCACATCCACCACATCCCCCACATCCCCCACATCCCCCACATCCCCTTAAGCCTTTTCTTCTGCCTCTGCATGCTTTTGCTTCGCACACCCTATACCTGAGACACCTCTCCCAGAAATCACCCTTGACCTCTGGAGCTGCTTTGTCCATATGCCCACAGACCTGGAAATGCCTGGGAGTTGAGTGTCCCTTCAGGGCAGCCCTCAGCCAAAGACTGACCAGTGTGGAAGCCCAGCTCCCTCGCTCACAGCGGGACACACTCTGAGGCATAACTTACCCTCCAGAGCCCCCAGCGCTGGTTCAGGCTGAGGCTCCGCCTGGCGCACCTTTGCCTGAAATCAGCCCTCACTTGCCTGCGTCTCCTTCCCACCCTCTTCCGCACTCTCCTCCTGGAAGACGTCTTTCCTCCATCACCTGTGCCCAGTCCTTGTCTCAGGATCTGCATCTGAAGAAGCCCGCCTCTGATGATGGCAGGCTGACACTCCTTGCCAATTTTTTACAAACTGTTTTATTAACTTGCATTCAACACTTTGGTGTGCCAGGCGTGGAGTTAAGCATTCAAAATGCATTGTCTCTTTTAACGTTGTAATAAAGAAACACCGTCTCTGAAAGCACTTTGCACAGTGGCTAGCACAGAGCGGGAACTCGGCGCCCTCTGGCCCAGTCTGAACGTGGTTGGTCTGCACTGTGGGTAGCAGGGAACTACAAAGTCCTACTCACTGCTCCCTGGTCCTTCCTGCCCCTGCCCAGTCCTCCTCCACACAACAGCCAGAATCAGCCTTTAAAACGTATCAGTCGACCGTGGGAGACCCTCCCTCTAGTGGCTGCTTGATTGTACATAGACTCGTAAAGTCCGAACTTCCTACCATGCTACAATGAGGCTGGCAAACTTTTTCTACAAAAGCCCAGGGAGTACATATTTTAGACCTTGTGAGCCGTATCACATGGTTTCCATTGCTACTCCACTTGGCGATGGCAGGTTTTGGTGGCAGCTCCCAAGCCGCCCCAGACATCTCAGCCAATGGGCGTGGCTGCTTTCAATAAAACTTTATTCATAAAAACTGAAAGTAGGCCAGATGTGGCCCGCTGGCTGTGATTTGCTGGCCACTGGTCTACAAGACAGCTGAAGTGTGGGGACCCTGCCTTCCTCACCAGTCACTGGCCTCGCCCTGACCCACTCTCTTCCCCTTCACTCCCTCCTACCACCTGGCCTCCTGGAGCATCCTAGCACATCCCTGCAACACGCCTTCGTGCTAACCCGTATGCTCTCTGGGTCTGGGGCCCTCTGCATGTCTGGCTCTTGTTTGTCATGCAAGTGTCAGCTCAGATGTCGCCTCAAAGAGGTGTTCACTTGCCCGCAGATCCCAGTAGGTCTCCCCCCTCCACCCACAGTGTTCTCAACACTAGTTTATTCCCCTAGTCTCTTGTCTGGGGTCTGTCTGTCCCTCTGGAAGGCAAGCTTCCTCATCTGATTGTTTCCTGCAGCATCTTAAGCCCCCCCACCCCCAGGGCCTGGCACCTAGAAGTGCTCAATAAATATTTGCTGGTTAAATGGTCTCTGGGATATGCCACCCCCACTCCCATTTGAGGAAGTTTGTGAAGGATGAGGAGCACTGGAATGTCAGGCGGTCATCTGGGCTGTAAGGCAAACCTACAAAACCCCAAATAATCTTCCTCGCCTCCTCTCTCCCTGTCAATTATCCCATTAAACGGAACATCTCGGAGGAGGATTTGCCTGAGCAAATCCTTGCTTTTCTTTTCTCAGTCCCAAGCCTAGGACTGCCGACCTCTATTCTCAAGGCTAAAAACACCAAGAGGAAGGCGTTCTCACGACGTGGTATGGAGATTACCCAGTTAATTAAAGAGGGATTTAGGAGTTACTTAACATCTGGGTGGCAGGGTTTTGTTTTGTTTTTTTCCTGCTCGGCTTCAGAAAGGGAGCAGGAATCGTGATGTGCCTGACCCACGTGCCTGACGGGTCCATCTCATCCATCCTTTGCGCCGAGGCAGCCACCGCGTCGCATGGGGAAACACTTGCTCGGAGGGGCAAGCTGTGTTGCATCACGGGGACTGTGACGCCCAAGGTGGAGGTGGAGCCTTTTATCACCTAATACTTCAGGGCAGTGGTTCCCCAAAGGCAGCGTTGTGAGGGCTCAGTGGTCGGAGATGTGGCCGGCATGAGACGGTGGAGGCCCTGAATGCCACACCAAAGATCACGAGCTTTATCCTGCCTGGAGCATATGGGAGACTTGTACGCTGGGAGGGCTGGCCCGTGTGCAGTGGCAGCTGGCAGGAGGGTGGCTGGAGCCCAGGTGGGAGGTTGTTCTCGGCTCCAGGCGGGAGTGGTGGGACCTGACTGGCACAGTGGCAGCTGGAAAGGAGAGGAGGAGGTACATTCAGAGAGGGCTTCTCCACCCCCGGGGACAGGTCGGAGCGGTCACCCTGGGGCCAGGTGGAGGGTGGTGAGGATGATAGCTGTGTCTCTAGGTTATTGAGAAGATGAAGATGTAAGGGCCTTTTTTTTTAAAGTTTTTTTGGAGGGAATGGTAATTAGGTCTATTTATCTATCTATCTATCTATCTATCTATCTATCTATCTATCTATTTGTGTTTTTTTTTTTAATGGAGGTACTGGGGATTGAACCCAGGACCTCATGACTGTACCATTGAGCTGTACCCTCCCTCCCAGTAAGTGCCTTTATTTAACTCACTTGTAACAGGTCCCTGTGAACCTTTAATCACTAATCAGGCGATTTCTGCGATGCTTCGTAGAGAGGGAACCGCTCAGAACTTGGCAGTGTGTGAATTTTCGATGGACTTTCTCCCCATCGTCTCATGACATTGAGTCTTGATCATAAGAGGCCTCTCGGTAGCTCGACTAGTAAAAGTGGCAGTTCGTTCGTGCGGCCAATACAGTAGTTATGCTGGTAAATCAACAGCACGTGAGAAATGCTGTTAGAAACGGGGGCAGCAGGCTGTTCCCGGTATCCAGGCAGCGCCCCTACGAATGACCCAGACACGCCTTAGAGCATCTGGGTTAAGAGCATCGGGTGGTTTCCACCCGAGCTGAGCCCTGGGGCCAGGCCCTGGTGAGGAGCACCCCTGCGCCCGTGTTCCTGATTTGGGAAGGAGCACCCTCTTGGTCTGGTTGGTCCGCGTGTCCCACAGGGTGCCACCCACCCACGTTCGACCGGCCAGGGCCCCTGAGATGACGCTAGTCCCCGGCCAGTATTTGTACTTCGCCAGACCGTAGGAGGGCAGGATGGAGTATAGAATTCTAACTGTCCCCTCCCCTCAGAGTGCTTTAACTGTCTGTAATTACTCGAGGCAGGAATCCGCTAAATGAACAGGTACAAAAGGACACCTGGCCCGTGCCTTTGGAACATTGTGAGCTGGTGTGACGTGGTCTGTGAGCCCTGGGGGCCGGGGCTGGGGGTGACGGGCTACGGATTTTTGTTTAAAATGAAGCCACTGGTTTATTGTGCTGCGGCGGAATACGTCTCAAGGACCAGGTGATGATTTCCACGGACTGGTGGCAGGTGAACTCCCCAGAAAGGCCTGCAGGAGGGAGGCAGCCACAGGGCTGCTGTCTGAGCAGCGTGTCCCAGGCCTCGGGCCTTCGTCTGGGTGGGAGCATGAGGGAAAACCTCCCTCAGGAAGTCGGGCCGTGTTCAGAAGGGACTCCCACCCCATCAGTGAGTGAAGAGTGGGAAGAGTTGGACAGGTGGGCCCTCTCACCAGCTGGAGTCTCTGAGCTGTGACAGCCCGGCCTGTCCAGCAGTCCCAGGAGTGTCCAGACCCCAGACATCATGTTGGCTGCAGGGAGGTGCCTGCAAGGTGCCCCCTCTACCCTACTCTTGCTGTTCCCCACGCCCACCACCCTTCTGAGCACCCAGACCTTCCCCAGGTGGATGCCACACAACTGCAATATTTGTCTTTACAAAAGCGTGCGCTGTTCTGATTCTGTCTTCTGGAGATCACACCCAGGTCCCCCAGGTGGGAGTTTGGTGGGGGAGTCCCCCAAAACCTCAAGTCACATATGTACAGTTTTGTGGCTGGTTCAGTTGCAGACAGGGCATCCCATTCATCGCATGCAGATTTAACTAGTTTATCTCCAAGGGCAGTGGAGGAAGAGGCCCACGGGGCCCTTTGTGGGTAGACTGACCACAGTAACACCAAGACCACGAGTCCCCACGCCCCGAGCTCTGCTGAGCGCTGCCAACAACCCTATGCGGGGGGTGCTGTTCTCGTCCCCATTCTACAGATGAGGAGACCGAGCAAGAGGAGAGGAAAATAATTAAATCAAGAGCTTTTGAGATCCAACCCTAATTCCGAAGTTCCTTACCTCCCCCTCCCCCGCACTATTGCCGGAGACGGTGTGGCCTTGATGAATTGAAATTAGGAGAACATTTTTTTTGTTTAACATGTTTAGTCGACAGAAGTTTTCAGAGCCAGGAGCCCATAAGAAAAAAATTTCCAGAGGATGCTGGGGGTGAAAAGGTCGGGCGCTGCCCATTAGCTTTTTACTTGTTTGTCGCAGACAGTGCTGTAGCACGGCTCTTGGGAAAGCTGGAGACTGGTTTTATGGCTTAATTCTCTTTAGAAAAACTAAAAAGAGCCACAGAGATGGCAGTTCTTACTCGTTTTGCACAGAGATGGGAAAAGCAGAGACATTTTCCCGAGGGCCCGGAACCGGAGACGTTCGTTGGCGGGCTGTCTGTCGAAGCTGTGCGAGCCTTCCCTGACGTGGGGGCTAGCCTTCCTTCCCACCCAAACCCCCAAACCAGCCAGCAGTGACAACGGGCGTCAGTGCAGTGGGGACAAGCAAGGACTCTGGAGGCAGACGACCTGGCTTCCACGCCCAAGTCCCTCCTCGTGTAACTTTCGATGAGGCTGATAAAGTCCTCTGGGCCTCAGTTACCTCATCTGTAAAATGGGAGAAATAGTCATATGCACTCCACAGGGTGGCTGTGAAGTCGAAACGAGTGTATACCTTTGTGTGCCACTTAAAGCAGTGCCAGGCGTTCAGGAAGCCCTGCAACGATGATTATGTCGGGCCATGAATGTTTCCATACTTCCGCGTGGTCCCGGCTTTCTGCTGGCAAGCTGTGTCAGGAGATGATTAAATGACAAACATGCCTTGAAAGCCAAAGATTGTGTGTTACTCTGGAAGGATTTAAAGACTTCTCTTCCCCGGAGACATCTGCTTACTTTCTGAGGGCAATTAAAACCAGGGGACCTGCCCTTCCTCTCCCCAGAGAGGATGTGTTTACACTACAGAGTCAGGCCTCCCTCTGCACAGAGGAGCGGCACAGCCAGCCAGACCACCCTGTACAGGCACTGCGTCTCGTAATGTCAGGGTTCCTCTCCTGCGGTGGGGCCACGGCCCAGGCAGGTGGCCTCTGGCTGCGGGTCATCACCCAGGAGGAGGGAGGAGGAGCAGGGAGCACCGGCGCTGCTAGGATGCTCTGTGGGTAATGACTGGTCTGTTCTCTGATCCAGAGGCCTTGTGTTTCCATAGATACCAAAATTTAACAGATGATTATTCTCTCTCCTTGGAGTGGGGGCATCTGGGATGAGCCTCTACTCTCCCAGACACATCCCTACCCACCCTAGAACTGACGGTCAAAGGCTTCCTAAAGGAAGAGCCTCTGATCCCTTCCAACGTTCAGGATTATAGCCACAGGCTCCTTTCCTCCCCTGTGACTGACTGTTGTTGGGGAGCAGAGCCCAGTTCTGCCTGAGTCATGGAGTGAGCACCCCGTAGTCATCGACGGCATGAATGAATGAAGGCGGAGATCCAATAGAAGCAGACAGGTTGTTTTTAAAAAGCATCGTTGTGGTCTGTGCTCATATACTTAGATTTACCCTTTCTAACCCTGTCCACCAGCTTTCAAGCTCCCTGAACGTGTGGACCTCGTTTGTCTGGCTCATAGCTGTCTCCCCTGCACATGAGATGGTGCCTGGCATTGGGTAGCCTCTCGGCAAATATTTATTGAATAAATGAATTAATGAAGCGTCCCTCTGCCTTTGCACCTGTCCATCCTCGCCCTTTCTCCTCCTTGGTCTTCAGACCAAGGCAGTTTCGTACCTGCTGGCCACCTGCATGAGTGAGGGTCGTCTTGGGCTGAGGTGCAGTCCCGACCACCTTCCATTTCTGCACACCAGTGACCAAGAATGGCTGTTCTCTAGACCCTGTCCCGGTCGGGTAAGCTCTCCGAGGCCTGTGCCCTGATAGCCAGGGTTGTTCAACATGGGGACCCACCAGCTCCCATGGCAAACGATGATGTTGGAGGGCCCACCTTCTTCTGAGCCATTTGAGGTCTTGCAAACCTTCCCAAAGGGGCTCCAGGAGGCCACCACCTGTGGGGTGAGATGTTTAGCTGTCCTGTCCCTTCCCCAGCACCAGGCGTTCGAGCTAGAAGATGGAAGGACAAGGGAAAGGCTTTGAGAAGCTCACAGTCTCAGGAAAATAGAGACAAAAAAGAAAAAGATAAGAAAGAAAGGAGAAAAGGAAGGAAGGGAGGGAGGAAAGATACCATCATCTTAGTATATTATAGAACCTATAATAAAAGCATGTTGCCTCGTGTCCTGGGATCACAGAGAGAGGCTTTGGGGAGCTAGAGGAAATTGCTCTAAGAAGCTGCATCCATCACTGGTCCGTTTCAGTACGTTTTACTGAGCACTCAGTGTGCACCAGGCTGTTATCTGGGAAGACAAAGGTGCTGAGGGCCACTCCTCCCCCTGCTGGAGCTCACAGTCCAGGGGTGTCCGCAACTACAAACAGCTTACGATGGGAGGCCAGGTAGTACAGTGGGTGGTGCATTGCTGCTGTTAACCACTCTGAACCTCGGTCTCCTCATCTGTTGACTGGAGATACCTGTGGTTGCTCATAGAATCATTGTGAGGATTAGATGAGATGAGATTTGTAAGTGCTTGTGCCTCCTGTGCTCACATACAGTTGGCGCTCAGTAAACTTCAGCTGTGATTCCAGGTGTTGCTGCTTTAAGGGAGAAATACACCAGGTCTGGGAGAAAATAAGGGACTAAATCAATGGGTGTGAGGGATGAGGGGAGAGGGGGTGGGGAGGGGTAGTCAGGAAGGCTTCCCGGAAGGTTTGCCTCAGTGCTGAATCTTAGATGAGAATTAGATGGGATTGTGGATCCTGAGAAGCCAGAAATGGATACACTTTCTGAGTTGCCTTTTTCTTACCATTTTGCAGACCCTGGTGATCAAGGTCCTTTAATAGTTAAATACCGTGTAAGCACCCTTGGTATGGGGAAGGTTGAGGGGGAGATTAGAGCGATTTGCTGATAATGGCAGTCTTCTTTTCTCCCCATTGTTGGAAATTCACACCGTGTGTTTGGGTCTGCTCTGTTTTCCCCCTGAACGGATGACTCTGAGTGGGTGGGACCCTCTGCAAAACCCACAGCCCAGGACAGCTCTACCTGTGAAGCCAAAACCCAGCGAGGAGGTAACTTTGAATCCCACAGGGCAAGAAAGCCAGAGCCTTTCTTCCCCTGGAGATTTCATCTTGCTGCTAGACAAAGCTGGGAGACTCGCTGCTTCCCCTGGGACAAGATTCAGCTTTTACTTAGTATTTTGACTTAGTGCAGATCCAAAATTACACGCAGGGGTCAAAGAGCTGGACCAGGAAGCATGTCCTTCTTGGGACAACCAGCTTGGAAGAGTGTCTCAGAGCGGCCGGACACCCGCCACAGGGAAAACGCCTTTGTGGATGGCCCCATTCTGGGTGGGAGTCCTCCTCCTGGGCCTCTCCTAGCTTGGTCCGTGCTGGGGGCAGGTCCGTGTGCACCAGGTGACAGGAGCAGACACCGCTCAGCTGACATTGAAAAAGCCCTGGCAATTGATGTCCAAGGGTGACCACCTGAAAACAGGACCTCCTGGCCAGGACTCCAGGATTTTAATTGAACTGCCAGGATGCGGAAGGCGGCACTAGAGTGATAGCCTAGAGGGACACAAATGTCAGTTCCATTCCAGAGAACATTGCCAAGGGGGCTGCAAAGTCCAGTTTTCCTCTCCAAGCCTTTCATTCAGCCTAGGGGCCGGGTTCGGGCAGAGAGCGTCCAGCTGTGTGCTTTAGCCTTGATTTGGTCCCAGTGCACGTATATGTATGTCACCATCGAGATTTAAATATTTCCTCATGAAGAGAGAACAAGAGCAATTAGAAAGCCCGAGAATCCACTCTCACTCCGTATTAATTTCTCTGAGTATTTTTGTAAGGAGCTTGGACTCCTATTAGAATAAAAAAAAAATGAAGTTGAAAAAAGATCTAGGTCTAGGGGTTCGATGGGTACTGCTATTCTGAGACATGATTACTTGTTCTTGATGAACTGGTGAAGATGTTTGTAAGAGGAGCGTGTATGCGGGGCTTCTGCTGAGCCTGGCACGTCCTGGGCAGGATTAACACAGTTTTTGCGATGACTCTGTGATGTTGTGTAGGAAGGTAGCAGCACTCCCGTTTTATCCATGTGGAAACAGAGGCTCAGAGAATTTCAGCAGCAGGACCTTGTGCTTGAATCCATGCTGACAGTCTACGGGAGAGCTGCCTATGACTGGGTCCCTGCCATAAAAGGCAAAACATATGAGATTCAAGCAAACACAGGATTTCTAGTGGTCCCTCTCCAAGGTTTCTCATCCTCCCTGTTTTCCGTGTGCCCCACCTGGACTGAGGGGCACAGTTTGAATGTTCCCTCTGAGAGCCTTGTCAAGGGTAACCACCGTTCCTTGTGAACCTGCCAATTACCCTGGAGCAGCCTGGAGGGCCCACTCCAGTGCCCACGGAAGCCTGGCAGGTGATGGAGACGTGTGAAGTTGGTTGGGGGCAACAAATCAAAAGAGAGAGCGTGCCCCATCCAAAAGAAGATGTTTGCACTCAGCTCCCGCTGGCTGCAGGCCTGTGGGACTGCAGACCCAGTGCAGCCAAACGGTTTGCTTCTCCAAGAGGAGCTGGAGAGTCTGGATCCACGAAAGCTCCCAATTTTCTAGCCATTGGCAGTTAACTAAATGAGTTCAACCAAGTGCCACCATGTAGGGTTGAATTTGGCCCACATGCACCCACCTCTTACAGAATTCTTCACAACTAGTTGACTTTCCATAAAAGCTTTTGCGTGAATGAATGAATGAATGAATAAGCAAAAAGTACACCTGAAGGCCCAGCCCTTGAGACGTGTTTCTGTCGCTGTTAGCAGTGCAGTGAGGCCACCACGTCATCACCAGCAGCAGGAGGAAGAGCAGCCCCAGCTGGGCCCTGTTATCGACAGTCTTTGATCCTGGCTCACAAGTGGCACTCGGGTTTTGCTTAGATGGGAATCATCAGTGTCACCTCCACCTGAATTGTAGAACCAGGCGGTTGATGTCAGGAGGTTTGGAAATTTCCTCTGAGTGTGGAAACTGTATCTTGGTCAGATGTTTCCCCTTCCAGGTCCCCCACAGAGTGTCTTACCAATGGGAGGGTCTTCGTGTTTCAGTGAATGAGTGAAGTCAAAGCTGGTCCTTCATTTGTTCATTCATTCAGTGAATATGGATTGACCATCGCTGTGTGCTGGCAACGGCGTTCCGGGGTAAACAAGAGACTTGCTCAATGCTAACAGCCTGGTCAGATAAGTTGATGTTGAAGAAGTAACTGGGAGTGTGCGGGTTTAGGACAGGGCTGTAGGATCACAAGGGTCGAGGTGTGTGTAACTCAGCTTGGTGGTCAGAAGAGGTCCCTCTGAGGAGGTGCTGTGTAACTGAGAGCTGCAGGTTGAACAGGGATATGCTCAAGTGAACTGTGGCAGCAGGAGGCAGAGGGAGCAGAGTGTGCATAGGTCCTGAGCACAGAGAGAACTAGAGGGTGCCTGGAGCAGAGATGCTCTGGGGAGAAGCGGGATGGGAAAAGGTGGAGAGATGGCCCAGGCCAGATCATGCAGGAAGCCATAGTGAGAGTTTGGACTTCAGCTTGAGTAAGAGAAAGCCACAGAAGGGCTTGAACAGGAAGGGACATGATGGTTTGCATCCTAAAAGATCTTTCCAGCTAAAGTGTGGGGAACTGATGAGATAAGGTCAAGAATGAATGTATGAACTGTGATGAGAGTGAATGTCTATCTTCTGGACAAGAGGTAGGGTGCTAACTAAGACTAGGATATGGTGACAGGTAGGGATCATGCCAGGGACACCTGAAATATTTAACAGGTAGGATCAACATGACTTGGTCGTTGATTGGCTCTGGGGGATGAGGGTGACTGCCTTGAGAAACTGTAAGGAGGTGGTACCGTTTGCTGAGATTGGGAGCATTGGTGAGCCCTGAGTAGCCCTCACTTAGACTACAGTGTCAACGTCTTCCCGCGGCCCTCACTTAGACCACAGTGTCAGTGTCTTCCCTGGAGCTATGCCGCACAGCAGCCCTGGGAGGAAGGGTTAGGAGGAAGGGACTGATTTCGTTTGGAATTTAGCAAAGAAACTAGCAAAACATCTCCAAAGCCCCGGTTGTAATTTCCCATTATCATCAGACCATAAGTGGTCAGAGTCAGGAAATTGAATTTTCAAAGTAGTTAGACCTTAAAAAGAACCAGGCCCTCAATGTTTCTGAGAAAGAAACATGCATTTCCAATCTTTCAGGAACTACTAACTGGAAACCATCCTCCTGCCCTTCCCCAAATAGAAGCAGGATCATCTTTGAGACTAGAACATTCTGAGGAACTGGGAAAAGTTGAGCAAGGAGCCCAGTCAGATGTTTTAAGACGCATACCTGCTCAGTGTTCAAAGAAGCCCATAATGACCGGCAGTCCCTGGATCCTGGGCACAGACCCACGGGACCTGTCCTCGCTGTGGGAAGCGGGTGCAGGCTGAGCCCGCATCCTGCCATATGTACACAGTATGACCTGCTGTGATCGCTGCCATATGAACCACAATATGCCAGTGCAGAGAAAGAAGGCCCCAAGGAAGACAGACTTTTTTTTAAAAGGCCTAATAAAAGGACAGAAACACTGCCCCAGAGTCCTTAAAAGAAAGTTCTGAGGACAGGTGAGACCAAGGAAATAAAATTCTGGTCTTGCCATGATGCCATGTGCAGCAACATGGATGGACCTAGAGATGATCGTATTAAATGGAGTAAGTCAGACGGAGAAAGGCGAATATCATGTGATTTCACTTACATGTGGAATCTAAAAAAGAAAATGGTACAAGTGAACTCATTTACAAACTGGAAATAGATGCACAGACTTAGAAAACAAACTGTGGTTACCAAAGGGAAAAGCATTGGGGAGGAAGGATAAATTAGGAGTTTGGGATTAAGAGATACACACTACTGTATATAAAATAGATAAACAACAAGAACCTCCTGCAGAGCACAGGGAACTATATTCAATATCTTGTAATAACTATAATGGAGAAGAATCTGAAAAAGAATATGTACGCATATGTGCAACTAATCACTTTGCTGTACACATGAAATTGACACCACCTTCTGCATCAACTATACTGCAATCAAAGTCAGTTTTTAAAAAATCATTCTGGTCTTGAAAACAAAGGTGCCACAAAAGCAGAGAGTGTCTCTGAGATGCTGAGGAGGGAGGGAGGGAAGGAACGGTTGCTCTTTCTAAGAAGACAGAAATAGTTAATCTGGTGAAGGAAGCAAGACCGTGTTCTGGTCCTGATGGTCTGTGTCAGTGTCTCTCGGGGCCTTTGACGGTTTTCCGTTGCCTCCTGCATTTGGCATTTTTCTCAATGAGGGAGTCCCTTTTGGTTGGGGAACAAGTCTAGGGCGGTAACTTATCAGAAGTTCCCCCAGAGGTAAGGCAAGGTGCTGAGGGCAGAGCCCCCGCCGTGCCCTGGGCAGTAAATGGCATCCCGCCCACCCTGGGGTTCCACTTCCCGGCCGCTCAGATGGCTTGAATCAAAAAGACAGACTGACCAGTGTGGTTGAGGATGTGGAGAAGCTGGTTATGGGTTTGGAGTACACTGCCTACGGGGGTGGAAAATGCTGCAGCTCTTTTGGAAGACAGTCCGGCAGTTCCAAATAAGGTCACATCCACAATTACCTGGGGTTAGGACTTCAGCACATCTTTTGGGGGGACACAGTTCAACCCCCCCACCATGGGAGTGACAAATAATAAATAAATATACCATCCAACCAACAAAGAAGACACTCTCATCAGTGCTGTAGAGGGATGCAAGTTTCTGTGACGGGAAGTGACAAGAGGACAAGAGAGGCCCATCCCAGCTTCGTCACTGGTGGGCAGGCTGGCCTGGCCTCCCCAAGCCTCAGTGTCCTCATCTAGGAAAGTAAAAGAATGACATTGACTTTGCAGGGTCACAGGGGGATGGAGACGGGGTAAGGTCCTGTCGGCCACCCTTTCCTGCTGGTCACCGGAGCTGGCACTTCTGTGCAGCCAGTCTGCCATTCAGCTTCGCAGAGCTGCTCAGGGGCCCCGCTGGCTGTGAGCGTCCGCGGCTGCCGCCTCTAGCAAATACAGCCTTCCCTGGGAGCTGCAGCCAGCCTGGCCCAGGCCCGCCTCCTCCCCTCCAAAGAAACACCATCTTTCCGGCCTGATGTCACGGAAGACAGCTTGACGGGAACAGGAAGGGAAGGAGATGTCAATGTGCATCATTAAAAAGGGGCTCTGAGCTCCAAAGGCCCTCTGAGCCTCACACCTCTTCTCTGTGAAATGGATTGTGATCCCTTGGAGCCCCTGGGGGAGTGTTGTTCTGTGCGATCCCTCAGCCCTCTGCCAGCCGTCTGTCTTCAGCAGGTTGGAATGGAGCGAAGGACTAGTGATGAAGGCGGGGATGCCTCCTGCTCCTCAGGTGATGGCGAAGGCCCAGGCCCTAACTCACTGCGTGTGGCCAGGCTCCGCTCCCCAGGGTCTGCTGTCACTGTGCCTGCTCAGCCCAGCCCAGCGCCCTGCCTCAGGGCCGGAGGCCAGGCTCCGTGGAATGCCCTTCCTTCTCGTATGGTTTAACTTACTGGTTGCCATGCAGGATGTCCAGCGGCTGCCGTTTACTGTGTGTCACGTGCCTGCTGATCTGCTAAGCACGTCGCAGATACTTCATTTAGTCTTCATAAGAAGTCCTTGAAGTCGACATTTATTTTCTTTATTCCTTTGATTTGATGAAGAAACTGAGGTTCTGGGAGCTGCCCCAGTCACAGAGCTAATAAGAAAGAGCGTCAGGATTTGAACCCAGGTCTAGCTGACCCAGACTCCTTGGGTGTAAACCCCCTGGAACACACCTCCCCCTCCTGTGGCTCCTGTCGCTGCCAGGGCTGATGTCAAGCTGGATCCCGTGGCCCATGCAACTCCCAGCTGGTCTGGCCCCTTCGTCCCACTCCGGCCTCATCACCCCCCACTCTCCCTCTGTCCCTTCCCTCCTTCCAGGGCTTTCATTCTGCCCCTCGCATGAGCCATGCATGTTCCAGGACCCCTTGATCATGCTTCCCTGTGGACTCTTCCCCCAGCCCTTCTCATCACTCTGCCCCCTCATCTGTCACTCAGGTCTCAGTTCAAATATCCCAGAGAGGCCTCCCCTGCACCCTGTCTCATGACCCTCTGTTATCTTCAGAGCACTTTTCCTGTCTGTCGGTTTATCTCCTTCTCTTCCTGCTCCCCACCCTCCGGCAGGTGAGCTCCTTAAGGCTGGATGTCTGTCTGTCTGTGTCGCACCTGCCAAGCCAGCCCACCCAGAACGGTGCCCAGCAGGTACTTGTTAACGCATCTCCTGCCTCTCTCCGCACCACTTCCAGGTTTGCTTAGAAACCTTGGATCAAGCTCTGTGGGAGGGACTACTTGATTCCACCCAGCTACAAGCTGCTCACTTACCTTCCAGGCCATCTTGAGCCCAGAGACACTTGGGAAGAGGAAGTCTCTTAAATGTGCTTCCGGAGGCAGACGCTCAGTTCTAAAGCCACCTTTTCCCATTTGGTCACAACCCCGCATCCCCACAAGGTCCTCAGATGACCCCCGAGGCACACACACATCAGAGGTGTTGGTTACTCCATCTTTCAGTTCTCTTTTGCTGCAGAACCAACAACCCTAAAACAGTGGCTTAAAACAACAACCATTTGTTGCTCGCGATTCTGTGGATCAGGGACGCGGTGAGGCTGGACTTGGCGGTTCTGCTCCACCTGGCATCGGCAGGGGTCTCATGAGCTTGCATTCAGATGGCAGCAGGACTGAAATGCCCAAGGTGGCTTCACCCATGTGTCTGACCCCTGGGTGGGGGCCCCGGGAGCCTGAGACCTCTCTTTCTCCACGTGCCTCTCTCTCCGTGACTGGCATGGGCTCCTCTCTCGTGGTGGTGAATCCCAGGAGTGAGTGTTCCAGTGGCAAACGTGGAAGCTGCAGGTCTCTTAAGACCCAAACTGGGGAGTTATCCAGTGTCACTTCCCTGGGGTTCTATTGGCCAAAACGGGACGGGGACCACCCAGATCCACGGTCAGGGGAAATCATCTCTACCTCTCAAGAGGGTCATGTCACAAAAGAACATGTGGGATGAAAAAAGATTACAGTCATCTTTGGAAACACAATCCTCCACATCCAATTTCTAGATTAGCCTCTTTCAGACCACAGAATTTATCACTCATTTTGCGTGTCCTGCCACTAGGAGGCACTGTGGGCTCCTCCGCCTTCCCTCTGAGGCTTTTCCTGGTGCCTTCAGGCTCCCAGCCCCTGTCCTGGGAAGGCAGAACCAGAAGCTTCTATAGAGCACTCACTCCCAGGGGTTCCCGGGCCTTTGCACGTGCTCTTCTCTTGGGTAATAAACAAGCCTCCCCTCTAGCTGCAGGAAGCTCATGAATATGTTTACCTCTGAATTTCAGAACCGTAATGGATTGGCATTTGTTCCTGACCTCGCAGAAATATTGAACAAACAAGATGTAGGTCTTCAGGGCGACTGCATTCTTTTTGATTTCCTGGGCTGATGACTATTGATTATCTGCTGTGCACTTGGTTAACTTCCTTTTGACAGGCTCTCTCCTTCCGAACAGTTCCTGGGAAGGGCTTGGTTTTGTTACTTTTTCCCGGGACTGAGGCGCTACATATTCTAAACCACCTGAGCATTCAACGGAGAATTCATTCCACGTCCCCTTTTTTGGCAGCTGATTTACCAGTGACCCCTCCCAGAGGGAAGTGACAGGCAAGCGTCTCGCAGGAAGTTTACTTACTCATCCTTAAGAGACGTGGCAAGGATGCTAGTGATGGAGTGTGAATCATCCCTCCTTTGCTGATGCTAATTGCAGGGTACCTGGGGTTAATGATAACTCTGCAGTAACAGGTAACATGTGGTTTGTGCCAGGCTCACTGCTAAGTGTTCGACAAGCTTGATCTCATTAATTCCCCCCAACAAACCCACGAGGTAGTCCCTGATACCATCCCCAGGGTTGTAGATGTCCAAGGGGTGAGCTCTAGAATATGGGACGGCTTTGAGGCATCAGAGCCAAATATGTTCTTTTGAGCCAGACGTGTTCCCTCTTTAGGGCTTTTGAACCTGATGTTGCCTCTGCCTCGAAGCACTAGCCTGATCTCTGCTCTTTGCACGGTTCCTCCATCTCATCCTTCAGGTCTCTGCTCAGATGTCACACCTTCAGAGAGACATGTCCCTCCCCAGCCTCCCTCCCCTTACAACGCCCTGTTTTATGTTATTCCTAACACATCTCTCTAAACGGCAGATACCTCTCCTGTTTGGAGGCTTACAGCATCTCTCCTCCACTCTGGAATACATGAGGGGCTAGTTGGTGGGTTCATTCATTTCTTCATTAGCTCGAAATCTTATCTGTTGAAGGAACGGATGAACCCATGTCCTCCCACTCACTGCCTGCGTGACCTTGGCAAGTTGCTGAACTTGTCAGAGCCTCAGGTGTCCCCATCTGTCAAATGGGGATCATCATTAGAAACCTGCCTCACAGGCTTGGTGCGAGAATGAAGCGAGATACAATAAATAAAATGTCTTAAGTCTGTCTTGGGACACAGGCATTTAGCAATTGAAGCAGAGTGCTTTTCCAGATGCTAAGGCTACACGAGCAGAATGAGATGTTCAAACACAGAGGACGTAGCACAGCACCGGGTACACTGTGAGCACTGACAGGTGACTGTCGTGCAAGAGTTTCCTTCTGACCTTTTAGGGACAGTGACAGATGATCAGCAGCCAGGAGTGGATTGAATCTTGAACTCTACTATTGACTGGGGTAGAAACAGATAAACCTTTAAAGTTCAGAAGTAATCTTCATCTTGACTTAGAAACAGAGAAGAAGAGAAAAGCTCAGAGGATTCGAGGTTCTGGAAAAGCAGAAGCTCTCCTGCAAGGCCTGCAGTGAAGGTAGAAGAGCCCAGAAGACTGGGCAGGGTGGGCTGAAGGAGCCCGAGAGTAAATAACGTGCATTAAAAGGCATAAACCCTCAGTTTCAAGTGCTAAGAAATCATACCCTCATTTTAGAGACTTTCCAACTCCTAGATTTTAAAATGCATCATTGTGTTTTCTCAGCACAGGGTCAACTTCAGAAGAGAATGTTTACAGCTATCAACATCTGTGCCTAGGCAGCCTTTACAAGTGCGGGATCTGAATGCAAACTGAACAGCTGTAAATTGGCCTAATTTATAACAGTGTATGAAGATGCTGGAAACTGGGGGGGGGGGGTGCAAACGGGAGGTGGGCTCCTCAGTCAGGTTGGATGGTAATGCCGAGGCCGTTCGTTCCCCCAGTAATCATTTATACCCTTAAAACCTGTCAAGAGAGCCAGTGAGAATCTTTTTTGAGCCTCAATTTCCTCACCCGCAGAATAAGAATAAAACAGCCCCACTTGCCAGGGTCCTGAGAATTAACGAGAAAATAATGCATAAAAAACGCTTTGCACAGTCCCTAGAGGAGCTCAATAATGTAAGCTATTGTTATTTTTTTTAATTAATATGAATTCAATCCCCAGTAATACAAATCTTCAATAATTTTAGTTCACATGTGAGCAGAGTTCCTGGAGCCGGAGCCCTGCTGGTGCCTTCCCGCCCGGGGTTCTGTGTCTGGACAGGTCCCTTCACCTCCCCGAACCTCGGTGTCCTCATCTGTAAAGGGGATTTAAGAATGAAACCAGCTACGCAGACCTCTTGTACAGAGTTGCAACTGTCTGGCATACACAAAGAACGCTCTATATGCATTTGCCATTGTTAGCATCAAAATGATTATTTCAGTTGGAACCTGGAGTTGTTTACAGTGCGGAGAATGAGACTTCCACCCTCTTTAGACAAATACATTTACCCAAGGTGAGCGGCTGCTTATTCATGGTTCTTAGCGGCCCATTGAGACACGGCTCCCCCGCAAACTTGGACCACAGTGAAAGTGTGTTCTTTCCTCCAAGTAATTGAAGAGGCTTGTAAAAGCAATAATAAATGTACCTAGGTTTCTATGGGGACAATTATCTAATTAGGTCTTTCCTTTAATCAGAGGAGTCCAAATTTAGGAACTCTGTGTGTCTTTCCTGATTAAGGGCATTTGCGGTTTCCCTGAGTTGCTGGAGGAACCCCAGGGTGGAGGCATTTCCCCCAACATCGTCGCAAATGTGTTCATTACAGATGTCAGCAGAAGGCAGGGTAGCATCTTCAGAAGGGCCAGTTTTTCCTGACAGCCCTGATAACCCTCTTCCCTCTGGCAGTCCCAGCAGAGAGAGGCAACACCGATGACTTGGTTCTCACTTTCCTTGATGGCGGCTTCTCAAAGGACTTGGGAAGGATGCCCACTGGAGCCAGCACGAAAAAGGAAAAATCGTTGCCCTTACGGTAGCTGGCCTTGAAATGTGCAGCGTAGCCCCAGCTCAGATGGGCTGTAACATGTCAGAATGTGACGAGGCTGATATTTGGAGTTTGGTATTGAACACGGCCCCTGCAAAATGCCATTTCCAGCACCTAACACCTGTCTGGGGAAAGATCAGAACATTTAGTTTTAATCTTAAAGGTCATGCAGGAATTCATCCTAATAATGGAGCCCCCAGCCAGGCGGAGGGGGAGGCCAGGGAAATCTCACCAGCAGGAGCTCCTTTGTCAGCCCAAGCCCCTGCAAAGAGGAAGAGCCCATGTGCAGAGAACTGATAAAGACCCACTGGTTTCTTCAAGGTGACCTTGAGAGTGTGGCTGGACCTCTTTCCGCCTAGAACATCCCTTCTGCAAAAACCAGACCCTAGGCATGGATGCCTGCATTCATGCATTTATTAAACAAAAATTTATCTGCCTGCCAGGGTCCTGAGCTACACCCTGGAGATAAGACATGAAAGGCACATTCTTTGCCCTTGAGGCGAAAGCTGCCAAGCCAAGGAAACAGACAAATGCTAAGAAATGACCCCACTGCTATCAATCTGAATATAATAGGAAAACACCATGGCTTGCCTAAAGAAATCAGGGAAGGCTTCATGTAGGAGGTGGGCCTGAGCTGAGTCCTGGCTTAGGGGTAGGTGTTTTCTGGCAAGTAGGCATGGGGAGAAGTTCCTGGCAGAGAGAAAAGCCCAGAAGCATGAGAGCATAGCCTGGTGGGGAGTGTAATAGGGCTGGAGGGGCATGAGGCTGAGTCTGATACCAGGGGAGGGTGTGATACATTAGGATCTTAAGGACCAAACTAGAGTTGGGTAGAGACCATGCCCAAAGGTGGGTCCTCACCTGTGGATACCAGGGGACCCCTCAGGCGGGCTTACCAGTCAGGGTTCAATTCGAGAAACAGAACTAGTAGGAGATATATGTTAAGAGATTTATCAAAAGGCGATACATTTATTGCAAGGCAAGTCTGAAATCTGAAGGGCAGGCTGGAATTCTTGAGTATAGGGTGAATCTGTAGCCATAGCAGAATTTCCTCTTCATCAAGGAAGCCTTAGCTCTGCTCTTAAAGCCTTTCAACTGAACAAATCAGACCCACCCAGATTATCTAAAATAATTTCCCTTACTTAAAGTCAACTGATTATGAACTGTCATCACGTCTAAAAAATAACCATCACAGCAACACCTGGGTGAGTGTTTGATTGCACAACTGGAGACGGGAGACTAGCCAAGTTGACGCATAACACTGAGCGTCACAGAAGGGCACCGGGGAGGCACACGCTCCCTGCAGCACCTCCTCCTCTCTCCCTGGATTAAAGGTGAGGCACAACCAGCAGCACCCAGTCACTCAGGTGCCTGCTCCTGCACCAGAGAAAGCTGCAGATTAAAGAAGGGTGAGTCTGGGACTGGCGGGAAGACATGCAGGTGCTGTGCTGGAGTGATACCACCAAGCCCAAGGGCAGTGTCTCCAGGTAACTAATAACACATGGTTCTCAAAGTCCAGTACATCTTGATTTCAAGCCTAGCTTGACTACTTACATTTTTTTTTTTAAATCTATATGTTAGGGGGTTACGATGCAAACATTAGTCAAGCTTCTAGAGAGTGCTTAACAAGAGGCGATGGTCGTTAACTAATACTCATCTGGCTGCAAGGAACAGGGACCAATGCAAGCGAAATTAAGTAGAAGAGGAATACACAGGAGGAATACTGGTATGTCTCATGGAGGCCAAGAAAAGTTGACAGCCAAGCCTCAGGAACACCGGGAAGCAGGGCAGCCTCCTAATGGGACTTTTCAACCTTCCCTTGAGAACTCTGTGTTTGACCAAACTCAGCACTCAACAGGCACCAGGCTCAGTGCCTCTCAGTTTGAATTCTTGAGAGAAAGAACCTCATTGGACGGCTTGGGTCGGATGTTCAGCCAGGAGCCAATCAGCTATGGCTTGAGGGAGGTGTCACAGAGAACAAATATGGCTGCTGGGTCTTGCCCTGTGGACGCAGGGACCCCCTCAGAAGAGGAGGGTTCTTCTGGCATTGTAGATGGTTGCCACATCTCCCTGGTGACTTTCCTGCCTTGACCTTGACCAACACCTTCTCATCTTTTCTCCATCAGCCCTACCGCAGACCTTATAGTCAACTCTGTCTCTACAGCCCAGGACAAATGATTTTACCTAATCTAAGCCTCATTCTCCTCGTCTCTAAAGTGAAGACGAAAATAATACCTCTCTTATGGAAGTGTTGTGACGATTTAATAACATACATTGAGCTCGTAGCTCTTAAAGGGGTTGTTATTGCTTTCTTTGTTGTTGTTATTTAACTGTTACTAGTGTAGTAGTGGCATTGCTTCTTGCTGCCTAGCTGAGCTTAGGAAAAAATAATAGTAGCATAGGGCACTGTAACGAGGCAGAGGGCATAGGATCTAAAGCCAGCTGTATCTGGACTGAAGCCTCACTGTGTCTATGCAACACATTACCCAACATTTCTGAATTTATTTCTTCATTTGCAAAATGAGAGTAGTAATAATGACCTTGCAGGATCCATATCCCTAGGCAGAGTGTGCTTTGGGAAAAATGCCTAGTGTATAGTAGGTGCTCAATAAAAGGGAATTCTTATCATTGTTATAATTATAATTTTTCTTTTTAAACCACTTACCTCGCTAAACAAGTTCCCACATACGTGACTCCTCGACTCCATCTCCCAACAGTCTAAATCTGATGTCCTTTCTAAATCTGACGTCATTCGTGTCTTGGGCACCTGCAGTACTGGCTGATAATTACTAACAATTCTGGCTCATATGCCTTTTCCCATTGGTGATTCTATAGTGAATGTTTTCTCAGCTGGGCAGTGCTGTCATTGGCTTCAAGGACATCTATAGTTTGGGGAATGGCAGTGTGATTTTTGCATATGGCATTGAAATGATCTGTTCTTCACTGGAATTGGAGTTCATTTGGGGCACACACTTCCTCAATCACATGTCCTCTGGGAGCACAGAGCTGAATGCCCACACTGGGCCAAACCAGGCATGGTGAATTGGCACCTTGAATAGATTGCAAGAAAATTTAGCTCAGATAAGGAGCCGCTGTAAGCACATTTCATTTTCATCTGCCATTTACTGAAAAAGGCCACTTCCCCGCATCTAAATAACCTGATGTCTGTCTTTAAAATGCGCTCACTCGCTCTCTTTCCTGACTCACTAAATCAGGGTAGAGAAAAAAAAAAAAAAACCACCTGTGTATACAGCGGTGCCTGAACAATTTGCACACCCTATAATTCTCACATAACCCTGGCACTCCCCTGCGCTCCTGCAAGATGGTTAATAGAAGGATGTTGTGCTGACATCTCATATTGTAACGATGTTGTTAGTCCATGGAAATACACCACGGTGCGTTTTCTATTAAACAGTGAAGTGTCATTAGTGCTGCAAAATTACCATTTCTGAGCTAACGCACGATGTACATTTAGGGATAAGAGTCAACATTTGGAATCATGTTCTTCTGCTTGTTAATTTCTGGACTCTTGACTCCAGCATCTCTGGATTTAGACTGAATTAGGCCTGCTTTGCGGACGTCCTTCAACATGGTATGTTTGGTCCCCTTCCCTGAAGGCAGTATTGCCCAGTGGTTAAACTCACAGGCTTGGAGCTCTGATTCTCTGGGTTCCGTCCTACTGTGTCCACTCTCTGTCCGTGGACCTTCACATGTGTTAATATTAATATGCATATTAACACATATGTTGTCGTTGGCTGGTACTAAGGGATGTTTAAGGAATTTACGTATTCTGACTTTTGTAATCCCGAGATTTACAGCACTATGAGTAAGTGTTTTTCTTATCATTTCCATATTGTAAGTAGAAAACCAAGGCTTAGCTGTATCCAAAGTCAGGATACAGCCTAGCGTGCGAACCAGGGGTCTTGCCTCTGGAATCCTTGTTCTTACCTGGTGTGTTTGACTTAATCTCTTTGGGTGTCATCTTCCCACCCATAAAATGACAGGGGTGCTAATATCTGCTTCTAGGATTGTTGTAATGATTAAATGTGTTGTTTTGTTTTTTGTTTTTATTTATTTTTTATTGAAGTATAGCTGGTTTACAATGTTGTGTTAATTTCTGGTGTACAGCATAGTGATTCAGTTACACACACATGTATATTCCTTTCCATGTTTTTTTTCATTATACACTATTACAAGGTATTGACTATCATTCCCTGTGCTATATAGTAGGACCTTGCTGTTTATCTATTTTATATATAGTAGTTTGCATCTGCTAATCTCAAACTCCTAACTTATCGCTCGATCCCTCTCTTTGCCCCCTGGTAACCACGAGTTTGTTTTCTATGTCTGTGAATCTGTTTCTGTTTTGTAAATAAGTTCATTTGTCTCATTTTTTTAAAGAGTCTACATATAAGTGATATCATATGATATTTTTTGTTCTCTTTCTGGCTTACCTCGCTTAGTAGGACAATCTCCAGTTCCATCCATGTTGCTGCAGATGGCATTATTTTAATCTTTTTTATGGCAGAGCAATATTCCATTGTATATATACACCACTTCTTCTTTATCTCAATTAAATGTTTTGAGTCAATTCATGTGAAGTACTTAGGACTTGGAATGTGAGTGCTGTTAATATTGGCTGTTCTGCAATTAACAGCTACTTCGTAGGGCCTCTGCCCTGAACTCCACGAGTGCTCGGGGGCCTTTCACTGAGGGTCCTAGATGGGTCCATACACCCCCTGGAATTATGCCTCCCCACAACCCTGCTGACTGGCATCATTCTGGATGGCTCAGAGAGGATAGAGGCTGGAGGGAGGAAGGACAGTCAGGAATGCACAGTAGCCCAGGGAAGAGATGGTGAGACCTGGCCTGGACAGTGGACACGGGAAACATAAGGGGAATGAATTCAATGGAAGCATCATTATCAATGATTGTGTTTTTGAAGGATCAGCCAGACTGAGAACCACTTCTCAGTGGCCCCAGAAGAAAACCACGCCGGTCAGCAGTGAGAGGTAGGACCCACTCCATCATTTGCCGGACCGTGCAAAACGAAAACACAGGACCTTTGTTCAAAAAGTATTCAGAATTTCAAGGTGGCAACAGCAGAGTGTTAAACTAAGTACGAAGCACTTCTGAGCGTGGGGTCCCATGCACAGGTCACATGCTCTGTGTCACAGTCCTACCCCTACCCCAATGCCAGGAACTAGAAATGGGCCAGCAGTGGCTCCCAGACCTCCAATCTCATCAGCTCATCTGCTTGGTTTGCCTCAGATTTCTCCTGCCAGGAGCACAGACGAAAGACAAGTAGGTGGCAGGAGGATAAAGGTGGCTTGGACTCCGGCAGGAGTCGGGCACGGAAGAGAAATATTTAGCGCAGTGGATTGTGATTAACCACAGATACTAAGGGGTGCTCCAGGGAAGCCGGGATGGATAAACTGAATTCTTGGAGTGGCAGCTCCCAGAATCAGGAGCAGTCTCCGGCCAAGAAGACTAATGCAGCAGAAATGCTTGTAAGGTTTTCTTTCCCCTACATCAGGCTGTTAGAGTGATGAGGCATGAGTTGCAGTCACTTGTCCACATGAATAAAAGATGCACGGAAACCCAGTGCACCTGAGCGCACCAGGCACTGACGGCCCCGTGAAAGCAGGCCACGCAGAGGCCTGGCCGCCACGAGCCTGCTGCTGCCAGCTCACCTCTTTTGGCTTTTCTTCCACAACTGCATCATCTTTAAGATGCTTGAGCACATCAAGCCTCAGAAGGGCAGCCGCGTTATCTGAGGCGTGGGGACGGACACCTCTGCCCAGCACATCCAGTGCCTGAGATGCCGCGGTCAGCATACCCTGGGTTTACACGTGCCGTCATCTACCAAGAGGGTTTCCGATGGTAACTTCCTGCAGTGCCTTCACGGGAGCACTCGGCTAGATTATCTGGCTCTTTTCCAGCAGAGTCCTGAAGGGACGGGACACCGACAGGTTAGTTTTGATGTGGGGAGGAGAGTCGTACGGGTTCATTTGTTCATTCTCTCATCTTCCAAGAGGCACGCCGACCAAAGCTGAGGGCCTTCAGGGCAGGAGAAAGCCAGGAGGGCTCCCCAGAGCAAACCCTGTCCACTCACTATTTAGAACCAGAAGCACCTCCGAGGTATGGAAGGACCTGAAACAGACCAAACCCACCCCATTCCGGTCAGCTGGTAAGCACAGCCCGACTCCTTCCCAGGCCTCCCTTCCTCCCCTGCCCTACACACACCTTGCTTCAGAGACACATGAAAACAGCTGCTGTTTTCCAGCCCAGAGACTTTGCCACTGCTGTTCGTTCCACGTGGACCACCGTCTGGAAGCACTTCCACCTCGCAAGACAGCCCAGTCCTTCCAGGTCCATCCCAAACCCCGTGATGCTCTGCACCGCATTCCCTGTGCCCCATGGTCACCTCGTGTTCGTGTCCTTAGAACTAAACCCTCAGAGCCTCTCTCGCTGCCCGTGGCATGTTCCCCTCCTCCCCTGTGATTTGTTTTCTTGTCTTGTCCCCAATCTTTCTCTGAGGGTGGTGGTCCTATCCTCTTCATCTTTCCTTAGTCCTAAAGTCTGGCCAGTATCTGGTGCACAGTAAATCTGTTTGTGTAATTGAAGGATGTCCCCTGGCTGAAAAGTGCTCCAGGTACCCAATAGACGGCACCTTCCCCTACCACCTCTCGAAGGGTTCTTTTATTTGTTTCCATTCTTGGTGGAATATGGTTTCCTACAACTGAGTCACGCCACATCTTGGTGTTTGCATTTCTGCATTTCCCGCCCCGCAGTGGAATATGGAATGAGGGGGCTTTTCCCACTTTTTTGTTATTGCAATGTAATTCACATCCCAAAAAACTCGCTGTGTCAAAGTGTACGATTCGGTGGTTTTCAGTCTGTTCACAAGGTTGTGCTACCACCACTACTGTCTGATACCAGGACATCTTCAGCACCTTAAAAAGTGAGGGCTCACTAGTTCACGTTAAGTGAACGACAGTTCGTTGGCTTGGAAATCGTTGATGTCATTGTCCAAGTCCCTCCAGCCGGGGGAGCCTGCCTCCCCGGCCAGTTTTCCTAGAGCTGGAAGGACCCACCAGCCTCTGACCCGCCAGCTTCTGGGGGAGGCGGGTGACATCTCACCTGTCCTGCTCCCTCAGCTTCTGAGTCTCATCCTGTCCTATTCCACCTCCGTTTCCTTTCTCCTACGGTGTGCTTAACGGAGCACCCAGCAGCCAAGACACCCTTGAGATGCATCTAACTCGTCACAAGCCACCCCTCTTTGAACTCCGTCCCCTCACCGTGCATCTGTTAGGACAGCCTTGCTCCTGGCAAGGTGTATTAAGATTACACTGCCCGGGAACCAGAGCTCGCGCTGTGATGTTGGGGAGCCTCACGAAGGACCAGAGGGTGGGGGCATCTTCCTGCCGGCGGGGAGGCCAGGTGAGTGGTGTTGGTCGGGGCTGTGCTGGGAAGACGGCATGGGTGACACTTCGGCATCAGAAACCACTCAGCTTGCTCCTTTTTCTGTCCCAAAACGTCAGTCTGGGCCTCATCCTCAGACCCCTCTTTCCAAGCCTGTTAGCGTGTTGATGCTACCCTTTAGAACGTCCCTCCTCTGTTCTCTTGCACTAAGGGACCAACATGCTCTGCCCGTCAGCACCCGCCTGATTTCCAGACCCCGTGTCTCAGGACCCGGTGGAGGAATGCCACCCTGTTCGCTGGACACGCCTTCTGTCTCCCTGTCATCTCCTTCCTCTGGGCCAGACAGCTCCCAGTAACCCAGCACTGAAAACGCCCGGGGCCCCAGGAGGACGTGAGTGTGGGCTCGGTCCGCAGGACGCGGAAGCAGGACGTGCTGCGGCGGCTCCGGGCCCCGGGCGGGCTTTCCGCACAACCCAGCCCCCGGGCCCGCGCGAACATGATCCCGTGCGTGGCCGCGGGGTCCCTGTTGCTGCTCTGTGATCTGCAGCGTCGGGGTGGGGCTCGCCTTAGCAGACGAGCAGCCGCACTGGCCCCTGCGACCTCCGTCAGTGCTGCGGGGACTGCCAAACGCCTCTGGGGCCCCTTTGATGTTACTCCCGGTTCTCATCTCCAAACACCCTTCCTCACCCCCGCCCGCCCCCAAAGCACAGGGCTGCCCTTGGCTGTCGGAGTTGGTTAAAAAGATGGTAATCCAGCCACTCATTCATTCATGCATTTATTCAGTGATTGTTTATTAAGAACCTACTGTGTGTCAGATACCGTGCTGGGCATTAAGGAAATGAACGTGCATGAGATACCATCCCTCCTGGGAAGACTGTCACAGCCCAGCAGGCAGGGAGACAAGAGAATCAGTGACAACAGGGGTGGAGGGGCTCTGTGGCCATCTCCAGGGTGCAGTGGGAGCACCGAGGGTCCTTTACTTCAATCTGGAGGTCAGGGTGTCTCCAGAAGCAGAGGAACCTTGGGTAGCATCCTGAAGAGCTGGTGAGTGCAGAAAATGGGAAGGGTGTTCCAGGTACAGGGAACAGCATGTGCAAAGGCACAGAGGCAGGGAGAGCAGTGGGCGTTTGAGGATGTGCACATGGGACATGGTGGGTGGGCCGGTGCTGGGAAAGCAGCAAGGGTGCTGAGGGTGAGGCCAGCCGGGCTGTGTGCTGTGTTCAGGCAGTGCAGCTATGGATGGTTTTCTGCAGGAGGGTGACGGAGATGGACGCCTTTCCGCAGTGACAGGGACAAGGTGAGGCCGGAGGCAGGGGCCTCCAGGAGACTATTGTAGGACCAAGAAACAATGAAGGCAGCACATCAGGCCTCCTCCACTGATAGGGTCTCTGGGGTTGCCTGGCTTTGTTGGACAGAGGAGGGGGGGGTTTGAAGGAGTCCCAGGCACCCCAGCATCCTCCCACTTTACTTTGAGGAGATGTTAATCACATTGAGAGCATTTCCTGAGGCTTCATGGCTGACCTCCGCGCCCCCCTACCCCAGGCTGGGGATTGGGAATCTGGAGCCAGACTAGCTGGGTTCAAACCCAGCTCTCCTACCTACTAGCTGTGTGACCTCAGACAAATTACTTAACCTCTCTCTGCATCTGTTCACATGGTGGTAATACGGGGACGAGGACAGGGAGTGTATCTAGTCACAGGGTGTGAGGATGACATGAGTGTGTCTGTATGTAAATGCACATAGTACCTGGCACAGAGTGCTCAGTAACGATCCGCTTCTGTTACTGCAGTGGGGCCTCCCTTACTTTCTCTGGCTTAAGACAGATCAGAACAGGGCCCAGTTTATATTTGAGGCCAATGAGAACTTAGGGTAGAAGGGAGGACTGCACACCTCCGGGCAGTGCCCGCTGGGAGGGGATCTCTCTTTAGGAAACATGTCTTCTCATCTCAGGCTGCCCCCTCCCCTGTCAGTGCCCTGTGAACCCACATAGCCTGCAGCCTCCACTTGAGGAAATTAAAAACTGGATTGGTTTTTTCAGCATAATCAAAAGTAATACCGCAGGACCTGACCTTCTGTTCGCGAGCAGTTATGTAAGTGACATTTGCTGAAGTCTCACCTTGAGCCTCTCCTCTCCCGGCTCCTGAGGATGCAGGCTGGTGTGCAGGTGGCTCCCCCAGTTCACCCCCCCAAGAGAATTTTCTAGGTGCCCTGTTGTAATTGTAGCCATCAGGGGTCAGCCAAGGGGTCACCCACTTCATGGAAAGCCCGACAGGGATTTCTGGCTTTAATCTAAACCAGACACAGTTAGGAACCAAAGAGATGTGGCAATCTCTAAAAATTCCCATGACATCCAAAGTGATGCGCTATCGCTGGAGTGTCTGCTACCAGAATCAGCCACTGCCATCCATAAACTGTCAAAAGGCAGTAGATCTCTGGACTTGGAGCCTTCCAAGGCTGTGGGCCTTTACCTCCCTGAGCCTTACCTGCCAAATGGGTACAGCCAGTGGTGTGCTGGTGAGTGTTTTAATAAGCAGCTCTCTCCAGGGTGGTTGTGGCATTCATCAGTTTCCATGGGATAAATACTTCAGCTACTAATGTGACGCCCCTGGTGGCAGAGCTGGGCAGGGATGCACACAGTCAGCTCTGAGGCGCCCAGGAAGCCAGCTCCAGCACACACTGGGTAACACAGCACCTGCGTGTCAGGCCGTAAGCACTACACAAGAGGCAGCCCACGCAAGCAGGCATTACACGCTGAGCGGTGTGCAAATGGACCCCCTGGAGGGCAGGAGCACAGGTCTTACAGCCGGTGGGAAGGGCCAAAAGTCCAGCTGCAATGTTTTCTACTATGTGCAAAGCACGTAGCAGGTGCTCACTGCGCTCTTGGAGATTGATTCAAAAGTCTTGTATATTTTGGATTCACAAATTTGCTTTTGTCTCTGCAGTTGATTTTCAAGCTCTGGCTTCATGGCCACCTCGAAATGTTTGCTCTCGACCATGCATCAGACCCTCTAGAATGTACCCGTTATACACCCGGCTCATCTCCCTCCCCCTTCTCCCTCCCATCTGGTTCCCGTCTACCCCTCTGCCTTCTCCTGCCAAAAGCCTCATGCTCATTCTGTGCCAGCCTCTGGCCTCCCCGCCATTCCTGTGACGAGTCCAACATTCTCCTCCCACAGGGCCTTTGCACATGCTGTCTGCACCTCTCCTCATTCTCCCGCACTCCGGTCTCTGCTCAGATGTCACCTTTCACAAAGCCTTGGCTGGCATAGGTCCCCGTCTCTCTCACTCCATTCTTCATCCCCCCGGCCTGCTTTCTGGTTCTTTCTGTCTTGTATATTATGTTTGCTTGTTTGTTGCTTGCCCTTCCCTGCTCCCTCCACTAGCGGTGAGCTCCTTATGGAAGGAGACTCATCCCCTTATCTGTTGCCCCACTTCTCCTCTGTTCCCATCTGTACTTTGTCCTCCGACCAGAAATACCAAATCAGCACTTTCCAGCCTCCGTTTTCTGGTTCTGGCCCCCTCTCTCCCTCAGGGCTCTGTCATCCCATGACAAGTCTCAGGGTGTCGTCCCCGCACAGATGCACCGTGCGCCTCCATCCAGGATGGCGCTGACCTGTGCAGGAGCCTCCCAGGCACCCTCTCCCCACCTGAGCCTGGCCTTTCCCCAGGCAGGGCTCAGCCCCTCTGCGCTGTAGACTCAAGGCCCACGTCTTAGTGAGGCCATGTGTCCCTCTCCTGTGTTCAGATCGGCCACGACAACCACATGTCCACCTGCCCACCTGGATGTGAGCCCCACGGGTGCAGGGACCTCGTCCTGTCCAGCTCTGATTCCCAGCCCCTAGAACAGAGCTGGCACCTCGTGAGGGATACTGGGGGAGCTGGCCGTTCCTCCAGCAGCCCAGAGTCTGCTGGAGAGCTCTGGGCTGCACTTCTGTTGCAAAGGAGCACAAAAGAGCTCGATTCGGCTTAGCTCCGTGGGTTGCCATGTTTTGGAAGATACCCGTCCCACCGTCAGCAAGCGTGACACCAGGAAAGTCTGCTCACTGGGGGCTTCTTCAGAGAACTGCCTTGTGCGTCATATGAACAGTCCTCACCCCTTGTAACCTGAAGGAGTGAGACACGGGGGATGAATTTAAGGAAGACACAGACTTGATAGAAGGAAAAAAGAGGCTTGAACAGATGGCGTGACCTGCCCCTTTGTCCCCAGCACGTCTGCAGCAAAGGGAAGCGAGACTTCAGCAGTGACGCAGCTCCCAGACCCACTGTGTGTGGAGATAATGGCATTAGGGGTTTTAAGCACTGTAAATCAAGCTCTGTGGACTTATCAGTTGGCGGCCACTTGAGTAACGTACGTGAAGGTAGAAAGGGAGAGGGCGGTGCTGTTCTTAATTTACCTCTGTTTTGTCCAAGAAGTGCTAACAGGAGAACAGCGCAGTGGGTCCTTGAATCCATGCCGAGGGAGGGGAGTCTACAAAACTGGATCGATGTGAGAGGATTAGAAGGTATGTTGGAACCAAGAATGTTAATGGACTAAATGAAGACAGAGTGCCGAGTGTGCAATGCCTCAGATCAAGAAAAATGGGCAGTGTTGCTACCTAAGCCTTTTTTATTTTGTTCTACAAACAGAAGTTCTATAGCTTCAAGACAAAGAATGGCTGCCCTGGAGTCAGGAAGACCTGGTTGGAAAGTCTGGTTCCACCTTCTGCTAAATTAGTGGATCCCAGGAAAGTTACCCCTCCAAGCCTCGGTTTCCTCATCTGCAAAATGGTCATCCTCACAGGCCTACTTCACTGGGTTGTTGTGAAGATTCAATAAGATAATCCTTAGTTCTGTTCCTGAGCCAACACTCAAAAGATGCTAGCTCTCATGGTTTATTTATCAAATACTAATATGGTGCTCACAATGTGCCTGGGACCTGTCTAGGTGCTTGAAAGGCATCAATTCAGTTTCTGTTCACTGTCCACCAGGAAGGAGGGACTGTTATTTCCCTCACTTCACAGGTGAGGACACTGAAGCACAGAGAGGTTAAGAAAACTGTCTGAGTCACACAGCTTGGTAGTACAGGATGCAGGATTCAAACCCGTGAGTGTAAGCTCTGTCTCTGTGCTCTGCTCTGCTGCCTTTCACACACATTGGATCACCTGCTCCATGCTTGGCCCTGTGGGAAGGCACCAGAGCTGATGGAAAAGGAGTAGAAAGCACAGTCCTGTCTTTAGACTCTCATTAGAGAGCTCACTGTCTCGTGAAGTCTTTTGCTTATAACACAGAAAATAACTAAGTAGTGTGGCAGCCAGGCCACTTTGGAAAGTCCATCGGCAAACGTCCTCCTCTCCATACAGAAATCAGTAGTGCCAGGAGGTAAGCTTTGCTTTCTTTTTCAAGGTTAGATGAACAGAGGTGCAGAAAGAAACACTCATTATTTTAAACCTCTGACATTGATGGGACTGTTTGTTACCACAGTGTAACCTATCCTAACCTGTCTGCTACACCCTCTTTATACGGCTTTACATCTAATTCATGCAATACGTGTTGGGAGTAGATGTGCAACGAATACTCTTTAGGTGGAGATGAACTCCGTCCACCAAATTGCTTGAGGGCTGCAGAAGCTGAAATGGGTATTTCGTGTCTTCCGCCCAGAAAGGCTTCCTTTGAGACACCTGTGGGAATGACTGTTTTGCTTTGCTTTGATGTTCGCCAATTTTTAAAGCTTTCATTAGCTCTGATAAATTATTCAAAAAGGAGTAACCCCCGAAACCTCTTTGGAATATTGACATGGTCCAGCAGTAAATGAAAGGAGAAGTACCTCCAGGTCCGAAGCTAACTTTCATATAATTTGTAGAGGACCCAGTCAAGTTGTTAAAATGGTCAGAAATGGGGCCTGGCCAGAGCAACGCTGCAGAGGGGAAATGTTATGATCTCCCAGACCATTAACTTAATCCGATCAAGTCAATGTCAAGACAACAAGACTTCTCATGACATGGGTGGGGCTCAGGATATAATTACAAAGGGAATTTGACTTTTATCCGGAAGCCCCTTAAGAACATTTTTTTTTTGAAAAGTAGGCTTTAACTAAATAAAACAATTTAATGTACAATTTAGTTTCGTTTCTGGAATCTTGCGCGATATCTTACAGGAAGCCTCCGAGACCCTAATCAGAGTTCCTTTCCCTGACTTCCTTTGCATGTCTTCATGCAACTAATAAAACAGCGCCAGGTAGTAGATGTCCCCAAAGGCCATAGTGAAGTTGTAAGCATCTGACATGTTTCCTCTACTGAAACATGGAGACACTGTCAGAATATCTATGTACCTGGAGAACTAGTGTCTTGGGACCTCAAGCTGGAGTATAAATAGCTTCTAAAAGACTTGGCTGTGTTGGAGGTGGGATGGCAGTTCTGTGATGAGCCACACAGAAAGACAGCAGGGATTTAGGGGGCCCCGGAATCCCAGCCAGGACATACCCCAGTCTGCATGGCAGGTCTCAAGGTTTTTATCACCTCGAAACCAAGAGCTGCCTATGACCCAGCACTGCCACTCCTGGGTATACATCCAAGAGAAGTGAGACCCTCTGTCCAGAGAAACATGAACGATCACAGCAGCTTTATGTTCACAGGAGCCAAAAGGCGGAAACTCAAATGTCCATCCAGTGATGAGTGGGGAAACCCAATGTGGTCTGTCCATACGGTGGAATATTTTTCAGGCTTAAAAAGGAGTGAGGTCATGACGCATGCTATAACATGGATGAACCTTGAAAACATGATGCTAAGTGAAAGAAGGAAGTCAAAAGACTAATATGATATGATTTTATTCATCTGAGATGCCCAGAATAGGCAAATCCATTGAGACAGAAAGCAGATTGGTGGCTGCAGGGGCAGTGGGGGCCGGGGGGAGGGAAACAGAAAGTGACAGCTGAGGGGTGGGGCTCGCCTTTCCAGTGGTGAGAACATGATGGAGTTAGATGGTGCTGATGGTTGTACAGCTTTGTGACTATACTAAAAGCCGCTGAATTGTATACTTTTAATAGGTGAATTTTATGGTATATGAATTATATCTCAGAAAAGAAAAGAAAAGGGAAAGACTGTGGTGGTAAGATGAACCATTCTAACCATACAGCAGACACAGCCCTATGACAGCCAGTCCTGACAGCCAGTCCACCAAAGCCGAACAGAGCAATCTCAGGGCGCTTCCACATCCCTGTGGTTCTCTTTCCGTAACAGGCTCCTTGGGGAATTTCCTGCTCTTCTGGGTCCAGGAGCAAGTTCATGTGATTGGTACAAACTTTACTTGTCAGTGTTGCAAGAAGCCATGACACCAACCGGTGCAGGTCAAGTTGCAGAGGACAACGTCCACCCGTCCACAGCTCACTAGCTGTGTCCCTTAGCTTCAGGGCATTCTGGGTGCTCTGAGGACCGAGAGAGAAAGGCTGTGATCAGGATGGGCCACCCTCCCTCTCCCAGGACGGGGAGGACAGGCCCGACGGGATGTAGCTGTTCATCATGTCCTGGGCGTCACTGGGAGGGATGTGTGAGCCTGCCCTGCCTGTCACACCCCACTGATGAGTTCACCCACGTGGCTTGCTGTGAGGTCAGTCTCAAATTCCTCCTTCTCTGCACTCAAGAGGGCTGCCCTCTTGACCCTTCCAGAACCTTCGCCTTGCTTTTTAAAAATAACCTCTTCCAGGAAGCTTTCCTTGGTTCTCTCCATGCAGTGGTTCTCAACCGGGGGCCATCTGGGGAGCACAGGGCAGAACCTGCAGATGTGCTCGGTTAGCTGAGGTCCGTGGGGTGAGCAGGGATCAGGGACGCTGACGTCCACCCGCGGTGCACAGGATGCCCCCACGACACGGAAGCACATGGCCCCAGGGTCAGCGGTGCCAGGGCTGAGCGAGCAGCCTCCTTCCGTTTCCCTGCATCGCCACCGACGTGCACCTTCTAGGTGGAAGACTTCTTTATGGACGCTGATCCTGTTTCGGTAGCTGGCTTCTTTGAAGCCTTGCGTGAGCGCGCTAGCAAGACAAAGCACCTGGCACCCAGCGAGCGCCAGTAACAGTGTCCGTTGCTCTTAGCACCGTTCTCTCTGGAAGGCAGGGTCCCACTGGCACTGTCCCCAGCCACACAGGGACTCGGGAGAGACACTTGCTTGATCTCTCGGGGCCTGGTTCCCTCATCACTAACCTGGAAAAACTGCCATTAACACATGTGTGGTCGTGAAGACAGAACTCAGTTACATATGCAGAAGTGATTTACAAGAAGAGTGAGGGGTTTTGTTGTTGTTGTTGTTGTTGTTGTTGTTGTTGTTATGCCCAATGCTCTGTCCTGGCTGCTCCTTACTGAGGGCTAATTACACAGCAAACGCTGCACTGAAGGCCCCCCTTCATCCACGCCATGACCCCATTTTACAGATGAGGAGACTGAGGCTCAGAGGGGTGAAGCTAGGTGGCCTAGCTGGGGATTAGCAGAGGGAGGCTTCAGACCCGCTGACTCTTCGCCGCTGTCCCCTGCTGTCTTCACAACTGATGAGCAGCCCCACCATTTGGCCAGCTCCAGACCTGACTGCCACCCAGTGCCCTGTGTGCTAGGTGGCCCTGATACTCAGGATCAGAAGGTCCATGCATCAGAGGTCCCTGCGAGCAGGACCAGGGAGCGAGGTGCTAAAGCTACCACCCTCCTCCTGGTCCCCAGGGGCGCAAGGCAGGCCGAGCTGGGGGCCCTGAGCTGGTGCTGCCCCAAGGGCCGGTGACTCAGGCTGTCCTCCGCAATTGACGCTCTGCCTGGGTCTCTGCATCCAAAATGAGGCAGAGCCATCACGGGGCCCCATAAATCCAGCTCCATCTGAGGAGGGTCATTCAAGGGCTTTCCAACTGTGCTTCCCAAGCGCTGCTCTCACTGGGGCTGGACAGGGGGAGCTGGACCTCACTCTGCTGACCTCTGTTCCAGGGTGGGCCAGCGCTCCCTGGTGGTGCCCCAGGGCCATCGGGCACAGGCAGCAGGCAAGAGCTTTGATGGCCTTCCTTCCAGGGTCCCATCCACGTGCCAGGACACACAGAGCCCCAAGGTGGATCTTATTTCCTAACCAATGTGGAGCATCTTATCTGAACGCACCTACATCCCCGAACCCAGCAAGATGAACACTCCCCACACCCACTCAGTCCCGGTCCTTCATCCTCTCTGCAGCCTCTCCTCCTCAGTCCCACTCCTGGGCCCTCCAGCTCAGACCTAGTGATGTTGGTCTCTGAGTCTAGCTCTGGAGCTCCCAGATGGTTTGGTTGGACCCCTCTTTGTCATGTTTGGACGTGGTCTGTGCCATCCCCCTCTGCCCTGGGCTCAGAACAGCTCTAACTATCAGGCAGGGTCTTTGCAAGAAGAGAGACCAGCCTCAGGAAAAAACGCAAGCAGAGGGAGACTTGACAAGAGGGACGTGGCCGAGCTCTCCAGATGAGAGGAAGAGCTGGTGAGCAGGGCTTCAGAGGCCTCGGAGCAGCCCAGAATTCCCGGTAGCAGGGACTTAGGAGCAGGCTTGTCGGGGTCTGCTGCTGGGATGGGTGAGCCCTGGGCCCGCGAAGACTGTGTCTCCACCAAACCTCCAGTGCCAGGCACAGAGGGTCTGTGGCCTAACTCAGGCCCAGTGGGGCCAGTCAGGCTGACCCGCCTGCATTGAGAGTGCGAGGGAGGTTCCCCCAACAAAATCCGGGTGCTGTGACCAGAATGGGGGCATGGAGGCAAAAATCCCAGATGCCAGCTCATCACCCCTAGTTATCACTCCCTGGATCCCCAGTCCCCTTCATTCAGCTTTATGAAGGAGGCCTTCTCCCTGCCTTTCTCTTTGTGGGGAACATATCAGTTTCTTTGTCCCACCTGTTAAAAGCGCACAGATGTAGGTAAAGAGCTGTCACCGCAGAGACGGCGGCGGGAGGCCTGAGCTCTGAGCAGTGGACCCGGGCATACGCTTTGGTCCTGGCAAGATTTGGAACCGGGTTCCAGCTCTGCCATTTCATACTACTGTGACTTTGGGCAAGTCATCCAGCCTCTCTGAACCTCGGAGTTCTTGATAAAATGGGGAGAAAGTCATACCTCAGTTCACAACCAACTTGCTGTGGTCACTGTGAACACTGCAAGTGTGTGAGTCTGTCGGGGGACAGGCTGAGGGGCTGTGACAAGACTCCTGGAAGGTGGCAAACAAACTACAGGTGCGTTTTCTCTCTCGAGGAAATCTGGAGGAGGGTGGTCCAGAGCAGCTCTGCTCTGCGAGGTTGTCCAGGAACCCAGGTTCCATCTGCCTTGTTGCTCTGTCGCACGGTGGGGCCTTGGCCCTGGGTGAAGTCAACTCTCCATCTTCTTTGCAGCCCACAGGATGGGCAAAGGGGAAGTGCGGCCGGATTCTTCAGACAGATGTGATAGACAAGGTCATGAACCTCCACCGGTCACCTTCCATTGACCAGAACGTGCCCTGTGGCTGAACTAAGTTGCAAAGGATGTTGGAAAAATGGAGTCCCTGCGCTCCCATGTTCCCAGCTAGATGGGCGGGAACTGGGGGGGGGGGGCAGGGGCAGGGGCTGGAGGGAACATTCTGTAACGGCACATAAAGGGAAATGGATACTGGGAGACAATTAGCCATCTCTGCCACTAGCAAGATAATGCAATTAAAAACCAATCAGCACAGACTTAGTGCATGGTGAGGACTCAGTGAATGGGAGCTGTCATTTTTGGAAGATTCATTCTCAGGAAGAACAGGCAAATGCTCTCTCATCTCAGTATTCCAGTCCTGGAAGCCAGACCGGAACACAGATATGAAGGCATGGCCCATGATTGCTTTCTCCCAAGGCCACTCCTCTGACAGGCCCCAGACGGCGGGGAACAACTCCCCAGGGGCCCTCTGACCTGCAGCGGAAGCCTGTGGTCCCACTTCTCCTGGGTGCTCCAGACACCTCTGTTCCCTTTGTCTGGAGCATCCGATGCCAGTTCCTTTCGGTCACGTCGCCCCAGAGGAGCAGTTGGGTATAATTGGCATCCCGGGGGAGGGGGTCTTGGCGGCCAGCTTGGCATGTCAGCCGATGCCCTGCCGTGTTCATGTTTGTTGACATTTAATTATATTTCGTTTTCATCAGCTGTCAGGCCAGCTTCCTGACAGGGCACAGAATTATGCTTGAAGCCAGTCCTCCCCTGTGGACACCTTCTCATTTGGGCCTTACCGGCTGGACAGCCGCCCTTGGAGAAAGCAGACGTGGGTCTGATGGCAGGGAAGACCCTGGAGTCAGAGGGCATGCAGTCAAGCCCCACCTTCCACTTCCTCCCCTGTCATCGGCATCCCCAGAACATGCCAGGCCTCTTGACGATGCTGTTAGTAAGGAATTTAGACACTTTTGGTTATTTGTTGATCTTACAGAACCTAACACACACCTCATCCTAACCACTACCATCCTTGTCTAGTCTTAAGCTATTATCAGAGAAGAGCTTGAGAGGGGCCAAGTGTTGCAGCCATAATAGCAAACACTTCCATTACACATACAATGCGCCATCTACCGTCCTGTGTTTTAGATGTCCAGGTTGAATTGATTCTCTCTGAGTTTCTGGTAACAGGCAGCAAGGATGTGGATAAAGGGGATATTTAGTCCTCATAACAACTATAGAAGGTGATTAGCCCCATTTTATGGATGAAGAAACTGATGCACACTGGATTTTGTGACATGTGCAAGGCCACTGGGCTAGTGCATGGCAGAGCTGGGTTTGAACCCAAGTTGCCTGGTTTGCATTCATACCGTTAGCCACCCTGCAGATGGATGCAGAGAATGAGAACTTATCAATTATGCCACCCTCATTCTGTGGGCCTACCTGCCCTGCAGGAGCAGGAAAGCTGGGAACTTGGTGGTGTCAGGAATCCCTTGCAGCTAGAGTTCTGTGTGTGATTCAGGTGTGGCCACGCAGATGAATTCATGTGACATTTGGAAGGGAGGCTGAGGCAGACGTGCAGTCCTGGTGCTTCTACGCTTCTGAGGGCAGGTGTGCTTCTGAAGCACTTGCTTTCTCTGTGGTCACTTCAGCAGTAGTCCCTGTGCAGTGCACGGCCTGCATTTCACCCCACACCCACTTTTCTAGTGCAGGTCTGGGCAGGCACAGGGTCATTTAGCAGCAGGAGGGAGCAGCTTCCCAATTGTGGCCAAGGAGGTAAGGTTCTGAGGCTTCCAGCATCTGATTCATGGGAGACGCAGCAGCTTTGTTGGTGGTTCAGTTTGGCAGTGTGGCTTCTGTTTCTTCAGCTCTTCCTACAAATACCATCACCCATTTAATATCCTATAATAAATACCTTCCTGCTTAAAGTTGCCAGAGTAGAGTCTGTTCTCTGAACTGACTCTAGTCACACAATGCTAAACCAAAATGTCATCTTCATTACTGATAATATTCGAGAGTGTGTCCTACATCAGCAGGCAAATAGGGCCCCTAATGAGATATATTTCTGCACCTGGGTGGATGTAGCACTGGCCTGGAGCAAGCCCCACTCCCTCAGCACAGAGGCCACTCTTGGAAGTTCGTGGGGGAGCAGAGCAGAATGTAAACCTTCTGGGCAGCTCACTCCCAAGAGGAAGGAGGGAGGAGGGACTAGCTACGTGTGCCCAATTCTTTATCCTCTACTCACCAGGCAAATAAACCAGACCTACCTTTGGTGAGGACGGTGATGATGGTCAATGAATGAGGAGATTATGGAGGGAATTGGCTCAAAGTGTCATTTTTCAACATTGAGATTCTGTGAGTCTGTGAATGGAGACCATGAGCATTAAACCTGCTATGCGAAAACAGAGATGATATATGTCGTAGATCATGTGACTCTGGGTGCAATTAAATATGTAATTTTGTACTTTATGGAACCCTCAAGGGTAGGGGATATCATTCCAGATTAAAGAAGTTGCTTAATAGCTGATGCTTTGTCCATTTTAGAGATGTCACCTTTTAAAATACTAACCTCTAGGCATGGACATCTTTATGAGAAATATTATTACAAAAAGAAACCATATTGTTTAGGATGCTTTGAGCCATAGGTAACAGAGGCTTAAACAACAAATGCATTTAATAGCAAAATTCAGCTGTGTCATTGAGGTCTCAGATTTGTTCTGCGTTTCCTTCCCTCTATCCTCAAGTGTGTTGGGGAAAGCCTTTCCTCATTGTCACAGAGGGGCTGCTGCAGCTCCAAACATCACATCCTTTTTCCCAAACAGGAAACAAGAAGTGCTAGGTTTTTTTTTTTTTTAAGGACTTTCTAGTCATGTGGCTCTCTACTTTATCAGAGAGGAAAATCTTTTCCAGAAGCTCTCAAGCTATCACGCCTTTACACCTTATTGACTAGAGAAGGGTCACATGTCCACTCCTAAACCGATCACTGGCAAAGAAGAATGGGATGGCCATGGCTGATTTCCGCCATTCCTGGGGCTGAGCACATTATCTCCCAAACAAAATCAGAGTCTTGGTGGCATGAATAAGAGGAGCAGGTATCGACAGGGAGGCAGTAACAGTGCAGCTGGCTGTAGGATCTCAGTTCCGTGCTCTGTAATGCAGAGGTGCCTGGAGAGTCCAAATTACTCCTGACCGCCGTGCTTTCCGAATTCTTCTTTCCATGTGATATTGCTCTTCCTCCTTCACTGTCAGGCTGCCAGCCGTCACTTCCTGCTCCTGCTTCTGGGCCCGTTAGAGCCAACATCACTCCCTGCTTCCAGTTTCCCCTTTAACCGTACGTGGGTCTAGAACTTGCGGGGAGGAAGGTGCACTTAACTAGACTAGAACAGCATCTGTCATTGGATTCCGGGGCACTGGTCTAGAAGTATTCCTGAATCCATTTTCCCCAAAGCTGGCTAAAGCCAGCTCCAGATTCCTATTTCATTTGGTGTTTGATTTTTTTTGTCTTTAATCTCTAGTTAGCAGAACCAGCTTTACTGGGATGACCTAGGCCAGGAGGGGTGGGACATGAAGCCAGCCTCTGCAGTGCACCCTGTGTAGGTAGGCGTGGCTGCGTGCCTGCACACCGTGGAGAAGCAGGGGCTGGGCACCGGCTCTCCCATGTCACCCACTACAGGCTGTGATGATGGTGGGTCTGTTAGTTACAGGGCCCGCTGAGGGATTTCCAGTCATCAGCTCTGTTGAGTCATGAAAAGCATAACACAGGGTAATGGACTAGGTCAGGATTTCTCAACCACGGCTCTATTGACATTTGGGGTCACATGATTGTTGAAGGGTTTTTTTGTTTTTTGGGGGTTTTTTTTGGCAGGGAGGTGGGGGAGGGCACAGTCCTGGGCAGCTTAGTAGCACCCTGACCTCCATCCACTAGTTGCCAGTGGCCACCCCTAGTCCTTAATAATAATGTCACTAGGCATTACCAAATGTCACCTGCAGGATAGAATCACCCCTAGTTGAGAACCACTGGGCTGGAGAATCGTGGGCTGGGGGGCTTAAGCACCTTGGCGAGCATGGCCCTCCCTGACCACCCTTCCTCAGGGAGCACCGTGTGCCCCTATGTCCTGTCTCTCACCGGCTCTGTATCTTGCTTTATTTTCTCCATAGCCCTTATCACCCACTGAATATATCTCATTTTATTTATGTGTTTGTTTATCTGCTCCCAGCCCTGGACTCCCAGTCCTGTGGGAGCAGAAACCAGATCTGTCTTCCTCCTCACGGCATCTCCAGCACCTGACAGTGTCCATTGCACAGGGTGGGGGTTCAGCAAATATTGGTGAGGATGATTCAGAGAGTTCCATGAGGGGGTTCCTAATGGGAATTATTTAATGAGCATCCACTCTGTTCCAGACACGTGGATGGACACCTCCCCTATGAGCTCATTATGCCTTACAGACAAGGAAACGGAGGCTCAGAAAAGTCTAGTAACAAACGGCTGACAAATGATGAAGGCAGGCTGTGAACTCAGGTGTGGCTGGTTTGGGGACGCCAGGCCACCTCCCTGAAGACACTAGGTCGGCTTGGAGGGGGTCCTTCTGACACTGATTGGAGCATCCCAAGCAGGAGACTGTGGGCTTCCAGGGTCAGACTGGTCGGTTCCACCCCTGACCGGCCAGTTCAAAAGGGCCGAGAGCTTGCTTCCCGGCACCTGATGGAGACTCAAGGCCACCTTGTCCTGCTCAGGACATGGGACGCCCAGGGCCCCAGAGAGCTTATGTTTTCTCAGATTGGAAGAATTATGGATCAACTGCTCTTTGGTGGCCTCCAAACTATTTCTTTTGCATTCCAGGGGGAAACCGCAGTCCAGACCTCTCAGCCGTTTCCTCCCCCATAGCAGCTCGGGAAGTGTGGCCCCCAGGAATCCGCCCCTGCCCCCACCCACATGCGACTGTCAGGAAAGCCTGACGCTGAACAGGATTATTGTGGCGGGTTGGCTTCCCCACCCCCTCCCCTCACGGTAATTAGCACTTCAGTTTTCTCTTGTGGTATTTATGTGTTTAGACAACACAGTTCATTGTTTCCAAATGTTAGTCAATTCTAACTATAAATCAAGCCCCAAATCTTGAATCCCATTCAAGGGAAAACTCACAAGTTGATGTTACACAAATAAATCATAAGAGGGTGGGAATGTTATAAATGGAGAAGAGCGATTCAGACTCTGAACGCTGTAAATGCAGCTTTTTGAACTACTTAGTGAGCACATTAAAACAATTATATAAGGCTTGGGAGAATCTAATAGTACATTAGTCTGTAAGATGAAGTCATTTGAAAGTTCTTATGTCCAAGAAGAATTAATATTTTTAGTGCTTTGTAGTTTACAAAGCCTTTTTTTTTTTGCACATTATTTAATTTAATCCTTCACAACAGCCTTTTTATATAGGGAGGCAAGCTATTTTACTAAATTCCATCAATTCCAAAACCTATTTGGTTTCCATTTTTCACTCTGAAGTCAGGATGCATCTTGGAATCAAAGACATGTCTGTTTAATTGGCAGCTTTATTTCCTTAGTGATACACAAAATAATGGTGCGCATTATAAATGGCAGTGTCTTAGGTTTAATGAAACGTGTACTATGACGATCCCCGTTTCACAAGGAGGGTCACAAATCCTTAGATGTTACAGACTTGGCCCAAGGTCATGTAGTGAGTAAATGGAAGATTCAGAACTTGAACCCAAGAGAGGCAGGACTTTTGAAGGGCATATAAATAGCCCAAGGATACATGATCACCGAGTTGCCCTCTGTGGAAGGTGGTCCCCTAAACTGAGGAACTTTTGCTTTTCTGAACAAAGTACACAAGTTTGGAGCCAAAGCAGAACTGCCTGAAATGTTAGAAGGGAGATGAAGAGTCTCACATTCTCCACTTCCACCTCTCCCTTAAAATGTTCAGCCTCTTCTCAGGATAACTTAGGTAGCGTTGCTTTGAAGTTTGCTTTGCAAATTAGCCCTCCATGGCTAACTTGAATTAGGAAACAGCACCCTGACTCCTACTGGACCTAGTCCCACACTGGACACAAGGCTTGGAGAGAGGAGCACAGACTGAGTTGTAACCCCTTTCACCGCTCAGCTGATCTCCTTGTACAGTGCACAACCTGAGCAACTGTACATAGCACTTCTGTACACCCACATGTCTCCAACTAGTCTTCAGTGGAGGGGTGATAGGACAAGAATGGCAGAGAGAAGGAAAATGTGGACAAAGTCAGGAATTATTCTTCCAGTCCAGATCACATTCATTGTTTAAGCCTGGTTTTTGTGTTCTGATGAAGTCTAAGCCTGTGAGAACTTTGACCAAGCTTGACTCTCAGAAGAGAAACTGAATGCTTTACAAAACTGATATATAGATTAAAGAAATTCAAACATGGTATTTTTAAGTCTTTCTGGGCCTATTTGTGAAGATACACCTGATTAGCTAAACCAACCAACCATTCATATTAGTTTGCTAGTCTGAAGTAGACGAGTAGAAAGAGCTTATGTTCAGAGCTAGGTTCAGACATGGGTCTCTGCTGCTTTCCAGCTGCTCACTGTAGGAAAGTGTTTGATGGCTCTGAAACCTCAGTCTTCCCATCTGTAAAATGGGTATGGTGGATTAAAGATAAGTGCACATACTTCGCTGCTTCCCTGCATTGAGAGGTGGAATCTGGTTCCCCTCCCCTTGAATCTGGATAAGCCTTAATGACTTGACTGGCCAACAGAATTTGGAAGAAGTGATGTACTGGGACATCACCTATGAGGCTAGATCACCTGGGAAGCCTGGTATTTTCCACCTGGACATCTTGGAGCTTAGCTGCCATGTTGTGAGGCAACCCAAACAGCCCCGGGGAGATGTCCCCATGGAGACAAACCAAGTCCCAAGTCTGATAGCCTCAACTGAACTCCCAGTTGACAATCAGCATCAACTTGCCAGCCAGGCAAGTGCATCATCTTGAAAGTGGATCCTCCAGCCCCAGATGAGCTACCTTGGGTGATGGATGTGGAGCAGAGACAGCTGTCTCCATGCTCACATTGCAGACTTCTGAGCAAAGCAAACAATTGTTGTTATTTTAAATCCGTAAGTCTGTCTGTCTGTCGTGTAGCAGTGGATAAATGGAACACAGAGGGTATGAGCAATAGCTCATGCAGGGGTTGTGTTGAGAGTTAAAGGAAATTCAGTACATAAAGCACCGACTGTGCTGTCCAGCACACAGTAGGCATTCAGGGAAGCTGAGTTCACTTTCCTTCCCCTTACTAGTGTGGGACCCACTCCGTTACTAGTTGCTCTCTCCTGCTAGGACCAGCCTGATCATCTCCCAAGAGGCAGGGGGCAGGGCATCACCCTGACACAGGGTTGATTGGACCCCACATTGCCCTCTGTAAATGGTTCAGGCTGGCACCATCAGCTGTCATGGGGGACATTTGCTATTGGATGAAAATCATCATTAGTTCATCCTCCCTGATTCCCAGTAAAAAAAAATCCTTGAATTTAAAGTTGATGACTTCCCATGGTCACCAAATAATATGATGAGACATCGAAGGCTGCATCTTCCATTGGTTCCCCGCTCTGACTGCAGGCAAACAGGAGACTGGCCTCCCGGTCACACAGAGACGTCCTTGCAGACCCCACAAGAGCCCCCACTTGGCCCTTTTCCAGAGCCCGGACCATGTACCCAACTGTCAACACCCCTGAACCCAAGCCCGTGGGGCACACTGAGGCTCCCTGGAGCTCCTTACATCTGAAATGCCCCCAAGCAGGCCTCCAGCCTGGCAGGCAGGATGGAAGACATTAGGAATGAGGTGGGAACGGCTTCACATACGCCTGTGGGCCTGTTCTGATTAGGGCCTGAGCTCTCAGTGTCCTTCTCACACCCCTACTGATGGGGTGGGGGCTCCCACGGCTGCTACCTGCTTAGACCCTCCCCGGGCAGCAACCAGATCACAAAATAAGAGTCTCTGTAGGTCACTGGGAAGGCGGTCACATGATAAAGGTAAATGTCACAAGAGTGTGTAATGGGGTCAGTAGAGGGGAAGCCAGGAATTTGCCCCTCCGGGTGCTGGGTGTTGTCTGAAGTGGGAGCACTGTGTTCATTTGGCATCTCCAAGCCTCAGCTTACTCGCCTGCAGCATGGGTTACCCAGAGCCCCCACTTCCAAGGGTGTCCAGGGAGTTAAATGAGAGGCTATGCTTAAGCCCTTGCCCGGCCTCTGGTACCGTACAGCCTGATGGTGGTTTCTGGATTTAACGTGAGTAATCATCTTCCAACAGCCTTCTGAAGTGAGTCTTGTTTCCTCTGCTGTGACAGAGCCGAGGCTCAGAAACTTGGCTCCTGGCCGCTACAGACTTGGGCAGTTCTTGTTGCACGGGAGGGGCAGAGTGGATCAGTTTCTGAGCAGCAGAGAAATCAGAGATGTTTCAGAAACAGTGCTGAAATTAAATCAGGTGAGTCTGGAGACGAACCAGGCATCCGTCTCCCTTTCTGTGCCCACAAACCTGGGCAGCCATGAACGTCTTCCGAGCAGATGGTGAGACGGGGGCTCTGTGCGGTCCACACCAGGCTGTGAGGAGGAAGTAGGCAGTCCGTTGCTGTTGGCCTCATTGTCCCGGGTTCTGGACAGGTATTGGGGATCCCGTCGCTTCTCCAGCACCTCTTCTCAGCTCCAAGGTAGCATCTGCCGGCCTTGAGGCCGGTGAGCCCAGAGGGCACACAGCTTGGAGTATTGGCCGTCCTCGGAAGTGCCCTTGGATGATGCTTCTTGTTCCAAACCCAGGCACCTTGGCAAGGCTGACCTTGCCACAGGCCCAGAGCCTCTCGGATTGCCCACCTCTGTTAGGGTTTAGAGGGGAGCGAGGAGGCAGTGCAAGACGAGGTCAGGGAGGCTGAGCTGAACTGCCATCTGCTGTCCTTCACTTCCAACTTTCAGAACCTACTGTGCACCAGCATCAACTAGCTGTCTACGGCTGCATAGCGAGTGACTGCAAGCTTAGTGGCCTAAAACAACACGTATTTGTTAATTTCCCGGATCCTGGGGCTCTAGAGTCCAGGCCCGGCTTAGCTGGGTCCTCTGCCCAGGGCCTCACGCGGCTGCAGCCAAGGCGGCGGTCAGTCTGCGTTCTCACCTGCAGGCTCAACCGCGGAAGACTCTGCTTCCAAGCTCCCTCGGGCTGTTGTCAGAATTCGTTTCCTTGTGGCCCTGTGCGTGAGGCCCTGGAGACATGCTGGCCGTCAGCTGGAGGCCACCTGCAGGTGTAGGGGCTGTGTGCAGTTCCTGGCCATGTGGGCTTCCTCAGTGCGCCTGCTGACTTCATGGAGCCAAAAGGATCTCCAGTGTGGACAAGCAGGACAGAGCCGTATGTAGATAGATAGGTAGATAGGGGTGTGTGTGTGTGTGCAGACGGATGTAGATACAGATACAGACAGATGGACAGACACCGGTGTTAGACAGATACATACACATATCGAGATAGATAAATACGTGAAGATCGGTAGATAGAAATAAATAGATACATAGGTAGACAATAACCTACCACCTCTACCACGTTTATTCATTGGAAACAAGTCACAGGTCCTACCCACACTCGTGGGGAGGAGATTCCACCAGGCGTGACCCCAAGGGGTGGAGGTCAAGAGGGCCATCTTGGAATTGTGCTCGCCACCAGCACCCTGAGAGTTCAGTAGTATCACCCCCGTTTCTAGATGGGAGACAGGTTTAGAGAGAGAACTTGCCCAGGCTCCAGCAGCGATCCAATGGCCCAGCTGGCATTTCAGGCCACCCAGTCCACCTCTCCATGGACGCCTCTTCTCCATCATGAGGACCACACTTCCCTCACTGCCCTGGTTACCTGTGTGCTCACTGTGACTGGCAGGGCCAGAGTGCCTTTTCTGTGGCGGCATTCATCGTGCTGACGGCGTACAGGGCAAAGGGCAAAGACTGCATCCAACCTGTTCGTGGCCATATCCCTGGCCCATTGTGTGCACTTTGTAAATAGTCATTCAGTCACTCAACAAACACTCACTGAGCTGGGCTGCCTACTTTAGATACAAAGATGACCAAGACATAGCTGTTTTCCCAAGCCCCTCACTCTCTGGCAGAGCAGAGACATAAAATTAATAAACTACAAGATAGTGTGGTGTGGTACAAAGGTTACAGTGGCCTCTTCAAGTTTGCCCATTCTCATGTCCCCAGGACCTAAAACAGTGACTGGCACATAGTAGGCGCTCAGTAATGTTTGTAGACGGCAACGGTTCCATTATCCAGCATGCCTTGCCCTCTACTTTTGCGCATAGGCTAGAAAATAAAAATCTTAAAAGATTAACCGGTCAGGAAAATCCAGAGAAAGTTTAAAAATGCATAATATCATCCTGGGCCGGCTTCAGAAGTCTCTGAGGCAGTCCTCCAACCCTGGCCCCTCCCTTTTTGAGCAGAGCTTTGCATTTAGAAATAGAAAAAAAAAAAAAAAGACTGTAATTATTAAAATTGTGTATATAGGAGAATTTCGCCTTTCATTTGAGGTGTCCTAATGACACTTCAGCAACTACTAGGGAAGATAATAGGGTTTAGAGCAATTACCCAGCCCGTCAAATACCGAACATGAGTGATTCAGATTCATGCCTGGAGCTGGAACAATGCTCAGCAGTTTTGCGCGTACACAGCTGTTTCATTTAAAATATTTTGGCAGGAAATTGTGAAATGGGCTGTACTGGCCGTCCCTGCCTTGGAAGCTTAACTCCTTCCACACCCAGTGCCATCCATCTCGCCTTCCTCCCAGACTCCCCACCTTAATTCCTGCTTGGCCAAACTTTTTAGCAACATGTTTGGGAGTTAAAACTTGGCCCCTTAGCTGAAAATGCCGGGGCTGTCGGGGGCTGTTTGTTTCTCCTAAGCCTGCTTGAAGATCCTGTGACTTTCTCCCTCTTTGATTCTGTCAGAAGGTGTTACCCCATCACTAGACGGCCAGTCCGGTGTGGGCTGCCAGGATCTATTGGTCGGATGGCCGAAAACAGATGGCCCACTCAAACTGGGTGATCTGAAGTTCTGTCTTAGTTTGAGCAGCTACAACAAAATTCCATAGACTGGGTGGCTTAAACAGCAAACATTTACTTCTTACAGTTTTGGAGGCCAGGAAGTTCCACATTGTAGGTGCTGTCTGATTTAGCATCTGGTGAGAACCCTCTTCTTGGTTTTCAGCTCTTGCTATGTCCTCAGAGGTAGAGAGAGAGGTCATCTCTCTCCTGTCTCGTCTCATAAGGACCTTGATCCTGTCCTGAGGGCCCCACCCTCAACCTAATCACCTCCCAAGGACCCCACCTCCAAATACAATCACAGTGGGGACTGGGGCTTCAACAGCTTCCCCCACTTGTGAGATGATCCCAAAGCCCTTTCCATGGCCTCTGAAGCCTCATGTGGTCCAGCCCCCACCTCCCTGCCGCCTCTCTAACCTCATTTCCTAATCCAAGGGTTTTCCAACTTTAATGGGTGCAGGAATCGCCTGGAGAAACTTGCAAAAACAGTTTCCTGGGCCCCATCCCCAGAGATTCAGATCCAGTAGGAGGGGGTGGGGACCATGAATGTGTATTCTAACAAGTTCGTACAGGATGCTGATGCCGCTGGCTCGAGAACCACAGCTGGAGTGACACTGCATGGTCCTTGCAGCTCTCTACATCTGATTGTTTCCACCTGAGGGTTCAGCGCTTTTGAGGGTCACTTAGCTAAGTCATTGCTTCTGCTCTTGGAGCCATCTGCCAATGCCAAGGGCCACGTTGTCTGGGTATCCTGAGATCCTGGAAGCAGCCATGGCCAATGGGGTGTGTTTGACTGGTCCCCCCATTAGCACAATTGGGTTTGTTTTCCCAGCTGCAAACCCAGGTCCTGGGCTGCACAGCTGCCTGAAATAAACTGGAGCATATAGAATGAACTGTACAAATGATCAGGCTGGATTTCCCACTCTTGCTCACAGTAAGCTGGCCACGCCTGGCCAGCTGGGCTCTGTGGTCTTTGGACTGGATCTTGGAAGACAGAATTTCAAAAAGAAGATTAGGGTCCCAGTAAGGGAGGCACTCCGAGCTTGAGCAGAGGATGGAGGTGAGAAGGTACAGGTTGGGTCTGGGGAATGGTGATGGTTTGGTCGGCATTGAGTGGAATATCCCCAGTTCAGACTGGGGAGGGCCATGAGGAACAGTGAAAAGCCCCTGAAGTTCTGACGCAAGGCAGGGACATGCTCGACCGAGATGGACAGAGGGAAGAGACAAGAGACGAGATGGACACAAGATGCATAAGGGCTTCGATGGCATCGTGACATTGAGGATGGAGAGTCTAGATGCAGCAGGACCACGGTTTATTCCATGATGGGTATTTGGGAGAAAGGGGAGCAGGGGAGGAATAAAAGCAAGGCAGCATGGTTCTGATTCTAAGTCTAGACACTTGCAGAATGGAAGCCCCACTGACCAAATTAGTAGAGGCTGGAAGAAAAGCTGGTGGGAGAGATGGGTAATGGGATATGGGCTTGAAAAGATCCTTAGAAGTCGCTGTATAGGCTTTGTTGTGTCAACCCCCAAAATTTATACAAAATTCATACATTGAAATTCTAGTCCCCAGTGCCTCAGAATGTGCTGTCTTTAGAGATAAGGCCTTTAGAGGGATAATTAAAGTAAAATGAGGTCATTGGGGAAGGCTCTGAGCCAACATGACCAGTGTCCTTTAAAGAAGAGGGAATGAGGACACAGACTCACACAAAGACCGTATGAAGACACGGGGAGCAGACGGCCGTCTACAAGCCAAGGAGAGAGGGCGCAGAGGAAGCCAACCCTGCCGACACTTTGATTTTGGGCTTCGAGCCTCTGGAATTGAGAGAAAATAAATTTGTGTTGTTGAAGCCTCCTGGTCTGGTGCTTTGTTAGGACAGTCCTGGGAAACTAATACAGGCATGTAGCTGCATCTCCTCCTTCCACAGTGGGAGTACTGAGCCCCAGGGAGGAACGGCGTCACTCCAAGTGGCAGAGCCCAGTCCCTCCTGACTTCAGGCAGGTGTTTTTTTTTCACTGGGCCATGCTGCCTCTTCCATCATGAAATATTGACCAGCTTCCTGTCTACAATTGAGTTTGTTCAAACAATTTGCTGCCACTAAAGCAAACTGGCCACTGTTTGCTTTGTTAAGTAATGATTTTCTCCCGGGGTTCTTGGGGTCCACACATCCACTGCGGCCGCCTTTCACCCTGCCCGCCTTGGTTCCTTCACCTACCGGTCCTGACGGCCCAGCCCCGGAAAACAAAGCTTTTGTCCCAATCGGGTGACGTGGGGAGGAGCTTCACCTGTGACCTTTGGAGGTGGAGGTGCCGGGGGAACTTTCAGATGGAAAAATCCCACGAGGCAGGCAGAAGAACAGACATGGAGTCAGCGAAGAGACTGGGCTAGAGGAGTCAGTGTAGGGGCCTCAGCCTGGAGACGGAGCTGGAAACGCTGTGGGGATGCGAAATCAGAGAGACAAGAATGCTCGAGAGGAAGAGGAGAAAATACATCTTCATCAAGGCTCTTTGGGGTCAGTCCGCCTCTGGATTGCTTAAGCGAAGAGGAGGATTTGTTGAGAAGACACTGGAATTTCACAGAATCCAAAGAGAAGGGGCCCCAGGAAGGGTGGGAGCCCGAGATGGGGGGGGCGGGGGAGGAACCAGGCAGCCCCTCCCTCGGTGTCTCACTCCAGGGCCGCCTGTCTTCCTGTCCCCAGGCATGAGTTCTGATGTCCTCGCACAGAGCAGAAAGCTGACTCCACCTGGCCATGCCCTGAGAAAAGTGCATTTCCCACACAACAAGAAGTCTGGAAGTAGGGAGGCCCCCGTGGGTTCATTTCCAGGCTCTGCGGGGTGTTCAGGCCTCTGGCTTTTCCTGTCTTTCCCCGGGCCACCCTTGGCAGAGGGCTTTGCCACCAGCGCACCCCCTCCGTGGTCTCAAGGTGGCTGCCGCGTGAAGGCAGGGCATCCCTAACCCGGGAAGGGGGCTGTTCTTTCCCGGGAGTCTCCTCTGTGTCAGCCCCCCAGGATCTTCCCCCAGCCCTCACCCAGGCCTCGCCGGCGTAGCTGGGTCACACGCTCATCTCTGGGTCAGTAGCTGGCGGGATGGAGGGGATTGGCTCAAGGTCCCATGGAGAGAGCAGGCGTCCCCAACAAAATAGGGATTCTGTTGGACAGTCGGGCAGGCTCCGACTCCCAGCTCCTAATTCCTAGAACAGAGTCTGCTGCAGCCAGCTCAAGTCGGGTGACAGCCCTGCCCATCACAGTGGATCACCCTGCAGACATGGCTGTGGGGCCACCTCTGGGAGAGAAGGGGGCCATTTCCAATGGAGGAAGTGATCGGGTGGCTGTGAAGGTACCCCAGGGGTACCTCCCACCCAGCCTTGGAAAACATGGAGATTAAAGAGAATAGATGCGGGGGGTGGGGGTGTATGTAGCTCAGTGGAAGAGCACATGCTTAGCATGCACAAAGTCCTGGGTTCAGTCCAGATGCCGATTCAGGGGCGCAGTGCAGGGGAGTGTTGTTTAGCTCCTCTTAGTGACCCTGAGAAGAGGAGAAGGGGGCTGGAGAGAGGGAGAAAGGCCGGATGAATTGGGGAGGGGAGGAGAGAGGGAAACTGGGGTTATTACATGAACCTTCTCTGCAGACACTTACCAGTAAAAATAGATGGACTCTCGGTCCTGAGAGCTGTGTTTAAGAAAAGCAGTGACAGCCTTTGCAGTGCTTCAGCCCGAGGGTGCAGGAACGGAGCCCTGGGCAGGCCTGAGCAGAGGGGGGAACTCACACAAGTTTCAGAGTCAAGGGAGCTGGACTTGCAGCCTGACCTCCACCTGCCCGCTCATACCCTTGTCCTGAGGGTGAAGAAAAGAAGGCGCCTAACGCGGTCCGCAGAACGTGGGCACTGTCCCCGGGGTGGTGGCAGAGGGTCGTTGTATTACTGTCGTCGTCATCATCATTGTCACACCCTTATCACCTCACCAGGCCTCAGGGCTGCCTCCTCTTGTATCTGGGGCTGGTCTCCGTGGCATTTTTTTTATTCATCCTTTGTATCTGGTTCTGTACTTGACTTCATGACCTTCTGCAGCAGTGGATTTTATGGCTTGGCTCCATAAGCCATGAGGGTTTTTTTATTATTATTATTATTTTAAGATTCTTTTTCAAGTTCTACGTTGAGCGGCTGTTGAGGTGCAGACTTTTCTGTTCGGGTATTGAAGCCGGTTCTGGCCGTTTAGCTGTTAGCACGCTGATCCTTTTGCCTTGTCCCCCCGCCTCTGTTCCCCTCAGAGGCGTGCTCAGAACACACCCTGCTCTCCCACAGCCTGGTTTGCCCACAGCCATCTCTGAGCCCTTGCCACTGCCCCAGGACTAAACAGGGAACATCCAAGTCTTTGGCAAAAGCAAGAGTTGCTTTTTGATTCGTGTTAACTCGAAGGCGCAGGTGGTCCACACCGGGCTGTGAAGGCACCGGGCCGGAGAGCTCAGTCCAGCTCTTAGGGAGCTTAGGATGCTTGGCGAGCCGACGGGATGCAGGGACATTACTCCTCTCTTGACCCAGCCTCTGCCGTCTTCACCTGGAACGTCACTAGCTCCATTTCTCTTCAGCCGTCCTAGAAAATGACCTCTCTGTTGCTTTCTTGTGGTTTCCTTTTGTTCTTTTCCAGGCATCCCATGCTATCTCTAGACTGTATTTAAATAAATGTGTATTGATGCTTGCCCTGGGCTGAGAAATACTGCAGCGATGTCGTAATAGAATGGACCCTGCATCCAGGTGTAAGTGCTTTGTGGTTAGAGCTCACGTGGTTCTTACGAAACCTCAGTGAGCCGCCTTTACCATCACTCTGTTTTTCAGAGGAGCAAACTTCTGAGGCACAGAGACGAAGTCACTGGCCCAAAGACACACGGCTAGTACCTGACAAAGCTGGGACTGGAACCCAGGTCCTCTGCTTAATCCCCAAGCGCTGCTCGTCCCCCCTGTAGACCTTCTCCTGCATGTTCTTGACCGTGCCTTTCCTGTCCTGCCTCTCCACTCGCAGGTTCCTGTGACCACAGCCCTCCCCTCTCACTTGCCATTGTCAGTTTAGCCCTGTTTCTCCAGCCCACACTGTCCAGGAGGACACCGGGAAGTCCCAGCACTTAGCCCACGGTCCGGCACGTGGTCAGTGCTCAGGGAGCTTGTTCCAAATTGTGGACAGCTGGATGGATGGTCACAACACTCCAGAGATTAAGTAGCTCCCCCGAGGCCACACAGCAAGGAAGGGGCTGACCCTGGGCTCATTCCCAAACCCTCAAAACTCTGGTCCAACTGACCTCTGAGCTCCCCTGCCTCTTGGGAGCCCCCTGCTTCCCCATCCCAGGCTGCCTCCTTTGATTGCTCCTCCCAGGATGCGAAAGAAAGAACAGGCAAAAGAAGGGGAAATGACCCAGCATGTGATGACAGGCGTGTACGAATTATCTGCCGATGCTCAGAATGGGCAGGAACCCGACTCATTGTCAGGCGCTCCGAGGCTGGCCATATGGGTTTATTTTTGTGGATTTTGTGTTGTGAACTCAAGTTTCTGTTAAACACAGGGTGAGTCATCGTCTGCTGCTGCAGTTGCATCCCAGCCTGCTCCGCCTTCACCAGAAAATGCTACAGAGCGCCCTCACCACCCCCTGGGGGTGGAATGCCCTGTTCCCCGGGGACGTCACCCCCTCCCTGTGCCTCCCGGGCCTCGGTCCCCACCTCGGCCCCTCTTCTCCCCGATCGGCGGTTCTGTCAGTTTCACATCTATTTCCCCAGCGAGACTGTAAGTTCTTCTGGGGCAGCGACAGGTTTTTTTCCAAAATCTCGGTTTCTGTAGAACCTGGGGTGCCCGCATGGCCAACATGCACCTGTTGAAGGATGAACGCCGTTTTTGTTTGCTTTATCATTGGTGTGCCTGGCTGGGAATCAGGGTTAGAAAGAGCTCAGGTGGCTTTTGCCCACATCTAATTTCACCGAGGACAAGTTAGTTCAGGGAAAAGAATACAGACTTGGGGGTCAGACTAGATGGGGTTCAAACCCTCGCTCAGCTGCCGTGGGATTTGGGGCCCGCCAAGCCCCCCTGTCTCAGTGTCTTTATTCGCACTGTGGGAACTGCTCTCCACCCACCCAGCAGAGTCGCCGTACAGGCTAAATAACATCGTGCATGCAAGGCTCTGCTCACCTTGGCCTGTCTCCTCACCTGGAAAAAGAACAGGGACTCGTGGGTCCAGTCCTGAGGCCTCTGCTGTCAAAAGTAACCTTCCCTGATGCTGTCTCGGGGGTCCGACCGAGCCAGTGACCGACCTGAGAAAACGCTAGAATGAGGTCTGAGCGTTCTGGGTGCAGGGTTTTGTTATAGCATGCTCACGGCAGGCCTGGCGGATGATAAATGTGCCCAGGCAATGGCTGTTGGAGTCAAGAGAAGGGCTGGTGGGAAACAGAGGGAGTTCCAGAAGGGAGTCCTTGAGAACAAACCTCAAAGGGGCCCTCCCCTCCCCAGGTTCTTCCCAGAAGGTTCACAGGGGTCTTTCTGCCGGCAGGCTTTGGCTTTCTGGATAAAGCAACCGTCTGACCGTGGGAAGGCTGGGGACCAGTGACGAATGGAAACGTTAATGGGATTTATAAACCCTCAGCCCTTTAAAGGATGACCTTCGTAAGGGGGGACAGGAACCCCCATCTTGAGTTTCTCATGTCACAAGAAACACTAGAAATAGGCTGGGGTTGCTTTTCCTTCTCACGTTTGTTTTTTTGAAGTGTAGTCAGTTTACAATGTTGTGTCAATTTCTGGTGAGCAGCACGATGCTTCAGTCACACATGAGTATACACTTACTCATTTTCATATTCTTTTTCATGCTAAGCTACTACAAGATATTGAATATGGTTCCCTGTGCTATACAGTATAAACTTGCTTATCTATTTTATATACACCAGTCAGTATCTTTATTCCTCCTGTTTGCATAGCAGGTGGCTATGTCCCCTTCTTGTCTGAAGATTAGGGTTAAATGATACAGCTAGAGACAGAGGGCCAGTGCTCAAGCCAGAGATGACACGTGCCAGCACACGTGCCATGACTCAGCCCTCCCTGCTCACGGCAGACATGCACAATTGATCATCGCACTCTCTACCCTGTCCCTGGAATGGACCACCTAGTCCCAGTTCAGGGAATGTTCAGGCCAGAAATGTAATTGTGGCATTTTCTCTTAGCAAACACTTTCTCCAAAAAGGAGAAAAACAATATACATATTATAGTTGAAACATGGACCAGTGTGCCATGTAAATATTCAGGACCCTGGGGATTCCATCTCAGTGGTCTTATTATCTGCCTATTTTACTTGAGTATAAACAATAAATACATTGCAAATTATTAATGGAAAACCGTGTGTAAGAATTACAGCGATTACCAATCAATTGGATGGAATAATTACTATAATCACAGGGTAATTAGATTCTTCCTGGCCTGAGAGGGGAGCGCATGAGCTCTGGGATTGATTCTTTTGTTCAGCAGAGTCTCAGAACCAGGAAGAGAGAGTCTTGAACTCCAAGGCAGCCAAACTGAGAACTGTTAATTGGGGTGGCAGTCCCTAGTACCCACAAAGAGGAAGACATCCATTACCAATGTTTTCAGTAGAATGTTGCAGAAACCCTGACTAAAGGCAGCTCAGACTGTGGGATTTGTTTTGCTTCTCCACCAAATAGGAAATTGAGAGGTCAGTAGAACTGGACTGGTGCCTCAGCGACATCAAGGACCAGCCTCTTTCATCTTTCCAAGTCGCCAGGCAGAGGTTGGCGGTTTGTCACTTCATGATCACAAGATGGCTGCTGATACTCCAGGCACCACATTGACATTTAAGGCAAGAAGAAAATAGAAGAGACAGTGACAGCCACATTTGTCCTTTTTCTTATTGGGAGAGCCCTCAGGAGACTTCTAATTTTGTCCCATTGGCCAGGCCAGGGTCACATGATCACCTTTGCGGCAAAATAGGAGACAGGATATTTGGGTTGGCTCAGGCCAACCGTGATTCTTCACCTGGAGCCGAGTCTGTTGTCACTGAACAGCAAGGATCCTGTTAGTGAAAAAGGAGAGGCTGGAAACTGAGAGAACAACTGATAGTGTCTGTGTCAGATACTCCAGGAGACCATGCCCCGTGTCCCTCTGAGATATGACAGGCTTCAACGGGAGACCTGTACAGGACTTTGTTGTTCCTTGTTCATTCTTTCAACACGTATTTAATTGGTGCCTAGTGGATGCCAGGTTAGGAGAAGTACAGAATTACTTTGGAATAAACAATAGAGAGAGAGGGCGTCGCAGAAAACTTTGTTGGAAGAGTGACATTGAAGTCAAGAATGAAAAATGAGTAAGAGGTGGCCACCTTGTCGTGTGCGTGTGCGTGCGCGCGCGCGCGCGCGCGCGTGCACGTGCGCATGCATGTTGGGGTGGGATGGGCAGGGGGATGCAGGAGGGGCCGACAGGAGGAGAGGTGAGTGTTGCAGACAGAAGGAACAGCGTATGTGAGGGTCTCAGCAGAGGAAGAGGCAGGATCCGTTTCCAGAAATGAGAGAAGGTACAGCCAAAGCATAGAAAGTGAGCCTGAGGGGGGTGGGTGTCGCTCAGTGGTGGAGCGTGTGCCTAGCACGCACGAGGTCCTGGGTTCAGTCCCCAGCACCTCCACAAATAAATTACTTACTTACTTAATTAATTAATTAATTTAAAAAAGACCAAATACCAGAGGATCTTATGAGCCAACCTGAGTTTAAACTTTGTCCTAAAAGTCATGTCTGCCCGAGCCCTCGCTAGTGGGGAGCAGGTAAAAGTGACACCAGCCACTAGCCCCCAGCCCACGAGCCTTCTTTGTGGCTGTATTGGCCAAGACTCTAGGTTAGGTGGAGGAAAATGATTTAATTTTTAAAAAGCTGGGAGAGGGTAGTTATTGGTGCGTGTCATTGGCAGATCCAAGGGGAGCTGGCTTTAGGCACAGCTGGAGCCAGGGGCTCAAATGATCTCATCATAATCTCTCTCTTTGCAGACTCTTTCTTCTTTTGTGCTGTCTTCCTTCTCAGATAGGCTCTCCCTGAATCATGGCGAGTGGCCATCAGAAGCTTTAGACTTGTGTTCTGTGAATCTTGGACCAGAAAGGAAATAGAAGAAGTTCCAGCTCTAGGGAGTGTCCTCTTGGGCGACGCGGCCGTCCCTGAACTGACCACCAAGGCCCAGAGATGCTGTGCCTTATTTAACAGGCAGGCTGGAGTCAGGTTTCTGCCCCGGGGCCCACAAACTGAGCCACGAGAGAGGGAAGAAATTGAGGTGCTGTTACGCTCAGGTGGACTGAATGCCAGGTGGCCCCTCCTGCCTCTGACCTCTGACTTCACTTGTCATTGCCTGGACCTCTCCTGTGTTTGCCAGACTCCTGCCCTCCTGGGCCCCTTCCTGCTGCCCATCCCCAAGACCTGATGGTTCACACGAGCTCCCCGACATGGACCCTCGGTCCCCCTCCACCCAGGCTGGAAGTGCTTCTCATGCTCTGCATAATTCCCAGCTTCGGTTCCCTCCGCAGCTGTTGCTACGGCCCCTCTGAGGGAAGTGGGGCCCCTCCCTTCTTTCCTCCCCTCCCCCACCTCACAGAACCTGGCCACCATCGTTGGCTAATTCTGTTTTAATAAAGTGCTGAAGCCTCCTTATGTTCCATAAATCGGGAACATGGGCCCCGTGTGTTGCCTTCTGTACAGCAGGGCTCCTCAGCCGCCAGCCTGCGTCCCGCCATGAAGGCATCGATTTACTCTGTCTAACACACGGCACTGCCTGTTCGCGCTCTCCATCTGACAAGAAGCATTGAGCCTGCCTCCCAGGTTTGACAGAAGTATGAATAGAAACCCATCTGGAGTCTGAGTTAACGGAGTGTTTTGCCCACTGAACGGGAACCTGAGACAGGGAAGTAACGAGCAACTTTGCCAAGGTGCAGGCCACCCCTGCCCGTCCTTGAAGGGAAGGGCTCCTCCGAAACCTCGTGTTATTCAAGACTCTTTGGGTTGCAAGTGGCAGAAACGCAACTCAAACAGGCAGAAGCAAAGATAAGTGAATTTATTAGCTCTTGAAAGTGAAAAATCCAAGAGTGTCTGGCTTCAGGCATGGCTGGATCCTGGGGCTTAAAAGATGTCATCGGTACTTGATATCATCTCTCTCTCTCTCTCTCTCTCTCTCTCTTTCTCTCTCTCTCTCTCTCTCTCCCCTTCTCTCCCTCTCTCCCCACCCTGGCCCAACCCGCCCCCAACTCTGGGATCTGCTTTCCTGTGTGCTCTCCATAAAGCTGGATGTCTCCCATACTATCCACAGAATTTCCAAGACGCATCTTCAGAGCATAGCACCTTCAGCAGGGAAAGTGTGTCTCTTGCCCACATTTCCCAGCAGACATCCTCTGGCTCTTAGTCTTTGGCTGGCTCAGCTTCTGTCATGGATCTATGCACGGCCCACAAACCAAGAATGCTTTTTACACTGTAAAATAGCTGGAGGGAAAAAAGAAACCCAAAAGAACAGTACAGAGTGGCATGTGAAAATTATATGAAATCCAAAATTGTATGAAATGCAAATTTACTGGAACACAGCCATGCTCGTCCGCGTTGTCTAAGGCGGCCTTGGTGCTGCAGCGGCAGGGGGATCAGCTGAGGCAGACTGCGTGGCTCACCAAGCTGGAGATGTGTACTGTCGGGCCCTTTATAGAAAAAGTCTGCCACCCCCTGGTCTAGACACTCGGTGTAGCCCATGGGATGCTTGAGTCAGGGGCTCGCCCTTGGAGTCTGGCGGTGGAGTCAGCCCCGCAGACCGCGGGATGAGAGTGGCAGAGGGCTTCCAGAGGAAAAAGCTGCCAAAAATGCCTGCCTTCCGAGAACTTAGAGCCTCCTGGAATTATTATTCTTATTCTTATATAATGATGATCTAGCCGTGCCAGTTGTTATAAAACTGAGTCTCTATTGGGTGGATGTGGGGCATGCTTCTATTTTCAGTGATTTTCTGAGGAAGAAGGCTTCTTTTGGCCGGGCCACCCACAAAAAAAGAGGCGGTTCCCTAACGGTTCCATGTAGTTCTGTGCCAGGTTAAAGCTGTTTTGACAAGCAAGTTTTACAACAGTTTGTCAGAGGCCAATGGGTCTGCGACACGCATTCATCAAAAACACCCATCCCAGCAGCAGGACTGGAGCTGCTCGCCACCCCTGGAGCGGTCTTGCTTCCTGTCAATTGTGACAAGAGAAGTCTCCACCTGCCTCATGTCTGCTTTGCCCTGTGGTGGCCACCGACGTGTCTTGCCTTAAAGGCTGCGGTAAGGAGAGAGGATGGCTACTATGACCAGCTCTCAATGTGAGAGAAATGAAAACCAATGGTAAAGTTTCTTGGTAACTGCAGAGCAAATCCAGAAAGGAGACAATGAGGAACGGGCTGCAGTCTCCTTTAAAAGACCCTATTAATGAATATGAAGTTTTTTAGGTAAAACATTTTTAAATGACACCCACAGACCCCCCCCACCCCCACCCCACTGAGGAACTAGAAAGTGACCCGGCCGGCTGAGGACACCTGTGGGTCCTTCCCAGCCCATCCCCCACCGCAGGTAACCCCCGTCCTGTCTTTCTCAGTACGTCTGATCTCATTGTGCACAGGTTGTGTCTTGAATTTCCTGTCACCTCTTTGCTTATTTTCTTTAAAATCTCACCGCATGTTTATACATCTTTAAGTATTTTTTTAATTTTTAAAAATTTTACAAGAATGTCATACTTTACATAGGCTTTGTGCCTCGCTTTATCACTTGACGTTCTCTTGCTCAAATGCACCCGTGCTGTTTTGTGTAGTTGTGGTTCAGTCGTCTTCACTGCTGTGTGCTATTCTTCTGTGTGCATATGAGGTGGCTTAGCTAACCGCTGTGCCCACGATGCACCCTTGCAGTATATCTGGGCTAGGGGTGGATAATTGTCAGTAACGCCACTCGAAATGTTCTCAGCCATGACTTCTGGAACATCTCTTGGGTTTAGAGCTAGGAGTGCCATCTCTGGGTTGTGTACGGTGAACTGGCAAGTCTCAGCCGAGGAGGAAGCGTCACACTCTCCTGCTTGACTTTACAAGATCATGTTCAAGTAGGTTCCCAAGTGGCCGTCTTGATACCACTCCCTGGTTGTAAGCAGGGTCCGCTTCCTGATTTTTAAACCGGCTCAGGGTCTGCACTTCATCCACTCAGCTTCGAGGAGAAGAGAGACGGACAAGCTGCCCACACCTTCCGTAAGCAACACCTCCCAGGGGTGTCGTGCGCGTTCCGTGCCTCAGCTCAGCCCATGGCGGGGGACTGTCCGACTACCGATGTGCTCCCCAAAGCTGCCCCGTTCTGCCACCTCAGGGTGCTAACGCATGGCTCTTCTTCTGTATTACCCCCCAGATGCATAGAAGAAAATTTCTCATGAGTACTGGTTAGGACTAGGGTCTCTAAAGTGGTCTGTCTGGGTTTAAATCCTAGCCCCATCTCTTCACTAGCTGGGACCCTTTGGACAAGTTCCCCCTCCTACCCTGGCCTCAATATCCATGAGCTGGGGATGAGGAGGTCCACTGAGTCATCACCGTGATGATTAACTGAGACCAATACCTGCTTAGAACAGTGTCTGGCATGGAGTAAACATTCAATCAGTGCTAGGCATCATTTTTTACATAAAATAATAGCTGAAATGTACCCAGCAAACTCTTATTCATCCTTCAAGATCCAACTGAGATGCCCCGCCCTGCCTCTCCTTCTGACAGCATTTGCTGCAGAGCTCACAATCCCATCTCTCCAGTTGTGTTTTTATTTATCTGTTGGTGTTTTCTGTTGCTGTTGTTGCTTAGATTCTGATATCTTCTGGGACAGGGATTAAGTTTTTCTTACTCATTCCTGTGTCCTTGATGGCCAGCAGAGAAGATGCTCAGTCTGCGAAATGAAGGGGCAAAGTCAAGAGACCCCTGGGTCTTGGAGGCGTGTCAGGGCCCCTTCTCGCCCACGTGGTTGCAGAGCAGGTGAGGAAAGAAGCCAGTCCAATCACGTTCATTCATCACCTCATCGTTGCAGTAATTCCGAGGGAGGAAGCGCCAAATGGTCTTTGTCCTGCCTCCTGCCCTCATCAGTGCCTCCAGGAGCTGTAGCCAGATGCTGAGCTGGGTCTCTAAACCCGCCCCCAGCCCTTTACTTTTCCTGCCCCTCCTTACCACCTGGCATCGTAGAAAACTGACTTCCCCTCACATTGTGTTGCTCTCATTGGCTGCTTCAGACTAAGACTCCCTTTTGAGTCTTCATCGAGTCTGGGAGGGGACTTGCATGGTGATGGCCAATTTGAGCACGCTCCTCTGTAGAGGTCAATTATTTCCTTTATTTAAATGAAAGCCATTGAAATGATTAGACGGCTGGGCCCTGGAAGGGCTGGGGTGGGGGAATCTAATCACACAGAAACGCCGGCCAATCATCTCATGTTGGCCTTTTCTCCCTCATCACAGCTGCTCCTCCCTTTTTGAACATTCGGCCCCGTTGTCCACCTCTCCTGAATCCATGTCGGCAGGAATAACAGTGCAAGGGAGGAGAGACATGTAGCCAGCACATTCAGTCTCTCTTAAACGTAAACTCAAGGGCGAAGGCTTTCCTGATGCCAAGAAGAGATTGTACTGCAAAGTGCCTGTTGAAATGACTCTCGCAGGTGACAGAGGGGCTCCAGGCGTGATTTTCTGAACTGTGTTAAATGGAAGTTGCCATTCGACCGTAGGCTGCCCCGGAGCTGGAAAATCCAACCCTCATCCAGGTGGAAAGAGCCACTTCCACCTGGTCATTTTGCCACGAGGCTGCCTCTCGCTAACTTACCTCTTGTCCACCGTGCACCTCACTGGTCCTTGATGGAGGCAGATGCTTCAAATCCACGCAGGCGGCTCATTGACTCAAGTGCCCAGGTTGTCGGCATCAGGCAGAAGGGTCATGGATGCATATTTATTAATGCACCAGACAATAGCTAGGCACTTGGAATGGATATAGCTATGCTGCGATGCCAGATATCAAAGACCCTAGTCACCTTCATACAGTAGAAGATGGGCAGGTAGATAGATAGATACTTTAGATCGTGATAAGGGCTATGATGAAGGTTTAAAAGGGTCATGTGAAGAGAGTAATGCGGGCAAGGGAGAGCAGAAGGACTCTCAGGAAGGGACATTTGAGTTGAGATCTGAATGTTAAGGATGAACCAACCACACAGAGATCAAGGGGAGAGGATCTGAAATGCCAGGAACAGGTGTGAAGGCCTGACCTGAGGTGTGGTAAGCCAGGCAGGTGTGGGCACTTCTCAGTGGAGCCGTACGTGGGTCATGTGCCAGTGCACAAGGCTTGAAATCTGGAAAGGATATCCCTCGTCCAAAGTGTTTCATTGAAGCGTCCTGGGGGTGGGAGCAGCCTTTTTAAAATCACTGCAGCATCAAGAGGTCAAAGGTCAGGCACAGGCAATGGGATGCTGGATTCTGGATGCTGGCGCTGAATATACCCATCCCCCTTCCCGACTCTGCCTTTAGTGGCATCCCTACAGAAATCAGCAGATGCCACACATCCGGGGAGGGGGCCTTAAAGTCAATTTGTAAACATCTACCAGGACGCCACGGGGAATGAACGCACCGGGTGGTGGGTTGGACCTGCCTGGTTACCCCTCCCACCCGTCACCCTCCACTCTCCCCTGCTGGTCCTGTTCTAGCCGCTCCAGGCTCCTGGCCAGTCCCCACACAGGCCAGGTGTGCTTGCCGTTCCTTTCCCAGATGTCCGCAGGCCTGGCTCTCTGGCCTCCCTCAGGCTGTGCTGAGATGTCCCTTCTCAGCAAGCCCTTCCCTAACGGTCCCCCAGCCCCCTGTGCCTCCTGCCTCCCTCCCCACCCTGTCTTTCTGCGTCGCTCTCAGCACCATCTCTCTCATGGTATCTTTTACGGATGCATCTTTTTTATTCTCTGCCTCACCCTCCAGCTAGAAGAGGAAAGAGGGACTTTCGTCTGTTTCTTCACTGTTTTATACCCAGCCCTTTAAGCCATGCCAGGCACACAGTCGGTGCGTGTTCGTCTTCTGTTGAATGCATGGCTGAGCTGCCTGGCCTGTGTTTTCTCTTCTCCCTCTAGGGCTCCATCTGTCTGATATTGTCTCTTATTTCCAGAACAAGGTAGACACTCAGGGCCAAGCAGATCTCAGTGAGGCAGGGAAACGGCGGGAGTGAGGGCTTAGCCTGCGGCCAGCCCTGCAGTGGGGGCTGGGCCAGGCCCCCTCTGTCCTGCCGTGTCAGGTGGGTGGCAGCCCTGGGCATGCCCCATCATCCTGCATCATTGAGTGAAGTAGTCCCCCCAGAAGTTTAATGTGTAAAAGGCATCATTGTGCTGAATGGAGTTGACATCTGTTTATACCGTCCCTCCGTTACTCATTTCCACGTGGAACCCACTGGCCTTGACGCCGTCCCACCATCCCAGGGCTCGTTACACAGAAGGATCAGAGGAGCCACACAATCCGCAGTGGGTTTTGGTTTTTTTTTCCCTTTGCACTTTTCTTTTTTTTTTTTTTCCATTTTTACTTTTATTCAAGTAATACATGCACATATTTTAAAAAATCAAAGCATACTAAAAGGCTTATAATGAAAACCGCTAATGTCATGCCCACCCCCCTTCCCGATTCTAGCTCCCCAGAGCGGACTCCTCCCCACACTGGAGCTGTTTGCTCCTCCTTTCCATATTTTGAGATAATCTGTATGTTGCTCTGTCTCGGCTTATGCATTATAGATGGAATCTTTTGATGTCTTGTGATGGTGGGTGAAATTGTAAACACTCTTGAGGTCCCTCCCTGATTCCCCCCATATGGCTGGATCACACTTCTTAGTTTCCTTCACTGGGCAGCGTTGACATTGATTAGAACCTCATTCACTGTAGAACCAAAGTGTGATGAGATTCTCCCAGAATGGCCATCCTGTGGGAATCTAGGCCCACTATGTAAGTAGGCGTGTGCTGGACTCAAGGCAGTGGGCGGAGTGTGGAGGGGAGGACCCAGGAAAGAAACAAATATGAAAAAGAATCTTAAGGGACCCATTTCGGTGGGTGGTGGGAGGAGGCAACATTTAGGCTGAGCCCTGAAGGATGAGGAGGAGACAGTCAGTTGAGGGAAGCAGGGGAGAGGGGTGACTTTGCAGGCAGGGGAGGGGCACGGGAGGACCCTCATCTCCGAGCTCCAGACCGTCTAGCGACTGCAGTCAGACATGAAATACAGGCTCACTGGAGGAGCCGACCTTTTGGCCAGGCTGAAAATGGGGGAGGTATTGGCAGATCGGCCTGGGGTGGAAGAGCGTTTGGGACACTGGAACAGCATCGGCCACGCCCACAGGTGGGACTGATTTCAGCAAACCTGCCTCCCTGTCACTGGGTGTAAATGTCTTCACTTTATAAACTTAAGATTTTTTTAAAGAAACATCCGCCCGCCATCCCACCGCCCTGACATGTATCTTTATCCTGCTCATCCCCTTGTAGCCCTCATATCTGCACAGACACTTCTGCGTGGTTTTCCCTGGTTTTGCATTTCATGGACCCGCCAGTGGTCCTCCACATCGTGGGGGTCTCCACGCGTAGCTCAGCCCCAGCATGTCTTCACCACCGCTGTCACTCAGCCACATGGACAAAGACACATCAGATCTCACACTATGAAAGCTTTGAACTGTTTCCTCCTGCAGAAGAAAGCAGGGCGATAATAGCTTTAAAAACATGTGGTTTTATAACCCAGTTTCAACCACCCAGATGTGGAGACCAGATGCAGGTCCTCAGGAGGGACCCAGTTTCCTTTTCGGCAGTGTATGCACTGAGCTCTCATTAGCAAGCCTCCGCCATCTCACCTGGATTGAGCCTGTTTCTTCTGTTTGCAGCCTCCCTGGCCCGGCCTCAGGGACGCTCCTGCCTCACCCACACCCTCACTGTGTTTTTCCCAGACTCACCCTTTAGGCAGGTTGCTTTGCTTCTCTGAGCCTCAGTCTTCTCATCTGTAAAATAGGGGTAACAACTAAATCAACGTCCTCTGAAGGTTACTGCAGGGGCCAGACGAGGTGCTATAAGCCAAAAGCCTGGAATGGACCCGGTGCCTGGCAGTGGGTACTTTCATCTCTGCCTCCCCTTTCTCATTGTTAACAGCAACTCCCTAAAACAGGCTTTGCGTTTTCTCAGCTCTGCTTTACAAAACAGCACCCTTCCTGGGCTGTCAGCCTGGTTGAACATGTGCTGTGAGAAGTACGTCTTGAGGAGAGGAGGGTATAGCTCACCGTTAGAGCGCATGCTTGTCGTGCGTGAGGTCCTGGGTTCAATCCCCAGTACCTTCTCTAAAAATCAATAATAAAACCTAATTACCTCCCCCCCACCAGAAAATAATAAAATAATAGAATAATAAATAAAATTTTTAAAATTAGTAAGTAAATAAATAAATAAGCAAACCTAATTACTTTGGCCCACCCCCACCCCCTCAAAAAAAGAAAGCGTGTCTTACAGGCATTTCTGTGGGCACAGAGCCTAGATTTAAAGGAGCTTGTTCTCAGGGAAGAAAATGTGAGTGGCTACAGGATATGGTTTTGTCCCATCTGAAAGGGGATCAACTCAGATGACAGAGTCCCTTTCCAAAAGGGAGAAAATGGAGGTTCTTCTTGGCTTCCATCGCTTCTTGGCAGGGCAGCCTGAGGAGCTGGCCGCTTCATACTTGGGAACTTCGGTGGCTTGTCCGACAACCCACCACAGTGCTTGGTTGATGTGTGGGTTGGGAGAGTGAATACCCAGATGGATGTGTATTTGTTTGGATAAACGGATGGATGGACGGATGGCTGGGTGGATGGAAAGGTGGGTAGAGAGAGGGTGGGAGGGAGCAGCTCCTTCCTTTAGTCTTGAATGCCCTTGATGGCTGGGCGGTTAATTTCTCAGTTCATCCTCTGCGGCTCACCTGTACCCCTCGGGGTGTCAGTAGGGGCTCGTCAAGATGTGTGTGTTAGTCCAGGTCCTCCAAGAAGCAAACATCAAGATGGGATGAAACGTGCAAGGATTCTATTAGGGGAAAGGCCTGTGAGCGGGAAAGTGGAGGAAGCCGGAGAGGGCTGGTGAGCTGTCATCCCCGAGTGATGGAGAGAGGCATTGGGTGGAAGCATCCTCGGCTGCCCTGCCACCTAGGGAAGGTTTGGCAAAGCTATTCAGGGATCTTCAAGCCAAAGCTGGGAGTCCCCTGTCTCCCAGGAGTGGGCCTGACTTTGCATCCCCGTCTTTCTCCATCAGTGGCTGGGAGAAGGCCCTGGGAACAGTGGCATCCGTGCAAAGCCAGCAGCCAGGCCCTTGGTCAGTTGCACTCCTGGTATTTGGAAGTCGGCCAGGCACGCTCCCAGGACCAGCCTAGAGGAGGGAAGTTCTGTAGACAGATACGTTTTGGGGTGGCTGCCCCCTGTCATCTCGGGGACTCAGGAGGCACTGACAGCACAGTGACCAAGAATCCCTGCAAAAAGGAAGTCTGTGGAATTCAGCATTTCCCAGGCTTATTTAGCTTTGGAGTCTTTTTTTCATAAGATGGTTCCAAGGAACAGAGTTTGAGATCCAGTGGTCTAAATGTAGCCCAGGAGATCCCAGGCCAAAAAGAAAGAGAAAAGAAAAGGGAAGCATGTGAGAAAGAGGGAATTACCTGCACACGGACAGAGGCAGAGTGAACACAAAAAGCACAAATCAAGGGAGAAACAGAATGTCACTGGTGGTTTTCAGCAGACCGTGAGATACCAGAAGTAACACACACACCCAGCCACAGAGAATCTAGGCGCTACTGTTCAAGGCTGAAACAGAAAACAGGGTGACTTCATTTGACTTAACCGTGCCTCCTGTGCGCACAGGGCACTACAGCTTAGAAGGCTCTTGCCTGTTTGCCACCTGCTGTGAGCATCACCCCAACCCTGCAATGGAGCCTGGGCTGGAGGGTGATTGTCCTCATTCGGTTGCTACTGATGACTTTGACCGCAGTGATGGTAACTGTCGAATTCACTGAGTGCCCATTAAGTGCCAGGCCCTAACTTAACAATTCCATCTTTATTAACTTCCTGCATGGGAAGGGGACTGTGGCTCAGAGAGGTTAAGTGACTGACTTGGGGTCACACGGCCAGCAAGCAGCAGACCCTCATCCAAACCCACTTCTGTCTGACTGCACGACAAATAATCCGGGTGGCCCCTCTGGCCTCTTCTGTCCCCTTCTTTAGACCGGGAGAGTAGCAGGGAAGTGCAGGCCCCTGTAAGTGGGCTTTTTATAACCTGCTCTCCATCACAGCAAGAAGTAGGCTCGGGGAGTGCAAAGTGGGTAGCGATTTTTTTCCGTCTTTCTTTTACTGCCTTTGTTTATTGAGGGACAAATCATTGCTGTTTTCATTTGTGTTTCTAGCACAATAAAGATAAAAGATATGCTGGCAATCTGTTTAAAAGGCTTACGCAATTCCAGAATCTGAGCTGTCAGATTTATGCCACACACCGGTCTCACAAATCTCACGGTGCCAGCCGCCCGGGCCTGCCAGGGGCTTCTGACGCTGCCATTATCAGTCATCACCAGGCGGCCACGAGCTCAGAGGTGGCCGTGGCCCCCTCCACTGGCTGCAGCTGAGTCCGGTGGAGGACAGACATGGGCTTTGGCCAGAGCCTCAGGTCTGCCAACAGCGGCCCTGGTTTAATTGTTAGAGTTGATTCTTGGCTTCTAAAGCCAAAGAAGAGGGGTCCCAGGTCTGGGAAGAGTCTGCTCTTTTGACTCCCACCTCCACATTCCAATCTGAGCCTTGGGTACACAGCGAAGCACATCAGTCTGCATCTGTGCAGCGCTAGAGGGAGGAAGGGTTCCAGCAGCACGGTGCTCCTGTGCATTTGTCCATCAGCCTCCCCGGCCAGAAGGTCAGCTCCATGAGGCTGGGGACTTGTTCCGTTCCATTCAGTGCAGCATCCTTGGGCCTAGAATAGTGTCTGGCACATAGTAGGTGCTCAGTGAATATTTGTGGGAGGACAAGTGAATTGGAGGAATAGGCAAGGGGGCCGCCATCCACAGGGCGTGGTCCTTCCTCTCCTCCTGCTTCCCCGTTTCCACACCCCAGCCCTCCCGCCTCTCCTCTGCCTTCCCAGCTCTCCCCTCTCTTGTCTGGTCTCTCCTTTTGGCTGCCATTCTCTGACCATCTCCTTCTCCCCAGGGTGATGTCACCAAGCTCAGACCGCAAGGAGAAGGGTCTGGGACAAGGAGACCCAGTTCCTGTTCTGCCTCTGCTTTGCTTTGAGCCCGAGTGTTTTCTCTCAGAGCCCTCATTTTTCTTCATCTGTAAAATGGGGAGAGCAGAGCATATCCACCTCTGAGCCTCCTGCAGAGGTGCTGCACGGGCGGGCTGGGAGCGAGCTGGCGAGTGGAGAGGGAGTCGGGAATGTCGGGGGAAATATTCGTGCTCACAGACTCCTCCTTGCCAGGAAAGCAGCAGCGTTCTGTGGGTGCATCTTGGGGTGCATGTTGGGGTGCAAGAAGCCTTGGTTTTGGAGTTCTGTGGGAGGTTCCCCAAGGAGGGAGCATGAACGTCCACTCCTTGAGTCTGAAGCTACAGATGTCGAATGTCAGTGAGACCGACAGTTACATCAGGCAGCGGCCCGCTCTCCGCGTGAGTGATTAAAACGTCACCATCTGCCCTGCACACGATACATCATCTCACCGGCCTCGCACTTCATCAAGGGCTGTGTGAACGCCGGGCATCCGCGTCATCTTTCGAGGGCTACGTGGAGGCAGGGGTGGCAGGAGACACCTCTGCCGCGTGTCCTGGGAGCATCTTGGAAACAAAAGCTGGTGAGAGCGTGAAAGGCAGCGAGAGGGCCACGTGCAGGGAGAAGGGCCAGCTAAGAGGGTCCCGTGCTGTAGCTTGAGGAGGCAGGGCTGGGTCCAGAGAGGTCGCTGGGAATCAGAGCTGTGGCACCTGGGGACCCTCCCATCCCTGCCCTCCTTTTACAGACCAGTGAACTGAGGCTGGGGCAGCCGAGCCCCCAACATTGGGCCACTTTCAAAGTGAAGGATTATTGGTTGAGTGTTGCCTGCGTCCCCCAGGGCCAGTGGGGGCCCTGCTGTGCGTGCTGACTTGCCTGAAGTAGCAACCAGAGTCTCAGGGTCACGGGCCACACTGAAGTGAGAACCGAGTCTCCTGGCCCTCATTTGAATGTGTTATTACCATCACCATCAATACGATAGTAGCAAAAATAATAATAGCAGCTAACATCTATCGAGTGTTTACTGTGTACCACTGTGTACCAGGCACTGTGCTGAGCTTGCGTCACATATCAACGCAGATATTTCTACTGTAATGTCATATGTGTGTTCCTGGAGACTCCGCCTTCTGGTAAAATCATGCACTGAAAATTGCAGGGTGTTTGTGAATAAGGTTGAGGGGTGGGGAGGCTGCTCCAGAATCTCAGGAACTTCGTAACCAGAGCACACTCAGAAAAATAAAGATTCCTGAGAGGACCAGCACCGCTGAACTTGTACCCAGCTTCCCTGGGGGTCATTTCTCTGCATCCTTAAAGGACACATTTAAAGGCTTCTGCTTTCTCTTTTGAGATGTTGATCCCAGAGGACATTCACTTCTGATAGAGACTGTTTTCATCAAAATTAAAAATCAGACCCAGGCTGTCGCCTTTATAATTCATCCATTGTTTTCATGCAGGGAGAAGCGTCTTCAGGCACTTTCGTCTCCCTCACAGCTCCCCCCAGACAGCTTAGCAGAGTGGGGCACGCAGGCTCAGCTCTGAACGCCACCAAGTCAGTCACTGCTTGCAGTAAAGAAAGGCACTTGGGTAGATTTTCAGCTTTTTTTTAATTAAGATCTTCGTAGGCTGCACAGGCTTTCTCTTTAATTTTAAGAAAGCTTGCCCCTGATTGCTTCGAAACATTAATGCGCAGGACGAGATCACCCGTAAATTAATGTCCTGTGGGAAGAGCGCATGTTTCTTGAGCACGTATGTGTGCTGCGCACTCGTCTCCATTTTCGTGTATCACCTCATTGAGGTAGACTCTGCCGTCCCGCCTTCCGGCTGAGAACACTAAGTAAGGCCCAGGAGGTGGGGGCGGAGCCAGGACGCAAGTCCAGCAAGGTGCACCCAAAGCCCAGGTGAGCCTCTGGACCGGCTGCCTTTGCCCGCAACCCCCGACCCCGGCCTGGATGGCTCCACCTGCTCCCCACACAGCTGCACAGGGTCCCTCCTTTGGGCCCCAGGGTTGGGTGAAGTTTGGCCCCTGGGAGCTGGGACAGGGTCAGAGGAGTTGGAGATTCTGCTCCAGGGGCAACGCCAGGAGCAGGGGCCGAGGACGGCTGGCAGCAGGGGAGTGCGCGGGGCCACCACCCACCACCGCAGCACCTCTAGCTGTCGGGCAGGCGCGACGGGCCCGGTGCACACCGGCTTTAAGGATGTCATCCCACCAGCTGGCTTCCTGGGCAGGCCTGGGCCCTGTGTGATAAGAAGGTGACAGCAGGGTCCACGCGCAGGCAGCTCCGTCACAGTGTGCTTACAAGTGAACATCCCTTTAATGCACCTGCAGAGACATCTCCCAGGAGGGAGAGATGAGGTGGGGCCTGGAAGGGGCTGAGCATCCAGGACTGACTCTCGCGGCAGTGGAAGGGCCGACCCCACCTAGTGAGTCCAGCTGGGTGAACACGCGCGAGGGATGCTCTGAGCCCGGCATGGCGCAGGGCCCCCGGGAGGCAGAGTGGAGCGAGGCCGAGATGCTGCCCGTAAGTGCTGGAAGGCAGGGCCTTGGCACCACACCCCAAATGGGGAACAGGCCTCCTTCTGAGATCTGAGCCGGGAAACCAATACGGGCACACCTGGCTGGATCGCACTCCACAGGTACTGCATTTCTTACAAACTGAAGGTTTGTGGCAAACCTGCATCGAGCAAGTCTATTGGTGCCATTTTTTCCCACCAGCATCTGCTCCCTTTGTGTCTCTGCGCCGCATTTTGGTAATTCTCACGCTATTTCAAACTTTTCCATTATCGTTCTATTTGTTATGGTGATCTGTGAGGGGTGTCTTCCAATGGGGCTGTGTCTTGGGGGTCTCCCTATCTCTCCTTCCCTTTCTCTGCCTTCCTAGCTCTCTGTCCCTCCCCTCTCTCTCTACCTTGGGACAGTCCACCTGGGCTGGCATCTGAATAGCTCCAGGTGTCCGCTGGAGATTTGGCTTTCCTGGGGAGGAAGCGGGTCCAGCCAGTCCTGGGACCTGATCTGGGGCCGAGTGGAGGTGAACACAGCACCTTCCACACTGAGCCCAGCTTTTCTCAAAGAGGGAATCGAGCTGCCTGCAGCAGCCATATGGTGTTGAGACGATGCCCGAGGGCCTGCGAACGGGTCAGGAGTCAGAGCCAGGGTCCTGCCTGCAGGGCTGCAGCTCTGTGACACTCCCCCCGCATCAGAAGGCCCCAGCCCCCTCCCCACCTGCCAGCCCCAGGCCCTCCTCCCAGCTCCCACACAAGGGGCGTGTGCCTGACTTGGTCAGGGTTTCCAGCCTCTGCACCTGCTGGGATCAGCAGTGCCAGGCATATTTCCAAAGGGCCAGATGGTCTCACTGGGTACATATGCCCAGAGTTCATGCCACTGGCAGGAGATGACAAATGTTGGTTTCAGAGAAGTGGCTTTGAAATGGGACCCGGGGGCTCTAGGGTACGACTGCAACTCCTGCGATCAGAAGCGTTTTTTCCTGCCCCTGAAATAAAATTATGAGTGACCCTTTACTGAGTGTCCCTGTGTGCCAGACTCCAGAGTCTTCATATACGTGAGCTGAGCCTCTTACTAGACAAAGCGTGGCCCGTGGACCAAAGGCATCACATCACTAGGAGCTTGTCAGAAATGCAGAATCCCAGGCCCCTCCCAGACCTGCTGAATCAGAATCTTCAGTTTAACCAGATCCCCAGGTGATGCCTGTGTTCAGTGAAGTCTGAGAGACACTGAGCCAGGTTTTATATCAGTTCTGCAGGTGAGGAGCCTGCTGTCCGGAAAAGAGGAATGAGTTGCTGCAAATCACAGCTAGGGAGTGGGTGGAACTGAGCTGTGGATTCATCTGACTTGCTCCGAAGTCCAGCCCCTTCCTTCATTTAAAAAGCTCTTCTGGAGGGTCCGGAGGAAACTTCCACGGGGACCTGCAGCTTGGCAGGTGGGGGTGCCCGTGGAGTGATCGCTGCTCAGTGTGGCAGTTACGTGACGAGAAGGTGCCCAGGGCAAAGGCACAGAGCAGGGGCCACTGAGGCCAGGAACGGTGACCAACAGGAGGGGACAGATGAGATCCAAAGAACAAGCAGGACCTGCCAGGCAGCACCTACTGGGTGCCAAGCACTGTTCCCAACACCATGGCACGCACTGACTCCCAGAGCCCTGGCAGCACTGGGCAAGGTAGGGACCACCCACAGCCCCATTACTCAGGTGGCGCAGGTCATCTGCGCAGCCTCAGAGCTAATGCAAGTGGTGGAGGCAGGATTTGAACCCAGGTGGTCTGGCTCTCATCCCTGCAGCCCTACTTCTTGGCAGGGGAAGAGTGTTCCAAGCAGATGGAACAGCACGAGTAAAGGAGTGGGGCTTACTCACCTGGTGAGCGATCGGCTCCGACTTGCTGACTACCCTGGGCTCCAGCCGCGTCTCCTGGCCCCTCTCCCATCCAGTCCTGCTGGTGACCCAGAATTAGCTGCTCGAGGAAGCTGGGGCCCTGGCCCAGGGCCACTTGGCCCATAATGGTGCCAGCGCACAAGTTCTCCACCTGCTTCAAGAGCTCCCGACGGGGCCAAGACACCACCGCCAATGGAGATCAGTGGCCTGTGGGCCACCCTTGGCGGGCGAGCAAAGGTCAGAGGCGGAGTGAAGACAGCCCACTTTGGGGAGCAGAGACGTGCTTCTGGGTCGGACTGGCCTGGATTAGAGTCCGAGAGAAGCTGCAGAACCCCAGGCTGGGTCAACTAGCCTAGCCTCTGGTGGACTGTGTGTGAAGGCCCCCTTACAGCCTGCTTGCAGGGCCACCAGAGGACTCAGGCCAGCAGTCTCCATGCCATGAGAATCCTCAGGTTGTCCCCAAGGAGACCATCTGGCCCTTTGTGGGTGAGCCATCCCCATTTTACAGATGCAGAAACTGAGAAACAGAGAGGGAAAGGGACTTAGCCAACAAATTTTTATTGACATAGACAGTCTCGATGTCCCTCAAGTTTTGTGGAAGGCTCTGGTGTTGGGGTTTCCCTTGCCGAATTTGAACCACCTCTCTTAGTTCCTGAAGGGAAGGGAGGGACCTCTTCGCTAAACCACGAGGTCCAGTTCAGGGAGGGAGAGGCGTATTTCCCAGACATCTGTGTATTTCTGAGCCGGCTGGGGTCCAGCCAGTGTTCTCAGGGAGTGGACTTCCAGAACGAGTAACAGGACATGCTTCTGTGGGCTGACACTCACCTGGTCGTGGAAGCCGGGGGGAGCACACGCAGGGGCAACTACTCTGGGCAGCAGAGCCGACCTGCGGCTTTGAGGAGGTGGGCGTAGGAAGATGACTGGTTTTAATTTAGCCCAGCGCTCGGGGGTCCAGGGACTCACAAATTTACCAGGGCTGTTGGCAGCCTGTTTCCAACCCGCTAAACTGATGATGACTGTGAGAATAGAACGGCTCCCCTCCCTAGCTCCTCGCCTTAGTGTCTGTCTCTCCGCTACACTAGTTATTTTTATCTGTTGACTATTGTTCTGAGTGGAATTATCCCTTCCCAGCCCTGCTGATAAGGAGAGTTTCCAAATGAATTCGCACGTCACCTAAAGGTTAAATAGCTGCCTTTTTTTTTTTTTATTTCTGTCAGACCCCCACCCCTGGCTCTGCCCAACACCTCCCGCAACTCACACACAACTCCAACCTTAGAAGTCTGTGTCCTTCATCTTCGGATTCATTTGCCGCCAGCTGGGCAGGTGACCAAGTGCAGTGTCGCACTGAGATGGATCACGGGCATGAGCGTCTGGAGTTCTGGTCAACCAGGCCACGGCCCATGGCCTGGGTGCAATGTCATAGGTCTGCCTTGGCCTTGGCATCAGCCTGGAACCCAAAACTGGTGGCTGTCCTGCAGCCAGGAAAGGGACTTCCTTACACTGAGCCGCTCCTATGTCCTGAGTGCTTTGCACAACCCAGCAAAGAGGGGGTGATGCACCCGGCTTTTCACACAGAGATACCGAAGTCCAGGCGGCACTCACCCAAGTGCACAGGGTGGGCGGCAGGGTTGGAATTTGAAACCACCTCTAAGGTCTTGTGACTGCCCTGAGCCACCGGCTTGCTCTGCAGTTGGAACGGAAGTGTCCGGGGGAACGAGAAGAGGAAGACGGCTTCCCCGTTTAAAAAGAGGGAGAGGCCGCTTCCACGGCCACTGTCAACGCAGTTCGGCTGAGGGACTGACTTTTTAATAAGCCACCAAAGCGATAGTGCATTTACTGCTTATGCTAGTGACAAGGAGCACATTAGAAATTGGAGCGCCGTTGGGGTATGACAGGTGGGTAATAATATGACTTGCATCCTTGGGGGCTTGGGTTTAAGTGACGTGGTAGTTACTGCAAGGGCCTGAGCTGTAAAATCAGATGCCGATAAACACCACGGAGGTGTTCAGAGATGCTACGGCTCTTGTAAGGACGACGGCCACAGAAATTGGGGACGGGGTGCCAAGAAGGGAAAGGGTGGCCAGGAGTAAGTCTCCTGCTTGCATTTACTAGATACACACAAAGAATGCGTATTCCCCGGTTAGAGAGATCCCAGTCTCTGCAGATCCTGTACATTTCCTGTTTCTTAAATCTGAGCTGCTTCTCGTGGCCACGCCTCCAGGATAAAAATGAGCACATACTTGTTGTCAGGTCGTTGCAGGCTCAGTCAGAGACTTTACAGTTCAATAGGAACTCAGATTTCTTTTTTCCTGTCCTGTCATCCCTCAATGCTTCTCTTTGGGAGGTGGGTGAATTGGAGTTGCTTAATTAAGCAGAGAGCACGCTAAGAGATGCTTTGGAATCTGTCTTCAGCCACGTATGGGGATTTCTGCAGAGGATGCCAATTTGTACTCAGAACAGGAAAATGGGCTTAAACGCACAGGAAAGATTCAGGCTAGGAGTCAGGGAGAGAAGTAAGGTAAAGAGGTCCCACAGATTCGGGGTCAATACCTTGCATAGCCACGTTGCTTCTCTGAGACACGTTTATCTCCCCTGTAAGATGCAGGGGATGACACCCACATCTGAAGGTATGAGGAGAGTAACACGAAATACTGTGTGTCAAGCACTCGGCGCCGTGTCTGACCGCCAGCTCACTGCCATCAGCGCTGCCATTATTGAATGACAAGTGGGTGCCGCTGTGGGCATGCGTGAGACAGCTCCAATAGGAAGCAGGCCGGGGACGCCACTTCCAACAGTCCCGAGCCTGTGGACTGAGCTCGGCCACCCAGCTCCGGGACTCTCAAAACTGCGGCCAGAGACGATTCGGAAGGGGGATTCCCCAGATACTCTGGGGGCAATTCTTTTCACAATCTTGAGGCTGTTCACAGATTTGTTAACAATTTGAGGACTTTCTCTCAATGAAATCTTTTGAAATGTTTTATCACTTGCCTTCCTCTAAGGCTGTTTTCTCAACGTCTGGGGAAAAAACCATCCCCGCTGTTTCAGTTCAGAGCCCCTTAAGCATGGCTGACGGCCAGGGTGGCCCACTTTCTTTTTTCCCTGTTATAATGGTGTTAAATATAATTCACAGGCTATACCGTCCACCCATATCAAGTGTACAGCCCTAGGCAACCTGCTTCCTATTTCTATAGATTTGCCTATTAGGGAAATTTCATAGAACACAGATAAACAGACTCACGCAGTGTTGGTCTTCTGTGACTGGCTTCTTTCACTTAGCATCGTGTTTTCAAGGTTTATCTATGTCGTGGCATGTGTCAGTGCCTCATTCCTCTTTTAGGGCAGAAGAATGTTGCATGATGTGATGTAGTTGTGGTGCATTTTGCTGATCCACTCGGTTGATGGGCGCGTGTGCGGCTCCCACCTTTCAGACCTTGGGAACAGTGCTGCCATGACCATTCATGTACAAGTTTTCCATTCAGTTCTGCTTCTCCCTTAAAAACAGATCTCCATGGAAACAAGAAAGGATTGACAATATTAACCAGAATTGAGGACAACATACTTTAAAAGTGTACAAATTTAGAGACAGATTGAACGATACCCAAGTACCTGTATTTGCATTCTTATTCCATTGCCTTCCACTGAGAGACCATAACAGAACAGCGTCTGGAACTCACCAGTGACTTTACTAGAAAGATGTAATCACGAACATTGTCCCCTGTCTCATCACGTGCACCCTTTGAAGGTCGGTGAGATAAGATTTTCTCCAGTCTTTCTCAAGCCAATGTGATAAGAACTGCAATTCTAAGTAACTGGTTCTTTTTTAGCTCATAGATGCAGAACCTTACAGCTGATCGTACTTTCTTCTTTGCTGTGGTCACTAGAATGTCCAGAGGGAAACTTCTAGGCCAGTTCCAGTGGATTCTGGAACCAGTGCAGGGTCTGTACCAAGCACTCTTCATGCATTATTAGCCTGTATTTCCCTCCAACAGGCCTTTGAGGGTCAGGAGTGATGTGATTCCCATTTTACAGATGAGAAACCAGAGGTGGATGAGTTGCCCGAGGTCGCATGGCAGGAGGGGCAGAGCTGGGATTTAAATCTACTTCTTTTTTTATTCTGAAGCCCAGCTCTGAACCACCAGCTGCATGACTGTATGCATTTTTAAAAATCCACTTCAAATCCTTTCTGAGAAGTGGAGGAGAGATACGGATCTCCTTCATCTTTAAATTCTTTCACTCACTGCTTAATTTACCCCAATCTGATCCCAGATCTGATTATCACTCACCTATTCTGAATCTACTTAGAATGTCCTTCTGGTAAGTTAAGGCCGTCGAGATAGCCTGATAGCAGAAGCCTTTATCTGTCAATGTCTTTTCTTGATCACAGCCATAATCAGTTGCCAGAGCTAATAAAGAAGGCAGGATTATTTTGTCCTTCTAGGCTTTTCCGAGTGTCTAAAGCATTCCTACTGTTTCTCCTTCTGTTCCCACTCTATCTCCTTAGACCTTTTATAGCAACCATTAAATATCAATAAGATAAAGTAATTAGGATGTGGTGGTAGGACTTTCCTGCCTTGAAACCTCCCCTGGATGTTCCCACACCAGTCAGCACTCCTGTGCAGCCAGGGCTGCTGGGCGAGGTTAGGTTTAGGAGAGCATCGCGGCATTCTTAGCAGCATCTCACACAGGAGCAGAACGTCTGCTCTCTGGGCTAGACACCCTCTGTCCCCTTCTCCAGGTATGATGCAAATGTAGCCAGATATGCCTTTTAAAATGTTTCCTCTTCTTTCTGGAATTGTGGTCAGAGAGGAAGGCCTGAAGACTCCCTTCTGGGATTTATTGAGATTTTCCTTGTGATCCAGTATGTAACCAATTTTTAAAAATATTCTCTGGGCATTTGAAAGAAAGTAGATGTTTTCTGTTTGGGACCCACACATACACACGACACACGTACACACATACTCCGTACTCAACACACGCATATGCTAAATTGAGTTTTTTAATTGTGTCTTCAGAATGCATCTAAGCAAAACAAAGTTTATCAGCTGAAAATGGAAAGTCTTTTCTCAACAGACTTAAAATAAATTATGGGGAGAAGCTGGATCTAGTTAATAAAACAGCTGTCTGCATTTTGGTCCTGGGGTTGGTTATGAAAACTGTGACCTCTTATCAGATTCAAGTCACCAGGGGTGTGGTTCTGCCCTCACTCCTTCTCTGGTTCTTAGTGCCTGTGATTTGCAAAGCCCTTCCTAGGAGAAGGCATGGAAAGAAAGAAATGGAAGAGATCGTTCCTGTCCTGGGATAACAGAAGGAGCCGGGGTGGAAAAACAATGAGGTATTATTATTCGTGAGCCATAAGGAATTCTAATAAAGGATCCGATTTCCTCCCTCATGTCTGTTACTCCGCTGAGGGACCTTTGCTGTCTTCTGTTCACTCACCACCCATTACTCTGATTTCCTTCTAGAAAATCACCCCTCCCCACTCTTAAGCCCTTTTGTGCAGATGGGGTTCACTCCAGTCCTGAGCATTACTCCCCCTGGTCACACTGGTTCAAGGATGGACACTTGAATCAGTCAGAGCTGGAGAGACACAATGAGGCTTTTACTGAGCTCTCTGGACGGGAGATACACGCTTACCTAGTGAACTTGCACAAGGGAGAAGACGAGGCTGGAGCTGCTGGCAGCCACCTTGCCACCAGGAGGAGAGAACCTGTCTAAGGACTGACTCAACATAGGGAGGGGAGCCACCTGTCTCCCGAGAGAGAAGCAGGGCTGTTAGTACCACTTGAGCTCGTTGGCCAAGCCATATCCGAAGGTAGAACTCCCCTTGGACCTGTCAGTTATGTGAGCAAATAATTTTCATTTTATTTAAACCAGTTTGGTTTGAGTTGTCTGTCATTTGTCGTTGAAAACCCCAACTGACACCAGTGTCGACAGAGTATGCCGGACACATGAAGGAAGAGGGTGTAAATTTGAACAAGAAACTGTCCCTCTTCTCCAAGATCTAACAGTAGAGTGAGAGTAACACAGATCTGCAGCATCATTAAACTACAGCCTGACAATTGCTGTACTGAGTGTATGACTTGCCAGAAGAGGAAGTAACTGACCTTTCAGTTTCCTTCCTGCAGAAGGCTTTCTGCAAGGAGGAGTTTAGGGGCCCCTGCATCGGGGTGGAAGCTGAGAAGAGGCACCTGGCTCTCCGGGGGCGCCACGGCACCGAGACCCCTGAGGGTTTCCCACTACCTGTGCACTTCCGATCAATCCAGCTCCTGTTCCAATCAGATCTGGTAGGGGTCTGTTTAATTGCTTTGGAGTGATTTTTGCCAGTAGTGCCTTTCAAACCCCCAGCCCAGGGACCGAGAGAAATTAGTCACGTCAGGGAGTTTCCCCTACTGACTACAGTGAAAATCAGCCCGGGGTGGAGATAATTTAAATACATTTTTTAAAAACAGCATCCCTGAGCGCACCTAGGATGCTAGCAGGCGGCTTGACAAATGGTAAGCGGAGTGCTTTGGGTCAGTAATAACACAGCAGTGATAATCATGGGAGCTACCGTTGGTCACAGGCTCCAAAGCGTGCAGACGCTGTTGCTGTCTGAGCCCTTTTATGTATGTTCCGGGATGTACTCAGCTTTGCAAACCAGGACATGGGGCCAGTTTCACTGGTTACTGATCACCGGCACAACGCATGGGCTTAATTGTTACTGTTTGTATTATTGCCCTGCATACAGTGTCTCGTCTCCTTCTCATGACAAGGCTGAGACAGAAATTACGTTGTTTCCATTTTGCAGGTGATGGAAGAGAGGTTATCTGCCCAGCTAGGAAGGGGCAAAGCTGGGGTTTGATCTCAGGGAGGTCCTGTCTCTCCTGTAGTTCCATTTATGCCAGGACAAGACATTTTCCTGTCCCTTTTTCTGCAGCTGTCAGGTGGTGAGCACTAGGGCCGAGGACCAGGTCTGTCCTGGAACCCTGCTTTGAAACACCTGGGGTGCCATTGCACTGTTGTTCCCACACCTGGGGCAGGATCTGATGACCAGCCAAGGGCATCACCCAGTGAATACAGAGAGGCACTGCCGAGTGTTCGGAAAAGGCCAGGGAGAGGGTTGTCCCTCAGTGTGGTGAGCAGATTCCATGTCAGCAGCAGGCTCCTTGCCTCTCAACGAGATGTAGGAACTCTGCTGTGTTTTGGGTTTGTTTCTGTCTTTTTTTTTTTTAGGGGTTAGGGGAAGATGTGGTTGATGAAACCTCTGCCCTCACCTGTTCCAGAAAACAGGTGTTTCTGTTTCAAAGGCAGCTTTGAGCAGCAGTGCAGAACAGGGCCCAGTGGATGCGGTCCTTACCTGTCTTCCATTCAGCCAGAGATGCCAAACTCAGATTTTCTGTTTAACAATCAGACTTTCACTGAAGACTAGATTTGAGGGATCAGAGATGAATTGGATTCAGTTCCTAACTTTGGAGACCTGACTGTCAGAAAGAGAGGCAGACGTGTCAACCACTGTAAATAACCCTAAGACAACCCGAGTGCCATGGTGCCGCTTGTGTAGGGTGCTCTGAGAGCCCGGGAGAGGGGTGATGAACTCTGATGAGGAATAATTTCAGGGGAAATTTAAGGAGAATAAGGAGTCAACTAGAATGAGTCCTTGAAGGATGAATAGGAGTTTGTGAATAGAAGTAGAGGCACAGCATTTCGGTCAGATGGAACCAAACAGGCAGAGGCACAGAGATTCAATGTGCATAGTGTGTTTGGGAGCAGTAAATAATCTTGCAGGCTAGAACGTAGAGTAGGGGTAGGGGGGGAGCAGAAAGGGTCATTCATTCATTCATTCATTCTTCTATTCATGATTTCCTTCTTTCATCCAGCTAGGAGGCAATTACTGAATCTCTGCTAGGAGTCAGGCACAGATCAGAGCGAGAAAAAGTTGGCTTGACTCAGTGAGAGCAAATTATTTCCAAACAAGGATGCTCAGCAAAGTTGGGAGGGTTCCACCCCCACCAACAAGCTCGAGGTTTAAAAGAAGTGCCAGGTGAGCTGAAATCTTCCTGTACAGGACAGCTTTTAAACCTCAGGAACCGGTTCCTGTTGAGAAGTGACGAAAGCTGCAGATACCACGTCAAAGGACTGTTTCAACAAGCAGGACTTGCTAAGTCCAAGGTGGGCAGGACACAGCCCCAAACCTTGAGGTGGAAACAGTGGTGGAAGCCAGGCAGCAGGTGAGCCTGTGTTTTCACCCCGCCCCCCACAGCATCTGGCAGCACCTGGCACAGGGTTGCAGTTTGAGGATGGGCTCTGAATTCAGATCGCCAGGGCCATACGTCAGCTGAAGCAGTTTTTGGCTGCCACCTCCCGTCGCTGGACCACTGTCTTCCCACGCGTGAAATGGGACAATACTAACACCCATCCTGCAAGGAGGTTGTGATGTTCTGAGACGCAGCTGGTCGCTACATGGAGAAGGCTCCTCCCAGGGCCCTGCCACAAGAATGTTCAGTGTCACCGACTCCTGGTGCCACCCTGTACTGTGCCAGGCACACCAGCACTTACTGCTGGTCAGAGTGAATGGCAAACCCCAGGTGCCATTTCTTCAGTGGATCTTTTCCCTCTGAAACGTATCGATGCCTGCAGTGGGAAGCTTCCAAGGGGCAGGAGAAACTTCTTCCTCTGCCCGCTGCCCAAGGTCAGAGACACCTTACTCCCTACCGCACACCAGGCCTGGAGATGCCAGAGGAACAGACTTTTCCAGACAAATGTGGATGCGCTGCCTTCCCAGTATGAAAATAGACCGCCCTGGGACTGGAGTAGCTAATGAAGATGATAATTAGAATTGCTTATTAGGACCTGTCTTCTAAAGTTCATTTGTGCTTTTAATAGAATCTACAAGGCATCTGCTTAGCGGGGATGACAGATCGTCCCGATTTTGTGTATTTTAAAACAAGATCTTTGCACCCTGGCTTCTCCTGGTCTCGCTCCCACCCCCACCTCTGCCATCTGCTGCTGAGATAGCCTTTCCCCCACTGGAGGAGCCTTGAAGGTGCAACCAGCAAACACTGTTCTTCTTGGCAAGGAGCCCGCAGCCCCTCTTCCCCGCAAACCAGAGAGACAGCTGGTCCCCCCCAACCCAATGTATAATCCCCTGTTGGCCACCCTCCTCCTTGTCGTCCAGACTGTCCTAGGTTAAACAGTGTCCCCTAAAAATTCATCTCCACTCAGAACCTCAAAATGTGATCCTGTTTAGGAATAAAATTTTTGTGGATGTAACTAGTCAAGTTAACGGGAGGTCACACCGGGTAAGGACAGGCCCTAACCCCCAATCTGGTGCCCCTATAAGATGACCTCGGAAAGACGCACAGGGAAAAGACCGCGCGACCACGGAGGCAGCGGCTGGACGGATGTGTCTATAAACCGTACAGACAACGAACGCCAAAGGTCGCCAGCGAGCTCCCAACGCTGGGAGCGGCAAGGGAGGGCTCTTCCCTGGTGTCTTCGGAGGAAGCCCGCCTCCCCACACTTCAGCCCCCAGAGCTGTGAGAGCAGGTGCCCAGCGTGTGGCACCTGGTCACGGCAGTGCTGCAAGACCAATACAACGCCCTGCTTTCAGTTTCTTGAACTTCCCCAGCTGCCTCCCAACTGCCCGCCCCGGCACCTGCTGTTCCCTCCTCCTGGGAATCCCTTCCAGCTTCCCATCCCCTCTCAGTTCTTCAGCTGTCCCATCCCCATGTCACCCATCCAGCCCTACTTAAGATCCCAGGTTAGATAAGCTGCCCTCTTGGCTTCTCCAGACAAATTGATTCTTGGATTCTGCTGGACGCCCCCGAGCCCTGCACTCATCAGAGCTATGTGTCCGTGTCTGTCCTCATCACTAGACTTCAGATTTGGTGGAGGCACTGCCACGGTGGGTCTTGCCCACTGGCTTATCCCCAGGGCCTGTCCCCAGCCTGCAGTAGGACCTTGGGAGGGGTCTCTGCAGTCAGAGTTGAATTGAGCTACATTCCTGGCCACGACTAGCTGTGCTGTGAGTTCCTCTGTCACCACCTCCACCACGGGAGACGAGACAACAGCAGCCATCATCTCTTGACTTTGCCACCAAAGGCACTGTTAGGTCCTGTTCAGCCAAAAGCTCTGTCACCTAGTTCACTGGTTGGTTGAAAACCCTGGCAAATGACAATTGTCACCTCCATGGGGTGAGGTCCCTGTGTAGTGAGCTCTCTGGACCCCTGCCATTCTCTTCTGCGAGTCCATTGCTCATAGATGGTTATTTAATGAATTACCCTATTATTTAATGAGTTATCCTAAGCAAGGCAAGCCAAACGGAAAGCAAGCTTCTGTTTTCCCTGGGATTCAGCTGGAGCCCTTGCCTTAGTCCCCTAACCTGCTGAGGGGTAAGACCTGTGTTCTTCTCATCAGCCCTTTGTCCCTGGAGCCTGGCAAACAATAGAAAATCCTTGATCCTAATATTGCTAAATCCAGAGACATCAGAATGTCCTTTCCACCCTTTCAAGGCTCTGTGAGCCTGGGCACCTAACCTGAGGCTCCCAGCATGGAATTCTCTGTGGGAGAACCTAGTCTATGGAGAACTCCCTCATTGCCATGGTAAAAACTTGGATTTGAAAAGGAAAGAATGGAAGCAGGGACCTGAGTGAGGCTGGCCACTCCTCTGCACGTGGTGGTGGACTTTTGACCTTGCAGTGCCCTTCTCCTGAATCCCAAGTTCAGGCTCATTTTCCCTAGGCCTCCTTGGCTACCATGCTTGGCTGTGGCCCAGCCAGGGCCCTCTGGGGGCAGGGGAGCCAGCCAAGGTCAGGGCCCCCAATCCACGGAGCACAGAAACCTGCCTTCACACCAATGCTTGGCTTCCCTCCCCTCCTCTTCCCCCCTGGAGATTTGCTGTGTTGTGAGCTCTGTGAGAGTGGGGAGACTTATTCTGCACCCAGGCTCTGGTCTGAGAGGGAAACAGAAGACAAAAGCTGCACTTGACTTAGACCAGGGGACCAAAATAGAAATTCAGGAGCATTTCATTCTCTGGAGCAGATCCCAGCCCCCGTGCTGATGGCGAGTGAGCATGGCGTCCAGGGGCATCCACCCGCCTCCTGGACCACAGGCACACAGGCTCCTGTCCTTCCCGGTGCCTGTTTCCTGCTCTGTGAAGTGGGGAAGCTGCAGCATCCTTCTCCCAGGGATGCTGAGAGGATGAAGTGGTGTAGCCCATCGTCCTCACCCGACCGATCCGGGGCTGTTGGTTGTGCTGTTAGTGATAACAGTGGTCACCCCGCCAAGCACCCTGGCTGAAACCCCGCCTTCCGTGTCAGCTTCGCTTGGTGTCTTTGGAGACCGCTGGGGTGGCAGCCGGCCGATCAGCCGGCACGGCCGCTGCTCCAGGAGGGCTCGCGCCTGGCCCTGAGCCCTCAGCTTTTCCGTGCTGAGCCTGTGATGTATGGAAGGCTCCGGGCTGGGCCGAGGCAGGCAGAGGGGAGATGGAGACACAATTTCACCACAGGAAGGAGAGAAGCAAACCGGGGTGACTTCACATCAGCATCACCAAGGCTGCTGCCAGGCTGCTGCCTGGAGGGGAACTGTCCTGATGCCCCCCAGAAACATTGGCTTCACTGCCGCTACTACAGACGGTCCCCGATTTATGATGGTTCGACCTATGATTTTTTTTGACTTTACAATGGTAGCAAGAGCGACATGCGTTCAGCAGGAACCATGAGTCGAGTTTGAATTTGGATCTTTTCCAAGGCCAGTGCCATGCAGTCCAACACTCTCTCGTGATGCTGGGTAGCGGTGGTGAGCCACGGCTCCCCGTCTGCAATGAGCTCACGAGGGTGAACACCTGATGCACTCACACGCATTCTGGACTGGACAACCACTGTGTCTTTCACTGTCAGTGCAGTATTTGATAAACGACATGAGACAGTCAACAGCCTTTATTATAAAAAGGTCTTTGTGCTACATGATTTCACTCCACTATCGGCTAATGTAAGTGTTCCGAGCACATTTAAGGTGGGCGAGGCTACACTGTGATGTTTGGTCGGTTAGGTGTGTATTAAATGCATTTGCAACTTATGATGTCTTCAATTTACAGTAGGTTTATCGGGACAAACCCCCCACTGTAAAAATATGTAACTGTTGCCGCATCTCTTGGGCATGTACTGAGTGCCAGACACTTTCCCTGGAATAGAGCCACTTTATAGGTGAGAAAACTGAGGCTCAGAGAGTTGAAACCACTCTCCTAAGGCCACACAGAACAGAGCTGGGATGCGAGCCCAGGATTACTGACCCCAGCAGCTGAAATCTTAGCCGCTTGCTGGTGGGCTCGGCTCGGAGTGAACGCCTAACCACTGCCACTTCTCAGCTGAACAGCCTGGGGTCACGTGGACCCAAAACATCCGGACGGGCCTTGAGTTTGGAGGATCCAGTGGGCTCCTCTGCTGCCAGCCTTGCCTCTGCACATCGTTCCAGAAATGGGGGGTCCAGGAAGTGAAAACCAAATTGGGGACATCCGGTCTGATCCGTTTTCCTACCTTCTTCTATGAAATTCTGGATAGGAAGCCAGGCTCCCCCATCAGTCCCTGCTAGCGTCTTGGAATGTTCTGGGAGACGGGAACGCCCACCTTGACAAAGCGTGGCAGCTGGCTCCTTCCTTTTCCGGCTTCTATTGGACCCCCCCAGTTTCTGCCTGTTTTGACCCTTCCAAATTATTTCTTTAGTCCTCCACTTGGGTTTTGGACGGTCACAGGCTTTTCCCGCCTCTGATGCTTTTTCTCACCTCTCGGGATGAGCTCGCGACCTTTCATGGCCTTCCTCGCACGAGCACAGCTCGGGGGGCCGCCTCTGGACGTGCTTCGGAACCTCAGCGCAGGGCCTGCGTGTATATATTGAGCATAGCGCGGCTCTAATTACAGGCTGCTGCTGGAGACCAGTCATTTTGTGAGTCATTAGGATGTGTGGCTGGGGCTTTATAATATCTTTTGATGAGTTCTGTAATTTTTATATCTTCACCTAGGATGGCGTTTTCAATGAAGTGGAACACGGCTTTGGGGTTGGCGAATGTCACGGCCCCAAGACTGTTTCCAAACTTGGAATTAAAAGGGTCTTCTTCTCCCCATTCAAGGAGAGAAATATTGATTGGATTGGTGGTTTGAGAGGCTGAAAAGGCCCTGTGTCTCCGCGTCTTGCTAATCAATATCCCAGAGCCGTGGCCGGGGGTGATGCCTGAGTACTCCCTTCTGTTCTCCTTCATGTTTGCAAATTACAGGCTTTCAGGTGAGGTGCCTGCATTTTGCAAAGACTGTGAGGAGCAGGTTTAATTAGCAAGCAGACCTGCTGGAAAAATCCAGTGTTATTAAGAGCCTCGCTCCATGCGTTGTCTGCCCAGCTGTACCAGTCCCCTGCGCTTGGCCATTTCCTGCCTACAGCCACCCACCCCCACACCCAGCCCCCAAGTCCCAAGGCGTCCAGGGAAGAGTGAGAGAGGCTAAGAAAAATCACAAGTTCAGATTTTTTCCCCACTGAGATGAGGACTCAGGGTCTCATCTCTTGGAAAATCCTGGAATCTATCCAGAGTGGGGCCTGACTTTGGACCCCTTGGCTTTGACCTCAGGGGCCTACTGCGCAGACACACTGAAGGTGGAGTCCGTGGGCTCAACTCTGGGAAAACTGAGGCCCTTGTGCTAAAAGAAAAGGCAGACTGAGGGTTCAGTGCCCACTCTGCTCCTTACCTGCTGTGTGACCTTGATCAAATGGCTTAACTTCTCTGGCCCTCAGTTTCTTAATCTGTAAAATGGGTCTGGTTGTAGTGACTCCCTCATGAGTTGCTATGCTAGCTAATGAGATAAGGTTCAGAGAGAGGTTCGAGTTTGGCAGGATGGCTGTCACAGAGTCAGCGCTTGATCTGGGGCAGTTGCTGTGAGGGTCACAGTGGCGGTTGGCTTTGTGATTGTGTTGTTTTCATTATTATCAGCGTGAATCTCACCCCACAACCTTGTGTGCAGCAATCTGGCCAGGCCCAGCCCCGCGAGAGTGGTGGACGGGTCCCTTCACACCTGCCTGGGTCACACGATAATCCAGGAAGGGTCTGTTATGTCTGGAGAAAGGAAGGGGCCTAGAATCTTCCATCCACCGTGGTCTCAGCTGACCTGCTCTTTGTCCAAACCGGCCTGGTCCCCTAGAGGTGGACAGCACTCTTGCCTAAGCCTGGGTGCGTCTTTGGTGACATGAGGACCCCAGGGCCCCAGGTCCAGACCCGCTACTCCTGTGCAGTGCCAACGCATGGCCATTCCCCTCCTCAGTCCCACCACCTCCTCGCCGTGCTCATGGAGACCCGACACAGTCCCCACTATCCGCAGACCCGCAGACTCTCCTTCCAAGGTTTGGGGAATTGTCCAGTCTCATCTCTTCTAGAACGTTCCACATCATCACCCCTGGGAGCACTGCCTCTTCCACTCCCCTGGACTGATCCCCTCCGTGAGCTTCCTGTCTGGGGAACAAAAGTCAGAGGGTAAACTCTCCTTTCACACACAAAGCTCCCTGAGGCAAGGGGCCTCAAGGCCTCACCTTCTCTTGGAGGAGGGAAGGGGAGCTGGGGAGAACTGTACACAGAGTCTGGTATTTTACAGCAGTGAAATCAATCATGAATTATTATTGCAACAGAGCTGCCACCCATTATTGTTAGTGGGTCTGCGGAGGGGAGTAAGGAACTTGCCGGGCATCTTCTTCTACCCACCTAGTCTGGACCAGAGCTACCACCGGCAGTGACCCTGAGCCCTTACACAAATAGCAGTGTGTGTGCATGTGTGTGGGGGGTGTTGTGTAGCGTGATTCATTCTTGACTTCATTCATTTGCTGAGTGCAGGAGATACGGGAGTCTGATGCACCAGATGTGACTCGCATGCTCACCCTGGATTCAACCCCACCTGGAGTTCACGGACCGAGATGAAGGGAAAGAGGGGTGTCGAGGGAAAATGGGGGTGTGTGGCCAGAAGAGTGGGGGCATGAATACTGCACAGACAACCTGGCAAGGCCATCGCCGGCAGATAAGCACCTCACTTCCCGTGTCAGAAGTTGAATTAGAGTGCAAGTCTTTGGAGGACCAGGCCCTTAAACTGCCCTGCTTTGGGAGGCACTTGGAGCCCAAAGGCCAGACTTCAAGGCTAGCCGCGGTCTCATGCTGCTGACGGAACTTCTCTGGGTTCATTTCCTTGTCTACAAAGTGGGAAATAAGGAGGGTGGGTATCGCTCAGTGGCAGAGCACATGCTTAGCATGCATGAGATCCTGGGTTCCATCCCCAGTATCTCCTCCATTAAAAAAAAAAAGTAGGGGGAACTAAAAGTTACTTCATGGAGCAGTTACATAGTAGCACTGTCCAAAATGGTAACCCCGAGCCCCCGAGCACTTAAAATATGGCTAGCCTAAGGAACTGAATTTTTAAACTTTATTCAATGATAATAAATTAAACTTTTATTGTTCACATGGGGCTAGCAGTGGCCGCAGTGCAGTGCACAGTGCAGTTATGAGTACTCAGTGAGCTCATGCATGTGAAATTGCCCTGTAAACTGTAAAGTGCAGTGAAGGAATGGTCTTTGCCCTGGACCAGGCTGGATGCTTGTGAATAAGTCAGGACCATGCTCATGATTATTGACACTACTGGTCTTAAGGAGGCTCCATGGGAAGCCAGTCGTGAATTCTGAGTGGAGGAGAGGTGGGATCTGACATGTGTTTATGGTGTATTGAAAACAGACGCCAGGGAGGAAGAGCGGAAGCAGGTGACGAATAAGGAAGCTACTGCAGGAAGAGACGCCTCTATCCAGGCAAGAGAGGATGGGGGGAGGGAGCGGAGATGGGGCAGTGCCAAGTAGGACAGGGTGCTGTGGGACCCAGGGTCTAGTTTCAACGCAGCGCCAGCAGAACTTACTGGTAGATTGGATGGGGTGGGTAGGAGAAAAAGGAGAACTCAAGGAGGACTCCAGGGATGTAAGCCTGAGTAACTGGAAGGAAAGCGTTACCATTTTTTGAGCTAGAGAAGACTGCGCAGGGGCAAGTTTAGAGGGTGTGGGGTGGAGGGGAATCAGGAGTTCCGTTGGGGGCAGGTTGAATTTGAGGTGCCTGTTAATCATCCCTGAGTTTGGGATTCAAGGGCGACGTCAGGGCTGGTCGTATAAATTTGGGAAGCGTCAGCATAGACACGGTATTTAAACATTTAAAGCCATGGTACCATGCAAGTGAATGTGGATACATAAGAGGAGAAGCCTAAGGACCGAGCTCTGGGGCCGACATGTGGAGATCAGAGGGAGGGAGAGGAGCCAACGAAAGCTATTGAAATGGCAGCAGGTGAGGCAGGAAGAAAACCAGTAGAGAGTGAGGTCCTGAACTACCGTGTGTCGAGGAAGAGAGAATGATCACCTGTCAGGTGCTGCTGAGAGGTCAGGTACGACATGGGGGTGGGGCTGGAAGACTGGCCATTGGGTTTAACAGCGTGAAGGTCATCGGTGACCTTGGACTGTTCAAAGGAATGTTGGCATGAGTTGCTAGCTGGCTGACTGGATGGATGGAGGAAAGGTTAACCTAACTGATGCAGCTGCCTGCAGCATCCCTTCACCTGTAACGGCAATTAAGCAGATGTTGTCTGACACCCTGGATGCCAGAACCCAAACTGTCAGGACTCATCCCCATCTCCAGGCTCCCAACTTTTTGGATCCAGCCCAGAAAAGTTGGTGTGACCCCCCTGCTCGCTATAAGATTAGAATCTTGGCATCTTCTGCTTTGATGATTCTTCTTTTGATGACCTATAATGCTCTTGGTCGAATTTTTCCTCTTTTGAGGCTTGAGAAGGGAAGGAAAGGGACAAAAACAGGAGAAAATGCTAGGTCTGGCATTCTGGTTTGTACTTGCATTTGCCATACTGCTGCTTTGCCAAATTTCCCCACCTTTCGGGGAGAGGGGATTTGCAGAGCCTTCTATCTCTGCAAGCAGGAGTCCCTGGTGATTCTCCTTCACTTTATGGCCAAGTGAGAAAAGGTTTGAGATATGCGTCTAAATTGTAGTTGGAGACTTAGAGATTTTATGTGAAGTGTTACCTTTCTTTGCGTTTATTTGGTTGTCATCATCCACTGGACAAGCGTGGAGGCTGGAGTTCAATCAGCCTGTCTTGCATTATCCTTAGGTTTCTTTTTTTTAATGAAAAGGCCTATTTTCCATGAAGCATTCTCTCCCCTCTAATAATGAAAATCAGGTACCTTGGAGGCATGAGGCTCAGACCAGGCTTTCTACCCAGAGTGTACTAGAGTCAACAGTTCCAGGCTTGTGAGGGTCAAGGGTTAACTTCTCAGCAATATTGTGAGCCTCACATTGACAGCTTGAAACTGACAATGGTGAGAGCATTTACACCAAGGCAACTGGCAACCACAACACATCAGGGCTCCTCCCCATCTCCAGGGCTGGTGGTTAATTAAGCCTCTACCAGCCCTCCACTGCCTGTGGTCCTCAGCACTAGGACAGAGATCCTCTGGGATCTGTCTGAAGTGCAGTCTCAGGAATTTCCTGATTTCCTGGGAGGGAAGAGATTTCAGCCCAGGTCTGACTGCCACACAGGTGCACGGGAAGATGTGTTGCCCACAGACTCTAGCAGTTGACGACCCCTGCTTAATCTCTGCAAGGTGACAGTGTGATGGGTGAGGATGGTGTAATTCCTGGGAATGGGGAGATTAAAAGCAGTTGTTTGTCTGAGAAGAGGAGGGAGAAGGAAACCGAGGAGGACTGTGATCTTTACAGATGTTCGGCTTCCTTATGAGGGCATCTCATAGACTAGCTGCAAAATCAGGAAACTAGAGATGAGATGTCTTTATCGGTTTCCTGCCCCCAGTCTGATCTGCACAATCCCTGCCTCTGTTGTCACCCATCCCATTTCTGATCTTGCAGTTGCTGTGTCTATTACGTGCACAGATGTAGCCAACAACCAGGATGGCGTTGGTGATAGTGGCTGCTGGGGGCTCGTTATAATGCAAGCTGGGGAGGGAGCCCTAGGTGGATGACTAAACATGGTCTTGGCAACAGAGCAAAGAACAGCTATTTGGGAGGACACACCTTAGGTGTGCAGGTAGGAGCCAGGACTCCTGACCATCACTTCTGTGCAGCTCTTTGCAGGGCAAGCAGACGTGGTGTTACATAGTCGTTAATGATGGGGTGTCTGGAGCTAGATTGTCTGGGTTCAAGTGTTGTTCTGCCATTTACTTGCTCTGTGACCTTGAGCACATTTCTTACCCTCTTTGTAGACCTTAGTCTGTCCATCCATAAAATGGGATGATGAGGATAGTACCCAAAAAAATCATGTGTTTGTGAGGATTAATGGGTCATCTATGTAAAACATAGAGCTTAATAAATATCAGCTGTTAACATTCTCTGCCAGGCCTTTTTACAGATAAGCATGTCTGGATTTAGAAAAGCCCTGTTTACTACCTAGGATACGGCAAAGCCATTCACACTGAAATAAGAACTAAAGAAAATTGAAAGATCTTTGGGCAAGTAGAAACCAACTTGTATTAGTCAAACATCCTTGAGTTTCTGGTGAGAGAAACTCAACCCAAACTGTCTTAAGCCAAAAGAAAAATAATAAAATTGCAATAGCTATGGTGCAGATAATTGCAAATACCAAGGTGGGTCCTTCAGGCATGGCTGGATCCAGGGGCTTAAGCTGTGTCACCTAGACTTTCTTAGACTCTCCTCCCCACCATTAGTCTTGATAGATCTGAGTCATGGACCAATCCCTGGACTGAAAGACAAGCAGATGGGGTCAGTTCTGCCCACCCCAGCCAATGTGAGGGGGAAGGGATGTGGACCAAACACCCAGCACAGGTTCACCACAAGTTCACGGTTAGGGGAAGGGCTCTGACGGCCTCTCACAGGTGGGGTCCAAATCCTGGCCGCACTGTTTTCCGGCGAGGTCACCTAGGACAAGGCTATGTCTCCTCTCTGTGCTTCAGTTTCTTCATCTGTGACACGTGGCTAATAACAGCAGGCATTTCATGAGACTGCTGGGGACAAAACAGGTTAACAAGGGTAATCTTTTAAAACATTCTCCGCACTTAAGAAATAAGCAATCCATAGATGCTATTGTTGTAATCTGACATTTGCGGTTAACATGAATATCCTATACATACTTTCGTTCATTCAACAAATATTTCGGTGTCTGGTATATGCCAAGCCCCAGGTGTGTTGATAGACCCTAAGGCCTGTTGGAAGAGGTAAGACATTAAACAAGTGATTACAAGGAGGGTAACAGCTCAGTGGTAGAGCGCGTGCTTAGCATGCACGAGGTCCTGGGTTCAATCCCCAGGACCACCATTAAAAACAAGCCAAAAAAGGACAAAAATAGCTAAATAAACTGATGATTACACAATGCCGAGGGGGAACAGTGGGTTCTTGTATGAAGAGCGGAGACAAGAAGGCCGCATTTAAGGTCAGATGAACCTACAGACGTGGTTTCCAACTCCAGCTCTGCCTCAGAACGGCTGTGTGACCCGGGACAGATCATTTGTTCTCTTCGGTCCCCCCTTTCTTCTCTCGAGAATGGAATGACAATTGCTGGCGGATTCTGATCCCAACTGCCCACCATCTCAGGGCCTTTATCACCGCCCAGACCCGGGCTCATGGGACCCAGACCAGGGTTTCTCAGCCTTGGCCCGGTGGACATTTTGGAGCTGGATGATTCCCTGCTGTGGGGGCCGTCCTGTGCCCTTGAAATATGGCACTCCGGCCCCTACCCACTAGATATCCCCAGTCGTGACAACCAAAATTCCAGACATTGCCACATGTCCCTTGGGAGCAAAATCCACACCCACCCCCCATCCCCACTTGAGAAGAATTCCTCTGATTAACTATTTGGTCTGGGGCATCCTTCCCCAGAACTCAGTTTCCCCATCTGTCAAGTGAATGGCTTGGCCCAGAAGACAGATAACCATAGGCCTCCCCAGAGCAGAGTTTTCGCCAGCTCCTCCAGAGATTATGGTGAAATCCAGCCAAGTTCCACTGGCAGGCAGGGACAAGGAAAGAAAGGCCACTGGCACTTCGGCTGGACGGAGATGAAGTTCTCCAGATGTTCACGTGGATGCTCCTGCAGCCCCTTCTCTTGCTCAGGGCCTTCATGGCCAAGTTTCCTGTTGGCCGCCATGTTTGCCCAGGTACTAGGGGAAGGAGAGACACCTTTCCCTCCCTCATCCTCCTGAAAATAGGAGAGTCAGTGGAATATTAATGAACCTATTGGCAAATTCCTGGTTGGTACTGAGCTGGCACCTGAAATGGCCTTATCTCCCCCATGTGGCCTCCAAGCCCTGACTCCATCTTGCTGAAGGACTTTGTCTTGGTTTTCTTGAAGGTTCCTCTTCTTGCAGCTCAACTTTGCTAAGAAAATAAAGAGCCCTTTCCTCTCCTTTTAAATCCCCGCATGTTTCTGCCAAGAGCTGAAGGACCTGCCAGAGGCCTGGCATTGCACTCGGCACTTGACCTCTGGAGTCAGGTCTTGGTTCAAATCCCAACTGGATCAGTACTTGGCCGGTGACCTCAGGGCTGGTCACTGGTTCTCAGGGCCTCAATTTTCCCATCGACTTAACAAATAATGGAGTAGAGACCCCATTCTTGTGGGGTTGTTGTTAGAATTCAGTAAATTAATGTATGTAAAGCATTTAGCATACTTGCTAACATGTGATTTACTAATGATTATGTACCTTGTGAATAAGAAGTCCAGTGAGATTATTTACATGCAGTGCTTGGTAAATTGTTCAGGGCTACATACGAGTGTAAGTAATACTCAGATGTTATCAACATTAGAAACATCACCTTGCTAGCTTTCCACAGGGAATACAGCCAGGCATGAACTGTCGGTATCACCGTCCTTCAGCATCAGTCGGGACTTACTCCAGCTTCAGGGGCAGAAAGAGCCTGGGTCTCTGACTGGAGCACTCATTCAGGAAGTGGACTCCCTGGCTCAGGTGGGCTCCGAGGCCAGCTCTGAAAACTCCACCCCACGCAACTGTGCCCCAGAACCACCCCTGTGAAGATCAGTGGGGCTCCAGAATGGACGGTTGGAATGCGGTTTGATGAGTGCGGACCCTCCCGCATGGCGTGGACGTGTCTAAGACGCAGTCGGGCTCAATCGTGTCATCACAGCACAGCGACCCCTGGGGAACCGGCCCCGAGTGCGAGCCGCCACATTCGTCTAAGTACATTGCGTGCATTATCTCGTGAATCCTCACGACAACTTACTAATCCCTGGTTGAAAATGAGGAAAAGAAGGCTCAGGAAGATTAAATCACATGACCAGAATTGCAGAGTGAGTAGCCGTGGAGCTGAGCTTCCTCCCCGGGCTCCTCAGACACCTGACCCCTGCGGGCAGCTGCACGGACGGAGGCCAATGTGTCTGAACCTGCTTTGGAATAAGGCTGTGTCATGCGCTTAGGGGAGGTCAGGGAGTCAGGGGAGGGAGGGGTGACAGGACAAAAGTGAGGTGCCCCTGAAAATCCTGAGCTGATCATAATGACAGTTGCAGTAGCAGCTGTCCCGGACACGTGCCAAATGCTTTGTGTATGTTTCCCCGCTTAGTGCTTGCAGCAAGCTGCCGAGGCAGACGCCCATTCGGCAGTTGAGAAAGCTGAAGTCGGTGGGGGCTCATGGCTTGCCCCGGGAATTGTTTGGAATGATTGGTGGAGCTAGGATTTGAACCCAGGCAATCTGGCTCTAGAGCTGGTCTGAGTTCCCACGGCCGCCTGACAAACTACCCCAAACTTAGTGCTGTAAAATGCTACTAATTGCATTATGCTGGTGAATTTTGTGGGTCAGGGAATTGAACAGGGCTAGGGGGGCTGGTTTCTGCCCCACAATGTCTGGGGCCATGGCTGGGAACTGGACCTGCTGGGCGGTCAGAGGGTCCGCTTCTGAGACGGCGTCTTCACTCATTTAAAGAAGTGGGCTGGTTTGACTTCACGGCTGGACTTGGCCGTGACTAGGGATCAGAGCACCTGCATGGGGTCTCGCCATGTCCCCTGGGCTTCTCAGAGCACGGCAGCTGGATTCCAAGAGGAAGTTTTCCAAGAGAACCACTGGGAAGCTGCAGACCTAACCTCAGAAGTCATGGGCTTCGCTTTGTCTGTACTTTTCCGGTCAGAGCAGTCGCAAGCCGGCCACAAGGTGATGGGACATGACTTACCCCGGGCCTCAGGCTAGTGCTGGGATTGAGAGGACAGAGAGCCAAGCCCCTGCCCTCCAGGAGCTCCCAGCAGAGTGCGGGGAAAACGATGGAGTGGAGAAAGAACTCCAGTCCAGCATGACCCGTGCTCCCGAGGCCTCTGTGAGTGCTGTGGGCGCGGAGCTCTTTCCTGGAGCATGCGGTAACTGCATTCACAGCCTAATTGCTCCGTCCCATTAGCCAGCAATGCTGGATTCTTGGAGTTACTCACGACGGGTTTAAACCAAACATTCCCAAGAATGAATTGTCCTGTGATAAGTAGGGTATTTCCAGTTCTACCAGAAAAGCCAGCAGAGTGCCTGGTCCCCTAGCTTCCCCCCCACCCCCAGCCACTTCCCAACCCTTGTCCCAACTGGTCAGTGCAGAAACAGAAGGCAGAAGCTACCACTGGCATGTGCAACACTGACCCCAGGAGGCAGAACCCTTTCTTCAAGACCATGAAGTTCATTTGAGGCCCTTGCGGCACAAGAAGGGCTGGAGGCCAGTCAGCCAGCCTTTTGCCACCAAGACCACAGCACAGTTCACCCCTGGCCTTGGTCTTCCATTGTTCGTTTATTCCTTGCTTCCCGCCAGTACTTAGGCGTTGTCCTAAACCCTGGGGATACGGGCAGAGCAGAGCTGTCCCTGCCCAAGGAGCTAATGGCCTTGTGGTTTGGAACAATTTCAGGGCACTGCATGGCGGGCCAGGGTCTGGAGTCAGGTCACCTGGGTTTGAGTTCTGCTCCGCCAAGTGCCAGCCGGAAGACCTCACGATTCATTTCACCTCTTTGTTCCTCCCTCCAAATTTGTTTCTTCATCAATGTCTGGGGATAATAATAGCATCTTATGTGTACGGTTGTCTCAGTGAGCCTTGGGTTTGCAAATGCAGCTGCTGGTAGTGGCGATGCTGGCGGCCCCTCCCCCTCCCTCTAGACTTATTATAAACTCCTCCAGGGCAGACACTGTTTTCTGCTCCTCCTGTGTGTCTCTGAGGCTCTCCTTTGAGCTGCCCTTGGCGCTGGCACTCTATAAATACCTACTGAGTCATTAGGGCTGAACCTCAAATTTTGCTGTGACTCCAAAGGTCATTTTGAATAGTCATGGCTAGAGCATATTTAGCAAAACTTCAACTGCTTCTAGAGAAAAAACCAAACAACAAAAAAAGCCCATTTGAAATCTCTGCAAGGTAGCTTGGTGAGCCATTCCTGAATTTCAATTAAAACTTTTCTCCCTCATCTTAACCTCTTACCTGGACGAGTTGAGTCTCTTTAAGCTTTGGTTACCTTGTTAGTAGGAAGGAAACCGGCCTGTTTGGAAGGCTTCGGGATGTGAAATGAGGCAGGGACAGCAGGCGTGGGGGCGGGCACACAGTTGGTTTTGATAAACGCAGGTCTGGACCTACTATTTCCACCAGTCCAGAGCTTTGGACGTCGGAAGAGAAGAGAGTGTGCCGAGGGGAACACCAGCTCCGAGGGGCCAGGGTGATGAGAAGGCACCACGTGGAGCTCCACTTCTTGGAGCACCATCGCTCAAAACCTTGCTCTTCATCTCCCTGCACCCAGGAGGGCCAGTTCGACTGATTGCAAAAATAAAAGCAATTATAGAACATTTAAAAAAAAACTTAATTGGCATGTATTGAGTACCTACTAACTTTCAGAGGCTTCTCCAGAATTCTCTAAGAACTTTCCATGGATTATTTCACTTCCGTCTGGTAACGACCCTGTGAAGTAGGGGCTGCTATCAGCCCCTTCTGCAGATGAGGAAACTGAGACCATTCAGGGACTAGGCGGGGAGCTGGAATTCACACCCAGACATTTTTCTCCAAAGCTGCTCCTGAGCCATTGTTGACAACGCCAGCAGTGGTCCTTAAGCTCTTTGGTTGGCGGGCACAGGTCTCCTTAGGACTCGGATGGAAGTGACGACCCCTCCCCCAGGAAGGTGAGCACAGGGCATGGCTGTGCCGGGGCATCTTTCCCAAAGTGAGGCTCTGAGACACGGCCAAAAGCTAGGGGCACATATATACCCCCCCCCACTTTTACCCCCAGGGTAGAACTTGGCATAACTTAAAAGAATATAATTCTTTGTATCCATACACACAGTCGGATACAGTTTCAAGGGGGTTGCCACCCTCCCGAGGTCGCTTATCCCCCTCACTTGCACACGGACAAGAATCCCAGTTAAGAGTCACAAAATGATTTCCTGACTCGAGACGGTTAGGGGTCCTGTTGAACTCTGAGCTATCGTTCTGAAATTAGCGTGCCACTGACTTGCAAACAACCTACTTGGAAATCACTTGCTTTTTTTAAGTCGTTCATAAACACTGCCCCCCCCAACCTTGCTGTTTTATCCTTTAGCTCCCCAGCCCCCACCTGCACTGTGGAGGAGAGCAGCAGTCAGGAAGGAATTGGCTGCCAGCGTTGAAGACCCCTGGATGCCTTCTGTGCACACACACCTGTGGAGGGAGACGTTATTCTCCCATTTCTCGGATTAAACACTGAGCCTGAAAGAGATGCTATCGCTCTCCCAGGGCTTCACAGCCTGTAAATAAAGCCCGTAGCGCCTCCAGCACCATCACAACGTGCCTTTCTACCGTGCCGCTGAACCAGAGAGCCAAAGTGACAGTTAATACCGTGCGTGTAACAGAAGTATGGGCTGTGTGGCTTTGCTCTGAATATAGATACTGTGAAGTTCTCCAAACTGGGGCGATTGTCACTGGAGTCCTAGGAACCCAGAGCTGAGTGCATGTTTGCAGGCCTTTTAGAGCAGCGCTTCTCAACTTGATGGGCAGGGCAAGCACCTGGGGCTCTTGCGAAAATGCAACATTTGATTCAGGAGCTCCGGAGTGGCGCCTGAGAGCCTGCATTTCTAGCAAATTCCAAACGAGGCCCGTGCTGCTGGTGCAGAGACCACACTGTGCGTAGCCAGAGGCGAGACCACCCGCTCGCCTTTCCCTGAGGTTTTCATAACTGAGCAGGAAGCGTTGTTATCTGAGAGCTTCCAGAGGAGAAGTGTGTTTCTCAAAGGGAGCAGCAGTGGTGGAAGAGGTCGGCCGACGGGGTCGGGGCAGAGCGGACCCCGTGACCCAGCCGCCTGCTAAGACCCAGCTGCATTTAACACTCGATGTAAAGCTGTGCTCGCTGCCGAGGGATGCGCCAGGGAGAGGAGGAGGTTACCGTCCCCGGGAAAGTGCCCGGGAGGGAGCTGTTATCTACTGGTATCAAGTCTTCGAGTCTTTGCCAGAAAAACATTTTAACAAGAAATCAAGAATCAACAAAAGTAACATTACCTCCAGGTTCTCCTTCATTAACCTGGAAACGAGGAGACAATCGCTGCTTTCTGGCTTATGTGAACCCAGGAGTCCAGCCTGGGGAGGGCTGCCCGCTCCTCCCCTCCCACTGCCCACCTCTCCCAGCCAAGCTGGCTTCTTTCCAGGGTCTCCAAATCTCCCAGCGTCTTCTGCCTTCAGACCTTTGCCCCCACTGAGCTGATTCCCAAGAACGCTTTTCCCCCTTCTCTCCGTCTGCGTGACTCCCACCATCTTCTGGGGTCCTCCTTAAATGTCCCCACTTCCCTAGACACGTATTCTGAGCCCCCCAACCTAGTCAGGTCCCCCGAAGACTCAGCCACTGCATCCTTTATTTTCCTTCAGAGCATTCATCAAAAAGCTAATCTGGCTTCTACCTACCGGATGCCAGGAGCTAGTCCCTTAGTCATGACAATAAAGTCCCCACGTTCCCAAATGCCGTCTAGGGGACAAAATTGTCCTCAGGTGAGAACCACAATCATACAGTCGGCCCTCTGTATCTGCGGGCTCGGCCTTCACAGATCCCACCAGCAGATAATCCAGAATACTCAGGGAAAAAAATCCCCAGGAAATTCCAAAAAATAAACTTGAATTTGCCACTGCTGACAGCAATTTCCAGAGGATTTACGTTATATGAGGCATTATAAGTAATCTACAGATGATTTAAAGTATATGGGAGGATGTGAGTAGGTTATTTGTAAATACTGTTCCATTTCATATGGGGGACTTGAGTGTCTGTGGGTTTTGGTATCCTTGGGGGTCCTGGAACTAATCCCCTTCAGATACTGAGGGGCAGCTGTATACAGGCACGTACGTACACACACACAGACACACATGTACACATACGCACGCTTACATACACACACGTAAAGATACCTATGTTTAAATATTCAGATACATATGTATACTTACGTATGCCTACTTAGACAGATGTGTCTGTTTACTTGTTTATTATAAGCTTTTTGAGGGCAGAATCTTTGTTCTGTTCACTGCTACATTTCCAATACCTAGGACAGTACCTGGGTCCCAGCAGGTGCCCAGAAATACTTGTTAAATGAATGAAAAAATGAGCCACCGCCACCGCACTCCCAGTGTGCTTGTGTGGACGAGATGGGATTCTTTATGTAGTGCCTTCAGCGCAGCACTTGGCCTGAGAAAGTGATCAATAAACGCCAATTCTTTCCTCCTCTCTTTCCCTGATTTCTCCCCTCGCCCCCTACCTGCCAAAGGCCTCTTTTATTATTTTATTACTCCTCATGAACCCCATGTTTCCTAAACTGATTAAATAATAATTTCCTCTTTCGCCCTGTGCAAGGAAGCACAGTCATGGCTAACTGTGCAGTAGCCTCGGCCTCCCCGTGAAGCACCCAGAGTTCCTTCCAGGAGCAATGCCGCGATCCCAGCGGTACGTGGGCTGCCACTGCAAACCCCCCAAGATTCTTAGGATGTCCTCACCCACTGCTGACACCTCTGATGAGACAAGCCAGCTAGTGGCCACTGAGCAGATGGAACTCCAGCCCTGAACAAAGACACTTGACATTTTTTTAGTTTGTCTGCCTGTGCGGGGTTATCAGGCATAAAATAACCATTTCCATTCATGTTTTTTACATTTTTTGAAAAAACTCATAGCCTTCCTGCAGTTCCCCTCCCCCCGGGCTACCATGAGGAACCCTAGTTTGGGAACCATCTGCCTGGTGGCGCCGTCTCTCTGGCGGTCATGCTCTCGGGGAGCCCGGAGGAGGCATTTTTCAGGATGCAGCTACTTGATCACTTTCTTTCCCCGTTCCCAGTAATGCGCTTTCGGGCCTAATTAGAATGAAATGTGTTGTTTCCCTTCCTTCTTTGTCTCCATAATGATCTTTATCATTAGGATGGATTAGTTTCCCGTGCCAGGCTCTCTCTCTCTCTCTCATTACGGTTTCATCGTGGTGGGTGTATGTGTGTGCGCCAGTCTGCTCGCCGTGTGGATGGGAATAGTTAAGCAGACTTCCGCAACCCTGGGAATAAAGAAACAAGAGAAAGAAACATGAGGAGAAGTGACAAGGAATGAAAATGGCACCAAATGAGCCTCTTTGCTGACAGCCCCCTCTGGATGATAATTGAGAACAGGGAAGCACAACACAGCCCCATTTGTCCTTCCTCTTTGCCGTTGCTTTAATGAGAAAAGGAAATTAACCGATCGGGGACATTCCTGTCATCTTCCGGCCTGTGAGTACCATTGTGAGGTCCTGGGTGAACGCACGTCCCCCGAGCCAAGCTGTACAGGCTGCAGGCACGGAGGCCTGTGCCCAGACTTGCTTCTCCCCTCTCTGCTGAGTCCCGTGGCTTGAGCACATCCCCTCTTCCCTGCTCAGACTTCTTCCAGCGTGTCTGCTGGCATTTCCAGCACCCAGGACTCCAAGGCTGGAGAGTCTCTGGGCTGGCCCTCACTCCTTCCTGCACCCCCTGTGCATGAGAGTTACTTCAAAGGCCAGCAGGAAGGGGAGAGGAAGCAGGGGGACCCCAGGAGTCAGGTAAGATGTGCCAGTCAGTCCCCCAAAATGTTAATTATCCTCAAAGCACTTTTGAGTTGCTAATGAATGAATCACTCTCAATACGCACACTGGATGGGGTGACATTCATCCTATTTCACCTGTCAAACATGGCTTTACGCCTGAGTGATTAGTTCCATCTCATGGGAAGATGGCCACTCCCTCTACCTGCTCTGGAAATCACCATGTTGTTGTGGAAGGAACATGATGTATCAGTTAGTGTAGATCAGCAATGCCAGAATCTCGGTAGCTTTCAACAAGGCTCTAATTCTCCCTTGTGCTCCATGTCCAGTGCAGCTCAGTGGTGGCTCTGCACCGTGTCCTCTTCACTCCAGGACCCAGGCGGACAGAGCAGCCTCCATCTGAGACACTGGGGAAAGAGAATAAAGCAAATCATGTGCTGACTCTAAAAGCTTCTGCTCTGGGGTGACACCCATCGATTCTGTTCACATTTCATTAACCAGAGAAAGTTGCAGAGCCAAACCTGCCGTCATTAGGAGGAAAGTATAATCCTCCTCCAAGAGAAACAGTGAATATTTCTGGAAAACAATTCAGTCTACCATGGTGGGCTTCTGGTTTATAATCAGAAAAGCAAACAAGCAAACCAAAAAAATGTAGAAATGATATATGAATGGAATAGTATAAAGCAGTGAAATGGCTACAGACTACAACATGGAGGAATCTTAGGAATGGAACGTTGAGTGAAAAAAATCAAGTCACAAAAGACTGTATACGTGGAGTATTTGTTAAGAGCTCAAAAAAAGTGGAACTAAACAATATGTTTTTAAGGATACATATTGATTAAATAAGACATTTTTAAAAGAAGGGATTGATAAATCCCAAAATCTCTGATGGAGGAGGCAAGGATTTATAACAATGGAGAGGCGAATTGGTGACAGTCTGATTACACTGGTTCACAGGTGTTTATTTCATTATTACAATTCATAACTTAACATGTGTATTACATACTTTTTTTTTCAATTTTTTGTTGTGGTCAAATACAAGTAACATAAAATTTACCATCTTACCATTTAAGTATACAGCTCAGTGGTACACAGCACATTGTTGTACAACCATCACCATCATCCATCTCCCAAACTCCTTCCATCTTGCAAAACTGAAACTCTGTGCCCGTTAAGCACTAACTCCCCATTCCCCCCACCCCTGCCCCTGGCTGCCACCTACATATAGTGCTGTCTATGTATCAAATATAAGAAGTTATTTTGAAAGAAAGAACATGGGCTTTGAAAATAGACCTGGGTTCAAATCCTAGCTCTAGGATTTATCATCCTTATGACCTTGGGGGTCTGCCTAATCCCATGTACTTAATGGGAATGATAAAAGCTCCCTCCTTGGATGGCTGGAAAGATTATAAATGTCATATAGAGAGCATTTAGCATAAGGCTGGACATATATAGTCAATGTTTTTAAAAAGGCAGAAGATTGTTAAGTGGTAATTGATTAATTAAGTGTTGAACATAGAATTGGCCTGAGTCCATGCCCTTTCACAGCACTTAAATGGGCCAAGGCTGGGTTGCATGTGTCCCCAGGAGCGAGTGAGTGCTGTGCAGGTACTGCCTGCGGGCACGGAGCCCTGGGGGCCGGAACAGACACTAGCAGGGTAGCCTCAGAGGGTCTCCAGCCCATGGTGGAGGGAAGTTGTGCCTCCGTGGGAGAGTGGGACCAGAGTGATATATAAGATGAGTTCTGGAGTCCAGAGTGAGCAGAGGGGACAGACTGGGAATAAAGGAGTGGGCTGGGTTAGGGAAACAGAAAAAAAAACAGAAGCACTGCTGGGGTCTGTTTAAAGGAGCCAGTGTGGTCACCAATCTGTTATGATAATAGCATCATGCAAGATCTTTCAGTGAGCCACCCCTCTGGTAGGAGAATCCCCCAAGAGCAGGTGGTGGCCCTGGCCTGCCCTTATCATCACCCTCCTCCCCAGAGGTCACCTGCAGAGAGTTCCCACCCAGGCGGTAACTTCCGGGGTCTCTTGGCCTGAACACATTCTAAGACCACAGAGCATGCCTGACCCACCCCTCCAGGAGCAGGCCTGGAAGTGCAGCTGGAAAATGACCAGAAGTGCAGCTGGAGCAGGCCCGGAAGTGCAGCTACAACATGACCGGAAGTGCAGCTGGAGCAGGCCCGGAAGTACAGCTAGAACATGACCGGAAGTGCAGCTGGAGCAGGCCCGGAAGTACAGCTAGAACATGACCGGAAGTGCAGCTGGAACATGACAAGAAGCGCACTGGGAACAGAACTGGAAGTTCACCTAAAGCAGACTCAGAAGTGCCGGACAGTTAACGCTTCGAGAGTGACCTCAGGCCATAGGTTCCAGGAACTGAAGTATAAACACTCCAGCTTCTTCACCCTTCCGTGGAGACAATCCTGGGTGTGTTCTACACAGCCTCTCAGAGGGTCGCAGAGGATTGACCCCAGCTGTCACCGCATTAACCCGCTCGTTAGCCTGCTCTTCCTGTCTCCCCCACACCTTTACTTGCTTCCTAGGACCAAATCCCTGATAAACGCCTCACACCCACCCCCTTGTCTCAGGGTCTGCTTTGTAGGGGGAACCCAAGCTGAGATGGCTTCTGGGTCTGGTGTGTGCCCAGAGTGACTTAACTCTCCTTCTCTCCCAGGAAAGAATTACCCAGAGGCAGGGGTGAGGAATGGCTCTAATTCTGAAATAGTCTGCCCATCCCCCGACCCCCAGTCCAGAGGCCAAATCCAACCCTTTCTCTCCCACTTGTACAACCTGCCAACCAAGAATAGTTTTTAAATAAATCAAAAGAAGAATGATATTCCATAAGTGAAATTTATGTGAAATTCAAACTTCAGCGTCCGTGAATAAAGTTTTATTGAAACATAACCACGCCCATTCATTTATGTGTTGTTTAAGGCTGCTTTGGCCCTGCAATGGCAGAGCTGAGTAGTTGGGACATGGCATGGCCTGCAAAGTTACTATCAGTCCTTTATTAAAGAGTTGGTCAACCTCTGTTTTAACGTGACAAAATGCAGAGACTCTCAGACTACAATGGGCAGTAACATCAGTGAAAAGTACTTACAAGTGAAAACCAAACCCTGGAGTCAGAATCCAGTTTGAGATGCCTCAGGAATCTTGTCATGAGAACCACCTAGGGGTTACTCAGAACTTGCCAAACAATCACCTCTCCTTTTCCAGCTCGGCAAGTTTGGGTTTGGGGTAAGTGAGCCAAGCTTGGTCAGCTGGAACGCTCCACTCTGAAAACAGGCTGATCTGGGCAACTGAAATTTCTCTTTAATGGAAGATTGAGCAAAAAGTCCTTTCCACATCGCCCCGAGGGAAAGATCTTTCAGTTGTGTGTGCAGCCCACTTTCCTGATGGAGAAGTCTGTCTCGCAAATGTGCTGAAGCTCTCTGCTGCCTGGGAGCAGCACTGCCCCACTGGTGGGGCATTGCATCATGGAAAGTGAAGGACAGTGAAATCGAATCTGCCAAACCCGTGACATCTCCCAAAAGCTGAAAAAAAAATCACTTCTCTTTTAAACATTTTTTCTTTCCTTTCTTTCTCCCTACATAAATAAAACCATGATCCCTTTCATAGAAAACATCCCCTCTTCCTCACTTGTCCTGAATTACCCCTGTGGTTATGGCCCAGACCCCACACCATCAACAATCCAAGAGCTGGGCTTTGTTACATTCGTCAGGTAAAAATACAAAGACATGCAGTAAAACGCAAGTTGCAGCCAAACATCTACATCCTCGGTACCTATAAAAGCTGAAATTTTTGGAATTCCTATTATCAAGTTGAAAGCTTCCGCCTACCTTATAAAGACACATGGAAATGTATTTTTAAAGACATCCTATTGGTCGGGATTCTGTGAATCAGACTTATTTTGGGGGCTTTGTCAATATGTAGACTTTCAGACCCCACAGCAGATCCACTGATGGGTCATCACAGGGGGTCCAGGAGTTTGTATTTTGTCAAGCTTCCTAGTGCTTGAGTTTGGCATTCCCCCCTTCCTCACCTCCCGTCTTTGGCTTCTGGCTTCCCTCTAAAGGGTCTTGAGCCATGCAGACGCCCAGGAGTAAATGCCCTCTCGAGGCAGCAGGCAGAGCCCGGCGGGGGATGTTGGCCCTGCTGTCATCTGTGCTCTCATTCCCGGTCTAAATGGAGTCTCAAGGTCTCCCGGGAGCCCAGTCCAGCACCTGCCACAAGCACTAAATTCTCCCAGAACTCCAGGGAGAAAACACTCCTGGCAGAAGAGAGCTCAGTGCCTGCCCCAGGCTGTCCTCTGGGCCATCTCTGATGACCGGGTATCTGGATGCCCTCCCTTCTTTCTCATTAAGGGAAGGGGGGCATCTGTCTTTTACAGGCATCCGCCTCTCTCTCTTCCGCTCTTTGTATGCTACAAGCCCTGGATTGTTTGAAGGCTACTTTCCCCTGCTACCTCCCCAGCATCCTGCCCTCCCCTGACAGCCCACAGGAGCCTCCCCTGCAGGCTTTCCTTTTAGGGTCTGCGAGGGACAGAGTGGAAAGGGAGGTGCCCGAAGGTTGCAAGGAAACCCCAGATTGTGTCTCCAAAGCAGGCTTTTGAATTACCTTCTGTTGCTGCATCATTGCCCACCACCCATGTCCACGCGAGGGTTAGATTTGATCATCATCCTCAGACGTGGGCGGATGAGCCCAGGAAACCCCTGCCGTTGGGCAGTGAGGGCCTCCTGCAGGCCCAGCCATCTGATGGCCAGGGCCCCGGCCAAATCATCTGACTCATCTTATATCCCCTGCTCTCACACAGAAAAAGTTTCCGGAAGGAAGAAAGGGAGGCAGGGAGCAAGGAAGGAAGGAGGGACAGAAGTGGGGAATCCTCGATCTCCCAAAATTATTCCTCATCCGTGCATCCTTTCCACAAATACGTATGAGCATGTACTGTGTGCCAGACACAATTCTAGGCACCAGGGTATCATGATGAACAAAATTAGACCTGTGCCCTAAAGACTGACAGTCGATGGGAGGAAGCCACAATAAGCAAATAATCATTTAAAATAGGAAGAGAAATGGCCCCCATGACAACAGCTTTGAGCTGGCTGGGGGATGTGCTGGGGGCTTCGCTGTGGAAGCTCAGCCCTCACTGAGCTCTGAGGGATGGGGGGGGTGCTGCTCCCGCCCGCCCTTCCCCCACCCTCTAACTGTAACTGACTGCTCGAGTCCTTCCCCGCCTGCTGTCACCCTCACCCACCGCCACTTTCCCACAGAGAGGGCAGTGGCTGGGAAGGTACAGAAAGTACAGAATTGAAAACCCTTTCTGACCGGATTGTGTCTGGAGTTTTTTAATGGCACTCGGTCTAAGACCCCGGTCTCTGGACACAAGAGAGGGTCAGTGCAGAGGGAGAAGAATTGACCTGTCCTCTTTAAGCCTGTGTTGATGGTACAAGAGTTGTTTGAAAAGTCCCTCTCACAAGGGAGGCTGCCTCTGAATGTGAAAACCTCACCCCAGCTCAGGAGCAGACAGCCCTGCTTACTGAGATGTCTCAAAAGTTGTGCAAATGACAAGCTCATTTTTAGCTCAAAAGAGAACACAGCTGAAATACTGATGGGGCAGCCAGGGCCCAGCTCCAGGCCCAGCTACAAAGGGAGGTGCTAAATAGTTGATGAAGAGTGTAATTAATCTGCAGTTCCGGCCCTCTGGCTGCAGGTTTCAAGCTGACTCTTCCCCAGGCACTCGTCTCCGACCCGCCGCAGCCCAGGACGCTACCCACGCAAAGCCTCAGCAGGGTGTGAACCAGTTGTAAACCCGCTGCCTCTCGTCACCCCTCTCTCCCTCCCCGGCCCGCAGCCTTTGCTCTGGCCACACCTGCTGCATCGTCAGTCGGTCCTTTTGCGTATGTTGGTCCTTCTTCTCAGGGATCGGTTCTCCTCTTGAGCATCTGGCCCACTCCTGCTCCCTGACTTGCCTCTTACCCACTGTGCAACTCCAGGGAAGTTTCTGAAACTCTTTTTGCCTCAGTTGGCTCATGTGTAAAATGGGGACATTGTAACGGTCACCACTGTGTAGGGTCACTAGGAAGACTGCACGTGTTAGTGATGTCAAGGGCATAGACCACTGCATGGCACTTTAACACTTGCTCTGTAGACGGTAGCCACGGAAATTACTCATCCTTCCTAACTTGGCTGAAGCCTCTGAGCCTCCCTGAGGTAGGTGTCCCACAGCAGCCTGTGCTTATGTGATTGCAGTGTCACTCAGTTGCTGGTTTGGGGACCTTGCTAGACTCGAAGCGTCTTGCACACAGGCCTGGCCTCATCCATCTCTGTATTCCTTGTGGCTGGAACTGGGTACACAGCAGGTGCTGAATGAATAGATGAATGAGTGACTGAATCTCCACGCACATTTCTTCGGAGTCTAAGGTCCTTTGCTGTTGCATGGCTCATGGGGAAGTCAACTCAGAATATTCTGCATCTGTCCCTTGGGCTGAAGCGTGCAGCCGCCTGGCCCTGCTGGGTGTGAAGTAGGGTTGTCTGTCTGGCCAGCTTACGACTCCGCAGCCTCAGAGGCTGTCCTCCACCCCAGGGTGCTTTATCCACTCGGAGCAGCGGGCAGAGTCTGGGCCCCACGGAGGTCGTGGTGCAGCCCAGCCTGCCCACCATCACTCGAGGCCGAGTTTTGGAAAGTGAGTCTCATGGTCCATCTCCCCACCTTCCCGACTAAGGTGCCTGTAGCTGGCCCCTCCTGGCATTTGCCATTTTTCCTTCTTCCTCCACGACCTCCCTGGTGGCCTCTCCCATCATCCATGCCTCTTGCTATACTGGGGCAAGGAGCAGCCCTACAATCTAGGCCGCAGCCATAGGCCTGTCTTTGGATTTTTCCGGCACTGGTCGTCCCCGCCTAGTCCCCGACTTTATCTGGCCATGCCTTACATGCTGGACACATGCTCCAGGCTCTGGGCAACTCTGCCAGCCAGGAAGCACAGACCGCCCCAGACTAGTAACAAGCAATGTGCTTTCCTTGGCTGGGGCTGGAGCTGTCGCAGCCTAATTAGCAAAGCCGCCAGATCAGCAGGCCCTCTCATTAACACTGATCCAATCCGTGTCTCAGCTGCTGAAGCCCCCACAGTCCATCCGTCAGCAGCCTTCCCCCAGGATCACCAGGGCTCCAGGGGCAGAGGGGGGAGTGACAGCCAAGAAGGGCCATGCCATCCCCGTCATCTGCTCATGTATAGCCCAGCAAGGGGCTCATCTTCCTGGAGGGCAGAGCTGGGACTTGGGGATGGGGGTGGGGTGCTGTGCTCTGGAAGTTCAATGCAGGCTTCAAGTCTGTCCCAAATTTTTTCAGCCCTTCCATCCTGCAGTGACCCTGCGCTAAGTACGGCAAAAGATGCTGATGCGGGCCATGATGTTCAGCATCAGAAAGCTCTGTCCTTTTTCTGGTCCAAGCCACCCTGCTCAGGGGCCTGGACCACCACCACAGCCCCCATCACTAGCCGGCCCTGGGAGGGTAGTTGGGTTCAGCTGAGAGCACCTGAGGCCAGAGACTAAGAGCAGGTGAAGGGGAAAGGGAGGGGCAGCTGCTTCAGCCTAGGTAATCAGAAGGGCTTCTCAGAGGAGGTGACGTTTTAGCTGAGACTTGAATGACAAGAAAAACTTGGCCAGGCAACTGTCTGGAGGAAAGGGGTTCTGGGACATGGAAGAGCCAGTGAGTGCAAATGAGAAAGAAGATGGCTTCTTGAAAGAAGAAGAAGGAGGCCAGTGTGCAGGGAGCTTGGGAGGGGATTGGCGGGGGCTGAGTAACGAGAGAAGAAGGAAGGAAATGCCGGATGATTGAATGGATGAGTGAATGCTGTCAGAATTGAAAGTGGTGAGAGACCACTGGGAACCAGGGTAGTCAAGGAAGCTTTCTAGAAAAGTCACGTGGCTTCCTTCTGCTCCCCCTTCATAGAACAGATTCTGTGCAGCGTGGGAGAAGAGGAGACCCGTGGAAGGTGGCAGGTGAGATTCAGATAGGTTCAACGGGCCCGTGCGTGGTGGAACCCTCAGCTGTTTTATGACCAGCCCCAGCTAATAAGCCAGATGCTAAATAATACCCGAGCTTCTGACTGTCACAGCAGCCCTGCAGTGGGGGTACTGTAGTTACCCCCCCCCCCATTGTACAGGGAGCAAACTGAGGCCCGGAGAGGTTAAATCAGCCATCCAAGGCACACTTCTCATAAATGGTGGAGCCCCAGACATTGAACCCCTACGTGCTCCTAATTATTCCTAAGTGAGAGTTTGCCTTTGCACTTGTTTACGGAGCCAAGGGACCTGCTGTGCTACATGACTGGCAGCCCAAGTCCCTGCTGAAAGCTGTGTATTTGTCCCTGGGAAAAAGCTTGTTCCTGGGCACTGGGGAGGTTTGACCCACCAGACCCATTGGTTGGGAGCCCCAGGGTGACTCTCCAGTTTGCTGTCTTCTGCAGTAATCATTTGTTGCTCATTTGGGCCACACAGCATACAAACCTCCTTCCTATGCTTGAAGAAGCCTCCATTGCTTTAAGGCCATACTGCTTCCCTCAGTCGAGTTGAAAATGCCAGCTACTTGTTTTCCCAGCATCCCTTACAGCTAAGGAACGGATACAAGACCTAGGCTCCACCAATCAGATGCAACCATCTCATCCTTAAAACTGGAAGCCAATGACCCAAAGAGGCAAATTCGGATTCAGTTTCCAAAGACTGTGGTGGTAGCACGTGTGGTGGTGGCAGCAGGCAAGACAGTTTCTGTGCCCACCAGTGCAGACTGGTCGTAGGACTGGTTCAGTGGTTTGATTTGGGGCATTCATTCTGGTTTCACGCTCTCCAAGCTTGGCTCACCCACCCTCCAGGAGATGTGTGAGCTGACCAGACAAACGTTCTTTTTTCTGCTTAAATTAGCTAGAATTGGTTTCTGTGCTTGCAACCAGCAGCTCTAACTAGCACACTGTCACTAGGCCTCATCAGGTCATTAAAGAATGGAACTCTGATGGGTGGGGGGCATGCTTGGGCGGCAGCAAGCAGACCCAGGGACCACCTCAAAACTCCCAGAGGAGGGTCAGGGAGCTGTCATTTCTGGGGCTAAGAGAGGGACTTTGGAAGACCACTCCTGAGTATCTGAGACTTCCCAGCTTCCTGCAGTTGATGGCATTTCCTTGTGATCTGGATTCTAGACAGAGAAAGGCAAGAACCGAACTTTCTTGAAAGCTATGTAACATAGGGGGGAAAGAGGTTTGGGATACAAAGGGACCTGGGTTTGGATTCTGGCTCTTCCACACATTAGCACTCACTTAACTTCTCTGAGTCTCAGTTTCCCCATACGTGAAGCAGGACTTAGCAGTTGAAATGCGTTGTCTCAGAGTACTCAACACCCAACTCCAGATGGCGTGAAAAATAAACATGTTTATTAGAGCCGTGACACTGCACTCGAAGATGTAGTTTGACTTGATCGGCAGCTCTGTCTCCTTTCTTGGTGATTCGCTTGGCTCTGCTCTCGTCTGGGCATCAGCTCCCTCCTCCGGCTGGAGGCGAGACAGCTGCTCAGGTTCTGACACCACATTTGGCCCTGATAACATCAGAGAAAGAAAAGGCGTTCCTGTGAAGCCAGAGTCAGGAGGAGTTTCCCAGCAGTTTATAGCAAACATTCCACTCATCTCATTGGTCCAGAGGAGGTCACATGCCCATTCTCCAGCCAATAGCTGTCACCACGGGAATGCCACATGCTGATAGGCTTAAGCCTGAACGCCTGAGCCAATCCCCAGCAAGGGTTATGAGATTATCACCATTGGCCTAAAACAACACTTCTCAGGCTTTTGTTGGCAGGACCCTGGTCACTTTCAAAAATTAGAGCGGACCCCCACAAGCTGTTGCTGGGTTATATTTATCAATGTTTGCCATTTTAGAAATTACAACTGTAAGAGGTTATTTATTTGTTTTTCAAAAAACAATAAATCCATTATACTCATTATTTTATGAATAATAACTATACTTTACAAAGCCAAAAAATTAAAGGTTAGTAAAAAGAGTAGCGTTATTTTATGCAAATCTCTTTAAAATCTGGCTCCACAGAAGACAGCAGGAGTCTCATACCTGCTTCTGCACTCGGGCTGTTGCAATATGTCATGATGGTGGTACTTTAAGAAGAAAATTTGACCTCACGCAGAGGTGGTTGGGAAGCGGAGGCCCTCACCGACCTCCTAGAAGGGTCTCGGGAACCCCAGCAGTCTTCAGAGCACACCTTGACAACCGCTTGCTTAAACTAAGCAAGAATCACGGAGATAATTGCCTTCACTTCTCAGCATTGTTGAGAGAGAACTAAGGGAGATGGCGCACGTGAATCACTTAGCACAGGGTTCAGGGAATGGTGTCTGGCGGTGAGGAAGGGCCGCAGGTGAGCCCAGGTGAAGGCAATAATCCATTACCCAGATGAGCTGACTTCTCAGTTCCTTTCCCCAGAGTCCCTCCACCCACACACATCCCATTATACCATAACTCTTGCTACAGCTCTGGAAGCAAAGACAAGCTGCAGTAATTGCCCTGCAAAGGAAAATGGGGGCGATGTTCAACAGAGGGGAAGATCAAAACCAAGCTGTCCAACCCAAGCACGCGAGGTTCCCTGATCAGAATGAGAGGCGGAAGCCAGGGCTGGCACAAGCCGGGGGCCAGGGCGAGCCTCAGATGTGCTGGTGGTCCCTCACAAGGGCAGAATGGGGGGGCGCTTTGTCAGGCGTGGCTGTGCGGATAGAGCAGGATGCAGTCCCGGGTCATCTGAGGTCAGCACTGGGTCAGCAGGTTGGAGCTGGAGATGGGAAGCTGAAAACTGGATGGATCAAGAAGTCAGAGCAGGACAAGAGAGAGCAGAGGGGGCTTGGTGATCGAGGAGAAGGGCAAGAGATTGCAGGCCAAAGTCAGAAGCTCTGGTTTGCAGGGAACAGCTGCAGCAGGTGCGCACACGCACACACAGGTGCGGGGCTGGGCAGGCAGCTCGGACCAGTTTAACTCCTTGTACGGGGGAGAAAGCAATGGCGTGATAGGCTGGCCACATGGCCCGGCTTTCAGAACGATGCCAATTTCAAAAGACTCTAGAGGGGAGGGATTTTATCCCCAGCATCTAGTGCGTGGTATGTAGTGGCTACTCTGTAACTATTGACTGGATCCTTGTCCCTGAAAACAAGCAACATGTCCCAGAATTTCCAATGCCTCTGTATCCTGATTATACACTGTTCCTGACTCCTGAGTGGCACCAAAACCTTTAGCTGACAATGCATTTGAATTGAGGGTTCACTGCCTGCTCCCCTCACAGACAGTGGAAGGAGTCCTGCTGTGGAGATCAGGAGACACTGGTTCCAGCCCCAGTTCTGCACGAGGTCGCTGTGTCACCTTCCCTCTTGGTGACTCGGGACTCCCACCTGTGGGTGGATAAAGTCACCGAGAATGTGTGCTGAATGAGGGGCTTGGGGACCCAGCAGCAAGGAACACGCAGTGTTCCACTAGGTCAGGTTCACAGGTGGGACCAGGGAGGCAGGTTGCCAGCCGAGAGTCAAGGCACCTGGGAACTTTGGGCTGTGGCCACACCTGGCGATGTGTCCCCCAGCCCTGGTAACCCTTTTACAGAGCCCCTGTGCCCGGCTGAGCCTACAGGTGTTCACCAGTCTCTGACCTGATCAGGGCTGTCCCCCTGGGCATTAGGTTAGCTGAGGCTTGTGAGCTTGGATTTGGTCTATGAGAAATGATTTGAAGAAAATAAGACATTTTCAGCCCCAAGTTCAGTTCCTTTTTCCAAATGTGGGATCAGGGAGGCACTAGGAACAGAGTGAATGATCACCGAGCACTTGTGATATGCCCATCCCCTGTCAGATGCCTTAACGGCATATGTGACTTTCTGTCCACATGGTACGTATCAGTGTCCCGAGGAAATTGAGACAGAAGTGCAATATTTTGGCTGAGATCATGAGGCCAGGATGTGAATGTCCTATTCCCCTCCCCACCCTTCCCTCCCTTCCTCCCCCTCCTCTTCTTCATTCTCCCCCCACTCCCCTCCCCTCCCTCTGGGCCCCTGTAAGGTACCCAAGACACTGCAGCCCTGCTGCTCCCTCAGGGGACGTGAGCAGCCCCTTAAGAAAGCGCTGTCCTCATTTCACTCTCTCTTTGTGACCCTGGATTTCCGCCCTGGGCATTCAGAGTGGCAGGTTCCGACCGCCCTCTCCCCTCTGCCAACAAAAGCCAGCTCGTAATCCTGCTTTCCTGCCCGCCCCCTCCATCCTCCAAAGTAATGTCTTTCTTCCCGCATTCTTCCTCTGCTGCTCTGGCCCTGTAGCTCCTTTCAAAGCAGGCCAGTGGGACTTGGGCCAAGTTCATCAGGAAGGCCCAGGGTGGCTGGGGAGGCAGAGCCTGGTGACCTGCGTGCCCCTAGGGGCCTCACTCTTGTTTGCTCACCCCGGTGGCTGCACCTTTCGAGTTCTGTGAAGCTGTCGGGGCTCCAAGAGGAGGGAGCAGCCTCAGAGATCTCAGAGCCAGTGTTCTGCCTCCAACTCAGAACCGCCTCTCCTGGAGCCGTCATCACTCCCACCCAGGTCCTGCTCGAGCTCCTCTGGGAGACAGCCTGAACTTTTCAGATGCGTTCGGGGAGGGGATAAGAGCTCTGGCTCTGCCGTCAGCTCTGCCACTTTGCATGAGTTGGGGCCAATCCATGTCTCCATTTCACCATCTGCAAAATGGGCACAAGAATAGTAACTACCCAGTAGGGTCGTCAGGAGGACTGCATGGCTGTGAGGAGCTTGGGCACTCTGCCTCACAGGAAGGACCTAGCAAGTGGGTGCAGCTATCCCCATGACGAAGTCTATCTGGCTTCTTCCGTTGTCTGGAAATGGGCAATCAGGGGAAGGAGAGGGATGCTGCCATGGCTGGTTCCAAGAAGAAAGTCTTCTCACCCGGACTGCCGTGATTCCAGGGTTGGATATGATGTCCACCTGGTGTGTTGCACAAACTGTCCACAAATGTATTCATCCAACATCTACTCTGTGCCAGGCACTGTCCCGAGGGCCAGGGTACAGTGGTGACGAGACAGAGATGGCCCCTGTCTTCAAGTCGCCCACTGGTGGAGAAAGACAAATGATCTCGGAGATGCAAAAGTGAGATGACAAAAAGAAGACACAGTAACCAATTGGTGACACCAGGGGGAGTGGTGCTCCAGGTACGGTGCTGGGGACAGAGCCCCTCTACAGAGCTGGCATCTGACTGAGACGTGTATGGGCAGAGGGCCTTGGGCACAGGTAGGACAGGCAGTCAGGCAGAAGGTGCAGCATGTGTCAAGGCCCTGAGGTAGGAAACAGCTTGGCTTACTCATGAGACAGCAGCAAGGCAAGTGGAGATCAGTGAATGAGGTCCAGGGTAGGAAAGGATGGGGTTGAGGATGGAGGTAGTGGGCAGGGGTACAGCATGCTCTTTATGACACTGTCAGGCGTTCAGAGTTTATCTAAAGCGCAAGGAGAAGACAGTGGAAGGTTCTAGGCAGGGGTGGGGGGGATGTCCCATGGTCGGACTGGTTATAAGTCTGGCTTTTGGGTGGAGACTGGAGAGAAAGAGAGTGAGATGGAGGCAGGGAGGCCACTAGGAGGCCATTGTGAGAGCCTAGGGGAGAGAGGACAGAGTATCAGTCCAGGCAGACAGAAGTCGGGGTGGTAGGAAGCCGTTGGATTCAAGATCTGTGTGGAGGGGAAGCCACCAGGACCTGCTGGAGGGTGGGTCCATCCAGGCCACACCCGAGAACCGCCGCAGTGGGAGAAGCATGCTCGCAGCCCAGCGTCCAAGGTCAGGGTTCAAAGGGCTGTGAAATCTGTGTTCCCATAGCTGCCTCTTTTCAGCCTGTCTCCCAACAGACAGGGCTGATGTATTTGAGGAAAGTGATGCACAGAGTTATGGGGACGAGGCCCTGATACCCCAGGGTCCCCTTTCTACCTGGTGCTGCGAGGGTCCCCCGTGGTGGCAGGCCCTGCCCGCTAATAAAACTGATAAAGGCAGTTTACACAGGGGTATATAATATGCACCCATGGAAGCGGCAGGTCCTCTGGGCCCGATAGGGACGCAGGGACCAGCCAAGCGCACAGCACCTGGAAAGCCTGTGCTAACAGTCACGTGTGTGCGCTCAGAATCACTGCCTGTGCGAGGATGCAGGGGGTGAACGTGGACTGAGGACATGCTTTGATGGACATAGCCTTTATGGGCTAGAAATTCCGATGTTCTGAGAACTGCAATTTTTTTTTTAACTTCCATGTAATTTCCAAGGGGAGCCTAATATGCAGCTGGAGTTAGAAAAATGTATGTCCTTTTTACCAGCTTTTACAGACATTCTGCAAAATGGCATCACTGAGCCCAGCGAATGCAGCCAACGTCGTTGTCGGGAGCTCAGTGAGTTGGGGGAGCCCACCCACGGGGAGTGAAGGGTGTGGACAGGTAGACCCTCGGAGCAGGAAATGTCCTGGTTTTGTTATTGTTGTTGTCATTTGAGGGTTAGAAAATTGAGACAGTTGTCCTCATGGACACATAAATTATACATAATCCTTGGGATGCCAGGCTTAGGAAATGCAAGGGAAGAAGCTGCTGACAGCGTCTCCATGCTTGTTAACTCAAACACAGGATCCGAACTAGACTTTTCGAGGCAGGAGGCCGTAAGGTGGCAAGTTTTGTTCAGTGGCCCCGGGGCCGGTGCAGCTCCGTGCAGACTTCTCTTTCATCCCAGCCCTGCAGATGGGCACCCTCAGGCCTTGGCAGCTGCACGGTGTGCTCCTGCTCCGACTGCAGTGGGCAGGCTTTGCCTCAGTCACTCGGGGGACCAGAGGTCAGGACTCCCCCTCTCCACCACATTTGAGGGATGGGCAGAGAGAGGATGAAAGCTAGGAGGCTGAGACCTGCTTAGGTGTCTCTTGGTAGCTAAACATAAGGATGCTGGAGGGTGACATGTGAATCTACTTGCTGGGCTGAAAGACAGGTGCACCTCGCTCCCCGCCATCCCCAGGCACAGGCTTTGTAAAAAAGTTGCTTTGTTTGAAAATCAATTTTAAAACATTGTACTAGAAACAAAATGTCATTAACGAAATCACAGTCCTAGTAATCTAACATGAGTTAGTAACATTTATTGAATGTTACTCTGTGGCAGACACCGTTCTAAGTGCTTTACCTGTATTTACTCACTTAACCAGTGAGGGAGGCAGTAATATTGTTCCATTTTACAGATGAGAAAATGAAAGCCCTGGGATGTTAAGCTATCTGTTAAATGTCATACAGCTGAGGCAGGATTCTGTCCTCATCTCCCACTGTGTCCAGTGTCCAGCACCCGGTAGGCACCCAGGAAATGTTTACACCAGTTACATTTAACTGGCATAAACTGGCATAAAGGAGGTTGGCTGGTTGATTGGTTGGTTAGCTGGGTGATAAGCTACTTGGACTGGTGAGGCAGCAAAATTGTTAGGGGCCCTGTCTTGAGTCAGGAGACCCAGGTTCCAACCTCAGCACAGCCACTTCCTAGCTGTGTGGCCTTGTGGGAATTACTTCCCCACATGTGCCTCAGCTTTCCTCATTCATAAGATGGGCACAGGAATTGCCCCATCTTGTAGGGTTTGGGTTGTGGATTAGAGGAGATAAATTCATATAAAAACCTGGTCAGGGGCAGGTGCTTAGTAATGATCACTGTGATGCCAAGTTCCAGGTGTCAGGGCAGCTCTGCATGCTAGTTCCAAGTAAGTGACCCTGCACATCAGCTTGTAGGATTCGAGATGTGTGCACACACTCCAGACCACAGCACAGACAGCCCGTGCGCTGGAGAAGCCACAGCTCGGGTCTTTCCAGGTGCAAATGGGGTTGTTTTCCATTCATCTGAGATAAGCACATCTTCCTACAGGTGCCACTGGTCCCAAAGCCGGCTGTTCCCTGTGGGGCAGGAAATGCACTTTGAGTAGAAAAACTCCTACTGGCTTGTCTTGCAGCTACCTGCAAATAGGACCAAATCCCAAGGTCCTACATTGGAGAAAGAAATGTCCCCCCGGGCAGCATCGAGGACATCCTCCAGGAGCCTACTAACCAACCATTAATGATAAGGGTGAACCAAAAACTTCAAGCAAATGTTTAATAAGAAAGTAACACACCATGTGAACTTGGCTTACTGTTAGCTGCCCAGTAGAACCTGGATGTGAACGGTGGACAGTTTAACAGTCCATGTGATTGCCTTTGAAGTATACTGGGTTTTTTTTTTTTTTTCTCTCTTTCTCACTCTCTTTTCCCTGAGCAGGGTGACCTTCCTAATTGCTTTGCTTAAGTGGGTGTTAAAACTCATTTTCGTTCCTTGACTTGGTTGGCAGTGCTAGGACTGGAGCGTGCCACCCAGGAACACGCCTGGTCGTAGGACTCAGAAGTGAGCCGTGCGTGAAAACAGACACATGGACAATGGAACAGAATTGAGAGCAGAAATACATCCATGCATTTACGGTCAACCAACATTTGACAAGGGAGCCAGGAACAGTCAGTAGGGAAAGGACAGTCTCTTCAATAAATGGTGTTGGGAAAACTGGATCTTCACATGCAAAGGAATGAAAGTGGACCCCTCTCTTATACCACTTACAAAAACTAACTCAAAGTGGATTAAGGATGTAAATGTGAGACCTAAAGCCATAAATCTCCTAGAAGAAAGCATAGGGGGAAAGCTCCTTGACATTGGTCTTGGCAGTGGATTTTTGGATATGACGCCAAAAACGCCAGCAACAAAAGCTGAAATCAATAAATAGGACCACATCACATAAAAAGCTTCCGCACAGCAAAGAAATAATCAACGAAAGGAAAAAGCAACCTAGAGAACAGGAGAAAATGTTTGCGAACCACGTATGTGATGAGTTAATATCCAAAATATATAAGGAACTCATACAACTCAATAGCCAAAAAAGAAAAAAATCCGTTTTTAAATGGGCAAAGGAACTGAATAGACATTTTCCAAAGAAGACATACAGATGGTCAATAGGTATATGAAAAAGCTCTCAACATCACTAATCATTAGGAAAATGCAAGTCAAAACCTCATACCTGTTAGAATATTCTGCTATTATCAAAAATACGAGAACTGTCAAGTGTTGGCAGGGATGTGGAGAAAAGGGAGCTCTGGTGCACTGTAGGAATGTAAATTGGTGCAGCCACTATGGAAAACAGTATGAAGGCTCCTCAAAACATTAAAAATAGAACCACCATATGACCCAGCAATCCCTCTCCTGGGTATTTATCCAAAGGAAATAAAAAAGCTAACTCGAAAAAACATGTGCACCCTCCTGTTCATTGCAGCATTATCTACGATAACCAAGACATGGAAACAACCTAAATTCAACCTAATTTTTTTTTTTAATTCAACCATGAAAAAGAAGGAAATCCTACCATTTGCAATTACACGGCTGAGCCTGGAGGACATTATGCTAAGTGAAGTAAGCCAGGCAGAGGAAGACAAATACCATATGGTATCACTTACATATGGAATCTAAACACAAAAGTCAAATTCACAATAACAAAGAAAATGGTGGTGACCAGGGGCGGGTGGGTAGGGGGGTCTCGAGGTCAGAGGAGGATGAGGAGATGTTGCTCAATGGAGACAAACTTCCAGTTATAAGAGGAATCAGTTCTGGGGATCTAATGTACAGCGTGGTGACCACAGCAGTGTATTAAATGCTTGAAAGTTGCCAAGAGAGTAGATATTAAGGTGAAGGATGTATTAACTAACCTTGTTACAGTAAGCATTTCACAATACATCCATACACCAAATCATCACTTTGTACACTGTAAACTTACAGTGTTACATGTCAATTGTATCTTAATAAAATGGGGGTGGGGCGGGGGGTTAGGAAGAAAGAAACAAGCCACCACGGTGCCGCCAGTGACCTGGGGGACATAGCCCAACGCTGAACATGAGTCCAGAGTTCATTGCAGAGTCCAGCCATTTTGCTTTCTGTCCTATAAAATGAAAATGTTAAAAAGGACTTATTTATATTTTTTCAACATCACAAAATATAAAATGAAGTGTAACAATTGAAAGCCCGAATGATTAGTTGAAACATGTAAGTAATCCTTAAAATGAAAAATCATCCTGTTTACTGTCTTACCAAAAATCTCATATTTTTCTAAAAGACAAGCTGGCGACCCTAGACGCTCATCACTGAGGGTAGCTGGCGATGAAATGACCCCAGGCTTCCCTCAGTCATGGAGACGCTGGCTATGCCTCCCTCTTCTGAAGACCTGGAAGCGGGGTCAGATTGGACTATTCCATCTGGCAATCCCGCTACTGATGGGCCAACATTTTCCCCTCCTCCTGCCCCCTGCCCCTTGTTGGCAGTTAAAAATGAAGCCCCTGCCCCAGAGGAGTATCCTGTCTGTCCATGTTGGAAAAATGACACCCCCCCCACACACACACACACCAGGAAGTGCCCTGAGACTATGGGACTCAGAGTGTGGCACTCAAGAGGGTGTGGTCCCAGGACCAACAGCATAAGCATCTCCTGGTTGTTAGAAAAGCAGAACCTCAGACCCCCCCCCCCCCGGAACCTGCATTTTAACAAAATCCCAGGAGACACACCTGCACAGTGAAGGGTGAGGAGTTCTGAGATGACGCCCTAGGAGGGCCAATTGAGTTTGAAAGAAAATGCTCTGGGTATGAAGACAAGGCACAGTTACTCTGCCCAGGCATGTCCTGACTGCTTCCGGAAGCAAGTGTCCCCTGAGATCGGCTGGAAGGGATAGACGGAAGGGGTTTAATGGAGAACGTTCCAGGCAGGGGGCATGGGGTGAGCCAAGTGGTGGAGATGCTAAAGAGCGTGGCGGCGGCTGGCGCAAGGGGCTGAAGCACTGCGAATGGAGATGCGTTTCCAGAAACCTGGCTCAGCTGCTTCTCACCTGAGTGGAGCAGCTGTTTCTCGCCCTCCTCTACCCCCATCCTTCCCCAGAGCAGACCTGCCCACTACAGAACCTCCTGTTTTCACCGGTGCTGTGAACTAGACTTTGCTCCATCAACCTGGGCTGGGACTCTATGCGGTATCTCACAGCTTCTGCGCTAACTCTGTGCCAGAATTACGCTGGGCACCTTACCTGCTTTATTTCATTTATTCTTAAGGACAACTCACCCAGGAGGTTCTTGAGAGGCAGAAGAGCAGAACAATTGGCAGAGCGCGCGCTAGAGCCAGACTGCCTGGGTTCACATCCCACCTTCTTTCCTTATTAGCCGTCTCCTGGGGAAAGTTAAAGTTAATTTACCTGCCTGCCACAAAGTTTCCTCTGCTATCAAATGGAAATAATAGTAGTCTATACTTTGTAGGGCTTCTGTGAGGATTAAATCCATCACACACAGTTCAGTGCCTTGGCACATAGTAAGTTCTACATGTGACAGTTATCACTCTTATTCTCCCATTGAACAGATGAGGAAACTGAGGCTCTGGGCATTTAAGTGATTTCTCCAAGGTCACAAAGTTAATACTCCACTACCTTTGCAAGGGTTCCCTATGGGCTGCCTTCTCTCTTTCACTTACCTTGACTTGGAGACCCCTTTAACATCCTGCCCACTGTCTCCTCCTCCAACCCCACCTCCCTCCCTCCCCTAACAGAAGACATCTCATCTCGGATGTGTGCCTCTGGGTCTGTTACTGCCACCACACCTTTGCATAGGCTGTTCCCTCTGCCCAAAATGCTCACCTCCCCATCTCTTCCTATCCTCACTGCACCTTTCAAAGCCGGGCCAGGTAACACCTCTGTCCTCAAGACCCCATGGATGTACCTGGTCAGGGGAATCCCCCCTCTGCATTCCCTCAGCTGACCACCCCCACGCACCTAGAGGGCGAGGACCACATTTTACACATCCAGGCTTTCTTCCACTTTGCCTAAATGATACTCAGTATGCAATCAGTCCCTGGCACAGGTGATCCTCCCTCTCTGGTTCCTGACCTGAAGTCTCTTGATTCGAGGGTTTCTCAGCCTCAGCACTGCTGAAGTTTGGGGCCAGATAATTCTTTGTTGGGAGGGTGGGGGGTGCTGTCTTGTGCATCATAGGATGTTCGCTGCTGTCTTGTGCATCATAGGATGTTCGGCAGCATCCTTGGCCTCTACCCACTGGATGACAGTAGTAAACCCCTCCCCAATTATGACAACCAAAAATGTCTCCAGATGTGGCCAGATATCCCCTGTGGGGCAAAACTGCCCCCCTTGAGAACCAATGATAACCAGAATTTCCCCCGTGGTGACCAGGATGAGAAAGGGGGTGACTTTAAAATGGGAGGCTGCAGATCAGGGTTTGAAATCCCCAAACCTATATGCAGGGAGGTCATAAACCAGGAAGGATGGTGGGACATGGTGAACAAGAGGGAGCGTACCTCCTCATGCCAGTTACTACCAGGTGGAAATGTGGTCCAGCTTTTGCCAAATCTTGAGACTCTTTCAAAGAAGCCAGAAATCTTGTCTTTTATGTGAAATTCCCCAATTCTTAAATGTTGACAACTAATGTGAATTTTTTTATAAAACATTGTGGGAAAAACAGAATATGTCTGTGAGCCAGATGTGGGCTTTGCACATACTCGGGCCCAAAAGAAGCCTCAATAAACTTAAGAGGATAGAAATTATTTCAAGAATCTTCTCCGACCACAGTGGCATGAAACTAGAAATCAACCACAGAACAACAAATGACAAATGTGGGCTTTGCAACCTTTCCTGTGGACCAAGCTTCTATCCTAGAAGCTTTGGGCAGCTCAGCTCCCCGCCTCCCCCAGGCCTGAGGGTCCCCTTTCTCTCTGCAGCGGTTTGCATCTTGGGCACCATGCACAAGCCGTGTGCTAGAACTCTGGACCACACAGACAGCCCCTGCCCATGTGGGCCACTCCATCCCCCTCCTAAAGCCCCATCCAAAGAATTGGAGGGGTCTAAATTCCTGAGGGTCAGAGAATACAGGAAGTACCCCAGGAAGGGGGTCAAGAAGCCTGAGTTCTCACCCAGCTCTGGCACTGATTTGCTGTGTGACTTTGGGCAATCACTCCCCCTTTCTGGGCTTTAGTGTCCTCCTCTATCAAATGTTTGTAGGATGGAGGAAGAGAAGGGAGGATGAAGGCATGCTCTCTGTTCCTGGAACTTGAATGAGTATCTCCTCTTGGCAGCACAGAGCGCCGCCTGGCTTAGCCAGTGCCCGGCGGGCATTCTTGTCCTGAGATTGACCTGGGCAGGGAAAAGCTGGCTCCACTTCCCAGCTCAGTAATCCTGCATTTCAGAGCAGGGAGTGTCTGGGTCTTCCCTGATGGATGCTGTTCTCTGTGCAATTAAGTTACTGATGCTGGAGGCTGCTTCAAGGGAGGGACCCGCTGTTCTGTCACTGGGAAGGGTCCGACTTCAGCCCCTGCAGGTGCTGATGACAAAGCTCTGGGTTAGTGAGACCACCTCCCTGCCAAGGGGCGCTCACAGCCACAGGGTGGCTCAGGCGGGTAACCCTGCACCTGGCCTGTCTGCAGTCCCTAGGACCGTTTCCCAGTGGGCTCTGCAGCTGTGAGGGGCCTTCGTTAGGCTGATAGGAGCGGAGGGCTTCTGGGGGATCTTTTTCTCCAACCTAATTGTGTAGATGGGGAAACGGAGGCTTAGGGAGGGAAAGGGTCAGCTCAAGGTCACACAAACAACAGAACAGACACCCACATCTCCTGACTTCCTGTCCAGTGCTCCTTCTGATCTAACATCAGGCTCTCCCGGAAGTGGGCACTGGTGAGATGTGCAGGAGTCACAGATAGACAGAAAAAGACCAGTGGTTGTGGGCTTCATGCCTTGAGCGCCCAGGCGGGTCACCTACAGGGGCGAGGGAGCAGGGGTAAGACAATACGGGAGCGGTGAGGATGACAGGAAGTGGGTGGGGTGCACTGGCACCATGTGGGACGGAGGAGGGGGTTCTATCACCAGATCTCCTGGTTTTTCCGAAACAAAGCAAAACATCTGAATTTTGGGGTATAACTTATCCACGTTTTTAAATGTTGGCAACTAATTTTTTAAATGCTTTTTGGTGGAGTACTAGGCAAAGAAAACACCTTCCCAGGCCACAGCTGGCTCTAGGGCCACCAGTTTGCAGCCTCTCCTCACTTCTCCTACCCTCAGTTTACTCTGCTTTAAAATGGGTATCATAGCAGTACCCCTCTCTCTAGGTCAGCTGAGGGATTACATAAGATGAGGCCACTAGAGGGTCCGTCATTCCTCTGGGCCCACAGTAAAGACATGGGACGCTTAGGGAAAATGGGAAGGGGCTTGTTAAGTTTAGCACAGGCAACTGGGAGACCCTGAGCCAGAACCCAAGATCTTCCCATCAATCTACAAATTCGAGTGTGTGCCTGCTGTGTGCCTGGCGCTGTGGACATAATTTAAAACCCTGACCTTGCCTTGAATTTACAGGGGGGCTGGGATAAGGTCCACCCAGCAGCTCATGGGGTTGTCCTTCACCCTAGGAATCCCCGGGTATCCCTCCACTGGGCCCCTGATCTGGGAGAAACGTTCTACTTTCAAGGGTCAGGTCTTTAAAAAACAAGAAGAATGCAACTTCTTTCACATTGGAAAACACATTTCTCTGCTCGTGTGTTTCAATGAGAAACTTCGGGGGGGAGATGCCAGTCCTTCCTGCATATCTGTTTGACAAATCTGCCTCTCAAAACCAGTTCCAAAGATATTTAAAAGACAATGCTGGGAAAAGAAGAATTCAGAACAAATTGCAATGAGTCCCTTTGGGACTAGAGGCCATTGCCGATTTCTGATAAGGTTACTTCCTGATGTCCAGGGTGCAGAACGTTCTACTTCTTCCTGGGCTTGGCCCCCACGGGGGCCGCTGGGGGGCAGAGTCAGGCCCGTTCCTGGCTTTGCTGGGGGCCCTTGAAGTCACGGAACCCCTAATCTGCGCATGTGGTGGTGATGAATGCCATGCGTGCTCTGCCTTCAGGGTCGGAGAAGCCTGGAGTCTGAGACAAGCCTAAGTTCTGGCAGGCGGGCAGGCAGGTAAAGCTTGTAATTACGAGAAAGCAACCTGGGGCATGTGCGGACAGGCCTCCGGAGCCCAGGCAGGTGGCCTCTTGACAAGGAAGGGCCCCAGAGTATGGACTCTGGGTGCCAAAAATCCATCGAGGTGGGGGAGGGGCGGTTATGTAATGGCGATGCCACAGCCACTGAAAAAATGACCTTGCTACGCTCCACTGCCTCGTTCCTCCCCACTCAGAAGGACACAAAGACCCAGCAGTCCTTCCTCCAGGCATGGCAGTGGCCCTCAACTTTATCAGCTTCAGGGTTACCTGGAGACGGCTGTTAAAACAGACTGTCAGGCCCCACCCCCAAGTTTCTGGCTCAGGAGGCGGGGGTGAGGCAGATAATTTGCATTTCTCATAAATGCACAGGGAGGGTGCTGATACAGCTAGTCTAGGGGCCACAATTTGAGAACCACTGCTCTAGGGCTTCATGAAGTCAGTCTGCTTGGGCGCCTGATTTGATGTGTGCCTCTAGGCAAGTATCTGAGCCTCTCTGGACTTACGTTTTTCTCTGAAGGAGAAGCTAGCTTTGTCTTTGAACAGAAAAACCTCCCTCAGTGTTGAGATGCCTAATTACTATTTGCAGGTAGTTCAGAGACCTTCATGTGAAAGGCCCAGGCCTTGGCACAAGGTTCTTACTCTGTGGTTCCTACTTGCCTGTGGCCCCTGTTAAGAGCGGTTGCTTTAGGAGAGATTGGCACTTAAAGCCTTAAAGGGACAGGACAGGACAGCCTCCCTGTGCCTCAGTGCTCACCCTGCATGCATGAATCTTGAAGCCAGTCTCTAGCCTGGTCTTTGGGCATCTTGCTTCCCCATGGAGGTGAGTGGCAGGAGCTCATCGCTGTCCCAGTGGTAAGGCATCTGTGGCACCGAGAGTTATAATCCAAGTCATATCTGCCAGCAGTCCTCCTTTGTCAACTGAACGTCCAAGAGGACTGTGAGCTCTCTGCACGCAGAGTCCTCTTGCCTTTCCCCACATAACCTAGGACAGGAGTGGACTCACAGTAGATGCCGAGTGCAGACTGATGGAATGAAATGAACAAGCAAATAAACAAATGGTTCCTTAACTGAGCAGCCCCGAAGCCTGGCTATCTCTCTGGCCCTCTGCAGTTACATGGGCTTTTCCACCTCTGGTCTCCTCTGTTCCTCACAGAACAGTCTTGGGGATATAGGCAAGTATTCTTATCCCCATTTCACAAGTGGGAAAACTGAGGCCCCAGGAAGGAGGCCTGACTTGCCCAACTTAACTAGTACGTACAGGGCAGAAGCAGAAAAAAAAAGCGAAGAACTTCGTGCCACAGACCCTTGCCACAGCTTCTCCCAAGGATAATCAGTTTTCTTTCCCGTGTCCCTGTAAGAGCCATTCTGCAGGTAATGGCCATGGGAGAGGGATGAATAGGAGTCTAGTTCTGGGGAGGGATGAATAGTTTCTCCTTTGCAGAAATTGCCAGTGTTTCCAGGAGGCCAGCCTTAAGCCCACTGGGTGTCACATGCTGGTACACCCCAGGTGCCCATGGCAGGCTAGACTGCATGGTGCTTTACCTCCGAGCCCAGGACTGTGCCTGGCATGTGGTTGGTACACTATCAGTGTTTGTTGAGTCAATGAGTAAATAACTGAAGAATAACTGAAGACAGACGTGGTTGAAATACTGGGTCTAAACTTACAAGCTGTCTGATCTTACAAATCTTTTCACCTCTCGAAGCCTTGGTTTCTTCAACTGTAAAATCAGAATAACAATTTTTATAATAATTTTTTAAATGGCATAATAATTAAGAGAACTGGCTCTGAAGCCAGAACTGCCTGCCTCTGAATCCTGGCTCCATCCTATTCTACTGTGTGACCTCAGACGAGCTACTAAACCTCTCTGTTTCTTGGCTTCCTCATTGATAAAGTGAGGGTTGTGATAGTGCTTATATAGTGTTGTGAGGATTAAAATGAGCTAATATGTGTAAAGAGCTCTATCCAATATTACTAATAACCCTTAACAATGATGATTCTACCTCTATACTTTGGTAAATTAAATTACAACGTTAAAATAACAAGTACCTTGCAGAGTGCTTGGCACGGAGGTGGAAGTGCTCAGTAAACAATAACCGTTACTCTTATCTTGGGCACTCATTGGCTTATAGCCCTCTGTGTCTCTTGAATCACACATAGGAAGCTGGGGACATGGGGCCTGAAAGTTGCTGTGGTACACGTGGTGGTCCCAACCCCAGCTGAGTATCCCTTCTGTTGAGGTAGGTGAAGTACCACTAGTGGCCACCGGGGACAGCAGAGGACCCAACCCCAGATGCCCGGGTTCTGAGTCCTGACAATAGGAGGCAATCAAGGAAGGGTTGACTATTCCACGGTGCACACAGGTAGGCGTTCTCCATAACCCTGACATGGAAGGCATTCCCCCAGCGAACACCCCTCACTTCTGAGGGTTAGGCTACCAACCCTGCCGTTACCAGCCACATTATCTTGGATAAATCCCTTTATCTTCCCTAAACCTCAGTTTTCCCATCTGGGACATGGGGATAGGGTGATCCCTGGAGTGAAGTGAGTGCTCAGTCAATGACACCTGTTGCCAAAGTAGCATGATGGTTATTAGCCCAGACTTTGCAGCCAGGCTGCATTCAGTCCTGCCTGTGCCACTCATTGGCTGTGTGCCTTTGGATAAGCAACTTAACTTCTCTGTGTCTGTTTCCTCATCTGTAAAATGGAGATAATAATAGTATGCATAATTCTCAGAGTTGTTGGGGGGATTAAATGAATGTATAAGGTTCTTAGAACAGTGCCTGGCACCTATGGTAAGTGCTATGTAAATGTTTGCCAGTATTATTAGAAGTCATAGTACTTTTGATGTTATTGCTATTTATTCTGAATAAGCTGCAACGTTTCTGCAGAGACCTCCCTGCTTGACATGAACTCCCCAAAAAGAGGCTTAGAGGAGACGGGAGAGATGTGCGCCCTGGTTGAGGAAGGACTTTTTTTCTTTTGTTGTAGTTGAAAAACTAACTTGGGACTCAAGACAGTCTGACAGGCAGGGCACAAAGGTCAGTCACACTCTGTGAAAATACTTCAGTGCCTGGCTCTGAGCTAAGCTTCTGCCTCCAAGGCAGGTCTGTTGGAAACTTCCAGAGGGGATTAGGATCTTCACCAGGTCATTCAGGACGCAGGGAAGATCGCCAGAGAGTACCGGTGAGGCCATGACAGGTGCACAGAAGTCTCCAGCCAAGAAGGTCTGGCCAGGACAGATGGCGGGATGGACCTGGGGTGAAATCCACCCCACCCCCCCAGGGCTAAGGTCTAAGTAGGTTTGGGGGAAAATCCCAGGCTAAGCCTTGCTGCTGCACCTGTGGCCCAGCGTCCTACTAGGATGGCCGAGGGAAGAAGATGAGATCAGTACCATCCCCCCCTGGTGGCCTCGGCCACAAAGCATCGCAGGGCCTGCCGGGGGGCTTCGGAGGAATAGATCAAAGGCTGTGGATCTCCATGGAGACAGTGGATAGTGCTTGTCTGGCTTAGAAGCAATGGGTATGTCACTCTGGCTTCCTCCGGCAATGTCCCCAAGCCCATTTTTTGGAGGGTTTACCTTTTGCTAAGCTCCATTCAGAGTTCTGCGTGTGCCTTTTGTCATTGAAGCCTCCTACCACAACCCTGCAAGGTAGTGGCCATGATAATCTCCATCTTATAAATGAGGAACCTGAGACTTCCAGGAGTGAAATGATTTGTCCCAGACCGTACACTAGTGTGTGTCAGAGCCAGGATTTGAGTCCTGGTCTCTCTGCCTCCAGAGAGTGTCCCCAGCCTCCTAGGGTGGGCAGCATCCAAGATGGTCCAGCATCCAGGATGGCCCTGGTGATCCCTGCCTCCTGGTAGTCATGCCTCTCAACATCCAGTGTGGCCTCCAGTGTGGGAAGGACCTAGTGATTCACTTCTAAAGAACAGAACAGGGAAAATGTGATGGATGTCATTTCCCAGATTAGGTCACAGAGATGGTGGTTTCCATCTTGTGCATGCCCTCTCCTGCTCTTTCCCAGAGCCCTCGGGGACGTAAGCTGTGATTTTTCCAAGTAGGTCTGTGTAGCCCTACAGCAAAGAACGGAGGGTGGCCTTGGGCCCACAGCCAAGGAGGAGCTGAGGTTCTCAGTCCAACACAAGAAACTGAATCTTGCCAGAACCACAGGAGTGAGCCTGGGAGTAGATCTTCCCCAAGGAAAGCCTTGAGTTGACTGTAGCCCTGGCTGACACCTTGCCTGCAGCCTGCAGAGAAGCCCTGAGCCAGAGACACCCAGCTAAGCCCGTGGATTCCTGACCCACAGAAACTAAGAGATAATAAATGCTTGTTGTTTTAAGCCTCTGAGTTTTGGGGCGATTTGTCACGCAGCAATAGATAACTAATACACTTACTGTCACTACTAGTGTACACACACAAAACGTACCCACACAACCACCATGAGAAGGATTAAAAAGACCCACTCAACCATAGCGGGCAGAGCTGGGAAAGCCCCCCTCACATCCGCTAACCCAGCCTTCATTTTGCCTTTTGCCAGTGAGGGCGCTTAGAAACAGAGACAGAATGACCCTTTGCCACGGTCACACGTAAGCCAGGCTGTGGCTGCTGAGGTCCCCAGACTTCAGGAGTTCACAAAGGTGTTACAGGGAAAACAGTGCAGGTTCCTAAGGACCCATAGTCGCTACCTTGTCTTAGTTCCACGTGTCTGAAGAGAGTTATGTTGGCTGGGAGATCTCAGTAAAATCTCTCCTACAAAGACTAAAAACACAGCCAAGAAAAAAAAAAATTCCAGTCGGCTCCAATATTCAACTTCAAGCTGATATCAAATTCAGGGGAGTTCTTTAATACAGTGTTTCTGGTTTTTGCTCCTTAAGTCAAATATAGCTTGTCATGTCCCTTGCTCCTGTGAGCTAAAAGAAGTTCCCTTGGGAATGAAGGGACACTGTGAACAGAAAGAGCACTGCACTGATCCCTTATGTCCCTGTCCCCCAGCCTCCTTTTTGTTTCCTTTGGTGGTGTCCTGTTGGCCTGAGGTCAGGATCATGGGGACACTGTCTGGCTTCAGAGCTCAGAACTAGAGCAGCCTCCCCACCCTTGGGCTGGGCTGCCCGCACCCGACCCCCGCTGAATTCCCATGATGCCATTGTTCCTTATGAGTCGTCAGGAGGACCGACCGGCTGGGGACAGTTCTTGCAGCCTCTCCCCACCCCACCCCCTAAATCCTCCCTTCCTGCTGCCTTGCAGAGGCCAGACACAATGTACCCTGGAGAAGAACAGAGCGAGCCAATTCCCAGGCACAGCCGTCTCCAACATCAATTCTCAGCAGCCCCCAGGGAGGCCGGGAAAATCTCCTGGGAGTAGGACCAGCTACATAATTTGCAGATCCCAGTGCAAAATGAACATGTGAAGACCGTAGTTCAAAAATAATTAAGAATTTCAAGGCGACGACATTAACCCCAGCGTAGGGCCCCGCTGCACAGGCTGCACGTTCAGAAGCTGGCCCAGTCTTGGAGTCTCCAATCAAAACCACCCTGGAGTTGCCACTCTTAGAGCGCTTGCCCCAGATGCTCAGGGCAGAAGGTGGGCTGTCACTTCTTGGCTCCCGCATCTCCTGTTGCAGAACTCAGCAGAAACACCTCCTGGGCCACGGGTGTCCTCATAATCAGAAACATACCTTGAGGAATAAAGACCTCCCACCCAAGGCAGCTGGTTTTCTGGAAGACTGCAGGCTGCCGCTGCCGTCAGAGGTGTGCCTACCAGCAGAGTTGTCAGCAGAGAGACTGAGGCTGAAGCCAACTGCAGGGGGGCTGGGCAGTCTGAGAACCCCAGAATGCAAGGGAAGGAGGGCCCAATTGCCACGTGAAGTCCTGCTCCTGAGTGTGGGGAACACGCACACACACGCACACACAGCCAGGCCAAACTTCACTGGGAAAGGAGAGCAGCAGAAATCCCCCAGGGCCGTGGGCCTGAGGAACGGCTTGAACTATTGAGACGTCAGTAGAAAACACGTGCAGACTCCTGAGAGGCATCAGAGCGGACCGGTGAGGGTGGCCGGGAAATGAGCACTGACGGCCAAGGGGCCAGATGGAAACTTCTAGACATATTTACTTTGTTGTTCTTTCTCCTCCCTCTCCGCTTTCTTCTTGGGTTTTAAAAAGTTGCCAACATTTCCAACTTAGATTTCCCCTAAAAATTCCTTTCCTGGTAGCTCTAAAAAAAAAAAATTCAGAACCTCTGGTAGCACAAGAGCCAAATTCCTGTATGAGAACAATCTGCAGGGGCTGCTGGCCCCTTGTTTGCCACAGTCCCCACCATTCCCTAAGGTCTCCCTGTCATCCAACTCAAGTGGCAAGTTCATGCTTGTGCTGCTGTTTCCTTGCTATGGAGTTAAGGGGAAAGTGAATGTTTCTATCAGAAGTGGGAAAACAGGAGGCTGATCAAGAGTGCCATGTATTTCAAGGAATATGGGGAAAAGTGTGTTTCTTTGTGGAAGTGAAGGGCCTTCCTACAAGTTTAACATGCAAAGAAATTCTCAGTAAAAAGAATACAACCTAAATACTCCATGAAACAAACCACAGCAGCCATTGCACTGCCCACTGCACTCAGCCATGTCCCCGATGGATCCCTGAAGGCATCTGAAACAGTGTCCTGGACCAGATGTGTCCAGAAGGCGAGGGCACGCCCATCTTCTCCACCCACCAGGGCTCAGAGCGGTCTTTCTTTTGTTATGTTCTGCCCGTTATCCCAGCAAAGGCAGAGGACTGCAGGGATTCCCAGCATCTTCTGTCACCTGGTGTGGGGTCAGTTTACTCCTCCCAGAGTGGTGTGGTTTTCCTTCCCCAGCTGGGAGCACCACCAGCACTTGGTGTACCTGTCAGCCCTCCACTGGGCAGTCAGGGGTCCAGTTAGACAGGGGAAGGGGGACTGAGGCAGCCCTGTGGGCCTCTACAGCTGGGCCAGTGTCCCTGTCACTGGGAGGACAAGGAAGGTGTGGGTGGTAGCCGGGAAGGCTAGGATGGATGGTGGCCAGGCCATAGCAGTTGCTCAGAGGCAGACCTCCTTGCCCACTAAGAAAGTGACGTGTGAAATGTTTTAGAGACTTGCAGGGGGGAAAGTAATTTGGTTCCCACAGCTTGTCAGAAAGCCATAAACCAGGACCAGGACATTCCCAGAACTCAGGCCTGGGCCAGTGGGAGCCACAGGTTACAGAGCCAGGTCTGAAAAGTGTGGGGTGCATGCTGCCTGGAAGGGGAGAATAAGGACACCACGGAAAATGGGTGACTCCTCACCCAGCCATGGAACCCTGGCTCCCCGTGTCTACAATTGGGGGAAACTGGACCTGCCTCCTGGGACTGCAGGGAGGTAATTAGTCCTCCTAAAGAGCATCGTAATCCCCAGATCAAAGGGGGTTCAGAGCTGCAAACTCACTCTGCCAGCCACAGCAGCTGGCGGGTTCAGATCTGTAGACCCTCCAAGGCGACACCTCTTACAGGGCTTGGCTGGCCTCATAACTGGCCCCCTACTTACTCAGGGGCCCAGGCCCGGGCTTCGCCTGGGAACCACCTCACCTGCTGCAGAAGGGAGTTCATAAGTAGCACTGATGAATGGACAGAGTGGGAGTTACCGATGCCCCATTTTGTAGATGGGGAAACTGAGACCCAGGAAGTGAGGTGCAGACACAGGCCCCCCCCCACCAGATAACAGCTTCCTCACGGGTATGAACCATATCAGTTTTCCTCCCTACTGGCACAGCGATTGCGCTCAGTGTTGTATTTACTTAAGGAAAGCCTGGTCACACAGCGCAGGTGAGTGAAGGAAGTGTCCCAGGGCTCCCGCCCCTTTTCCTGCCCGCTCTTTCCGCCCTCTCTCGTTCACTCGCTGGGACTTCAGCTCTTCAGAGCGGCTGTCACAAGGGTGTCAGAAGGGTGGAGAGACAAATGCAAACGGGAGTACCAGGCACCTTCCCCTCCCTCTATGCACTCACTTGGGGCTTTCAACGACCTGGATTCAGGCCTGTCACTCCCGACCCCTGTGACACTGGCCATCTTTCTAACCCTCAGTTTCTCCAGGAATGACCATGTGGGGATGCAAGGAGTCGCCAGGGCCGGGCGCACAAAGAGGCGACCTGGCCCTCCCCCGGACCTTGGGGCGAGTCAGGGCGCCGCCGAGGGACCGGGGGCGGGGCCGGGGGCGGGGCCGGGGCGGGGCGAGCGGCGGCCTTCGCTAGCCCGGAAGGAGAGGGAGGAGGAGCCGCAGGAGTGAGAGTCGTTCCCACGTGAGAGGCTCCGAGGCCGAATTCCTCGCGTGCGGCGGCCGCGGACGGCCCGGCGTCCGGCCGGACGGAGAGCCCTGGTCCGGCGCGCGCGGGCGGCCGGGCGGGCGGCGGGGGCGGTGCTCGGCTGCGCCCCGATGCGGCGGCGGCTGCGGGGGTTGTGAGCCCGGCGCCCGCCGTGGGAGCCCCCCGCGCCGCCACGGGCAGCGCCCCCCGGGCACGCGGCATGCGGGCGGCAGACTCTGGCACCTGGGAGCGCGTCCGCCAGCTCGCCGCACAGGGCGAGCCGGCGCCTTCCTGCGGGGCGGGGGCCGGGCCGGCGCACCCCCCGGGGCCCGCAGCCTGCGAGCCAGGGGCGGACGCGGCGGCGCCCGGCGATCGGCCCCGCGCCGGGGCACCCTCAGTTCGAGCGGATGGCGACTGCAGCCAGCCGGGTAGGTGCGCGCCGGGAGGGGAGAGCGGCGCGGCCGCAGGCCTGGGGAGCGCCGGGGCCGGGCGCGCGGGGGCGCTCCGGGCCGGGATCGGGCCGCCGCTGGTGGCAAAGTTCTCGCCGCGCGCGGAGCCCCGAGCGCCGGACGGGGGGCACGGGGAAGACGCGCGGAACGCGGAGTTGGTCTTCAGCTTCCGAGTTGGGGTTCGCGCTTTCCGGCGGAGCCCCTTAGAGAGTTGCAACGGGAGGTCAAGGCCACGCCTGCGGGAGCCGTGCGATTCCGCGGCGCCCGGAGACCAAGCTCTGGGCTGGATCCCGCGCCTGTTCTGGGGAGCGTGGGAAAGGGGCCAGCGTCTCGCGAAGTTGGGGAGGCCCCTTGTGACCGCACCTGTAATCCACCAGGCAGCCCCATAAAGTGCCCAGGGGAGCGCTGCCTTCCGGCCGCCCCTCGCCGTGGAAAGTGATGATTCGCCTTTGCTAGGAGAGAACAGATTTCTCATACATTTGAACGACTAGAGCCGAAAGAGAAATTGCAGCGGAGGAGACACAAATGCAAGGGTCTGATTGTGTATCCTTGGCTAATTCGCCCCAAGCGGAGAACTTGAGTGTTAAAATGTTCCTAGTGGATGCGCCTCTTCCATTCTGTTCCGGTCTCAGCTGGTCCCTCCCCGCTCAAGTTAGGTCATAGGGGAGGCTGGGGCAGGACGGCACAGGAACCCCTGGATCCTCTTAACTCTAGGGTCGGAAGATGGAAGAGGAAGGGCTTCCGAGAAGGGTCTGTCATCATTAGCTTGAACTTTGAGTACTTTTTCCAGGAAGAATTGAGGGGGGAGGGCACAATATTTCATTACACCATTACTCATTATTTCTCAAACACCTCGTGTGTTCCAGTAGTTTACATACAATGTCTTCTTGAAATCTAATCACCACCCTGGCAGTGAGGCTGTGTTGTCTCCAGGAAGATGAGGATAGAAAACAGAGTTTAAGGGACTTGCCCGAGACCCCAAGCCCTGAAAACGTGGTGCTGGAATTTCATATTTGGTCTGCGGATTGACACCAGAATGCCTCTCCCAGGCAGCAGGCTTACCACCTGAGAAACACCAGGGTTATTTATCTATTAATTCTTTCTTTCCTATGAGAAAAAAGCCGACTGCATGACCCCCTAATTCCAGACTGCCTGTCATTGGTCTCCCCAGGAGACGGAATCCTGGGGGTCGTAGTTCTAGCCACAGGAGCTGGGACCACCAACCAGCTGGCTCTGATGAGTGAGCTGCTGCTGGTGTCCTGGAGCAACTGAGGTCTTGGGTCATCAACAGTCTGGAAGAGGGACACTGAGGCCTGGAAGGCACTTGAGTCCCTGGGCCCTTGGCTTCAGGGTTGGCCCTGCTGGGACAGTCCAGCCACCTCCCCTGTTGCGCAGAGCAGTTACAGACAAAGACAGATTGGTGTCAAACAGAGCATGGGTGCAAAGAATAAGCAAATGGGAGGGCTTGGGCAAGATGCTTGATCTTGTTGTGACCCAGTGTACCCATCTGTAAACTAGAGATATTAATAATGCCAGCTAGCATTTTGATCATTCAGAAACTAGCGTCTGCAAAGCACCTTGCCTAGTTCATAATTGATGCTAATGCATGTCAGTTGTCAGCTTTACTTGTGGGGCACCTGTCAATGCCCCCCTTGACTCAGTTTCTCACTAGGATGTGATGCTGTCCGCTCCATCTCCACCCTCCTGAACTGTATGAGATGACATTTATCTTGTCTGTAAAATAACTAATGATCCAAGACTGACTGTCCTGCCAGTGGAGGTTGTTATTATGTAAACATGTAAGAGAGGGCTGGGTGGAGATACATCTGTTTACTTTGTATCTATATAGACTCCATTTTTGTATTCATAATAGCAATATCCTAATGACATGGTGGAGCTGAGAAAACACCTGTCTCTGAGGTCTGGGGGGTGGTTGTTTTTCTCGTGGCCCTCACAGTATCCCTGTAGGGCAGAGAGCTGTGGAAATCTCCTTTCCTGATCTACAGATGGCATCACTGGCATGAAACAGGATTGAGCCAGCAGCTAAACCAGAAAGTTCTGAGTTCTCTCTACGCCACGCCCTTCACCCCCTTCTGGTCTCTGGTTCTTAAAGACCAAATGCCGTTTCTGAGAACATCCATGGTGGTCGGGCATTGAGGACAGCCTGTCAGGGACATGGGTTCTCAAATCACTGGCTGTTATGAGGGGTTATCCTCTGGGAGGTAAGTGGGAACTCTTCCGGCTTAGCACCTCCAACTGAAGTTATTGCTGAAATAAATATTTTAACCAGGCTGAGAGGGGACTTGCCCCAGGATCTCAGCACATTAGTCCCCAGCCTAATGCGATGCTCAGTTTAAGGAGCTAAAAGAGTGCCCTTTTGGATGACAGAATCTGGAAATTGGCCCTTTCAGAGGCTTGGGGAAGGAGAAAGAGAGAGGGGATCTTTGCTTGGTGGTATGGAGTCCTGGCACCTTGACGTTGCTCACAGGTGATGTCCTCAGATCAGCAGGGTGACAGACTCTGTGACACCTGCTGACAGCTCTGGCCTCCAGGCTGGGACTACTTCCAGGGGAGGTTATCATTTATGCCTGGACTAGGCACCAGAGCAGGAGATGCAGATATTAGATACATGCTCGGTCTGTACCCGGTTCTGCCTGAAATCTGTTTGACCTTGAGAGTCACAGTAACTCAGTTTCCCTGTTGGTGTGATGGGAATGAAGGACTCCATCAGAGGGGGCATCTTTCCAGAGCCCCTGCAGAGCGAACTGCTCACTGAGCCTTCTCAGACTGAGAACTTGAATGATTCTTTCTTTGGTTGTCCGTTCATTCAGTCGCCTTTCTTGAGCATCTACTCCTGCCAGGCACTGTTGTAGCTGCCAGGGATACAGCAGCCAGGAGACAACTGCAGGGCTTGTTTCCATGGAGCTTCTGTTCCGTGGGAGATTTCCAGTAGGCAAATACACACAAGGATGTGTCAGGGGATGGGAGGTGCTGGGCAGAAAAATCAGCCAGGTGAGGGGTTAGGGTGATGGGAGCAGGTGGTCAGAGGGTGCACTTGAGAAAGAGGTGAGGTGTGTGGGCGCTGAGTCCCAAAGGCAAGATGGAATTCCAAATTGCTGATCGGCTGTAAGGAAACAAGTCATTTTTTTTTAAAAGTCATTGGTAAATTAGTGTCTTTGTAGACTGGGCGCTTTATCTGTTCACATCTGAAGCCTACCCAGGCTACCTTCTTTATTAGTCATATGATTTCTTATCCCCTCTTGCCCCTCCTCCTCACATAAAGTGCCCTGGAGAAGGCGGGGTCCTAGTGTATCTGTGTAGAGACTCCCAGCTCATGTCCTCTGAGGGCCAGGCTTGATGCTAACCAAACACCCAGTTTTGTCGTAATCAGTCCTCCAACGACCCAGGGTGGGGTGCAGTTGCTGATTTCATCCACAGATGGGGAAACTGATGCTCAGAACATTTAGTAACTAGGCTGAGGTCACATAGCAGGTAGGTGTCACAGCCAGGACTTTGTCCCAGATTGTAGACCTCAAAGCAGTGTGGAAAGACCTTGTATCGATCTTAAGAAAGTAGACCTTTAAAAAAGAAAAACTATACTAAAATTTTTTAAAATTTTAAAAAGAAAAAAAATGAAAGTAGACACACATTGTTTCAGGTCCATTTTTCCTTTAAATTTTTATCTTTAAAAATATGTGTCCTCTCCTTGACATTCCTTGTTTTAAGCAACTCAAGTATTTGCTTATCTTTGTGCCTTTAGCAATTTCCTCCTTAGGTCGGCTTTGTGTTATCCCTTCTGTAAAGGGTTTCTGCTGGGTTGGGGGTGGGATTCAATCTCCACCTTGGAACTGGACGTGCTCTTAGATAGTCACCCACTAGGATCACAACAGTTTAGTGTGAGCTTCCCTGGTAACAGGGTGGGACAGATATGATTGGCGGCTTGGCTGTTCTGGACATTCAGGAATGAAAGTCACTGTTGTTGAAAAAATGTTTGATTAGTTTCCCTTGGAAGGTTTTTGGGGCCCAGTTCCCTCCAACCTGTGGACTGCAGTTTCCTTCTGCCAGGGCAGTGGGCACAGGGCACCACATTTGGAATCAAACGCACCTGGTTTGATCTCACCAGTCCTGTTGCTTACTAGCTATGTGTCCCCAAGCAAGTTAGTGCATGTCTCAAGCCTCAGTTTACCCATCTATAAATAGGATCACATTACCCACCTCAGAGTTGTTGGATAGGAATCTGTATGGTTAGCATCCTTCATACCATGGGGCCTGCTACTCCTGATGCCATAGAGGGAGGGGGAAATTCCCGTTTATCCAGAGTCCAAAGAACTTGTGAGTGTGTGTATGTGTGTGTGTAAAATATTTTTAATTTTTGAAGTTTGAAGTAGTGAGACTTGACGAGACAGGTGATTCTGGAGGAGTACTAGCCGCTTATTTGGCCTTCTGAATCATCAGGAAATTTCCAGAATGGTCATTATGTGCTCTTTATGGTCTGTGTAGTATTCCAACTGAGTCAACTGGATGATTTGCTAGCATCCTCCAGCCATTCTGGGGAGAGAAGAGTTTACTCCCCTTTCAATCATCTCAAGAGCCACAGAGCACGCGTGGCTCAAGGATGGTAGCAAACACGACCCCAGGGTTGGCTTCTCTCACCCGTAAATACATCAGCCACATGGGCGTGTACACAGATTTTAGCCCCAGCAGAAAGCACGCCGAGCGCATCATTAAGTGTCCAGAGCATCGCCGTGGGGAGCCTTGTTTGTGAGTCACTGAGGACTTTAAACACTCCAGGGAGGCTGGCAAGCCGTGGCTGCAAGTGTGTGTGCGTGTGTGTGTGCCTGTGTGTGTCGTTATTTTTTATAAATTTACCCTCTGTAAAAGCATTTCGTGTTGAGCGCGTCAGATGAGTGCCTGTCCGGGAGGGGAGAAGTCAGGATTGCTTCCTGTTCACAAGGACCACCCCTTCTGTACCCGCTGGGGCAGCCACCATGAAGGTGGGGACTTCAGGCTCTCTCTTGTCTGCTGTTTGGATGCCTTCAAGAGAAGCCAGTTAGAAGATGCTGATTGTGGCAATTCCTCAGAGCCCTCGCCAAATGGCATTAGCCCAGCAGGTGCTGCCGCAGCCCCAGATTTGGAAAAAATTAACAGCCGGAAAGGTTTGACAGGTAGGTGAGTCCCGCCTGGTGTCCTAGCCCTGAGCTGGGTGATGCAAACCCTGGGCTCAGGAGCCGGGCATTCAGTGGTGGCGACCCTCCAAGTGTGTCGTGCTGGGCTTTGGGGACCACTTCTGGGAACACCCACCACCCGGTGGCCCGTCTGCAGGTGATGACAGCCGCGTCTTTTGTCACTGCCCAGATTTAGAGGCTAGCTCAGGCTCCCAGCTAGTTCAGGCTGTAACTTTATCACAGGCATTGTGTTCAGTACCTTTTAATTGTGCAGAAGCTTCAGAAAATGCTCCCTGGGGGCCTGGAGAGAGGTTAAAAACAACAGCTGCTGGCTCCCGTGTGCGTTATTCCCTCACCTTACGGCTCAGCCTTGCCCGTGCATCCCTAACTTTGCAGTCCTATGTGCCGGGCTGGGAAGAATACGCATTTCTGGTTGGTAAGGTCCTGTTGATGATGAGGAATCATTTACTGAGGGCCGCCCAGAAGCCAAGTGCTTCGTTACTTGCGTTCCTGTCGATCTTCCCCGACCCCTGAAAGGTACCTGGCATTCTCCCCGTCTTACAGGGCGGACAGCTGAGGCGTAAACAGGTACACAGGTTGTAGTAAGTGGCTTTGCCAGGCTGCCAGGCTGGCTGCCGGCCCCACTGCTTTTCCCCTGCGGAGTCATTCATCAGCTGATGATTCCCTGAGAGCCACCGGGGCACCAGGCAGAGGCTGTGATGCTGGGAGTCATGGGATTTTTCTGGTCTTTGGCTCGCTGGCACCCAGTCAGCCAGAGGCAGTTGGGCGGGAGGGCGCCTGGGGCCCAGAGCAGCTCCCTTGGCTCCCAGAGACTTACCCCACCCCTCTGGCCCAGGCAGAATCCAAGGAGGTCGGCCGGCGCGTGATGAGAGGTCCAGCCCTGGCCATTTGGGAACCTGGAATGCAGAGCCCCGAGCGGGAACCTCGGCAGGGCGGGGGTCAGTCCACTCCCTCTCCAAAGTGAGGGAACTGGGCCTCAGAGTGGGGAAGGGACCACACTCCACGATGTCACGTGGGATCATCTCCAGGGTCAAACATGAAAACCCACAAAGGCACTTATCGCCTTGGCAAGGCCGGGCGTTCTCTCCCTCACCCTCTTCCCTAACCCCCCTGACCTGTCGCAGCGGCCTCAGGCTTTAAGGAGCACAGTAGTCTGAGGGTGATTGCTACTTGCAGATTCTCAGGCTCCACCTCAGGATCCTGACTCTGTAGGTCCCGGGAAGATCCTGGGAATCTGTATTTTTAATCAAGTTCCCGGGGTGACTTTGATGCAGGGGTTCCACGGATCAGAGTTTGAGAACCTCTGCCGTACACCTTTCTAGGGTTGGGAATGATTTTTTTAAATATTTTATTTATTTATTATTGTATTATTTGATTATTTTAGTGCGGGGGGGGGCATAATTAGGTTTATTTGTTTTTAGAGGAGGTGCTGGGGATTGAACCCAGGACCTCCTACATGCTAAGCACGTGCTCTACCACTTGAGCTATGCCCTCCCCACTAGTTTGAGTGAGTTTTAGTGGAAGAAACCAGGGAGGCCGTGTACTCTGGCTTACCTTACCCCCTGTGCCCTGATGTAATCCTTAGCAACTTCTTTTTCCCTCCCACTGGTGACCCAAAGTGGGCTGTAGGTACATGGACAACCTAGTTAAATCCCACTTTTTCCTTTTCTAACCCAATTTCCCACCCCCTTCCCTCCCCTCATCCTCACTCAGATTATCAGAATCTACTAGAAAGAGGCACATGCATTCCTGCCTCGTGCTCTCACAAGACGGCAGTGGTCGGAAACAGCCAGAGTAAGGGTTTGTCTTTCCTGAGCCCCAGGCTGTCACCAGCCTCCACTGGACCTCCCACTCTACCAGCGTTCCTTCTGCCTTGAGCTCCTTGGAGGGGCCAGGCCCTGGGCTGGGTGCTGAGGAGTCAGATGAGACCACACTCTTGACCGTGGCCCATCTGGATTCTTCAGACTTGATACCAAACCCCCCGGAGGGGCTGGCTCTTCCCGGCTCCCCAGCCCAGGCCGCCCCCTCCCTTCTGTTGTTGGTTCCAACATTGTACCAGTGGCAGCTGTCTCTGGCTAGGCGGCCTGTCAGTGTTTCCTCTTGGCACCTCTCCCCATGTCCACAGTGCGGACAACAGCCATGGGGACTGTCTATCACATTACACCCTATAGGACTTCTCAGCTCCTGCAGGGTGGGAAGCCAAGGGGCCTGGGTGGCAGAGTGGGAAGGCTTTGCCTGTGACCACCCCTCTCCCTGCTTGGGAGACCAGCAAAGAGCTGAGTCCCGGGGCCTATGGGCTTGAATGCAGATTCTGGGGCCCACAACCAAGATTGACTTAGTAGGTCCAGGGTGGAGGTTAAGACTCTGCATTTTTTTTTCTGGCAGTAAAATATTAATCACATAAAATTTACCATTTTGACCATTTTTAGGCGTACAATTCAGTGGCATTAAATACATTCACAATGTGTGCAGCCATCACCACTAGCCATTTCTAGAACTTTTTCATCATCCTGAACTGAAACTGTACCCATTAAATCATAACCCCCACTCCCCACTAACCCCAGCCCCTGGTAACCACCCCTGGTTCTGCTGTCTCTACACCTTTGCCTGTTCTGGGTGCCTCATACAGTATCTGCGGGACCCCGCACTTTTAATGTATCGTCCATCCCTGCCCCTTTGAGGATGGTCCTGGAACCACATGTGGCGATCCCCTGTCCTGGATGCTTTATCCCAGTGTTTCTTTCATTTCCTTCATTAAAAACACAACCACCTCACAGGTGTGCTGGGAAGGTTTAGGGAAGAAACAAATTTACCTTTTATTGGGCTAAAACCAGTATATTGTCAATGCCTCTGCCACTGATGCATTAAACACATCATTTTTGTTTGTTTGGTTTTGTTTGATGTAGTTTTTCTGTTTGTTTTGTTTTTTAAGAGGAGTGGCTTGAGCTCTTCCTAGTTTGTTTTCTGAAGCGTATTTGTGACTCCTGAGCTTAAGGGCCACTCGGTGCCCTGGGGAATCTGCCTTGGGCCAAAGGTCAGCTGACGCTGAGAAGTGCAGGGAGGCAGCGTCTCCTTCTGGGTGTGTGCCCTGTCTGGGTCTCAGAGAAGATTCTGTCAGCCTGGGGTGAGGGTGGGGGCTGATGCCAGCATCCTGTCTAAGTGCTCAGTTTCCCCATTCTGGCTGCCAGACACTGCCTCCATCCCTTTCAGATGAAGGGCTGGGACAGGGGTCCGGGGGAACCAGTCAGGTCTATGCCTTTGCAGTCCCAGACTGTAACCACCTGCACACCCTAATTATTTCTTGCTGCCAATCAGGGTTCAAACATCCAACCAAGGCTGACAGTCGTCTCTGATCTTAGGGCAGATTTTTTTGTTTTTTTGTTTTTTTGTTTTGCCAGGTGGCCCTTTGCTGCTTTCCCTTAAACCGGCCCCAGCCTTGGTGGGCTTGCTTTGGGACCTTCCACTGCACCAGCCCTCATCTCCCTATGCTCCTTCGAGGCCTTTCTGGCTGCATTTACAGCCAAACGGAAGGGAAACTTCTGTCCCTGATGGTCCCTGTGGATTCCTTCCTCTTGAGCTCTGGAGCAGACATAGACGCCGCCCCTGCCAAGCGGGACTGCCTGCTCCCACTATCGAGTGCAGGGTAGAAACTTCAGCCCCACGTAGCCTTCCCTCTCTGTGGTACCCTGGGAGAAACCAGTGGGGAGTCCCTTTTTATAGAAGGGGAAATGGAGGCAGACACGATGTGATCTCTTTGGTCCAGAGTTGTCTGGTAGAACTCCCTGCCAAGATGGAGATGTTGTCTACCTGCATTGTCCTGTACGCTGGCCACTGTGTTCAAAAGGTAGCTAGTATGACCACAAAACCAAATTTCAAATTCTGTTTCATCTTAAAAGGCCACATGTGGCTAGTGCCTACCACACTGGATGGTGCGGGTGGCCCTGCGTCAGGGCATGATAGCACAGGTGTGTGTGGCCCGTCACAATCCATGAAGCCTGAGACAGATTTTTCCACTGTGCTCCTCAAAGGCTGCCGTGCCTCTCCGTGTGGTCCCTGGACTGCCAGCGTCGAAATCACTGAGCTTGTGGTTTTTAAGTTCCTGGACCACCTACCGGACCTGAACAGTCAAAACTGGGCCCAGGAATTTGCACTTGAAACATGTTACCTCCACCTCCACCCCCAGGTGATTCTGACGTTCTCTGAAGTTTGAGAATCAAGGGCTCCAGCAGGTGCCATCTTTACTGCTGTGGGTCTTCCCAGCCTCCAATGGCCCATGTGCCTTTGTGCCTTTGCTACCAGCCCATCACATGCACCAGGCCAGTGGCTCTCGAGATGGGGTGCCAAGACCAGCAACATCAGACTCACCAGAGAACTTGTTAGAAATGCAAATTCTCGGCCCGCCCCAGATCTACAGAGTCAGAACCTGGGTGAGCCCAGCTGTCTGGGGCTTAACAAACCCCTCCAGGTGCTGCTGATGCCGCTGCAATGTGAAACTAGTCCCTGAGCAAGACTGCTCTGGGAAGCTCCTGCTGCTTAAAAATTTCCCCCCAAATCCTCTTGTCTGTCCTCTCCTCCCCCTCCCCTGACCCATTCCCTCTGGACCCTGGCCTGTCCTCTCGCCAGCTGCCGAGAGCTGCCAAGACCCTCCCACGCCCAGGGACTGTGAGTGTGTGGCAAGAGGAACCCTCCGCCTTTCACAAGGGCCTCCGGGACCCTGGCCGTCTCAGGGATGCTCTCTAGGGGAGGCAAGCCGAGCAGTGGCCAGCAGCACCCCCACCCCCACCCTCTCTCCCAGCATCCCAGGTGGCGGCCACCTGCTCGTCCTGTGCCCGAATCTCAGAAGAGCAGAGGGCCAGATGGGCCATTTCCCTGGGGCCATCTCTTGGAGCAGGATCCCTGCTGCTTCCCCGGGCATCCATCAGCCCGGAGGAAGTTGGCACAGCTCATAGCTGTGCTCAGCAGACAGCCCTTGTCTATTTGATGTCATCCCAGTGTGTACAGAAAGCAGGGCGGGTGGCGGCCAGAGCAGCGCTGGCCGTGCTGCTTACCTGCTGTAGCACCTTCCCTGTGCAGGTCACTTGTCTCTGAACCCCAGTTTCCCTGTTCTGTGAAGTGAGAACCACGGTGCCAGCCTGGCAGAGCGCACAGAGCTGCAGTTGCTTTCCTTGAGCCCGCGGATCTGGAAGCGCTTTGCACACTCTGAGGCACCTTACAGATGTGGCCGGTGAGGGCAGACCTGGGCCTCGGGGAACCAACTCGTCCTGATTTGCCTGGAACTTTCCTGGCTTCAGCACTGATAGTCCCACATCCTGGGAAACCCTTCAGGCCCAGGCAAACCAGGACAGGTGGTCTCCCTGTCTGTCCCCCAATGGCTTCTAGACACTCAGCTTTGCCAGCTACGATCAGCTGCTTTTGCCATAGAGAAAATCATTCCCCCACCCTGTGCCTCCTGGCGGTTAAGGCATCACCTGCCTGACTCCTGACCCCTCTCTGCCTTCTGCTGATTGCATTGACCTGCTGGCCCTGCTCTCACTTCCAGCTCATCCACGTCTCTGGGCACTGTCGGATGGTCTGGCCGACCCTCCACTCAGATTCCAGCTGAGTGCATCTTCATTAAATTATATCTGCCTATTTGTTCACTTTTTCACTCACTAAATCAATGCTTATCAGGTTCTGACCGGGTGCCTGGTGCTGACAGGCTGAGCCCTGCCAGCCCTGCCCTCCAGGCGCTTACATTCTGGAGAGGGGTTTTCTGTATAGAACCCTTCCCTTGAACCAGAATGAGGCCCTTCCTCAGCCTCTCCCTGGATCTGACAAGGCTCCTGGTTCATCCATCTGGCAGGTTTGGAGGTGCTACTGGCAACCATGAACAGTGACAGCCTGTCTCCTGGCTCCTATTGAGGGGCTCAGGGTCTCCTCGCTGCCCCATGAACCAGCCGGCCCCTTCTCACCCACACTTTCTCCTTCTCAGCTCTTAGGTCTCCACCCCGTCCCAAGTCCACCCTGTCCTGGGCCCCTGACCCTCCTGCAAAGCCTTTCTTGCTCATCCCAGCCCCTCAGTGCATCGCCCTTGCATTGCCCTGGGTAGGTCACCTGGAGCACGGGCCTGCCGAGACCAGGTCCTGCAGGAGCATTTCTTGAGCCTTACTCTGGGCCTTCCTCCTGAACTGGACCCTCGGACGGGGCAGGGACCGGAGGGCGCCTCCACATCTGCTTCCTTCTGTTCCCCCAGGCACAGAGTAGGGCTTCAGGAAACGCTCCAAGTGGGAGGAAACATGCAGATGTGAATTTTTGAGCTGGACGCACCTTAGGAGGAAGAACTCTAACCCAGCTGATAGATTGGCGCCCTAATGGATGAGCTTCACCTGGCAGGTGAACACCTGCAGCCCCACCAGTAATTGTTGGGGTTTTGAGGGGTCAGTAAATACAGCCCTCTTCCCTTCTGGAATTTGGAACCCACCAAAAGATAGAGGCAGAAGTTGGACAGATGGAGAACGTGACTTGGGTGCTGCTCTGGGTGCTCTCTGGCCCCACAGCCCTGCGCTGGGCCCCGATCTCAGGCCAGACAGCTACAGGCCTGGGTGTGATGATGTAACATAATGGGTCCATTTGGTTTTACTCCCGCTCTCGTCCTATGTGTTGCCTGGTCACTGTACCTCCATCAACAAGTGGACAGCTTGCATTTCAGTTTCCAGAATCTTTGAACATGGTAGAGCCCCTGAAGTTCTTTTGTCTGTTTAATCTACAATTAATTATGGTGCACTTGTCTGGACCAGAATCCTTCTTAAGTATCAGGGATAACGTTGTAGGTAAAACGGTCCTGCCCCAAACACAGTCCTCCTCTCATAATGCGTTAAGTCCAGGATATTTTCAGAAACTTAGACACCGAGAACTTTCTTTGTTTCCAGTGTCCTTGAGAATTTCCTGAAATGCCTTCTGCTTCCCCACCTTGGTTAGCAGGGCAGGCAGAGCCTGGTCAACTCCCTTTTTGGAATTAGGCTTCTGCAGACCTTTCGGGTCCTCACACAGAACCTGAGCATTTTAGGATTGGTGGTTGTACCGGACTCCACAACTTCCCTGCTTGGGGGTAAGAAAATAAGAATCCATTGCATCAGTGGAGTCTTTTCATTGTTTGCTTCTCTGTCTTTCAAACTAAGCCCAAGTCCTAGTTACCTGGGCCCTGTAGCTGACTAAGATCCTAGTTCACCAGCCCTGTAGCTAGCTGGGACTTGGTTGGGGAGGTTTGATTGTGTGTGGACAGCTGCCAGGGTGTTTGAAATGACCAGCAGCTCTTCTCCCGTCCCTTCCTGCTGGGCTCCTGCGGAAGGCATCAGCGACTTCCCCAAAGTCCCCATGTGTCCCTGTGTGACCGCCTGGGCTTCTGTCTGCAGCTGACCCTGGTGACCGCGGGGCAGAGTCCCACCCACTTGCTGTCCCCACGCCAGCTCCGTCTTCCTGCTTCCTGGGCTGACTTGCTGGTTCTGTTCTCTGGGTTCTTTTCAGAGACTTGCTGTTTGCCAGTGGACGAACGCGTGTTCTGAGCAGTTGTGCACCCAGAGGGACTCTTGGGTCTCCCCCACCCCCACGTCACTTTCTACAAGGTCTTGTGTCACTAACGTGCACTCGGGTGAAAATCATGCAGGGGAGCCTGATCTAAGCACTCTTGCTTAGCAGGACTGCCTGCATTAAACTACTGAAATCAATTAGGTGCATTAATCACCCATTTTACAGATGCAATAACTGAAGCATATCAGGGAGATTAAGAAACTTGGCCCAGGCCATAGAGCCAGGAAGTAGAAGAGGCAAGATTCAGCTCAAGAGTCCGGCTGGAGTCTGGCTGGAGCCACCTGTGTCCTGTCCCCGCTGCTGCCCACTCTGCCGCGTCACTGTGTCCTTGGCCTGCAGCAGAGTCTCAAGTGAGGAATAACAAAGGGACTCTGTCCCTTGAAGGTGCCAGACACACCCCTTTGTCCAGGCCCAGCCCTGGTGGGGAGCTCCTTGTGGCTGCCCCCCTGGACTGGGCTGGGTCCTTGTGAAGTGGGCGGGGCACGGGGCGGCTCTGCAAACTCCAGCCAGGGGCTCAGGTGTGGTGTGCTCTGCACAGGTGTCCCTGGCAGCCCATCTCTCCCAGGGCTGCGGTTTCCTGCTGCTCTTGGCCGTAACATGTTAAGGTTGGAGGAGTTTGGCTACTCTCCATTCACCCTGTAATGTAGGGAAACGTGATCACTGTCATTCAGGGTGGCATTCGAGGCTCCAAGAGGTTTGTGCTTAGAGCCCAATAACTGTTAATGAAAAAACCACTTGTACTGTTTGCACTTCTTGCTTTCTTACCACCTACCCAGAGAGTCATGTAGTTGCAGGACTATTTGAGTTGCAAATGATAGAAGCACGACTAGAACTGACTCATAGAAAAGGAAATTAGTAGCTCTCCATAACTGAATTGATCAGTGGTAGATCAAGCTTCAGGCATAGCTGCATCCAGGGGCTCAGAAGATGTCATCTCCCAGCTCTCCTTTCATCTGTTTGGGCCTTATCCTTTCTGGTGGCAAAAATGACCCCTAACAAGCCAAAGCAGCATTTATCTTTCTAGGATTCCAGTGTAGAGAGTCCCTCATTCCCAGTGTTTCTAGCAAAAATCCCAGGACTGACTCTCATTGGCTTAGCTTTAATTGTATGACAGCTCTGAGCCAATCACTTGGTCCAGTAGCAAGAAATGCTTTGATTGGCAGGCCCAGGTCAGGTGCCCTTCCTTGGAATAGGTTGGGGTAGGGGTTGTGAGCCTCCAGGGAAACACACAGGCTGAGAAGGGGGGTGTTAGCCAAAGGAAAGTCAGGGAGAATGTTCATCCCGAGGAGTGGAAGCCAGGAAGCAGACGCAGGAGTTGTCCTGCAGAATGTGAGCTGATTCCTTTGGCGTGTGTGTGTGTGTGTGTGTGTGTGTGTGTGTGTGTGTGTGTGTGTGCATGCGTACCCCTCACCAGGTGCTGTAAGATTCAAATGCAAGCCTTAGATGTAGGTGCCGTCAGTTATTATTTTGCAGGTTTTCTTGAGCACCTGCTGTGGGCCAGGCCCTGTTCTAGACGTTGTGGAGGAGCTTGGCTTTCTCTTCTGTCCATTGTTCCTTCTGCCTCCCCTTTTCCTTCCTCTTCTACCTTTAAGGACCAGGAGGACACCTGCTGTCTCAAGTTCCTTCTTAGTCTCCTGAGCATAAGTAGTCACGACCCCTCCTTTTCTCTCGCTTGTCCTCTGTTCAAGCTTTGTCTTTATCACACCTGTCCCAGGTGGGCTTGTAGGAGGACCCTTGGGCCTGTTGGCTTCCTGAGTATGGGGCCTGGGTGGGCCTGATCTGAGCACAGTGTGCCTGCTCCCCCCGGGACAGCATAAACGCATGCTGTGACGTCCCCCTCACTGGACCCCTGCCATCTCCCGCTATCGCTGGGCACGCCGAGGTCAGTGGCAGCAGCTGGTGCTTCAGGCCTGCCAGACAGCATCTGGCTTCTCTCAACCTTCCCAGCAGGAGTCAGATTTTTCTGGGCTGCGTCTGGAGCTTGGCCATCTCCCTGGCGAGCACTGGCTGCTTCCCTTTGGAGATGACCTGAATTCATAGCGTGCCCAGCAGGCAGATGCTGCCTTCTCACAGCCAGGCAGGGAGTGGGCAGCCTGGGGAGGTAAAGATTTGGCAAAAGGGCATGGTTGGCTTCCCTTGTGCCTGCTGTTTTTTGGGGTATAGGTGCCGGCTCCCCATTTCATTTAGTACCTGCCCCAGGGAGGAGAGTGAGTTCCCACTAAGACAAGTCTCTGGACCTAGGGCTTTGAATATGAGGACATTGGAGACGTACCACATGCTCAGGGCCATAGAGCCAGACGCCTGGGTGCACGTCATCCCCAGCTCCTCAATCCCTCTGAGCCTCACTTTCTTCATCTGTAAATTGGGGATGCTCTCCCTACCTAGGAGGGTTTTGTGGTGATGGCATGAGAATACATGTACACAGTCCTTAGCATGGTGCTTGGCACATAGTAGGTGTCAGTAAACATCATTTGTATTAGCCTCATACCACGGCAGGCCCTGGAGTGATACGAGGCTCACCGGAGAGATGCCAGGTTGGAGAAGTCCAGGGTCAGCGATGTGTAGGCGATAAAGGCCTTGGGGCGAGGGAAGTCTTGTTGAGGAGACGTTTTCGGAGATGACATCACTAGCCCTTTGCTCCCCGGCTCAGAAGCCGTTGTCAGGCTTTGGAGTTGTGGGAAGCCCACGCCGGGGCCCTGAGGGAGCCTGCTGCCTCTTTCTGAGCCTCAGGTTCATCTTGTCACAGGAATGATGGAAGCCAAACAGATGGCAGATAATGATGTTTACAAAGCGTGGGTCCGAGGCGGGGTTGGCAGTACTGGAGGCACCTTTCCATGAGGTGTGTGCCGCCGGGCCCTCTCCTGCCTGTGCGGACGCTGGGAGTCTTGGCCATGGCTGAGCTTTTGCTTCGTTCTCCAGGGCGTGCAGTCTGGGTGTGAGCACCGGGCTCAGCAGCGATGAGAGGAGGTCCAGGTCGGGGAGCAGAGGCCATGGGTGAACCCCAGAGTGAGAGGGAGCTTGAGTGGGCCTGGGGGACATCCTCAGGCTTGACCCCCTTCACTGCCTCAGGACCACCAGGTTTCATGGCTGAGTCTTCGCCTGGCCCAGCCACCTCCAGGGAGGGCCCTGTCTCCCACTGCAGTGTCCCCTGCCAGGGGCGCGCTGGTGTTTCAGGGCTGAGAAGCAAATGCTTACTTAAAGGCACTCAAACCAAAGGAGGGCTTGCTTGTAAGGACACAGAGGCAACCTCAGGAAGCCAAGGCCAGCCACGTGGGGTCCGCACACCGACACTGGGAGCCTGAGGCAGTGCCCTCTCGCCCATCCCCCCTCCCTAGATATTTCCAAGGGTCCTCCCTGATTGCCTCCCTGGCCGTACTCCCCTGCCAGGGGGTCTACTCCCGCAGAACCTGTCAATTTCTTAAATGCCTGGGAGACAAAATCGGATTGGCAAGCCCTGGGTCTGGTGACTATTCGATCAGCTGCATCTGTGCAGGTGAGCAGCTTCCCTTGGGGGCTAGGGGAAGGTGGTTAACTTAGGGAACTGAGGGCCAGGGAAACAGACTGACTCCTGTGTCCAGAACGGGCTCCCTCCTGAGCTGGAACGCCTTTGGGGGCGGGGAACGTCCTTCCTCTCCAGCTGTCCCTACAGGTTTTTAACTGGTTCATTTTAAGCCTTCACTCACTTTTATATTGAGCCCCAAATCGATCTCATTGTAGCATCCACCCTTGGCCCGTGTCCTACCATTTTAGAATCTTATGCACAAAATCTGTTTCCTCGACACAATAGCCCCTCTGACATGAGAAGACAGCCGCTGTGGCACACAAACCAGTAAACCAGCTTCCTTTCCCTAAGCGTCTTTTTTTCCCAGCCAGGGCAGAGCGGACTGTGCTGGGGGTTTGCAGGACGAGATGTCTTGCCTTGATCTGCTCAGCTGACCAAACTTGGACTCTCATCCCCCGACCAGGAGGCTTCTGTGAGGCCCGGGAGAGCTGCTGGAGGGCACGTCTTCCCCTGCACATCGCAGGGAAGAATGCTCCCCAGCTGGAGCTGTGCGTTCCTGGCTCTCCTGATGTTTGTTTAAGAGGACTCAGCTGGAGTCTGAGGACATCAGGCCGGTCCCCCTGGCAGCCGGCAAGGAGAGAGGGAACTGGAAACGCCATGGAATGCTTTTAGGGCAGGTGGGGCTGGCACAGTAGCCTGGGCCAGGCCAGGGCGGTGGAATCAGAACTCGATTCTCCTTCTCTGATGCCCACCCTGCACCACCCATCCGCCGCTGACATCTCTTAGGTCAGGAGGAACCCCAGGACCATCCAGTGACCAGTTCACGTATTCCTTTCGGGGTCTGTAAGCAGCATCCACGGCCAGATAAACAGCACTCACCTCTTGGCAGGAGGGTCCTGTGAATATTTGCATGCAGCAGGGAGATTACAGAAAGGAGGGTGGAGAGAAAAACAGTACATTGAATGTTGACCAGTTGAAAAAGGAGATTGAATTTCTCTGCCTGGGAATGTATAAATTGAGCCAGCCGGTCTGTTTTTTCCTCTCTACTTCCCCCAAATTAACTTTTTGCAGGTGTGCATGCAGAGCAAATGCTAATTTGGAAGGAAATTTATAGCTTTGTCCAGAGATCTAGGAGCAGAAACAGTTTCCTGGGCATTGGGGTTAGCCTGGGTTAATTTTCATGATGACTGAAAGGATCTTAGCTGACAACTCTTGGGCCCTGCCCATGGGCTTTGCTGAAAATCCGTGCTGTCTGCTCCCCTGGAGAAGGACCGGAGGGGCTGCGTCCCCTCATCCTCTCCCTGCTGGGTTTGGGCTCCCTTGTCTGGGGCCTCCTGGCTGAAGAATAGCCAGAGCTCGTGTGTGGGGTTGTTTCAAATTCTTGGAACGTCGGCAGCTCCATGCCATCCACCACCAGAGGAGGAGTGACCTCACTGGCCTGTCTGGCCACCTGCCCACAGCTCCAGAGGGTCGTGGCAGCAAGCCTGCAGCACATAGGGCTGCTGCTTGTGACGAGTTGAGTTACGATGCTAACACCTGCCCCTGGTTAAGACACTTAACTTCTTCAATTGGCTTATTTTCTGCTGCTTTGCCCAACCATGGGAGCAGTTTTTAAGCATCCACAAAGTATAGTGTGCGTGTTTTGTTTACATCCCCTACACGGCCAGCACCAGTTACACGCATCTAATCTCCTTCCCCCCGAGCGATCCATACTGTTTCAAATGTGTCAGGAAAGAGGTTGTAGCTTAAGGCCCGGATGTTCCAGGTTTGAAGTCTGTGGCCTAGAGAAAAGAAAGAGGAAAGCTCTAGATGTTCCACTCAACAGAGCAGGGCAGGAGGCGGCCAGCTTATGAGAATAAAAAACAGTTGATCCTTGGACAACACGGGTTTGAACTTGCACGTGGATTATGTCGATGGTAAATACTGCGGTACTACACCCTCTGCGGAGAGCTGACCCTTCGGGCGCAGAACCAGGGATACGGAGGGCTCACTGTAAATTACACACGGAATTTCGACTGGATGGTGGGCCCCTGACCCCTGCGCTGTTGAAAGCTCAACTGTCTATAGATCACCGGAAAGCCTTTGACCTGCTCCAAACCATCCACACCCAGTGTCTCTGCTCCCGCTCTGTTCATTCCTTTAAGCCGGACACTTTGATCCACAGCCACACCCAGAACCTGCTAGTCTTTGGCTGGAGTCGGGTTTTCTCTTGGGGTTGGGGGGAGCGGTGTGCAAGAGAGAGGCGTCAGAGAAAAGCATGTTTGGTCTTGAAAGCACCTCTGGCCAGCGGAGCGCCGTCCTAGGAGAGCTTCGGCCTGATCTGACGTTTCCCTTGCCCCAAGCTTGTGCCCTGGGCTAACTTCAGCTCTACGGGCACTTCTTGGGCTGAGCTTTTGGGTCAGGGCTGTGCTGGGTACTGGGGCACATAATACGTGGTGCTCCAGAAAGACCTGGAAGGACGCCCTTCTGTACACGAGATTTCCGTGTCTGGCTTGGCAGGTCGTTTATATTCCTCCAAGGAAAACAGCCAAGGCGCTGATCACCATGGGTGGAAATTCTGCATCGCCTCTTTGTCCTCTGACTTGTTTTAAGACCAAGGTGCTGGGACACGGTCGTGTGTTCCGTTGACCTGGGGTAAGCAGTGCACGCATGCGCCAGTGTGTGTTGGGGGCGGTGGGTGGCAAGCCGTGGGGTTTTTTCAATTTACATTTTTCGAATAGTTTTCTCCTCTGCACTCCCAAGAGGCAGTCATTCTGCAGAGTAGAGTAAGCATTTGACCTTTGCGAAGTGTCGGTGGAGTAGGCCGGCCAGACAGGGGAAACGTTTGGTGGTGAGCTGGCGGCAGCTCAAAGCAGGAATTCAAGTTACATCTCTGCCTCTTTCAGTCTATAAACTGGGGGAAATAGAGGGGGCTTCTCTGCCCAGACCTCCAGATTAGGGTCTGTGGGTCACTTCCTCAGCAACCAGCCCCCAGCTGCTGGGAGCCCCGCTCTGGAGAGCTCTCAGCAAGGAATGTTCTACCCAGGGGTTCGGGTCTGGAGCTGCCAGGAGAAGAAGCCCCTGGGGATCCAGGGGCAAGGCTGCAGGGTAGGGGCTGGTCTCAGAACCAGAAGGCAGTGGCTCCCGGGAGGGGGAAGGGAGAACTGGCTCCAGGCAGCACTTAGCCAAGCACTGTTTTTTCACGTGTATCGTGTGTGTGTGTGTGTGTGTGTGTGTGTGTGTGTGTGTGTAGTCACTCATTTTATCCTCACAACAACCCTGTAAGGTGAATACTGTTATTGCCCCATTTTACAGGTCAGGGAACTGAGGCACAGAGAGGTTAGTCAGTGGCCGGCACTCAAACCCAGACCAACTGGTCCCCGAGGTGCTTCGGACCACTTAGACCACACTGCCTCTCAGTCCAGGTGCTCTGCAAGCCTTTGTCAAAACTGGAAATTGGCGATGCAGCTTCTGTGTTCTGATTGTGTTTTCCTGTGCGAGGAGTTCTGTCCACAGATACTGTAACTCAGGGACTTGAGTTTGCCCTCCTCATCCTGCTGCTCTCCCCTGCCCCCAACTGAAAAACTAAACACACAAACCATCTTCTGTCTCGATTGTACATTTGGCTGATAGACCTCACTGCTGAAAATCCCCAAGTGAAAGAAGATTGTTTTTCTCACTGGTTTTGTACATTTTAAGTCCTGAAGGTTGTAGCCTGATGGAAAGACAGACACAGCTGTGGGGCCACCACTGATGTCCTACTTTGAAGTCTCAGAACCCATGACTGCAAAGGTGTCTGGAGCGGGGATGGACCACTGTAGAACTGTGGTGCCCCAGGCCCTTTGAACAGACAGGGACCCAAGAGGACAGGAACAGACCAACTAGCCCAGACAGGAAGGGTTGACCCCAGGAGCCTGCACAGGTGAGGTGGAAGGGGTCGAGGGGAGGCCTAAGGTCAGGGGGCCCAGGCCTTGTGCACCTCAGTATCCCTGGGTGAGCTGGCTGAGTGGAGGAGCTGTTACTCCTCGGGCCTTGGTTGACTGCCCCTTAATGAGGACGATAAAGCCCACCACTGTCATCTTCCCAGGGGGTTGGGTGATAAACATGAGGTGGGAGCGCATTGAAGAGTGAAAAGCACTACGTTCAGCTTAGCAGTATCTGCCAGCAGCGCAGGCAGCCATCTGCGTATGAAGACGCCATCACCGCCTCCCAGACGGGGCCGGAGGCCCCCGGCCGGCCTTGCTAGCTGGTGTGCGCCCCGTGCTTCCGTCTGAGCTGTGATTGTTAGGATTTGGGGTTGGGGGCCCCGTGGCACGTGGAGGACGAGCACCCTGGGAAGAAGCGTTGCAGGGGAGCCAGGTGGCCCTGGTGACCGTGGCCCACGCCTTCCTCAGCACTGCACTTGGCAGGCCCCGGGTCTCCGTGCTTGAGTCTTGTCACCTGTAACGCGGGCAGCGTACCCCCTCCGAGGTTGCTGGGGGGCTGCTCGGGACGGGAGCCCGGCACATCGAGCTTGCCCTGCTCCTGGGGTGCCGAGCGCGCTCCTGGCCTTCCAGCTGCGGGTGGTTGAAGTAGTCACGCCGGAGGCCGAGTAGGGTGTCCTGCGACCCAGCCTGCATGGCCCAGGCCTGCTGTTTCTCAGCCCAAGGTAATTTTTCAATTAACTCTATTGGCTGGAAACGGGGGCGCCCTTGGAGTGTGGGAACACGTCCCAGGCCGGAAGGGCCCTCCCCACTGCCCCCGCTGGCTTGGGGCTTGGCTTCCAGAGGGAGGATCCAATTTCACATCAGGACACCAGGACATGATCCCAGTGCCCCTCTGAAAAATCCCAGATGGCGCCTTCTGGAAGCCCCAGTGGGCTCCGCGCTGGCGGCCGGCCTGTCCTGCTCCCCCGCCCCCCACTGGCTCCCTGACCCCGCGCTCCAGCAGCGAGAGCCTCCGATGGTTTTCGGTACTGACTTTATTGCTAAACAATTTAGAAAGGCGGGTCCTGCCAGTTTTCATAAGTGAAACATTTAAAGTATGCAGAGCATATTTTAGTTCTTCCTGGAGCAGCTGCTCAGTTGGGCTGGAGAAGAGTCAGGGGTGAGTTAGATGGATGGTGAGTCCGCGGGGTGTGCCCGGCTCCCCACAGGAGCCCAAAACCCCCTCTTCCTCTTCCGCCCCTTCTGTGGGGTCAGGCATCCTCTTGATGGCAGTGGAACCAGCTGAGGGCTCTCCTGGTGCCGGGCCCCGCTTGCAGCTTTTTATCTGTTACTCATAAGCCAACAGCTGCCCTGGGAGATGGGTGCCGTTGTTACCTGCATTCCTCACGTGAGAACACTGCAGAGACCTGCCGGGGTCAAACAGCTACTAAAGAACAGAGCCAGGATCTGATCCAGGCAGCCGGTTCCAGAACCGCCGCTCTCCACTGTCACTGTTGCGTCTTATGGGTGAAGGAGCTGAGGGCAGAGCGGTCAAGCCATAGCAGAGAAACCCCATTCTTAGTTCACCTTCTGGAGCCACATTTGAGACAGCGAGCTCTCCAGGTTTGCAGTTTGTCTGGGCCGTGGCCCTGACTTGGTTTAAATTCTTCTGAAAGCCTGGATCTGTTGGAGATACAGATCTGAAGATGCGGGAATTTCAGACTTGTGGGCTGGCGATGGTTAGGGGAGAGCCCCGACTGGGCCCTAGTCGCTGGCTGCCCACTTTTCTCTGCATAATTGTTTACATCTGCGGGGGCCTGTGGCATGCCTTACACGGTTCGATGCATTTAACCCCTGAGTGGATGGATGTCTAAGAAGGGCTGAGCAGAATGTTCTGCCAAAGCCTGTTTCCAGTTTGTGTCCAGGTCAGCTAGCCAATGGCCTGGCAGTCAAGTCTGTTAATTCCAGGCACCTTCCTCTGGGCCTCAGTTTGGCTGTCTATAAAATGGGGATATAAATGTCTTTTTTCTTCCCCCTTGGCTTCTTTGAACTGTAGCTCTCCCACCGGGAGCTGGACCTGGGAGAACCCGCTCTCTGACCAGTGGGACAGGCAGCTTCAGTCTGCGCTGTGCCTTCTGGTGATGGGTGGAGAGAGAAACTGAGATGCAGGTGTTTTGCTGCTGGCTCAGACTCAGGGGTGGGAAAGAAAGCAAAGGCTGGGCTGTGCCCTGCAGGGCAAGGCCTTGGTCAAGCTGGTTCCTCCTGGTCTGCACTGAGCTGTGTGCTCGCTGCGTGGATGGGCCATGTGATGAGTTGGTAGGTGTAACCAAGCCTTCTCCTTTCTTTTCCTCTTTGTGTTTCGGTAGTTTTTTCTTTCCCCTGGGAGGATGGAGAAGAGGGAGGAGGGGTGAGAGGAGGGAGTCGCACTGGTGAGGGAGGAGAGGGGAACAGGCAGTGCCCCCCGCTGCTTGCTGTACCTCTCCTGGATTCCTCCCTTTAGGAGCCAGGCCTTAGGGAGGAGGGAGGCTTGTGGCAAGAGCCAAGGCTGGGGGACCCAGCCATGTTCCCCAAAGTTTGAAGAAAGACCCAGTTCCAGCTCTGTGTCTTGCTCTTAGTCCTGGCATTTAGTTTGAGAAATATGGACCACATTACCGTATTTAGGGCTGAGAGCCTAGTCCAGTCAAGAATATGAGCTTTGCAATCAGACTCGTGCGTTGACATCTGCTGCTCCCACAGGCGTGGCGAGAGAGTTCAGGGGCCGAGGCTCAGTGTCAGGCACATACTCAACACCTGGATGGGACCTGGAGCCCTCAGGCCAAGGAAGCCTGTTGGGGGTTAGTGCTTGCAGACCCCTCCAGGTGGGAGAACAGGAGAAAGGCTGATTTGGGCAGGAAAGGTCTGGAAATGGCCTTGAGGCAGAACTTGAAAGTTTGTGCCTTGCAGGGTTTCAGGCCAGGGGGACTGGTCACTGCAGTCAAAGAAAAACTAGGATTAAAGGACACGGCGGGGGTAGGTGGTCACTGGTTTTGTGGAGGTGAATTCCGTTGTCTGTTCTGTTTGTCTGGTTTCTGAAGGAGAGTGATAGTTTAGAGTGCTTAGCACGTAGCAGGTGGCCTTTAAGCTGGTGGAGATACTGGGCACCCAGAAAATGGTCCTTGACAGAAGCAGTTTATCAGGATTCTTTTACAGTTGCAAGAGACAGAAAACACAACTCAAACTGGCTTAAGAATGTATTGGCTCATGTAACTGAAAGCCAGGAGTAAATTCTGGCTTCAGGTGTGGTGTGATCCAGGACGTAGACATTGTCTGAATCCAGTCTTGGTCTTGTTGGCACTCCCTTCTTGGCGGCCAGCACCTCCAGGCTCCATCCTTACATCCATCATTAAAGAGAGCGGCTCCTGGTCCAGACACTGACTCTGACTGGACTGACTTGGGTCATGTGCTTTCCCCTGCTCAACCAATCACAGTGGCCAGGGCAACTCAGCCCTCTGATTGGCTACAAAGAGTCCTATTTCTGCCTGAATTACAGGCCCTGGGAGTGGGTGGCTCCCCAAAGGGAAATGGATGTGCTCAGTCGAAAAGACTGGAGGCGTAAATATTGGCTGAACCGAAGAGTCTGCTGCCCAGTCTAGGGGAGATAATGCCCAGGGGAGGCCAGAGCACCCGGCTTTGGGATTGACCAGTCACGGCTGCTGCAGCCTATCAGGGACTCGCCACCTAGGTGACAGGAGATGCTGTATGGGGGGGTTCCCATTCCTTCTGGAGCTAAAATCATCTGCTGAGTGACTGCTGCAGACCCCCGAGGACCATGGGGCACCTATCGGCTGTCAGTGCATGGCAGCATCAAGCCACTTGCAGAGCAATGGACACAGGAAGCCAGGGCCTCGAGTGACAAACGGGCGCATTGTGGGAATCAGGCCGGGCCGGCTGCAGGGACCACATTCTCAGCCCAGAACCTCTGATTTGGTTCTACCCAAGAACTAGGGAGCTGCATGCTGGGGGTTTGTGATTCCTTCACCTCCCTGGGGCAGCTCTGATTTTGAACCTGTGACCGTCACCCTGCCAGGGCTGGTGCTTGGCACACGATGGTTGCCAAGTCGGTGCTGGGTGAGGGGTGATGAAAGGAGGCAGACCCCTTCCTTGGAGAGAATTGGATTCGCTGGGGGTGGAGCTGGGTGGGCACAGCTCTCTGTGGGAAATGTGGGCCCCCCAAGATTGTGGAAGAGGATTAGCTTGGCCGTCAGGGGCCCAGGACGGGTCTGGCTGAAAGGTCTGTTTATGGGCCAGCAGCTGCACTGGAACAGCTCTGCAGGAGAGTCGGATTAAACAGCACTTAAAAGAAAAAACAGTTGCTGTGAAATATGAGAAAAAGACAAAGGCTGCGCCACCTGGTACCTGCCGTGCTCACCCCCACCCACTTGTGGTAAGAATCACCAGGCCTTGGGATTAATACTGTTGGGAAGTGGCTGGGCCTGATTTTGAGAATCTCCTTGAATTTGGTGAGTGCTGTATTGTGTCCCATCACCCCCAAAACTTAAAGTGTCAGGATCATATGACAGAGGCCCGGAGAACACAGAAATCTCTCGCAAAGCATAGTCGCAGCTCTTGTCTGCCTGCTGCCAGCCCTGTTCCTGGCCTCGTCGGTCTGTCTCCACATGCAGGGCAGTGGGGGGAGGGACGGAGAGTCTGCTGGTGAACAGAGGTGGTCCCAGAGAGCTGTTTTCAGCTCCCCACACTGGGACCAGGCAGGAGGGGAGCCTGAGCTGGGCCTGGGGGGACCAACCCAGCAGCAGGAAGTGATGTCAAGGCTCCCCTCCCCTGTCCCAGAGGCCCGTTGTGGCGAGTGGAGGCCTGCCCCTGGGGCTCCCGGCTTCCTCTCTCCACAGGTGAACCAGTACATTCAGGACCAGCCTGGCTGAACGTCCCTGTGGAATTTCAGTCATTGACAGAGCTTTGAGCAACCTTCGGGGCTGAGTCTAGAACCGAGGGCCGCATTGGTGCTGCTGCCCCCACTGCCCCCACTGCCCCCACTGCCCTGTCCGAATTCAGGACTCCAGGCCCCCCTTGGATGTTGGGTCAGCTTAGCCAAGAAGTTCTGCTCCCTTGGGCCTTCGAAGCTGGGGAAAGGATGCAAATGGTGGTATCTGTCCAGGAGGGTTTGAGGGCTCCCTGACCACCCCAGGCCCTGGGAGGGAGCACGAGGCTTGACTGCCTGGTAGGGGGAGCTTGCAGTCTGGCTGCTGTACCTGCAGGAGAAGGGGGATCATATAACTCAGTGGTTACCAGGAAAGGCTCTGCAGCCAGACCGCCTGGGCTTAACCATGTACTCTCGCTGCTTCAGCTTCTGCTGTAAAATGGGTGCATCCCCTGGGGTTATTTGATGATTGAGAAGGAATGGTGTGAAGATTGAGAAAGGTTCGGGCATGCACAAGGGGCTCAAAAGAGCATTCCTGCTATCACTGTGATGATGAGAAGGAGTGAATTCAGGAACAGAGGGAACATAAGAACATGCAGCTGACCTCTTTCTCAGCATGCGCAACCCCCGCAGAAAGGCAGGAGAACAGAGGAGGTGCCCTTAGACCACTGGTGATGACCCCCATCCCCCACACTCTCCACCTGGGTGGTGGGGTCTGCCAGCGACCCCCTCCCTGACTCTGCCTTTTCAGGGTCCCCCTCCACCACCAGGTCCCAGCCTCTTCGGACAGGTGACTACATCTGGTCCTCTAACTGTTTAGTCTTGGGGCCTGCGAGCCCATCTCTCGTGGTGATTTGCTATGAATCATTGTATCTCGGTCTTAACATCTTAACCTCCCCGAGAACAATCTGATTCCTAATTTTTTTTTAATTTTTGAGGGAAAGCGGTAGTTAGGTTTATTTATTTTAATGGCGGTACTGAGGATTGGACCTGGGACCTCATGCATGCTAAGCACGTGCTCTACCACTGAGCTATACCCTCCCCATTCAGATTCCTGATTTTTAGAACCAGCATCGTCCTAATGTTCTGAGACTACGACCTGAACCAGATTTGGCGGTAACAACAATAGTGGCAGTCCCGGCCGCAGCAGAGCTCTGGAGCACTCATCGGCCTGCCTGCTGCTGGGCCAGTCCACAGCAGAGCAGCCTCACCACCCCTGTACTGACCTGGTTGGAAGGGAGGCCTGTGTCGGGAACGGAGGTTGTCCACAGAGCCCAGGGTTGAACCCAGGCTCCCCTTCCACTGAGGCCTATTGGAGGGCTGGGGCCCCACTGGGCTCTATACCTGAGTTTGGGGGGAGGGTCTATAAAAGTGAGTTTTTAATGAAAAATCTGAACTATGTTATTGCTGTGTTTAGATTTTTTCTTTCCCCCTTGAGGTGTAATTTACATACAGCGAAATGCACAGAGCTTAAGGGTGTGGTTTGAGTCTGGTGAGTTTTGACAGATGTGTGCAGGGCTGTGTCCACCCATGGCAGGCAGCTGGGGACGGCCACTGCAGCCTGGCCTCCACCCGGAGCCCCCAGGCTCTTCCTCCTGCCCTCACTCCAGATGGGGTGACTCAGCCCTCTCTGCCATGTAACCCACCCCTCCCGGGCTGGGCGGCCCACGGGTCAGGGCTCTGCGGTCACTGAGGCCAAGGCCTTCCCTCGGAACGTGGGGGAGGTCTGCCCTGTCCTATATTAATGATCTTGATGAGCTACACGTGGCCCCATTTAGAGCCTTCTGGAATGCTTCCACTCAGATGATTGCTTTGTTTAATGTTTACCACAGGCCTAGGAGACTGGTCTTGGCTCCATTTTCAGATAAACTCAGAGGTCACTTGTCCAGAGGTCAAATAGCTCGGAAGCGAGGGAACCAGGACTGAGCCCCGGCTGGCTGACCCAGACCTGCCCGTCCCATCTCTGCCCCGCACCGCGCTTGCCCTCCTGCCGAGGGCCCCGCACTGGGCTGGCACTGGGCATCGGGTGTGAGCAGAACAGAGCCCCTGCCCTCGTGGAACCGACAGGCTGACTCCGTGGCCACATCCTTCTCCAGGAGCTGCGAGGGGATTGTGCCCCTGGGGGAGAGCAGGGAGGGCCCTACATGGAGTGGCCAGCTCACTGTGACCCAGCCCCACGTGGGAAACGAGGAAGCTCATTCGTGCTGGGGGCATGCCTGCCTCCGCTGCCGTCCACCCCAGTGAGCCTGCTGGGCCCTGGGCTCCCTCTGTGTCACCCACAGACTCCACAGACTCTGTTGTCCTCTCCTCCTGCAAGATGGACCAGGGCAGTTAAGACTGAGGGTGGGCACTGGAGCTAGACAGCCCACTTCAAACCCTGGCTCTGCCTGTTACTCTGTGTGACCTTGGTCAAGTCATGTAACTCCCGTGCCTCAACTTCCCCATCTGTAAAAGGCAGGTGATGCTGATAGAACCTACTTCAGAGGGTTATTGTGAAAATTAAACTAGTTAAGGCAAGTAAAATGCAGCAGAGCCCGTGTGTTCCGGAAGTGTTAGTCAAGGAGTCACTGTCACTGTGATACAGTGACTACAATGTTACTACCAGTGGGACCTTAGGCTTGCAAAGGCTGGACTTTACAAATCTGCCACTCACTGAGGGACCTCAGAGGGCTCTTAGTCCCCCATTGCCTGTCCATGTGGTCTTTGGATGGTGCCCCACAGTCACAGAAAGTAAGTCTCTTCCTTTCTCTTCCTCCTCTCCCACCCCGACTCTGGGAGCTCACAAAAATCAAGCCAGGAGAGGACTTGTTACAAACTCGGGCTCTTCCCTGGGGCCAAGAGCGGTCATCTCTCTTCTGCGCTGTGTGAATTCCTCCGTGGTCCCTACCATCACATCCTCCTCCTGCTTCCTGGATACCACAGCTGAGCCGGCCACAAGACAGACCCACGGAGGCTGCTGCCCACTGGATGGTGGTTTGTTCTAATGAGCTGGTAGATCAGCAGGGAAATCAAAGGCTCTCCTGTGCCAGGTGGCCCTGCTCAGCTGATGCTGCTCCAAGTCTCAACGCAGGTGCAGGGCTGAGCTGTGCTCGCCAGGCCCCAGGCTCTGTCCTTTCCCCTTGGCATGTCTTTTGCCCCCTGTGCATGTTGCCTCCTTGTTACAGTGTGGCTGCTGCCGCTCTAACCACAAGTCCACTTTCCAGGCAAGAAGGCAGAGAGGAGGAAAAGCCTTTTTTTCTTGAAGGGCAGTTCTCCTCAGGGACTTTGTCCTATATCTCACCAGCCAGAACTGGGTCCCAGAGACAACTCTAGCTGCAAGGGAGGCTGGGAAATGGCATTTTTTGAATGCCGGGCACTCACTGCTCTTGCAAACAAAAGGAGATGCCCTGGAGAGGGGCAAGATCTGCCCCAGCCCCCTTTGCCACCTGAGTAGGTGTGCCACACCCACCCTTGCCCTTGGAAAGAGGCGGGGCCTGCTGGGAGGGCCACCCCTGGGGGCAGTAGCACTGATAGCTGGCGGCTTCCCCTGGGGCAGGAGAGCCACTGTCCCCCCAGCAACGCTTACCTCCGGCTTCCGTGGCCAGGAGCTCCGCTGAGTCTGTGGCTTTTTTGGCACCAGGCCCTTTCACCGCTCCCCGCCCCCCAGCGTCGGCAGTGAGATACACAATCGATCTTTCCTTTTTTTTTGGTCCTTGGGCAGGGGCCAGTATGGTTTCCCCAGAAACGTGGCTCCTCCCCCAGCAGCTCTCCCGCCTCTGGCACTGGGCTCCCTCCTGTCCATGTGTCTGTGGGGCTGGTGCTGCACTGGGTGCTTAACAGACACCACTTTCTTCTTTTCCCATTGGTGCCCCTAGACCAGCACTGACCAGGAATTCCGTGCCATGACGGGGTGGTCTCTGTGCGCTCGAAATGTAGCTGGTGCGGCTGAGGAACTGAGTTGTTCACTGTGACTGATTTATACTTACATAGCCACGTGTGCCTGGTGGTGGCCTCACTGAGTGGTGCAGCTGTTGACCTTGTCCCACCAAGGGCAAAAATGCATAATCTAGAAATGCACGATCTAGTAGCATTCACCTAGATTCATGAAGAATGAATTTCTTTAAGGGCACTAATATTATGAAGGCCCAGAGAGGGACAGTAACTTGCCCAAAGTCACACAGCAAGGTAGTAATCCCTCTGAGGCAGAAACCCAAGTCTTCCAAATCACTGCTTCTGAGGAGTGTGGTTGCTCCCGCCTGTGCAGAAGGGAAGGGGAGTTGTGGGCATGAGGGCGCACACAGCACTCCTTGTGCTCATAGCACATTTAAGTGCATGCACGTATGCCTCGTTCCCGTCACTCCCATTTCACAGGTGAGGCCACTGAGGCCCAGGGAGGGGAAGTGCCTGTGACTGGTCCCAGGGCCGGTACATGGGCTCCAGCCTTGTGAGGCTCTCTGTGATTGCAGTCCCAGGTTGTCACCCATCTCTGCCCCTGGAAGATCTAGTCCAGCTGCGGCAGGTGCAGTTAGTAAGTTTGGACAAGCCTCTCTCTTTCCGTGGAGTTGTTTTTCCAGCCCGGTCTCTGAAGCCTTGGCTCCTACAGGTGCCGCACCTGGTATCCCGCCCTCCTGCTTGTTCCGGGCATGAACTGAGGGGCGGGGCCTAGGTGTCATACGTATTAGCAAGGTGAGCCCAGGAAAAATCTGCCTTTTGCTGCTGTTGGCTCAGGAGAAGGGCACCCAGCCCTAACTTGCTCTCTGCTCTCATCCAAGTGCAGGGTGCAGGGGTGTTCTGTGCCTTCACCCCCTTCCTCCTGTGAGATGATCTGGCCAGCCCTTTCTCGTGATGCCCCACCTAAATGGGATGGAGGTAGGGTTGCTGAATAAAACACATCCCACACAGTTAAATTTGAATTTCAAATAAGCAACGAATAAATGTTTAGCATAGGTATGCCCCATGCAATATTTAGGACACACTTATACTAAAAGTTATTTGTTGTTTATCTGAAGTTCAAATTAAACTGTGCACCGGCCAGAGAGGTGGGGATTTTGGTTTGTTTTGCTAAATCTGGCAACCCTAAATAGGTGGCATTTTCCCTATGCAGTGTACCTGGCAACAGAGACCCAGAGAAATGAGAAGCCTTGCTCAAGGTCACAACAAGGCCCTGGTCAGTACTGGATTTGAAGACAGGTCTCTTGGAATTTTCTGCCATCTGCATAGACAGTAAACAGCCTCAGGGGCTTCCTTGGGGCAGTTTGAGGAAGCCCAGACATCAAGCCCCTAAAATCAAATTAAACAGAAACAACCCTGTCTTCCACTTGCCTGGTAACGTAAATGTAATTGGGGATGCTTAGCAGTCACTCACACCTTAGTGTGAAATAGACGTCTGGTGGCAGCTGAGTGGGAACAAGTGCTGGCAGGATGGGTAACTGGGGAGAACTGATGAAGAAGAGCGTCTTAGTCCATTCAGGCCTCTCTAACAAAAATACTGGGTGGTTTAGACACAACAGAAATTTGTTGCTTACAATTCTGGAGACCAGAAGTCCAAGATCCAGGCACCAGTTGATTCTGTGTCTGGTGAGGACACTTCCTGGTTCATAGACAGCTGTCTTTTGGCTGTGTCTTCACATGGTGAAAGGAGCCAGGGAGCTAGCTCTCTGCAGTCTCTTTTACAAGAGCACTAGTCCCATTGATGAGGGCCCCACCCTCATGACCTCATCACCCCCCAAAGGCCCCACTTCCAGATACCATCATCATGTCAAGGATTAGGTTTCACATAAGGATTCTTTGGGGACACAAACATTCAGTCCAGGACAAGGGGCAAGAATGAAAATTCCAGTCTTGAGTACTGCTAGAGATGGCAAGCCGGGGCTGGAGGCAGAGTGGTGGTCAGGTTGAAGACCTTTTGTAACCTGACCCAGTCACCTCTCTAGGCTTCCTCCTGCCCTTCCTTACCTCGTGCTGTTCACTGCTCAGCCAGGGTCCTCTGGCTTTCCAGCCTCCTTGCCTTTGCTCGTGCCAATGTCCCTGCTTGCTGCCTCCCCCCTCAGTCTCCCGAGGCCCATTTCCAGTGTTCTTGTGCCCCGAGCAGATGGACCCCTGCTTTGTATCGTGCTAACTTGTGTGTGCCGGCTCTACTCGCTTGAGACTTCTTGAGGCCAAGGGTGTTCCCTTCTTTCTGGACACACTGCGCCAGGCCTGCCTTCTAGGCGGCCTGCAAATGTTTGGAATGAGGGCAGGGGAGGGGCAGACCTCGTGCTTTGCAGTTTTGCTAAGAGACTTGGACAGTTCCCAGCCTGCACTTGAGTCTGTCCACGTCAAAGCAGCCAGGAGCTCCCCGGTGGGAGGCCTTCCTCCCCGGGGTGCGCACTGGGGCTCCTTCAACCCGTGTTCACTGTGGGGTCTGACAGCACCAGCCAAGGGCGGGACCCGTCCGTGACACTCCCCCGGGGGTCCCCAGTGCCTACAGCAGCAGCTGGCTTGGGGCCGCTGCCCCTAAACTCTCACTGGGATGAGGGGCCGGGGGAGCGATGTGTCGTCACACAGTGTCCAGGGCACGTGAGGCCCCTCAGTGGATGAGACGGAGCAGAACGACAGGCCCGCTCCCGGGGAGCTGTGCCCGTGGGGCGTGCAGGTGGTGGGTCTCCCACGTGAACGAGGGCTGTGGGGTGGGTTGTCCAAAGTGCTGCTCTGTTGGGCCGTGGGTGGGGGCCACTTCCGGTCTCTGGACCGCAGGGCTGAGACCACCAACAGGAAGGATCGTGTGAAGAAGGGAAGGAAGCTTGCTGGCGGCCCTGAGGTGGGACGAGTCGAGCACCTTCCAGAACTGAAAAGTACCCCCAGGTGGCCTGCGGGGGCCTCACATGGGGCAGTCAGGCAGCTGACAGGCAGCCAGGGAGGGTGTTCAGCACAGGAGTATGGCAGTGTGTGCTCTGCATCTTCAAGGGGCCTCAAGCTTCTGTGGTGATATTGGATGAAGGTTAAGGAGGAGCTGGGAAGGCGGGGAGGCCTCCTGTCATGCAGGTGGCAGCTGGACCCAGGTGGCCTCAAGGAGGTGGTAAGAGGAGGGCAAGGGGAAGGGGACCAGAGTCACGCCACCTTTTCCCAGGCCTCCAGGGGTGGAGGGACCCTCGCTCTTCTCCCCCTGCCTGGTCCTCCACCCCTGAACCTGGCTCTGCTGTCAGGTCCTGGATCTTCAAGGAGTGCAGACTGTAGCCTCTAAGAGGGTCAGGCGCCTGGGGAGACGGCCTCCCCCGCCTCACCAGTATGGAGCACTTGCTGTGAACCCTGAGCACATCCCGTGGACCAGGCCCCGTGTGAGGAGGGCCACCTCCTGTGTCTCCTTGGAGCCTCCCAATCCGAGGAGAGTTAGACCCATTTTACAGAAGGGGCGTCTGAGGCTCAGAAGGGAAGGGGCTTGCTCATCCCACACTCCGGGTCAGTGAGGGAGCCAGACCAGAGACCCAGGGACTGGGAAGCTGTGCTGCAGTCATGCCCCTCTGTGACCCTCACAGGCGAGGACTGCAACCCCACCCTGACCGGTGGCAGCAGGGGGCAGGGTGGTGTGGGGTGGAGGCTGTGTCACCGTGAGGCAGCGGCCACAGGAGGAACAGGGAAAGGGCGTTGCAGGGGGTGGGCCCTGCACGGGCGAAGTCCCAGAGGCTTTGACGTCACAGAAAGAGGGACCAGCGTGGTGGGAGGGCGGGGCAGCGGGAGAGGGTGATTTGTGACCGTAGTGACGGAAGTCCAGACCAAATGCTCCTGGGCCTGCTTCCCTGAACATCTCAGAAGCCCCTTCAGTTGGTCTCTGAGCCAGGTAACTGTCTAGGCCTGGGTGTGCTCTGTCCTGAGTCACTGTCGCATCAAGTGTCCCTGGAGTCGACTAGGTCTGGGTTCAAATCCCACATCTGCTCCCTGCTAACCATAACCTTGGGGAGTTTATCTCTCTGAGCCTCAACTTCCTAATCTGTGAAATGGGGGTGAAGCCTCTTGCCTCTGGAGGTTTGGGTAGGATTTAATGAGGTCAAACAGATAAAGCGTCACTCGGCGTGCTGCTGGCTCAGCGTTACGGTATTGACCCCTGCCAGCCTCCACCTCACTCCTGCCCCCCCGAGGGAGGGAGACCGCCGGCCATAGGAGTGGATGCTCTGGGTGCAGCCATGGCAGCAGTGGTGCCCTAGAGAGTGTGGCGGGATGCAGGGAGTGGGGTTGGGGGCGTCCCACCAGTGTGCTCTGCAGACTGTGGTTGAGGCCCAGGACCAGGGCGGGGGCTCCTTGCAATAAGATGATTTAGAGGTTTTCTTCCTGCACATAGTAGAAAAGACCCTCAGTGCACAGCAAACAGGAAAAGCCAAAGCACCTTTGAACTGTCCCCAGAAAAGCGAGCGCAAGCCAGCGTCCCCTGGTCCCTGCTCTAACCGCGTGTCCTTCTCCCCTAGCGCTCCTGCGGGAGGAAGTGTCTCGGCTCCAGGAGGAAGTTCACCTTCTCCGGCAGATGAAGGAGATGTTGATGAAGGACCTGGAGGAGTCGCAGGGTGGCAAGTCCTCCGAGGTCCTCTCGGCCACCGAGCTCAGGGTCCAGCTGGCCCAGAAGGAGCAGGAGCTAGCCAGAGCCAAAGAAGCATTGCAGGGTGAGTGACCAGTCGGCAACGACTCCCTCCCCTCTCTCTCCTGGGGTTCAGCTGGGGCCACGAGGGCCTCCGGGAACCAGGGTCCTGCCTCTGCAGAGGGAGTGGTGTGGACAAGGGAGTCTCCCAGCACCGAGCCCCCCAGCCCAGGCTGCCCATCTCTTTTGGAGTGAAATCCCGCGTCTTGCTGGGTTGGGGACAAATGTCATTCCCTCCTGCAGTCTGACCATCTCCCGTTCTCTGTCATGGCCAGTCATGGGGCGCCTGCCTTCAATACGTGAATGGCAGGTTGGCATCTTTGCTGAACCAGGATGCTGACCCAAGCAGCTGTATCGCCTCTTTCCCAAGCAACCCTCAGGGTCCTGCAGTGCCTCCCCTCACAGGACAGTGTGGAGGTGCTGGGTTTTCTGCTGGAGGACACGTCTGTCCCCCTGTTTCACTCATGTGCACCATGGTGTGCTCTCCAGGGGGACCTTGGGCCTCTTCTCATGTTGCTTGGTCTGGAGGAACTCCCTGCTAAGAAGCGCAGTGTCCAGCCCCTGAGTTATGGTCAGGGTAGAGGGGGCGGGTTGCAGGGGTGAGGAGTTGGGAGAGAAACTGCTTTAGGAGACAAAACCAGGGGGCCCACGTGTTCAGCTGCTCTCCTTAGAGCTGGCCTGGGATCCAGGTGGCTCACATCCCCATCTCTCCTAGGAGCCACCTGCTCATACGTTGTGTTTCAAAAGGGTATTTGAGAAAGGCTGGAAGCCATCTCCTGACAGTGCCCGGAGAACTCCAGCCTGAAACATTGGGGGAGAAAATAGTTTTGGGGATCTGCTTTGATCTCTTGAGCCCCTTAGCGTCTTTGATTCTCCAGGGAGGAAGGTGATAAACCTTGGCAACCTCCTCTCCACTCACCATCTGCCTGAATGGTAAATATTCTGAAGACTCTGTTTCTGAAGCCAAAGCAGGTTTATTACGTAGGTTGCTTTGGGGCTGCTGTCACAAAGACCCCAAAACAGAGTGGCTTAAAGAATCTGTTCGTCTCTCTCCTGTAACCATCCCCAGGGCGCCGTTTCAGGCTGGTGGGCATCTCTGGGCATCTTTGGCCTGTGAGAGACCCGGAGAAAGATCTGAAATTCAGGGCCAGAGGCGTGGCCTTGCAGCTGTCCGTGACCTTGCAGCTGTCCGTGACCTTGCAGCCATCCGTGGCCTTGCAGCTGTCCGTGACCTTGCAGCCGTGTGTGGCCTTGCAGCTGTGCGTGGCCGCAGGGACTGCTGGGAAATGTAGTTTCTAGCTGGACTGGAGGTGACGGGAGAGTGGACTTTGCTGGGCAGGGAGTCGGCTCTGTGATCGTGGGCTTCCCTGACCAGAGGTGTGACAGGAGCGTCAGAACACTCACATACTAGCTGAACCGGCTGTCTGTCCAACCGCCCACCAACCACCCCCCAGGAAGCCTGGGAAGTCGTCGAGCCCTCACCCAGGTGTCACAGCCCCTTCATGCATTCTCGGCAGTACATTTTACTCTTAAAGGCAGGTGGACACTTGGTTTCCGCTGGGGCCACTCAGGCAGTGTTCTGGGTGGTCTCTTCAGGCTGTCGCGGGCAGATGACATGGTTTATGGTCCAGCTGATGCCGCATGATCAGAAGTCACCGTGCCAAGCATGCACGCTCTCTCTGCACAACCTCCCAGCCATCCAGGCAGATCTCTGCAAGCCACCCTCAACTCCCAGCTTCCCAGGGGCCTCAAAACGTCTCCACCCTTCTTAGGAAGGAGACCTGGGTCTTGGGAATCTCCCACGAGGAAGTGCCGCTGGGCCTGGGGCCCTGTGACCTGATGTTCTTTGGTCTCGCCAAGCTTCGTGATCGGGAGAGAGTCGAGGCTGCCCCAGGAAGCAGCCAAATGCAGACTCAATAAATACCTCCTTTGCTGGTGTTTATTCCAGGGCAGAGAAACCTGCCTCCCATGTCCCTGGCCAGGGAAAGAACTCTCACCCGTACACCCCATTCTGGACCTGTGAGGAGGAGTACCTCTCTCTGCTGCTCCTGGAACAGATAGCCCCCTGTCTCCAGACCTCAGCGTCCTGTTCTGAGCGATGGGACAGTAACAGTGAATTACACGAGGTCACGTCTGTGAAGGCTGTTACTGTGAGGGGCATCCTGCTCTGTTTCGCCCACGGGGCACAGAGCCGTGCAGGCACTTCTTCCTAGCTGTGTGCTGTACCATTTCTTGTGCATCACCAAAGGTCTTCAGGGCCTTGCTCAGGGACCCAGAGATCCCCCTGATGGGGGAGCTCCTTTGTCAGAACAATAATCTCATCAGTGAGGACTTGTCAGCTTTTGTTAAAGGAAAGCTTTGTCAAGCACCTACTGTGTGCCAGCACCGTTCCAAGCACTTAGTCTACCATTTACCCCAGCCCTGCTAGGAGGTGTTAACCCCTTTCACAGATGGAGACTGCCGAATGAAGTTCAGGGATCTTAAGTAACTTGGCCAGAGTGACAGAGCTTTTTAACAGCAGAGTCCACAACTTTTTTCATTGCATCAAACACCTCATCTTCCCTCTGGCTGAGGTCACTAGGGATAAAGTCAGCCTGGACAAGAGAGATGGGAGTCCCTTCTAGCTCAGTAATGGGGACAGCAGACTCCGGAATCTGATCTGGACTTGAATCCCAGCTCTGTCACTTACTAGCTGTGTGACCTGGGGCGAATTCCTTAAACTCTCTGAACCAGAGTTCCTTTGCAGAGGGTAACAATAACAGTACCTGTTTTCCTTATAACTGGGGCCAATGATTGTAGCTACTTCACAGAGTTGTCATGAGAATTAAACAAGATACAAAGTGTTTGGCTCAGTGCCAAGTACCATGAGTGCAAATACTTAGTGATTATCAGATGAGAGGGGGCCTGGCAGACCTCCCTGGGTCTGCTTGGAGATGTGGGTCACCTGGTTCCCATTCGGGGTGGCCCTGACCTTAGACCCCCTGAGCCCATCTAAGCTCAAGGGAGCAGCATTCCCAAAAAGCAAGGAGGAGGGCACCTTCAGTGGCCTCGAACTTCCTGCCTGGCGGTCTGCAGAGTCATAAATAAGACACTTCCTCCCCAGCCACAGCGCGTGGTGAGTAAATTGCAGACAGATGTGAGCAGAAGGAGGCTGGGGCATGAAAAGGGATTTATATGCCCATAATGAGAAGGATGAGAATAAATGTACAAGCCGGGTGAGTGGCAGATGTTGGGCGACACTTGCTAGCACCCCTGCGGTGGGAAAATGCAGAGCCCCCGAAGGCTTCCACTCTGGCGGGTCCCCACCCTCCCACCCTCAGTCTTTGGTTTGGGGTTGGTTGAAACTGAGATTTTTCAGCATGTGAAAGGATTAGGAACCCAAGCAAACACCCGAAACATCAGTCCGTGGTTCCAACATCAAAGCAATGAAAAGAATCAAGTCCAGGGAGAAGAGGAATTTAGAAGGTTCCTTTATTTCTGTGGGGATGAGTCTGGGGACGTGTGGTTCATGATTTGGGTCTCATCGTGAGTTTAAAAGACAGAAGCCCTGAATGATTGTTTCATAACGAATGGTGTCGTTGCATGTATAAACTTACCCCAGAGTCCCAGGGTGACCCCCAGCCCTACACATGTAGTGAGCTTGTTGCCACGGGACCCTTTTGGGGTGTCTTGATTTCCCCAGGCCCCCTCAGTTTCACTGATCGCTCTGGGAATCAGGGCATTACAGAAACAATGATTGTGAAAATTTGCTTCTTCCCATTTTTAATCACTTAACGGCATGTCGAGTGTGTTGAGCATTTTCCCACAACAATAAATACTCCTTGAAAACATAATTTTTAATGACTGCACAATGTTCTACCAAATGGAGGCACCGTAATTTATTTAGCTACTTTCCTATTATTGGACATTTAAGTTGTTTCCAGTTGTTTCGTTTCTTTCTTGCTGTTATGTGAACACTACACATTAAGGTCTGTGTAAATCTGTGAGTTTTTTAGGACAGCGTTTCCCAAAATTTCTGGTCTCTGGACCAGTTTACCCTCTTATAAAACTGATGACTCCAAGGAGCTTAGTTTATAAAGTTTAGATCTATTAATATTTACTATTTTAGAAAGTAAACTCAAAAACATGCCTAAATCTTCAGCAATTGATTTTAAAATAACAGTAATAAACCCATTACAGGTTGGCATTATTTTTAATGGGGAAAAAAACCCTGTATTTTCCCCAACAATAAGATTTGATTGAGGGGAAAAAAACAGCATAGTTTCACAATTTTGCAAAAACTTTTTAATGTCTGACTTGATAGAAGACTGCTGAGTTCTCGTATCTGCTCCGTCAGTCAGGCTGTTGTGATTTGGTTGAAAATCTAGCATCACACGGATATGCAGTTGGAAGAGGGAGGAGTGTATTAATTGCCTTATTACATAATTATGGATATTTTTCTTTGACTCCATACTAAAACTCACCAAGTGGTAGTTTCTTAGAGGTTTGCTGCCGTGTGGAATCTGAAACCTCATCCGGTGAAGGTTTTGTGCTCTGTTAGGGTGGACAAAACCGTTGGTCTAACTGGCACTTTGAATGGATGTTGTCCCCACACATGATTTCTTAATATCTAACATGGCTCGCTTGGGTCATATTGATTCACTGAATTATGTGAATCCTCCAAATGTTGACGTATTTCATTAATCCAACATCCAGAAGTCACATTTGTCAACCTCACCACCAATCTCATTAGAAAGCCTTTGAGTCTTGAGAAGCTGGTGAAGTCATAGTGGCAGGTCAGGTTTGCCCAAATTCTGATTTTTGCTCAAACGTTCAAGTTTTATCCCTCGCACCAAGCACTGTCACTTGTTTTCCTAGAACTAACAAGCTCACTTCCTTCACTTGTTAACTGAGTTCAGTAGGTTGCCAGATCCCATGGTTTGTATGTCAGTCATTCTTTCAAATACAAATGGTGTATTACGAAAAAGTAGCTAGTTTAGCTAGCAACTCAGACGGTTGCCCGAGTGATCTTCCTCGAGGTAGCCACTGTACTTCGGTATGCAGCGGAAGAGTTTTAAGTGTACCTCCCGTTTTATTAAAAGATACGTACTTGGTGATCAAGTTCTAATGGAGCTAATTATTTTTACCGCTTCATCAAGGATATTCTTAAGTAAAGCTGTCCCTCTTTTTTTCAACTTTGAGTGCATTGTGTAAAGGACGTAATGACTGCTGATACGGCTTGATGCCACTGCTCTGATTTCTGCTGAGATGTTAGCATTTTACCCAGCATTGCTTTTGCACCAATAGAGCAAATACTGACAGTTTTTTTTTTAAAGGCAAATAGCATTAGAGTTATTATGAAAATAATTTTCCTCTTAGAGCCCTTGAAATGTTATCGGTGGTGATTGTGGTGGTGACAGCTAGCGTTTTTGAGCCTCACACTTCAGCTCATTCAGTCTTCACAACTGATATGTGAGGTGGGCTATGAATGTGCCAAGATTACACAGCAGTGCCTGGTTGAGGCAGGTTCAGACTTCAGCAGGGCAGTTCTGGAGCCCTTGGGTGATGCTGGCAGGGACAGAGAGGGTATTATTGCAAGGGAAATAGCTTGAGCAAAGGCAGGAAGGCCAGCCTGTGTATGGGGGTGGGAAGGGAATCCCCCTACGGAGGCTTTGCAGTGGGGGAAGGTGGGAGACAATCATGGTGAACTTCAAAGGGCTGTACCCTGAAGTTTAGGGACCATGAGGTTTTGAGCAGGAGGAAGCAATGTGACGAGTAGGGTGTTTAAGATGTCCCCATTTCCCTTTCCCACCCTCTCCTTGCCTTTGCAGCCTTGTCTCTCCTTCTAGCACGTGGATGTACATGTTTCCTGGATGTGGGTCCTCTCCCTTCTCTGCCCTCTGGGTCTTTGCATTCTTCTTCCTTCTCCCCCATCCTCCCTTCTGATGGTCACTCTCCCTCCAAGTCCTGATTTAGGCTCTGCTTCCTCCAGAAACCTTTCTGGACCATCTCTACTTGATGGGTCCAGGGCCTGTGGTTGGCAGGATCCTACCCCTTCACCCCCAAGATGTCTACATCCTAACATCTAGAGCACGTGAATAGGGTAGGTTACGTGGCAAAAGAGAACTAAGGTTGTTAATCAGATGTACTTAAAATGGGGGATTCCCTGGTGGGCCCAGTGTAATCCCAGGGGTCCTTCAAAGTGGAAGAGGAGGCAGAAGAGTCAGAGTCAGAGAAGGTGATGTGACCCCAGAACAGAGGCTGGAGATTCAGCATGAGGACTCAACCCACCATTGCTGGTGTTGAAGATGGAGGAAGGGGCCATGAGCCGAGGAATGTGTGTGGCCTCTAGAGGCTGGAAAAGACAGAGACAGAGTCTCCCCTACAACCTCCAGAAGGATTGCAGTCCTGCCCACGTCTTGATCTTAGCCTCCTGAAACCCATTTCAGACTTTTGACCTCCAGAATGATACGATACTAAATTTATATCGTGGGAAGTACTAAATGTGTGGTAATTTGTTACAGCAAGGAGGAGGAAATTCATAAGGGCCCTTCCTCCCTGGACTTCGCAGCCCTCGGTGCCGACCTCCGTCAGGACTCAGCACATGTGGGGGATGTTTGTGTCCTGTCGGGCTTGCCACTTGCCAGGCTCCTCCTGCAGGCATGGTACCCAGTGCAGAGCCAGCCTCGTTATCCCAACAAAGCCGATGATTGGTGAGCGCGGCATAGAAGAAGCAATGCCCAAGTTTTCTCTCTTTAGCACAAGAAATAAGGCCTGTTGGGGCCTTTTCGCTGCCTCAGAATGAGTCACCTGTCCTCCACTAAGCTCGTGGAAGGAACTGAGCCTTATTATTTAATTTGCTCATTCAACAAATGTTCCCTGAAAGCTTCCCCCACAGTAGAACCCGTGCCTGCGGCTCAGACAGTTCAGAGGCAGATCAGGCCCAGGCCCTGCCCAGAACCCAGTGACACACCTGAAACCCACAGCATAGTCAGTGCTATGGGTTGAATAACATATTTTTTAATGACCGACCAGGCCTGCTGACAAGAATCTCTGCCACAGATACTCTGCTTGAAGAGTTCCGGGCTGCAGAGAATGTCTTAGGCCTTGAGCAGCAGGGGACACCAGTGTCCTTTATGTTCCCAGCAGGTGTGGCCATGCCCCGGCTGCCTTTGCAGGTGTAACCAGGCCTGTAGACAGTGGGGAAGTAGGTGGCCCGAGTGGCTGTTGAATAGGACGATGTGTTGCTGAGGCTGGAGTGGCTCTGCCCACCTGCTTTCTTACACACACATCCTTGTCTCCAGCGCTGTGTGGGTTTGAAAGGCAACTTAGTGTTTCCTGTTTCCCTTCCCACATCCACACTCCACTCTTTGTCTCATCCCTTCTGTCAAAGACTTGTTCATCTTCTGGGCAGCCTGTCACCTGGGTGGAATTCGTGTGCTCCTCTAAGACGTACACGGAAGCTACCACTGTTTCTTAGGCCATCTAGCCTGACACCCTGGGGGTGCTGCAGGCGGCCCACCCAGAGCCAGCCCCTCTGTCCCACAGCCCTGAGGTCGAAGACTCGGAGCTGGAACATCTTAGAATTTGGTGGAAGTGTCCAGAAAGTTTTAACTCTACCGACAGAACATCTTCCTAATATGCTACCGACTGCTTTTAACCATTAACATTCACCTTGAAGTCTTCTTAGACTCTAAATTCGATCCAGATGAAAGAAAGGTTCAGAATTTTTGCTGTTCTGTTGCATGGGCTGTGTGACTCTGGCAGGTTAGCCGCTTCACATGGGTTCTGGGTTCCCAAAAAAGAGCACATACCCTAATGCCCATATTTTTTAATAAATGTTTTCTCTGGAGTAGTTTGAGATTTCCAGAGAAGTTGCAGTGTCCCAGTATGTCCAGCTCCCCCATCCGCTGCATCTTAGATGCTGCAGCCCATCGCACGGTTGCTTTTCAAACCACCTCTTGTATCATGTCTACTGGTGTCTCGCTGGCTAGAGCAAGTCACATGACAAGCCCTGAGTCATGTGGACGGAGACTCCGCAAGGCTGCGGTTCCAGGGAGGCAGGGCTCGTTGGCAGCCCTGACTGTGGATCCACTGCTGAGCGCATTTTAATAGAATCATGTCCAGAATCTGATTAGTGTCTGGGATTCTGGTGACTGACAACACGTGGCATCAACTTTGTCTCTTTTGACTCCTTTGATTTTTGTAGGTTTTTGTAACTAAGTGACTGATGTCCTCTCGCCTTGCCCTCATCTGGAGATTTTCCCACTGGCCCCTTGACTCTATGAGATGGAAAGGCAGTGTATCCAGTCTCCTCCCCTGGGGACCCCTCTGTCACCCTCCCTGCCTGCCCAGGCTGGAATCTTCCACGGCCTCCTGAACAAGTGCTCCTCTGTGGTCTTCTTCAATGCTTTGGGTCCAATTCTCGGTAGTCCACTGTGTGTTAATGTTCTGATTATGGCCATCTTCTGTGTATCCTGAGAAAAAGGAAATACATAGACACCCTCCAGGACTCATGCAACACAAATCTGACACTTATTTTGGAAGCAGGTACCAGCGCCCAATCTCTCTTCTCTATTCAGAAAATAACCTTATACACCCATTTTGTAGTTGGGATGACTGAGGGGTGAGCCCATAATAAATCGCTTTTGAGCAGTAATCATCCCAGCTGACATTTATTTAGCACTTGGACTATGCTGGGCACTCTCACTGCTCCTCCTGCATGAGCCCACCAACCCTTGTTAGGTGCGCGGTGTTAATTAGCCTCAGTTTCCCCATCTACAAAGTGGGGATGAAAGAGGTTAAGGATTTTTCTAGTCTCCTGGCCAGTAGACTTTCGAGTCAAGACTTGGTCTCCAATGACTCTGGTTTCTAGACCTCTGTTCTTAGCAGATACTCTTTTGATGGTGGGGGTCTTAGGGGTGGTCCTAGCCAGGGGAGAGGAGGGGAGTGAAGTGGGGACGAGAGGAGAAGGAGGAACAGATCTGGATCTGGAAGCACAGCATTCCTGGGTGTCGCTCAGGGGCCCCTTGAGGCCCCAGGATTTGTGGATTCATTCCTAGTCTTTGCTCTGAGGGTTGTCGCAGAGAGTAAAGGCTTCAAGGCTAGTCTCTCAGACGCAAACCGGGAACTTCTGTCCCCTATCTGCTCTCCCTCCGCCGCTCAGTGAACACACTTCAGCCCCAGGAGATGCCAGTGGCCTCAGCCGCCGGATTTACGGTGTGAGCCAGGCCTGCAGACCTCGGGCCGCTGCTTTTAGTTAATCCCCACTCCCTTCCCGGGAAGGGTCTGAGATTGACTGGCTGAGAGAAGGGGAACAGAGTTCCGTGCAAGAGAAGCCAGGCTCTCGAGCTGCCTTTCAAAAGACATCGCCCGAGACCCAGTTCGACCCTGTTTGGCGCCGTGGCCTCCATCTCTGTGCAGGCCCACCTTACCGGCCTGGGGTCAGGACGTGGCCCTGAGTCGGTGGTGGGGAAGTAAAAGCCACGCTGGCCTCCATCCTGGGAGAGGAGCTTTGGCCTGAGCCGGGCCGGGTGGGAGGCAGTGGCAGTGGGCTCTTCAGAGCTGGTCCTCATTCTGCGGTGGCTGTGCTCGGCTGGGATGGGCTCTGGTCCGAGGCGGCTGTGGACACAGGGTCAAGTCTGACAGGGGGTCTCGGCTGTGACTCTCCTCAGCCCTGACTGGCTCCCTGGGGGATGCTGTCCCGGCCTCAGACAGGGATCTAGGAGTGAGCTTCCTTCCTGGCAGAGCCCTGGGGATGGTCAGATGGGAAAGGAGGAAGCAGGGCGTTGTGGGCCTCGAGTGGCACATCTGGTGGCGGGTGGGGAGCAGGGGCAGCACCATTTCACGCACATGTAGCCAGTCTGCTCGGGGACCTCCTGGGCCAGCCCTGTGCTGAGCCCCCCACACACCTTATCTTCACCTTCTGAGAACAAGTCCACAATGCAGGTGGAGTTAGCCTGACTTGACAGTTGGGGAAACTGAGGTTCCAAGAGGTGCACACAGCCTTCAGGTCTCCGTGTTTGAACTTGAAGTCTCACGTCTGACACAGATCCCTTACTGCACAGCCTTCGTTTCTGACCAGTGGAAATATCTTCAGTGTTGACAAAACCTTACCTAGAACTGCACTCACTTATTCATTCAGCAAACACTTGCTGAGGTCCTACTATTTGTCAGACATTGTTCTGGGCCCTTGGGGTGTATCTTTGAGCAAAATAGACAGACGGTCTGCTTCTCACGGATCTTATATTCTGGAAGGGGTGCTAATTACTGTGGCTGTGGAACAAACAGCCCCCAGATCTTACTGGCTCAAAACAGCCAGCATTTTTCTTATTGTTTCATGATTTTGTGTGTCAGAGGCTTGGCGGGGCTCCGCTGGGTGCTTCTTCAGTTCCACATGGTGTGGGGGCTCGGGGAGGTGGTCCCACAGTGAGGGGTTCTTCCACTGGAAGGTCCAAGACAGCCTCACTCACATGTCTGATGCCTTTGTGGGGTGCCTGGCCTCAGCTGGACTGACAACCACTTATGGCCTCTCCAGCGTGGTAGTCTGATCTCCTACAGAGTCTCGGGGAGCCCACAGAAAGGGTTCCAGGAAATCAAGGAGCAAGCTGTAAGGCTTCCTCGTCTCTGACGCCACTTAGCGTCATTTCTGCCTCTTTCTGTTGGTGGCAGGCGGGCCACAAGGCCAGCCAGACTCCACCCCAGAAAAAGCACGTACGGAGGTATTACTGTGTCCCCCTTTGCAAGAATGCCACCTGCCACACAGGGGAGGGAGGAGGCCAACCACAAACAGGGAACACGGAAAAACTAAACCGTGTGTTGGAAGACTGTAAGCACTACAGGGACCTAGAAATTTTACAGTGGAATGAGGCAGAACACAGCCTTTCCTCTCCTCGGTCTTCACTCACCTAGGAAATACACATCCACACAAAGACTTGTACCCAAATGGTCATAGCAGCTTTCTTCGTAATAGCCCAAACCTGGAAGCCGCCCAAAAGTCCATCGACAGATGAATGAGTGAACAGACTGGCACGCCCTGCAAGGGAATCCTACTCAGCGATAAAGCAACGAACTCTTGAGACGTTCAGCAGCCCACATGGTGGATCAGTGAATCTCAAAATAATTATGCTGAGTGACAGAGTCTAGAAAGAAAATAGTGTATCCTCTGAACTCTAGAAAATGAAAACTAATCTGTAGGGACAGAAAGGTCATGGATGGCCTGGGGATGGGAGGAGGGGCAGGAGTGCAGCTTTCAAAGGGGAAGAGGAAACTTGCGGGGTGATGGGTGTGCTTCTGTCTTGATCGTGGTGATAGTTTTGCAGGTGTTTACATATGCCAGGTTATATCAGATGGTACCCATCACATATGTTCAGTTTGTTGTATGTCACTTGTTATCAATAAAGGTGTTTTCAGAAGAGTATGTGGTGCCTTAGGAATCCTGGGTACAGGGCATTCCGGAGTGGGGAGCATTCAGTCCCCCACAGGCCACATATAGGCGGCCTCTCGCTTAGCCTTCATGCTGGCCTCAGTGGATCACAGAGGGGACCCAGCCCCAGGTGGGCAGAGCCCTGTCCCATTGGGGGCCCAGCACCCAGGGCCCCTGGGCTCCGGAAACAGACAGAGCCCAGCAAGATCCCAAGCTGCACGTGCCGTAGCCAGGGCGTCTAGGCCAGCTCTTTAAATAGCTGCAAACACACGGGCTGACCAGCGGCGGTGACAGAGGCTGCTAACAATCAGGCGAGTTTGGTGCCCAGAGTCTTATATGGGGGCACAAAAGGAGAAGAAGCATTTTTTGGGCACTGAGCTCAACCCTCAGAACAGTTTAGAAAGGAGTAACCTCTTTTCTAGGGAAAGGGAAAAGATGCAGGTTGAACTCCAATGGCTCCATAACATTTTAAAAATTAATACTTAACATTTAATGTATAGGTAATTAATACCATTTGTATGTATTTATTGAATATTTCTATGGGCCTGGAATGCATGGGCTATAAATCCCATGAATTATCTTGGATAAGCCTCCCCATTTTTCAAATGAGAAGACTGAGAGACAGAGAAGCAGCTGCTGAGTGTGGAAGTGAAGCCAAGCAAAGGGTGCCTGGCTCTCGGACCTGGGGGATTTGGCTGCTAGTACCCTACGCAGCCCTGTGGGGAGCCTGCTGCTGTTTGTTTACGTGGTTAACAGGTTTTTAATGATGCATTATTTGCGATGTGCATCTTGGGGACAGGCTGGGCCCGTGCATCAGAGGCAGGGGGGCCTGCGGGAGCCGGCAGTCAGCAGTTAGGAGTCCAGGGGTCTCCACTAGTGCTGCCCGCAGCCTCTGCAGGCCTCATCAGGAAAGTGGGAGGGTTGGGCTGAGTGTTGTGATGAGCCCCTGTTGTGAAGGACCGTGAGCAGCATTCTCAGAATGCAGCAGGAGCAACCCAACCTCTGAAAAAGCCAGGACAGCAGCCTGGCGCTGCCCCCTGACTGCAGCAGTGGTAACAGACGTGCTGATGGAATGGCGTGTCCGTGGGTCTCACCAGCTGGGCCCCTGCCTGCCGGGGGGCCTGCCACTACACCCCAGCCCAGAGGGAAGCCTCAGGACCTACACCCCAGTGCCCGACCTGGCAGCTCTTAGCCGCTGACCTTTGCAGACTGTGGCTCCAGAGAACTTGCTTGCCCATGAAGACCTAGAAGTACCTTTCTGATACTCCCAGGCCCTGCCAGCAGAGTGGTGCCCAAGGAAAGGAAGGTCTTTAGCAAGCACTCATAGGCCCAGGCAGAAGGAGGCAGATGGCCCAGGACTGGTCAACTTCCCTGCCCCCTGCCAATCCCTCCTGGAAGAGGCCGGACCCGGCTCTCGCCGTTGGCTTTGCTTCCTAGCTGCCCTGGAGACGGGCCCCGGTACCTGCCAGCTCGAGGAGCGGTCGTCATCCTGGTGCTGCTGACCCTTCTCTCTCCCACCCAGTCTTTAGCACTGGACTCAGCACATGGCAAGGGGCTCATAAACGGGCCTGAGGTGAAGGCGGAAGATGGAAAACAACGTGGAGTCTTTAGGACTGTCCCTTCCTCGGGGAGGTGGCTGTTGACTCAGCCTTGTCAGGCCGGGAGCGCCTTGAGGCCAGGGTCTGAAGTGTATTTGTCTCTGCAGCTCTGTGATGGTCCGTTCTGGCTGCTGAGGCATGAGCAATGCGGGGGAAGCAGGGCCGAGCAGGGGAGACGCGTGCTGGGCCCCAGGGGCTGGCACCCAGGGGGTGTGCAGGAAGTCGACAGAGGGTGGGCTCACACCCTGCATGAACATGCCCACATCTGTCCAGAAGGTCCTATGAGTGGGCGGCGTCCCTCAGCCTGGCTTCCTGGTTACGTGAGCTGTTGGTGCCATCCTGATCTCCAACCTTTGTCACCTGCCAGCACGACCATGGCGTGCATGTCCTCCCTGCCCCTGAATCATTGCCGAGGCCCACGCCAGTGTCAGTCAAAAAAACGCACAGGTGCACCCCTTTCTTTCTTCTTCCTAGCTCAGGTGACTGCAGATGCGGGGAGAATCCCTTCCTTCAGGGGCAGAATGGGCTGGGATGGCCCTGGGCGGCACCCGGGGCAGAGGAACCCGGGGCTCAGGCCAGTCTTGCCGAAGCAAGGCCGCTTCCTGGCTGGAATTCCCAGAGGAAGGTGGCTTTGAAGAACGGCTGCAGAGGCTAAAAGCTCGCACACCACCCAGGACTGCGGGGGGCCCACAGGGCAGACCTGTCGGCCGCCCAGCGGGCACGGCTGAGTGTTCCCGGCATCAGTTTCACTTTGCAGGTGCTGGGAGGTGCGTGTCGGCGCCTCGGGAGTGGTTTCCGCTCCAGGCAGTCTGTCTCTGCAAGGGCTTCTCCCTCCCTGCCCTTCCCCACTGTGGCCAGTGGTTACTGAAGACCCCTTTCTCTCCCCTGACGCTGCACTTTGCTGGCAGGGCCAGCATCGGGGTGGGGTCAGAACGCTGCTTCCAGATGGCCCGGGGCTCATGGGGGAGTGACTTCTCCGGAGTTTGGGGGCTTCAGAGGTCAGTGGGTGTTGTTTGGGAAGAACACTTACTGGCCGTTGGATACTCTGGCTCCTGATGCAAGAGACTCGGCTGGTGGGTGGTCTGATTCTCAGAAGCACCTGCCAGCTTGATCGCTGTGATCATGGGGAAGAGGTTGGAGGTTTGTCGTCACGTAGAAGGGGCTGTTTTGTCCCCTCGTCAGATGAGAAGTTGGTAGGTAGCCCCCTTCCCCTTTTCGGGGGTCTCCCATACCCACCCTCGAAGCAGTCTCCTTGTTCTGTTGGCTTGCCCTTCGTCTGAGAGGGTTTCTTCCTTCCTGTTCTTTCTGGAAGTCAGATCCCCACCCCCAGCCCAGGCGGCCAGCAGCCACACAGGGCAGATTCTCATGGTTGACCAATGGCCACCGCGTGTCCTGGAGCTTGTACGGGCTGGAGGCTCTGCTTGCCGTGAGGGCTGGGTGTCCAGGGTGGCATTGATCCTCTGCACGTGTGGGGGCTTTCCCAGGCAGAGGGGGGTTTCTGAACTGCTTCTCGAAGGGAGATAGGATGCCAAGGCACGGTGACCTCTGTCACTATTCATAGTTAGTAGTAAATGGAAAAGATGGTGAATAATTCAGGAGTGGAAGATACAGGGAGAGGTCAGTGCCCCCAAATGTGGGAACTTTGCCAGGTTAACACTACATGAATACCAGGAGCAGGGCCGGCAGAAAATTTCCTATTCAAACCAGACAATCAGGAGATATTTATACAGGGAAGGGGAGTGCCCCCTGTGGTTCTAGGTTCAGCCCAAATTTCTCTCTGGAAAGAAATGAATAGTGGAAAGGGGCCGTCCTTTACTGAGCACCTGCAACGGGCCCTCCACCGGGAAAGCAGATGCCTCGCGTAATCCTCCCCACCATCCTGCAGAGATCCTTTCTGTTCTCCTTTTCTCCATGTGAAGAACGTTTAAGCTCAGAGACGTCGTATGACAGACCCAAGGTCATGTGGGTGGTCGGCCAGGCTGGGGGTCCCCTAGACTTGAGCTCAAACAAGTTGCTCACCTCCCCTTCCCCACTGGTAGAACGTCCCCATTGAGATCATAATAGCACCTACCAAGTCGCTGTGAGATTAAATGAGATGACTCCTAAAAAGAGGTTAGAACAGTCAATATTTATTGATTAAATATCAGCCACTCTTATTTACTATTATTCTTTTACCAAGTTCAGAGTGGCCATACAATTTATAGTCCCAACTGAGAGAGTTTTGCAAGAGAAGGAGGGTCCTTTAAAAGTTGTCCTGGGACAATAGGAGCAAACTGGAACTGTCCCAGACAGTCAGGACTTAGAGCCCTTAACCAAACAGGCAGGAGCTGAGTAGGTGGCCCAGTGTCAGGCAGGTTCTCCAGGTCAGAGGACGGCATAAGCAGAGATGTGGAGGGTGGATGCTCATAGTGTGCACAGGTGGCCGCGAGGTGGACGGGGGGAGTAACGTGTCTCCACCTGCGCCCTGACCCCGTTGTCCAGAGAACATCCTTCCCTTGCTCCAGGTTCACCTGCATCTCTGTTCAGCATCATGATTTATGGGGGCACCACAGGCCACTCTATTCTTTATGGACCTGAAAAAGACACGATCCTTACCACGACCAAGAAGCATGGGGTGATGTCTCAGAAACCATTCTGATGCCCTGTTAGGCAGGAGGGAGCAGAGGTGGAGAAAGGAGCTGTTAAATCACGAAGCACATCCTCACGTGACACCAGAGGAACAAAGCTTTCGGATGGCGGCTCCAGCAGGAAGGACGAGGGAGATGGTGGGGAGGTGGGGGGTGGCTGCAGGAGGCTAACGTCTCCTGGCTGCATGGCTTTCATGTAAATCTCAGCAGAAGCATGTGAGGCCTTGAAAAGGCTGTGTTTCCAGGCAACCATCGTTACCCACCCACACGGTCCCCGTATGTCCCAGAGGAGCAAGGAGGATGTCCCTGGAGGGTCAGGTTGTTCCTAGAAGGGTCAGAGCAGCCTCCACTGTGCAACAGTGGGGTCTGAGAGGTGCTGGGGAAGATCTTCTCCCCAGGGAGAGTGGGGAAGTAGCCGGGAGCTGTACGCCAGGCTCTGTGTGGGGGAGGGACACACCCCAGCTAAGCTAGGGGGTGCGACCCAGACCCCTGTCCTTACTCCCAACCCTGAATACTCACTGGGGTTCCTCACTTTTTACTGTCTTTGTGCCTGAAACAGGTTTCTAAAATTTGTAATGGAATCTTGAACCCAGTAGAGCAGTTCTGTACATAAAAGATTTCACCTCAAGAAGTATAGGCCATCATCAGTCTGTGGATTATCAATGTGTATTTTTAAGTGTTAGTGAGACTCCCACCAGCATAATGGAGTCTTTGTGCCAATTAGAAAAAAACACGTAGACAGATTAGGAAAAGGCGCCCTTTACATTGAACACAGTCCTACCGCGCCATAGCCTGGAGCCTGGCGGGTGGCACCTGTGTGTGGCCACATCCCTAGGGGGTTGCAGCCCTGTTACAGGGTTTGACAAGGGAGCAGAGAGGTGCCTCTGCTCCAGGTGGCTGCAGCCCTGCACTGAACTGCACAATGTGACAAACAGAACCCCAGCTGGATTTTATCCCTGACTCAGCTCACCTACCAGGCACTTTTGGGCAGTGTGCTAGCTGTGCAACTGTCCAGGGCAGTCATGGGTGCGCATCCTGGCCATCTTAACCAGTTGTGCTTGGCATGAGGAGCCATTCCCGCTTGATTGCATCTGAAGAGTTTTAGGGTGGAAAAGGTACAGCAATGCCTTTTCACTGAATTTTATACCACAGCCCAAGCTTGCTCAAACCATGATGCCCTAGAGATGGTGTGCCATCCAGGGCCCCTTTCTCACCGATGCTGGTCAGCCGGCCGAGGTCGAGAATGGGGCTGTCCCTGTGTGCCAGGCCCTCTGCATCCATGTCCCATCTGAGCCTCACCGCCGGCCTGGGAGATGACTTGTGTTATCGCCCCCCGGTGGTACAGAGGAGGTCACTGATGCTCTGGGCAGAAGGCACTCGCCTTTGACACACAGCTGCTTGGTGGGGCCAGGATCAGCACTCCGGCCCATTCTGGCTTTAGATCCTACACTCTTAACCGTCATAACCATAAAGACCACATTTGTCTGTTGACATCTGAAGCTTTCCTGAGCCCTTAAAATGCGTGTTTGGGTTGGGGTTGGGATGGTTGGGGCAGGACCTCCCCCCTGGTCCCCTCTGAGCTGGGGCTACTGTTTTCAGCACCCTGAGACCTTGGGGGACCCCTGGCACGGGGGCCATCTGGGAGTGGTGACCATGTAACGGCAGGGAGGGCTGGAGGCACAGTGCCGGACCTTTCCAGCACCTAAGTTCCTGAAGACACCCTCCTGTGGCCCGAGAGCTGGCGTGGAAGTGCAGGTGCTGACTCAGGAAGAAGTCCCCCTCAGTAACAACAGCCTGCACAGCACCCTCGGCCACACCCTCGGCCTCCCGCACAGAGCTCTGTGGAGGGAGCTCCTGGCCCCATGGCAGGAGCCTGGCTGCTTGTCCATGAGCATCAGAGCAAAAGGCCAGAACATTCCTTTTGCCTGTTGAAGGCAACAGGGAGCCTTTTTATTTTAATTCCAGAAATGAGAAGGGCATGCATGTTTCTGAGGTTTCTCTAGACACCCAGAGGATTCCTTCCCCCGCCCCAGGGGGCAGAGTTTCATCCTGGGCACCGTTTGACTGCATAGTTCATACCAGGGTGGGTGGGCGTGGTGAGGCTGTATGCTCACCCTCCCCCACCTTAACGCCATCTGCGACGCCCAGCTTGGCACGTTCAGGATGAGCCCTGGACTTGGCTCCAGGGCCAGAGCCTTGGTCCCAGGGCTGAAAGAGGATGCAGTAGATTAAGAGGGTTGTTGAAAATGCAAATTAAAGCAACCCCGAGGTATCACTGATCATCTCTTAGTCCGGCAGAAATCCAAAAATCCCATGCCCACGCTCTTGGCACACCTGCAGGGAATGGTACGCTCACACGTGGTTGGTGGAAACACTGGATGGCGTGACCCCAGGGGAGGGAAATTTAGGTACAGCTTGCAAAATCACATACGCATTGACCCTCTGACTCAGCAGGCTCGCTTCTCGGGGATTTACCCTGAGGATAAAAAATACCACGAACATGAAGCAAGTTACTGTTCACTCCACAGAATACACTGAGAGGCTTCAAAGCAGGGAAGAATAGGAGGCGGATCTCGAAGTTTATCTGGTAGATTTGTTGACAGTGCTTTTGGGTGTGATAACCTTGGAATTATCTTGTTATTATGGATGGAGCAGATGAGTAAATACATACGGTCAGGTACCAGGGTTCTGTCTGTGGGAGAAGGGAATGTGGAATAGAGGCCGGTGTTGGATCAGAGCTGGGGCATCAGTCTGCAATTTTGATGATAAATATGTATGATTTACAAGTCGTAACCATGGAAGGGGCAAAGAAGCCGCGCCCCCCAGCAGTGGTGCGTACACCTTGCACCTGCAACGCTGTTTCTCAGCGCTGTTCCCCAGGAGAAGGAGCCAGGGCCCCTTAGACAAGTGGAGGGGTCCAGGTGTGGGGCAGTGGGAAGTCCCAGAGTGTGACTAGAACATCTTGTCGTTCTCGAAAGCAGGAATGCATCCAAAGACAGACGGTCGGAAAGATCCAGGCACTGGCTGTCAGAGGCTCCCGCTGACGAGGGCAGGACAGTTGGAACGTCCAAAAGAAGAATGAGAGAAATAGATTAAGGAAGGAGGGGAATGGAGCAGAAAAGAGAAGCCCTAGTTAATAAAGGTGGATTTCACTGAAAATCACCAGTAAGGGACAAATGGTTGTCATGGGCCTCCTGTAGGTTGAGAGGCCCCAGCATCACCTGTGGATTAGCTGGGTTGGGGGCAGGGCAGCTTCCACGTCATGAAAGACCCACAGAAGGCCAGGGGGAGACTCAGGAGCCAGGACAACTCACTGCGGTGCGTGACCCGGGATCTTGGGCTGGGGCGTGAAAAAGCCACCGAAGCAGAACGCGGGGAGACGCTTGCGTGCAGGCTGTGTTAGGTGATATTGTCGCGTCAGTGGTCGGGCAGGGAAGCACAGCAGTAGCCGGCTGTGAGACTCGGAGCTCCCCGGACGGGCCCCTGAACCTGGGTGCTGCTGGTCTGGGGGGCTCCGGCAGCTTCACGGCCCTGCACTGGCCAAGCGCCGGGAACAGCTGTTAATCCCCGTTTGCAGATCGGAAGCTCGTGTACACTGATGTTACTTGTCTTTATGAATATTTTAATATTAAAGCAGCAAATCCTGGAAAGTGCTGACCTGCAGCTTTTCTTGGTTGGTGCGATCCAGGCAGTTTCTCAGGCCCGCTTGGTGCCAGCCTGAGCAAGTGTCGCCAAAGGCGAAGGGCTTCAACATGGCACCCACATCCCTCCCTGAATGGAGGTCACAAGACCCCAAGGGGATAAACTGTCATCCTATTTTGATGTCACTTCAGGAAAGGAGCTCAGCTCAGAGTCTCAGGGAAGAGGCCACTGTGTGCTGGGAGTGGGGGGCTGGGGGAACCCTGACGGGGCCCTGCTGGTCCCACGCACCTTGCCTGCGCTCACCCAGCTGAGCAGGTGGTAGGTCCTGGATGACCAGTGGCTGCTGCTCCTTTTCTCTGGTCAATTTAATCAAACTCACACTGGCAGGCGCTCTGCCAGGGATGGGAAACGCAGGTAGTCATTCATTCCAGAAATACCCTTGACCCTTGGCCACATGGCAGGCCGAGGACTAGGTGCCCAGGGTATCATGGAAAGCAGGACAAACTCTGCAGCCCCCTTGCAGCCCAGCAGTTTAGAAGGGAATCAGGTAATAACTTAGTGAGCAGACAAGAAAAAGATGAGATTAGTATGTGCTGTGAAGGATCAGATGGGGAGGCGCGGAAGCCCAGGGGAGTGTGTGACTCCTTTGCATGCAGTGGCCAGAGAAGGCCTCTCTGGAGCAGGAACCTTTAACCCAAAACAGAGGCCGCAGAGGCAACCAGTGTAGCTGGAGGGCACAGGGTGCGGAGGGGATATGGGACTTTGCAGTCCTAGTGAGGAGTCTGGACTTCATTATACACATGGCAGGATGCGCTGGTTTTAAGGAAACAACTCACCAGGATTTGCCTTTTGAAGCTGCCCCTCTGGCTGCTGCATTGACAATGGCGGGGAGGGGGTGGGGAGGCTATCGCAGGCCTCCCGCAGGACAAGTTCAAGAATCCAGAGGACTTGCTGGCAAATGAGGTGTGGGAGAGAGAAGACAACTCCTGGGAATGGGGCTTGGGCACCTGGTGCAGAGTGGTTTCCCCTCCAGCCTGAGGGTGCTGGGGAGCCATTGCAGGGTGGGGGTGGGGGCAGAGTGGAAGCAGGGAAACCAGCTGTGAGCAGGATGGAAGGGCGGGGGAGGGAGCGCGGAGGATTGCGGGCAGGTGGTTCCCCTCTCAGAGGAAGCAGGCGCTGCAGGCAGGGCCTGTTTCCTCCTTGCATTTGGCCTCAGGCCCCATGACTGAGGGTCCTACACCATCACCCCCATCTCTGCCTCCTCCTGGCTTTCCCCACACCCCCTGAGGGGAGGGAGAATGCATCTCGGTTTCCTTTCCCACCCAGCCCGTTCTGCTCTGCCAGCAGGAGCAGAGCTGGGACTCACTTAAGGAAAGAGGTCTGCCCAGCAGCTCGGCCCTGCCCAGTCCTGCTGGAGGGAATTGTAATTAAAAACGGGGCGGCTGCACTTAGAGTAATGACATGCTACCCTCAGAATTGATGTCCTCGGCTCTGGTTTTCCTGATGCCAGAAAATCCGATAACCCCAGGTTACGTTCAGTCCGGATACGGTGCCGATTGGATTTGTAAACTCCATCCAGTGTGTAGTGGTCTGACCACTACCTGCAGCTGTCACTCAGCCAGCAGACATGCGGTTCCCAAGGGCCACCCTGGGCCTGGGCGGAGTCAGACGCACAGCTCAGCACCAGAGGCCACTGAACTGAGGAAGGGCTGGCTGCAGGCCACTGCCCACAGGGCCTCCTGACCCCCAGGTGCTACTGCGTGCGAGACCACCTCCCCTCGCCTCGGCTCTGGGGTCCCCCAGGTGACCGTCATCTGGGACAGCAAGCCTTCCCAGAGGCTCGTGCACCTCACCTTCCCAGCCAGCTCGGAGGAGCACAGGTTAGCATCTTTTAGTGACTCCAGATCACCCTGGGAAGATGCATTTTCATATTTGGGAAAATAAGATTATACAATTTTTTTTTAATCGAAATATAGCTGATTCATAATATTGTGTTAGTTTCTGGTGGACAGCATAGTGATTCAGTTTTACATATATATTCTTTTTCATATTCTTCTTCATTATAGGTTATTACCAACTATTATTTCCCTGTGTTACACAGTAGAGCCTTGTTGTTTATCTATTTTTGTATCTAGCAGTAAGGTTATACCGTCTTTTTGTTTTTGCTCGTTTCTCTTTCCCCCTCCTCCCAGACCGTGGATTGTCACTGGTCTGTTGTCACTGGGCCTTCTCCTGGCATCGATGGAGACAGTACCGTGGGGAGGCTGGGGTCATAGGCTCTGGTTTCAAATCCTGGCTCTGGTGCATTGTATCTGCAAAACCTTGGGCCAGTCCCTCAGCCCCTCTGAAAGTCAGTCTATTCATCTGTGAAGTGGGGATGAAACTAGGACCTGCCGGACACGTGGGCTGTGAGGATGGACTGTCACTTCAGCCAGCTGCCTTAGGCACAAGCAGCCCCCACGACTGAAGTGACCCCTCGTTCTTAGTACGTCCTCGCCCACCCTGCCATGCTTCAGACCCAGCACGGAGCAGGCCCTGGGCCAGCGAGGCCAGTGCCCCCGCAGCAGTGCTTAGCAGCATGGAGAGTTCTCCTTGGGTGGCAGGAGGAGGCTGAGTCGTCAGGGAAGGTGGGGGCTTGGGCCTGTGCACTTGACCCTGGGAGGTGGCCGGCAGGCCCCGGAAGGGCAGCTGCCTGGGCAGGAAAGGAGGAGCTGGAGGAGCTGGTTGTGTGTCTTTCCAGTGAGACCGGAGCCCCATGCAACGCCTTCAGGTGCATTCCTGCTGTGCTGAGTGAGATGTGACCCTCCCAGGATCCTTGGAGGTGCCGGCACAGGGCTGGGCCCGTCTGTCCTGTTTGACAGCAAGGAAGCCTCTGCCCAGGGTCTCACGTGACTTTTCCACGAGGTTCCCTGCAGAGCCTGGCTGGCATCCACTATTTCCCGTCCCAATTCCATTAAACCAGAGCCCAGGGGATAACCTCCCTGAGCTATGCTTCTGTCCCCAACCTTTGTTGTTGGAAAGAGGCCAAATCCAACACACTTACTCCCCACAGCTGCGCGGAGGATAAAGCAGGGGCCTGGCAGGAGGGGCTGGATGGGTCTCTTCTCTCTCCACCAGTTCCGCTCCTCGCTCCTCTCTTCCTGCCTTCAACATCGTGTGCACCTCTTGCTAGAAGCCCTCTCCTGCCCAGCCTGAGCACCTTGGGCATCTCAGGCACAGTCGCCGATTTTAATTTACCTTCATTTATTCCAGGCTGTAAAACTGGTGACACACAGCTATGTTCTTTTGAGCCTGCGTGCTGCTTTAAAATTTTTTTAAATGTGTTGCCACCATTTAAAAGTTGGAAATTATCTACAGAGTGAATTTCCACCTTCTCTTGGGAAATGAGCAGGTCTGGCCGCCCCAAGCCTGTGCTGCCCGGGCCAGCAGTCAGCTGGACCTGAGGGGAGGTTAGTCTGCAGCCCTCCACACCCCCGTGGCCCCTTCTGCCTGGCCCCCTCTTTATACCCCGGGCGGCGACCCCAGGATGCTCGTCAGTTTCCAGCCTCTTGCTGACAGCAGCACAGGCTTAGTGCGCTGGGCTTTGCTCCTCAGTCCCCCACAGTGTCCAGCGCCTTTGACATGCGATCACTGGGCTGGCTTTCCAATCCCCCTTTCTTTGAAGCCAGGTTCTCTCTCTCTCCCCTTGCTGACCTTCGTCCCCCTCCTACTCCCATGCCCCTCCCCCCGCCCAGACCGGCAAGTGCTGTGACTCACACCTTTCCTTTTGCCCCCTGAGTCCTTCTCTGGTGGCTGCATTCTAGCACCCTGAGCATGTGGCTGAGTCATCACCATCTCACCAGGACCCAGCTCAGGGCCTGGCCTACAGCGGGTGCTCCGGGACTGGAAAAGGCTTGAACGAGATGTTGAGAGAGCTACCGGGCCCCCTCCTGCCCTCCCCTCTGGGTTTCAGAGGGAGACAGAGACACCCTGACTGTGCTGCCTTGGGGTGGAGAGAAGTCTTGTAGCAAAGTGCTGGGTACAGCACCCTCCAGGGGGCCTGCAGGTCGGGCAGGGAGATGATGGACAGGGAGCCACTCGCCAGCGGCCGGGCCTGTGTACTTCCTCCTGTGCTTCCTCCTGTCCGCCCTCCCTCCCGCCAGCCTCCAGAGGAAGGGCTGATCTTCCCAGAGAGGAAGGCATCCTGGGACAATCTGGGACGTGGGAGCCCCGCCTCCTGGTGCCCCAGGGCCTTGCGTGTGAGGCTCTGGGAGGGAGGTTCATTTGTTATGTGTCACCTGGCTCCTGCCTCCGACTGACCTCAGCTCTGGAGCCAGCCTGGCCACTCTGCCCTGTCTGCTCCTCAGATACCCTCAGGCCATTCCTGCCTGGGGGCCCTTTTCACTTTGCTGGTCCCTCAGCTGGAATTTTCTTCCCCAGCATTCCTGCCTCCTGGAGCGCCCAGGTCCTCAGCATCCACAGCCTCAGCTTGAATGTCACCCCCTCAGATAGGTCCTTGGAGCTTCTTCTCCAAGGAGACCTGTGCTGCCCCGCTCGCGCCCCATCCCCCAGGAATCCTCAGCGTCAGCCTTAAATGCTCCCTTTATATGGCTTATTCCACAGTTTCTGACCATTTTCTGTGTTTGGGCTCAGAGTTATTTGCTGTCAGCTGCAGGAGGGCAGAAGGGTTGTGTCTGACTTCCTCTGCTCTGTCCCCGGCGGCACTCGCTTAGAAGGTAGTGGGTTCTCCTCGGTCAAGCTGTGCTGGAAGAATGGATGATGAGTAGACAGAAGCTGACTTGGGTCGGCCCCCTGAGGGTGTAGGACCAGGGCCTGAGCTAGGCGTTAGCAGCAGAGCCTGGAACCTCATGGGCTGACCAGGACCGCACAGAGCAAAGGCATCAAGCAGACGTCATCAAATCCCAGCCCAGCCACTTCATTGCTGTGTGGCTTTGGGCAAGTTACTTAACCTCTCTCAGCTCCAGCTTCCTCATCTATGAAATGGGGGTAGTACATTCCAACTCGAGGGGCTTACTAATGCAGTAATGTATGTGAGGAGTCTGGGACATAACACTGGGACAGGATAAGCATACAGTAAGTTGTTATCCAATAGTGAGACTGATTTCAAGTGTGTTTAGTTTGGAGTGAAGCAGACAGGAGGTAGAAATGTGCGTCTGTGCTCACAAGGCTTGGATCCCCTCCAGCTCTTACCCTGTCCTCCTTGCTCCCCCAAGGACCAGAACTCCTCCGGAGGCTTCCCCAGCCAGCAGGAGGCAGAGCCAGGACTGGACACTCCCCAGCTATTAGCTGACTGGCTGATGGGTTTTGTGGTTTTGTGGCTGAAGGTGCTCCAGAGATCGGCCGGCATGGGCTTGGGGATTACCTGCAGTATCTCTGCTTCTTCTCCCTGTACCAGCCCAAAGATAATAAGGATGTTCTAACTTCTAGTGGGAAGACAGCTGGAGGGAGCCCATCCAGAGGACTGGGGCTGTGGGTGGGGTGGAGTAGATGGGAAACTGAGGTGTGGCACTGTTCTTGGCCAAACGCCATACCTGATTCGATGCATTCAATCCTCACAACACCCCATGAGGCAGGTGCTTTCATGGGCTCCACTTTACAGACGAAGAGGCCCAGAGAGGCAAAGATCTCCATCTGGGGAGAGCCCGCACAAACTGTTGGGCTCAAGGACTTGCATGTTCAACCACCCTGAATCCTGCTGGGAGCAACCGTCATCTAGTATTTGACAAGTTTGTGTGTTGAACCTGGCCGCAATTAGGGTAGTAAAGTAGAAAGGACACTGGTCTTAGAGTCAGATGGAGCTGCTTGAAATCCCAGGTCTTACTGCTGGGTGACTTTAGGCAAGTCACTTCGCTTCTCTGTCATTTTACCGTTAGGACAATGGCCATAAAAATGCCCCTTTGGCAGGGTTGTTCAGAGGATGGAACAGGGAGTGTGTGAAGGCTTCCCCTCTCCTCCAAGGCATGCCACAAGGGTTTGTTTATTCTCTTTCTCCAGGGTTTCCTCCCACCCCGCGCCTCCAGCCCCAGGCACTGGCCCCTGTCCAGAGCCTGACCTTGGCCTTGAGATCCAAGAGGACTTCGGAAATGGCTTTGGCTGCTCCAGTCGAGGGAGCTGCCCTGATCTGCTTGCAGATCGGAATCTCCGGGCCCCCTTGCCAGGCTTTTCATGTTGCTGCTTTATTTCACAAGAGCCCCGGTGTTTGTTTAGCGATGAGGTGGTATTTTTAGAACTTAAAAGTAATTCAGCTCTTCGAGGAACAAATCTGTGAACGTAGCCCCAGCCGGAGCCAGGCCTGGACTGGAGGCCTGTGGGCGTGCTGCCCCGGCTCTCCCCACCCTCACGCCCTGCTCCCCTTGGGCCTTCCTGTCGGATGCAGGACACCCCCAGTCTGCCTTGTCCAGCTTGACTCCTTCCTTTCCCGCTGGTCTGGGCCCTGGGGATGCTGGTGGGGGCACCACAATCCCAGCATGTGGTGTGCTGAGTAATGCCCCCCCAAAAGATGTCTACGTGTTGATCTCTGGAACATGTGAATATGTGACCATATTTGGAAGAAGCCACTTTACAGGTGTGATTAAATGAAGGATCTTGAAACGGGGCGATTACCCCAGATTATCCAGTGGTCCAGGACAACCACAAGGGTCCTCATAAGAGAGAGGCAGGAGGGTCAGAGAGGGAAGATGTGATGATGGAAACAGAAGTTCAGAATCAGAGAGATTTGCAGATGCTTCTCCTATGCTTGTGAGGATAGAGAAAGGACCACCACGAGCCGAAGAATGCAGGTGGCTCTAGAAGCTGGAGAAGGCAACGAACCGGAGTCTCCCCTAGGAGCTTCAGAGGGAGCGCAGCCCTGCCAACACCTGGACTTTGGCCCAGGAGACCTCTTTGAGTCTCTGACCTCCAGAACAACAAGAGAACAAATTGGTGGTTTTAAGTTTAAAAACTTAAGTTGTTTTAAGTGTGTTCGTTTGTTACAGCAGCAGAAGGGACCCAATACACCGCCTGGTGCCCCCTCCTGCTTGGAGCACCTCACTTCCGGTTGCGCTCTGGGGCCCTGAGCCTCCGGGAATATATCTGGGAAGCAGGGTTCATTCTCCCTGGAACTGTCAGGAGGAGTTTTTGCGATTGTAAGGACCCAGCCCAGCAGCTGCTGTGTTGTAAGCATGAAAGCACTTAGCTGTGTGTAGTGTTTGCTTCTCTGCAGGGAAGCGGGGTCGGGCCGGGGAGTGAGCACGGTTGTTGTGGGTTTGGACTGATGCTACAGAAACTTGGATTCAAATCCCAGCTTCTCCAAACTCAGGGAAGTTTTTCAGTGAAGTTCGGCACAGTTGCTGGTGCCTGTGGGCCTCAGTTTCCTTATCTGTAAGAGGGGAGAATCGTGACCTGGGACTGTGAGGGAAGGCGCACGCCCGCTCGCACGTGCATGTGTGCGCACATACACACACACTCGGCACAGAGCGTGGCCGGATGAACGGAGCCGCCGCTCTGATTTGGTCAGCCGCACCGACTTCTCTCCACCCCGAGCTCCACATCTCCTGCAACAGCTGGAGGGCTCCCAGGCTCCAGGATCAACCTCCTGTGAGACGTAGTATTTTCCCACGATGTTAATCACCAGGTCCCTGAGGATCACTGTCTGTCCCACTGGAGGCCGATGTAGGGGGGGAAGTGGTCTCTTCCTGGGGTTTCCTGCTTGGTCCAATCCAACAAAGCCGAAATCCTAACCAACTGCCACGGTGGGGGCCGTTCCCCCTCCCGGCTGAGACCTCTGGAGCTTGCAGATGACACATCTGGGGTAGGAGTCCTTGGCGGAGGTATGGGAGGGGAGGGGTCCAGAAATGGGTCTCAAGACACTCCCTGCCCCAGCCAAGGTGCCCCTGGCGTGTTTGAGAGGACCCTGGATGTGGAAAGGGGGTGGGAATGGGTTCGGTCGAGTTTGCAGAGAGAAATCTGTGTGCCTGGCCTGCTGACACCGTCGCCTGGTCAGTTTGTGCAGGACCTGGCAGGTCTGCGGCCACAGAGGCCAGGGCACCCGGTTGCATCACGCTGCAAGCTTCTTGTGTCCTGGAGAGGACGGCACAGGGTCGGGAGCACCTGCCTTAAAGCCTCACTTGTGGGGTTGCTCTCTGGATGACCTTGGATGAGTCACTTAACTTCCTGGAACCTGTTTCCCCATTCAAGAAGAAATCACCATCACCATCGGCTTCATCGTCTTCTTCATCTAACTCATAGGGAGCACGCACCACGTGCCAGGCACGTCCTGAGCTCTCCAGATGGTTATTAACTCCTTGAATCCTCGCCATGCAGGCTGTGAGATAGGAGCTCTAGGTGTCCCCAGGTAAGGTGCAGCGGGCACCGAGGAGTAAAGGAAGGTACCCAAGGCCGCACCGGGGAAGGGGCAGAGCTGGGGTGTGGACTCGGGCCACCTGCAGCCTCCTCCCTCTGGGGCACCAGGGGTGGTGTGAGTGCCCTCCAGGGCTTTGCTGGATGATGCCTGCAGGATGGGGAGCCCTGTGCCTGGATCTCACTGCACTCTCAGTGCGTGCTGGCTGCTTCCGTTTCTGTTGTCCAGATGAGCGGAGGTGCTTGGTGACTTGGTGTGGGGACCTGGGTCAACGTCCGTTCTGACTTTGGAGGGTCATGAGTATATTCAGTGTTTTGATCTCGTGGTGGTGGTGGTGGTGTCACGGGTCTCTACGTGCGTTGAGACCCATCTAATGATGTGCTTTGAATACCGTGTACTGTGTCAGTTATACCCTAATAAAGTGGGTTTAAAAAAAAAAAACACAGCAGGAGTTAATCAACAAAACAGAAAATCCATTCTGTCCAATAGGATGGTACCCCAGGTAAGGACCACCCAAAGGATGGTACCTTTTTTGGGTTGTTATCAGGCCTTCACCCTCAAGTTCTAGCATAGAGAGGGGCTGAGGACATGAGGGGGTGTTTCCTGCATGCCACAACATTGGCCTCTCCTGATCACTCAGCTCAGGATCAGTGCTCATGGATGCGTGTGCGCGTGTGCACACACACACACACTCCCCTCAGTGGTTGGATCATGTTCCCACAGGTGTGTTTTACATAAAACACTGCTGCAGTGGCTCCATTACATGGAAGCAGGTGTTCACCCCCTGCACCCAGATGTCACCCTCGGTGTCCCTTCACCTGGTCTGCTCTAGGAGCTGCCCCTTCATGTCCCTGGCTTACACCTTGCCTGGTGGCATCGGCTTCTGGGCAGTGAGCCTAGGCCCCTGGCCCTGAGGGGGGAAGAGGGAAGCCCACCTTCGTTCCTTCCTTCTCCCCTTTAAAGGACATTTCCTCAGAGGCTCTTGTGTTCTGGGCACTGTGGAAGGCGTGGGAGGACCTGGGTCAGGGACACAGCTCAGCGAGTGGACAGGCCTGGACTCATACGAGCTGTGTGATCCTGGCTAATCCTTCAGCCAAGCTCAGCCTCAGGTTCCTCACCTGCACAACCCCGGTGACTTCACAAGGTTGTAAGCATCATGTGAGAAGTTTCCGTATTTCATCAGTTCTGACATGCACGCTCTTTAAGTTTTAGCAGGTCTGAAATCGGGGTGCATGCGCCCAAGTGACGTGTCAGAGTGTGGGTGGCAATGTGTTTCCTTCCTTGGTGGCCCCTGAAATATTGGTGCATCTTGCACCTGCTGGCTTCCTAGGGCTGAGGACAAACCCACAGGAAGGGCCTGGGCAGCGTGCAGATCTTAACATGTCGTGGAAAGAATGCGGACGCACCCCAGAGCCCACAGACGCGGCCCCCCTCGCAGCTCTGCCACCTTCTGGCTGTTACCGTCTCGGACAAGTGACTGGCTCTTTCAGAACTGCAGTTTCCTCTCCTGTAAAATGGGGACGATAAAGCTTAACTCAAGTTGTTGTGAGAACTGGATAGTCTAATATGTGTGAATTCCCTTGTAGGGGCCCAGGCGTGAAGAGGGCGTCTGGTAATTTTGTTCGCCGTCTTCAAGAAGATGAGATTGTGTCTCTTCGACATCGAGGTCAGAGATGCTTGCAGAGTTGGCCTTTCTGGCATCCAGGTCACTTAGATCTTGTGCCTCAGTTTCCTCATCTGTAAAACGGGTGTCAGAATGGTACCTCCCAGCCAGTGTGGCCATGAGGATTAACTGAAGCAGCACAGAGTGCCTGGCACTTGAAACGCACTCACTGCGGGCATGAACCAGGTTCTTGTGGATCTATTTTCTTTGCTGCTGTTGTTAGCGGTGATGTTCTTCTGAGCTGGGGATACGGAAGTGGATACGTCCAGATCACTCCCTTGAGACCCTGCAGCCTCATGTATGTTGAGGAGGAGAACACCCAAGTCAGACCCAGTGCAGGGGATACGAGGCACCACGGCAGACCCTCGTCCCGGAGCGAGGCGGGTTCCCAGGCACGAAGATATTTTATAGGTGTACTTTAATTATTTAAAAGCATCATTGGTTTTATCTGGGGAGAAAACCATGTTCTTAATCTGTCCTACGGATTTTGCCTTAGGGGTTGCTGGGCAGGTAGGGTCCCCTGGGGCTGCAGTCTGCCTGACTGCAGACAGTGGCTGGTGTTCGCAGTACTGTCACTGGGGCAGGCGCCATCTGTCGGTGCTGTGGCCCCTCCTTCTGCCCTGACTCTGTCCCACTTTCCCTGGGTCCCCAGTTAGCCAGAGTCATGCCCACCCCTTCCCTTTTCCTTCTGAGTTTAATTTTACCCCAAGGAGGATCGGCATTTGCACCACGGCAGCCAGGAAACCAGTGCCCCGCTGTCTTGTCCCTTCTGCAGCGGGACAGACATCTCCGTGGACGCCGGTGGCACTTGCATTTTTTATCTGCCCTGTGCTTTGCTGTGTGGCTGGGCTCTGATGGGTACCCAGGCAGGCAGGTCTTGTGGTGGCTGGAGGGTTGGAGGTCTGAATCTTGAACCCCAGGCCCATGAGCTGTGCTCAAAGACAGGTGCCACTGCCCTGAGACTTGGGCCACAGCAGGGCTGAGGGAAGGAAGGAGCCCTCACCCCCCGTGGAGGTGTGCAGGTGACCTGGCAGGTGCCGCACACGTAGTAGCTGCTGACTCAGTATGGTTGGACTGGACTGGATGTGCACAGCAAAAATCTGGGCTGGGCAGGTCCCGACAGCGGGCAGGTCAGGCTGTGGGCACGTGACCCTTGGCAGACAGGCAGGGTCTTGTCCTTTCTTTTCCCCTGTTGTATCTCATCCCGTCCCCAGGGCTGACTGCCCAGGTGTCTTTGCAGAATCTGGGGGGTTGGCCCACCAGTGAGAGCAGTGACTGTCATTCACTCATTCATGTCACGGGGGTTAACTGAACACCTGCTGTGTCCCAGGCACTGTTCTATGCATTGAGGATACAGCAGTTAACAAGAGAGACAAAAATCCCTGCCGCCGCAGAGATGACATTCTGACATTCCCCTGGGGCTGCAGAGTAGGCAGTAAACAAATAAGAAGAGTATACAGTGCGGTGACTGGGACTCAGTGTTAAGGAGAAAAAGGAGGAAAGAAGGGTAGGAAGTGTACCAGGGATTGCAGTTCTAGAAACTTCCACGGAAGGAATGCTGACACTTATAACAACAGTAGCTACATTTGTTCAGAGCCTTCTAGAAGCCAAACCCCTGCAAGGACCCCCTAGACTCTCCTGTAGCCTTTTCTTTGGTAACAACTCTGAGAGTTACCTGGGGAGGCTGGGAATAATTAGCTCCATTTACTGTGGAGAATACTCTCACTAGTGAGCGGTTGAGTCAGGATTTGAACCCAGAGCTGGCACTCCAAATCCAGCAGGTTTTTGTTTTTGTTTTTGTTTTTTAAGTGCTAGGAATTTAACGTTCCAGCAACACTATGAGGCCTCGACATTATGGTCCCAATTTACAGATGAAAACCTCAGGGCACAGAGCAGTCTGCCTGGACGTGAGGAAGGTATGCTTTGAGCCTGGGGCTCTCTCTGAGGCATCGCTTCTGCCCAGGCTGCTTGCGTCTGGACTCGGAGGAGGAGGGGGGTCTTGGTGGGGGCGCTGGGGGAGAGCTGTGGTGAGGCTCAGGGATAAGGCGCTGGGTGGGTGGAGAGTGGCCTCTCCCCTTCCCCTCTTCCCCCAGGCTTCTGCTCTCCAATGGGCAGGTACCTCACCCGCCTGCCTGCCTTCACAACAGATGTTTAAGCATCCCCACAAAGTGGATAATTCCAAAGCAGAGGAGATTGGGAACTGAGCTCACTCGTTCCCAGCACGTTACGGCTTGCTAGCAAATCTGATTGCTGCGCCGTTAAACTCCTTGGCTTCGATTTGCATAAGAAGTTTGTTCCCTGATGGAGTTATCAGTTCATAGCATCTCTGTGTGCAGAAGGCTCAGGTCTCCCTGGGCCACACAGGATGGAGCCAGTGCCCCACCTCCGTGCAGAGCTAGCCCCTGCGAGCAGGGCCGGCGGGCTGGGGAGTCCCTCCTGCCGGGTTCTGGGGCAGAGGAATCACCTCCTGCCCTCTTCCCTTTTTAATAAAATAACTGTTTTGCCCATGAGGCTTAATAGGGATCTGGAAGCTTTGTTTGTCTTAAGCTGTGGCCTACTGAAGCAGATCGCTGCTTTCCTGGGAGGCTCAGCCCTAAGCTCATTACTGTAAGCCCAGCACATGGGCCAGACCTCACCCACCCGGACTTCATATCTGAGTCTGCAGCTTGGCTGTGATTCTGGACCCCGGGCCGCCGGTGTTATGAAGGAAAGGGCTTTCCCAAGCTGGCAAGTGGCCTGAGGCTCCCGGGACTACAGTAGGTCCCTGGACAATGCAGGCCTCAAACAAGCCTGCGAGTAGGAGACCTTGGCTCTCCCAGCTGTGCCACCAAAGGCAAGCCGTTTAACCCTTCAGAGCCTTACTTGGCCCATCCATAAGATGGGAACACTGGTCCTCACTGAGCTGTGTGCAGATGAGTGAGATCTCTATGAGGAGTGATACTGCCCCACCATGTTTGTAGAGCACCTTGTTGTTTGCAGAACACCTCACAGAGGTCATTTCATGTGAGCCTTAAAATCACCCCGTGGAGAAGGCAGAGTCCAAGATCAGAGGTTACGTGACCTGCGCAGGGTGCCGCAGGGCCTCTAGCCTGGGTATCTGGCTCTGAGTCTAAGGCTCTTTCTGCCTTGCCCCACCTGCCTTCCCTGTGGGCCCAGGAGCCCTGGGCGGGGACGGCAGATTTGCGGTGGTGGCTGGGGACACTGAGAGGCAGTGCCAGGGCCGCCCCCCGGGGCCTCTGTCTCAGCCTCATCACTTAGTGCTGTTTGTTTGAGCTGTTACCAGCTCAGTTCCTGTTATTCCCCCCAGACAATCGGCCAGGAAATTCTTCACTTTTGTTTCCTTAAGAGGTCAGATGCTTCTCTCTTTGCAGAAGTAAATAAATCCTGCATGCTCGCTGAGTTGACAGTTTTTCTGGGCAGCCAGCAGCCCCCTGCCCGGCAGCCTTAGCCAGTCCCACCTGGGGGCCTGGGGACACCAAGGAAACGCAGGCAGCCTGCTCCCCATCCTCTGATTGCACAGGTGGCATCCTGGGCACATCTGGAAAGGCGGGGACGATTTTAAACCAGACCCAGGGCTGGAGCCCGGGACAATGTTGGGGAGAGACTGAGCCTGTTGACTGTAGCACAGTGGCTTCTCCCTCCCACACCCAGAATCCTGATGGAAATGAGCGTGGGTAGCGTCAAGACATCATGCTCCCCGAGAACTCGGCTCAGCTGTGCACCAGGAAGGGAGCAGAGCCTGCCTGGGAGCAGGCAGAACGGCCGCCGCTCCAGGGCGCTCCTTGCGTGGGCTGGGACGCCTTGTGCTTTACACACACCCCAGTGAGCCAAGTCCGGCTGTCACGCCTGCGGCAGCTCAGAAGAGGTATGTTGGGAGAGGCTGCTTTGAGCGCTCCTGCAGGTGGGACAGCCGTCAGCCACATCAGCAAAGGAAAGACTTTAGAAGGAGCCAACTTTATAAAGCACTAAATTCTGAGGCACTCGGCAGAGGCAAAAACTGTTCTCTGCTAGCCTTGGGGGCATTTTTTTTAATGGAAAATTTCAGTTATATATAGAAGTCAATAGAATAGTGTGACGAATCCCGTGGGCCCCGACCTGACCCCAGTGTCCATCGCCCCATGGCTGATTCTGTCCCACCCTCATCTCCTCCCTCCTCCCTGTATCACTGTGATGATGCCATCTATAAATACCCAAGTATGTCACCGTAAAAGAGAAAGGCTCTTTTAAAAAAATAACCTCTATACTATTATCGCACCTAAAATAAACACTGGATGTCCAGTCATGAGTCACATTTCCAACTGACTCATAAACTCATGTTTTAAGCCTTGTTGGTTGGAATCAGGGCCCATGTTAAGAGGGACACTGTGATTAGTTGAGTTTTTTTTTCATTTAAATCTTCCTCCTGATATATATATATTTTTTATTCTTGCTAATTATTTGTTGAAGAGGCTGTGGCGTTTGTCTGGTAAATCAGTCTCCCAGGGTCTGGAGTTTGCAAACTGCACCCCCCTGGTGTCGTTCAGCATGCTCCTCTGGCCGTTGAATTTCCTGTAAACTGGTAGTTCATCTAGAGGCTTGATCATTTTCCTCACTTTTTTTTGGCAAGTGTCCTTCAAAGGAGGCACGTGCTGCCTAGTTGACCCTCTTGTGATGTCAGCAGCCCTGCCTGTATCCAGAGCAAAAGAGGTGGAATGGTGATTTTCTGTCAACCCTTCTTCACGTAGTAGCTGGACTCCTTTTTAAAGAGACTCCCTGCCATCCACTACTTGGTCACCCACTGGTGCAGCTGGTGTGGGAAAGGCGGGGTGAAAGCTTGACTTTTTTCCCTTTACTTATCAGTTTTCAGAACAATGACTTAGAGCCTTGGGTTTCATCACCATGTTTTAAAAGCTTAGATCATCAGGAAATGGTTCAAGCAATATGTCTATTAAGAGTTTGACAGTTTGACTGTTTAGACAACTATGTAGAGCCTGGTGTGTTCACCAAGGTAGCCAAGGGCATTACACAAATGCCGTGGATGTTAGCGTGTTAGTGAACAGGGCACGCCTCCTGGCCCAGAGGTGGACAGGACGTTCATTCCCACTTTGCTGATGAGAAGACTGAGCCCTGGAGATTGGGACCCGGCCTGTTTAGGTGGCCAGTTGGTATCAGAGCCCAGGCGCTGTGCACAGAGCAGACACAGAGGCAGAGAGGTCATATGCTCACGTTCTCTGTAGAATCCAGGCCTCCTGACGGGGGCTGAATAAACCCTTCTCCCTCCTTGCTTACAGAATGCCCTGAGATTGGCAAGAGCCCAGCTCTGTGGGCACAGAGTGCCAGCCACCAGGACGTGCCGCCTCGGGAGGTGGCTGGTTGCACTGTTGCCAGGCCGCCTGAAATTCAGGAGAGGCCCCAGGGGCCTTAACAGGGATCTGTCCGGATCATGGTCTCTCACTGATTGCCCCTTCCTCTCCCATACTCATATCCCCGCCGCCTTTATTACCTCCTCACTGCTGTGGGTCATTATCCAAGAGTTTTAGGTAGCTCTGTTTCTGTGCTAGTGTGGTTCCAGGCTTCAGGTGGGTCATAAAGTTTGCCTGAATGAATGAATGAATGAACGAACAGGCAAAAAAAAAAAAAATGGACATGACCCTCACCATTTGTATTTAGACCTTTCTGATGTGGCCGTAAACCCTTCAAAGGCAGGGATCCTTCCATCTTCTGCACGGCCAGCACTGGGCACACGGGGGCAAGGATGCGAGAAGGTCCAGCACCTTTAGGTCCAGAATGGGGAGGGGCAGTGGGAAGGCGGGTGATGGACACAGTCGGTCCAGTGCCTGCAGCTCCTTTCCTCAGTGTGAGCACCTTAGCTCCTCCCAGCAATCCCAGGGCTGCAGGAACCTTGGAGAGCCTTTCTGTCCATCCCCCAGCCTCAGGTCAGATGCATTCTCAGCCACCACCAGTAATAATGGCAGCTAACACCCTCAGCACTGCTCTGGGTGCATTGTGTGTATTACCTCATTCAGTTCTCTGAGTAGCCTGTGAGGTCGGTATTGTCACCATCCCCAATTTACAGGTGAGGAAACAGAGGCACAAAGAAATTAAGAGACTCACTCCAAGTCACCTAGCTGACAAGCAGAGGGAGGGGCTGGGACATGAGCGTAGGTGTCCGGGTACAGGGCCCTGCTCTCAGCAACTGCTCCAGCTGCCTGCTGGTAGAGAAAGAGGATCCCGTTTAAGAAGGCCTCCTGCAGCATTAGAAAATTTGTCCTAAACAAACTGAGTTAAGCCCAAGCCTCTTTTTTCGCCAGCAGAGATGAGGAGATGGAGGACAGTTGGCGCCTCGCCTCGGGGTTGACAGGACCGTCCATGCTTGGCGACGTAGGTTGTCACCTCTCCAGCTTTTTCCCCTACAGCTAGACAACCCATTTCTTCCAGGTCCCCAGTGCAGGGCACAGCACAGGAATTAGGACATGAGAAACCACACACAGGAGTAGACCCTCTTTAAAACCTGAGAGCCTTCCTGCAGCGGTCCCTTCTGGGCCAAACAGAAAGGAAAAATGGGAGCAGGCAAGTTTACTCGGCCCCAGCCCACGGCACCAGCATGGTCTCTGAGCAAACTGTGCCCAGAGCGCTCAGCCAACTTTTTAACTGGGAAGAACTTCTTCCCAACTCCCAGACTAGCAAAGCTCAGGCAATGGTGTATTGAGTGTGATTCCCCAGACACACCCGGCCCCCGCCCACATCCACAGCTTTGCAAACACCATCCCTTCTCCTGCAATGACCCTCACCTCGTTTGCTAGGCCTGGCGGCTCAGAGCCTCCCTCCTGTAGCTCCTCTGCCTTCCTGTCCCTTCTGCTCCTTGTGCTCACTCAGCTCCACTGCGGCCCCATTTAAATGCTTCCACAAACATTTATTACGTACCTTCTATGTGCTAGGCCCTCGTGTTAACGCTGTGGGCATAGCAGGAAAAAAAGAAGCAAAATTCCTGCCCCGTCTAGTCAGAGGGGGATCTAGACAGTAAACAAGTAAATGCAAAACATGTATAATGTCAGATGAGAAAAGAGCTTTAGGAAAAAAGTGTGCGAGGAAAAGGGTGCTAAGAGGTCTGGTAACAATGCAGCTTTAGAGATGAGGCGACAGTAAAGGCTTCTCCAGAAAGATGACAGTTAGTCAAGACCTGAAGGAGGCAAGAGAATGAGCCACCACGTGTTTGGGATTGGGGTGGGATGTTCAGACAGAGCCAATGGTAAGTGCAAAGGCCCTGTGGCACATTAGAGAACCATTTTGCTGCTCAGAAATTCTTTTCTTGCCCATCAGTCTCTTTCCGCTGCTTCTGTGTCTCACACACCCAACACAATAGTCTATCTTGGGGAGCATGGGAAGGATGCTCAAGGAAGCCAATTTCCAAGAGCCTCAGGAAACTGGAGCTCACTCCTGGGGAGGCTTCTGGGGGAAACCACCAGCCGGGACTCACAGGCTGAGCAGGAACTAAGTGTCTAGGAAAAGTGTTGCAGTCATGCCCTTGGTCCTTCTGGGTAAGTCCCGAATCCTTCAGGCCACCTCCACCCAGATGGCCCCAGAGTCAGCCACATCCAGGGGATTCTGCAGGAGGAGAATTTGTCTGAAGGGTCAGAGTCTGTGATTTGAATGCAGGTCAGTCTCTGATTCATTTGTGAGCAAATGACTCTAACTTTGCTCGGTTTTCCCATCTGTGAAGTGGGACTGCACGTCTCGCCCAGGTGCTTCCCGGAAGGATAAGGGTCACGTCTGTCAAGCACAAGACCCCACAGCAGAGATCAGTTATGGTTATTGTGGCTGCTGTATTGTTTTCTTTTTTAAATAATTCTGTCACCTGTCTCAAAGTCAAACCATATCTGGGCCAAGTCTCTGATTAACTCGTTGAACTTAGCTGGGTACCTTTCTACAGCAGGGAGCACCCAGGGGCAGGGCCCAGAAATTCGGGTCTGTGCTTCCTGAGCTCAGGGCTCTTGCTGGCTTGCAGGGAACTCTGGGCATTTGTCACTGTCAGGAACGCCGTTCTCCCGGGAAGAGTCTGGGCACGTGCCCTTGCTTAGAGGGAGGTGAGGGCTGTTGTCTGAAAGCTGCTACTGATTCTGAAGGGACAGTTGGGCAGTTGGCGGGGCCAAAACCAGCCCCCTGCCAAATTCCTGTCCCTTACCCTTCCTGACTCTGGCTAAATTGTTTTCTTGGGTCATGAGACCTAAGCCTTTGAAAGCTGGTGTTTTTCTATGGAGGAAGCTTGTCTGTATGATTTAACTGCTATCAATCAGTCTTCTCATCTGTAAAATGGGAGTATAACAGTAGGAATAATAGTCCCTTCCTCACGGGTTGCTATAAAGATTAATAATATACAAAGTACTTAGAATACCACACACAGTCAACATTAAATAAATATTACCATTTTTTAGAGTTGATGTAAGTTAGACAAACTGTGATGGCTGGGGAAGGGATGGCATCTCCTTGCTGTAATCCTATATTCTGTGCTTTAGCTCTGAAAGTCAGATTTCTCATGATAGATTCACATCAGTCAAACTCACAAGAGACTGATGGACAGCCCACAATGCCAGTCACTCACTTATCGAGGAGAAATGTGGCTTCCCAATGCTTTGTGTGCCTAGAGCTCGCTCTTGCTTGGAGTGTGGGGTCTGAGCAGGCCCCCTGCGAGCTGTCGGGATGGAGCTGTGTGACTTGGGTCTTCTGTCCAGCACACAGTCAGCCCACAGTAAGTGTTTGCTGAATTAATAAATACAAGGCTTTCTGTTACTAAAGCTACAGCAAAGTCCTGTTCCCCTTGTTCTCGGCCTAGAGGATGCTTTACTGTTTTAAAGCACCTTTTGCAGATAAACTTAGTGTTGTGGGGGAGGCCCCAGTGTCACCCTGCCAAACCAATCGCATAAGCCTGCCTCTGGGATGCGCTCATTAGAGTTGAAACCAGATACTCCTAGGAGTAGTGAGTTCTCCATCCACAGAGGCATGCAAATTTTTACATGCACTAACTCATTTGATCTTCACAATTCCCAAGGACTCCAGGGGATCTTTAGGGTCCTCCCCCTCTGACCCCCCCAGCCCTTCCCCCAACCTGCTTACTCCTTTCCCCCCTCCTATTCTGGACAACCCTTTGAGCTTTTTCTTCGATAAGACAAGTCAGAGTCCATCTGAGAAGTCCAAGTTGTGTGCATCTGCTCACATGTGTAATTTCATAGTGCAAGAGTTTACCAGTCCTGAATGTATGTTTAGTGACAAGCTTGGCTAGTCTTTCGTCTAATTACATTCATTAACATTTAAATGTAAAGTCATTAATATATCTGGGCACAATGGTCTAGATATTGTATAGAGGTCTTAGTTACAGTAGACTTCCAGTCCTGCCATAAAATTCGTGTGCCCCACCAATTAAAGGTGTGGTCTCAGGTAGCTGGGGGCCCTGGCTGGGGCCCTTTGCCGGAGGACGGCAGCAGCCACGGTCTCCAGCTTCTGGCTACAGCACAGAAGCAAGGCCGACAGTGGAAAAGACAAGGAAATTGGTTCTTGTGATTTCTCAATGCCACGCCTTTGTTAGCTGCAGTCACCATCATCCTGGAAAAGGGGGGCATCAAAGACAATAGCAAAATGTAAAATATGAACTGTTGCCACTGAGACTTTAGGGGGATCGATAAAAAACACCCCCTTTCTTCCTCTGCCAAACTAAGGAGTTTCAGACTCTCCCAGGAGTCAGATGAAGATCAGAATGTGAGTTTTGTGACTGTGAAAGCTGATCGGAGACGGGGGCTCAGATCCGTGGCCGTGGCAGCTGGTTAATCCTTTAGGCCAGAAGGAGACAGACATGCCTGCCCAGACAGCACAGGTGGGCACCTGCATTGCCCCATAGTAACAGCCGTCTTCACACCTTTGAAGGCCTCTGGATTGTAAAGCTCATCTTCAGGCACTGCTTGGTCTATGAGGTTGGCAGGTTTTATTGTACGCATTCCACAAAGGAGAACGCTGAGTATCTGAGCTGTCCCGTGGCTTCCCAAAGGCACACAGACAGTGGGAGGCAGAGCAAGACCTGAATCCTTGATGTCCTGCTGTGAGTCCCACCTGGACAGAAACCCGTGTTTTCCCAGCAGCTGTCCTGGGCCTGTGAGGTGACCCAGCGGGTCCCCCAGGAAGACCTGGGTCCTGCAGGGAGTTGGGATCTCATGGGCTGAGGCCACCAGGCTCCCCTCCTCCCCACCGCCAAGGCCAGCATCCTCCCCAGCCACGCTGCTCCTGACGCTGCCCACCTGGACAAAGTTAAGAGCATGAGCTCAGAGTCAGAGCTCCTGGGCTGAACCCTGCATCCCCCACTTACCCGCGGAGTCAGCCTAATGGATCTTTGCCTCTGTTTCATTTGTAAGCTGGGGACCATGATGGTAACTACCTCACAGGCTTGTTACAAAGAAAATTTAGTGAAAACTTAGAAGGTATAGAATAATACTCAACCCATAAAAAACACAATAAATGTAACTGCTCCTACAGTGTCATTGTCATTGTCATCATCAGGGTCGGGGAAGCCCACCCTGCCCTTTGTCACTCCAGCACTGTCAGTGCACCTTCACGGATATCTTCTCCTTTAACTCCCCACACAGTTGCACACAGACAGTGCCCCCTCTGCCTACAGGACAGGGCTGGACTTTGAACCCAGGACCAACCCCAAGTTCACGTTCCTTCCTGAGCCCCAGGAATCCTGCAGGGTTCGCAGTGAGGGCAGCCCTCCCCTCGTCCATACCTGGAGCTGCCTTACTTCACTGCCGTCTCATTGGTTGTCCCTGATGGCGTGAGGACCACCTCCCCCCAGTTGACAAGGGCTGGTATTTACAGAGCACTGGACATGCTCTGAGTGCATTCCATGTATAAAGCCAGTCCTATGAGGCACAGCCTATTTTTAAAACTTTTTATTAAAGTATGATGTAGCTACAGAAAAGCACAAATCTCGAGTTCACGGCTTGGTGAATTGTCACAGACTGAGCACCCCTGTCTCACCGGCACCCAGATCAAGAAGCGTCACTGGCTTCCTGAAAGCTCTCCTGGGTCCTGTCCATGGACGGCTTCCTCCTGACTCCTCGCCGAGTGGATGAACTCTGCCCTTTTTCTCTGCCGTAAAGGCTTTTGTAATTCGCTCGTTCTCCTTAGATCGAGCCATCTGCCTTGGGAAGGGACCACGGTGGGTGCAGGCCTTCTGCTGAAGGTTGCCCGGGCAGCTTCCAGTTTGGAGCTTTTACAGAGAGTGCTTCTGTGAACTTCTCCATGCAGGTCCCTTGGCGAACATGGACGCACACTTGTTGGGCATGGGTTGAGGCCGGCACTCCATCCCTCTTTCATGGATGCGAAAAACTGGGATCTGTGACTTGCCCCAGGTCACACCTCTAGTGAGTGGCAAAGCTGGGCTTGAACCCAGACGGCTAGCTCCGGGGTCTGCTCTCTGTTGGCCGCCCTCCTTCTGAACTTGCCTGGGAAGAGGCTGTCTGTTGCTACCAGCTTGCCACCTGCATCTAACCTTGAACAGCCCGGCTGGGTCTCTGCTGGAGAGAGGGCATGGTGAGACCAGTCCCCCAGCCACTGGGTGCTCAGAGCAGTTTCCTGAAGGTTATAGAGGGTCTGATGAACCATCTTGAGAGTATGACGCCAAAGCCCAGAGAGGGTATGTAAGTTCCCAAGGCCACACAGCACACTGGCTTACACCCTGGTGTTCTGCCTCCCTGTCCCATGCCTCCTTCTTCTCTCAGAGCCAAGCCAGCACTGTCCTCTTGCCTGAGAGTGACCTCACACACAGACATGAGCCTTTAAAAATAGTCCTTATTGTGTGGGGCGCGGGGCCTGTGGACCGATGCTTTCCAGAAATCTCCACCACCCCCTTCCCCCCACCCCAGTCTAGGGAATGTCACTGTTCCAGGCCCATCCCCTGCCACTATTTTTAGTGGTGATTTTGAGGAAGGAAGACTTTCCTGGACTTGCCTTCAGAGGCTGGAAAACAAGCACCACCCCCTCTCCGCCCCCAGCCTCCCCGTTCCCTCGGCAGGAAGTGGGGGCCTGGATTCCTGGGTCTGCCACTCACCCTCCGGGCTTTCCAATGAGCTCCGAGCTCTTCAGAGCTGAGAGGTGGGCGGCAGCAGTAGTGTGCCCCTGTCCCCAGTTAGGACCAGGAACAGCCTGCAAAGGGCCCCCACGGCCCCCCAACCCTGCAGCATCTCTTATACTGTCTGCAGGTGCCTAATCCCCTGCTGGGGGCTGGCCTCGCCCCTCCCATTTAAGTTTTCCCATTGGGAGCCCCAGGCCTCTGGGCTTGGCAGGTACTCTCCAGGTGGCTAATAGAGGCCACGTGTCCTCTCCTCCCATCACCACCCTGCCCGGGCTCCTAGACAGCCTTCCACTTAGTGATCTTGCAGCCTCTGCTGAAACTCTCCCGACAAGGTGTCTGTTCCCTCTCAAGACTGCCTGTCCCCTCTAGACGCCTCTCTTAGACCATCGCTTGGAATGATAAAGCACAGCCCAGCAGTCATCCTCAGGTGCAGGCAGGGCTTCTGCTTTCCACAGTTGAAATAGAAATTGTTATCCTACTTTATACATGAGGAAAAAGACACAGAGAGGTTAAGGAACTTACCCAACATCACACAGCTGGTGAATAGTGGAGCTGGGCTTCGAACCCAGGTCTCTCTCTACAGAGGCTGATTTCTCAGCTGCGGCTGGATGGACCCAGATCTCTCCCATGTTCCCTCTTCTACTGACACCTGCTCGGATCAGCAGTCCAGCCCCCATGCGAGGTCCCACAGGCATAGTTGGGCAGTATGATTAATCGCCAATATTGAATAATAAGGAGATATTTAAAACATAAGAATTATAATCTGGAGTTTGGAATTCTCTGGAAGAGTTAGCAGGTGTGGCGATGCTGGGCCTCATTCAGTCACGGAATAGCTGCCCCTCTAGGCGGGACGTGTGTTCTAGGTCCCCACCTGCCCTTCCTTTCTTACTGATGGTCCCCGGTGGGACCCTGTAGGCAGTGTGTGTTCCACCCTGGCTATGGAGGTCCTCTCTTGAGATCCCCTAAGCTGGAGAATCAGGGAAGGAAGCAGCAGCTCAAACCCTCAAGTCATCTCTCCCGGACTCTTCACCTGCGTGGACCACACCTGGCGCCGCCCTGGAAGTACCGTCAGAGAGGCCCGGGCCCTGCCTTCAAGCGGCTTCTAGGCTAGCCTGGGAGACGATGGGCCTGAGCTTTCGGTCTGGATTGCCGGCTGCTGATGCACATTCCTGTGGGGTGGGCAGGGCTAGCGGGACATCAGGGCCCCCCTGCAGCAAGTAGAGGCATGAACTATGGGCTTTGAAAACCCAAAAAGAAGCTGCATTGAATTCTGAAGAGGGGAGAAGGCCGGAAGCCCTGGGCAGAAAGGCAGGTGCTTAAACAGCATTTCCCCGCAGTAAACGCAGAATGTGGAGTGTTAGGTGGTGGCGAGTTCAAAGCAGAGAAAACCAGGGACGGAGTGAGGAGGGTGTCCCGAGAAGGCTTTGCTGAGAATTGGCATTTGAGTCAAGACCTGGAGGAGGGAAGGAGTGGGCCGCAGGGACAGGTAGGGGAGCAAGGAGGGTGCTCCAGGCAGGGACCAGCAGAGACGCTGGGTGGGGGGTGGGGGGGTCTGTGTGAAGCAGGAGCAGCAAGGAGCCGGTGGGGGGCTGGGGGTGGTTGGGGAGGAGATCACAGAGGTTTGGGGCTGGGGGTTGTGTGACAGATCACATGGCCCTGATGGGCTGTTCTGAGGGCTGCGCTCGCCCTTGAGGGAGACAGGAGAGGAGCAGAGCAGGGGCACGATCTGACTTGCACGTTTAGGGGACACTCCCTGCTGACATAGACCAAAGGGTTGGGAGACCAGTCAGAAGGCCGCTGCATGGTGCAGACAGCGTGGTGGTGACACGGACCAGGGTGGGGACTGAGGAGTGGCGGGAAGTGGCCAGATTCTGATAACACACTGGAGGAGGAGCTGGCATGGCTTGCTGAGGAGTTGGGTGTGGAGCGTGAGAGAAGTAGAATCAAGGAAGATCCTGGGGTTTGGGGCCAGAGGAGCTGGAAGGCTGAGGTCCTCATGAACTGAGCCTGGGGAGACCGAGAGGAGCAGGTTGTTGGGTGGGAGGCTTGTCAGGGACTCACTCTCAGATGTGTTGCGTTGGAGAAATGAGGCTTCAGTAGATTTTGATAGGCAGACTTCAAAGCTGATGCTTTTAACAGAACTGTGTGGGCCTAAGAATCGCGAGACCTAGGCTGAGTCTCTGTGTGCTATTTTTTCCCTCTCTGGGCCCCAGTTTCCGCATCTGTAAAGGGAAGCTGAGCCGGAAGAACATTATGGTGGGTGTTTATTGAGGGGTTTCCCAAGCCCTTCTGGCTCCACCTGCCCACCCCTCCTTTCCCAGAATCTGTAGAGGCTGAAGGCGCAACTGGTCAGAAATGTTGAATGGAAAAGAAAGGGGGCCCCCTGCTGGCAGCAGCTGGGATCGTCACACACAGGCTGAGGTCTCCTTGATCCTGCCCGCCACCCCTCCCCACCTCTAAGCCCATGTTTGTCTGGGGTCCACCAGCCTGGGAATTTTTACAAGGGCTCCTGGCCTTGGACCATCCAGAACCAGGCCAGCAGTCTTCTGAGCTCAGACTAATGGGAAATCTGACCATGGAATGAGGCTGTGCCCTGGGCTGGCAGGAGATCCTGCCAGCGGGAAGGGGTGGCTGGAGGGGGATTCCTGAAGAGCTGCTGACACACACATGCACACGCGCGTGCGCACACACATACACACCCTCCTTCCAGCAGTCACGGAGCAGTCATGGGGTGCATATAAGAATGTCAAACTGCCTGTGATGGAAACCTCAGAAAGCCCCCTTGAGACTGTAAGACAGATACAGAAACAGCGTTTCATAGCAGGAGCAACTGGTGCGAATATTTGGATCACCCACTGGTTTTGTGAATCGATGCAGCTTCTGCTGCTCACAGCGATGCACTTTCATAGGAAGGCTGATGAGAGAGCTCTGTGAGGGGTTCAAGGTCAGATGCCAGGGATGCAAGCCCCGGGTCCGTGCTTGAGCCGTGTGGGTTTGGGTGAGTAGGTTAACCCTTTGAGCCTCAGTTCCCTCCTGTATCAGGCAGGTGCAGCCCCACCCCCAGCACACGGTCCCAAGGAGCAGATGAGGCTGACCGGGCTATGTGGGGTTCACTGGGGCTTGGTGATTTGGGAGCCAGCAGAGCGGTGGGGTAGGAGGGTGGGTGGGTGCCAGGGCCAGGTGGGCACGGCTGCTTGCTGCTTAGCCACGTTTCTTAATCTCCCTGGGAGCCCACTTCCTCATCTGTAATGTGGACTGACTTCATAAGGTGGTTGTGAAAATTAAGTGACAAAAACCCACTGGGGCTTAGAGTGGTGCCTGGCAGATGGAAATCATTTTAATATCTAGGAAGTTGAGGCTTGGAAGGCTATGTGACTTGCTTAAGGTTTCAGAGCCAGGGACAGACCCAGATCCCCTGACCCTAGACAAATGCCCACCCCCACACCCCACTCCGGGTGGTGTTGGCTAAGGCCATGGACACGGGGTTAGTGTTAGTGGTCGAGGCGAAGTCTCCTAGGACCTCAGAATCAAAGGAAGCTCGCAGAATCGAGCACTCCCATGCTGGGGGGAAACTGAGGCTCGGAGAGGGGAAAGCTGAGAGCCTGGTCCCTTACTGCCCGGCAAGGTCCACTCTGCAGGCACTGTCTCAGCGGGTAAGGAGAGACCCTCACATGCTCAAAAATGCCCCCATAAAATCCCTTATTCTCCAGGCCCGTGGCCCCCAGAAGCTCAAACGCTAAGAATTAGCCTGTGCTGTTCTTTGCACGTGGGCTGCGGCCTCCCATCGCCTGGGCATTGGAGGTGGGGGGGGGGGGGGTGATTTGCCCAAGGCAGGAGGAAAGAGACCTTTCTTCTCTCTCTGGCCCCCACCTGCCAAGAGTTGCATTTGCAGAAGTTAAACTGCTCCACCCTGCCCCGTGTCTGTGCTAGGGAATGTGGCCTCCCAAGCCAGGGAAGGACGACGGGGTCTGCTGTGGAAAAGCAAACCTCAGAAGCTTGAGAAGAGTGATGCCCGCAGAGAAATCGTCACAGGGCTGCAGCCAAGCCCCTGGCTACACCCTCCAACCATGCATGCATCTGGCCTCCTGGAGTCAGAAAAATCAGTCCTTCCCCACACACCCTCCCTCCCATCCCCAGAGTCCCCACATTCCCGGGAGCCAGGCTGGTCTCCTTCTGAGATCCTGCAGGGTCTGCTGGGTATGACATCACCCGTCTCCATGGCAGTCGTTCCGGTGGTCTGGCTGCTGGAATGGAACATGCCTGGGTGAAGCCGTATGGCTGGGCAGGAGAACGGAACACTGGGGAGCTTAGGGCCGAGGCAGGAGGCCAGTCACAGAGGGAAACTATCTTGCTCATGGACCATCAGCTCACCTTGCATTAGGAGCATTCAGAGAACATTGAACGGGGTTTTGAAGGAAAACAAAAGCATATTTATGACAACGGAAGGAAGTACACGTTCCACTGTGTAAATTTCATAGCTGTGTCTGTAGTTTATTTCTTGGGGGTCTGTCAGTCTAACCTCCTTGCTTCCTTAAAGTGTTACAGTACTGCCCCCCGTTTTGGGGAGCCTCCCCATCTATTGGGGTGGCAGCACCTGGGGACGTTTGGGCTCAGTGGGGACACACACACCCACTTTCCCACCTCTGGCCAGTGCAGGCGTCCCCAGGCACTCCCCAGTCCTGCTCCTCTGTGTGCGTTTCCTAGAGTGGGTTGTGGGTGTGTATGCTTCTGAACAGCTGGGCAGACCGCACAGCGGCTCCTTGGCTCACACTGGTTCCAGAGGCACCTTATCTTTGTTTTTAAGTGATCTTCACTCAGCATTCATTCTGAGAGATTCGGCTTTTGTGTTTTCTCAGTCCTCAGCCTGGCAGGGTCCAGCCCAGAGTTGGGCAGAGAAGGGACCTCCCCACCCCCGCCAAGGGAAGCTCACGTGAAAGAACCATGGGGTGAAGCCTTTCGTGGGGGGCGGGAGGGTGACGGCCCTTCTCACAGCCTGCCTGGATCTGTCAGTTAGGAACACACTGAGCTGCACATGATGAGAAATCCCACAAACAGTGGGGTTTACTTTTCTTCAGTTACCAGGAATCCTGACCTAGGTGGTGCCATCAAGGGTCCAGGCCCCTTCTGTCTTTCTGCTCCCCGTTTTCAGCTCATGTCTTCATCCTTGTGCTCATAAGATGGCTGCTGTGCCTCAGGATGTCACATCCAAATTCCCAGCAGGAAGAAAGAGGAAGGGCAAAAGGCAAGCATTAATGCCAGCATCCCGTGACCTTCTATAAAGAAAACAGTGGCTTTTCCAGTAGATTTCTGTGTACATCTTAGTGGCCAGAACTGCGATATAAGACCTCTCTCACTGCAAGGTTGCTCGGGAAGTTGAGGGTTTTAAGTGGGCACAAACAGAATTGGGGTTAGGTAAGGTAAGGAGGTAGATGGGTGGAGACTTGATAAGGAGGAAGACGGGTGGAGACTAGTGTCATTCTCTATTAGACCATCAACCACCCAAAAGGTAGGGACCATGTCTTGCTTGTTTCCATCCCCCGCATGGCAGCAAGCATGGAGTCTCCTACATAGAAGGTGCTTAATCGAAGAGTTTGAGGTGAGCCTCCCTCCCTCTTAGGGACAGGCTGCTAATCTGAAGGCAGAGATCCAGCCCGTGCTCTTGGGAGTCAGATAGGGGAAGCAAAACCCTCTGCCGCCCAGCTGAGGCCACCAGCACACAGCCCTCCACCGATGGACAGAAGAGACACGCACAGCCTCTCCGCATGCGCAGACGGTGCAGCACGGAGCCGCCAGGAGACCGGGGAGGCCAGCACGAGGATGCAGGGTCGCTCCTCTCAAGGCCATTTGGTGAAAGTGAAGAGAGGCCCAGCCCCGCGCTACGGGACAGCCTCCCAGAGCCTCCAGTTGCCAAGGGCAAAGCCTGCAGCTTGGTTCTTATCCAGACGGGGCTAAAGAAGGAGGCGAATCAGAGCCCAGGGAGGTCTAACTTCCCCCCGAAGGGCAGGGATGCGACAGCCACCGGCTGCTGCAGGGCACAGACCTGACTCCCTGGTGAACATCTCCCCACTGGGGCACAGGGCCCCCTCCCTGCCCGAGGTGCCCCCGGGGAGTGGCAGGGGTCACTTTGCTCGGGTCAGTGGCCCCCCAGGAGCCCCTCCCCTGGACAGTGCTCCCCCTTCGCCTTCACACCCCGCAGGTCTGAAACCCGCCCGAGACTGAGGGTCGGGTGCCAGCGCTGCCATTGACTGGCTGGGTGGCCTTAGTTTCCTCCTCTGTAAAATGGGATGATGATGATGATGCCAAAAATACCTACCCAGCCAGCTCAGTCACGGGAGGGTAGCCAGCAGCAGAGAAGATGGCAGATGGAAATTTCCAATTCCTCTGGGACAGCTGGGCTCAAGCTCTTCTGTAACATCCTTTCTGACCAGATTACATCTTTAGATGTTGGGTTTTCTTTTCTTTTTCTTTTTTTTTTTTTTTTTTGCCGGGGGGGGGACATAATTAGGTTTATTTATTTATTTTTTTAATGGAGGTACTGGGGACCGAACCCAGGACCTCGTGCATGCTAAAGCACATACTCTACCACTGAGCTACACCCTCCCGCCTTGGTGTTTTTTAAATGAGTTTCACTTGCAAGGTGGGCACAGCAAGTTAGAGCACAGGTGTGCTCCCTCCCACCCCCTCCTGACAGGAGAGGGAAGTGAGAGTCCTCTGTCTATGGCTCTCCTGTCCCGGCCCTTTAAGGTTCCAGCCCAGCGGGCCTGGAATTCCGGGCCACGGTGACCTGAGTTATTGCTCCGCCAAGCTGGCCACGAAGGAGACAAGTCCGGGTGCAGGAGCCCAGAAGCACAAAGCTGGAATTTAAAGGCTCCCCAACACTTGGGGGTCTCCACTGCAGGGGTCTCCCCGTGGCTCCTTGCACCTGACAACACGGCTCCAGCCCACCTGCCTCCACCCCATTTTACAGGGCTTGGGGTGAGGGGCATAGGAGTCCCCCAACTCTGCAGGGTCAGAAGGATGCTAGCACATGTCCGGCGCTGAACTATGCCATACTTTTTCACATCGGAGGCTGAATTTGCAGGTTCAGTGTCCAAGACAAGATGGGGTGGCACCTTCACTGCCTGCCCCGTATCACTGCCCTCAGCTGGCCACGGGGCCAGGACCCTCCAGGGTCTGGGAGTAGAGGCAGCATAATGTAGGGTCAGGTGTGAGGGCCTTGGGGTCAGACATGGCTGTGTGACTCTGGGCAAGGGACTTAACCACTCTGTGCCTTCTCGGGCTGGAAGCTTCCAGAGCCGAGGAGTTGCTCTGCTCCCTCCCAGTGTTCTCTCCAGGGAGGGACCGGAGGTCTGGGCACCCTGGGAAAAGCCGTGGGGCCCACCCTGCGGCTGGAACCTGCTCTGAACAGGCCTGGGCTCGTCCCTCTCCACACCCTTCGCCACAGAGCCAGTGCTGGGAGGGGAGTCTGGAGGGAGCAGAAGTCACACTGCTGCGTGGGGCGCATGGCACCATATGTGTGTGTGTGTGTGACAGCTTTATTGAGATATAAATCACATAGCGTGCAATTCAGCCATTTACAGTACATAATTCAGAAGTTTTTATTACATTCACAGAGTTGTACATCCATCACCATGATCGATATTAGAACACGTTCATCACCTCAAAAAGAAGCCCCAAGCCCTTTGGCTACCACCCCTCCTTTCTCCAGCCCCCACCCCTTCTGCCACCCCCCACCCCAGCCCTGGGCAACCAATAATCTTCTTCCGTCTCCACAGATTTCCCTATTCTGGACATGCCACATACATGGAATCATACAGCGTGTGGCCTTTTGTGATTGGCTTCTTTCACTGAGCATAATATTTTCAAGGTTAATCGTGTTGTAGCATGAATCATTGCTTCTTTTTATGGTCAAGTAATAGCCCATTATTTGGATATACCACATTTTTAACAATCCATTCATCAGATGATGGACATTTGGCTGTTTCACCTTTGGCCATTATGATGAAAGCTACTCTAAACATATATGTATACACGTTTCTGTGTGGACATGTGTTTTCATTTCTAGGAGTGGAATGGCTGGATCATAGGGTAACTATATTATTAACCACTCGGGGAAGTGTCAGGCTGTTTTCCACAGAGGCTGCACCATTTTCCATTCCCACCAGCAGTGTATGAAGGTTCCAGTTTCTCCACATCCTCGTCAACACTTGTTACTGTCTTCTTTTTATATTTTAGCCACTCTAAATGAGTAGGAGTTTATCTCATTGTGGTTTTGAGTTGTATTTCCCTGATGACTAATGATGTCAGCCACCTTTTCAAGTGCTTATTGGCCATTTCTGGGAGAACCATCTGTTAAGATCTTTTGCCCATTTTTGAAAAGTGGGTTATTTTTCTTTTTATTATTGAGTTTGTAAGTGTTCTTTTTATACTCCAGATAGAAACCCCTTATCAGATATATGATGTACAAATATTTTCTCCCATTCCTTGTGTTGTCTTTTTTACGTTCTTGATGGTGTCCTTTGAAGCATGAAAGTTTTTCATTTTGATGAAATCCAATGTATCTGTTTTTTTCTTCTGTTATTCATGCCTTTGGTGTCATAGCTTACTGTGTGTTTTTAACGGAACTCTTTCCCCTGTGATGGGAGTGGGGACAGACGGTGCACTGTTGGGCTGGGCTGAGTTCTGGTGGGCTCAGAGTGAGCCCTGGGGGTCATTTTGGCGGGAAATCAAGGATCCCCTTAGCTTCCTGGGCCATGGGGGTCACAGGCTCACCAGGCCTCCAGCTCGTTCCCTCTGGGGACCTAGCCAGTTCAGGGCGGGGATAGACTTCAACCCAGGACTTGCTCCCCTGGTTGGATCAGTAAAAGCGAGAAATGAGAATCTGGACTCTAGAGCTAGGCGGGCCTGGGTTCGCATCCTGCCACTGAGTAACATGGGAGCTTGGGAGAGAAACTTCTTCATTCTGAAGCCCGTTTCCTCCTCTGTTAATAAAGGGATGGAGACAGGGTCCCTTCTCAGCTAGGACCACGGAAACTCACTCGCTTCTCTGTTCCCCAGCCATGAAAGCAGACCGCAAGCGCCTGAAGGGTGAGAAGACGGACCTGGTGAGCCAGATGCAGCAGCTGTACGCCACGCTGGAGAGCCGCGAGGAGCAGCTCCGGGACTTCATCCGCAACTACGAGCAGCACCGCAAGGTGGGGCCCTCCCCGCACACACACCCGCTGCCCCGCCCCCGCCCCGCCCCCGGCACCGCCCACAGCACCGGGTCCGGCCTCTCCAATCCCAAGACAGGCACACTGCTCCCGTCGCCTCATCGGCACTTGGGGAGGCCCCTGATGTGTCAGGCCCGGGCCTGGGTGCTGAGATGAACCAAGCACAACCCCTAGTTAGGTTTCCGTGTCTCCAGGGCAGACAAGCCTGGACGGGAAAGCCCAGTCAGTGACAGTGTGGGCTCTGGATTCTGGCTAGCCTGGGTTCAGAGCCCAGCTCCCCACGTGTGTGCCCTTAGGTACCTCCCTTAACCTCTCAGAGCCTCAGTTTCCTCATCTGCAAAACAACGACCACATGCAGACCTTTTAGGGCTGTGATGAGGTCTAGAGAAGATGATGAATACAGAGCATTGAGCATGGCACCTAGTACGTAGTGAGCACTCAGTAAATGTCAGCTATATCTTACTAATAATACCATCATAAGAGTGTGAAGAGAGAGCTGAGGAGAACCATGAGCCAGCAGGGAACTTTGTCTGCTGGGAGAGTCCTGGAAGGCTTCAGAGAGGAGGTGACATATGAGTTGGGCACTGTGGGGTGAGTAGGAGTTTCTGGTCAGATGACTGAGGAATTTAGTTCCGCAGATATCTGTCTGGTGTATGTGCTGTGTACATGCTGAAGAGGGTCCCAAAACTTTAAAAAGTCAGTCCGTCCAACCATGCAGGACTTAATGAGGTACTGTGTCTGCAGGGAGAGAGTTGTGATCTTCTAGTGTGTAGGGCAGAAAAAGTGTTGAAAACTGCCTTTCAAGTACATGACACCACAGGACGAGGGCTGTGACCCAGGTTCACGTGTACTCTGCAGCAGAAGGTAGGAGGCTCCTTAAGTTTCCTGGCTGAGCAGGGTTTGAACGCTTCTTTGAACGGTTGGTGGCAGTGGGCCGGATATGTGAGTGTGTTGCCTCTGAGCCAGAGTTGAGGGGCAGAGTGTCAGGGGTGGAATTTGAATTTCAGTGCTTCATGCCTACAGCCCACCGTTGTCTCTTCCGGTGACCTTCCCTCTCACCTCCCACGGATGCAGCTCCCTTCCTCTCCAGGATGGAAACAGCGCCAAGAGAGTTCCCTGAGCCAGGCCACCCACAGCCTGACTGTGGTCTGGAGCTTTCGGTGCCCTGGGTACCAGCCCTGAGCAGCAGGGCCCCAGCCTCCCCTGCCTGCATCCTCCCACAGTAGGTGAGCTGGGTCTCGAGAAGTCTGCTCCCCATGCCCACCATTTGCAGACAGAATGTAGCATTAAGTTGACAGCCTATGGAAGCAGAGAGAAGGAAACAGAACCCACCACCACCTGCTTTCTTGATCCTTCTCTGGGTCACAGACTTCTTGCCGTGTCCTCACTTGGTAGAAGGGACAAAGGTGTTCTCCAGGGTCCCTTTTATAAAGGCACTAACCCCATTCATGGGGGCTCCACCCTCATGACCTGAGCACCTCCCAGCTGGCAGTGGACAGAGCTGAGACTCACACCCAGGCGTCCTGACCCTAGAAGACACATCCTGGAAGGAGTCATCCCTCTAATACAGACACCACCTCCTCTAGACCGAGAAGCTGGGAGAGCAGGTGACATGGAAACTTGGGCGTCCTCCCCTCACCCAGGCTGGGAGAGCTGCCCTGTGATATCCCGGCCGCTGCTGTACACATGTTCTTATTCAGCAGTGCTTCTTGGCTGCTGTTTGCCAGGCTGCTGTCCTGGGACCCAGGTGTCTGCCGATGACTTAGAGTGGCACGTTCCTGCTCTCACCGAGCGTGCAGAAGGGCTTTTCAGTGTAAGCTCCGCAGGCACAGGGATTTTCCTCTGGTTCATGCCTGCTGATGGCATCCATGAATGTTGGTTGAATGACCAGTGTCAGGTACCAATATGAGACACAGGTTGGAGAGAACCCCAAGCTGCTCTCTTAGAAAGGTGGTTGGGGAAGTCCTCTCAGAGACACTTGAGCAGCATCCTAGTGATGAGTGAGCACCTGCTGTGTGCCCAGCGCCATGCTGAGCGCTGAAGGGATTATCTCATTCGTTCCTCACAATAACACCCCCCAGTACGTGCGCTATGATCCCATGTTACAGGTGAGGAAACTGAGGCATGACCGTCATTGCAGCTTGTTCTTGCAAAACCAGGAATCGACCCAGACTGTCTCTTCCCAGAACCTAAGCCACAGGTACAGCTCTGTGACAGCCACAGAGAAAGATGCCTTTTCAGTGTCTCCCTTGGCCTCCTAGTCTCTGGCACCTGGAAGTCAAGGTGCTTCAGCGACAGGGCTGTTAGATAAGGCAGGGTGGCCACCGCTTTCCCCATGGTCCCAGGCTGTGTGGAGACTTTGAGTCTGGCTCCTGATTTGGCGGATGGGAAGACCGTGGCTGGTTGGGTGGGCAGGGCCTCCTGCTGGGACCCTTCGTCTGGGGGAAGGACGCCTGCTGTCCTGATACTTGGCTCTGGCCAACAGAGGTCATGCCCCCGATTCCGCTGGCTGTTCCTTGCCTGCTGGCTTTGCCCAACCAGCACAAGCCCACAGCCCTTCCCTCAGCATCACGGGGAACACAGGCCATGGGGTGCCGGGCAGAGGACTGTTCTGCATTCAGTCACAGCAGCTAGCTGGGGGTTCAGCCTGTCCCACCATCGGCTGTGACCCTGTGGGACGGTGGCAGGGCCCCATGGCAGCCAAGGTGGCTGGACTGCAGGCGCCTCCTCTGTCCGTTTTCCTGTGACACACACAGTACCCAGCAACAGAACAGAACCGAAACCCAAACCCACTGCCGACCCTAACTTTTGTCAGACTCCATTTAACTGACTTCCCTCACAGGAAGTCATTTAGTGTTTATAACAACTCTTTGAAACAAGCAGTATTGTCCCTCCACCCCCATTTTTAACTATGGAAAAACGAGACCGGACGAGTTAAAACAGCTTACCCATGACGTTCATTTGCTCATGTATCCACTGAAAAACATAACGGCTGAGCATCTACCAATGGTCTGTCTCTGGTGCAGTGTCCCAGCTAGTTTGTGGCAGAGCCCGGCTGGCACCCAGGGACTTCTTCCTCCGGGGCCGGAGCGCCCAGCCACGTGCGGTGCGCAGGGGCCTCCCCGCGGCTTCCTCTGGTCCCAGAGGAGGCCCTGCCCGCGCCCCCGTGCTGACGTCCGGCGCCCTCCCCACAGGAAAGCGAGGACGCCGTCAAAGCCCTGGCCAAGGAGAAGGACCTGCTGGAGCGCGAGAAGTGGGAGCTGCGGCGCCAAGCCAAGGAGGCCACGGACCACGCCACGGCGCTGCGCTCCCAGCTGGACCTCAAGGACAACCGGATGAAGGAGCTAGAGGCCGAGCTGGCCATGGTGAGACCCCTCCCCTCGCCCACCCGGGCCTGGTCGGGCATCTGCCGGACGCGATGTAATGTGCTGGGAGACAGCGCGCTCGCGGGTTCACCTGAGAGTCCGGAGTGGAAGCCGGAGGGGTGGGGCGGGGCGGGGCGGGACCAAGGCGGGGCGGGGGCGGGGCCAGGGCGGGGTCCGGGATGCTCCGTGTTTCCTTCCCTACCACGAAGCCTTTCATCCACCTGCCTGGGGCCAGGCGTGGGGCATGCTGGGAGCCCATCCACTAACCTTTGGGAGGAAATACACAAAAAAATTAACAATGGTTATCTCTGGGTAGTAAGATTACAAGTGACTTTTATTTCCTTTTTTTCCCTCCTGTTTTCATCTGTAGTGAAAATGTCTTAACATGTGTCCTCAAGGAAAAAAAAATGTTATTTTTTTTCTCATCCAAAACAATCCCTCAGAATACTTCCAGACACCGTGTTTTCCTCAGAGATGTGCAGCCTGCATGTGGGGACACAGAGCCCAGGCGGTGTGTCTAGGCCTGGCCTAGCAGCAGAACCGAGGTCCAGAGCCCGGGAGTTCTGTTCTGCCTGATCCTGTGTGACCCTGGGCTGTTCACTGAACTTCTCTGAGCTTCAATGACCTTCATCTGGTCTTGCGGTGAGGGTGAAGGTCTTTATCCTACCCTGCCTTCCCCGCCAGGTGGTTGAGAAACTCCAGGGAGCTCATCGCTTAAAGGGCCCTTGAAACCACCAGGGACTCAGTGCAGCGGTGGCTGGAAGGAGCGGGTGCAGGGAACTCCTGAGAGGTGGGGAGGCGTGCATGGCTCTTAGAGAGAACTGAGCATTCCACTGCAGAGCACTGATGCCGGCCAACAGTGTGGTTACTGCCATGGGTTCTGGGTTCAAATCCAGCCCTTCCTAGCTGTGTGACCTTAGGCAAGACCCTTCACCTCTCTGAGCCTTAGTGCCATCAAGTCTCAAAAGGGATAACTGCGTATAACCCGTAGGGCTTTGTGAGGATTTCAGTGAAATAATGCAAGAGATGCACTTAGCGCGGCCTGTACGTGGTGAGTGAGATGACAACAGGAGGCTTTCCTATGGGCACTTCCTTCAGGACCAGGGGTCGCCCAGGGCAGGTCAGGATCCACTGTCCCCCTTCTGGGACCAAGTCCTCTCGCTGCTTCCTGGGACTCCTTGTCCAATGCTGACCCCTAGTGGTCAGAGCTGCCCAGGCAGGAGGAAGCTACCACTGCTGGGTTCCCTCTCTGGGAACTTCCCATCAGTGGGGTCCTTCGTGCTGGCAGCCCTGCAGCCCAGACAGAAACTTTTCGAGTTGCAGATCTGGGAAGGGAGTGCAGAGTGAGGCGAGACCTCTGTTCTCCCAAGTCTTCCCAGTGTCCTGTGGATGGATAGATGTGTCCTCCTTGCCGTGGACCACTAGCCTCAAGCATCTTGGGGAATTGCGGGGTCTTTCAGCATTGGGAGCCACCTCCCTTCTGCTTCCCCCTTTGCTGTGCCCCAATAACTCAGCCTGCTTTGGTTCTAGCCAGTGAAACTCAGGTTCTTTCCTCCTCCCTCTGGAGGGCATCAGACCCCTCTTCTAAGTGTGAGTAGTTAGCTCCAAGTGGTGGATTTGCTGTAATGTCGGCACAGCCTAGGGCTCGGCGGCAGAGGGAAGGGTTGCAGCACTGGTGATGGGTCATTTCTTAAGTGACCCTGAAGTGCCACCAAGGAGATGGGGGCCAGGCTGGGAAACTCACACCTGCCCACAACACTGAACCCATGCGGAAGCTGCCTGGTCTCCCCACACACCCTGTGCAGCTGAAAAGAGCCGTTTCACTTGAGTAAAAGTCAAAGACAAAGGCTTCCTAAGAAGCAAATGCTTCTCTTGGTGTTTGGTGTTGGGGATGGGTGAAGCAGACCAGCCCTTGCCCACCACCAGCTCCAAGCACTGGGCCTGAGCTCAGACCCCCTGGCCACACATGTGAGGTCAGGGCCCACTCAAACCTGACAGTGTCCCCCCAGAGCCTCCCTCCATCCCCAGGCTTGCAGTTGTTGGAGATGGTGTGGAGCCAGTATCTCCCCCATCAGTTCATGCTGGTGCCTCTGGGCTGGACAGGACAGGAAGAGGGTAGTCAGGTCAGCTTGTAGCAAATGTGCTGCCCCTTTGATGCAGATGTGCATCTGTGCAGCCAGAGTCCGCGGAGCACTGACCTTCTCGTGTCTGCTCGAAAGGTTCCTGTCCCGGGATCCTCCCAGCGTCTGGCAGGAGAGATGGTCCTTAGACAAGTGCAAGTCCTTTAAAAAGCCAGCAGAGGATTCCACTTAGCAGCACTCACAGCATCCCTCTGGGCCCAGGCTCACTCTCTGACATCCTGGAAATACATTCTGGCCTCAAGGCAGTTAGGAACCTTCATGGGCCTGTTCCGGGCTTTTGGGGGCGGAGGCACACAACTCTCGGCCCCCTTCCAGCTCCCGGATGGTTTGACCTCAGGGAGACGTAAATAATCCTGACAGCCTGCTACTCGTTGAGCAGGACAATAGACCGGACAGCATCCTCAGCCTTCATGTGAATTATTCCATGTCTGACTCCTACTTGTGAAGTGGAAACTGCTTCGTAATAGCAGTCACTAACATTTATTGAGCTTTTTTTTCACCATCAGCCAGGTGCTCTCCATAGCAACCATGTTATCCACATCAGACATGAGGGCATGAAGGCACGGAGAGGTGGGGGCCTGTCTCAGGATTCCCCAGCAAGGAAGTGGCAGAGCGGAATCAAATCCACGCAGTTTGATTTCTAAACCAGGGGGAGATTATTACCTGGCTTGGGGTGGCGGGGCTGACTCCTTCAACTCACCCTCCCACTGCCATATGGGTTTATATTCCCTGGGGGCTGGCAGTGGAAGGGGAGTGATTTTATAGATTCCTGGGGCATCCAAGCTAGCAGGAGCCCTAAAGATTGGTCCAGGCATTCCATTACACAGATGGGGAAATGGAAGCTCAGAGAAAACAACAACTTGTCTACAATAACACAGCTGGTCAATGTGATAACGGTGTCTCAAGCTTTAGGGAAAGACTGTTCATTTTTTGGCTGGAATCTCTTTCTCAAGAACCCCTGCTCTGCCTGGAAGAGCCAGGATCTTGGGGAAAGTGTGGACATTTCTGGAGCTAGGAGAGAGATGAGAAGGGGTTTTTCCATTTTATCTGTGTTCATATTAGAGGCAAAGCCAGCACTTACGGTGGCCCTGCCACCTGTAGTGACCCCCAAATTCACTGGAATCTCAGTGTGAGACCCTTGGCCCACTCCCCACGTGCCCCATCTGCCCTGGCATGAGCCTGGGGAGCCAGTGAGGAAGTAAAGCTGAATATGATGGAAAAAATACGCTTGATACATTGCTAGTATGTGCCCTTTTTCTCCCCCAAGTAATTTGTGCCATGTGCCATGGAGGGAGGTAACCCAAAGCTGGGGGAGACCTCGGTCGGTGGACAGAGGAAGGAAGTGCTGGGTGACCATCCCACCTGCCCAAACTGGGCCCCATGCTTGTCCCTGGCATCCTTGTGTCCTGTGCCTTCTCGTGATCCTGAGAGCCAGGCTGAGGATTTGCGCTGTCCCCAGCCTGCCCCGCACAGCACCTTGTGAAGGGACAGTCACACGTGGAATTTGGAAGGAAGTTAGGTGATGAAAGGCAGAACACCATCTTCTCACCATCTCATTCAGGTCCCAGCTGGTCCCTGGAGAACCCAAAAGAATGCGTGCTAAGCATGTCCTCGGTCCCCCTGCTCTCCGTATTTCTGGTCTCACATGGTGTTGGCAGGAACAAAGGGGTAACTGACCCCAAAGTAAGCCCTCAGGTGGTGGCTGACTGGCACGCGGGGCAGGGCTGGAGAGGCCCTGGTCCAGGGGTGGGCTTCGTGCCTTCCTCACGCTGGGGGATGATGGCCAAGCAGCAGGCCAGGAGGACCCCTTGATCATGTCATGTCCTTCCTGTCCCCTGGCTCTCTCTCCAGGCCAAGCAGTCCTTAGCCACGCTGACCAAGGACGTCCCCAAGCGGCATTCACTCGCCATGCCTGGCGAGACGGTGCTGAACGGCAACCAGGAGTGGGTGGTGCAAGCGGACCTCCCGCTGACCGCGGCCATCCGGCAGAGCCAGCAGACTCTCTACCACTCGCACCCCCCCCCACCCCGCAGACCGGCAAGGTGAGTCCGGCCCAGCCTGGCCGAGCCGCAGCTGTGGGGGGCATCTCAGGAGGCCATCAGGCCCATGGTGGGAGGCGGCCTCTATAGTCACACTATAGCTGCTTAGAGGGGTATGGGGCCGAGGTTACGGCTCATGTAACTGAGAAGTCTAAGAGGTGGACCTCAGGCATAGCGGGATCCGAAGGTTCAGACATATCTGGGTCTGTCTGACCCCCTCCCTCCAGCTCTCAGCTCTGCCTGCCTCCTTTTGTCCTCATCTTTAGGCCACCTCTTTCCACAAAACAGCAAAACCATCTCCAGCAGTTTCAGGCTTTTAAGGCCCTTGCAGCTCGAAAGTCTCAAGAGAGATCTCTGTGTCTATAGTAAATCCCCAAGAAGGACTCTGGCCAGCCAGGGTCACACGCCCACCTCTGGACCAATCACTGTGTCTAGGGATTGGAGTGGATGCATTGATTTTCCCATCTGGGTCACATGGGCATCCTCTCGCAGGGGAGAAAGCAGAACTCCTTGGTTGACGGCTCTGTGCCATCACAGGAAGTGTGGAAGGGCCAGAAGTAAATGTCACAGTGCTCCAGGCACCGGGGGTAGGGAGATACTGGCCTCTGGTCAGCACCTGCAGCCGCTGGCCATAGTACAAGCCCCAAACCCCTCTGTACACCTGCGGCCCACCTGGCTCCACTCTCTCTCCCTCCTGTGAGTGGCCGCGTTTGTGTGACAGGTGCAGGCTGGGGACAGGCAGCTCCAGGCCTCTGGAGCTTGCAGGTCCTGCTGTCGCCTACCTGGGAGTCCCTGGCTTCAAAGGCCTCACACTTCCGTATGACCGCATGGCCATTGGCAGCAAGGACTGGCTTTCTCAGTAATACAGCCCTCCCTGCTCACGTGGGCCTGCACATAGTAGGCCCTCAGTCTTGCTGAACAGAAAGCACTTCCTCCAGCCAGTGCCAGCTATCTGCTGGGGGACTTGGGCAGGCTTCCAGGCCTTTGACGACCACTGACTGGGCACCTACTGTGCACCAGGCACTGTGAACTCTGGGGTTTGCCATGGATAAGACATCGAGGGTGCCCGCCCTCCTCGAGCTGGCCCTGTAGGGGTGAAGACAGACAGCACACGTAACTAAGCTGACAAATAGAATGATTACGGATTGCAGTCAGTGCAGGGAGAAAAATCAATGGAAAACAGGTGTTTTGATAAAAAAAAAAAAAGTGGAGAGAGTGGTAACTGGGGGAGGACAGGCTGAGATTTGAATGACAAGGATGTGCCCGACAGGCAGCAGGACCAGCAAAGGCCAAGGCAGGAGGGAGATGGGGTGTCGGGCACCGTCAGAGAGCCGGTGTGACGTGCGCTGAGGCTGCTGGGGTGGGCAGGGCTGTGTCCCTTCGGCCTGGAGGAGGAGTGCACATATCTACCCCCAGGTAAAGAGACCAGACGCCCGGCTCTCACTGCAGTGAGGAGTGGAGGCAGGGAGGCTCCCTGGGAGGCTGCCATGGTCGCCCAGGAGAGAGTGGTGGCCTGGGCTCAGGTACTGGCAGTGGGGTTGGAGAGAAGTGGCCAGACTTGGTGCTGCTGCTGAGGGGGATGGGGGTGTGGGGAGAGGAGCCAGCGGTGGCCTCCAGGCTTCTCGCTGGGGAAGCTGGTGCTGACCAGTGGTTAGAATGACACCAGGTCCAGGCAGTGGAAGCATTGTGAGGACAGTCCTGGGGTCCCTGGAAACTCCTGCCCCTTCTCCTTAACCCTGTTAGAAGGGGGCCGAGTTGCGTCCAGAGGCTACGGGAGATTCTTCCCGGCCGCTGCTCTCTGGTGCTGCGTGGGGCTGTGGACTAGAGGCGGGGAGGGGAAGTTGAGTCTGCATCTGTGTTCTCATCTGTATGATGGGGGCGGGGGGTGGAGTCACCCGCAAGGCAGGGACGGCGAGGACAGTCTCTCCACCCCTCGCTCACTGGCTGCCCCTGCTTTCCAGCGGTCAGGGTGAGCCCCTGCCACTCCCGGCAGCCCTCCGTCATCTCCGATGCCTCTGCGGCTGAAGGCGACCGGTCGTCCACGCCAAGCGACATCAACTCCCCTCGACACCGGACGCACTCCCTCTGCAACGTAAGGCCAGCAGCCGCAGGGCCTGGGCGCCGCCCCGGGAACCGCAGGGGCGGGGGCGGAGGGGGGAAGATGGACGCACTGTTTCCTCTCGTCCACCCAGGGAGCGTTCTGGCGAAGGCATTTCCTGTTCTGTTCTTTCCTTTTGCAAGAAGAGATGGCTGTGGGGAGAGAGGCTCCTTGTGTCCGGGAGGGCAAGGAAAATCCAGAGGAAGGCGGGCCTGGGTCGGCTGCAGGGTCCGTGCGGCCTGGGCTTAACGTCTGGTGGGCTGCGTCTGGGCCCGAGGGCTTCTCCTCCCAGACCATACCTTCCAGGGCTCGGGGCCTCACCACCACCACTCCCGTTCCCCTGTAGAGCCTGCTCTTGGTCCTTCATCCAGGAATGAGCCGGGGTTTTCTGAATTTCCAGGAGTTTTTGCACGTTTTGCCTCTGGAGAGGCATCCGGTGAATCTGTTCCAAGTTTGTTTGCTTTGCTTGCTTCTTTAATCAAATAGTTTTTGATTGCATGCTAGGCGCCTGCTACCAAGAGGCGCACCTAACTCCTGATGACAGCGGGGCAGACAATCAGGCTCCCCAAGAGTGAGCGGGTGAACGAAGGTTGGGTGGTCAAGCATATGGGGACAGGAGGACGCCGTGTCACAGCTCTGACGTGAAACACTGGGGTCAGGGTGCAGGGGCCCCTTTTCATTTCTGTTCCATCATGTGATTGATGATACGGAAGGCTCCCCCGCCGTGTCCTGAAGACACAATAGAATGGTCTTCAAATGCACCAGAAGGTTTTCTCAACAACTCAGTTAATGTTGTTTTACTAAAAACCAAGATGGATAATAAAAAAGAAATGGGATAAATACAGTGGAGGGAAAAAAAGACAAAAATTACCATTACTTGCCAGTGGGATGATTATCTACCTGGAAAACCCCACGAGAATAACCTGAAAAGCCACCAGACTATTTAGACATACATGCCGGTACTGGATGAGTCTCCATTTCTAAGTATCAGTAACTTTTCTCTCTGTGAGTAACCATAATGGAAACTTCTTCCCAAATTTACAGTAACAATGAAGAGCCCTTATAAAGATAGCTGAGACTAAACTTGAAATAAGGTGCCTCGGCCTGGTGGCGTGGGCATCCAGGATGGCTGACCGGGGCCTCTCACGGCCACTTCGCAGCGGGGAGAAGGTCACTTCAGGCCTGAATCCTGCTCAGGGCTGGGATTCTTTTTAAACTGGGGCTTAAGGAAGCAACCTGTTCTTTTGTTCCCAGGAGAGAACCCTGGTGACAAAGGCTGTCTTGACAACAGAACCAAGGCGAGGAAAGTTGGCCAGCAAAGGAGCCTCTGATGTCCACTTGCTGGTTCTGAGGGACCACTGCTGAGTTACTCCCACAGCCAGCAGGGCCCTTCCTTCCTACAGGGCGGGCCAGACACCCTGTAGCATCTGAGCACACCTCAAATGTCAATACCTTCCCAAGGGCCATATTTTGTCTTCCCGTGGTGGGCCTGAGGGCGCTGTGACAGCCAAAAGGCTGCTGGAAAAGGGTTCTTTAAAGGCCTCTGCACTGCATGTGGCTCAGACCTAGCCTTTTGCCCAACTTGGCCTTGGCATATACCTGCTGCTCCAGGCAGCAGGTGCGGCATATTTATTCCCAAGCTCACCTTATACAGGGCCCTGCTGCCAGGAAACAGGCGCTTTGACAAGTCAGTCATCTACACAGGCATTTCAGTGGGCGCTGGCCTCAGCCTCTTCCCCATAAATTTGGCAAAGATGGCCCTACCCAAGGTAGATTTATCTTAGCCGCCTGCCAGACCAGTTCTGGTTGCAAACCTTGAGATGGGATTAGAAACTGAACTACCATTTGTTCCATCCCCGCCCTCCCTCAACCACCTTCATCCCCCATCTCAACAGATGTGCACACAGGTAAGCCAGGAAGAGCCTGAAAATAGCTCCAGGTAACCCTCTGTTCTCAGGCACTTGGCCTGGTACCAGCAAGAACAGCCTGGCCTGGGATAAGGATCTCCCCATCCTTTCATGCTCTGGCCACTTGCTTAGAGAAGAGGTGGGACTCAGCACAGAGAGGCTGGAGAAGGTTGATGGACACTGGGTCAGGTGACACTCAACTTTGTTTCTTCATGAGCACTTTGCCTGCAATTCTGGAAATGAGCACCAGGGGACTCCCTAGTAATAACTTTTAAGATCCCAATGATCTTTTACCCCCCAGGTAGAGCAGACCGATTCTGGGTTGTGACAAAAGCTTTTGCACATCCACGGTTGGGAACACTGGACCAGGAAGAACCAGACAGTCCCAAATTTGAGTTGCAGCTCTGGTTTTAATTAGCTCCATACTGTTGGACTGCCTTGAGCCTCTCTGTGTATCTGTAAATCAGGCTAACGAGCCCTGTCTGCCCCTCCACAAAAGAAGAGATTCACTGTGTTGTTTGGGGGGAAATTAGAGGCTGCATAATGCCCAGAGTCTTCCTGTCCCAAAATTATTTATTTTGTGCCTTTTTTCTATAAAGTTTTATTTCTTTAGGAAAAGCACCAACTGTAACCAACATCCAGTTCTAACTCGAAGGACCAACTGGGACAAGAACTTAGAAGCCTCGGAGTGACTGATATGTTGGTCAGAGGGTGTTAGGAGTCAAGAGGCCAGAGTAGGCAAGAGAGCACCCCAGGGCCTCTGACCAGGACCCTGGTCCAGGCAGCATTTCCATGAACCGCAGGCGCCATCATGGCGCTACCTGGAAGTGTCTGCTTCAAGGGTGGGGGGTGGATTCCCTAGTACCTTCCACGGAAGACCCCATGCTCCACGGGCCACCTCTGCTGTTGTGTGTCACGTGACTCTGCTGTTTCATCTTCCTCTTCTCCTTTGGCTACAGGGCGACAGTCCCGGCCCGGTTCAGAAGAACCTGCACAACCCCATTGTACAGGTAGGTGTGCCTTCCCTCGCCACTCGGACCCTCCTTCCACCCCACCTTGACCGTGACTTCACCCCTTGTTCCCCCTGAGCTCTCAACATCCCCACTTCCATACTTGGGCACCCAGAACAGAGAGCATTTAAGCCACTATCTCAGTCACACGTGGGTTGGTGCCTGAGCGAAGCTTGGCACCTAGGTCTCCCCTTCTGTGTCGGCTTCTGGATCTGGACCCACTAAGCGCACCACACATCCTCCATGCAGCCCCGCTGAGTGTCTTCTGGCCGCCAAAGGCTGATGACCTGGGCTCTGGGCTCTTTGGGCCCCCTGCTGCAGAAAACTTCTTTTCATTCATTTTTAACATTTTAACACACTATCCTGAGTGAGGAAAGGGCTGCAGGGAGGAAAACAACATGAATTTAAGGGTCAGAAGGGGTCTCTGAGATCAGTTCTCTAGTCCTGGGGTTCCCACATGCTGGTCTCTGCACCACTCATCTGCATCAGGCCCAGCAGGGAGGATTTTTCCAATGCAGATTCCTGGGCCCTCCATCCTGGAGATTCTGATTCACCAGATGAGGGGGGTGGGACCTAGAATTCAGATAATTCTGATGTATTTAGGAATCATTAAATCTAGTCTAACCTTCACCTCTCTGACATATCATGTCACCCTGTGCATTCATATAAAGCCCCTAGCAGTTTGCAAAGCTCTCCTGCAGCCATCACCCTAGTCCTGTATTTACTCCGACAGGAAGATTTCCTCTTCCTCCTCGTCGTCGTTGTGGTTACTGTTAACAATCCCCACATCACAGATGAGAAAACTGGGCTCAAAGAGGCTGTGGGCTCTATAAGGTTCCATAGGTAGTAACATAATTGGGATTAGAATCCAAGCCTCAGCCTCTACCGTGGCCAGTCCTGCCTCTTATCTAGAGCCTTAAGGGCCAGGGTCCTTACTCTTGGCTGACGTGAAGCTGAGGTTTCCTACTTCCTCGTTTTCTGGGCTCTCCTATGCCCCCTTTCCCACGGGGACTTTTTCTGCAGTGAACTTATACACTTGCTGCAATGCCCCGAGTGCGTGGTCGTGCTCCTGCAGGCCCTCCACTAGCAGGCGAAGGCTGCGGGGAAACAACTTAAAAATGATAATTATAGTACAAACCCCACCAGCACCTGTTACCAAAGCTTAGTATGCGACAGGTGCTGTTCTAAGCGTTTTTATCCTCATTTAGCGACATCCTCTTGTCAGTCTTGGATGGGTCCCATTGTCCCCGAGAGGCTCTGTAAGTGGCCCAAGTCCGCTCAGCAAGCGTGGGGCAGACCCCCGGCTTTCTTACCCGCCGGCGCCCCCCACCCCGCCCCATCCCTCCCCCACCGGCCATCCCCCACCCCTGCCTGTCTCAGCCCCAGCTCAGCTCGCCTTTGTTCTTCTCCCCTCTCCCTCTGCCATCTGGCCCTGACTCCTCAGTCACTAGAGGATCTTGAAGACCAAAAACGGAAAAAGAAGAAAGAGAAGATGGGATTCGGCTCCATCTCGCGCGTCTTCGCCAGAGGGAAGCAGCGGAAGTCCCTCGACCCCGGCCTCTTTGATGGTACCGCCCCTGATTATTACATAGAGGAGGACGCGGACTGGTGATACCCGCCTCCCTTCGCCTGCTGCCCGGCGGGCGTGTCTGTGCGTGTGGACGTGCGTGCGAGCGTGGGGTGCGCGTCTGGGCGTGCGTGGCGGTGCGTGTGCGCGTGCGCGCGAGCTCTTGCGCACGTGGGCGCGGGTGTGGCCGCGCCCCGCCCACGTGGGCCCCGCCCCCGCGTCGCCACCTCTGTAATTGCTGTACATACTACAAACGTGTGTGACCCTGTCAACTCTCTGTTGTCTTTGGAGCGATATAGTTGTGTTGTTAATCTGGGTTTTGTTTTTGTTTCTTTCCATGTTTTTTTTTCCTTTTTGTTTGGTTCTTTGGGTTGTTTCTTTTGTCCCTTCCCCTCCAACTCCTTTTTATGAAACTTGAAAACTTGAAGGACTGCTGTGTATTTGTAAATAACAAAACTATTGTGCACTCCGTGCTTGTAAATGTCCCTCGTCCGAACTGCTACTTCTGGAGCCCGTCTCCCCGAGGATGTGGTCTGTTTTTGATGTTCCCCCTCCCACCCCACTCCCAGTGTGAACGTGTGGGACCAGACCCTGTTCTCGGGGCGCGCCCAAGTCACTTTAACCACAAAACGCCATCGTCATCAGGGTAAGGTCCACTCTTCGCAAAGACTCGCGAGCCTGGCCAAGGGGCCCTATCTTGGCTGGGTTTGTCAGGGGCCAAATGGGCTCTTTTTTAACGGCCGGCCAGTTTCTAAATTGCGTTGCTGTTTCTTTATTTACGGGGAAAAGAAAATTGTTCCGTTTAATTTATTTGCACAAATGCAGAAGACTTATTCTAACTAAATTATTACATAAATATTGGAATGTATATTTTTCCACGGGGCGGGTGGGAGGCGGGTGTCTCTGCTGACTTCTCTAGTCTTTGATCATGCTGCTGCCAAACTGTGCAAGGTAGAGTTTAGGGTGGCCAGGACCCAGGGACCATTGGATTTCGAAGCTTGCTTTTTTCCGTTCTTTCTCCTCTCTGCCCCCTTCTCCCGCCCCTGCATGGAAGTGCGCTCTGCCTTTCTTCCCAACTATAGCTCTCTCCAGGCCTTTCTAGACATATTTATTTATCTGAAATACAGAGCACCGACCTCAGTGAGCAGAGTGCCTACTGTCATGGTCACTTCCTCTTGGATCTGTCTTTCGAGAGAAGCTGGGTATAGGGCGAGACAGCCGACTGCATGACCTCAGGGTACGACCACAGGGACCCTCGGCCTGAGTTGGTTCCATGAGGGCCCCAGAGTGGCATGTGGACTCCCTGAAGCTGTCTCTCATCCTTGGTTGATTCTGCACGTTGGTCAGGCAGGTGTCCCGGGGGAGGCCCACGTCTCAAGGGGAGGGCTGCTGGGGACACAGTGTCCAGCACCTCTGCCTTCCCTTTTCTGGTGGGTTCCTCCAGCCACACGTCACAGAATCTATCAGGATTCCTCAGGCCCTGTCCTCCAACGTGTCACAGCAGCCTGAGCCAGCTCCCCCCAGGAGAGAAGGGCTGGCAGGAACATCTGCCTATTTGGGGAGCAACGCTGGCCCCAGTGAGACTTCACCAGCAAAGGAACGAGTGCACTGCCCCGGGTGATGGAGAACACGTGGGCTGCTCCGCCAGGGCTCCCGAGGCCTAAAACTAGCTTTCCCTTTTCTCTTGACCTGTGACTCCCCCACTGCTCCACCTTAACTACTAACAGCTCAGTTCACACACCCTCTAAACAACAGTAGTTGCGCTTTCTGCTAACAGTAACATTTTCAGCTCTTACCAAGAAACAAGATTTTTAAATGCTGGAGCGTGTCTTATCAGAAGGGGTAGGATTTGTCCAAAGTCTCTAAAACAAACAGAAAAGCCCCAGTTGGCTGCTCCCTTTCCTTCGGACCTGATCGGGGGTGGGGAGGTCAGGAAGGAGTAGGCGGGGTACCTAATAAGGAACTTTCTGGCCTCCGCTGGCTGAGGGAAATCGCCAGAGCTGGCCTCCTTCTCAACAGAGAGATATTTTAGGAAATACGTTTCTCCCCCATGACTTTTTTTTCTTTTGGTTGATTTTTGTTTGCCCTTTACCTATGAGAAAATAAGATTGCAACCCCTCCTGGTAATGATTTAGTAGTTCCTTTTCATTTCAGTTTTTTGTAAATTAGGAGATAATTCTAAGAGTTACTGAGGATGATTTATTTAAGAGAACTACGTCAAATAGCGAATGAGTTATGGGTAACATTAGATGAAAATAACCTTTCCTGGGGGAAAGGTTTCTCGAAGGCATGGATGCAAACATAAAATATAAAAAAAAAAAATCTAAATAAAGCTTATTTTAAAATATGATCGAACTCTTATGTTATTTGACTGCTTCTATCTTACTCCGGGTGGGAGGCAAAGCCTGGCATGTCCTGCTCCTTGGAGGTCTAGGGCTGGGTCCTGAGGGAGTGATGGGAGGGGCCGAGGAAAGCTGGCTGGACTCTGGGCCCCTGGAGGGGCTGAGGCCGGGGTGGCTTCCCAGAAACATCTCGTCTTTGCCACCCTCTCTGTAATTTGGAGGAGCTGTCAGCATCCAGGGCTGCCCGTGGTCCTAATGCACCACCTCCGAACCTGGTGCCCTAGCCCTGTGTTCTCCAGCCCAGTGGCCCCAGTCAGCTTTCATCCGCTTCCTTCTCCCCCAGGCACTCCTTCCAGAGGTCCAGGGGGGCCCTGTGGGTTTGGGGCATGTTACTTCTTGCAGACCTCAGTGGGCCTCTGCATTGCCCTGACTTCCCACCTTCCCTGGGGACTGAGAGGAGCTTGAGACAGAGAGATTAAAGGAGCCACAAGGCTTCCCTGATGAAGCCAGCATGGGCCAGGCTTTTCCAAGCCCTGTGAGACCCCCCCCCCCAGATGCAAAGCCCAGGCCTCCCCTAGTGACTCTGCAGTATGGCCTGAGAAGAGGCCACCTGGATACCCCAGTCCATGACCGCAGCCAATGCCTTCAACCTCTGTCTCCCAGCTTAACAACAAATCCTCTCCAGCAGTAAGACTGATGGAAGACTGGCCTTTTAACTCCCCTTTCATTTCTGCTAGAAGAAAGCTTAAAGCACCATGACGTGTAGAGCATGCTGAGAAGTTAACAGAGCTCAGGACTGCAAGGAACTTAGGGACGGCTACCCCAGCTGCTCTCAACCTGGCCACACATTAGAATCACCTGCAGAGCTTTCAAAAAAAAAAAAATTACTGATGCCAGGTACTACATCCCTGAATCAGAGTGTTGTTAAACCCTCCCTGGTGCAGCCAGGACTGAGAACCACTGGGCTAATCGGAGGAGGGCAAATGGCCCAAACACACACGCGCAGCTCTCCTCTCCCTGGCCTCGTGCAGACATCACTAATCAATCAAAGAGCCCTTCCCACCCAGTCCAAAGTGGCCTCTAGTTTCTTCACTTTACAAAGCCTCAGCCAGTCACTGCCAGTCAGAGCTGGCATACAAGGAGAAAGCCTCTTTGCCATCCACTCCAGTGAACAGATGGGGAAGCTGACCAGATTCTCACTATCATCCTGCAATCCTGTGGCCTTCTCAAGGGCCGGGCCACACATTCAAATCCACAGAGCTCAACTCAAAAGCCACATGACCTCCTTTGTTAATCTTTTCTACCCCTTGCCCCCAGTGGTCCAACTGCGAGTGGCACTGATTAGTCAGGAAATTGGAGTAGGGCTGCCCGGGGCCTCTGGGGCCAGTGGACAGCTGCACACGTTGTGTACTGCGTTACTCCAGAAGGCACTCCTGTGTGAATGGCGCTGAGCTGTGCAGTGCACAACCTGCGTGGCTGTCCTCAGTGGCCCTCCTGCGTGCTCTCCTACCCGTGCTGGCAGGCTCCGACAGGCGTAACCTAATCATAGTAATAACAATATCTAACATTAGGCACTTACCATGGGCCAGGGTCCATGCTGCGCACGTGACACGTATTAACTCAGTTAACCCTGCAGTGGCGACGTTATTGATGAGAAAACCGAGGCAAAGTAAATCATCCGGGAAATATTAGACCTGGGCGTCCAGCCTAGGGCATCTAAAGCAAGTGCTCCCAACCGCCCCTCTGTCTGAGCAAGCAAGGGGCTGGGGCGGAGCAGGCGGCGGCTCTGCTGCTTGAGTCGGGCCAGGTGTGAACCTCACCACCCCCACCCCCGCCTCGCCCTCCACCAGTCCCCGGCACAGCTTAGCATTCGCTTGCTTCTGTAACTGAGCCTATTTCTGCTAGCCTTTTACCCCCAGGCCCCGAACACCCACTCCCAGAGGTGGGGAGGGCAGAGCCAACGCAGCCGCGGTCCGGCCCTCGCGCTCCATCTCTGTTGGAGGCCTGCCTCCCCGCGCCCTGCTGCGGAAGCCCTCCCTGAGCCAGAGCTGCTGTTCCCTGAGGCAGGAGGGTCCCCTCCCGGCCACAGGCTGAGCCCGGGGGGTGCCAGGAGCCACCCCATGCCAATGCCCGAAGGTTACTGGGCTGCTGCTGGGCTCCTGGGGACTCCAGGGGGGTAGTGGAGCTGCCAATGAGGGGTTCTCAGCCCTATGACAATAGGACCTTAAAAATATCCATGGGCCTTCTCACTAAAATCCGCAACTCCCCCCTCACCGACCCCCTCACCCATCTGCCCCGAACAAGCGGCTCTTAAGCTTTTTCAACTCAGACCCCACCAGGTGGGGCAGAACCCAGGTGGGCCACACTCCCCTACTTCCTACCTCTTCCCATTTTCCTGTGGAAAAGGAACCTGATGCTAATAAAGAATTAAGAGGGAATACCTATCATTAACTATCTTGTAAAGGGAGAGGTTCGTAATTTTATAAAAGAAATGCCCTGTAAACTTAGAAAGAACTTAGGAGTTTGATCTTGACTGCGTGTTAGAAGTTGTTTAACTATCAAAGTTATAGCACATCACCACGCAAGTGTCCGGTTGAGGGTCTACGTCTCAATGGCATCGGAGTGGGATGTGGATGATTCATACCTGAACCACACTGCGTGGCTGTCTTAAAGCCCAGTCACTGAAAAATGTGCAGATACGCAGCCCTGTGCTGTACACCCCCAACAAACTGAATCCACGAGAAAATTATCTCAAGAGGATTCATCTTTAAGAAGCAAGACTAGCAGCAACTGAAAACCTTGACCTTTCCTTCCTGGAAATGGCAGGACTTCCTAGCATGTCCCCAGGGGAAGCCTTGTGATGTTGTCAGGCAGGGTGCAGCAGGCCTGCTTCTGAATCAGTCCCTGGAAAACAGTGGCTAACTGCGCCTTTGCACTTCCGAGTTTCAGAGTTTGGAAGTCTGATTGCTTTCTTAATGGGTTACCCGTGAGTAGCAGTTAATTGCACCCAAAGTAAGAGAATCTATACAACTGCATGCCTTGTTCCATCTGGAGGACCCTTGCAGCCCACCAGGGGGGCAGGCCAGGCCTGGGTAATCGCTCCGGCTCTGGCCTGGCATCTGATTTCAAGCGAGTAGTTTGACCTGTGAGCTTCAGCATCCTCACCTACAAAGTAGGTGCAATAACCCTTCCTTCTTCGTGGGCTCGGAAATGTGGGCTGAGTGTGTTTTGGAGCCTGGAAAGCTCTGGCCTCATGGCGTATGTTCTCCAGGATTTGAGTGGATTTAAGTTCAACCAGAGGTAGGAAAAAAGTGTGACATACATCTTGAGCCCAAAGGTGAATCTTGAGCCCCGAGGGTGAAACTGGGGCATCGGGCTATGGGAACCTGACATCCCTCAGCTGTGCGCACAGTCCTAGAGTCCAAATTCCCTTCCAGCGTTGCTTTGTGAGGGAATCTGGGCTTCTCCACCTCAGAAAAGTGAGGGTTTGATGTGGTTGCCCCTAGAATCTACCAGCTCTGAAAACATTCTGTCTTTCTTGAGTTCCAATAAGGACATTCTCTGCTATGGCTTGCATGGAGAAATTTAGACCATGGGAAGCAATTAGGCTGCTCAAGGCTGGGTTCTTGAGGTAGAAGCTCCAGGGGTCACCCCAGGGTGGCACATTTCTAAGGAGACGTGTGTCAGAGCCCTGGGCCAGCCTAGTCCGGCAGTAAGGGGTGCCTCAAACTCTTTACAGATATTTACTCATATGATTCTTCCAACAACCGTCTAAGATAAATACTGTTATTGTCCCCATTTTACAGATGAACAAACCAAGGTACAGAGAGGGAAAGTTCTTGCCCAAAGTCACACAGCTAGGAAGAGGCAGAACCTGGATTCAACTCCAGCAGCCTGGCTCCAGAGTCCGTGTTCTCAGTAACTGTGCTACATAGTCTCTGATTGGCCACTGGCCCCTGAGTTCTCCCCTAGGCACAACTGATCAACAGAAAGCTTCAGAGAACTTAAGAAAGCCTCACTAGCCTCGCCCTGTAGGCTAGCTCTTTGGAGCTCAATTTCTCCACCCAATAGAGGAAGAAATTGGAATAATCGGGGGGGTTGCAAACTGTGTTCCACGGAAAACTTGGGGTTTCCTCAGAGATCCCTCAAGAGGGGGCCACAGCTGGTGAAAGAACGCGCAGGCAGGACCCAAGCCCCACCTTCTGTCAGAAGTTCTGCTCTCACTCCTCCATGCAAGAATCCATTTGGAGGATCCCATCCTAGAAAAAAAGTGAGCAAGAGGAAAAGAAAACAAGAGGTTTGAGAACCACACATAGATCTGTAGTTGTCAAATCTGATCAAGTCTTGAGTTTTAAGGATACAGATTCCCAGGCTTCGCCCACACCTACCGAATTAGAAGGTCTGGGGGTGAGACCCTGGGATCTGTGACCAGCTTCCGACTGTGGCCTCAGCTGCAGGGGGTCACGTGGGGCTGTGGCCGGGGGCAGCATCCTGCCCTTGGGCTTCAGCGCAGACTTGCCGTTTGGAAGCTTCCCCGAGGGGCCATCACGAAGTAGGTTGAGGCCACCCTCCTGGAGCAGCTCCAGATCCCCCAGGGAGGAAGGAACCACACCCAAGTAAGACCCCAGGCTGCCCGCAAGGCAGAGAACCAAGGGCATGGGCAGGTGTGAGTACCTGCTGCCTCCCAGGCAGCCTCAGAAGCCCACAGCTGTGCCCCTATTAGAGTCACAGAGAGGGTCCTCGATTTTCCTAGAGCCACACAGCCAGGAGTGGTGGGGGCAGGAGGCAAACCTGCGTGAAGTCCAAGTTCAGAGCGTGATGTCCACCATCTCAGACTTCACCTGACCTGCAGCTGACTGTGGCTTCTGCCCAGCCTTGGCAGGATGCGCTGGCCTTGGCCTGGTGCCCCTGTGGACGTCGGGTGGTGAGCCCTAAACTGGGAGCAAGGCAGCCCAAGTTGTGCCCTGGGGAGAGGTCAGGGGTGGAGCTGCTGCGGAGGAGCCCAGCCTTCTCCATCCCAGAAGTCCCACCAGCCCCAGCCCAGGGCAGTCAGGAGCCCTGGGCTTAGCTCTGGACATTCCCAGCTTGGATAAGGACTCGCTGTGTGACCATGGGCAAGTCAGTTTCCCTCTCTGGGCCTCGGGTCCCCTCTAAAACAGACCAGATCAGTGGTTACCCACTTGTGGCCTGTGGAGTCTAATGAGTCCCTGGTGTCCTAGGCCAATTCCCCCATTACACTGATTGCCCCTCAGCCCAAAGCTCCAGTTTATTTATCTTATAGATTCGACTTTGAGTCAAAGGTCTGCAACATGAAGGCAGCGTAAACTCCATGGCTTAGGTCCTGTCTAAGCTCTGTCCGAGGGCCTCCGGGATGAGCAGAGGCAGGGGCTGCCTGGGGCCTCCTCCCGCCCTGGCCTTGTGGAAAAGTTACTCCCCAGGGACACCCCCAGACTTCCCTGCTCACTCTCACCCCTCCTCCGCCTTGGAAGGAGGTGCTACAGGCCCCCTCCCTCTTCAACTCTGGCAGAACAGGAAAGTGGAAGCTACTCACGGGCCCCCCAACTTCTGAAAGCCTGCAAGTCAAGGGCCGGAGATCCCCCCAGGGGGCCATACATGTCCCCTGGAGGAACCCCAGTGAGACTATGTTGAACAATGCCACTCCCAGGCCACAGCCCTTCACAGTTTACAAAGCCCTTTCACAGGCAGACTAGGGTCAAGGTTAAGACATAAATTCTGGGCAAACACTCTGGGTTCAAACCTCAGTCCTGACATGTACCACCTGGTAACCACAGGTGGGTTACTTAACCAGGCAGTGCCTCAGTTTCCTCACATGGACACTAGGGACAGTAAGATGTTGTCGGAGGCGGCTGCAAATGAGTTACTAAGTATAAAAGGCTTAGCTCAGGTAGCAGTAAATGTTAGTGACGATGACAATGGTGACAGTGACAACAATGATCTATCTCATTTCAGCCTCTCACCAGCCCCGCGAGGTAGGCAGAACAGGCCCCTTCGTGCAGATGCCAAGACTGGCCCAGGGTAGTTCAGCTGCTGGGGCCGGCCCAGGTACAGGGCCAGACAGAGCAAGAGTTTTAGAGCTGAGAGGGCTTAGGGTGGCCTCTCACCCACTCCTGTCACATCACAGCCAGGCAGGGCCTCGGTGGCTGAGCCGGTTCCGGAACCCGGCGCTGCTGACTCCCAGGCCAGGGCCCCGAGCTGCCGCAAACCACAAGAGTCAGCCAGGGGGAAGACACAGCCCTGGGTCAATCCATTTTAGAAACAACGCATAGTATCGCCAACATAAACATTAGCTTTTTTTCAAGTTTCTGGCAAGTTCTGCAGTGAAGAAAACTGTTTCATTTCTCTCCACTTTGTATTTCCCAAACTCAAGTGACCACGGAACCATGCCTTTTCATCTAGTTCCATGGAGCACTCTGGGGAGGGTACCGGGGTGAGTGGCTCCTTCAGCCCCATTTATTCTGTGCCTGGAGGTGCTGAGTCAGTGGCTCTTTGGAGATCTCTAAGCGGCCACATTTCTGACTTGTTTTAGCCACAGAAAGTCCCCATGGCCCACGTGGGATTCCCGAGTGCCTTAAGAAGTAAGGTGAGCCAAGTGCAGGGCCAGTGGGGTCTGGACCTCTGTCTATCTGAGCATCTCCTTCACTCACCAAGAAGCTGCATCCATGCAGCATCTGCAGAGGCAGAAAGGCCCCCGCAGATTGGCTGAGAAATGCCAGTCCCAGAGGCTCATTTTGCTGCCATCCCAGGTGTAGACAGAGGGCCCTATTGCCACAGGGCCCTGGGGCAGGGAGAGTTACGGGCACGCCGTCCTGCCAGGACCTCTGGCTGCAGCTGCCCAGTCACGCCCCCAGCTCTGAGCTGCTTTCCTAATTGCCTTCCCTGGGACAGGCTGGCGATGTTGGAGTCACATCCAAATTGGCCCCACGCCTGCCCAGCACCAGCTTCCTTTCTGGTTAGGAGGCCCATGTCTCTGGGGGTGGCATGGAGCCCGAGGCTGGGGGGCACACAGGCCAGGGAGGGGAGAAGACCGTCTCTGTCAGCTGTCACTTTAGAGACCAGAGTTGTGGTGCCAGAGGAGGAAGCTCTCTGAAAGTCGGAGGGAATCCGGGGGCTGGCTACAAGTTGAGGGTTGGAAATAACAGACCCGGTTACCTATGGCAGCTCGGGTGTGTGAATCACTCCCCAGCTCCCTCCATCTCTTCATGTGTGCGCAGGAAACAGAGTCATTCCAGTGACAGCCTGAGCCCAGTAGAACTGACCACAACCAAGCAGTCAGAGAGGGGTGTCGAGGGAAGACCCAGGCTGGGGAGCCCGATCTCTGGGTTTGTCCCAGAGTCAGCACTTAGCTGAGTGACCCTAAGCCAGCCACCTAGTCCTTTTGAGCCTCAGTTTCCCCCTCTGTGAAATGGACAAAAGACTGCCTCTCTCACAGGGCTGTTGCAAAGACAGAATCAGAAATGGATAGAAGCGGCCAGCATATTGCAGCTGCCTGTCCCAGCCCAGCGGGAGGCTTCGAGACAGGAAGTGGGACCAGGGGGATAAAACCCAGGCTCTGAAGCCCAGCTGTGCCCCGTGCACACAGCTAACAGGTGTTTCTGAGCTCCACTTTCCTCATCTGTAACAGGGGCCTCTGGGAACCCGCGTCCACCTCCCTCCCAGGGGAGGATGCAGTGCGCCACACCCACGCATCATACAGCACCAGGCAGCGCTCGCTGTCCTGATGGGGGAGGCCTCCCGTGCGAGCTGGAGTGACATTCATTGTCTGCTGTTCTAGATCAGCTCTAAGGGGCCCCACTGCAGGGTGTGGTTGGTGATGATGACAAGGACTCACCTCTGTGAGCGTCCTCACGGCCAGCCCTGTGCCGGGCTCATACACGCCCATATCACCAGGTCAGCGCAGGGGGTGCATGGGGGCTGCAGAGCCACAGGGTTCCACATGCTCCATCTAAAGGAAGCAGCCTCGCTGGGCTCCAGTGCTTCCAGAGCTCCTGGTTTTTCAAGAGAAGCCAAAAATATCATATAATACACCCCAGTTCTTTAATGTTAGCAACCTTTTTTTTTTTTCATTTTAGTGTCCTTTAGAAAAAAAGAAATTTTGTGGCCCCAGGATGTCTCCAGGCCACCAGCTCTGCCCTCTCCCGTCTGGATTCTCTCTGTGAGCTTGTCCAGCCATGACATCCTTGTCTTTCCCCTTGATCAGAGTCCCTGGGCCCAGATAGGTGCCTGTTTCAATACAGCACACATCCTCCTTCACTGCAGGGCCCTCCTGCCCTTCCCTCTCTGGACAGCCAAGCAGCAGGAGGACCACACCCATTTCTGAACCCAGAGCAGTACCCCCAGTGCTTGGGGTGTTTGGGGGAGCAGCGGTGGGACTGTCCTCAGAAGCCTGCAGTCAGCCCAGGAATCCTGAGCCCCCAGGAACTCCGGCCCCCAGAGGCCCACATGGCCGGCAGGACTGGGTCAGCCCACCTGCAGCCTGAGAGCCCAGCCAAGTCACCAAACTACTTCTCATGGACTTGGCCGGCTCTGTGGGACTCAGATAGAGAGGATGTGGGGGAAGGATGCTTCATCTTCAGGTGCAGGTGTTAATGGGCCTGACAAAAGGGCGACTCCATGCTTCCCCAGAAATCCCAGCAGGATGCATAGTCATCACTGTGGAGACAGCTGCAACCCAGAGGCCCAGGGAAGTGGAGAGGGGGTCAGGCTGAGGACTGAGGACTGAGGGCGAAGATTGGCTTTGTACAGTATGACTTGCTGACATTCACTGAGGGCCTGCTGCGCCAGGCATGTGTAGACACTTTACATACACTCATTAAGTCATTCAACAAACATTGGCTGACCACTTTCTACGCTCCAGGCCTAGTGCTAAGGGCTGAGGATGCAGATGTAAACAATGAGATGACGTAAAGTATCCTCATGTAGTCGTCACCAAAATCACATAAGTGTGTATTATTGTCTCAACCCTACAGATGAGGAAACCGAGGCTCTGAGGGGCAGCCCAAGGAGACATAGTAAGTGATGAAACAAGACTAGGAACTGGGGGCCAGCACATTATTGCACTACACCCCTGTCTAGGCAGATAGACGTGAAGTTGATAAAACCATGAGCCATTAGAAGAAGGCTTGCTTCTCTCATTTCCAGAATTCTGGTCCTGGAGGGAGGCCGAACAGGGGTGTCACAATTAAAGGAGGTCATCGAAGAGGGAGGAGAAGGCTTATTTAATGAAGTGGGTAGAAATGTCCCAGGGTATTCTGCCTTGTGCCAAGGCTCTGGAATTGACAAACATATCCATGGGTTTGAGAGGGGCTCCCAGCCCTGGCTGCAGACACTGCCAGGTATCGCGTTCAGGATGCATGACTGACCACCATGATGAGCACCCGTTTTCTCTGAGATGGTTCCTATAGGCATCTGAGTTGTAGGAAGGCCCCCAGCACGAGCTTCGCCAAAGGGCTCTTTATTTTGGAGGAAACTATACAAATGCTACTCCTGAACATCTTTCTTGTTCCTACATTGGCCTTTGGGCAGGAAGTACAGTCTCTCACCACTGGTACCCGAAATTTCCAGGAGGCAGTCGCAAGCCTTTTTGAGGGAGGTGGGAGCTTGGACAGGTGCATTATTCGATGAGGATCCAAAAAGAGGCATCGCCTCCAAATGCCATGCCCAAGCCAGAGGATCCTGGATCTGACTTAGCGGTGGTCCCCTGTTCCAGTGAGCAAATGCATGGGGTCTCATGGCCATCACAGGGACCACAGTCCACTCAGCTCATGGAAGCAGGCTGAGCAGAGATGTCCTGAGGCCCACAGGGGAGCTGGGAGGGTCAGTGAAGGGAAGAGATGAGACTGCAGATCCATTAGGGGTCCCCAGACCCCACACCATCCATCACTCCCAGCTTTGCCTCCAAGAACTTGCACTGTCCCTTTATGGGCATGTGAAGAAGATGCCTCCTGCCCATAGCCTCTGTTTAAAGATCCCCTTCACTCCTCACAGAATCCACCTTCCAGGCCCACTTACCAGTAAGGAGGTTGGCCAGGAAAACAGGTCAGAAAAGAAGCCCGAGGCTGGGAATACACACGGAGGCCAGCGGCCAGCTGGAATATTTTCCTGGTGGAAGCAAAAAAGGCAGGAGATGTCAGGTGCAAGCTAGACTCTAAGAAGGACTTCCCTCCCAAATGTGGGTACTATTCAGCATTGCAGCAGGTCATCGAGGAGGAAAAAGGAAAGTTTTGATGCATTTTTTTTAAAAAGCAGACAGTCGCTCTCTTTGGATCATCATTTGTTTGCCTTCCCTGGACCTCTTCTGAGAATCTTCCTCCGAAGGCTGTAAAATTAGGAAATACTTGCCAAGCGTACACCTGGGAGATTTGCCAGCTCCATGAAATCAATTCCCTGACACCTCGGACAATACTCGGGCTGGCGGGAAGGGTGGCTGGAGGGAGGTGTCCTCCGAGGCTAGGGGCCTGTTGGGCCAGGGGACAGACACAGTGAACACAGCTCAGACGCTGGCCGGGCAGTAGCACCCAAAATGAGGGGGAGGGAAGGAGCCCTCCCTGGCGAGAGCAGAGCTGTGATGGACTTCTCTGCGCACGACATGGGTTAGTGCATTTTAAGGGACACATGGTGGTGGGAGTGCCCTCAGCTGTTAGCTCAGGGCCTCCAAAGGCCCACTGACTCTGGGGTCGGGGTGTTGGGGGTTAGTGGTGGCCACCCGGAGTCCTGCCATCACCCCAGTGGTGGCACAGTTGGTGACTTGATGCCATTTAGACCACGCTGTCCCCGCGGCCCATGCTCCGAGGGCCTGACCTTTGCACAGAGTATTTCGCAGGCATTGTGACTGAGGTTTTAGCGAAGCATCTCCATCCAATGCAGCGGCCGTTATCAGGGCATAAAATGTCACTTTTTCACATTTGAATGCAGTGTTTAAAAAAATGAGAATTCAGCTTTTTGGCTTGAAAAGTGTTGACAGGGGCTCCCCTGCCATGGCCGAAGGGCAGGGAGTTCTGACCGGGGTTGGCTGCCGGAGCAGGGCTGGTCTGAGGACAGAGGGGCCGGGGATGGAAGGATGGGGGCACTAGGAGCAGCCACGCTGCGTGCTCACTGGCCTCAAGTGGGTGGAGGCCAGGGACGCTGCTAAACACAGGATGGCCCAGTGACCAAGAATTGTCCGCTCCCAAATGTCATTCAATGGTGCCAAGCTCGAGAAGCCCTGCCACAGGCAAAGAAAAAGGAGTGAGATCACGTGTACATTTGAGGAACCACAAGCATCTTGACGTGGCCTAAAGGAGGTGCAGCTGGCTGAAGGGGCGCCTGGAGTGGGAGGCCTGCTCCCTCCCTCCTCACCTCCAACCTGCCTGCCTTCTTTTAACTAAAACGCACAGAGCCCGCCCTGCTCCAGGCAGCAGCGGGCTGGAGCTGGAGCTGGAGCTCAGACAGGCTCGGAACTGGTTCCCATCTCCAAGTCCAGTGCCTCATGTTGGAAACTGAAATCGGCCACAGTGGGCATAGTCACACCAGTGGGGAACAAACAAATGCTACAAATCCAAACACTTTTTAAAAATACAAGAGCTGGTTGTTAAACATTTACCAGCTCACCACTGGTCTGGGCCCTTGCTCGGTACCAGAGACACCCAGGGAGCAGAATGGACCCAGCTCCTGTCCTCACGGAGCTGACATCTAGTGGGAGGCAGGGACACTCTGCAAATAACGACACAACCGTTAATTAACTTCAGCTCTGAGAAGTGCAGGCTCGGCACCTGGCATGATGACAGCCTGAGTGTGGGTTGGGGGGCATGGAGGTGTGTATGTTTGGGGGGGCAGGGGCTGGCCTCCGCTAGTTGACAAGAGAAGTGGTCCCCGAAGAGGCGACATTTAAACAGAGCCCTGAAGGTTTTGCAGGAGCTCAGGCAGAGAAGACAGCAGGAGGCCACCTTTCAGACAGACAGAGCAGCAGGTATAGCTGAGGAGGGTGGAGAGGCAGGAGCACTGGGCTCCCCAGTAGCCCGGGGTGCTCAGGGTGTCGAGGGAAGGGGTGAGAGACTGAGAAGCTAGCAAATCTGGGTCACACGGAGCCTTGTCATGGAAGGAACCTGGGCTTTATCCAGGGAGCCAGTGAAAGGTACTGAGCAGAAGAGTTCCCCTGGGCAGATTCCAATTAAGAACAAAACAAAACGGTATCGCCCATCCCTTTCCCATAACTTGGGTTTTTACCACCGCTAATGGCATTAAGCATCACCATGTACCAGGCTTGGGTGACAAAGAGTTGGTTAGATTTGACCACTGACTTAGGGATTCCCTTGGTGGCAGGCAGGGCAGGTGGACAGACCCACGCATGACATGCCAGCAGAAAATGAGAGTGCTGAGCAGTCAGGGCACATGGCAAGAGGGATGTCCATTCGGGGCAGTGCAGAGGAAGGCAGACTCTAAAGGACCTTCCCGTATAAAACCACTAAAACCTGAAATAAAACATACTTTTTAATACATTGCTGGCCTCATCAAAAGTAAGGGAAATTCCCGCGATGACCCCATCCAAAATCTAAAGGCTGTGAGCTACCAGGACAGGAGCAGTGAGTGATGACCAAATGCGAAACCCTAAGTCTGTCCTGGGGACAGATGCTGGCATCAGGGCTGGTAACAGGAGAGCAAACCTTGTTGCGGGGTGGGAGGAGGATGCAAAGCCAAAGATCAGAACCTGTGACTCTCTCCTCCTCCCAGGGCCTCTCTGACAACAACGAAGTGGTCCCTGCTCCCAGGTACCATCCCCACTCCCTACCTCCTCCCGGCCCCAGCAGAAGCCATGTCCACCCTCTCTGGAGGAAAGTGTCTGCTATTTAGACCCCAAAGATCCCCATAAGGTCAAATATGAGTTCAGCATGCAGGAGAATCAGCAGAAACAAACGGCAAATTTGGACCCCCCAACCCCTTTCAGACACAGTAGTTATCAATACCAAATACAAGATAATATGTACGCGATATTTAAGGAAACTTAAGCTGAAATCATAGATCTAAACAAACAACTATCCAGAAAGACCAGGCAAACTTGAAAAAGAACCACATAGAACTTTTAGAAATTTAAATATATAGAGAGTTGGTAACATTTTTTTAAAAGGATGGGTTAAACAGCAGACTAGCTGAAGAGAGAATTGAAAAATGGACAGTATGTCTATGGAAGTTATACAGAATGCAATGCAGAGAGATAAGTTGATGAAAACCATTGAGAAATTAAAATTTTCTGGTCCACTACAATAGCCACCAGCCACATATGGCCATGTCAACTTATATTTGAATTCATTAACATAAAATAAAATTTAAAATTCAGTTCCTAGTTGCACTAGCCATATTTGAAGTGCTCATAGTCACATGTGGCTAACGGCTCTCATATTGGACAGTGTAGACTGCAAGCAGACCTCAGAGATGTGGTGGGTTGGGTTCCAGACCACGGCAGTGAAGTGAATGCCACAATAAAGCAAGTCAGATGAGTTTTTTGGTTTCCCAGTGCATGTAATAGTCATGCTACACTGTATTACACTCTATCAAGTGTGCAATAGCATTATGACTAAAAAAAAAAGGGTACACACCTTAATTTTAAAATACTTTATTGCAAAAGAAAAAATGCTGACCATCACCTGAGCCATCAGCAAGTTGTAATCTTTTTGCAATAGTAACATTAAAGATCACTGCTCACAGGTTGCCATAACAAATATAATAATAATAAAAAAAAAGGTCCAACCCCAGGGGAGAGCAAACAGAATGGGAAAAGAGGGAATATTTTAAGAGGTAATGGTTGAGAATATTCCAGAAATAAACCCACAGATACAGGAAGTGCACTTATATCAATCAGGATAAATAAAAATAAGTCCACGACTAGCCACTTCATAATGAAACTGCAGAACACTACAGACAAAGAAAAAAAATCTTACAAGTAGCTAACAAAAGAAAATCAGACTGGGAGCCAACTTCTCTTTAACAAAAAGAAGAAAGAGACAGTGGAGCAATGTCTTCCAAATGCGAAAAAAAGGAAAAAAACTGCCAACCTAAAACCGTGTAGCCAGCAAAACTCTTTAAGAACAAGGGTGAAATATAGACTTTTTTTTTTTTAAGGTAAACAAAAGTCATACGCGCTTACCACCGAAACACTCTTAATGGAGGAACTTTTAAATCATGTTCTTCAGGAATAAGAAAAGTTATCCCAGAAGTGAGGTCTGGGACACAAGAAATAAAGAAATCGGTAAACATGTAGGTAAATTATTTTAAGCAAATATTCTCAGTATAAGGTAATCGAGATGGCAATAAACTGTGACAATAGAAAGAATTATCCTGTTTAGGAGAGGACATTAAAGTATTCCTCAACCCGAGGTTCTGTTGAGATAAACAGGCACAGTAAGACTTCAAGAGTAATTATTAAAGAAGGTTCTAGAACTTGAGCATATGTCAGAATCACCTGGGGGGCCTGTTCAGTCACAGATTACTGGGCCCCACCCCTGCAGAGTTTCTGTCCCAGTTCTGCCGTGGACTCCCAGAATTTTCATTTCTAACAAGTTCCCAGGTTTTGTTGCTACTCTTGGCCCAGAGACCATGCTTCCAGAACCACTGAACCAAAAACAGAGAAGTAGGAGGCTTAACTTCCAAACCAACAGAGGGGGGAGACCGGAACAAGAAAATGAACAAACAAAAATCTTCATCCAGACCCTCTCTGCCCAGTGAAAATAAATTGCAAACCATATACATGATCTTAGATTTTCTGGTAGGGGCATTGAAAAGTAAAAAGAAACGGGTGATGAGTGAGCCTGAATAATATATATTTTATTTAACCCAGGATACCCCAAATATTGTCATTTTAGTATGTGATCAAATATAAAAATTATGAATGGATAGTTTATTTTTTTTTTGTACAAAGTCTATCAAAATCCAGGGTGTCTTTTCTGCTGAATTTAGAGTGTATTTTATCCTGTCAGCACTGCTCACCGTGGACTCACCACACTGTACTGGACAGAGCCAGTCTCAACTGTGAGTGACAGGAGCCTGCAGAGGTCAGAGGACCCCACGCAGCCACTGAGCGCCCCCTGTAGGCCAGACACCGGGCCCAGCACTTCGCATGCATGAATGTATGGTCTCCCTCAGGCCTCACATAGACCTGTTATCACCCCATGTCACAGATGGGGAAAGCGAGGCTGGGAAAACTGAAAATACCTCCCCAGCATCCTCTGGCTGGTAAATCCAGCTCTCTCAGAGTCCAAGGCCAATCTTGGAACCTCAGGGTTTCTGTCGAGGATTTTCTATAATCTTTCAGGCCAGAGAGTAAATATTTTAGGCGTTTTGGACCAGACAATCTGTCACCACTACTCAGCTCTCCTACTGTTAACAGGAAAGCAGCCTTAGACAATGTGTGAACAAATGAGCATGGCGGTGTCCCAACAACATTTTATTTAGGAAAACGGGGAGAGGGCTGGACTTGGCCCTCACGCTGCAGTTCGCCAGCCCCTGTGCTAGGCCAACAGTTTGCAGGAAACCTCAGTAACCAATTGCTGATGTTCTGTGGTGCGTGCATGTGCTCGGGGTCGGAGAGAGGATGCAGAACTTGTCCTTCCAGGGTCACCACGGTCCTCCCGGTGTTTGGAAGGATCCGGAGTGTTTGCCTCTTGGTGGCACCTCTCCGGACTTTGCCAGGGGCTCAACCGGCCCCTCTAACACCGCAGCCTTCGCAGAGCTGCCTGGCTATAAACTTGAGTTATTCCCACTCTCAAGGCTGAGACAGAGGGGAAATAAAAGCCAGAACTGATGGAATCCCAGACATAATATCCGGCACCATAATGCCTACATTTTGGAAATTGCTTTTAATTAATGGTTCATGGCCCCACAGACCCCCACTCCCCACCCCATCTTCCTGCAGCATCCTTTCCTTGGAGTTCAGTCCTGCGGGGTCGGGGAAGGAGGTGGGCTGGTGAATAGCTGTCTTTTCTCAGAAGCCGAAATGTTGCTCACATGAACCAAAGTGGCCTCTGGCATTCCTTGAGCCTGGACGCCATAAATAATGTGAATTAAAAAGCCAGCTCCCCTCGCAGGCCTGGGGCCTGTTAGCTCCAGAATAACCCACACACATTCACAGAGACACACCGAGCTCAGGAAAATACACACTCACGGGAAGTCTGCTTTTTCCCTTTGTCCACTTCTCTGTCATCCCCTCTCCTCAGTCGATCTTTCTGTCTTTGTCTCTGTGGCACTAGTCCTTTCCTGGACGTGCTCTTACAGCGTCTCTTCCATTCTCTCTCCCTCTCTCTTCGTCTCTCTCCCTCCTGTCTTTCCCCTTCCCATGCCCCTTGATCTCCCTTACTCGGGGGACACAGAGCCAAACAACACACCCCCTCCCCAGTGGCCTTGACACTGAACAGACAAATCCACCCCTGACCTCACAGACAGCCCCGCCCCTCCCACCTGGACCAGGCCGGAGTCCAGTGGGACAAGGAATTTCTGCCCAGCTAGGCTTGACAACAAGTGGGACTGGGTCCCCTCTCTAAGCACCTGAGCTGAACTCAAGCCACATTTCCTTCAGGAATGCAGGGAGACTGAGGCAAATACTGCCGGGTGTCACCAAAAAGTGCCTGAGCCCCAGGGGACTTTATTCCCAACAATAGCCATCCTTGACTGAATGCATACTATGGCTTCATACTCAGAATTTATAATAGATGTATTAATCTAGAAGGTAGATAGGATTAGTATTATTATACCCATTTTATAGATGGGAAAACTGAGGCTTCGGGAAGTTAAGGAATTTGCCTAAAGTCAAGGTCTGTTCAATTCCAAAGCCAGGCCTCTTCCCACGGGGCTGGTCCAAATGGACAATTCCAACATGTCTTGGAATTTGGGGTAACCAGCTTCAGCCACACATCTTCTCTTATCTTCCCAGAAGTATGTAACAGAGACAGGACTTCCCAGAAGCATGTAACAAGGCAGAGGTTCTCAGATCTCTCCAGCCTAAGGACGATGCCCTTTAGTTAACACCTTTGGGACCCAAACAGAAAGGCTTCCTTGCAAGCCAAGCCCGTCCTTGGGAGCCCAGCTCCAGCAGGAGAAGGACTCTAGCTGGGCAGCTAACTCTCTTACCAGGCAGGGACTTGGAGCCCCCAAGCAGGGCTGCAGAGGCAGCTGCCATCTCCACATTCCTGGGCGCCATGGCGACACGTGTTCTCATATTTGTGACCTGCACAGCCGTGCCCTCTGCTGTTTCCCAGGCTGGGGCGGGGGTCACCTTCCATCCACCTGAGAAGGGAAATATGATAATGTTGCAGTAATCTCTCACCCTTACCCATCCAGTGCAGACAGGCCCCATCATCCCACTGTCACTGAGTCCATAGTGCAGCCCAGAGGAGGAGGCTGGGGGCAGGAGCAGCACCGTGACAACTTTCAGAGGTGAAAACCAAGGCAGGAGGCATCATCTCTGCCCACCCAGAGTGAGGTCACTCTGCCCAGGGCCCTGCTGGACCGGGGGTGGCATCCTCCAGGCCAGGTAGGGCTCCTGGCTGGGCAGTGAGAGGCCCCCGGGTGTTGGGGAGAAAGGTTTTGCTGGAGGTGGGATGAGGGAGAAGCGTGTGGTCACCAAGCTCCAAAGAGTCGTTTAAACGGAGGGAGGCAAGGGAATTGGGGGAAAGGGCTTTGTAACTTGGAAAAGTAAGATTTCTAGGCTGTGGTTTTCTTCAATTTCAAAAATAATATAGGCAATGCAGAAAATTTGGGAAACAAAAAAATATGCACACACTCACAAATGCACACTCACACACCCACATTCACGTACAATTACCCATCACCCCTTTCCAGAGATAGAGACTTTTTAACATTTATCCATCCAGTATTTTACATACATATACATATTTGAGACATGTTACATATATGTATATATTACACATATGTATACACATTATACATTATATATATCATATATATATATATATGTTTTAACGTGCTGCGACAGCATTGTACCAGGTATCTTATACTGTGCTTTTTCATTTGGCAATAGATTATGAACGTTTTCCCATGTCAAAAATATTCTCCTGTGGCAGATTTTTTAAATTAATTGCCTATATTCCAACATACAAATGGAACATCATTCATTCAGATAAACTGTACCGGTAGCCATTTATACTGCTTCCTAATTTTTTGACTTTTCCAATTTTTTCCATTGTAAATGTATCCATGTTTATTATGGAACTTCGATGGTACCCAAAGGTATAGCAAGTGAGAAATAACCGCACACACACTTCCGAGCTCCAAAAGAAACTTTGTGTTCTTCATACCCATTGTTTTACTATGTGCCCGATTTGATGGAGAAGCTTTTTTTTTTTTTACCTCATTATAACAATTTGTAATATACGCTATCAGTAGGGTCATTTCGAATCAGGCTTTTTTTTTTTTAATACTTGTCATTTCTCATGGTATTGAGAGCTGATCTGTTTGGGTTTTCACTTACCTCTACTTTGAGAGATTCCTTCCCCTTCTCCATTGGCTCTTCACCGCCTGAACTTGGTGTTACCAGGTGTTGACGCAGCCGATGGGATTGGAAAATGCTGGTGGATAGACGTTTTTGTCTGCGAGGCCCATTCCAGAAACAGGCTTCCGTGTATTCTATTCTCAGGAGTAGAACTGAGGCTCTATTTATCCTAAAAATATGAATTACCCAGTTGCCCAAAGATGACTGCCTCTGTGTTGTTTACAACAGTGAAAAATGAGGGAAACCCAGGCCCATCAACAGTAGGCGGGCGAAGTAAATCACAGAGCATCCATTTGATGAATCCTGTGCAGTCAAGAGATATTACAGATGTCTGCTGAGAGGGCAGGATGTGCTCCGCGGTGTAAATGAGAGCAGCGTGTTACCAGACGGAACGCGCCATGCAAACGTGGGGATCTGTGTTTGTAAGCGTGGGCATTTGTGTATCCCAAAGAATATTCAACTAAATGCTAGCAGCTGCTGCCTCTGGGTAGCGTGGGATTTGGGGTGATTTTCACTTTCTGTTTTGCATTTATTCTTTTCTGGATGAAGTTTTCCAACTTCTTTTCTTTGGAGAGGGCATAGATTGCTTTTGTACAAAGGGCAGGGGCAGCAAAACAAGTAAAAACCATTTTGATTCCAAAAAGAAGAAATGCAGGACGGGGAGACATCCCTGCCCTCCTCCTGCACCTCCCCGGGGGTGCAGACTCAGGGGGTGCAGCCCGCCCAGTCCCTGCCCGCTGCAGCCCCCACCTGCCCCTCACCCCCTCACCCCCCTCCTGCTTGTGTGTTGCAGACTCGGACAGCCAGTGCAGCCCCACGCGCCAGAGCCTCAGCCTGTCGGAGAGCGAGGAGCAGGTGGACCGGCTGCAGCAGGTGGAGCTGGTCAGGACCACGCCCATGTCCCACTGGAAGGCCGGTACCGTCCAGGCCTGGCTGGAGGTGGTCATGGCCATGCCCATGTACGTCAAGGCCTGTGCGGAGAACGTGAAGAGTGGGAAGGTAGGGCACCTCCGGGCCCCCGTGGGAATGCCCCCCTCGCCCGCCCGTGAGTCTCACCAGCCCCTCCCCCACCCCATCCCCGGGGTTAGAGGAGCCCTAATTGAGGAGCTGGCTGAACCGGGTTCAGGCTCCAGTGTCCCCAGTACATCGTCACATCTCCTCAACATGTCCCTTCTGAGCCTCAGCTGTCTCATCTTTAAAATGGGACTAACCTTCGTTTACCTGGCTGAAGGGAGCGGGCACTGGACCAGCGGGGATTCCACCGCCTCGTGGGGCAGCGGCGCCCAGGCCAGGCGGCTGCGGAGGTGTCCTTGGTGCTGGGCCCTGACTGCGGGGGGCCGGGCGGCGGGGAGACAGACGGGGAGAGGCAGCCCAGCCAGCAGCAGCCCCGGAGGCCTCAGGTGCCCATCCCCAAGCCTCCCTTCCGGAGCTCAGTCCCCACCTCCCGGGAGCAGGTGCTGCTGAGCCTGAGCGACGAGGACCTGGAGCTGGGGCTGGGGGTCTGCAGCTCCCTGCACCGGCGCAAGCTGCGGCTGGCCATCGAGGACTACCGCGACGCCGAGGCCGGCAGGAGGTGAGCCACGCGCCCGGGGAGGGGGAAGAAGGCACCCGGAACTTGGTGTCACACAGGTGGGGGGAAGTGCGCACTGTAGGCTGGGCCAGGCGTGAGGAGGGCCAGGTCCCAGGAAGTCACTAGGCAGGGTCCGGGTCACAGCCCAGTCCCACTCAGGGCCAGCCTTCCCCATAGAAAGATGGAGAAGACAGTAAATGAGGCCCCTCAATGCTCTATGATCTCCCCAATGAGGGCGTCAGGGGACTACACGGGCCCCCCCAGAACGCCTCTGCCTCCGAAGGTGGGCTGGCCCGAGTGCACCTGGGAACTGGCCAAAATATCTGTTCTGTCTACTGCCACCTCAAACCCCAGCTCTTACCATTTCAGGGTGTGGAAAGACAGCATAACGCAGGGAAAAGCAGACCCGGACAGAGAAGAAGTGGGCACGATTTGGAGCCAGGCGGGAGGGGGTTTCTATCAGCAAGCACATCTGAGGATGGCTGGAGGGCCCCCGGCAGGTGTGTCCACAGTGAGCCGCCCCACCCCCACTGCTCATACGCCCTACGCGCTGCCTGCCCTGCTCCTGACCTTTGTGAGCAGGACTTCTTGGGGAGCCCCTCATTCACCAAGCAGCTCTAGAGGGGAAAAGGGAGGACCCTTGCCCCCAGTCCTCAGAGTGCGGAGGGGGAAGAAAACTAATGGTAAATCTTATACTTTCTGTTTTGCATAATTATCTCCTTCACTGGTTTCCCCATCATTTTTGTGCAGTTAATTAATCAAACCTGGTGGTGTGTGCTATTTGCATAAGCAGCTTTGTGGATTAAAAAAAAAAAGGCAGAGGGGCAAGGAGTGGAAAGTTGGGCTGGTTTAGAAATAGGAAAAGCAAACTCCTGGGTGTCCCAAGAGGGCCTTTGGCCTGATTCCTTGTGATTCTGAGGTGGGAGGAAATAGAGGTGAGGTGAGATCAGACACTCAGGCAGCGACTCACGGCAGGAAGGCCCTGGGCCTTATCAGCAGGTCAGGGCCCTCCTAGAAGACAGGGCTGGTGGGGAGGGTCAGAGGAGTGGGGAGATGGGGCGGGGGAGGGGAGCACAGGGTACCAGCGTGTACCCCTCCCCTGACGAGCTTCCCCTCCTGCGGGTCCCACAAGCACCTCACACTCACCACCCACCCCGACCCAGGGCCCTCCCCGAATCCCCAAACTAGAAGCGCCTCCCACCCTGTCTCATTCCAACATGGTCATTGTTACTTGAACAGGGTGTGGCTGCCTGCCTCACCTCTCAAAAATGTGGGAACGCTGCCCAAGTTCCCCCCAAACTCGGATGAACCCTGAGAACCTCCCGGCACCTGGAAAGGGATGGATTCAACTCAGCAGCCAGATGTGAACAGATCTCAAACAATTATGAGAGCTGTAAGCAAGACTAAAAACCACGGACCGCCCCCTAGGGCTTCCTGGAGCAGCGAGGGGCCTTCGTTTGAGGGCTTTGTTCCCTGTGGGGTCCTGGCCAGCCTCTAAGTTGCCCTGTGAACTTGCCTTCTCTGCAACTCAGTCTCCTTACCTGTAAGTGAAGGGGGTTAAATTAAGACAGAGGATCCTTAACTTTGAGAGATCATGTCCTCTTTGAGAATGTAATAAAAACTTCTGAAACTTGCCCCAAAAGAAATATACAGATCCTTACAACTTTGCATTCTGGAACCCTCTGACCCACCCATGGAACTTTGAGGGGTCTGTGAACTCTAGGGTAAGAACCCCAGTGAGGTCATCATCGAGAACACATCCTGTGTGACTCGGGGCATGACCTTGCCCTCTCTGGGCCTGGTTCCCCTTAAATACTGACAACAAAATCCACCAACCCCTGCCAACCCATCACCTGTTACTTTACGGGCATGATTTTATTTAACCATCACGACATCAATGCGGGATAGACATTCTTACCCCCATTTTAAAGATGGAGAAAGTGAAGCCCAGAGAAATAATGGGTGCAAAGTCACAGTACAAAGCATCTGACTTTGACATCAATTCCCTTTCCATTACCCCAAGCTGCCTTTGTGTTAAAAACATTAACGATGTCTTCTGTAATTAGCTACTGACATTTGTGAAACACTGAATGCGTCCCAGATCCTGTGATAGGGGTTTTACCTTCTCTTATCTCTTTGAGTCCACACAACTCCACGAAACAAGCAGAAATAACCCCATTTTACAGAGGAGGAAACTGGGACATAGAGGTGCAAGGTCTCGGATCTAAGGGAGATCCAGCCAGAATGGAGTCGTGTTTTCTGTGCTGGATAATGACCCAGAGGACATCAAGATGCTGTGCCGAAATTCAGATTTCAAAGTCGAATCCAGTCCCAGTTTGGGGAGTGGGGCAGTGTCAAATTTTATAAACTGTTTGAATTACTTTTAAAATCATGCTGTTGTGTTCAACTTCCATGCTTACGATCGCTCAAACCAACAGCTGGGAAAGTGTTGCCAAGCTGAGGCCCCATGGGGACAACTTTAATGAAAAGAGAACCGTTTGGAAGGGCAGGAGTGTATTAATTATCAGCCTGCAGATGGAGACGGCTGATTATAAACGGGCCTCTCTCAAGTCAGTTCAGCAAGGGGCCCCCTCCCATCCCCCACTCCCCACCCACCGTCTGGTTGCACCATTGATTTGCTGAGTAAATCCTTCCTTCAGACGGGAGAGAAGTCTTCTGGTTTCCACCAGTGACAATCCTGGCCCAGTGGCATCTGATTCAGCTCCAGCTCCCAGAGCAGTGATTGGCTGGGCCTGGGAAGTGTTCCTCTAAAGTGAGAAGGCTGGAGCCAGCCCTAGATGGGCAGCAGGGGGGACTCGGCCCAGGACCTTCTCATCCTAGAAGGGAGCCTGTCTTTGGGCCAGAAGGTTCCAGCTCAGAAGCTGGGTGCTGGGCCGCCTCCAAGAGGACTGGAATCAGTGCCCCACTCACCCAGCCTCGCTCTGCCTTCTGTGCATCGGATTATAAAACAGAAGTTGTTGGGCATTAACTCTGAGCCAGGTGGGGAGCCTGGGCCTTCGTGGATGTGCTGCACCTGGTCCTGCCCTCTGGGAGCTGATGGTCTGGTGGGCAGCTGGCCAGATGAGCAGCAGTTATCCAGTGTGACGAGTGCCAGGACCCCGGAGAGGCTCTGGGCACCAGGGGAGTCCTGATCTGGCACCGGGTCCCAGAGGGGTTTGGGGGAACGGTATCTCAGCAGAGTCCTGCAGGAGTTAAGGAGGTAAGGAGGCTGGGTGGGAGGCCTGGAGACAAGGAAGTGGGGAGACCCTGTGATTCTGGGTGGCTGAGGGGCAGGGGGAGGGGACGAGAGTGAAGCCAGGAGCCCACCCTTCCTTCCCTCAGTCCTTCTTCCGATGACATGTCTGCTCTGCATTGAACACTAGGCTGACTCAGAGAATTCATTTTTAAAGTTCCGTGTGTGATTAGCGCCTTAAAGGAAATTTCCAGAGGCAGAGCAGCAGGTCAGGGGAGCGAGTTCAGACAGCATAGTCAGAGCAAGCCCCTGCATGTGGAGAGGAGAGACCTGGGGGTGAGAAGAGAGCCTGGGTGGGGCTGGAAGGAAGTGGGTGCGGTGGAAGGAGGGCAGACCCTCACCACCCAAGGATCAAAGAACTCAGTGCATCCGGGAAGCACCCCCAAAACCTGAGCCCGGTGGGTATGGGAGCCTGGACCCTGTGAGGCCCCTCCAAGGACTTCTGGTTTTATTCCTGCAAAGGGGAGCCACAGGAGAGGTTTCTTGTTTTATTTCAACCTGCTCTGTTCTTTTTTCCCTCTTTTACTGACCCTTTATTAATTGAGTGTTCCCACTACTGGCTTATGAGCTAGACTTCTTTGTTATTGTTAGTTTCTTTGCGGGGGTGGGGATTAGTTTTTTTTAATTATTTTTTTTTAGATGGAGGTTCTGGGGATTGAACCCAGGACCTCACACATGCGAAGCATGCGCTCTTCCACTGAGCTATACCTTCCCTCCCATTAGGCATTTTTAAGTGTGCAGTTCAGTGCTATCAAGTACATTCACGCTGTTGTGCAACCATTACCACCATCCATCCCAATAACCCTTTTCATCTTGTAAAACTAAATGTGACTCTCCATTCTCCCCTCCCCCAAGTATAATGGCCACCACTCTACTTTGTCTATATGAATTTGAGTACCTCTGAGTACCTCATGTAAGTGGAATCACACAGTATTTGTCTTTTTGTGACTGGCTTATTTTACTTAGCATAGTGTCCTCAAGATTCACCCATGTTGTAGCAGGTGTCAGAATCTCCTTCCTTTTGAAGGCTGAATAATATTCCATTGTATAGATATAGCACATTTTGATTATCAATTCATCCACCAATGAACACTTGGGTTACGTCAATGTTTTAGCTATTGTGAACACGGGTGTACAAAAAAAATCCCTTCAAGACCCTGAATTCAATTCTTTTGGGTATAGACTCAGAAGTGGCTTTGCTGAATTATATGGTAACTCTATTTTTAATTTTCTGAGGAACCACTGTACTAATTTTCCACAGCAGCTGTAACATTGTATGTTCTCACCAACAGTGCACAGTTCCAATTTCTCCACATCCTTGCCAACAACACTTGTTCTCTGTTTCAGGTTTTTTTTGTTTTGTTTTGTTTTGTTTTTTGATAGTGGCCATCCCAATAGGTATGAAGTGGTATTTTATTGTAGTTTTGATTTGCATTTCCCTAATGATTAGTGATGTTGAACACCTTTTCATGGGTCCATTGGCCATTCTTATATCTTCTTTGGAGAAAATATCTATTCAAGTCTTCTGCCCATTTCTGAATCAGGTGGTTTCTGGGGGGTTTTGGTTGTTGTTGAGTTTTAGGAGTTTTCTTTGCTCCCTTACGTAGTCCAAATTTCCATATGGTTATTATTTTCTTTCCTCTTGAAGAAGTTCCTTTTACATTTCTTGTAGTTCATTCTTCTGATAATAAATTCTTTCAATTTTGCTTGTTTAAAAAGTCTTTGTTTCCTCCCTCATTTTTAAAGACTTTATTTTTTAGAGCAGTGTTAGTTTCACAGCAAAACTGAGAAGCTACAGAGATTTCCCACATCCCTCCTGCCTTCACACGTGCACAGCCTCCATTATCAGTATCCCCCAGCAGGTGGAACATTGGCTTCCATTGAACCTACATTGACACATCATAGTCATCCAAAGTCCTTACCTTACATTAGGGTTCACTCTTGGTGTCTATTCTGTGGATTTGGGCAAACATTTAATGTAAATCATCCGTCATTACAATGTTATATACTGAACAGTTTCACTGCCCTAAAAATCCTCTGTGCTTCACCTACTCATCGCCGCCTCACCCAAACCCTGGAAAACATGGAACTTTTTGCGTCTCCATAGCTTTGCCTTTTCCAGAATATCATACAGCACGTAGCCTTTTCAGATTGGCTTCTTTCACTTAGTAATCTGCGTTCAAGTTTCCTCTAAGTGAGGGCTTTAAGCAGAGGAGTGACAAGATCTGACTGATGTATTTGAAAGGCCATCTGGCAGCCATGGGGAAAGTGGACTAGAAGGGGCAAAGCGGTGTGGTGGGGGCAGTCAGGGAGGCAGTTAACGGAAATCTCTGCCAGAGGTGGCCTTGACTTGAATCCAGAAAAGGAGACAAGGGGGTCAGGCGCACTGACCAGAGTGATGGATAGATGGAGGGGGAGGAGGAGGGGAGAGGCGAGGCAGGGCAGGTGAGGACGGGGAGATGGGTGACCATCAGGGGTGGGAAAGTGCTGAGGGAGGGGACCAGCGTTTCATTTGGAGCCTGTTAAATCTGAGATGCCTGTGACAGGAGGAGATGCCAAGAGGGCAGCTAGTTAGAATCTGGGACTCAGAAGAGAGGAGAGACGGGAGGTGTGGATTTCGAGTCTCCCTTTACAGCAGTGATGCAGAGCCTTGGAAATGGCTGTTGGCCAGAGACAGGAGTGTATGGGGGTGGGGAAGGGAAGGGGTTGCGAGGGAAGATGTACCCACTTTAAGGCAACATCTACCCCTGGCATGGAGCTGAGTAGCTGCTCAATACACATTCTTGGAATGAAGGAAAGACAGCGAGGAGGAGGAGGAGCCGCCTAGGAGACCAGTAGGAGGGAGGCGGGATCGGCTAGCTCTGTCCTGCGGAAGGAATGGGAGAGGCCCCAGAGGCAAGGAGACCAGTCCAGGGGGAGACAGTGGTGCCTGGAGTGAGTGGTGGAGAGTAGAAAGGAGGAAGCTGAGTCAGGTGAGGTTGAAAATCCCACCCAGTTTTCCAGCGTGGTGGCCAGTAGGGCAAGCCGCCTCACTGCTTCCACCCCACCCAGGCTGGGGGGTGGGTGAGGGGTTCTCCCTCTGCTGGCCCTGATCCCAGGCCTGGGGAGGAGGGCGGCAGGCGTCTCTCTGTTAGTCCACCATTTCCCTTTCACATCAGGATCCTGTCATGGTCCCCCTGGGGAGGCTCCCATACCTGCTATTTCTTGAAGTCCTCTGCAGGTGGGAGGCGCTGTCCTCACTCCGTCTGCGAGGCTGCCACCCTGTGGCGAGCAGGGGAATGACACCTGAGGAGACCTCCCCCCCCACCCAGGAGCACCCATCTTCTGTCCATTTGAGACGCACTCATTGAGCACCCAATACGTGCATAGCACTGGGATCAGTTCTGTGTGGGATACAGAGAAATCTGAGACATGGCAGTGAGAAGAGGACTTGGAATAAGCAAAACATGGGGTCAATTCTGACTCTAAGACTTACCACTGTGTGACTCTGGGCAAAGTCCGAGGAGAGACAGGCCAGATGAAGTCTTTGCGGGCCTCAGGTGGGGATGCCAGGGGCCCCAGAGGTGCTGCCTCCTGCTGCATATGTCCCTGCAGCTCTGTCATTGTCCCTTTCCACTCTTGGTGTGTCTGAATGCGGTCTCTTCTCTTTTCCTGTTCCCTCCGTCTGTTGATCCCTTTTCTGTTCTTTGGGACTCGCTCTCCATTTCTGTCTCTCCCTCTGTCTCTCGGTGTCTCTGTCTCTCTCCTTGTCCCTGTGTCTCTTCCTGTCTTCTCCTCTCCACTCCCTGCATCCACGTCTCCCCATCTCTGCTCTCTCTCACTCTTCCTGTCTCCGCTCCCTCCCTGTTCCCGTCTATCTGTGACTTTCTTGGTCCTCTGCCCACCCTTTGGTTTTGCCTCTCTCTCTCCTTCTCTGCCCACCCCTGCCCATTGCTCCCGGTCCCTCTGTTTCTGCCCCCTCCCCCACCCCATCCCTCTCTCTGGCTTTGCCTCTCCTCACCAGCCTGTCCAAAGCCGCTGACCTGGACCATCACTGGGTGGCCAAGGCCTGGCTGAATGACATCGGCCTGTCCCAGTACTCCCAGGCCTTCCAGAACCACCTGGTTGACGGGCGGATGCTGAACTCCTTGATGAAGCGGGACCTGGAGAAGCATCTGAACGTGTCCAAGAAGTTCCACCAGGTCAGCATCCTGCTGGGGATCGAGCTGCTGTACCAAGTGAACTTCAGCAGGGAGGTGAGAACCAGGGCATGGGGGAGGGGCCCCTCCACAGCCCTGCTCCCCCTCTGCATCCACTGTCCTACCACCCAGTCATCTGCTCATCTGCCCATCCATGCCTCCTTCTGCCCGCTCCTCCCTCCCTCCCTCCCTCCCTCCCTCCATCCCTTCCTCTTTCCCTCCCTTCTTCCAACAACTGCTTCTTGGGTATGGGCCAGATCCTGCACTCAATTCAGGGGAAACAGGGAACGCTCATCTTCCAAGGACCCACTGCTTATCATGGGGAACCACAAAGAAGCTGGTGGCCACAACACCAAGGAAGGTTGTCCCATAAAGCCCAGGGTTTTATGGAAACCCAGAGGAAAAGCTTCCAGAGATCAGAAAGCCTTCCCAGAGATAGTGACAGCTAATCTGAGACCTGAAGGAGGAATTCCAGGGATCAGTCAATAGAAGGTATGAGGGGAAAAGCATTCCACTGAGGGAACAGCATAAGAGTAAGGCCAGGGGACAGATCTGTGGCCTCAGAACTGAGAGTCCTGTGTTGCTCCCGTGTTGCGTTTGAGGTGGGCGAGTGAACAGGGATGCTGAGAGATAAGGAGGGGACTGTGGGCTATGTTACAGAGTTTGGACTCCTTGTTCTGAGTGCTGCCAAGCCAGAGAGCCCGGGGCATCTGCTTCAGCTCCCCCAAGACCTACTGGCACATGTCCCCAAACAGTCCCCCTAGGGAGGGGCCCTGGGGTGCTGGGTTCCATGGGGCTGAGTCCAGACGGCTTACTTTTCTTAGAGCCCTCTCAAAGCACAAGCAATTCAGGGTCGGGAGGAGACAGACGGAAGAGGGGCTTCGTGGCCTTCTCAAACACCCAACACAGAGCTCTGGGCCCAGGAAGTGATGAGGACACGGGCCCTGGTCCCAGGGAGCCCTCTGGTGCAGGAGGCAGATGTGTGGGAAGATCACGACAGTGACATGTAGAAATGGGCGTGGGGGCTGCGGGCTTCTCAGGGCACGCTGGAGGAATTGTGGGCCCGGGAACCCTTTGTCCCCAAGGAGGCCTGTGAAAGCACTCCACACTGACCCCTCTGCAGGTGGCCATGGGGGAGGTTTTGTCCCAGAGTGACAGTCGCTGCCCCCCAGAGGCTGGGTGGACCTGGGGGGATTCAGCTCCACACAGAATAGGCCTCGCTGGGGGGCGCCCCTCAACAAATATGCACTGAGCTCCTAGTCCAAGGCAGGGGGGCTGGGATACACAAAGTGGGCAGCTGCCGTGGGTCCCACCCAGCCCCACCCTCCAGGCACCGGTGTCTCTGCCTCCTGGCTCCTTCACTCCAGAAAGCAGGCTTCTCCCCATTTCCCAGAATGAAAGGTCGAGCCACAGATTGATGTAGCTTGAGCAGCCGTGGATGGCCCAGCCAGGACCCCCCGCATCGGCAGGCTGAGGTCCCCGCCAGCACCACGGACCCTGGCTCCCCGTGCGACCCTGGCGTGCTCCCTCGTCCCCCCAGCGTGCTCCCTCGTCCCCCCAGCTGACCCCCTCTCTCCCCCTGCACCAGGCCCTCCAGGAGCGCCGGGCCCGCTGTGAGACACAGAACATAGACCCCGTGGTCTGGACCAACCAGCGGGTGCTCAAGTGGGTGCGAGACATTGACCTGAAGGTGAGGGGTGGTGGCGGGGGTGGGGGTGCCTCGTGGGCATGTGCCAATCCCATGCGTGTCTGTGTGCAAATCAGTATCCGTTTCTGTGCGGGCTGGGGCGTCGTTGCCCAGGTTGGCAAGAATACCCTGCCTCCTGTCACTCAGGAGGAGGGACCTCCTCCCCCCTGCCCCCACAGCAGCACCCCATCTCTCAGCCACCCTCGCTGTCTGAAGCAAGTGTGGGGTTGAATCCACATCCATCTTCTCACTGAACAGGTGTTTATGGCTGCCTGCCGAGGTCGGGGTATGTCAGTGACACAATATCCGGTCGTGGCTCTCATGGCCCTAAAAGAGTGGCGGCGGGGTTCCCCCTCAGTAGTAAACTAACTGGTCCCCAGGGGACCAAGCACCACCCCCGCCAGCTTACCACCCTTGTGCCTTGCCCTCAGGAGTACGCAGACAACCTGACCAACAGTGGCGTCCACGGCGCCGTTCTGGTGCTGGAACCCACGTTCAACGCTGAGGCCATGGCCACAGCCCTGGGCATCCCCAGCGGGAAGCACATCCTCCGGAGACACCTGGCGGAGGAGATGAGCGCCATCTTCCACCCGGCCAAGTGAGTGCGGGCTGCTGGCGGCAGCCCAGGGCTTGGGACACGGATAGTCCTGACTTCCCATCCTGGCCCCTTTTTTGCTGGGTCCCACTTGTTCTTTCGTAACACAGTGGTCTCCTTTTACAGATCAGAAAACTGAGGCTCAGAGAATCAAAGTGCTTTAGCTTGACTGAATCACAGACTAGAAAGAGGTGGGGGGCAGTCAGGCTTTGAATAACGTGTGTGGTTAAACTGGACATTTAGAGAAAGGAGAGTGACCAGCATGTGTGTGAGGAAAGCCAGGTGAGGGTGGGGAGGGTTTGCACTGGCCTGAGAGACTGAGATGGCCATTCCAGGCAGGGCTAACTGTGGGACAAAGGTTTGGAGACAGGGATGGGCATGTTAGTGGTGTTTACCATCCAGGTGAGCAGATGTGTCAGCCCACCTGCCCTGGGCTCCCCATCTGAGAAGTGGCCAGAGGGTAAACACCTGGACAGATGAAATGGGCCCGCCACGCTGGATGCGGGCTGATGAGCAGAGGGAATCCGAGTGGAGGTGTATCCTTGGATGAGACACACATCCTGTCTGGACTCCCATTTCCTTTTCAGTAAAAACAAGAGAAGGGGTTCTGGGGTTCTCCCAAGCTCATCCAACAGCTCCTGTCCGTGAGTCAGGGGGATTGAATGCACTTCACACAATACCGCAGACAGAGCTGGCTGTGTGAGTGTAGATTTTCGTAGCTTCTGCACAAACAGCTTCCCCACTAGACCCAAGGAGTCCCTCCCCAGGTGGAGGAGAGAGGGCAGGCATCCGTGAAGACCTCATTTCCCGACCTTCCACGGAGCAAGATCCTCCCTGTTGTGAGGAAGCCCCGGCCCCTGTGGATCTAGAACTCAGTTTCCTCTGCCACCCAGCAGCCCTGCTGTCCCTGCACGCCACCCTCCCCTCCCTTGAACTTTCTCAGCAAAATTTGCTCTGGAAGAAGCAGAGCTTCTCTGACACAGCATAAAAGATGTTAGAAGGTTCATTCTCTTCATGTTTCCACCTCCGCGGTGGCCTGAGCTGAGGCTCACAGCTCCTGACCGCCTGTCAGCCAGAGCCCTTTCCTTCATAATATGTTTTAACCATGAATGTGAATTATGATCACCCTAGCCATTTCTTGGACGCCAGCTAAGCTCCAAAGCACTTTTTAACTAACTCTCACAGTCCCTTCCCAAGGTTGGCTCTAAAATGATCCCCATCTCTCAGATACAGACACCCAAGTTCTCAGAAATTAAGTGACTTGCTCACGGTCATGCAGCCAATGAAGAGCAGAGCCAGGATTTCAAAGCCACTAAAGCCCCAAGAAAGATATCGACATAAGCATCTCAGGATTGGCGAGGTTGACCGAGAAGGTGCAGAAACCGCTGTCATTGCTGGGGTCCACCCTGCAGGCAAAGAGAGAAAGACGGGAGCCCCAGGGATGCAGTGATTTGCCCAAAATCTAGAACAGAAGGAAGGCAGCTGGGAGAACTAAGTTCAGATCTCCTGGTTCTGAACCAGCTTCTTGCCCCAACGCCGTGCCCTGTGCGTCGCAGCACTGAGATCTAACACAGGGGCTGGCAGACTTTTTCCACCACAGGCCAGGTAGTAACTATGTGAGCACTTGGGAGCCACAGAGTCCACGTCAAAAGTAGACACCTCTGCCGTGATCGCAAGGAAGCAACCACAGACAACGTGCAAACGAATGGACTGGGTTCCAATAAAACTGTTTACAAAATCAGTCAGCCGGCTGGGTTCGGCCCACAGGCTGTAGTTTACCAAATCCTAATCTAACAGAAGCTTTCGATGCTTCTATGCAAAGAAGGGAGTCATGGGGGTAACTTCAGGCAACAGGTCAGTGGGGGAAGCTTTCCTGATGCTTCTCAAGCCACACCTAATTAGCTAAAATGTGGGGGTTCCCCCATCAGGTCTTCCCTTTCCTGATGGGGTTTGCAGCACACTGGAGCGGGTGGTTAAGAGAGACTTTGGAGTCTCTGACACTGGGGCTCAGGTCTTGGCTCTGGCACTGCCTGCTGTGTAACCCTGGGCAGATTGCTTAACCTCTCTGTGCCCCTTTTCCCCATCAGCAGGGCAGGCATGACAGCCTGACCTCTAGGGGTGGTGGCACAGAGGAGGTACTCAGTAAACCGCACTTACGGTCACTGTTACCAAAGTGAGGGAGTGAGCGAGAGGGAGTGTCTCTGGGTGGCAGCAGCTGACCGCCCCCCACTACTGGCTCAAAGTGGGTCTCTCCCCAGCTCCACAGGCATCCGGGAGGCTGAGCGATTCGGAACGCCCCCTGGGAGGGCCTCCAGCGTCACCCGGGCGGGGAAGGAGGAGAACAGCGGTGGGATCAAATACAAGGCTGGCCGGGTAGGTCGCCCAATGCATTCACCTGGGAGTCCCGCAGCCTCGGAAAGGACTTTTTGTTGTCTGTGCCCCCGTTGCCCTCTCCCAGCTTCTGTCTTGGCTTGCGGATGGGGAGCCAATGGGCCAGGTCACAGGTGCAGCCAGGAGAGAGGCCCCAGAAGCCACCTTCAAGGGACCTGCATGGTGGTTAAGACGCAGTGACAAAGGCCCCACGAGGCTTAGTGTATCTCAAAGTGCAGGTCTCACCTGCCCATGTCAGACTCACCTGGGCGGCTGCTTCACATGCAGATTCTGGGGCCCATTTGGGCCTCCTGACACAAGGGCCTTCGGGGCAAGGGGGCCCCGAGTGCCCTGCAGAGGGTTCCAACCCACCCCAACCTCTGAGAGTCACCGGCTCCAGGGACCAGACCGAGAGCAGTGGATGCGCCTCTGGTGCATGAAAACACGGGCAGTTGGGTCTGACCGTGGAGGCTCAGGGCGGCACAGGTTCCGATGGAGGTGTGTAGACACAGGTGGCGGAACTGGGTAATTCAAAAATTCTTCCAGTCATTCCGCAGGCCTTTTTGGGGACTAACTGCATTCTAGGCGCATCCCGAGCCTGGGGGATAATCATGAATGAATCACCCCCGGTACCTAGACCTCTTGGTCTAGAATATGTGTCCCCATTGGGGGTGACATACCCCCAAAAGGGGTCAAAGTTGGTTCAGGGGGTGGATAGTACACAAAAAAACCTTCCTCTTTTTATGCATAAAGCGCAGGTACACACGTGGTACATAAACAGATGGATGGCCTCCCTGTGGTATGGACATTTCACAGTAGGAGTGCGATTAGGGGGAAAGTGTCTAAAACGTCTTCTTTTTAAGAGGGGCAATAATGAAAAGAAGGTTGAGAAACACTGATCTGGAAAGAAAGGCAGTCAGATAAAGAATTACAAAGCACTGTCACGGCTACCATGGCGGAGATCTGTTCATGATAAGAGATAAATACTCCTTGAGGGCCCACTCTGCATAGTAACGACAACTACCTTGCCATGTCGTGTGCTCCACAGGTGGGGTTTCTACTCTTCATAACAACTCTGGGAGAAAGGAAGGTTTTTTGTTTTTTTTTTTTTTACCATTTTTTATTGATTTATGATCATTTTACAATGTTGTGTCAAATTCCAGTGTAGAGCACAATTTTTCAGTTATACATGAACATATATATATATTCATTGTCACATTTTTTTCTCTGTGAGCTACCATGGGAGAAAGGAAGTATTAATCCCATTTTGTAGCTGAGAAAACTGAGCTCAGAGAGGGCAAGTCACTTGTCCAAAGTCACACAGCTGGGAAATGGCAGAGCATGGATTCAAACCCCAGTTTGCGAGTCTCCAAAACCCACACTCTCTCTGCCACACCAAGTGGTGGTGGAGTAGTTCTTCTTGATCTGGGAATGCAGCCAGACCTCATGCCCACACCAATTCTCACCTCTCTCCCTGCTGAGGAGGAAGGTGACAGACTTTCATGGATAATCAGAAAGACTGTATTTGTTTTCACCCTTGGTAACCAACTGGTTCCTTCCAGTTAGGAACACAAAGCTCTCTCCCGATGTTAACTCACAAAATCTTCTCAGTCTCCCTGAGCAGTGGAATATTATTCCTAAATAGGAGGAGCACAGAGTGGTTAGGTGAGCTACTCAAAATCACACAGCAGTTCAAATTGGAGAGCCCGCATTTCCCAGATCCAAGAATATTCGATTCTTTTTTCTCTTCTCCCTGTCCTTTGTTCTCATCCCTCTCTTCACAGCTGCCCCTGGGAAAGATAGGAAGGGGCTTCAGCAGCAAAGACCCCGATTTCCACGATGACTACGGCTCCCTTCAAAACGAAGATTGTGGAGACGATGACTCCCAGGGCAGGCCAGAGCAGTGCCATCTGGAAGGCTACAACGGCCTGGAGGTCACCAACGTGTAAGGAACCGATGCTGCACCAGACCCAGCATGGAGGGACCCAGGGCAGAAGAGCAGCCAGAGGTCGCCGCCACTGTACATAGTGACCTTGGACTGAGGGTGCTCCCCTAGTCCTGGGCAAACCCCAACAGACCGCTGTCACTTTGGATGGGAGCACCGAGGAACGAGGAGGCACCAGCCTGCCTGCCCTGAGCGGGCCGCGGACTTGCCTGCTCGCTGGAAGGAGACTGGCGCAGAGGACCTGCGGGGGCGCCCAGCCCCTGCGGAATCGAGGCTCCATCTCAGAACGACTCAGCCACTGAGCAGTCCAAGTGGCCCCGGGGGCCTTGAACTGAGCTGCCGCGGTGGGAAAAGGCACATAGTCCCCCAAAACACCCTCCCAGGAGGAGCAAGTGGGACTCCAACCAGACGTACGGAGCCGGGTAGTGACAGCGCCAGGAGCTAGCAAAGCCTGAGGCTGACTGGTCACCACGTGCGCCCTTCTGGCCGGCCTGGTGGACGTCTCGGCCCCAGTACACATGCCCCCCACCCATGACTGAGGGAGGACGCGGCTTCTGACTTGGGTCACTGTGTCTCTCTTGGGAGAATGCGAAATGGGAAGGCCATTCCCTCCCACCCCAAAAGCCGTGTGTCACATGGGGGTGGACATGTTGAAGGGCCACTTACACACATCCTTCAGGAGCGGCCACACTGGGTGGAGGCAGGCGGTGATCCCTGTGGGGGCGGGGCTGGGCAGCAACAGTCCCAGGAAATGCAGGTGTCCTGAGTTAGGTCGGTGACACCAAGTGTGCCAATGGGTTTGGGATTGAGAGCAGGGAAGTGCTTGTCATTGTTAACCCAACAATCCTTGTTGTGACACCTCTGTCACCTGACACACAGGTGTGCTGCCGATGCCATAACTGAGCGGAATCTCACAGGTCGTGGAGCAGAGGACCCCCAGCCCTCTTCTTCCCTCGGCTGCTCTTTTCCTGTGTGGCTTCTTCCCAGTGGCCTCACCTCTCTGTGGCTCAGCATCTTCATCTACAATACTTCGGGCTCCCTCCTGGGGATGTTGTGAGGATTAACACTTGCTAATGTCTGTAACACTTTGTAACCTCTCAGGAGACAGGTGGGAAGTTACGGGGTCCAGGGAGGGTGTCTAATTTCCCATTTACAGCATGGAACTGATAGTGAACTGGTTCTCTCCGGCTGTTTGGGTTGGAGCCGTGTGCAAAAGGAGCACAAGGAATTTTGTTGTTCAGACTCTCTAGAGCCCCCAGGAGGACTTGACCCCCCAAAAAGGGGAAAATCCCATGTGCACAACCCTTGAAAACCAGTTTGCACATGTTCAGGCTTGAGTTCATTGACCTCGATGCTGAGGAACGATTAGGGAAGGACAGAAGGAATTGGGTCCTACTTACACTTCGGTTTTCAAAGCAAATCACTTGCTAGAACCATGATGCTCGACCCCATTGAAGCCTTTTGCACCAACAGTCCACGAGAGGTTTGAATTTCCAAAACTCGACAGGTGTCAGCCTCCGAGAACCAGCAAAGCACCTCTTCTTCAACGCAATGAATTATTTCCCCTCACGAAAAAAGCACAGACCAAGGCTGGATGAACTTGAAACGACTCCTCCCTGAGGCCCAAGGCCGTGGGCTTTTTTTTTTTTTTTTTTTTTTTTTTTCTCTCTCTCTAACTTGAACACAATCACAGCCTTTCCTACCCTGGAAACCGAATGCCTGGTAGGTGGGCCGGTTGAGGCTCCCTTTTGGCTGAATGTTTGGCCTCCCAGGGAAACACTTCTGATTCCAGGGCCTGACAGGCCGAGTTCTGGAACCTGATTGGCTTTGCTGAAGTTCCAAATCCAGTACCTGTATGACATTTAGTGACATGCATGGGGCCTGAGGCTGCAGAACCCCGCGGCCCGGAGAGGGGAGTTAAAACCTCCCTCTCCCCTGACCCACAGGTCACTCCCGAGCCAGTCTCCAGGCTGGGTGACCCAGGACCCCAGGATCTGCCTCTCGGGGAAGCAGCAAACCCAGAGGGCAGTGATCCCCGTGTCGGGAGTGGGAATAGCAGACAGACAGGTGCCTGAATGCTGGTCTGATTATCTGAAACCGATGAACTGTTCCCCGACTCAGCCCCACTGGGGACAAGATGGGTAAGTGGACAATGGAGGGTGGTCATTGGCAGGGGTGGCATTCATTGCCCAAAACATTCGCAGCATTAGGGCGGCAGGCCTGGGGCAATGCAGGCAACCTCAGTTGTACCTTTTGGTCCAAATGATGCCCTGACAGCAGATTCCTCCCTGATGCTCTGTATCCCTGGCAGCCAGGGGAGCATTTGGAGCTGGCTTTTCAACATGAGGATGGGCTGGCTGATAAATTAAAAACCTCCACACAGAGTTAAATCAGGTGAGCTTTGTCTGCTGGGAAAAAAAATTCCTGAATGTCAACTCTGCTTCAAGAACAGGCAGGAAGAGCAGAGGGTGCAGAGAGACTTGGCAGAGAGGACCTGGTAGCTGGTTAACAAAGGCTGGCAGAGTGGCCACCCACAGAACAGTGACTTGCCATTGCCACATCCTGTCTAAATGGCCTGAATAGTGGTCTTGGTCCTTAAAGGGTAACATGGCATCTGGACCTGGGAACTATATGTGTTTCTCTGAGAGGTGTTGTTGCCTATGCCCAGGGATGCTGGCTCCTTAAAAAGAGGTCGTTGGTGTCAGAGGTTGGAGAGAACCAGGGTAGGCAGAGACACCCCCTACTCCTCCCAGAAGCTGCGGGACAGAGCCATCAGAAGGCACCTGCCAGGTGGACTCAACTTCCTGACCCCCGATGCCTCTGAAAGGCCCCTTTGTCCTTGGCTGAGCAGAGCCTTTCTCCCAGAAATCTGCCTCAGCTTCGCAGTCATCGGACCCCAGACTGCAGGAGGCAGGGGGAAGCCACGGGAGAACCTGGATCAGATGAAGCCGAGGGGAAGGGGACTCCACAGCCCAGCCAGCAGGAGGGGCCTCAGAACAGTGACCCCAAATCCTGAGGTCACTGGACTGGGCTGTGTCTGGCAGAACGGGACGGTTTGGCAAGATGTTACTTGAGTGTTCACGGCAGGGGCACCAGCACCCTGTACTGCTCTAAGCCTAGCTCTCCCCTGTCCCGTCAAAACCCGCTGGGCACCATCACTTCCGCTCTGCCCTTCAAGGCTCCAGCAGTCTCCTGGCAGGTGAGTGTCTAGAAGAAGAAGACGTGTGGGAAATAGCATCTCCTGACACTAACATTACTCCCGGCGGTTGGCTGTTGAGAATTTCCTGAGCCCTAACACCCTGGGAAGGTTGCGGCTGCAAAGGAAACGGGTTGTCCGCGAGCAGAGATGATGTTACCGACCTTTAGCTGCTGGTCATGGCCCCGAAGGTCTTCCCAAGAGTGAATTTTAACACTGTAACAATAAACACTACTACACAACGCTTCACTGATGAGGTGGCCTTTTTCTCTGGGTTCTCAGTTTTCCCAACGGCTTGTTTTGGGGGGCGGGTAACTGGAGTTTCTTTAATGGAGGTACTGGGGATTGAACCCAGAACCTTGTGCGTGCTAAGCAGACACTCTTCCACTGAACTATACCTTCCTCTCTCCAACAGCTTCCTTGAGAGGGGAGAGTATTAACCCATTTCATAGATGGAGAAACTGAGGCTGGAAAGCTCTGAGGGGCTTACCTAGCTCCATAAAGCTAAGAAGTTACAGGGACCCAAACTTAGTCATCTGTCTCCAAATCCCAGGCTTGTTCCTCCCCACTGTGCACCCCACACCCTGGTAATGTTGGTGACCCCACCCTCAACCCCCACCTTCAGCACAGGACTTGCCTTGCCAGGTGGCTTCACTCAAAATGGAGTTCAGGGGCGTTCTTTCCTGCTGGAAAAGCCCAGCACTCGCTGCCCATGTCAGAGCGCTGCCTCCTGTCCCAGGAAGGAATTCCCTCCCTTAGTCACCCCTCCCTTAGCATCATGTGTTTCATTGTGTCACTCCTCCCGGGGTATTTACATTAATAGATCATCGGTGGTCGTCGTCCCAGGCAGCTTGTGCTGCTACAACATAATCCCAGAGCCGGGGGGGCGGGGGGGGCTTACACAGCAGACATTCATTCCTCACGTTCCAAAGGCTGGGAAGCCCAGGACCCGGCTGCCAGCCAATCCAGTCCTCAGTGAGAGCTCTCGGCTGCCTTCTCATTGCGTCCTCGCAGAGTGGAGGCAGAGAGAGAGGAAGGGCGCCCTCCGGAGTCTCTTCTTACAAGGGCACTGATCCCATCGGGAGGGCCCCACCTCGTGACCCAATCAACTCTCGAGGCCCATCTAATACCATCACACTGGGGGTTAGGGGTTTTCACATATGAACTTTGGGAGGATGCAGACATTCGGTCCACAGCAGCGGTGGAATCACAGCCGTCCTAGCACAGCACATCTCAGACGTTAACACGCGCCCGGGAGGGACAGGTGCTTTTGGAATGAAGATGCTGACTCCGGAGGTCTGGGACGGGGCCTGAGACTCAGCATTTCTAGCACACTCCCACGTTGTGCTGCTGGTCCAGAGACACACACACTGAGTACCAAGATCATGGCAGACAGTGGGGCCCTCCTGGCAAAGCCCAAATCGCAGGAGGCAGGGGCTGGTCAGAGGGCTCCACCCAGGTGTTTGACAGGCCTTGATGGAACCCCGCTCTGGTGAACCAGGCTGTACGCTTCTCCTGGGACAGGAACCCAGCCCGACTCCTAGCTGATTGCCAAGGTCAGGCAGGGGGTGAATGCTCGGGAAGTGTGCATTGAACATGGAGGATTGGAGGATTTGGAAGAGTGAGAAGACACCGTGAGACAGGCCTGGGGATGGCCTGTTTCAGCAGGTTGACCACACATACTGAGTCAGCGAACCTCGTGGAGGCCAAGGCCCATTCCTGGTGCTGGAGAGATAGTGGCAAAACTTATGTAACCCAGCTAAGGAAGGCAAGAAACTCATCCGTGAAGGGATGACTGAGTTCAGACGTGCTAAGTGAGAAGAGTGATGGAGGGGTGGGGGGGTCCCAGAGGACTTTTGAGCTGAGACGTTAAGTTCTGAGAAGGAGCCAGCCCTCAAAGACCAGGGGGAAGAACATTCCAGGCAGACTGACTCTGAGCTCAGTGCTGAGGATGCAGTGGGAGTGAGATCCCGCCCAGCCTCTGCCCGCACGGAGCTCCCCATCCAGCGGGGAAGAGAGGCATATATCAAATACTCCTGAGCAATGTGAAATTATAACTGTGACCGGTCCTGAGAGCAGGGGGAGCTGGTAATCAGCGAGCTCATCTTATAGGGATTCAATGCTTAAGAGGAAGTGAGGCTGGGGCGAGAGTTCAGCAGATTAAGAGGAAAGGGAAGAGGATTCCACAACTGCGGCAAAAATAAGACTCCAGGACAGGTGGGATTTCTGTAGTAGACAGCGACAGGTGACAAACCCCAACTCAAAAACTGGTTTAAGAAGAAAAAGGAATGTACTGGCTAGTGTGAAGACCAGTCCAGGACTACCACTGGCTTTGGACTCAGCCGGATCTGGAGTGTCCGGTGATATCTTCAGGGTCTTCATCTTTCTTCATCCCTTGGCTTTGCTTTTCTCTGCGTCAGGTCCATTCCCAGAGATGTTGATCCCAATTCTTGGCAAAACTTCCACGAAGACACACAACCTCCCAGCTCAGCGTCCCCTGCACAAGACAGAGGCTCTCACCTGGTAGTCCTAGCAACATCTCAGGTGGAATCTCATTGCCTTAGTGGGATGGGGTCGCAAGCCCACCGGGGGTGGGGTCAGCCCACCAAGGCTCATGTCCTGAGGGGCACACATGCACTGGCAGGAGAAGAGAGTGCCTGGTGGCGCTTAGGGGGCCGTGTGGCCGTGAGACCCTCCGACGTGGCCCAGGAGGTGGAGAGATGGGGGGTTCTTCCCTGAGGGGTGCTTCCACTACCCAGCTGTGGGGCAGGGCAGCCAGACCCCAGGAAGAGGAGCCCCCTGATATTCAAAGAGGGAAGGAAACTTGAGTCCCAGCACCTGGCAGCTTACAGGAGCACCAGAAACAGAAGTGAGAATTCAGAGATGAGATGTAACAACAGCCAACAGTGACGGGACATTTGCCCCGTCCTTCACGGCAGGGTTTCTCAGCCTCGGCAAGGCAGACATCCTGGCCGCACTTTGGAGGGCGGAGGGCAGAGGGCGGAGGGCTGGCCTGCGTGTTGCAGGATGTCTAGCAGCCTCCCTCGCCTTCATTCACTAGAAGCCAGTAGCATCCCCCCACCAGTCACGGGAGCCCCAAATGTCTGCCGACATTGCCACGTGTCTCCAGGGGAAGCAAAAATCACCCCCAGTAGAGAACCACAGCAGGGTTGTGTTTTTGCCCTTTTAATCCTCCCAGCCGCCCCTGCAGTGGGCATTGTTTTTCACATCTGACAGATGGGGAAACTGAGGCACAGCGACATTACACATATTCCCAGAGTCCTGAGCTAGGCGTGGGAGCTGGGATCTTAGCACTGCAGACAGGCTCTCTGCAGAGTCTGGGCTCGTACCCACTGGCCTAAGGCTGGCCGGCCACACCCAGCTCTTTACAGTAAAAAAAATCCTGAAGCCACAAGTTCCCAGGGCTGAAGAGATATCCCATTGTTAAGTATGGTGTTCCCGGAAGCCGGATCCACTCCCTCCACCTGACAGAAAATTGCTCTGTAAATTATGGGTTTCAAGGACAAAGGCAGCTCTGTGAGCAGAGACTTAAAACAAGATAATAATTTAGGAACCAGCATGCTCTGCTTGAGTGAGTACTTACAATAGCTAATCTCACACCACACCTCCATCAACCCCATTTTATTAAAAAAAAAAAAAAAAACAGACAAACCAGGAAACAAGCAAATTAGTGATGGAGCCTGACGGTAGCTGAGGAACCAGCCCCCCTGCTCTTCCCCCCACGCTGGGAGTTGGGGGCGTGGCAGGTGCTGACTGTCCCACTCCCACCAGGCTTGGCCATAGACAGACACAGGCCGTGCGGCCACTGCCTTCCCCCATGTGGACCGCAGCATCTCTGCCGAGCACCCCTTCCCCTCCTCTGCCGGCCTTGGGGGATCGCCCCAGGCTCGCTGCCTGTCATTCTCGGGAGTGGGGCTCTTTTCAGCACGATGTCCTATTGTCCTACCACCTCCATTGTCGTCATCACCCCCTCCCCCGCCTTCAGGGAAATCACATGATCCCCGCTGGAAGCTCCCAGCCCCTCAGCCCCCTGGCCACTGCAAATGGCCCCAGGGGTGGCCCTGAGATGCGAGGAGGCAGAATCAGAATCCCTACCTAGACGGTTCGAATTCGTGAGTGGAAGGTGAGCTCTGGCTTTCCTCTGGATCTTGAACTATGAGACTTGCCCCAGAATTGCAGGCCGCCATGTGTCTCCCACTAGAAGATGCCTGAGAGAACGAGACGGACCCAGAGCCAGAACACAAGATGCAAGAGGGAGCAGGGAGGACTGTCAGTCCCTGGAGTCAACTGTCCCTGAGGCCAGGTCCCCCCTGCTCCCTGGGGGTTGGTTCGGTGACACCCTAACCCTTCCCACTTCCCCCATTCCTTCCCTGTGTTAGTTTTCTAGGGTCACCATAACAATGTTGCTTTTTAAACAATAGAAATTTAATTTCTCACAGTTCCAGAGTCTAGAAATCCAAGATCAAGGTGTCAGCAGGGTTGGTCTCCTCTGAGGCCGTCTTCTCCCTTTGTCCCCCTGCAGGCTTCCCTCTGTGTGTGTCTGTGTCCTAATCTCCTCTTCTTATAAAGACACCAGTCATACTGAGTCAGGGCCCACCCTAATGACCTCATATTAACTTAATCACCTCTTTAAAGACCCTGTCTCCAAGTAAGGTCACATTCTGGAGCACTGGGTGTTAGGACTTCAACATAAGAATTTGAGGGGCACAGTTCAGCCTACAGCACCCTCACACAGGCCCCCCACCACCCGCTTAAGGCAACTCAAATTGGGTTTTAGGCTCTCGATCCTAAGAGTCCCAGTTAAGCTACCCACCAACCGCTGGGCTTGACCCCAAAGCGACTCCTGTCCCTTCTCTCAGTTCCTACATCCCGCATACATATGCACACATGCACACAGGCATGCACATGACTACCCACCGCATTTCAAGCACTCTACCCGCATTACATTGAATAATATGGAAAGATGGAATAATCTTAAATTCTTTTTTTTTTTTTTGGACTGACCTAATTTTGCTAGCTAGAGATGCCTTCCCTTGAGCTTGTAATGTTGCAGAGTCAGAGGCCAAACTGCATTTGTGGGGAATCGACCCAGGTCTTATCCTCAACCTAGCAATTTAGAATTTAGAGATAGGGCTTGAGGGCCTGCATTCTAAGACTAAACTACAGGTTTTCAGATACAGGAGGTGTGGTGTGGGGCTTGAGCATATGTATTTTCCAGAACCTCTTTGGGTGGTTCTGTGGCACAGTCAGGGTTTGGGACCGCTGCCCTGGGGTAGTAAATCCAGCCTAGACGGTCCTTGGGCTATTACAGCACGCAGTCCCATAACTCGCCACTAGATGGCAAGCAAACCAGCACAGACCACCCAGCAATCCAGGCCCAACAAGTCACTGTCACAGGGTCCCCCGTCCATCCCTGCAGCCTGAAAAGTGTGGCTCTTGATAGAGAAATGACTTCTGTTTTGTTTCCCCACTGAAGGCAAGAAACACATCTTCAGTGTGACAGGCAGAATTTGGAAGCTGGCCTCAGGACAAATTTGGATGCTGGTGACCCCCCCAGATTCCCTCCCAGCCAGGAGACCCCCCCCAGCAGGAGGTGAGCTGAGAGACAGGGCTGATCTCACCCAGGATGCCTTCTTCTGTTGATGCAACTCCAACACGAGGTGCCGGCTGTTTCCCTTCTGCTGAGAGGTCCCTGGCCAGTGGCCTCCGGGAGCGGGACACCTGTGGCCAGGCAGCTGGGGAGCAGCAGGCTACTTCTGAAGGCCATTGTTCCCAGGGAGAGAGGGCTATACAAACTGCCCCGCGGGACCACGTGGACAGCCCCAGGGAGTCAGACACAGCTGGGGCACCCGAGGAATGCCCATAAACTTCACCGTGTCCAAGCACCTGCCTCCTCTCCACGTTCCTGCAGAACAGATGTGCCTTCCTCCTGCCCCTGGGTGTGCCAAGGAGGGCCTCTCCCTCTGGGTGCCGGGAACCCACAGGAACAATCAGGTGTCCTCAGTACGGGGTGCAGGGTGTGGGGAGGGAGACATCTCAGGGCAAAGGCGGACAGGTGTGTGGAAAGACTGGGGTGGGCGGATTTATGGTCCCTAAATGTCCACCTCCTAGTCCCCAGAACATGTGACTATGTCACCTAACATGGCAAAGGGGAATCAAAGTTGCTGGTGGAATTAAGGTTGTTAATCAGGTGACCTGAAAAGGGGAGATGATCCTATTTTAGGATTGTCTGGTTGGGCTCCCTGATGGGGCCTTAAAAGAGGATGGGGGAGGCAGAAGAAGGGAGTGGAGGCGGGGGTGTGACTGTGGGAGAGGGTCAGAGTTGATGTGATGCACAGTAAAGTCTTGACCCCATTTCCCGGCTTTGAAGATGGAGGCAGGGGCCACGTGCCAAGGAGTATGGGCACCTCTACAAGCTGGAAAAGGAAGAACTGGATTCTCCCCTGGAGCCTCCAGAAAGGAATGCGGCCCAGCCAACACCTCGATTTTTAGCCCAGTGACGCCTGTGTCAGGCTTCTGACCGCCTCTGACCTCCAGAGCTGCAAAATCGTGCCTCTGGTTTGTTTAAGCCGCCACGTTTGTGGCACTTTGTTAGCGCAGCCCTGGGGAGCTAACACCCGGGGCAAGGCAGCGTAGCAACGCTGATCACACGCGCCCCTCAGCTCAGCCCCGATGCGGCAGGTGAAATGGCCTCCACCCTACAGACCAGGCTCAGCGAGGCTGAGAAATGTGCGAGTTTCACGCCGCAGGTTAGAGGAAAAGCCGGCATCAAGCTGTTTCTGCCTGACTCCAAGCCCTGCTCTCTCCAACGCATCTGATCTTGAGTTGGAGCCCCCCATGCGGCAGACAGCTCCTACAACGGCTGCAATGGCCCCACCTCCTGGTGTTCATGTCTCTGTCAAATCCCCTCCACTGGCGTGTGACTCGCTTCTAAGATACAATCCAGCAAAAAGGACCGGATGTCACTCCTGAGATTAGTTATAAAAGACTGACTCTGGCTCTGGCTCTTCTTTGCTCTCACTGATGGAACCACCTGCCAAGTTGTAAGCTGAGCCACGGAGAGGCCCAAGTGGCAAGGAACTGAGGGCGATCTCAGACAGAGGCGCCAGTCCCTCTCTCATCCCCGCTTTGTTCTGGGCAGAGCAGAGTTTGAGAAATGGCATTACACAGACCCTGGGGTTTCAGGCCGTGAATGAGCAGGTGTCTCTGTGGGAAGCTGTCATCCAGGACACAGGCCCCCAGCCCTCACAGCGTAAGGCTGAGGATACAAACACCCCCAGCCTGTAACGCAGTGACATCCAGGGGGCGTGGGATATGACCCGGAGCTCCAGGCTAACATCTTAGCAGCAGGCCCAAGAAATCCCACGCGCCACGCTTTATGCTTGGTGTTAAAGTGTCGCTCCTCACTCTGGAGGGTACAGTCCCCTCCCACATGCCAGGTACTGGGATGGGCACTGGTCATTCATCAAGTGCACAAAAGTGACCTGGCCGCTGTCCTCATGGAGCTGACAGCACAGAAGGAACAGACACCAAAGATTTAAACGACATTCGTGATAAATGTCATGAAAACATGACCCAGCGGAGCTGAACTGTACTTTCAAAAAGGAGGAAATGTTTTTTCATTCCTTTCTTGATTTCTGCCCCTAGTTCGTGCCCCATGAACCACTTACGAACGGTGGCAGGGAGCCAAGTTTGCAATGACAGGTCCCAAGGATACACAGGCACAGAGGAGGTCACCTTCCCTACCCCAGCCAGGCAAACACAGTCATGAGACTGCATCCTCCAAGCCACTGCTTCCGGTTCAGTTGTAGGATTCTGTTGACTAGGACCCTGCCCCGTGAGCCTGCCTGCCTGGGTTCAAGTGCCCTCATGGTCACTAATCAGTGGTGAGACCTTGGGTGTGTATGTGACCTCCCTGGGGCCTCAGTCTGGTCATCTGTAAAATGGGTTGGCAGTAACCCTTCAGGGGTTATCATGAGGATGAAACGGGAAGGGACACATAGGCACTTGGCCAGGGTCTTTCAGGGATGCTTGTGAGGGTTTATCAGTTATAGCTCTTGTAACCCTTCTCCCTGTTGTCCAAGTGAGCTCTTGTAACCCTTTGGAGAATTGCCGCCCCTGGGGGTGGGGGTCATCTCCAGGTTGAGGCCAAGGGGCTGGGGCAAGGCAATAACAAGATGCCACCCCCTGGGCTCCTCAGGAAAGGCTGTGATGGGAGGAGACGGGGTGTGGGTCATCCAGCAGGAACAGGGCCAGGGACTAGGCCCTGGGGCAGCCCTGCCCACACTCCATCCCCCAGGACCCATCTTCAGCACAGCCATGTGCCTGGCTCCTTTCCAGCTGTACCCTGAGCTTCTGAACCCTCTGGGCTGAAGATGTGGCCTTGTCAGGGAGCCGCTGCAGAATGGACACCCATAGGAATCTTCCAGAATCGCCCGAGACAGGGCGACTCCTCACCAGCCAAAGCCATGGAGACCCTGGGACCAGTGCTCTGTTTCTTGACCGGCCAGCTCAGGGGCGTGGGACTGGCTAGTGGGGCCATAGGTTCTGACGAGCTCACATCACAGGTGAGGGTGGCAAGGCCCAGAGAGGAGACGTGGCTTGCCCAAGATCACACAGTTTACAGAGATCAGAGCCAGGACTGGAGCCATGATCTGGATCTCACTCTTCTTAATCCTGGCAGAGAGAACGGCTCTACAACCACTGCTTAAAGAAGAAATGCCTGAAGCAGTGGTGGTCAAACTGTGCTTCACGGAACCCCAGAGGGCTCTGAGGAACCCCACAAGCACACCTAGGAACATACGATCCACAACTCATCCCTGACTAGGAGGTACTTCTAAACAGTCTGCGGATACTCACTTACAGCCAAGAAAGGCTGGGATCCAGCACCCAGGGACCTGCCTTTAAGGCTGGTCCCACCACTCACCACCTGCATGACCTTGGCCTCGATGATAACCCAATCTCAGTCGCCTCTTCTGGAAAGGGGCACGGGAACAGTTGTATTTTTCACTCCCTGGGTTGTTGGGGGACTGGATGAGACCCAAGTAAAGGAGCATCATGAGTGGCAAAGCTTTTAAACCCCAGCATCTATCAGTCTCAGCTAAGCTCACCACACACCCACACTCTAGATCCCAGAAGGGGACGTGGATCCAGCTGAGAGGGGGCAGGTGGAGATAGAGAGAGAGTTTGGGATTCTATCTGGATGAGAGTAAACCATGCTGTGAAGCCCACATATTCATTCATCAAACACTTAAGTGCTTTCTCTGGATGGGACCCCCAGCTTGCCATGGGCAACAAGGAAACAAATGGGATACGGTTCTGCCGCTCAAGGAGCTTACATTCTACTAGAAGAAGCCATGTCAGCAGATAAATCCCCTGAAGAGTAGTGGAAGCTCTCACGGGGCCCCCAAGGCCCAGAAAAAAATGAAAAAGAGGGGGGCCCTGGCCCCCTGGGGCTCTCCAGTGTGCCTCACTTGTGTGCTTGGGATGACAGGACAGCTCTTGTCTTTAACCAGAATTTGAGAAATGTGTAGGAAAGAGGAGAGAGGTATCAGAGCAGAGTGGAAAGGGCCGTGCACCTGTGGTCAGAGTATGTGAGTTCAAGTCCAGCCTCTGATTGGCCGTGTGATCCTGGGCAGAGAAGCCACACCTTTTGCTGGTTTCAGCGTCTCATCCCGAGATGAAAGCGTCTGCACTGTGTAGCCCTTCCAGCCCCAACAAGGGGGCTTCTAGAAAAGACGGTGATGTTATCACTAGGACACTCAGCCAAACAGTCCCTGAACTTGGTGGCTCAGCTGGACGGCATCCCCAGAAAGACTGTGGAGTTGGGTGAGGGGCAGCCCCAGGCCCCTCCCCCAGCCATTGTCCCAGAGGTCTCCACCCTTCACAGGCCCATCCCCGACATCCTTGTGGCTCTTCCTGAGAAGCAGCGGCCCCTGTAATTAATGTTTACGCCACACAGCGCGTGGGATGCGCATTACTTAGCACAGCCGGGAGCAGGTAGAAGTGACCTGTGTGATCCCCGCCTCCGGCTCAGCTGAGGGTGAACAGCTGGTCTGTGGATTGTGGGCTCCATCATGTATGTCAGCCATGAGGGACGGTCATTATCAGGACTGCCACCACTCCCTGCCACCTGATAGGTGTGTTTGTCACTCACCACTCATTTGCTGTACTAACATTATTCTGGTTCAGGAAATAAAATGGACTTGGAAGTCAGAAATGGGAAAAATGAAAAAGATAAATGTACTCTCTGCCCAAAACATACAGATTAAGGGGGAAGTGTAAATATTTTTCTAATGACATAAATTCTATTAACTCTGGAATCAGTGTTTATTTTTTCCTAACTGAAATGTTAGATGTTATGTAAGTGAAAAATTATTCCTAATGTTCTATTCCAGCATTTTTTAATTATTCATAGAATAATGAGATCTTTGAATGAATAGATCTTTGTGGACTATCTTGGAAAACCACCTTAGTTTTAATAGTATTGCTGCCGTAAGAAAGTAAATGTTGATTCCCACTCACACGTCTATCAAGGAGGCTTTGGAACATAAGCAGCTCCCACAAAGCTTTCTTGAATATTACAATCAGGAGCGTTCAGTGTACAATTGTCACTATTGGGGGAACGAGGACAGAATGACTCTTTCTCCCCCAGACAGCCATTCTGTTAAAGAAGCTCCAGGCTGTAGATGCCACACCCGGGAGAGGAGAAATAATGCTCAAATCAACAAAAGGGCAAAGGTCTAATTTAAAACCTTCCAGGGAAGATACCATTAATTTTGCAAGAAAATGAGACTGTCAAGTAATGACCCAGGGGTCCTACTACAGGGGCTAAGGCGACTTTAAAGAGTCATAGACTCATGAAAAAGACCTTAGGTCAAGTTCCCACTGCAGAATGGCGAATGAGTGCCTGAGACATTCATTCTCTCCGCCCTCAGGTGGCCAGCAGGTGCACCTCTGGCCAGGAGCAGCCTTATCTGTTGACCCCAGGGAGCTAAGCTGTGAGGAAAAGAAAGGCCTCGTTCCGGGGTCCACAAACTATAATGAGCAGAGGAAACACCTGGGGGGCTGTTGGAGCTGCAGACGTCCCACCCTGCAGAGGACACACCGAGCTGGCCAGGCCATTCCCAGGCCCGGAGGCTAGGCGCAGTAGAAACACCTGGAGAAGTTTCTCAACCCTAGTGTTAGGGTCTCACCCCAAAGATTCTTATTCAATTGGTCTGAGGTGGGGCCCATAGTTACTCTGGAAAAGGTGATCCTAACACACAGCCAAGATTTTTAAATCCAATCTCCCACTCAATCTAAGAGTTTCCCAAGACACCTTAACAGGTGTCTCCAGCCTGGTGTCCAGACGTCCTCCCTCCTTCTTGCTGCTGAAACAAGACCAAGCACTGTGTAAGCGATTGTGGTTACTGTTATTATCACTATTACCATCATCATTTGTGTTTGGTCATAGCAGCAAGTTCAACCCACCCGTCCCCATGTCCCAGGTGCCATGACCCTTTGGTTTGGGTGCTAGGGGAGCTAGGCTAAGCCAATCAGGGTGCAGTTCCATGCCCCTACCTGCCAGTGATTGGTGCAGCAATGAGCACATGACCCAGTCAGAGCCCAAAAGATTGATTTTGCCATTGTTGACCCAGAGAATTACTCTCTGTTCCTCCTTGTACCTGGGAGGATGTCAGCCTAGAAGATCTAGAAGAATGAGGAAGACCTTGTTCCTGAAACTCAATGGCCTCCTTTGCAAAGCACACCTGCTTTGCGTTTAAGGTGCAAAGGTCTCCTATTAGGACCAACGTCAATATGCCAGGAAGTCCTGTTGGCACTGCCTCAAAGCATCACAAGGAGACATCTCCCTCCACTGTCCCCACCTGGCCAAGCCCCATCATTTGTCACTGAATTATTGTCACAGCTTCTTAAATGCTCCTGCTGCTTCTGTCCTTGTCCCCATCTATTCTCCATGCAGCAGCCAGCTCCTCTTAGAAACACTGTCAGGTCCTGTCACTCCTCTGAAGGATGCTCTCTGAAGACCCCACATCTGTGAGTAAAACCCCAAGTCCTTCCAGTAACCCGCACAGTCCTACAGATCCCCCTGCCCCTCACCTCTCTGACCCCATCCCCCGGCACCCTCCCACTTGCTTAACTCACTCCAACCATATGGTCCTTCTCAATGTTCCCCAAATACCCCAGCAGACTCCTGCCTCAGGGCCTTTGCACTTGCTGTGCCTCCTGCCCAGAACACCCTCCCCATCCTACAGCCTCCACTCCACTTCCCTGCACTCCCTCACCTCCCTCAGGATTTCTGAATGTCACTTCTCTGATCATTAAGTTCAAAAATCCAACTCTCCCTATTCCTCAAGCCTTCAGCACTTCCCATCCTCCCTTCCTGCTTTGTTTTACTCCTTATCTTCACCCAACTTACCTCAATTTACTTATTTATGTGTTTCTTGGTCTTCTCCCTTGAGAGGATGCAAGTTACGTGAGGGCAGAAATGTCTTATCTCCTGCTGTGTGCCAAGAGACTGAAACAGTACCTGGCACACAGTAGGTGATCAACAAGGCTTATTGAATGATGACTAGAGTAAGTCTAGAATCTGCCATCCAATAACCATGGAAGGACGACTACTGAAAGACTCTAAACTTTGGGACCAAGAGCTCCAGTGTAGCCCAATAGCACTGGGAAGATGAATGAATGAACGAACAAACGAATGAATGAATGAATATAATCCCTTCCTCCCTGAAGGCCGGGACTCTTTGTCTTTCTAGCCCTGCCACTCACCAGCTGTGAGGCTTTCGGCAAGCCCCTTCTCTGGGCATCAGTTTCCGTAGCTGTAACATGGGAAGAAAGGACTTAATGATCTCTGAGGTCTACCGGACATTCAAGATTTCAACAGGCACCATCAGGAGGGGAAGGAGAGGAACTTTCTTCTAAGGCTCAGAAATTCTCTCATGCACATTGCCAGCAAAAGATCAGGGGACATTTCTGAAAGGGGAAATTCTGTTGGCAAGTAACCAACATCTTTTTACATCTTTAGAATGGGGCTGCGGCTGTGCGGAGCCCTCTCTCTCTCCTTTCTGCTTCTCGGAGCATCTCACCTGCAACCCTGGGCGATTGTGTTGCAGGGAGGGGAAGGGAGGGAAATGCACTAGTGCCCTTTTCCCTTATCTTGAAGCATTTTTAAAAAGGATGTCTAAAAGACTTGGAACCACTCTAGGTGTATGCCTGACAGAAAGGAGAGCTCTGTACCCCCAAAACCAGGTGCAAAAATATTCGTAGCTGCTGTTTCAGAACAGCCCCAAATTAGAAATGCCCTGAAGTCTATCAACAGAAGAATGAAAATGTATAGTATAGTAAGACAATGGAATGTTACACAGCAGTGAAGAAGAACAAAGGACAGCCATACAAAAACCCTGCCTGGATCTCCCAGACACAATATTGAGTGAAAGAAGTCAGAGACAAAAGAACACATACTGGGTAATTCTGTTTATTCGAAGTTCAAAAATAGGCAAAATTTATTTACAGTGATGAAGGTCAGAATTAAGGTGACTTGAGGGAGTTTGGACTGGAAAAGGATACGAGGCAGCCTTCTCAGGTTCTGGGAATGCTCTCAATTCTGAGCTGGGTTATGGCTACGTGGATATGTCCTTAGGTAAAAACTCATCAAGCTGTCCACTCAAGAGTTTTGCACCTCACTGAATATAAATTATGCCTCAATAAAAAAAGAAGAAATAAAAAGAAGTAAAAGGTCTGGAGCAAAAGAGGGTTCCAGCCCAGGAAGGTCCTCAGCCACCCATATGTAGGGGATTTCCACAAGATTGGGTGGCTGTTCCCACCTCCCCTGGCAGCCCACAAGGTCACTAGCTCAGAACTCTGGCTACTGCTTCCTCCTTCTGAGTAGCCTGGTCCCCAGAAGCCGAGAGGACAAAGGGCACAGCTTCCTCTGGCTCTAGGCTGTGGGTGTTCACCCTCCACCCTCCTACCCTCCCCTTCCCGTCTCCCACCCCACTTCCTGACAGCCAAGGCCTCAGACTGGGCCCCATTCCCCCATCCTTTGCTGGCCTCTACCCCCTGCCCCCATACACAAGTGTTCCACGATCTCGGATGACATAGAGAGGAAATCCCAGCCTGGCACCTTCCTCTTGGCCTTTGAAGCTCTCTGGGTGAAGTTCACAGTTGCTTCTCCAACCAAGACATTGGAGAGTCAAATTCAACTACCGGGACTAGGTCTTGGACCCTCAAATCATACCAGACCAGTGACTCCTGATTCAAGAGCAGTGACCCCTATCACTGTTCTTCCTGACTCAGAATGGTTTCATTCATGTTGGGGGGTTCTCTCAAATAACAATAGGAGCCTCTCCTGTACAGGGCAACTTCTCATGAACAACTTTTCATTGTTTGCTGCAATGAAATGGGCAACTTGTCAGGACGTAATTACCAACCCCATTTTACAGATGAGGAAGCTGAAGCCCCACAAGGTGAAATGACTCACCCAAGGAGCCGGAGTCCGTAACCGCAGAGTCAGGCAGCTCACATGCCAGGCCATGTGCCTAGTACCAAGCTAGACTACCTCCCATCAGTATAAACATAAGTGCCAACCCTGTGAATGGTGCCTGGGGGGGGAGTAGCTAAAAGGCAATACAAGGTGAAAGAAATGGTTAAAGGTTTCTAATAGGAAAAGATCAGAATCCCAATTAATGTACAATTTTAAAAAAAAACTTTGGATTACATTGAATTGGAAGAAAAAAAGAACAAAACACTTTCTTCACTTCTGGCCAAATAGAGGGCCAGTTAGCCCGATGGTGCTGTCCAAACCAGGCCCATGTGCTTTACAAGGAAAATACAACCCCTGAAAAAATCCAAAGGCATGAGGTGGGTCTGTCTTTTCCCAGGCCTGCACTGACTCGCTGTTCCCAGCACACTGGCTGCAGAAAGCCTCAGAGCAGAGCCCTTGGGTGGATAAAGGGCTGGCACGACAAATGGCTCATCGATGCTCCTGCCCACCAGAGGTGAGGAAGGAAGGTAGGAATACCTTTCTGCCCAAGTGCTTAGATAAAACAGCTCCCTGGAGTCCCAGTGACTAGCAAGCTCTTGGATTGCTCAGGGCCCTTTGACAGGAGACAGCCAAGGGGACATCGGGCGGGGCTCTGCAGGGAGCTGAGCAGAAACCCAGGGAGCCCTCTAAGCTCTGCATTATAATTGGATTTTCCAAGAAATAGGTTTGTCTAGCTTTGCAAGCTGCTGATTTACAAATTGACCTCAGCCAGCATTTACTCTTCCCTGTAACTGGATTTGCCAACTCTCAGACTCGGCCTCTTGTTTCATCCTTCCATTTTTATCCCTGCTCTTCTCCAGGGAGTCGACCTGCTCAGGCTGTCTGGACTCCCGGGCGGCGGTTAAAGTGGCCTGAGAAGGGTCAATATACTTCACTGTGTCTATAATCCGCCTCGTATCAGTCACAACCTTTCTGCCAATCACCGAGGGAATAGGCGGGCCTTAGGAAAAGTTTAACCAATGGCCTTTCACTTTCATCCAGGTAAAGCCTGTGACCCTGCGCAGACCGGCAGTGACCTGAGAGTGCAGGTATCAGGAAAGGTGAGGGTAAAATAAAGCCATTCCTTTGTGGGGACCAAGTGGCTAAGAGGATTCGCTCTAGGCTCAAGTCCCAGCTCTGCTTTCCCACTAGCTGTTGACTTTGGACAAACGCTCCGCTTCCAATTTGAGGTTGAAATGAGATAATGCATGTGAAGTATTTAGCACAGCACCTGGCATGTACCAAGATGATGAAGGGTGACATTTTAACTGATGGTGTTCTTCAGTCCCAGTTTTCTGATTTTTTCAAGACCCTCTCCACCCCTAAAATTCAAGCAGCTCTTATCATATGTCTGCAGGAAGGGATGACACAGCGGAAAAAGAGAACCAAACAGTCCTGAGTTTTGAATTTTGAAAGCCTAGGAAGTCGGGGAAACAGAAAGGACTGGCGTGTGCAGACAGTAGAATAGATTCTACTATTGGGAGTGGGGGACGACCCAGATGCTGAACTAGCAAGGCTTCCTGACTCTTTTAAGACAAAATAAAGCTTCCCAGATCTGGAGGAGGAGGGCACGTCTGAAAGGAAGCAAAGAAAACCAAGAACGAGGGCCCTGGGCTGTGTTCCATTGTGCCCCTTTCCCTTTCCCGTGTGGAGCCAGGGAGGGCAGCAGGAGCCTAGGCGGAACAGTATATCTGGGCAGGTGGGTCTGCGATAGCTCCATCATGTTTCTCTGCACCAGCAAGGAGCAGAACGATCATTCCTGGGCACTGAAAAGTGACAGAATTGTGGAAGAGTTGGGGTTGCCAACTCAAGTGTTCAATAGGCTAGGCAGGTTTTATAAAGGAGTGAATCCAGGCTGGGTGGGTAATAGGGAATGGTGAGGACTGTGGTGAATCCACAGAAGGGCATGCCTGGTCTAAAGGGGCAGCCACGACACAGGTCCAGCGGATTGCTGCCCCACTGGGATGTGTGCCCAGAGACCTCTGCTCCAGATAGCTAGATCCTTCTGTGCAAATTCCCATCTCAAATCTCAGCAACTAATGATTTTTGTAAAAATTTCTGAAAATGTGCTCTTTTTTCTTCCAGTTTTATTGAGATACAGTTGACATAACATAAACATGTATAAGTTTAAGGTGTACAGCATAGTGACTTGACTTACATACAATACATAACAATGACCACAATAAGTTTAGAAGGAACTCATCATCTCATATGGATACAAGGCAACTCATTTTCTAAAAATACTATATGGGCCAAATCAAACGTATCTGTGGGCCACATGTGAATCAGAGGGTGTCAGGTAGGGGCCGGTTGTCCTGCTGGGCTGCCGTTGGGCCCAGCATATGGAAGTAGGGGTGAGGGATGGCTCAGCGTGAATTTGTAGGGACCAACAGCCAGCTGCCAGTCTGGGAACACAGGTGGATGGCATCGGCACCAGATGTGCTCCTTGGAGGGGAGGGGGGGCTCTATATAAGACCCTCAGAATTTAAATGCAACCCCAGCAAAGTGGGGACGGGACCATTTCCGCCACCTGGAAGAACAGGGGCTTGTAAGATAAATTAGGCTGAGTCATGGAAAAATAGTTTCATTTTCTGCCAGCTTGAGTTTGTAGTCCTAGTCTTTTACCACCTCTGGTGATTTGGGAAATTTAACTACTTCTATGCTGCACATGTTTTTTGAGAACTCTTTTCTTCTTATGTCCCTATGTACTTGTTAATTTCATTTATATGTTATTTGGGTTAAAAATCTTCATTTTGAAATAATTAGATTCACAGGAAATTTTTTTTTAATGTACAGAGAGATCTTGTGTGTCCTTCACTCAGCCTTCCCCAGTGTAACCTCTTGCATAAACACTGTCCAATAGCAGAGCCAGGAAATTGACATTGGTACAGTTCACAGAGTCTATTTGGATTTCATATTTCACATGTATTCATGTATGTGTGTGTGTGTGTAATTTTATCACATGTGTAAATCAATATGATCACACGTGATCAATCAAAATCCAGAACTGTGTCGTCACTGCAAACATCCTTCATGCTACCCCGTTGTAGCTATACCCCTCCCTTCATCCTTACCCCCATCGCCAACCCCTGTCAATATTCTTCACCTCTATAATTTGGTTATTTCAAAAATGTTATATAAATAAAATCATACAGTATGTAACCTTTTGAGATTGGCTCTTTCTACTCAGCATGACTCCCTCCAGCCCCATCTGAGTCATTGCATATATTGATCACCTATCCCTTTTGATTACTGTGTAGTATTCCATGGTATGGATGTACCACAGTTTCACCACTCCTCTATGGAAGGGCATTTAGATTCTTTCCAGTTTGGGGTTATTCTGAATCCTTTTGTATTTATGAAATTAGTTTAGAAAATGTCAGCCAGGGGCAGCTGTGTTCTGAGTTTGGACAGGGTACCATATTTTCTGTCCTGGAACTTTGCACAGCCTTATCCATTTGAAGCCTGCAGAAGCCCTGGGAGGGAGGCAGGGCAGATATTCATTTAGTCAACACAGTTTTCTTGAGCACTTACTATATGCCACGTACTAGTCTAGATATTGGAGTTACAGCAGCAAACGAAACCAGCTAAAATCCTCTCCTCATTCATTATCCCCAACACACATATGGGAAAACTGTGACTTGCTCATGGCCACACAGATAAGAAGTGAGAACTGGGACTTGAACCCAGGTCTTCTAACTTCCAGGCCACTGCTTTTCTGATTACATTATTCTGTCTCTCTCATTGACGTCAATATCAAAGCAAAAAGCACACGCTGGGGGTCATGTGTGTGATGTTTTAAGCAGCGGTCTTTATCTGGGGGTGACACCCCCCCAATGTCTGGAGTCACTTTTGGTTGTCACAACTTGAGAGGGTGTTGCTACCAGCATCTAGTAGGTAGAGTCCCAGGGAAATGGCTCAACTTCCTATAATACACAGCCCCCACAGCAACGAACTATCCTGCCCAAATGTGAATAGACCAGAGTTTCGCTAAGGTTGCGAAACTCTGGTCTGAAGAGCTGTAAGAGTCACAGACAATGTAGTGTCATATTGAGCCTCCACTCAAGTAGGCGCAATTATGTACTTGACAGGTGTGGTCAGAGCAGGTACATCGTCTGGAGGCTGATGGAGGGGTCCTTATGATGTAGGTACAGAGAACCATCACCTCCACTACATCAATACTGGGAGGCTTTTCTGCTGGAGGTGAGGGTGCAGGGATGGCTTAAATGGTAGAAGACAGAGACTGGTGGGCTGCCTGAAAGAAGATGCAGAAAGAGGAGGAGGATTGTTCCTCTGCTCCATGCTCTGCCTCCTCTGATTCTCTTGAAGAACCATGCTAACCTCCTTTTTCTATAGAAATGCACAAGAGAGCAGAGCTGAACACACATGGCTCTTAGAGGGAAAGCAGGGGAACAGAAGGTCCACACCATGACGTGGGCAAGAAACGCAACTTCAGTTTTCCAAATGAGACTTAATTTCTACTTCATTTTGAGGTGGAAGAAACTTATTCATAATGAATTAGAGTCTCCCTACCTCTTGTTCTGTGTTGTGTGTCTGTTTCTTATTTGGGAAGAAAAGAGCCAGACCTGGGCAGGGGGCTTTCTCTCCTCTGCACCTGCTGAGATGGCCTAATTTCTGCCTTCGAGATGGCAGGTGTGCCCTCCTAGGCCTCCTGGAAGCCCTCTCTATGCCCAGCTTCTCACTCTTCTCTCAAATTCTTCTGCCCTCTCAGGCACACGGGAGACATGGGCAGGTCCTGCCAAACCCTGGCAAGGCTGTCTCAGCCCCTGTGGGAATGACTCCACATGACCATCCCTGCCCCTCCCGTGCCATGCTGGGTGAGGGGCAGACAGCCTCCTGGGCTGGCCACCAATCCACACTCCCTCACGAAGCCAGCACAGGGCCACTGCTTTGGCCACCACTCGCCTCTCTGGAGACCCACATCATCATAACTCTTCCTCTCCCCTCTGCCCTCCTGCCAGCCCCCCAGCCCGAGGACACTTGACCGGATCTGGGCTAGGGGAAATGGCTCTCAGAGCTCAGGCTCCACACCATTTGTTAATGTCATAGACGTTATGCCCAGAGGTCCCCAGGGCTTCCACTTTTGAAACTCAAAGCTCATGTTCCCGCTGTCCAAAGTCTTGGTTCTTGAAATTCAAAAGTGTTATCCCTACATTTCTGCTGAATTAAGCTTCCCCCAAAGTAAGAAGGGCCATGATCTCGAAAGAGCCAAAGGGAGAAAAACAACTTTCATCAATGCCACTAAATATTAGCCCAAGACAGCAGTGTGTGCAGAATAAATGGGCAACCAGGACTGTAGAAGGTGCAGAAGACATGGCTGTGCTCCTCCTGTTGGCCCCTCTCAGTCAGAAGAAGCTGAATCCCTGTCCCCAGGTTTCTCTCTCACCCTCCAAACCGGGATCAAGGACTCCCTAAGGGTGTGCCACAAATACCACTTACACAAGACCCGGGATAGATAAGTACGTGGGAGCATAGGCCCCAGGCACACTGGGGTCCTGGGCAGACCCGCCACTTACCAGCTAAGTGTGCTTGATCAGGTCACTTAACCCCTCTGTGTCTCCATTTCCTCATCTGTCAAATGGGAGCACTGCAGTACGTTCTCCACGTGGTTATGAGGATGATTAAATGAGACAGTACTTGTCAGGTGTGTGGAAGAGCGCCTGGCACGTATCAGCGCTACATGAATGGTGGCTGCCAGTGTTGTTTACTTATCCTAGAGGTGAATGGGTTTCCGTGAAATCCAAGTCACACAGGGCCCTTGTGTTTGCTGCTGGTGGTTTTGATGCACTAAGTTAACTGGGAGAGGATCGGGGCATCTGTGCTTGACCTCTGGCCCTGCCTCCTGGCTGCTTGCCGAAGTTTCAAGGGGTTTCTCTTAAGGTCCTTTTGTTGCAAGAAATGGAAACTCATCGGACTAGTTTAAGGGAAAAGGAAACGCAGGAATACTGCAAAACAGGAATTCTGCTCAGCACTAAGAGCTGGACTGCCAGGAGCAATCCAGGCAGCATCTCTCTCCCACTCTCTGCGGAGGGCTTTCCTGCTCCGACGTGCGCCAGCCCCACACGGAGCCCTCCCTGTACTGCCGTGCTTGCTCTCGCGGGGGGCTACCAACAGCCACTGGCCTCTTCTTCCTGTTGGCAGAGCCTCTATTTGGTTCAGCGTCTGCACCGATCCCAAGTGACTCCAGGTGAATCCTGAGAGTCTCCACCAGTCTTGATGATCTCCGCTGAATGGGTTTAGGAGTAGGCTTGTGACCCAGTTCCAGGAAGGGAGACATCAAGGAAGTTTGCTGGGAGCTTCTGGGAAAGGTTTCATCATTGATAGGAAAGGGACCCAAAGGAAGAGAGAGTGACAGAGCAGGGAGCCTGAGGGAGAGTGAGTAAGGAGGCTGAACAAATCAGAAGGGCCCACCCAATTATGAAGTCCCTGTGAATCCTTGCCAGGGAGTCTGGACTTGACGCTGAGGGCTATGGGGAGGCATTGCTCAGACCTGTGTTTCAAACTGCCAACCTTTCAACTGGGAGAATGGATTTAAGGGGGAGAGCTTCGGAGCAGGACCCCAGTTAGAAAGTAGCTGGATGAACTGAGTGATCTTGAGACCTAGAGGAAGGTTCTACAGGATGGGGCACAAAGGAACATAGGGCTGTAAGGGGGTAGGACTGCTGGTTCTCTGTGCCCAGGGGTCCCAAGAACATGTACCCTAAAGCCATGATGTCCTCATCAGCTCCCTTCTGGGCCATCTGATCTGTCTACACAGGCCCCATTACATTGGTAACTCAGGTAAAGACGTATTTCTTGAATGAAAAAATTTGAGGAAATGGGATGAAATTGTTTTATTTAAACGAATGGTCCAACCAATTTCGCCTTGCACTCCATGAGCACAATTTCTCACTCTGCAGACCTGATTCAGCCTTCCGAGAGGTTGGGCCAGTACGTCATGGGTGATGCCTACATGCAAGACGCATCCTTTCCCGGTGGGTGACTAATGTGAACCACTCCAGGTGAAGGCCAGGTTGCAAGTACAAGGACATGATTTACTGCTGACTTTGGCAAGAGTCACAGGATGGAGACATCGCTCAGATCCTCAGAGTTTAGAAATGAGTAAAGAGTCGGTGGAAGAGGGGATCACCCACTCAGAACTGAGCAAAGGAAGAGTGGCAGATGGAGAAAAGCCACAGCAAGAAAGGGAAGACACAGAGGCCGACAAAGGAGGGTGTGCTTCTGGTGGACCATACAGTTGGTTCCTGGCCCCCCTATTTTTTCCAAGTTTTATTATTAATTTAATACATTCTTGTTGAAAAAACAATAATTACCTGCCCCATCACACACACACACACACACACACACACACACACACACACACACACACACACACACCCCTTTTCTCAATTTCTAAGGGTAACTACGGTTTGGTTTGGTTTGGTCCCTCCCTCACATTTTCTATGAATAATCAAATATGTATGTGTCTATGTTTGTTTTAAAAGCCATTTGTGTGGCATCATAATGCTTGGTCTCTGGCTCTTCTCAGTTAATAATACACCCTGGATATTCATCCCTGTCAGTTAACTCTAGTGCCTTCTTTCTTCATGACTGCATAGTATTCCAGTAAGAGCCAGCACCATAATTAATTTAGCATATCTCCTATTAGTGGCATTTAGATTGGTAACAGTTTTCACCTTTATCAATAATCCACAATGGAAATCCTGGGACACATCTTCTTGAGCACACATGTGAGTTCTGCAAGATGATATCTTCCTCCAAGTGGATTTTTCAGCCTTACTTTATAACAGATAGAGGTCTAGTCATTGACCAGAGACAGTTTAATGTTTAAATTAGTTACTTGCCCACCCATGTGGAGCAAATAAAAATGTATGTCAGAAGATGCTCAGAACAGTGTCCAATCCTCTTAGAAAGCAGACTTTCAGAGCTGGACAAGCGAATGCCCCAAACGGCTCATGTTCAGGTATCACTGGACCATTTATAAGGCACTTTTTCACATTCTGGTTCACCTGATCCTTGTATTGGTCCTGCAAATTACATATTAGTGGCATCATTCATTTTACAGATGAAGAAACTGAGGCTCAGAGAAGATAAGATATTAGCTCAAGGTCACACAGCTCATAAGTGGCAGAGGATTCAGAAACCAAAGACAGATGTGATGAAATCCTGCCTTCTTTCTAAATTCTAGGATGTAGGTTGTATCATGGTACCTCTTATGAGAAGAGCTTTACAGTGAATAGTTATCCGAAAATGTGGGTGAAATAAACATCCGCCAACATGGCTGAGTTTGTAGAGTGTATTAGTTCCCTATTGCTGCTGTAACAAATTACCACAAACTTTACAGCTTGGAACAACACAAATTTATTACCTGACAGTTATAGAGGTCAGAAGTCCAACATTGGTCTCACTAGGCTAAAATTTAGGTGTCAGCAGAGCTGTGCTCTTGCTCAAGGGCCTAGGGGAGAATCCAGCCCTGACCTTTTCCGGCTTCTAGAGGCTGCCACATTGGTTCATGGCCCCCTCCAACAATTGCATTACTCTGACCTCTGTTTTCAGCGTTACATCCCCTCTGACTCCAACCCTTTTGCCTAGTTCATAAAAACCCTTGTGATCACATTAGGTCCACCAGGATAATTCAAAATAATCTTCCCACCTGAAGACCTTTAACTCCATCACATCTGCAAAGTCCCTTTTGCCATGTAAGGTAACACATTCACAAGTTCTGGAGATCAGGATGTGAACATCTTTGGGTGGCCATGATTTTGCCTACCACACGGGGTTCCTAGCATAGTGGTTAAGAGCAAGGATATATCTTGGTTCAATTCCTGGCTCTACCACTTACTCATGGATCCAGGTATGTAGCTTTTCTGAATCTTAGCCTCACTTGAAAAACAGGAATAATAGAATTTTCCTACTAAGGCTTTTGTGATGATTAAATAACACAATGTTTGCATAGCACTTGAAACATAGGGCTCAGTAAATGGTAACTATCATCTTCCCCACTGCCTATTATGGTAACAGGTAACAGAAATTCCACCATTCAAGATTTATTTCTTTGGCTCTTTCCCAAAGGACACATCTCAGGCCCTTGTCAGCTGATAATCAGTGGGATAAGGTGGCAGTTGAATTAAGTCAGGCTCCTCAGTAGGCCATAGAGAACCTGGGAAGATTCAGAGAAACTAGCCACATAGAAGGAGAGGGCTTGAACGGGAGGATGACAAGGAGAAACATACTTCCTTTGCCAGCTTCTTGGTTTTGCCTGTGGCTCAGCTTTGAGAATTTCTCCAGCCTCTCCCCAGATTAGCCAGGGTGAGCCTGCCTGAAAGGAACACTCTGAAGATGATTTTCTCAGATAGACGAGACCTGCCTAGCTGGGTGTGCAGCAGAGCAGGGTGGATCTGGAGTTGGATCCTGGCATGGAAAAGTACTGAGGCCCTTTGCCTCTGGGTAGGAGCTGGAGCAGCAATCTGAAATGATCATCCCCAGTCCAGGCCTCTCCAAAGTTGGTCTCGCAGAGTGAAATGAAAACCAGATTCCTGGTCTTATCTGAGAGCTACGTGACTGTTTCCCATCACTCCTCTGGAGCCTGGAATATTCCCAAATTCATTGTCTAAACTTTGCAGTGGATACACTCAGCTTTCAAGTAGGAGACTGTTGTCATAGGTCCCTTCGACACGGAAGTTCTCCCCATTTGCTAAAACAATGTTGTGATTTGAGGCTATCATTCATCCAACAGGTATTTATCAAGCACCTGCAGGGGGCCAGGCAAAGGGCATGCGGGCAAAGGGGTCCCTGTCCTCAGGAGAGCAGGAGGCAGACTTTAAAAGAATTACATCATTCTGCAGAGAGGGCAACAATGGCGACTTCTTCCTGAGTGACAGACAGGAGACGCAGGGGAAGTTTGTCTTGGGGCAGAGAGCACATACAGACCCCGACAAGGGATTTTTCTATAGCAGGGAGAGCACAGGCCCTGGAGTGGACCAATGTGGGCTGAGTTCCCAATACTTCTCAACCATTTCCAGGGTTGTTATGAGGGTTACATGAGATGGTGCGAGGGAAGTGGCTGGTAACTTGGTGCTTGGTCCACAGTAAGGATGTGAAGATACCAGTTATTGTTATGCTTACGGAGATTCATTACTGTTTCCCCAAATGCCTTTCCTACCCCCCAAATCACAAGACAGCCCCAAACTGACCTCTCTGTAGACACCAGGGACCTGTTGAACCGTTACCGCGCGTATTAAGAAGCAACAACGGGAAAAATATCCACGTGTGTCCACTCTGTAGGCATCCACACATGGGGACCATGAAGTCCGAAGTCTGGAAGTGAACTTGACTGCAATTACCACCAAGGTGTCTATTTTCCATCCCGCACAGGGCAGATTCCCAGTAGGAGGCGCCTTCTGTCCTCAGCTAGATTCTCTGACAACAGCCAGCTGCCTATCAGCTTTTTTCTTGGGATCTGAACTTCAAAGGGCTGGACAGTCACCGAAGAAGGGGACCCCAGCCAGATCTCTCTTGGAATTCAAAACAAGCTAAGTTTGAGAGAGGAGGCGGTCCACCTTCTCCCTCTGTGCTTTAGAATCAGGTTGAGACCAACCAACCCACCCGAGTCCTGGGTCCCAGCGGCACGGTTCCAGGGCAAAGCTCCGGGCACCGGGAAGAGGCAGAGCCGCAGGTAAGAGGCGTCCTCCCGAGTTGCGGTTCACCCTCCCCCGAACCAGGCCTCGGGCAGCAGCTTGGGGCTCTAAGCAGAGGCGGGCCACTCGCCTGCCACCTGGTTGGCGGGACACCAACCTGTGCTTCCCTTGGGCGAGTTCTCCACAAAGCTGGGAACCGGCCCCCAGCAGGGGAAGCTCCCGAGCCAGGGCGCCCTCATTCTGTGCGCGGGCGAAGGCACCTGGAATGGACTCCACCCCGACCAAGGCCCAGGGGTGCGACCTGGAGGGCGTTCGGGGGACCCGGAAGGGGGTGAGTAGCCGGATTGAGGGCCTCAGCTGACTCCCTTTTCAAAAACTCCCTTCCTCCTTTCCTACCTCCGCCCATCAGTCACCTTGCAGGGCACCAGCCCTGGGAGGTGCAGGCGGGCCCCAGCGCCCTGAACCCGCCCCAGGGTAGAGAGGGAGGCGGCGGTCTCCCCAGAAAGGGGAGGAGAGGAGGCCGGTGCACCTCGTGTCCACGTGAGTGCCGGACCCAGTAAAGGCGCGGTGGGCGGGCCCGCGGAGCTGTGCCTCCGCACTCGCTTGGGGTCTAGCACTGAGAAGGGTCTCTCCGCTCTGCTTAACCCTTAATTACCTGGACTTGCGACAGAGACACCTCTCCGCACCCCATCCCTACACAGCCAATTTCGCGGACCCGGGTGGGGAGGGGTCAGGGACCTTTTCCCTCCCCTCATCATGGTTTAGCCAACTCCCGGCGGCCTGGGTCGGGGAGGACTTGACCCAGCGCCTCCAGCCCGCACTCCCCCAGCCTACGCCAGGGAGTGGGTTCCCCCCCTCCGCAGCTGGGGCCGCGCGCCCCAGGACGGCGCGGAAGGCCGGCGTGGGGGGTAGGCGGTAGGGTCGACTGGTGGGCGGTGCCTTTCGGGGCCGGAGGCCGCTCCGGGCCGGCACCGCCCCGCGCCTCTCGCGGTCCCTCCCTCCCGCACGCCGGCGCTCCGCGGCCGCGCTTCCTGCGTCCCCATCCCGGTTCGAGAGCGGGCGGCGCGCTCTCCGCCACCGCGCTCCCTCGACTGAGACTCTCCCGAGCCCCCAGCTCCGGGATCGCGGCACCAGAAGGAGACGGCTGGGGGCGGGCCGGGGCCGTGGAGCCCCCGGCTGCCCAGCTGGGACCGAGCAGGACCCGCTGCCGCCCCGGTGAGTCTGCGCCTTCCGCTCCGCCGCGCCCCGCGGAGGGATTGTTCCTCACGGGGCCCCGGGGGGAGTCGACGGCTGTCTGGGTCTGTCTGTCCGTCCGTCTGTCTGAGAGCTTCCTGCCCGCGGTCTGCGGCGGGAGGACGCGGTACTCGCAGCCCCCAGAGCCGCGCCGGGCCAGTGCGGGACCACCCGCCTCCCGGGCAGCGCTGTGAGGCCAGTTGGCTTCGGCTGGGGGAAGGCAGCCGGCCTCCGGGCCCCTGTTGGCGGGGACAGGTGCCATTCGCCCAGCGGGTTTCGAATCCTTGGCCAAAGAGGCACTTCCACCGGTGCTTAGAGCAGAACTGCTCAGTAGATCCCAGGAAACCGCCGTGGTGCTGCCCGCATGAGCCCCTTTCCCGCATCCCTTACTCTTTATGGAAATGGAGACTTTTAAAGGATTTAGGGGTGTGTGTGTGTTTGTGTGTGTGTGTGTGTGTGTGTGTGTGTGTGTGTGTGTGTGTTAGGTACTAGAGGCAAAGAATAAGGAATCGGGCGTGAGCGAAGTGGGATGTAACTCAGGTTTCTTCATCTGGAAAATGGGTGTGATAACCTCCCGGGATGAGATGGGGCATTCACGCCTACCGCATAGCAAATACTACTCAGAATCCAAATCAGATCTCTAGTCTGCATCCCGAAGGGAGGTCTGTGGCCCGGTACGCCAGGTCTGATTAAGAGGGATGGTCACTCTCAAAAGAAATCTTTCCTAGCCAAAGGACGGGGGTCACTGACGTACTTCGGTTTTCCCGGTCTCACTCGGGCCCTCCCTGGTGGGTGGCAGCCGCAGGCACCTGTGCAGCGGTCTGAGGAGCCTGTGTGTCCACGGGTCGGGTCCTTCCTAACTGTGCTGGTGGTCCAGGAGCTAGGAACCGAGGCATGGCTGAAATGGGATGGGCGGGGCCCGAGCCAGCCTAGGCGGGCGCAGAAGAACGATTGCCCTCTAGGGCTGGCTTCTGGCTTTCATTTTGAGGGAGTGACTTCCAGGATGGCTTCCCTAGTTAAGGGTTGGCTCTGGGACCTGTGAAAGGCTTTCACACTTTGGAGATGTCACACAGGGATCTCGACTTAAGCTGATAGGGCCAAATGGAATTGGGAGGGGGCCCCTTTTCCCTCCAAATATGTCCCTCCCCAGCTTGCCAGAGGTACCGCCCAGACTGGGAGAAAAGGCAGAAGAAAGAGAAAGGGAAGGAGGCTGGTGGTCCATCTGTTCCTTACGGTGTCCTAGGCTGACAGAAATTCAATAATTAGGGTCTCTTGGGCATCCCAGAGGGCGGGGCCTGCCCCAGGGATATAGGGCCAAGGGGCCTCAGAGAGCTCCCAGCCTAGTGAGAAGTAAATGGCAAATGTTGTAGAGAAGTGGCCATATAGTCAGACCCCACCACTCCCTGGATGTGTGCCCCACAGTGGGCTATCACTTTGCCTCTCTGAACGTCGGTTTCTTCATCTGTACAATGGGACTAACCTAGGGTGAGGTGGGACATTCATGCCTGGCACACAGCGAGTATTCTGTAGGAAGTTACAGGGTTAAAGAAGAACAGAACACAGAAAGTAACTCAGAGCAAAGCATGCCAAGAGGTCCTGCTAAGAAAAGAATGCTGGTGTATTAACAGTAGAGTGTCTCAGGGGGATGAGGTAGGAAGGGTGTCCAGGCAGAGGGAACAACACAAGCAAAGGCATGGAGGTATGAAAGTACATGAGGTGTGCTGGGCTGGGGGAGGTGCTCAGGTAGTGGCAGGTGGGTTTATGAGAGGATGGGGGAACAAAGGGGAGTGGAGGGTCTGGAATGAACTGGACTGGATCTGCAGGGCCACGTTACTGCCAGTGGAACTTTATTGAGTAGACATTTCAGAACCATTACACACATGTTGACTGAACACCTGCTGTGGGCCAGGCACTGTTCTAGGTGCTCAGAATATAGATCACTGAGCAACAACAACAAAAAGACAAAGAAAGACACAAATTCTGTTCAAGATCTTTAGGCAGGAGAGTTATTTGATCCTATTGATGCATTAGGAGGATAATTCTGGCGATGTGGAAGTTGGATGGGTGTTTGGAGAAGGCTGCTAGGAGAGAGGAGGCTGGTCTGCAGGTTGGTGGGGACAGTGGGAATGAAAAGGGGGGATGGATTGGAGCCCCACACAGGAGGCAGAGGTTAACATGTGGCCTTAACATGTGACCACTGGTCAAGGGTGAGACTTGTGGATTCGGTATGAGGCCCAAACTGCCAGCCTGTCTTCTACCACAGTGAGGTGGCAGGTGCCGGGGACCGCGGCAGGGCCCAGGCCCCTCCAGCTGTGTCTTTCCAGCTCTCTGGCCCCAGAAGTCACACGGCCCAGGAGTTTCTGGGTCCATGTGAGGGATGGCGAAGCCAGCAGCCCATCTCCTGTTGACATTTGCACTGGGCTGCCCACCCCTTTGGGGGCTCCTGGTTTCCTGGGTCTCGGTTCTGGTAAATGTCCTTCCCTCCCTCTGCGGGGCTGGCAGTGAAGCCCTCAGAACTCTCGGGCTGGAGGAGACCGGGGCTCCAGGACCTTTGGCTCTGGGTTTCTCTTCCCCCTGCTCCAAATTAAGATGGAATCTGAGGGACTGAAAAGAGTTTTCTCCCTAAGTGCTAGGAAAGTTCCCGAAGCGCAGTTGCCCTCTAACTGGGGACATGGTGCAGGGTCTGCTTCTGGCTGCGGGCCTTTGCTTTCACTTTTGTTGCGTATGCTCTGAAGCCTTGAGGAGTCCTTTTTTGCAGCTGACAACTGTAAAAGTATCCTTCTCCAGGTTATAAATCTCTCTGGGAGGTGGGCCACACACGGCTTTTCACCTGCCACGGGAGGACCCTAGAATGTCCTCTCATTTGACAAATGAAACAGAGAGGGAAAGGAACCTGCCCAAGGGCACACAGCAAGTCAGCAGCAGAACCAGGTCGAGGTTCCTCTGGGTTATCCCGGGAGGCCTGGCCACCTGCAAGTCAGAGACTTGCTTTAGGCCCCAGTTTAGTCCTGGGTAGGTGGTTTTATCACCATCTTAGTCTTGCCGGCCGCTTCAGAGAGTCTTGCTCCTCCCCAGTTTGGACAGGTAGCTTGGCTTAGCCTGGCGATGTGTTTTGTTCCTCCCTCCTCCTGTATTGAACACTTGGTGCACTGGCTGCCCATCCTGGGAGCTCTGGTTCCGCAAAGAAACAGGTCATTTGTTTGATTTGTCCTGCTTCAGGTTAGGCTGCCCTGCTCAAGACGCTGACCCCAGGTAGTGCTCCGAGGGTCTCTGCTAAGTGCCTCAGGCTGATTTTCAGCTCCTCCCTGCCCACAGCCCCAACCCCTACCTCCAGGCGCTGGCCTGGCCCTCATCTTCTAGTCTGTTGTGTTTACGTGGGCTGAGCAGCTGCAAGTTTCCTTGTTCTCTCCTGCCCTAGATTTGTCAGACTTAGCAGCCCTTCCCGCTGAATGCTGGGCCTTTTTGCTCTTAGAATATTAGAGCCAAGAAGGGACCTTAACCATCAGAAAGTCCACTCTACTTATTTTACAAATGGGAAAATTGAGGCCCAGGGAAGGGAAGGGAAGGGAAGGGCTGGGCCTGAGATCAGAGCCAGGACTAGAACCCAAGTTCCCCGATTATGTCTTGATTTGGGGGTTGGTTCTTGAAGAAAAAAACAAAACAGAACAGACCCCCCCCCACCCCCGCAAGGTCCCCTTTCTCCCTACACTTCACACTGCCAGGTATCTGGGGACATCCCAGTCACATGTCCAGAAGGAATACATGCGGGGGCCCCTGGAAAGCAAGGAGTGTGTGTGTGTGTGTGTATCTGTATATATCTTCACATTTTCAGGACCTGTTTGTTCAAGCTGACTTTCACGCCAGTTTGTAAGCTAGTGATTAAACTTACCTGTCTCTCCCTGAACCACACTTTATAATGTTCCACATAGAAAACTTGGAAGGAAAACATCTCCATATGCTGGCAACCACTGTTGATACGGTGATGTTTTATTCAAATCTTTTTGTTTGTTTGTTTGCTTGCTTGCTCTGCTATTTCATATCCTGGTTTTTTTCAATTCATCATCATAATGTGTATTTTCCCCGTGTGATAATTTTTTCACACCGGTTCTAACCTGCCAGTTTCACGTGCTGTTACCATCTGACGTCTGGAGGCCAGATTTTTGTGTTGGCTCTGTTGAACACGTCAGTAGCCAAAATCCTGTAACCCTATGCAAATTATTCACCACTGTGGGACTTCAGGGGGCCCTGAAGTCCCACAGTGCATCACCTCTGCATCACCATGGCTGTTTGGGAAAGGGCTGTGTTTACAAAATCTAAAGCAAACAATGATTCTCAGTGAGCCTCTTGGAAATGGAGGACACCAGCCATGGGGGTGGGGTGGGTGTGACCCAGAGATTACAGGAGGGAGGAAGAGAGTTTTGTGTCTTCTGATCTTTTGCTGTGTTGGTTTGAACCTAGCCAAGTGCTCCCACCTTCTTGTCATCACCCGTTGCCCTAAATCTCCCCAGGACTCGGCACTGGGGTGGCAAGTGCAGGTCCCTAGAAAAATCAGTATTTGTTTTGCTTGTCTCCAAGCCCTGCCTTTTGGAGAGCAGGTGTTTCGGTGGCAAAGATGTGCAGAGAATTTGTTACCTGCTCAGGTGAGGTCAGTCACTCCACCCTGGGGACAGGATCTCCTGGCATCTCTCCTCCTCTACCTGGATCCCAGCTTTGTGAATGCCATGTAAATTTCCAACACTAGAAGTGATCTGGGAGATTCCCCAGGCTAACGTTTACAGACCACAGGCAGAGACTTATTCATGGGTTTTAAAATCAGGGAAGTGGTTTTCCACGAGCTCTTTTTAAGTGAAATAGAAGAAAGTAGACAAGCAAACAGAGCATCTCCTGTCATGAGAAGTATTCTTTAGTAAAACTTTCTTAGCTATTTGTAGGAGGCTGTGCACTGAGTCACCGGACAAATATATTTCCAACGGCGGGGTAAGAACCTTGGGCAGCAGTGCTCCGGTCCACTGGTTTTTATAACTGTGATCCTGGGAAAGTTGGGCTTCCTTGGACGGGTCCCAGAAGCAACTCAAGGGCTTGCAGGGACAGGGCTGAGTGATGGGAAGCAGGGCCAGCTGGACAGAAACGCTGCTCACGAACGTTCCAGATGTCAAAGTGCGACAGATCCCTTTAAAGAGATCCTGCGACTTTAACAATAAAACAAAACGGCAAGTTGGAAACTGCGGCTGGTCTAGCCAAGAAACTGAGGCCAGAAAACAGAGTGACTGGGGCCTGCGCGGGGCGGGGCGGGTGGGCTCTCAGGCCTGGCGATGATGAGAGTCTCCGGATGAGGCACTCAAGTCAGTATCAGAGCTGCAGGCCCAAAACACACATTTGCTGTGCAGCCTGGCTCTCCTACAGGCCATGCTGGTATGTGCACCAGGAATTCATGTTTATCATAAAGCCTGTAGCTGTCATGCCAGCGGTCCAGCCTTGTCACAGTGCACAAAACAGTCCATTTGTTCACTGCCAGCATTGAAAACATATCACAGGGTTGGTTAAGCCTTTTTCGAGGAGGCATTTCTTCTTTTTTAATGTCCCCAGAGCTTCACTAATAGAATAGTGAATAAGTGATGGGCTCAAAGTCACCCAGCAAAATCTTGCCAGAACCAGGACAAGAATTCACCGTGGTGAGCAAGGTCCTTTTTTTTTTAGGATCGTGATCTCGTAGGATGTATAGTTCTGGATGTGTCCAGAAGGTTCCGCCATTTCTTCTATTCAGGACATAGAACCAGGTGGCACTAAGGCTTGGTGGGTTTTATGTCTTGGCCGCTTTCTCCTCTTCACATCTGGTCTGAGAGGGAGAGAGAGGGAGAGGCAGAGAGAGCATTTATGTACCTTGCCCTTGATCCGTGTTTTCCCCGCCCCACTGGCCAGGCTTTGTTGGTAGAGTGTGGGCGTGGTTTCTTGAAACTTGGTTGGGGGTGGTGGGTGGGAATATGATAAAAAAACAAACCCCTTGCACTTTCAGACCCTGAAGATTACAGCTTCATTAGCAGCAGTTTGGAGGGTAGCAATTAGCTGCCTTTGGGGAATTGCTTTCAAACAGTGACAGATGCAGATTGTACTATGGGGGGATGGGGAGGAAGTCTTTGGCTGCCACAGACAGGCATTTTAAACAAATGTACTGATATTACCGTGTGCTGGTCACACAGCTGGTGGTGAACTAAAGAGGCCAGCTCAGCCCTCCAGGTGGGCCAGTCCTCCTGAGAGTCACCATTACAATAAGCTGACCAGGGATGAAGACACCCTGGAGCTCAAAGGAAGTAGTTTAACCCACTCTTAGAGAGTTAGTTTAACCCACTCTTAGAGAGTCAAGTTCAGAAAGAGTGAAGTCTAAGCTGAAATCTCAAGGGGAAGCAGAAAGTCAGCAGCAGAAGAGGGTGCACTTGGCAGGGCACGGCCTGTGCAAAGGCCCAGAGGCGTAAAAACAGCTTAATTCACACCGGCTGATACAAGATGGGGAGGGCAGGGGTGGGAAAAACCATTTACATGATTTCTTTCATTCATCCCGTATCCACTGAGTTCTTTCTACAGGCCAGGTGTTCAGGGTTTTGGAGGAGGAGTTGGGGAGAAATGTTCCATAGGCGAGATGGGGTTCCTGCTCTCCTGGAGCTGAGGCCTTAGTGGGTGGGAGGAGGGGTCAGTATGTTAGAAAACAAACAAGTGAAATAAACCCATAACCATATCAGTCACTGAACTAAAATCTTAACTGCTTCCCCACTGCCTGCAAGATCAAGTCTGGGCTAAGCTGCTTTGAAAGCTCTAAAGATGGTTTCTTGAAACTTGGGACTCCTTTGAGTTCAGACTCAGTTTACCTTTCCAGACCCGTTCTAGCTGCCCCTGCCCATCTCCACACCTCCAGTGAGTCTGTCAGAAGGAACCAGGAGCCACTTCCCACTCACTCTCCTCCTCCCACCCCTGACCCATAGCCATGAGCTTGGATGGCTTTTCTGCCTGGACTGTTGTCTGTCCTAGTCAAAACTGGAAAAAAAAAAAAAAAAAAAAAGGACGGGATAATTTTAGATTTATAGAAATGTTGCAAAAAATAGTCAGAGTTTCCGTATACCCTTCACTCAGCTTCCCTAGTGCCCATATCAAAACTAAGAAATTCACATGACCAGTGACTGAAGGACAGACTTTATTTGGATCTTACCCATTTTCCCACTGTCATGATTCTGCTTTGGGATCCAGTCCCAAGACACCACCTTGCATTTAGTACCCACGTCTCCTTGGTCTCAACCGATCTGTAACAGTTTCTCAGTCTTTCCTTGGACTTTGTGACCTTGAGAGCTTTGATGAGTACTGGTCAGTGTTTTGTAGAATGTCCCTCACTTTGGGTTTGTCTGATAATCATCTCATGATTAGACTGGGGTTTGAGGTTTGGGGAAAGAATACTACAGAGGTGAAGTGTCCTCCTGACATCATGTCAGGATTTACACGACACCAGCATGACTTATTGGGGATGTTAACCTTGATCATTTGGTCAAAGTTGTGTCTACAAGATTTGTCCACTATAAAGTTACTAAAGCCCCTTTTTGGAAGGGGCTTTTAAAGCATGATAGTAAAAGATCAAATTATAAAAGAAACTCCTGAAAGTGATGGGTAGATTAGGCTCCTAAAATTTAAAACATTTAATACAGCAAATATTAAACTGGAGTGATCTTTGCAACACACAACAGGCAAGGGGCTCTTTTCTGAACACATTTGGGACCTTTCCCAATGAAAAATTGAATGCCCTAGTGGAGAAATAGGATTAAGAAGGAATGCCAGTGATTCCTTCGATAGCTCAGTTGGTAGAGCGGAGGACTGTAGAGGGAGCTTTCAAGAAGGAATGCCAGTGGTGCATAAGCACATTGGGGGAAAAAAATGAAAAAGAAAAAGAAACAACATTCAACCTCATCATATTAAAGAAAATGCTAATTAAAACAATGCCGCCTTTCACATGGCCAATTTTAAATGTTTGGAAAAGTTTGAAAATTTTAAGCTGAAAAATGTGTTCATATTGGGAGGTGGGGCTTTCCCAAGCTCAGGGAGGGAGTGTAAATTGGAGGACATTCTGAAAACGCATGTCAAAGCTTTAAGAAACGTAGCAGTTTCAATACCAGGAATTTATCTGGAGGAATCATGATTGTGTAAAGAGTTAGTTTCAACTGGTTTTTTTTTTTTTATAATAACAATAAAATTAGAAACCAACTGTGTGTCTGGCAGTAGAGGATTGGTTATATAAATTATGAGTCCACCGTGTACAGGAATATTACTCAACCACTAAAAAATTATGGTTTAGCTGAATACTGATGACGTGCAGAATTGCTCATTATATATCAAAATTTTAAAAGGTCACCACTACATGCTGCAGTAAGATCTCGTTTTTGAAAAAAAATTTAAAGTATATTTGTTTACAAAACACTCAAGAAAGTCTGAACACCAACATAGATATTCTCAGCAGTTACGGATGGTGGGGTGATGGATGATTTTAATTTGCTTTCTGCTAATCTAGATTTATTAATTTTTGTTTAATAAACAAGCGGTGTTTTTATAACAAGAGAAAATGTTTTACTTTTTAAAAATCTCATAGAGTTTTTGTGGATCCCCTGGGGGTTACTACAAGGTCAGGTAGTCTGTAAGCTGTAGAAGGCTTTGCAAATCTTAGCCACTCTTCTAGATGATTCGTTTACCATTTTAACTTTGAGCATCTGGGCCTCCCTTCCTGGACTTAGGAAGCTGAGATAGGAGCAAGGCAGAGACCACAGCAGCTCACTCACCTGCACCTGCGAAAGCTGTTTCTTATTGGCTGAACGTTTGTGTCCCCCCCCAAATTCATATGTTGAAGCCCTAACGATGGTATTAGGAAGTGAGGCCTTTGGGAGGTGCTTAAGTTTAGAGCAGGTCATGAGGGTGAGACTGTCCCCATGGGATTAGTGCCCTCACAGGAAGAGGAAGAAAGAGAGAGATCACCAATGAAAGGCCGGCCGTGTGAGGACACAGCAGGAAGGCTGCCGCCTACAAGCCAGGAGGTGGGGCCGCACCAGATACCAAGGGTGCCGACACCTTGATCCTGGACTTCCCGCCTCTGACTATTAGAAATAAATGTCTGATGATTAAGCCCCCCTAGTCTACGGTATCTGTTCTAGCAGCCTGAGCTAAGACGTCACCCTCCCATTATATACAATACACACACACACACACACACATCTATATACTCTGAGGGGTGTGCATGTATATAAATATATATATTTTTATAAACAGTAAAATTTACCCTTTTTCATGTCCAATTCAATGTACGAGTTTTGGCAAACACATACAATTGTGTAACCACCACTGTGATCAAGACATTAGAGAAGTCTCGTCGTCCCCCCAAATTCCTTCACGCCGCCCCTTTATAGTCACCCCCTCTCCCACCCCTGGCTCTTAACAACCAATGTTTGCTTATACGCCTTACAGTGGTGCCTTTCCTGGGGTGTCATACAGATGGAATCATACAGGGTGAAGCCTTTTGAGCCCAGCTTCTTTCACTCGGCATAACGCATGTGAAGTCCTCCACGCTGTGTTGTTCCGTTGCACGGAGGTACCACGGTTTGTTTACCTTTACACGTGTTGAAGGGTGTTTGGATTGTTTCTGGTTTAGGGTGATTATGACAAAAGCCGCTGTAAACATTCGTGTGCAGATATGGGGATGAACATAAGTTTTTTGTTTCTCTTGGGCAAATACCTGGGAGCGAGCTTGCTGGGTGTGTGTGGTGAGTGCCATGTGTGTGAAGTGGCCAAGCTGAAAAAGTTTTGTGCTGATGATGCGGGGAGGGGAGGGCGGGAGGGATGGACTTCTGTTGAGTACCTGCTGTGTGCCGCACGCGGAGCCAGGGGCTTCATCCCACCCTCACCACAGCCTGGGAGACAACAGGTTCTGGCCTCCCCTTTACAGATGACCCACAGAAAAGGCAATTTCACATAATTCGACCTAATAAATGCAGAACTACTCTCTTTGAATCTGGGGACAGAGGAGGGTGGGGGAGGTTGTGATAACAGACGGTTTATCCATTATGTGTTCTCATCTCTACACCCTCCCCTCCCAGCATCGCTCTGGCGTTTACACATCTTGATAACCTCCAGCCTCGCTCAGAGTCGATTTGCTTAAGTGTGAAGCCCCTAACTTCTACAGGAAGGTTCTTCCCAGCTCCTACTCCCAGCACCAAGGCTGTGCAGGGACTTAATAAAATATTAGTACCCTGCTCCCCTCCAGTGTGGAACTTTAATGACCTGTGTTGAACACCCAGTAGAAACAGTTCGTCCCCTCTCCTTGAGTGATGTTTTTGCCTTTTCCCAACTGATGTAGGTTCAGCTCTGTCAGGAAGGAAGTTGACTTCTCCCCAGTTGGGGACCTCCCCCTTCCTCATGTTAGAGGAATGGAAGTAACAATGGGTTATGTATAGTTCTTAACTTAAGTCATTTTTTATTAACTTTTTTTGTTTAGTTAGAAAATATTTTGGGGGGAGGGTATAGCTCAAATGGTAGAGTGCATGCTTAGCACGCGCAAGGTCCTGGGTTCAATCCCCAGTACTGCCTCTAAAAATAAATAAATAAACCTAATTACCACCCCCCAAAAAAAAAAACAACTAAAAAAAAATTATGGTTTAAAAAATTTAAAAAAAAAGAACTTCTGGTTAAGAAAAAGAAAATATTTTTATCCATGATTTTAAAAAATCAAACAGTTTAAAATGCTATTCAATGAAAAAATGTAAATCTCTCTCATCTCAGACCCCAGTCCTTTTTCCCAGAGGGAACCTGGTGCATAATTTCCTGTATATGTTTCCGGAAGTTTTCTATGCATATAATGATGTCTGTAAACACTGCTTTTAGATAGTCCCCTGGTAATCAAAACAATAAAGTGTTACAGTTGTCTGGACCATTTTGAAATTTTGGGGTAATTTTAAACTTGTAATAACTCATATCAGGGTCCTCAGAAGTAGATTAAGGACCCACTAACTGCCTGAAATTTTTTTTTATTGAAGTATAGTCAGTTTACAATGTTGTGTCAATCTCTGGTGTACAGCATAATGTTTCAGTCATACATACACATACATATATTCATTTTCATATTCTTTTTCATTATAGGTTACTACAAGATATTAAATATAGTTCCCTGTGCTATATAGAAGAAACTTGTTGTTTGTCTGTTTTATATATGGTAGTTAGTATCTGCAAATCCCAAACTCCCAATTTATCCCTTCCCACTCTCTTCCCCCCCGGTAACCGTAAGTTTGTTTTCTATATCTGTGAGTCTGTTTCTGTTTTATGAATAAGTTCATTTGTGTCTTTTTTTTTCTTTTTTTTTAGATTCCATATATAAACGATATCAAGTAGTATTTTTCTTTCTCTTTCTGGCTTACTTGACTTAGAATGATCTCCAGGTCCATCTATGTTGCTGCAAATGGCATTATTTTATTTTTTATGGCTGAGTAGTATTCCATTGTATAAATATACCACAAATTCTTTATTCAGTCATTTGTCGATGGACATTTAGATTGTTTCTGTGTCTTGGCTATTGTAAATAGTGCTGCTATGAACATTGGGGTGAATGTATCATTTCAAAGTAGAGTTCCCTCTGGATATATGCCTGAAATTTTCCATCAAACCTTCCATCTCTGCATTTTTCAGAGGAAGGTCAGGAGCTCTCATCAGATTTTTAAAGGGGTCTATAGCCTGAAAAACAGAAAGGAAGAAGCATGGCTAGTGATGTACAAGAAGCAACCTTGTACGGATACACAGGAGATAAGTGTGTAATTAGCTGAGGGTACAGGTTCTGAATTTATGGATCATTGGTGCTCAGTTTTGGGGTTGGAAGCTGACGGAGCCATTGATCGAACAGAGGGACGTGCCGGGCTGAGCGAGCGGGGATGAAGTGCGTGTTCTTCAGCCCTGGGTGCTTCTGCTGACTCATTGCATGTGGGGAAGTATGCTGGCAGCTTTACAACTCTCGTATGCTCTTGCCCAGTTACTGGGAACTGGAACGAAGTTGCCCAGTCACTGGGAAATTCTCGTCGAGAGGAGCAGACAAACCTGCTTCCTACAAGAGAGTTTCAGGCTGAAAAATACTCAAAAAAGAGTTTCGGGAAGTTCCCCGAAGGCAGAGCTGTATCCGGTGGGTGAGGACAGTCACGGATGCTTGAGGAAGTAGCCTTTGGGGGGTCAGCATCCTTGATGGAGTTGTGGGGGAGGGGGGCGGCCAGCCAAGTCTTCCCAGCTCCCCAGTTTTGGGGTGGCCTTCGAGGAGGCAGATCCTGGGCTGGCTGGCTGGCTGGCTGGCTGGCGAGAGGGTCTGACCTTACTAGGTATTTCTAACATTAGTTTAAATGTTTGTAGCAATTGTGGCTGGCACTCTTCTAAGCATTTTGTATATATTAACTCCTAACTCATTGATCCTCATAACTGCCATGGGGAGACTGAGGTCGGAGGAGGCTATGTACCGTGCAAACCACTCCACATCGCAACAGCTTAAGAGACTTAGTAGGTCACAGTGTAATGCGTTGGGTGGGGCAGGTAAGCTCTTTGCCCCATGCGGTCACTCAGGACAGCCTGGGGCTCCCCCAGCCTCCCCTTCCCGCCAGGCTGCTGCTTTGTGGGTCTCAGCTGAAATGTCGCTGTCTCTGAGGGCCCTCCCTTGACCGCCTGGTCTGAGGGACCATCCTCCACCTTTACTCTTATACTACTTTGTTTTCTCTTCCGAACATCGCTTGTTAATCCATCCCTTTCATGTGTCTGTCTCTTGCAGTAGAAGAGAAGCTTCCTGAGAACAGGCCTCTGTCTTGTTCACGCCTGTGTTCGTGGTGCCTGGCCCCCAGCCTTTGCTCAGGGAGCGTTTGTTGAATGAATGAATGAAGTCAGCAGAGATTTGTTGAGAGGTTTTGTGGTGTGATAGGCGCGGCTCTGTGCCTTCCAGGACACGGACAAATGCCCAGAGGTGGTAATAAGAACACAGGGACGAGGCCCTGCTTGCTTAACTTTAAATGCAGTTAAAGCGAGAAAGTAGGATTGAACATGACTCCCTCCAGAACCCTGTGAGTGGCCAGGGGAGGCTGGCTAAGACAGGTGACCCGCACTGACAGCTCAGAGGAGCTGCTTCCTGCTGGCCGCGGAGGAGGTGTCCTGGAGAAGGGGGATGAGAGCTGGATGTGGACAGAGGGGAGACCTTCCTGGTTAGCTAGGGGGAGGGGAGCGAGCCAAGGCAGAGAGGCCCACCGTGGGCAGAGGCTGGGAGGCAGACCTATGTGACTGGAGGGGTGAGCCCAGTACTGTTTCCCTCCCTTGGACGGGACCCCGATGTTGCACTCATCTTCATTCTGGCGGAGAACATGTATGGATCCACCCCAGTCTTACTGGTGCCTGGTACAGGGCCCTGCACACAGCGGTCACTCAAGGAACATGGCAAGTAAGGCAGAACGGGGCAGTCCAAACCCTCCCAGGAGAGTTGGACTTTGTCCTGGAGGCTGTGAGGGACTCCTCTGATGTTTTGACAGACATGGTGGCTGGAGGGTTGGTGTGGCTACACCTATCGGCCAAGAAAGCCTTAGAAAAGCGGGTTATAGTAACTATGGCCTTCAATAGGGCCTGAGAAACAGGAGGGAGATGGTTGGGGCAGGAAGAATCCCTGCAGAGAAAGGCTTTGAGAAGGAAGAAGAAACAAGTCTGGGGACCAACTGAATGTGGAAGCGAGCATGAGTTCCAAGCGCACGGGTCTCACAGGACGCAGCAGGGGATTTAGGGAGAGGGTCTGTCCAGACATGAGGCAGCAGGGAGTGGTGGGGACTGTGGCAAAAGGGAAGGCAGGCCGCTTCTTTAGGAGGCAGCTGTGATTCAGCACCAGCTGCTGGTTACATGTGAGTGCTGGGGCCAGGTTTACCAGATCTTTAAGTTTTGTACATGAGATTATCCATGGCAACTACTCTATTATTTAAATAAATAACACTTCACAGTCCAGATGAGATATGTCCACGGCCAGATATAGCCCTCAGGCTGCCAGTTTGAGACCCAGGAGTGTGTCTGTGCTGGGGGTGGAGTAAGGAGGAGAGAATGCTGAAGGGCACTGAGATTTCAAGCCCAGGTCGGTGAGGGAAGGGCCTCTTGCACTGGGACTGGGAAGTCTGGAGGAGAAGGGGGCTGGGGAATGGAAGATGTTGAAGTGACATGGGTGGTCATACGACAAAGGAGGACACAGACTGACAAAAACAGCTTTTCTGGGGGAACAGCTGGATTACAAAGAGCACTGGTTAGAGGCAGGTGGTCTCTGTGGGACCCTCTCCCAGATGTTTCTGTAAGGGGTTCAGTCTGTTTCAGATTTGGCTGGAGGGTTGCCTTAAGATTGCCTGATTTGCACCCTGCTAGGAGGCAAATGTAAGAACGCTGTGTTCGAGCCCTAGAGACACAGGTTCAAATCCTGGGTTGGCCCCTTGCTGTCAGAGACCTGGGGCAGAGTCCCCTCGGGCCCCTCTCTCCTGGGTCTGTATCCCACATGGATGAGAAGGCTGGCCTTGATGGGTTGGGAGGGGGTGTCCCCAGCCCCCTCCCCAGTTCCCCGTGCTCCACACAGAGTGCTAAAATAGTTGTCTCGAGGCAACCCTCGTTTCCAAAACGAGGGGTTCAGACGGGGTGCACCCAGGGTCCTTCCTGGTTTCCCTCATCCCACCTGCGCCTCATGAGTCCCGCCTCACCCAGTGCGGCTGCTTCCCCTTGGCCACCCAGGGCCACAGCCCACCCTAACCATCCGGAGGAGCCTCCCTTCACTGCAGGGGACTCTCAGCCCCCCGGAGAGGCATCCAGAAGAACAGTTAACATCTGCCTCCCTGGTCAGGGCAGCCGGAGATCATCCCTGAGGCCCTGGACTCTGGTTTGGGTGTAGTTTTGTCTGACGTGAGCCCTGTCCTCCTGGGGCTTCTAGTCTCTGGCCAGAGGGAGGGCACCACGGGCCACTCAGGAATAACACCAGGCCACAGTGTGTGCGCTGAGGTTTAATGCGTACTTACTGTGGGCCAGGTACTGGGTTACCTGGTTTATCTGGGTTGTTTTACGTAAGTCCCACAACAATGCACTAGAGGTGTTCTGTTATGACACCCACTTTGCAGATGAGGAGACTGAGGCTTGTTGAAGTCGCTTGCTCCTCTCCCTCCCTCCATTGCAGAGCTGGGGCTCCCTGGCTCTCAGGAGACCCCACTGTTTAGCTGTAGAAGGCTAAGCAAATGGGTGTATTAGGAGCATCGTGGAGAAGGTGGGATTAAAGCTGAGACCGAATGGTGGGAGAACACGGCTGGAGGAACAGCCAGGTGCATGAAAGGGCCGTGTGCTCTGTTCCCCCGCCCCATGCATCGGGGAGTATTTCTCAGTTATCAACAGTCACCAACTGCATCCCTTAAACCTAAAAGGGATGCAAAATGAAGTCCTAGCACTGCATCAGGACCAACCGTGTGAAGGCTGCCCGGCAAGGTGTTAAATGGTCTACCCGCTCAAGCGAGTGCCTTCCTTCTGGCAGCTCCGTTAGAGAGACACATTTCTTATTACACCCTTTGTGTAATAACTCAGCTGAAATAACTTGCTCAAGCTCATGCAACCAGGAAGTGGTATGGCTGGGAGTCGAACCTAGAGCCTCCTAGCTCCAAAGCCAGACCTTTTAACCTTGCAAAGGCGTTAGGACTTTGCTGAGTGAGGCACGTGTGGCTGGAATCCCTGGGGCAGAGCTGAGAGGCAGTCTTGGTGGAGGCATAAATCAGTCCCTGGTCCTCGCTGGCCCGGTTCTTCGCTGCAGCTCTTGCAAGCCTCAGCTGCCCCCCTGGGTCCTTCCACACTGTCTGCATCCTCACGTCCAGCTGACTCCCCAGGCTCCACCGTGGTTCTCACTCAGGATGAGGGTTCCGAGGCTTCCGTGAGCATCCGAAGCACTCAGGGAGCTTGCTTAAGCAGATCCTAGACCCCACCCTGGATTCTGATTCTGTAAGTCCACAATGGGGCCCTAAAACCTGCATATTTAGCAAATCCTGCCCCACCTCTGCCTGGTAGGGGATGCAGGGATTCTTGGGTAATAGTGGGTCTCAAGTTACTGCTCCCTGACCCCCGATCTGCTGTTCATCCAGCCACTGCCACCTCCTTTTCTGCACCTCATGTTGTTTAACCTGTACTCCAGTATCATGAGCTGGTAATGCTGGTGTCCCCATTTTACAGATGAGGAAAGCAAGGCTCAGAAAAGTGATGCAGTTTGCCTAAGGCCACCCAGACAGACTTGGATTTTAATCACCACTTACTCTAACCACGTCGCTTTACTGCCTCTGCTCAGTTGGCATTGGAGGTCCATGGGGGTCCCTGGTGGAGTCTAGACGAAGGACTGTGAGTGATGCATTCTTGTCACATTCAATCTGCAGACGATGGGGAAGGAGGCATGAACCTTTGGCAATGAGAAGACCCTTTGCATTATCTCCATGGGCTTTGCCGCCCTTGTATGAACAGGTGTCATCACTAGTTAGAACTCAGAATTGGTTCAGCTTTCAAAGCTCCATGTGAATCAAACTGTGGAATGACTCAAGGATCATTGGTTAGGAAGACAGATTCCTCTGTGACCCAGGACAGGTCCAGTAACCTCTACGGGCTTCTCACCTGGATAGAGGGCTTAAAAGAGAGCAGGTCAGGGAATCCCACCCCATCTGGGCTGCAGCACCTGGAGAGAGGGTCAAAGTCAGTGCCTCTCCCTGTGCCCCAGCAATCCCACTCCTCGGTATTGATGGAGGGAAAGGCCTACACAGGCCACACAAAGACTCTTAGACCAACGCCCGTAGCAGCTTGTGCCCAGCAGCCCAAACGAGAAAGCAGCCCAGGTGTCCAGCAGCAGGCGGCCAGATAGACAGTGGTGTCGCCAGATAGTGTCCGTCTGAGCAAGAGAAAGGAACCAAACAAACTACAAACACAGACAGCACCATAGATGAACAAAAGAAGGCAGACAGGGAGCACACACCGTATGAATCCATTTATGTAAACTTCTGGTACAGCCGACACTAACCAGTAGTGACAGAAAGCAGATCCGTGACCGCCTGGGGTGGGGGACGATTCGAGGAAGGCGCACACAGGGAACCTTCTGGGGCGATGGGTATGGCTTATATCTTGATCTAAGCAGTGGTTATGTGGACGTATGTTGTTAGAACTTGTCAAAGTGTACACTAAGCTCTATGCATTCTACTGGATATAAATTATACTTTTTAAGTAAACAAGTAAATGAGCAGATGCCTCCGCCCCCGCTCTGGCCACTCAGCGTCAGCAGTCTTGGGTGGGGCCAGAGGCATCTGCATTTTGGCACCCTGGACTCTAATCACCAAGGTCTCTTCTGGCTAGGATGCCGAGCACCTACGGTTAGACTGTTTTTAAGCGTAAAACTCAACTGGGGTCAAAGTCTGGTCCCAGGGCGGGCTCCTGATAATCGGCAAGACCAGCTCTAAGCTGTGGACAAAGCGCCCTCAGTCACCGGGCTGATCCTGGCCATGTGCCGGGCATCACAGGGTCTGCTGTGCTGGAGACGGAGGGCAGGACTCCCGCACAGGGCTGCAGGCGTCTGCCAGGCACTGGGCATCAGGCAGAACTAGACAGGCCCTCTCTGGATCCTGTCTCTCTGCCCTCCAGAAAATAATGACTTTGTATGTTGAAGAGCTGTTGTGTTATGTTGTTTTGTGTACACGTTGAATTATATAAGAGGACGCGTGGTGCAGTTCTTAGGAGCCTCAGCTCAGAGTCAGCCTAGGGCTCAAGCCCCCACATCGCCACCATTAGCTGTGTGTCTTCGTGCAAGTGACTTAACCTCTCTGAGCTCCTCCTCTGTGGAATGAGGAAGATGGCAGTACTGCTTAAAAGTGCCTTGAGCAAGGGAAGCATGTAGTAAATGTTAGCTGTTACAATGATTATTACCCACTTTAATGCTTATAATAACCCTATGGGTATAGGTGCTATTCTTATCCCCATTTTACAGAGCAAAAACTGAGGCTCAGAGAGGTCAAGTCTCTGGTCCAAAGTTACGCAGCCAGGACCATGGAGCTAGAACTGAAACTCGGGTCTGCCTAACTGCTGAGGCTTTTCACTGCACCACACTGCTGGCAGCTCTGTGGGATGGGGATCAATACAGAAGCCCCCCATGTACCCGAATGAGAAGCCATCTCTGGTTGAGCAAGAGATGCTCCCTTCTTCAGGAAGGCCGTGTGTACTGGTTCAGAAAGCAGGTTCACATCCTGGCTCTACCAGCCGTGGAACCCAGGGCAAGCTGCCTAACCGCCTCAGTTTCCCATCTGTCAGATGAGGGTGCTAGTCCAGACCTTAAAAGGCTGTCATGCGTCGGTCTGTGTACAGCACACGGAGTGGCATCCAGCCCATGGTACGCCGTGAGACCTGTCAGCTTTGTTTACCGTCACTGCAAGGTCACACACCTCCCTTGGTTTGTGACTGAGCCAGGTGGAGGCCAAGAGGACAGGAGGTTGTCCTTCATGCCTTCAGGGAAGTGACAGGACAGTCTTCAGGGTGGCCTGTGTCAACAGGTGAAGCAGATGCCTTTCTGACTCGCGTGCAGGGAAAGCTGACGTTCTGTGGTTAAAACCCTCTCTCAGATTCTCTCATTTTAAAAACTCAAAGCCTTGTTCCCAGCCTTGTCCCGTGTTCCTAACCATCATGTTTACTCCATTGGAAGAGATCAGGGCTGATGGTCACTGTAATGTCTAAATGGACGGCAGGCTTCCTGCCACACGGAGCTGGCTCTCAGATTGGGGGCAGGGGAGTGGCATCAGGTGCTGGACAAGACTGGACCCAAGATGGACAAACAACCCTTTTGTTTGTTGATTTTGTGGATTCTTTTTTTTTTTTTTCTTTTTTGCCAGCATCTTGGGAACCACAGTGTGGGTTTCTCAAGCTGCTCGGTTTCCTTTGGGTTGAAAACAAAAATAAAAGGCAAACCATCAAATCATGATGTCCAGCTGCCCACGTGAGACTCCGCGAGGGCTGGTTTGTAGATGAAGATAGTGTGACTACACTAGGCTGAAAGCAAGGTGGCCACCCTGTGCAGCGTGTCACTCCTAGACTCCAACTTCTGTGCTCTTCTTGTCTCTGTGACCCTGAGGAGGTGTCCGTCTGCCTCTCTGAGCCTCAGTGTCCTCATCTGGGAAATGGGTACAATTGTGGCACCCACCCTGTGGGACTCATGTGAGGTCTTAGCACAGTGCCTGGCGTGCGGTACAGACTCGGCAAGCATTAGCTACCATGGTTATCTGTTTGCTAGACCTGCTCTGAGTTGAACTGTTCAAGCTCTGGGTCTCTCACCAACTGGCTGTGTGACCTTGGGCAAACTACTTCACCACTCTGAACTTCAAGTTACTCACTTGCCAAATTAAGACCCTGTGTTCCCTATGTAAAGGCTTGTCATGAGGATTAAATTCAGGAAGGTAACTAAATGAAGGCAGCCTGGCATTGTCCTTAGAACATTCAGGTGATTGTGCTGGCGATGTGACGATGGGGACACGTGGCCCTGACTCTCAGGGAGGTCAGACAAGGTCATATGTGTCCCCCGAAGTATCCTGGAGCTGCAATGCTGCGAGTACCTGGTACAGCCCCGAGTGAGAAGGAACGTGGTTGATGCTCCTTGGAGCGAGGCTGAGGGTAGCAGGAAGGGCCGTAGAAGGAAAGCCCTAGATATCCAGCGATGAACACCGGTCACTTTCCGGGTGGCAGTGAGGGGTGAAGGCTTGCCCGCTGCCAGAGGGCGTGGAAACAGTGATCGTCCCTTAGCTTGAGTGGCCTGAGACTTCCATGCTGGGCTTGTTTCTGGACTCACATCTGGAAGTGGAGTGTTCCATAGCAACAGTCTTCAGGAACATACGGATAGACAGGCTTTGCTTACACAGATTCCGAATACAAAGATGGAACTTACCCCCGAAGCACATGAAAGGATTATGATTCCCCAACAGCAGAATTCTTTATTTTATATAAAGTATTCACTAGGAATTTCTTCTCAATGTCAAGCACCCCTTCATGCAGGTAAAATGCGGTTTAATTTATGAATAAGAGGGCAGGTGGCACAGTAGGAGTGTGTGCAGTGGCGGGGGCCAGGTCACCCCCCAACCGCCCCAGATGGAACCCCTACTCTGCCTGTTATGAGACCATGTGTCACGTGCCTCTGCTTCCTCATCTGTGAAATGGGGATTATCATAAATAGTACCTGTCTCACCTCTTAGGTTTCATGAAGAATAAACGAGATGATCCACGTTAAGAAAAGGTACTGCCCCATAGTAAGGGCACAATACTTGTGCACGTTATTAATTCCAAAAATATTTGCAGAGCACCTTCTCTGTGCCTGGTGCTGCCTGCCCTGGACCTGCCCTCACAGAGCTTTCTCTGGGCGTGGGATATGGGGAGAGACAGACAAAACAGAACGTAAACAAGATGATTACGAGTTGCCATCATGCTGTGTCCCAAACCAGCAGGGCACTAAGATGTAACATTACATGGGGCCACGACTTGCAAATGTCTGGACTGAGACGCCTCCCCATGTTAGTGACATTGAAGTGACATGAGGAGGAGCCAGTGATGAGGGGCAGAGGGGTTGGAGTGCGGGGTAGGGGTGAGGGGCAGACTGGGCCAACTTGTCCCTGGAAGATGCACCTCACCTATGGACAGGCAGCTTCTGCTCCAGCGGATCCAGGGCGGACCTGAGCTTCTCCCTTCCTCACCAGCTCCAGGGCTGCCGAGGCTGCTGGTCCACAGGCCTCACCGTGAGTGGCCAGGACTGGAAGACGGCAGAGGGATCCAGGATCTGGGCAGCAGAGCCCCTGGAAGGCAGGTGGGGAGTTTGGATTTTATTCCTGAAGGCCGTAGGAAGCCAGGCAGGAGAGTGACATGACTGAAGGACACTTTCAGAAGCTCCTTTTGGCTGCTGTGGGCGGAGGACTTGCTGGGGCCAGGCTGGGAGCAGGGAGACCAGATAGGAGGCTTTGTGATAGTGGCCCAGGTGACAGTGGCAGCAATGGAAGAGGCAGGAAGTAGGTTTATTTGAGAACTTTGGGGAGGCAGATTGGCAACACTTGCTGAGGTGTTGAATAGAGATAGCCTTAATAACCTTAATAGATATTATTGTACGTGCTTCATTTTAAAATAATTTAAACCAATAGTCTAGTGCAGTGGTTCTCAGCTGGGGGTCACCCCCCTCCCCCTGAAATCCAAGGGACATTTGGCAATATCTGAGATCAAGATGCTACTGGCGTCTAATGGGTGGAAACCAGAGATGCTACTAAGTAGCTTACGATACACAGGACAGCCCCCCAGCAGGGAGTTATTGGGCCCAGCATGTCAGTGGTGCCGAAGCCGGGAAACCCCGGTGTAGAGGCGTGGAAGTCGGAAGTGCACAGCCCCCTCCTCTCGCCCCAGCCCCACGCCCCAGAGATAACCACTGATACCAGTTTGCTACCCAACTGCCCAGGTGGTAATCTGTGCACATACAGGATACAGATTTCCTGTGAACAGCCTCACCCCGGAAGGGGTGCTAAGGAAATGCTCAGTGCACTGAGCCGGGCACGGAGGAGGGCACCTGTTTGTTTTGGCAAATCTGCTCTGCTCCCACCTGCTGAAGGTCAAGCCCAGCCAGAGGAGTGGGAGGTGGGCAAGTGGCCTAAAACCTCATTCCCCTATAAATTGTGGTAGTCTTTATTTTCTCCAAAGAGCTCTCTGAAAACTGCACATTGCTGTGACACAGGCAGCCTCTCTAACTCGGACTAACTTGGGAAATCCAGAATTTCAATTCCGGAAGACACTATGGGATAATCTGGTCCCACCCAACTTCTCATTTCACCGATGGGAAAACTGAGGCCGGACACTTTTTTGCAAATGGAAAAATCCTTTTATAATAGTCTCTTCTTAATTTTAATTGCAGGTTTTTAATGTAATGCACGGTGACAGTTAAAGTTTCTGGTTTTTTTCCCCCCTTGGACATGCCCCTGTGTGAGGTTGGTGTCAGTGGCTGACAAAGGGGGCATATTTTAGCCTCGCAGTTCTGAAGGGCTGTGTGTAGACCCTGGCCTCTCAGTGACAAACACTTCATCAGTTGGTAGCAAGATCAGAAAACCAAAGGACAGTGTATTAAATTTCCCTGAAATCAAAACCAGTTTCACTTTAAGAGTGTGTCCTGCACTCCGAGATTCTCTCCTCCTGTTTTTGCTGTTCCCTTGGCCGTTCTGCTGCGAACGGATGGCAGAGCAGAGGGGAGGATGCTCTTTGTTTGGGGTTTGTTTCGTTTGAGTGCCCTTGCGAGGAAGAGAGAGGTTGCAGCCCAGTGTCAGTCTTCTCAGAAGATCGGGAGGGATGTTACTGGTCTGTGAACTCTGGGATCTGGGAAGCACTGGTTTGGTCTCTTTTCACTGGTCTTACTGAGGTCAATTTCAATGCAGCCTCGGGTACAGAATGCTGCCGCCAGGGGCTCTCCTCCTCTCCCCAAGCTCCTGTCCTTTCTGAGGCCCCAAGGAGCCCCCCAACTAGAGAGAATGATGCCCCACCCCTGTAGGCCCCCAAGTGAGGACCGTGCAGGTCTGGGAGGTCAGCTGGGCGCCAACACCTGGAATCCAGCTCTGGTCTCCATTGGCCAGCCCCTCCCCACCCCCTACTAAAGGGTACAACCCCTGCCTGCCGGTAAGAGAGATAGGAACCTTTGTGAGGAGGGGGTGCACTAGGAAGGCTCCCCAGCAACCCTCTGTACCTGTCTCCCCAGATCCCTCAGGTGAAGGGGAAGGGCCTGAACACCAAGCTAAGGAGTTTGCCTTTGACTCTCTGGTCCTGGGGAGCCCCTGGAGGCGTCTGAGCAGGCGAGAGACAGGATGAAAGGCTGTTTCTGGGAGCTCAAAATGGCAGCAGCGTGCTGGAGGAATTGGACAGAAAGGAGAGACTGAGGGCAGGAAGCCAGGTGGGCACCCAGAGGTGGAAGGGTTCACCCTAGAGTGTAGCAGTGGAAAGGAAAAAGAGGAAGTGGTGGGCCTTTGGACAAGACTTGGGCCTGGAGGGGTGAGGGGCAGCCAGGAGTCATGGACGAGCTGGCTTTCCAGCCCAGACAAGGAGGATGGTGACTCGGCTCGTGTGGGAAACCGGTGGAGGTCATGGAACCTCTCCCAGCCTCATTTATGTTATCTGCAGAGATGGGCCCGTGGGGAGGATGAAATGAGTGTGCGTGGAAATTGCGTAGAATCAGCCAGGGCCAAGAAAAGCAACAGGCAGGGGCCTGGGGCCTGTCAGCAGGGCTTTATCCTGGGGGTGATGGGGAGCCATGGAGGGGTCTTGACTAAGAGTGTTGCCTTTTGGAAAGATCACCTGAAGAGCAGTAGAGAGAGGGCAGGCCGGGAGGCCATGGAGGCAGCCTTTGTGGCCAGTGTTTGGGTGAGGCGTGAGGTCAGCCTGGACCAAGCAGGCGGTGGTAGGCCCCCTTGGAGAGTGGCCTCTCCTCAGGGCCCAACTTGCTTCTTGTCCCTTTGTGCTCGGGCAGCCACTGCAGTGCATGCAGGTGGCAGGCGTGGGGCCCCAGCAGCCCTGCTCCGGGGCTCTCTGTGACCATGTCTGTGCACACAGACCGTATGCTGGGCCGGCCCCCGTAACAGCTGCCGGCACCCAGAGGCCTGGCTGTTTGACCAGAGAGGCAGCAGCTGCCCAGTGGTGGGAGCATGAGGCCCAGCCCGGGTCCAGATCCACCTTTCTTTCTGAACTGCCTGCACCCCCCAACCCCAGCCCCTGCCCCGCCCCTCAGCCCCAGCACTCTCCCACCTGCTCCCACTCTGGTGCCTGGTCAGAGACCAGATCCTCACACCCCGCTTCTCCTCCCTTCCTCCTCCGTGCTGTCACGTGTTCCCCCCCATTATTGCTCACTTTTCTCTCCTTCTTTGGGTTGTTCATGTCTCTCTGTTCCTTCTGGTCCCTCTCCCCAGTTTGTCAGCTCTCACAATTAATCTTTCTTCCCTTTTGCCCCTCCTTGGCATGTACTGCTGAGGACACATTGCTGCTGATGGCTCCCTCGGTGCCCGGCAGAGTGCCTGGTCCTCAGGGTAGAGAGATGGCATCCCCTCGGGTGTGTCTGCCTGTCCCCCGTCCCCACACGCCCTTCCAATGCATTCCCTTCCTCCTTCCTTTTTTCCTCTGCATGTATCTGTTCGCTCTATGTACATTATAACCTTGGCAATGATGTACATTATAACCTTGGCAATGACGTTTTCAAGGGCAGGCCTGGTTCTTCCGCCCTCTGTTTTCTGCTAACCACTTAGAGGCATTCCCAGCCCGGTGATTTATGACAATATCTATTGGGCAACGTGTTCTGGGGGAGTGCCCCGGGGACACATTTGCCACCCTACTGCCATGTGACAGGGTCCTTCCTCAGTCATGTCCATGGCTACAGGTCTCTTTTAGTGAGGGACCCTGATAGTCATCCTCAAAACATTCCAGCCAAGGGAAGAGACCCAGTAAGCCTGGAATCAGGCCTTGACTCTCATGCCATGTTCCAGAACCCCAACTGGTGGCCTGGCTCTGCAGTCTGAGTGGGCATGGGAGGGGAATGCCCGTTGGGAGTGTGTGGCCGCTGCCGGCTCTGTCAGCACTAGCTTGCCTCAGAAAAGGGAAGGTTGGGGGCAACTGGCTGGTTTGGCTTTTTTTTTTTTTTTTTTTTTTTTGATTTTTAGTCATTTATTTTACTAGGCCAAGAGGATATGTATTGGTTCATATGGCAGAGGGGTAGGTCCAGTGGGATTCTTGGGTTCAAGGGGTGTCCTCTGGAGTCTTGCTCACTCTCCACCCCAGCTCTCCTTTTCTCCATGCGGGCCCCTCCTCGGGCAGCCTCTCCCCTTGCAAGGACCAGATGGCCACCAGCATGGTGGCCACATCTTGTCCTAACAGCAAACCCAGCAGGGGAGGGCCCTGCAGCAGAGGGCCGGACTGCCCCCTTGGCATTTCCTCAACAGTGGAAAGTTGAGTCCTATTGGTTCTAGCTGGACTGGTGCCCCGCCCATTGGGAAATAGGAAATCTGATTGGCCACGCCTGGCCACGCCCAGTCTTAGAGCCTGGAGAAGCCTCCCCTCCCCCAACACACTCAGCATCCAGACTCACCCAGGTAGCCCTGGGGAGCCTGGTTCCCGCAGCCCACTGTGGTCCCTCCCCTGGGCCTCCAGTGACCCTGCTCGGGAGTGACCAGTGCAGCAGGCTGTGGTTCACTACTTGAAAGGTCCATGTGGAGACTTCTGGGATAACAGTAAGCACGTCTCAGGTTCCCTGTTAGCAGTTTCCCTGTTTGACTTTGGAGTTTTAGAGAGAAGGCACTGTTACAGAGTGATTTCTCTACGCTGTCTGTTGCCACATTCCCGCGCACGTGGACTGCCACTGCGACTGTTGTGGGTGTGCAGTTCCTGCGCGTGGAATCAGTGACCGGTGGGGGGGGACAGCCGGGCTTACTCCTGCCCCTCGGGGCCCACCCTCACCGGGCAGCGCCCGCCAGCCAGCCGTGCCCAGTGCGTCAGGGCCACTCAGGAAACGGCAGCTATTTTATCATCATTGTAATTATTGCTGCTGGTGGTAGTGGTGGTTAGTCTCATAATTGCATGGCCATTGTTATTGTTCTGGAAGTTTCTCCCGGTTCAGGGAGCAGTTTTGACCTTTGATCACCCTCACCTGCTCTGGCTACCTTTGCTTCAGTGATAATGTTCTGTGCCAAAACGTATGTAGTTTCATTCCTCAGCTGATCTTTGATCTAAACACCCTGCAGGGTGGACCCAAGGGCAGACCTGGCAGATATTTAATAAACACTAATTTTATAAAGTGCCATCAAGGCTCCTCGTGGGGCAGAGACAATGTGGTGTATGTCCTGGCCTGAGGGGACAGCAGACATGACTGGAACACCCACCGATGCACTGGAGACTGTGACACCCACCATGGGACTTCCAGGTGGGTGAGCTGGGTCTGAATCTGGACAGAGCCTGTCTTCTCTGACTGCTCACCACCCTCGGCCCCCCTCCTTCTCTTGTAGTGGAGGCGAGGGCGCAGCCAGGGAGTACTTTGATAATTCAGGTTACATGATGTACCGGACTGTCCAGCTTGGTGCCCGGGTCCAGGAAGGGCTCTGAGTGAGTGCGTTGAGTCGCAACCCTCAGCATTGTGCTGTGGCAGCTCAGAGAGGGGCAGAGTCCTTGCACGTGAGACAGGGCTTCAGGGGCTGAGCCAAGGAGGGGAGAGGGGCAGGATCAGCACTCAGCCCTGACCCTTAGCTTCTTAGCAGGGTTCTTAAGTCACTGTCATTCGTCTTTGTCACTGAGTGGTCCCAGACAGCCGCACGCCTGTTCCATCTCTCATCAGCAAGTCTCTGCTTCTTGTGTTGGCAGAAGGACTGCTGTGTTCATGGAAGCAGTGTGTAGATGTTTAAAAACTCATTCTTTAAAGCATGGCTTAAGGGCAGGTGAGAGGCAGGATTTGGGGGGACTCTGGACTCAGACTATCTGGTTCACAGCCTCGCTCTGCTACTTATTAACGTGAGGCTTTGGGCAAGCCACGTAACCTCTCTGGGCATCAGTGTCTGTATCTGTAACATGGGGATGATGGCAGCGTGCTTATGAAGATTCAATGAGCTAATGCGGGCTCAGAGGAAGCATTCAATGCATGCTAGCTGTTCTTACCACGATTTAAAGATGCGAGCTTCTGAAAAGAAAAGGCCCTGTTGTAAAATGTGTAATGCCTCCGATTTGTAATGACACACGTTGTCTATATCCAGGTCCACCAGAACCTCTGAGAGCCATGCTCCTGACACCTGAGTGGTGATTCTTTTCCTGGGGGACAGTTGGTGTGGAAGGCCAGTGAACCCCTCAAATTGTACAGGGTTGTGCCTCGGGCCTTTATGGTATGCTGAATAATAAAATTATTAATGAATAATGACCCTCTCTTCCCAAAAGATGTCCACATCCTACTCCCAGAATCTGTGAATATGTTACTTTATATGGTTAAAAAGCCTCTGCAGACTTACATTATCCGGATGGCATGATATAGCCCCAAGAATCCTTATAAGAAGGAAGTGGAAGGCTCAGAGTCAGAGATGGAGCTGTGGTGATGGAAGCAGAGGTTGGAGTAAAGCACTCTGAAGATGGGAGAAGCGGCCAGGAGCCAAGGAATGCAAGCCGCCTCTAGAAGCTGAAGCAGGCAAGGAAACAGATTCTCCCTTGAACCGTCCAAAAGGAATCGGCCCTGCTGACACCTCAATTTGAGACTTCTGATCTCCGGAACTGTAAGAGAGTGAATTTGTGTTGCTTTAAGCCACTGGTAAATTTCTGGTAATTTGTTACAGCAGCAACAGGAAACTAACACAGCCCTTCTCCAGGGAGGGTCCATAGGTGTCTATCAGATTTTCACCTGCGTTGACAGTCAGATGATGTGCGGTCGTTGGTCCCAAGCATCTGTGTGGCCCCGGGAACCCCCTGCTGGGTGTTACTGCAGCCGCCTTTCCCTCTGCCTCCCGCCTCCCTGTTCCCATGTAGCATATCTGAAATGCAGATGCTTTTTTCACCACTAATTTCTTCTCTGGAAAGGAAGCCCCAGAGAACAGCCTGTCCTGTCACCCTGGGGGTTCCTAAGTCTCGGCCATTACAGGTGCCCATGGAGCATGCCTCCTGGGGTCCTCAGTCACACCTGATACCAGCTTGGGGCTCGAAGCATCCTGTCTGGATGGGGAAACAGGCTGCGTTTCCAGGAGCAATAGAGGCACTTCTGTGTGGGAACAAACCTCTTAGCAGCTGCTGGAGGCCACAACCTGGCACATAGCTTGAGTGTGTCATTCATGCACCCCAAATAGCCACAGCTGCTCAGCAGAGCCCTCCAGCCTCTCCCCTCCCCTGGTCTCGCACACACAGGGCAGCAGCAATGAGCAGGCTGCCTGTTCTTGGCCAGACCTGGCATTGGTTACATCACTGGATCCTCAAAAGCATCATCTTCCTTTTACAGATGCAGAAACTGAGGCTCACAGAGGTGAAGTACATTGCCAGTGGTGTACAGGATTGTACATTCCAACAGACTCCATGTATTTTCAACAATATCACTAAGTCAGCTCTTCATTCTTTCATTAAATTCCACAATACCACCATGTCATGCTTTTCATTCATTCAGTGAACATTTATTAAGTTCCTCCTGCATGGACCAGGCCCATTCTTGGACCAAGAGAAAGCAGCAAACAAAACAGAAATTTCCACCCTGGAGAGCTGACATTCCAGGACAGCTCTGTCCCATAGAAATAGAATGTGAGCCGCATGCATTTTTAAAGAGGTACAAAGAAATAGGCTAAATTAATTTTAATAACAGATTTTATTTAACTCAGTATATCTGAGATCATTTCAACATGGGATTCATTTAAAATGTTAATGAGATATCCTTTTTGTCCTACTAAGTCTTTGAATCTGGTGTGTATCTTACACTTTTACAGCACATCTCAGTACAGACCAGCCATTTTTAAAGAGCTCATTAGCTACATGTGCCTAGTGGCCACTATGTTCGACAGTCCAGCCCTTGCATAGAGCAAATATCTACTGGCCATCCTAACAGCCACTGGGTATGATTAGTGTCTCTCACACCATCCAGTGGAACTGAGCAGCCATCAGTCCATTCCTACCATGTACAACTTGGGATTACACTGGCCCCACTTGGCTCTGTAGCTTTTCATGGCTGGGTTGCTGTGGAATTAGAGAACCAGCATTCCTTTGTCAGGTGGTAGGCAGAAGTGCTGGGCCTCGGCTCAGAAGGTTGGGTTAATCTAGCCCTTAATTTCTGCCATATCATCTTCTATGGCCCTTGCAGGATCACTCTCTTGTTTTATTATTGTTGCTATTATTTCATTTTCTTTTCCTCCCCTCCCCTACTCCATTTTTCATTTCCTCTCCAGAGTAACCATCCCAGGGGCATGGAATGTCCTGTTTGGCCAGGCCTGGGGCATGTGCCCACCCCTGGAGCCAGAGTTCTGGTCAAACACTTGGGCTGAGAGTGGGGAGTCCCTGGCAAAGGAAAATCAGGATGCTGTTCCAGTAGGAGTGGGAGTGGCCACTGGGCAGGTAGAACAATGGCATCCTTTGAACTTCTCTAGGGGATTCAGGCTGACCACTGCCCCTCCCTGTTTGACACCTCCTCCTCGAAACTCTGGACCCTGTGCCTTCTGAGGACCTTTTCCTCTGCCTGAGGAGTCCTTCTTGGCTTCTTTGCCCAGGCTACCCTCTTTTCCCACCTCTGGCTCAGACCCTCTCAGAAAGCGCATGTTGAGTCTTAACAAACAAATTCAGTGTTACTCTTTACCAGGCCTGGGCTGGTTTAGGTGACAAAAAGCCGTAGAAACAGTAATTTCAATAAAATAAACCTTTATTTTTCTCCCATATAAGCAGAGACCAGAGATCAGCAGTCCAGGGCTGGGAGGCTAGCTCATTGGTTACCAGGGACCCAGACTCCTTCTATCTTGTTGCTCTGCCAGCTTCTGCCTCATGCTCCAGCATGGCTGCTGAGACCCAGCCATCATATCTGCATTACAGCCAATAAGAAGGAGGAAGGAGAAGAAAAAAAAACATGTCCCTTCCATTCAAGAACCCTTCCTGAATGTCCCCCTCCTCTGATACATACATCTGTTTATACCACATTGGCCAGAACTTAGTCATACAGCCCTGCTAGCTGCCCACGAGGCTGGATAATGCCGTCTTTATTCTGGGAAGGCATGGGAGACCGAGCATCAGGAGTTTTCTTAACCATGGAGGAAGGGAAGAGTGGATATTGGGAACCATGTGCAGGCAAAAGAAAACCATCCTGAGTATCAGGCTAGTGAGTTGTCACCATCTCTTGTTTCTCTCCAGCACTAGTAGGAGAAAAGATCAGGAGATGAGCTGTGCTTGGAGGTGAGCGTGCCCTGCAGGTGACATCTCACCTCAGCCAGCTGTATCTGGCACATCTGGAAAAGGTCATCACATTTCCCAGCACTTAGCTGGGTCTTGATTAGCATTTGCAGATCAAATGGCAGAGAGGAAAGGCAGCCAGGCTGTGCCCTCTGAGGCCCCTGTGAAATCATTTTGCACCTCTGCAGTTCATCGGGGCTTATGTGTCGGTGATGAGGCCACGTCAGTGTCACCTGTCGGCTGCAAAGAAAGGAAAATGAGTCTTGTTCATTCCTAGCTGACTTTAAAACCTGGGAGAGTGGGTGGTGGTGAGTGTGGACCAGTAACACAAGCTGGGGAAATCCAGTGTCATCCTTCCCTTGCTGCACTGTGTCTTGGCACTTACTGTATACCCAGCACTGTACATTTATGTCGATAAAATATTCGTTTCTCAACCCTATGAGATCGATAATTGTCTGTTCTGATCACCGCTGGACAGAGAGGGCCTTAACTCCAACCCTTATACTGACTGTGCCTTGACAGGCTGCTGGGAGCAAAAAAGGAGAAGATGCTGGAAAGCACTGGCAATGCCGTGGAGGTTGTAAGCACTCAGCCAGGGGTAGTTCTTGTTTTATTTCCCAGCATGAAGGAGGTGCCAAGCCCTGCAAAGCAAGACTCCCCTCCGTGGGCTGTTTTTCTCCTCCTCTCCTGTGGGCTGCCCCGTTTTAACCTCAATTTCAGTTTTATGATTAAACATCTCAGCGTCAATTATTTACAATATGTCCAGATGAGTATCAGGGCTGCAGGGGACTGAGTGACTCACACAGGGGAAGTTGGTTTTTATGGAGGGCAAATGACATGAAGAAAAACAAGGAATTCTACCTTCTGATCACAGAGGCTATGGTTGGCCTCTGGAGGGCTTCCAGCAGCTGAGTCTTAAGGAGAGGACTCTCTGGGGGAGTTTGGGGACCTGGAGGTAGTGGGTGATGAGCTGTTCTGGGTCTGGGGTCAGACACATCCAGTTTGAATCTTTGCTGTGCCATTCGCTGTGTGACTTTGAGTTGGTGTCTTAACTTCTCTCTCTCTCTCTTTTTTTTTTTTAATAAGAGATGCTTTTATTGAAAATCATCATGGTGTTCCCAAATGCTCAGGTTCATTCTCCTGAGATGGGAAGCCCCATAAAAAAGACCAGCAGGACCCCCAGGTAGGGCCACTGCTCTCCTGCCAGCACCATCCGGTTCCCTGGCCCAGCGGCTCTATCTCACTTTTTGCCTCTGAAACGCTTACTCCTAGGAAAGTGGAACTTACCCCTAAAATTCTGTTGGTTCCCTAAGCTAACTCCTGATTGGCCCATTTGTAGTACTTCATTTGCATGGAGCTCCTTCCTGATTGGTTATTTCTCTCACTCCTGATTGGTCCATTTCCCTCACTCTTTTTTTTTTTTACATTTTTTTATTGAGTAATAGTTATTTTACAATGCTGTGTCAAATTCTAGTGTAGAGCACAATTTTTCAGTCATACATGAACATGTATATATTCATTGTCACATTTTTTTTTCTCTATGAGCTACCACAAGATCTTGTATATATTTCCCTGTGCTATACAGTATAATCTTGTTTATCTGTTCTGCATTTTAAATTCCCAGTCTGTCCCTTCCCAACCCCCACCCCTTTGGCAACCACAAGTTTGTATTCTATGTCTGTGAGTCTGTGTCTGTTTTGTATTTATGTTTTGTTTGGTTGGGTTTTTTTTTATATTCCTCATATAAGTGATCTCATATGGTATTTTTCTTTCTCTTTCTGGCTTACTTCACTTAGAATGATATTCTCCAGGAACATCCATGTTGCTGCAAATGGCGTTATGTTGTCATTTTTGTGGCTGAATAGTATTCCATCATATAAATACACCACATCTTCTTTATCCAGTCATCTGTGGATGGACATTTAGGCTGTTTCCATGTCTTGGCTATTGTAAGTAGTGCTGCTATGAACATTGGGGTGCAAGTGTCATTTTGAAGTAGGGTTCCTTCTGGATATATGCCCAGGAGTGGCATTCCTGGGTTCTATGGTAAGTCTGTTCCTAGTCTTTTGAGGAATCTCCATACTGTTTTCCACAGTGCCTTTCCTTGCTTCCCTCTCCCACTCTTAATGATTTAGATGTCTTCTTTTACAATTTTGTGTTTATTCTTTTTGTAATTCATGGCAGTTATCTCCTTTCCAGTTACAAGTTTCTCATTTTTGTAGCATCCTGCTTCTTTTCTATTTAGAGTAGACAACTTCTCTTAACTTCAGTGTCCTCATCTGTGAAATGGGGATTATTCTAGAAACTTTTTCATTAGGGTTTGGGGGAAATTTAAACGGGGTAGTAAATGATAAATTAAAATATAAGTATATCAAGTAAATAGTCATAAAATATCATTAATAACTATTTATATAAAGTAAATAAAATAATAAGTGAAATTATTATTACTGACAGTACATGCCTGGAAAGCATCCAGCACAGTGCCTGGCACTTAGTAAGTGCTTCGGAAATGTTCACTGTTGTTGCTGCAGTTCCAGAATGTAACCTTTGGATAAAGAATTGAGTGTGACAGGTGACTTCCTAAAAATCAGAAGCAGGAGGAGACCAGGGAGCTCAGGACAGCAGCTCTGGCTAAAATACTTCAAGTAGGAGTCACAGATAAAAAGTGAAGAAGAGGGGGAGGGTAGAGCTCAGTGGTAGAGTGCATGCCTGGCATGCACGAGGTCCTGGGTTCAATCCCCAGTACCTCCATTAAAAAAAAAATAGGTAAGTAAATAAACCTGATTAGCTCCCTGCTTCAAAATAAAAATAAAATAATTTTTTTTTTTAAGTGGAGAAGAGAGGGTGGGGAGAGGTTTGCACAGCTGAGCTGTATTCCCAAAGGGCTCTTGGCAGAAAGTTTGGGAACCACTTCTATACAGGCAGCCTTGCTGTAGCTAAAAAAGAAAAATATCCAGATATGGGCAGGATAAACTTTCTCCAACTCTGTCCTCATCTCCAGAATCAAGGCCAGTCTGATAAAGGCCTGGGAACAGGAGGACTTTGGTTCTGCAGGATTCATCGGTCCTCAGAGGTCTGCCTGTCTCCTCTGCACACCTCTGGTTTTTAGTTAAAAACTCCTCATATAAGGACCACATAAAATAAACATCTACCTTGTTTTGTCCTAAGGGTTTAGGAACGGTAGTTTTGAGCCAGCAGGAGAGCCCGCGGCCACCAGCGTGAGAGAGCTTGCCCTCAGTTGTCACAGTTACTGTCCAAGCGAGGCTAGAACAGCTGCAGACTTGGCTCGCTCACGGAATCGTGGGTTAACGTGTAAACCAGGTGGGGGGGGGGGGCAGGTTGCCCGGTCTCCCCTCGGCCTGGTCCCATGAAGAATGAGCACAAAATTCACCAAGGGACTGGTTTTATCAGGGTTTAGGAACTGTGCCCAATTAAACCAACTACTGGGTAAGTAAACAGTTCGAGTGTTGGCAGGTGCCTTAGAAAGGTATGGACACGGATGCCACCTGTGTTCATTTCCTGTGGCTGCTGGAAGAAATTATGCTGAACTTGGTGCCTGAAAACAGCACAGATTTATTCTCTTTCAGTTTGGGAGGTCAGAAGTCCATCGTCAATTTCTCGGGCTAAAGTCAAGGTGTCGGAGTGGCTGGTTCCTTCTGGAGGCTCCAGGGGAGAATCTATGTCCTTACCTTTTCCAGCTTCTAGAGCCCACCTGCTTTCTTGGCTCATGGCCCCTCCTTTCATCACACTAGTCTCTTTCTTCCATCACATTTCCTCCTTCCTCCTTTGACTTTTTGCCTCCCCTTTATAAGGACACTTGTAATTAAATTGGACCCACCTGGATAATCCCAGCTAATCTCCCCACCACAAGATCCTTGATTTAATCACACCCCAAAAGTCCCTTTTGCCATAGAAAGTAACAGGCACAAATTCCATGGATTAAGATCTGGATGCCTTTCGGGGCTATCTGACACGCCTCTTCCCAAATTCCAAGAAACACAGCGTGGTGACTCGCAAATAGCCCTGAACTGCACCCCAGATTCTTTTCTGTCCCCAACTTGAATGGCCTTTGAATGAGCAAGTCACCCCTCCTGGGCTTCTTATAATGTAGGCGGTCTCTCACCTGCCTCTGCAGGTCTGTAAATAACAGCTGACCCAGTGCCTTCACTCCTTGATCTATCAGCTTTACTGACCCCGGGACGACCAGGCAGGCTCCGGCCTCAGGGCCTTTGTTCTGTGGGTCCCTCTCCCGGAAGCGTCCTTCTCCAGAGCTCCACGTGTTTCCTTCTGGGCCGCGCCTCCTTCAAATCTTTGCTCAGACATCACTGTCTCAGTGACTGTGTTCCCTGACCACCGTATCTGAAGTCAGCACTGCCAGCATGCCCTCCTGCCCAGCCCAGCATCATGGCTTTCCTCTAGTTTGGATCACCGTCTTAACGTTTTATAGCATTTTCTCTGTTCGGCTGGTTTTCGGTGAGCTCTCTGGGACAAGGCTTCTGTCTGTTATAGTCATTCCTCTGTCTCCAGCACTTGAGCAGACCCTCGCACATGGCTGGCGCTCAGCGAATGGTGTGTTGCGTGAATGAATAAATACCTGTAACTCAGAGCTTTGAGTTCACAGCATGTAACAGCCCAGCGAGGTAGATCCCAGTACCGTTCCCCTCTTCCAGATGAGACAACAGGCTGAGAGAGGAAAGAAGGAACCTGTCTAGGTAACAGTTAAGTTGCAGAGCTGAGATGGACGCAGCCTCTGGCCAGAGCCCACACTGGAAATCCCACCACTTGGTGGGTGGAGTTGATTCTTGCAGTCAGCCTCCGGAGTCCCTGATTTTAGAAGCTCTCATCTCTCCCCTCCTTTACTTTGTGTGCAAAATGCCTCTCGGGGAGCAAGAACCCAATGAATCAAGTTGGTGTCCAAAACAGCCTGCTAGGCAAGGACAAAACAGAGTGTCCAGATGGTGCCCAGGTTCCCACGAGCCTGGCCGGCAGCCAGCACACTGACCAGGAGCAACGAGGTGGGATGCACTCCAGCCTCTGCTCCGAGGCCCCCAATCCTCCCGCCTCCCCAGAAGCTGAGCTGACCCTCAGAATTCTGCGCTCCTGGTCTCCAGGGGATTGGCAGTGAAATCTTACTTCGTTTCCTCCTCGCGCCCGGAGGGTAGTCTCTGTGGTGGGACGGTGGAGCTGACCCTTCATAACGGCTTCTGCTTTGCCTTGATTTGAGTTAATCAAGGTTGGTTGAAAGACTGGCTTTCTGTCACCCTGTGGACGACAAAGGTCTGAGCAAGGAGATCAGAGCCCAGAGCGGGGTGCTTGGGACCACCGCCTGAGGCTTTGAGACCTGGGGCAAGTTTCTCAACCTCTCTGTGCCTCAGTGTATTCAGTGATAACATGGACAAAGGTGAGGACAGCAGTCCCTCCCTCACGTGGTGGCTGGGCAGATGCGCTGACCCATGCACAGTGCTCAGGGTGAGCCCAGCACTCGGCCGCTGTCCGGGAAGCAGTAGCAGATGGTTCTGTTGCTGACTGTGTGCTGGGGCTGGCATCAGGCAGGCCGGGTGGGGTGGTCGGTGCCTGTGCTCAGCCTTGCTTCCCAGAGCTGGGGACCACTGGTGGCTCATCCACAGAGCTTGGAGAAGGATCACGGTGTCAGACTTGCTTTGATGGTGACAGGACCTCTGGGTACTGCCCAGCAACCCACAGGCACCAGACTCTGTCCTGGCAGGGAGACACATAGAGGTGTCACTTTCCTGAGAAATACTGAGAGTGGCTGGAGCCCTCCAGATGGGGTCCCTGGTGCCAGCCCTGTAAATAGAGTCACACGCCAGCCACTTGTTTAGAGAAAGACACCATGTCAAGCTCTCGAAGAAAAGCTCCTTGATTTGTTAACTTGCTCCTTCTGTTTATGGCTCCTGGAGTGTTCAGAATGACTTTGTCTTCCTTAATTTTGCCAACGCTTAATGGATCGGCAAGGAGACTGGAGACATCAGGTCTTTTAAAATTCACAGTGTCTTATGTTGGAGAGCGGGCAGCTGCCTCTTCTCTCCTCGAGAAGGGGTAGGTCCTGGGAGACGTCTTGTCTCCCATCTCTGTGCAGTTTCTCAGGCGGAACCCTTCCCAAAGAACACCTGAACCTCCTCTGCCCCCAGACTCTGCCCGAGGGAATTTTTTATCCACCTCAAGTCCTCACAGAGCTGCTGCTTTTCTCCTTCCCGCCCCCTTCCCAGGTGAATTGGTCACTCTTTCTGAGGCTCATTTTCCGTGCCCCATTTTAGCAGGGCTGCTTAGTGATGAAACGTATGGGTTTTAAGCATACCTTATACAAGACATAGCCATGTACTTGCTGTGTGACCTTGGACAAGTTGCTTTACCTCTCTGAACTTCACTGTCCTTATCTATAGAAAAGAACTAATAACTGTTAAATGATTGTGCATGGAAAGAGCTCAACAGAGGGCCTGACATGGATTTGGCATCCCTTCTACAAGGAAGAATCACCCGTCTTCCTGCTGGACTGTGAACGTAGTCTCACACCTGCGTGTCCCCCAAAGCCCCTGGCACACAGTAGGGACCTAGGAATTGTTGGAGTCAATCAAGTTCTTTAAAAAGCCATTCTAAAAGAAATGTCCACCTGTCACCCATCACGCCTTGGTGATGAATTATCTCCAGGGGTGAACTGTGCGTTGCCCCTTTCTGGCCTGCGTGCCCCACCCAGGGACTGGCCCAGGGGGACTCGGCCTTGTCGGCGCTGGTTTGGTGCCAGGGAAAGGAGGTGGGCTTCAAAGTCGGCTAGATTTGATTTTGAATGTTGACCCTGCTGCTTACAGCTGTGTGACCTAGCGCAAATTACCTAACCTCTCTGAGACTCAGAGATAGTGGGGCTAATCATTCCTTGAAGGTCATCTGTGAGGACGGGATGCCTTTAGAAAGGCCTGATTCCTTCTGTTACTGTTCCTACTATGATCATTACTCTGCCTTGCAGATTCCTTACCATCCTTTTTCTTTTCCCATCCGCTGTCTCTGGCCAGGCAGCCCTCCTCCCCTCTCCTGTACCTTTATGACTCATTTGCACAGTGCTTTTTGTTTTTCCTGAGTGCACAGTTTATGAGAACCTGTTCTAAAAGAACAGGAACCTGACACCCTTTGACCTTGGCTCCTGGGGAGGTGGCCTGAAACTCCCAGGCGGGACAGGGGCAGCGGCAATGGTGGCTCAGGGCCTTTCTTCCCATCCCAACCCCCTCCCCATGGCATGAGACTGGAACTTGGTGACAAAAGTGCTTGTGGGCTGAAACTTGGCCAAAAGAGCCCCACTGAATTCTTCCTTTGTGATGGAAATGGTGCACAGCCTGGTTCCCTGCAAGTGGAGCTGGGGATCCCTTCCCAATTATGCAGCTTGGCAGGAAGAGGTTGGGGCGCAGGGAGAATGGTCAAGGAGCCTCTTTGTCACAGGGGCTGCTCATGCTGCCAGACACCTCTAAATGCCGAGGTGTCCTCCCCCTAAACCAGCTGGGCTGGACAGTGCCATTCGGGGCCCAAGGGCAGAGCTCAGAGGCCACATGAGGGTCTAGATCAGAGCCCTGGTTTCTAAGCTGTGTGCCGGGGAATTGCTGGGATCAAGTGAGAGGGGGACCAGGGAAGGCCCGCCCAGCAACACATGGAGACTTTTGCTCTGTATCAGTCAGAGTAGCACCGTTTTCTGTTTTTTGATTTTATTTAAATTGTCTTGATACTAGATTCAGAGAGGCTCCAGTCCCAGTGTGGACTGGTGGTTGTGACCCTCAGCTCGGGTCTCAGCCAGGTAAGCACTGATGTCAGAGCTGTGACTACTTTTCCCAGGGCACAGCTCTTCCCCCGGTCCCAGGGAAGTCCCTAGCTCTGGCTCTGGCTGGCCTGAGATATGCATGGGAGTAAAGACAGGGGCTGCCTGGGCTGGAGGAGCAAGGCTCAAGGCTCTAATACTCCTGCTGAGAAGACCAAGGACCACCTGAGACCTCCAGCTCCAGGGAATATTGACAGTCATTGTCTCAGGTCAGAATGGAAATCACATTTCACATGGTGCCTTCCCCATGTTGCTGGCAAACCATTTGCATATGGATATGAGAGTTGGGTATCCTGAAAACTAGCTCCACCTAATCCTCTCCCCATCCGTCCCCACCTCGGACTAGGCATTTCCCCTAATTGACAGAGGAGATTGGTTAGACTTTTTAGATATTCATCCATTCATTCAACAAATAGTTATTAAGCACCTGTTATGTTCTCAGCACTCTGTGCCGGGTGCCAGGCATATAGTGATGAACAAGGCAGACAAGAACTTTCTTTTAGGGAGTTTATACTCCAATGGGGGAAACAAGGAGACAAAAAGAAAGCAAAACAAGGCTATTACAGACTGAGGTAGTATCATTCATCCATGGGAAGCAATGTCATAAGGACCTAAGTTTGGGGCCTGGGAGTAGTTGGGTGAGTGAGGGGACATTATATAGAGAGTGACCTTGCTGAGAGGTTGTGTTTGAGCCAAGAGACAGAAACAGTAAAGAAGTGGACAAACAGAAAAGTCAGGTGGAAGAGTTTCAGTTATCAGGAACAGTAAATTCAAAGGCCCTGGGGCAGGATGTGCTTAGTTTAACTAGAAACAGAAAGCAAGCCACTACGGCTTGGTGAGCCAAGAGATAAGATGTGAGGGAGGCAACAGTCCCATCCAGTCTGGTGGGAATTTGGATTTTATGCTAAGAGTAATGGAAAGACATTGATGGACTTTTACAATCTCTTATTGCAAAGTATTTTAACCAATCAAAAGAGTATATATAAGATAAATGTGAGGCTTACAGAATAATATAATAAATAAACATCCATGTACTCTTCACTGTTCCCTTCCCCAACACCATTTCTCACTCCTCCAGGGAGGTAGCTGTTATCCTGAATTTTAGTTTATAATCTTTGTATTTCTTCCTAATATTATAAAAATAGAGCAATGTATTGTTCAGTTTTGCTTGGTTTTGAATGTCAAATAAATAGAATCCTGCTGAGTGTGTTTTTCTGCAGTTTGTGTTCCTGTTCAACCTCCCATGTGTCAGAATGGGCCACACTGGTGCTTGTAGCTGTGGTTTATTCCTTTTCACTGCTGTATAGTACTCCACTGGATAATCACTGCATAGTAAGCCGCTGTCATGGCTTATCCTTTCTCCTGGGACATGACAGTATTTGATTTTCTAATGTTGAATCAACCTTGCATTCTTGAGATAAACCCAACAAGATTGTGATGTATCAGCTTTTTTTTTTTTTTTTTTTTTAATGTGGGATTCCATTTGTTGATGTTTTATTTAGGATTTTTGTTTCTGTGCTGGTAGATCAGATTGACCTGTCATTTCCCTTTCCTGCCTTCCTTGTCACTTTTGGGGTCAAGGTTATATATTCTTCATAAAAGAAGACCTGGAGAGTGTCATTTTACCTTCTTTTACCCTCTGGAGCACTTGTGTAAGAGGGAGAAAAACATGGAAAGCTCCCATACTGTCATCTTTCTGCAACCCCACTCTTGTGGTACAGAATCTTGGCTGCTTTTGATACAGCTTTTCTTGCTGTACCCTACCCCCACCCATACCCCTCCCAACAAAAAACAAAGAAAGCACGTGCCTTCCCCATGAGCACCTCAAATTGACATGCTCACGGCTTACTTAGAAAGCTCCTTTTCTACTTTTTTACAGGTGGGTCTTAACTCAAGATTTTAGCATGAAGATTTGCTGTCAGGCCTGCCCAGAGCCTCCCCAGGTAACAACAGGTAGGTGCCTCTCTTAACTGGTTAACAGTTTTCTTGAAAACCCAGATACAGGATCACTCACTTGTCCCTTAGGGCCACCTTGAACCTGACCCGTGATGGATCCAACTCCTGGGTCCAGAGGTGCGTCTGGCCAAGCTGGGACCCCAGGCTGCCCACTAGGGCTGCTCTGTTTTAAGGACATCTTGGAAACTATGTGGTCCAAATCCTTCAAGCACAAAATTAGCTTCTTTCCATATTTTTGAAAGGAAAAGAACAACATACTAAATATAACGTGGGTCAACAAGCCAGGAAGAAGATAAACAGTCACCAGCTGCACCTCAGGGAGCTGGGTTTCCACACCCCCTGGTGAACCAGCTCAAGATCCTGGTCTCCAGAGGGAGGGTGGGACCGATGAACAACTTTAAGCTACTGTTGGACACGTAACCCTGCTGTGTGTTCCAAACAAAACCTTTATTTTGTAACAAAACCCTAAACCCTTTACTTCATTTTCTTATTCGAAAAGCAACACATGCATGTTTCAGTGTTTTCCAATTCTTACCCTCCCAGTAAGAGAAAGAAAATAAAAATCATTCTAATCCCCCCACATGGAGAAAATAACTGTAAACATCACGGCAGGTGTAATTTTAGTGTGTTAAAATTTAATAGCATACATTCAATGGTGTCGCTCAACAATTTTTGCCCCACTAGGGTTCCCTAAGGAGTCTTTTTAGACTTTCTTTTTGTAATAGTCCCCACCCCACCCCATGAAATTTTAATACCACGGATATGCTGGGTATCCGTTTATGTACTGTGGAGGACCACAAACTGTTGTAACAACTGAGATGATTTTATACCATCCCTAAGAGCCAATTTCCCCCTCTTGGGGGTGGTCTTACCCCATTGAGAATGCAGGCCTTAAAAAATATTAATTTTATTTAATATAATAATAATATTAATTTCTGTAAGAACTTACTGTGTGCTGGTCACATACTGTTCTAGGTGCGTTATGTATACTTACTGTTGATTTATCGTAACTCCCCTATGAGGTGAATACTAGAGAGCTTTCATCTCCGACTTACAGTTGTGGAAACTGAGGCACAGAGAGGTTAAGTAACTTGTCCAAGGTCACACAGCTGGAAAGGTGCAGGGCCCAGGCAGCCTGGTTCCGAAGTTCACACTTAACCACCAAGCTCTGTTGCCTTGCAACAACACATCCTAATTGTAAAAAATATCCAAAATACAGAAATAGAGTAAAAGTTCTGCTTCCCAAGCCCCCTCCAACCCCAAAAGCAATCATTGGTACAAGTCTGGAATGTGTCCCTCCCCCTGGGATTTCTATGTATATGTTTGCAGGTAAGAAAATATATTGTCTCTTTTTTTATTTTAACATTTAAGGATCATTCAGCCTTTTCTCCCGTGTATTCATTTATACATACTTGTGTTTAGAATTTTATTAAAATTAGAATCACACTGAACATACTGTTGTTTGACTTTAAAATGTATCATTAGCTGCTTTGAGACTAATTGAACAAGTGCATATACTATGTTTTATTTAACCATATCCAGGTTATTGGCTATTTAAGCAGTTCCTAGTTTCTCACTTCTATAAAGCTACGATACATATCCTTGCCTTGTACACAGTTCTTAGAAGTTGGAATTATAGAGCCTAAGGGTATAAACATTTTTTAAACTTTTGGTCCACAAATGCCAAAACTTGCCATCCAGAAAAAAACATGTGAAGTTGCCCATCCCAGCACCCTCACCCACACTGAGCGTTATGACTTGTTTTTGGTCATTGACAATTTAACGGTCCAAAAATCTGTTAATTCTGACATTTTTATCTCTGCCCGTGCCTCACATCGGGGCCCTGTTTTACTCACATGACAATACAAGGCAAACCTTGAACTGAGAATTAATGAGAGCAAGGAGGCAGAGAGGGTAACGTGGCCCCATCACTGGTTTAATAAATAGGTCGTCAGCCTCCCAGGTACGAGGCCTGCCTGTTGAGTCCCGAGCAGGTGCTCAGTAAGTGGTTTTTTCATCTCTTCTGCTTCCAGCATGAGCCTGGGGCTGCACCTCTCCACCACTGAGCCCTCCAAGTCTGGCCTTGTCTCAGATCCATTTGGCAGAGCTGATGCATTCCCAGGGCTGCCAAACCCCTCATCCTTCCCTTCGCTGGTCGTGAGTGATGGGAGAAACATACACCCTTGTATATATGGTAGACTGATCCCTGTTCGGTGCTCTGCGTGCATCCACACGCATGTTCAAGCACCAGGGCATGTGTGTACACGTTTGTACACACACACGCCCACGCATATAATACAGCACGTTCAGGGCGCAGACCCTATGATGGGAAGTGGGACTTCTCTCTCACAGAGACTTTCCATACGCCCTCGAGCCCGAGTTAGGGCACCTGGCTGCCTTATGCCCCAGTTCCCGTACTTTCTTCCCAATTTATTGTTACTCCCTGTAGACTGTTTTCCTGCTGGCCTGGAAGCCCCCCTCATCCTTAACTTACTCACCAGTGTTTCTCCAGCACCTACCACTGCTTAGCAGAAGCACAAGAAATATTTGTTGAGTAAAAGAAAGAAGGGATGGACTTCCAGCCGATAAAGGATGTTATCCCAAATATTTTTAGAGTATTTTTGAACAAAGTGGCCAGTTTCAGATGGAGTCCACTGTTTGATGAGAAAATATCTCTGCAGCATCAGATTTCAAGTGGCCTGGTTAGCTGTCCTTTTGCAAGGAGCAGAAAGAATGCAGTACCACAAACAGGACTTTGTCCATCTAAACAGCTGTAAAGTTTTACTGTTCTGCAAAGGCTGCGGTTGCAGAAATAACGTGCTTGAGGAGTGTAATTAGCCAGGAGCCTTGCTTGCTGGTCCTCCCGCCCTCTGCAAGTGTTCTAAGCGAAACCCTTCTAGTCAGTTGCTTATCTGGCTCCCTCTCCCAGCCAGCAGATGGTTATGGACTCCCAGGATGGTTGAGCACTCTCTTCTGTACAAGTTCTCCGAGCAGCTTCACGGGAAGAGAGTTTCTCCTCCAGCTGGGCACAACAGCTAAGATGAGGAATGTGCAGGCTTCTGCCCCTTTAAGAAAAGCAAAACTCCATGTGGCTGAAAAGAAGTGTGTCCTGCAGGGTGGCTTCATGTGGCCTCATTTTTCATTCATTGGATTCAGCAGAGATTTTTGGAGTCCTTGTTACGTTCCAGGAGCGGAATGAAGAAGATGCGGTCATGGGAGAGAGAGATGGGCCACAGTAGTTGCTGGGGGCATGCGGGACACATCAGGGAAAGGCAGCAATGCCAGGCGGGGTGTGGGAAGGAAGGTGAGGTGCCAGACAAGCGGGGAAGGCAGGGCCAGGTTAAGCCAGCCACGAGCATGATTCTAAGGAGCCTGGATTTTCTGCAGCAGGAAACGGGGAGCCACTGAGGGTGGTGAACAGACCGCAGGGGCCTGTCTGGACTGGGACATAGCATTGACCAATGCCCGTCACCCAGGTGATTCTGGTACATCAGTTGATCACGGCTCAGACATGCCATCGTCCAGTCTCCTTGCAGTACCCGCACAGAGTGAGGTTTCATTAAATTCCACAACATGTTTGAATGACCTGCAGCTCTGACCTTTCCGTCCTCCTGCAGGGAAAGGTCTGTCATTTCCTTTTCGGGCGGGGGTAGGCAGATCAGCCTTCCTTTCGCAGGCTCACAGAAGGAGTGGGAGCACGTAAGACATCTGGAATGCATCAGAGGCGAGGCCCAGCCCCGCCTGGGACTCAGTCCTGCCTCTTAACCCCTTCAAGCGGACAGCCGCTGCGTCCACCAGGGCGGCCAGAAGCGGAGCTGATTTTCCTCCCTTTCTAATTTTCCTCCGCTTTCCTTTCAGACTTCTCGGCCGCAGCCGACCACACGGGATGCCTCGCATCGGCTTGAAACGGTCCCTCGAGAATCCGTGGCTGTGTTGTCAGTGTGGCCCTAGGGGTTTTGTTCAGGGCGTGTAAGGGGGCTTTGCTGCTGCTGCTGCCGCCTTTTATTTATTTCCTTTCTTTCTTCGAACCTGGGCCTTGTCTGGCTCCCTCTGGCATGATGGCCCAGTCCAAGGCCAACGGCTCGCACTATGCGCTGACCGCCATCGGCCTGGGGATGCTGGTCCTCGGGGTCATCATGGCCATGTGGAACCTGGTACCTGGCTTCAGCGCAGCCGAGAAGCCGACCGCTCAGGGGAACAACAAGACGGAGATAGGCAGCGGCATTCTCAAGAGCAAGACCTTCTCCGTGGCCTACGTGCTGGTCGGGGCCGGGGTGATGCTGCTGCTGCTGTCCATCTGCCTGAGCGTCCGGGACAAGAGGAAGCGGCGGCAAGGCGAGGAGCTGGCACACGTCCAGCACCCGGGGGTCGAGCCTCACGCCCAGGAGGAGGACAGGTGAGGACTGGTTGGCCGCACGGCCCCCCTCCCAGGGTTCAGTGATGAGGACGTTTTCCTCTAGGAGCCTTTCTCCCGCTAAGGCTTCTGTAAAACAGTTTGTCGTTTTACAAAGAACTTTATGCTTTGATCCCAAAGATTCCCAAATAATGTGCTATGAATGGATGACAGGTGTATCGAGATTTTGACATGCCCAGGGGATCTGCAGGGGGCCTGGAGCGGCCAGAGCCTTCAGACCGGCTGCTTGTCCACTTACCCCACATCCTGTGCGTTTATGCTTTGAGCTGAAAAGGTTGGGAAGCAGGGTTCTCTTTGACCAAAAATGCTATGCACACATTTAAAAGACAAGTGGTAAATTGGGGAACCTATGATCGAGGTTGATATCCCTATTGTAGAAGGAGCCCTTGCAAAGGAATATGAAAGATGAACACTTCAGCAGGGAAACAGACACAGGACACAGACAAGCATTTCATAGAAACTCAAACAATAGATGTTCAGCCCCATTAGTCAGGAAGTGCAGACAACCCAAAACGGGCATCGTAATTCGTTGGCCATCGTATTGGCCAAGACAGCCTCTGGGATTGGAGATTTGTAGGAAAATGGGTTGCTGATTAGAGTGTTGATAGACATAACCTTACTGAAGGGGAGCTCCCAGTAAGAGGCCGTATTAAAGACGTGTGTACCTGTCAGTGCTATTCCTAAGAGCGTGTCTGTGGGAGACAGTCACACCGGTGCAAAGGGGTTTGCACCCCTATGTGTATCAGAGCACTGCTGAGAACCGCGAACACTGACAACCTAAACACCCATCCATCGAGCATGACATGCCCATTCCTTGGAGTTCTGCGCTGCTTATACTTGCTAATGTGGGACCGCGTCCAGCACGCTGAGAAAAGGAGGTTACAACACAGTGTGTTAGGGAAGGTCCTCATGGCACCAAACGCTGTGGCTGTGGGATTAGAGAAGGATCTGGAAAGGTACACAGCAGAAGGTCAAAGGTGGTTATCATCTCTGCGTGGAAGGATTTTGGTGTTTTTTCCTTCATTCAATTTTTCTGTATGGTTTGAATTTTCTGCAAGTATGTCTTATCTCTGTGGTGAGATGGGAGCTGTTTTTTATTTTGGAAAAATTAAACCGATTTTCTGATAGTAAAAAATAATCATGCATATTCCAGAAAACTTGGGAAATAGAGAAAAGAACAAAGAAGGAAGATCAGTCACCCATCATAACCCACCCTGGGTAATTCATGAGCTCATTCTTAAAGGAGATGAAAGGAAAGCCCAGACAAATAGTGAGGTTTCCCATGTTGGCCACTGTCATCTACACAGGTGACACAGGTTCAAGTGTTAAAAAATATGTAAAAAAAAATGCCCTGACTTTTTGGTTTTCCTTTGCCAACAGTCAAGAGTAAGGCTGAGGATGTGACCCATCCTTTGCATCTAACGGTGAACTTTGGAAGACAAAATTACAGAGTAATTTGAGATACATGTGAATTTTATATTCCAGATATTCCTTCTCTACTGGGGGATAACTGTTTTGCTTCAAATTGGCAGCTGTTTCGTGCATTTTGTGTTGCCTTTCGTCAAAGGACCCCCTGCTGGGTATCAGAAGAGCCCATCGGGCATGTTGTGAAGCGTGAGGCTTAAAGGCAAAGGGGGGTTAACACCAGTGATATGACATAAGTGTGTGGCATTCATACCTTGCCCTCCCACTTCTTAAAGGTATGACCATGTCACTTAACCTCTATGTATCCATTTCCCCATCCATAAAATGGGTATACTAATAGTACCTAACTCATAGTGTCATTAGTGAAGATGAAATTGGCTCCTATGTACTTAGAACAGGGTTTGGCTCATAATCAACTGTTGAAGTGTTGGTTTTTATTACCTCCTGGACACCTTTGTTGTTTACAAGGCTGGTTTATGTGCCCTAGTGACAACACGGGATTTGGGGTCCATCTGTGATTTTAAGTGACCCGAGCACATGCTAACACCCCCATGTCTGTGCCTGCTGTCTTGCAGCCAGGAGGAGGAGGAGGAGGCCTCCTCGAGGTACTATGTCCCCAGCTACGAGGAAGTGATGAACACAAACTACTCGGAGGCGAGGGAACCGGACCAGAACCCCAGGATGAGCATCTCTCTCCCCTCCTACGAGTCCTTGACGGGGCTGGACGAGACAAGCCCCACCACAACCAGGGCCGACGTGGAGATCAGCCCAGGGAACCCCCCCGACAGGCAGAACTCCAGACTGGCCAAACGCCTGAAGCCGCTCAAAGTTCGAAGGATAAAATCCGAAAAGCTTCACCTCAAAGACTTCAGGATCAACCTGCCAGACAAAAATGTGCCTCCTCCCTCCATCGAGCCTTTGACTCCCCCCCCACAGTATGATGAAGTCCAGGAGAAAGCCCCCGACACCCGGCCCCCCGACTGATGGCCCCTCCCCGAGCGTGTCCCTCCCTCACTCATCCTCCACGCCACCAGACCCCGAATGAAGCCACTTCAGTCGCCGTTGAGAAGCCGAGGGGCCAGGCGTGTCCTTAGCAATTTGGATGGGGGCCGGGGGCAAAGGGGTGAGGGGCTTCGGGAGCGGTCCACAGAACCTCACGTGGCAGGTGCATCGGAAAGAGCTGCTGCCTCGGATCTCGTGATGTTGTGTCCCCATCGAGGGACAGGGCGCTGGCATCGTCCCTGTTGGCCTTCCTCAACTCTGAATCGTCAGTGACATCACTCCCTGTTCCAATTAGGAAAGGAGACCTAGCAACTGGTTTAGGTTGTGGTTTTGTTTTGCTTCCGCTAGGACTGTTCTGTTTCCAAAAGAAAACAAGTTATGCCTTTGCTTTCTCACTGGAGTCCTGAACTGTGGGTAGGAAACCTGACCCAGCTTTATAGAAGGGACACAGGCCTGTTTCGTGCATTAAGCCAAACAAGAGGCTGGATGATATACATAGGAGCGGGGTCCCATGGGGTTCTCAGAGAAATGATGCCATCGGTTCTTTTGAGGACCCCAGGCCTGAGGAGGCGCAAGGTCCTGGTCTTCATTGGTAGAGTTGACTAGTCTCTCCTGCGTAACAGCAAAAAAGGAAGGCCGTACGAGATGTTCTGTTCCTTCTAAAACGCCGTGCAACTGAGCTTTTTGTAATAAAATATTTTCTATGTCGTTCCTTTGGTGCTGAGTTACTTTAGCCACTCTTCCAAAACTGACTTGCTTAGGGAGAAGCCTCACTGATAAGGATATTAGCTAATATATACCAAACAGTGTATGTCCCATTTTCAACTGGACCCAAGTCAGGTGTTACTACCATTTTGGAGGTTAGTTCATGAAGGATCAGGTTAATTAAAAGGCCCCATGCCCAACCACATGTAAGTGGCAGAACTGGGATTTGAACCCAGGCCTCCAGGACCTGAGTTCTTAAATATTCTACTGTGCAACTCCGTGTAAAGAGCTTGTTCATACTTTGAATGAGGACCTGTGCCTCCCAAGAGCTGAGACTGTCCCCGTCAACCCACATGCCCAGCAGAAAGTTCTGGCTGTTTGGACAGCAGCTCTCTCCCTGTCGTCTCCTCTTCTGAGAACTGGGCCGGGTGGGCTGTCTGATCGTGTGGGGCGGGTGAGCGTGTCCCGGTGGGCAGGGCACAGTGCCTACCTGAGGAGCTCAGGAGAGCAGTTCACTGCGTGAGAACACACGGGATGGCAGCCTGCCGAGGCTGGGCTGAACCAGAGGACCGGGGACGTCTGGGGTCAAGGTCTTGACCGTGGAGTGGGAGTCTGGGAAGACAGACCCGAGTCCAAAGTTCCCTTCGTGGTGTTGGCGAGCAGGGAGCGGGCTGCTGGGGGTCTGCCTGGCGAGGAGCTTGATTAAAAGAGTAAATTCTCAGGGCCTGGATGTTCCTAAAAGCTCCCGTGGGAGGGAAGGGGCGGTGGCAGGTAGAAAGTGAAGCACCATCTTTTATCAGAATTGGCAACAGTGCCTATATTCCAACCTTTCATTTCCTTGCATAAATCCACTCAGAAAAAGGGAGCTGCAAGGGTCTGCTTTGTGGCCAGGGATGCCCGGAGGCCTGGTCTGGTCCCAGCCCTGCACAGAGCCAGCCTGTGCGTCTGTGTAGCTCTGGCCTGGACTTGCCCTTCGGTTACAATCTGCGGTTCCCCCAGATGGGAAGACAAATGGGAGGAAAAGGAATAAGGGACTAGCAAGTTCCAAGTGAGCTGAGAAATGACCTTCTAAAAGGTCTCTCGATCTGGCCTCTATAGACAGCTGTGGGGGGCTCTGCAGTCTAGACCCTCCTGGGAAGAGAAAAAATTGGGGAGCCTGCAGTGGATCAACTGACCCCATAGCCCCCAAAGATCTCAGGCTCTAACCCTTGGGACCTGAGAAAGTTACCTTTTATGGTAGAGTTTTTGCAGCTGTGATGAAGCTAAGGATTTTGAGATGCGGGGATTATCCTGGACTATCCAGGTGGGCCCTAAATGCCATCACTTAGACGTGAGAGGCGGGAGGAGATGACATACACAGAAGAGGAGGAGGCAGACTGCAGTGGTGATGCAGCTACCGGGCAAGGGGTGTCAGCAGCCACCACACCTGGACGAGGCAAGGGATGGACATGTCCCTAGAGCATCCAGGGGAATCTCTAACCCCTAACCCCTAACCCTAACCCTCTGAAAAACCTTGATTTCAGCCCAGCTGATGCGGATTTTGGACTTCTGACCTCCAGAACCATAGGAGAATAAGTTTGTTGTTTCAGGCCACTAAGCTGGAGGGAATTTGTTCCACTAGCTTTAGGAGACCAACACGGGGCTCAAGCTTCAACTCCTTAGAGACCAGCCCCGCTTTGATCTGAGCTGATCTCGACTCTTCCTACAGGCAGGAGTACTGTGGAAATTGCAGTGAGGACCCTGCTTTATATGTGTGCAAATGATCAAATAGAAAAATGATTCATACGGCTCAGAGACTAGCTTGTGGATATTTAGTATATAAAATACAGAGCATGGATGCACCTCTGTCTAAAAGGAAGGCAGAGAGAATGTGAGCTGGGAATGCTAGCAACAGGCCGGAGCCTGAATAGTACCTAGAGAGGCAGGGAAGTTATCTGCAATATTAAATTAAAAGCAAAGCAGGAAGTCACCTTTACCTCAAAATTCCCTGATGAGCACACTCATCCTGTTTGCTCACTGATTCAGACTTATCAGAGCTCTCTATCTTTTGACTACAAACAAACAAAAAGTAAAAACCAGAAGAAAGACCCTAGGCTGTCCTTTCCTCTCCATCATGTTTTTGTTCTTAAGGTAAACATAGGAAAGGCAGAGATGGAGGAGAAAAGTCAAGAAGCCACGCACCTGTTCTTGGGCCCTCACTGGCCCCAGGGCTATGAACCCAAAAGGAGGAATCTCAGCAGCCATGTCGGCATCATGTGACCTCCACTCTCTCAGGTCCCAGCTGACAGGACCTGAAGTGTGTGTCCTCCTGACCCAGGAGAACCAATCAGAAGCTGAGCTGAGCTAGACTCGTCTCTCCCAGGAACTGGTCCTGGGATGGAGAGGCTGGTGGGGTGATGTAGTCTCAGGGATTAGGGGCCACAGGTGAGTGAAGCAGGGGACGCTGCTCAGCAGAGAGAGAACGAAGCTAACTGCTGAGAAAGGCAGATGCGAAAACGAGACCGCAGAGACGGCTGTCTCCCAGTGACTTTCTGGTCCTTGGTCCTCGTCCCGTGGGAAGCCCAGCTGTACTTCTGCCCCTGGGTTCCACAAGAGATGCTGTGGAACCCATCAAATTCCCTTTTAGCTCTGATCCTAAATTTAGCCCAAGTCCTTGGAGGCAGGCACTGCCTTGGCTTTGTAGGCAACACAGGGTTCACAGCGGATACTCCACCTGGTCTCACTTCTGGTTCCCACTTTTCTCAGCCTGGTTATGGTTCTGACGAACGGGAGCCTCAGGAGGATGATGGAGGTGAAAGATTGTGTTGGAGCGTGCCTGTGGCTACAGGGCTGAGTGCTGCCTGGTGTGCGTGTGCGGCTAAACCAGCTGGATCCGTCCACACATATGTACTGAGCACCACAAGTGTGCTACGTGCCGGGCACTCTCCTGGGCTCTGGGGACACAGCAGTGAAGCCCCAGCCCTGCTCTCCGCAGGAAGGTTCTCGCTTGGACAGTGTTTCCCAAAGTGCATCCCATGGCCTTTGGTGACAATGACCATGTCATTTGGGACTGGCTACTTGAACTGAATATAATAAACTTGAAAGCCACCAGGAAGCCATGTGCACAGAGAACGCTGGTCTACAAGAGAAGACTGGTGAAACAGAGGTTCACAGAGAAAACAGTCCTCCTGAAAAAGAGAGAGTTCAGCTGGTTTGCATTTCCTGCCCTCACTCACTGCCCTTTGGGTTGTAGGATGCCCCAGGCAGCTTTCAATAAAGTCCTATCTTTGCTTAAACAAGCTGGTTTCTATTGCTTGATGCCAAATGACCTGAGATGCCTTGGTTCTAGATGGACAAGTGTCAGATGGCAAAGCCAAAATAAACCTGCAAGTGTGGAGCAAAAGTGAAAATGGGACACGGCTTTATCCCTGGAAGTGGACGGATCAATCCAACCACAGGCCATAACGGGCAAAGAGCCCTTCTGAGGATTAATGGTCTCATTTGTTGGCTTAAGGGCTCTGACAGGGACCATTTAGCTCCTAGGACAAGCCATGCTGAGTATTTAAGTACAGAGTTATGAAAGGACAGCCCCCGTCCTGTCTGCAAGTGCGGAGAGCCAGAGATGGGCTTTCTTTCGGTCAGGGAGGACTTTGTTTTCATCCCAGCACTGCTGCTTCCTAGAAGGATGATCTTGGGCAAGTAATTTGATTCCCCCTGAGCCTTGATCTTTTGACCAGCAAAACGGAGGCTCCTCATTTGGAGGTGGATACCTGAGAAAAACACAGGTAAAGTGCCAAGCTGTTCCTGGCACAGAGAAAGCAGGGGGCCACGTGGTGGCTGCGACTGGACCAATGTCTCCTGATGGAGAACTCGAAAATCCAAGCACTCCTCCAAGCGTGAGCCTCACTCTCGTTTCTGAAAACATGTTCTGGGAAAGTTCACCACGCGCCACCAGCAGTTCACAAGGAATCTTCACTGAAAGCCATCTCCAGGAAAACCGCAGCAGGGCTGCGTGGGTGAGGCCCATTGAGGCAGCCCTGGGGTCAGCCTTGCACAAGGCTCAGTTCCTCGGGTCATGTGATGGCAACACCCATCACAGATGGTGGACAAGCCAGTCCGTTTTGTTTGCTTTTCAGTCTAATGCTGCATTGTCAGTGTATTCAGAAAAGAGTGGCTGGTTCTAAGACAGGGATCTTAGACACCCTCTCCTTGGTGAGTTCTCAAGAGTATTTCCCTGGATTTTAATGGGTGGCAGAGGAAAAGTTCCCTGATCAGCTCCATTTGGGAATCCTCAAATTAAAGTATTCATGCAACACGTTTTTTATGGAGCACCTACTATGTGCCACATGCTAGGGATAATCTGCAAACAAATGGACCAAGTCCTGCTGACACAGAGGCCATATTTTGGTGGAGGAGGGGGACAGGTAATAAACAAATAAATAAAAATATGATATAATGTCAGACAATGAGACGTACTGTGAAGAAAAATAAGGCAGGGTAAAGAACAAGTGAGGGGGAAGGCCCACCTGGGTGATCAGAAAAAGTGCCCGAGGCAAGTAATGTTACAGAACCAAATTTGGGTCCACTTGCCCACGCACAGTAAAGCCAATCTACTGAAACCGGGTTGTGGTGAAGGAAAGTGCCGTGTTTATTGCAGGTGCCAAGCAAGGAGTCCAGACAGCTGGTGCTCAAAAGACCCAAATTCCCCGATGGCTTTCAGGGAAAGGTTTTTAAAGACAAGGTGAGGGAGGGGGATTGTGGGGGAGTGTGATCAGCTCATGGACACTCTTCTGATTGGTTGGTGGTGAGGTCATTGGGAGTCAACCTCACCAACCTTCTGGTTCTAACCAGTCTGGGGGTCCACGTGCTTGTGGGCAGCATGCTGTTAACTTCTTCCACCTGGTGGGAGCCTCAGGCTCTGCAAAACAGCTCAAAGGACACGGCTCAGAATATTATCTACGGCCCTTAAGGAGGAACTAAAGGACCTTGACTTTGTTTAGTAGCTAAATTATTATTATTTAGTCTTGCCTGAATGTTTTCCTTTCTTTCTGTGTTTTCTCACTTTTCTGATGAAATGTACTCTTTAGAACTAGGAGAAGCCTGGGAGAAGAAAAATTTTTCTACAGACAAGAGACAGATGGAGGACATGTGGGCAGAGGGGAGTGGGGGTCTGTTCTGAGAAAGCCCCAGAGGGTCCTGCTCAGTTACAGTACTACTGCAGAAAAATGGGGAGCAAGCTACATGGATATCTGGGTGCAGACAGATCCAGAAAGTCTCTCATCTGCTTATGCGCATTATGAATCTCCAGGCAGATGCTGCAGGACATAGCATTTCCCAAACCATTTTGGCCACAGAATATTTTTTCCCCACAAAACCTCTTCCAGGGTCAGCTTTCACAGAGCACCCTGCACGGAATGGTGACTGAGCCAGTTCTGATGCTTCTACAGGAGGAGAAAGGGCCCAGAGCAGACAAGGATTGTCCCAAGTTCCACAGTTCATTGATGAAGTTGTCCGTTAGCTTTCTCACTGCATGGCATTCAGATCGCAGGTCTCCAGCGAGGGTGAGCCCAGCACCCGAAAGCCGGCGGGGAGAACCAAGTTCACGGGTCCAGGATGAGCCAGACAAACCTCCAGCTCAGAAGTCCCTGTGTCCATTCTCCGAAAGGGAAGCTTGTGCCTCTGCTGGGAAGCCTGCACGCTCTCCTGACAGCTTCATGGCAGAGGGGCCGATGCTTTCCAAAGTTCTTGCCACCTGTGGATGGTGGTTCGCGAGACTCCGTCAGATCACGCAGAGCCAACAGGAGAAAGCCCTTGTCACTTTGTAGCAAGGCAGCTGCCCTGGGAAACGCTCTCCGAGGTTGCCTGAAGCCGGGATGGTACGTGACAGTGAGCCACGGAACATCAGTCTCAGATCCTGCAATAATCAGTGGAGAACAATGGCCAGGAAACCTGCTCTGTCTGGACATCGCAAAGCGAGCTGACCAAAGAGAGGGAGAGAAAGACACGGAAGTATGAGTGCACAATATGTGGATGCAGATTTATTCAGAAAAGCCACTGGAGAGAACACTGTACACGCGCTCCAGACGCCATTAAAATGTAGCCCTTGCAGCAGAAGACTCCTCGGGGCCAACTTGGCAGACTGCCAATTGTGCACCATCAAACCCCCCAGAAATCTGCACATTCCAGGAAGGCAGTTAGGTGGATGACATGCTGGTACAAGCCAATCAACCCCCAGATGCAACATGTGAGAAAACGTTCTCAGGTCCCAGTGACGCTGTTAAAGATTTGAGCCAACGCCAGAACTGAATGTTTTCACCTTAGATCGGTGGTTCTCAACCAGGATTGATTTTGCCCCCCCGGGGGGCTTTTTGCAAAATCACGATGGCTGGAGAGGGGCTGCCACTGGTATCTAGTAGGACAGGGATGCTGCTAAACATCCTACAATGCACAGGAGGGTCCCCACAACAGAGAAGCATTCTATCCACAAAGTCAATAGTGCCTAGGTCGAAAAACCCTGCCCTTGACAAAGGAAAATCCATTCTCTTGGGCAGTGTGGACTTGGGTCATGGAGCCTGGCCACCCAGTGTCAGCTCCATCAAAAAAAAAACAGGAAACGGTCATCCTTGGAGCTCAGCCTGAGTGTGGTACTTACCATTTTTCTGTTAAAAAAAATGTCACTTTTACAAAGAATGTTTTCCTATCCGTCCCCAATCCAGAACTGTATATCTATTCTTCATGGCATGATATATAAACAGCTATCTCTTCCCTTTTTCCTTTTCTCCTACCCCAGTCTCAATGCTATGAAGTGAAACCTGGAATTTATTAACTGTAATATCCAAAAAAAAAAAAGTAGGACAGATAATAGTAGTACTTACAAACTCAGATCAATTTTGAGACATTTTAAATTATTTAAAAGCATGTTTGGAACTGAAGGAGGGAGTATAACAAAAGAAAACAATTAGAATACAATTCGGGAAGCAAAAAATGATGGTTAAGAACCCTTCTGGGCTATAGGTCTTCCTTATCAGGAAAAACCAAAACAGTGTCAAGTAATACAGCATGCGTCTCCAAAATAAGGTGGGATCAATACGGTGTGAAATTTAGGAGGTGCATGGGAACTTTAAACCCAAGAAAATGTTCTTAGTGTTTTGCTCAAGATGTCTTATTTCAGAATGCATCCTTGACGATTACGTCCAGTCCAGAAAAATCACCGGCATCTAGTTTAACAAAATGCAAAAGAGAGAAAAATAATATAACAATGTGATAGCAAGCTTCTTCTTTCATGTTTTGGGTAAAATATGACCAGCTGGGAGTACCTGTGTTGGGAGGAGAAACTGTGTGAATACTTGATATAAACATGGGAATCAATTCATTCGCCTTGTCTAAATGCTGCCTCTTTCAAAGCTGAACAGCAACAACAACAACAAAAAGATAAAAGCTGCATCTTTTGTTTCTGACAAATTCGTTGTCTGCTTTAGAAATCAGATTCAAAGTATGAGTCCGCTGATTGACCTTTGGAGGAGGAAAGGACACAGCCTTCCAGCGGCTGCTGATGATCAATTCATTTTAGCGCCGAATGGGTTTTTCGAAATCAGCACAAACGCAGCAGAGGAAAAGATGAAGAATAAACGTCTCACAGGAGGTGCTGTGATTCGCAGAGCACAATAATATAAAAGGTAATACTAAGTTTATTCGAAGTGTCCATTCCATCAATTAAAATGGCAAAGAGGAATTGGGACCAAAAAAAATCTAACTGCTATTTATATAAAGCTTGATTTTAATATTTATTTCCTACGTTAAAAAAAAAATTAAGACCTAAGATTTTTTCCACTGGCCTGAAAGCAGTAAAAACAGTGCAGTAATCTTCCCTTAGGCCAGTAATAGAAAGGTCTCAGGGGGAAAAATGGGAGCCAGAAATAGGATCGAAGGGGGAGCAGTAAGAAGCCCATCAAATGGCTACATTCTACGGACACAGGTTAAAAAAGAGACTATCCCATCATCCTGCATATGGCTGAATTCTCAGATGTGCGCATTTTTATATGTACTTCCTTTCATTGAATAAACATAGAATTTAAAGGAATATGATTTTATCTCTATAAACTGCTTCAAGTCAGGGTTTCTCGAATTTGGCACTACTGACATTTGCAGCTGGAGAGTGCCGGCATGAGGGGGCAGGGCTGTCCTGTGCATCATAGGATGTGTGGCAGCATCCATGGCCTCTACCTCCTGAATGCCAGCAGCCCCTCCCAGGTGTGACAATCAAAAACTCCAGATTCCTCAAAAAACTAAAAATAGACTTACCATATGATCCAGCAATCCTGCTCCTGGGCATATACCTGGAGAAAACTCTAATTCAAAAAGATACAGGCACCCTAATGTTCCTAGCAGCACTATTTACAATAGCCAAGACGTGGAAGCAACCTAAGTGTCCATTGAAGGATGACTGGATAAAGAAGTTGTGGTATATTTATACAATGGAATACTACTCAGCCTTAAAAAAATAATAAAATAATGCCATTTGCAGCAACATGGATGGATCTGGAGATTGTCATTCTAAGTGAAGTAAACCAGAAAGAGAAAGAAAAATACTATATGATAGCACTCATATGTGGAATCTAAAAAAAGGAAAAAGAAGACACTAATGATATTTTAAAAAAACAGAAACAGGCTCATAGACATAGTAAGCATCTTATGGTTACTGGAGGGAAAGGGGGTGGGAAGGGATAAATTGGGAATTCAAGATTTGCAAATGTTAACTAGTATATATAAAATAGATAAGCAAGTTTCTTCTGTAGAGCACAGGGAACTATATTCAATATCTTGTAATAGCCTTTAATGAAAAAGAATATGAAAAGGAATATATGTATGTATATGTGTGACTAAAACATTGTGCTGTGCACCAGAAATTGACACATTGTAAACTGACTGTGTTTCAATTAAATTTAAAAAAATCGCCAGTCATTATCAAAATTCCCCTGGGAGGCAAAATATCCTTGACTGAGAACCACAGCTTTAAGTCTACTGGGAAACAACACAGTCTGGAGAAGGAGAAAAAAATAGTATCACCTTGGTGGCAATTTCCATGTTTGTAAAAAGAAGATGTTGATAACTGCCTTGGGTCACGGGACTGGAAGAATCAAGTGACTGAACTATAATGTCATATGAAGTGAAAATGATGCAAATTTTAAGGAGTGTTTTAAGCAGGAATGGTTCTTGAGTTCATCTTGTCCAAATTCCTTGTACAGCAATGGAAAACTGAGACCCAGACATGTTTGTCTTAAAGACCACACCAATGCAATACAAACATAAGTGGTGACAATTAAATACTCCGTGGCTTCCACCTGGAAAAACAAAAACACAAGAGCCAACCTGCTTGAATCCCTGAGATGGCATTGTATGAGCATCAAACCAAATAATGACTTCAGTGGATTGAAACCCATCCTTATCTTTTTAAATCAAAATCAAATCTTTTTGAATCAAAATCTCTCTTGTTTTGAATAGTGACATAGAAAGGGAAAGAGCCAATCATTTATTCTGCCTTTCCTGAACCTACTGTATTTTATGAAAAATAAACAAGTGGTTGACAAAGGAAAACTCTTCTTTATAAAAGAATTCTAGCTAATAATGACCAAAGGAATAATAATCAGAAAAAAATCACAACTCTGTGACCCCAAAAGAAATAATGGAACTCAGGAATGATCCTCAAAGGATGCTAGAACTATTGGGTAAAAAGTTGATGAGCTCAAGTGTCCATTGATGGATGAATGGATAAACAAAATAAAGTATATACACATAATGAATTATTATTCAGTCTTAAAAAGGAAGGAAATTCTGACACATACTACAACATGGATGAATCTTGAGGACACTGCTATGTGAAATAAGCCAGACACAAGAAGACAAATACTGTATGATTCCACTTATCTTTAGTTCCTAGAGTAGTCAGATTCATAGAAACAGAAAATAGATGGGTGGTTGCCAGGGGCCGGGAGAGGGGATAAATAACATTAAATGTTATTTAATGGGTATAGAGTTTCAGTTTTACAAGACGAAAAGGTTTTGGAGATTGTTTACACAACGTGAATATCCTTAACATTAGTGAACTGTATATTCTTAAGCGGTTAAAAGATGGTAACTTTTATGTTACGTATATTTTATCACAGTTAAAAAATATTGGGGAAAAAAAGCGGATGGGAACTTTGTAATGGATGGCTCCGTCTATTAGCACTTCTCCCACTGATCAATCTAGATATCATTAAAAATGGGATGACCAGACATCACGTGCTCACAGTGTGATGCAAGAGGGACCACATAGCATCACCTGTGAGGTCATCTCAACAACAAAAAGGATGTTGATCTATTAGTTTACAGGAAACATGGGGAAGAGAGGAACAAATTAACTGAAACCAAGAAGAAGCAATCAGCCAAATCCAGGATGTGAATATTCTACAGGACAAAAGATTCAGTTTCTCCAATAAATCAGTGGCTGGAAAAAAAAGAGGTAGGGGTCGGGGGGTAGGATAGTAGAAGAATAAACTGTTATAGAATAAAAGAGATTTCAGAGACATAATCACATGCGATGGATTTTGGATCTTGTCTGAATCCTGGATCTTGTCTGAATCCTGACTCTAACAAACCAAGAGTAAGAAGATACCTTTGAGAGAATTAAGGAAATGTGAGCAAAGACTGGATGTTAGATGATATTCAGGAATTATTTTTAGTACTTTTAGGTATGATAATGTCAAGGTGAGGTTAATGTAAAGAGGAAAATCTTCCTTTCAGTTAGGAAGTATTTATGGGTGAAATGACACAACTTGCTTTAAATTAATCCAGAAAAAGAACTCCAAAAGGATGAAAAAAGATTGGGAAAATGTTGAAGCCAGATGATTGTTACATGGGATTAACTGCACTCTTTTCTCTACTTTGTGTAAATTTCCAAAACCCCATAACAAAAAACAGTTTTTATGTAAGCAATCCCAAAGGAATATACAGACACACAACACAAGCAGAGTGAGCAAATGAGGAAGTCAGGGCTTCCTGAGAATAAACGCCTGTACCATTCTGAGGGGTTAATAGGTGCCAGAAATGAGAGGTTAAGCCTTGAGCCTTTGCAAAGTGTGCTAGCAAAGTCTAAGATGCCCACATTAAGCCAGCATCCTCAAAGGTGCTATACATCCTGGCAAGAGGAGGGCTTTTAAAATTTTTTTTCCTAGACTTTCAGAAAAGGGAGCCTATGAGGCAACTTCTTGTTTTTAATGTGGCTCTGGAAGAGAAAATTAATAATAGCCATGATAATAATGATGATGATTATCACCCTGAGGATTTGTACCCACACAGACCTGGAGTTCAAATTTACACTCCTTGTATTCAGTGGGAAAACTCCAAGTTGAGGAAATAAACATCCGTGGTCACAGGTTATTAGCATCCCTGGCATGCAGCTGAAACAAAAAGTCTTCCTAAGAAGAGCAGCCAGGAATCAGGCCACTCAGGATTCCCACAGATTAAGTTCAATCAAAAATGAGTTCACAATCAAATTACTAAACATCTGAGAAACAAGTCAGTATGAGCCAGAGTAAGCAGCAACAATAAACAAGAAATTGAGACACACACCCCCACTCCCACCCAAGGACTTCAGATGTTGGAATTATCAGATAACAGATTCTAAAATCACTGTGTGTTAAATATTTTTTAAATGAAGCTTTTTTAAATGGACAAGGGATGAGCCTATGAAAAGTGGCCAGGCGTTTGTCCTCAGGAGTTTGTGGAAGCATAGGGAGAGCTACTTGACCCCTGTACAATTTGGCACTTCCAATCTGGTGGGAGAAACAGATTTGTTTACTGAATCAGATTAGGATGGGGACAAAAATTCAAGTGCTTCCAGAAGCCAGAGAGGAAATTTGAGCAGTACATTAGGCAGGGGGCGCATAGGCTGTATCTAAAGAGGGCAGCCTCTCCTGAGCCCTAGTGGATTGTTGATCTATATGTAAGAAGAGAACTCAGGTATTGCCATATGTTCCTATTTTCCAAGAAAAGGTATACATCCAGATATTAATGTAAATTTAAATAATCTGTACATGTTGGCCACTGTGGTAGCCATCTGGTGTTTTTGATACCTAATAACAATTCACCCGTCTTCTAAAATACTATCGTGTTATTATCTCCCTTTGGGGACCATACCTTTCTCTCAGTCTCAATCCAGCCTCCTAAAGTTGGTGTTGATTCTATTTGTGGCTACAGGGATGGGCATATGGCTCAAGCTCGGCCAGTCAGAGGATAGCAGTGTTCTGAGCCACAATAATTGGTTTAGGAACAGGTTTGTGACCCACTCAGAGAAAAATGAGAAGCAGTGAGGCCTTTGGGAGAGACTTAGGAAAAAAATCTCATCCTTCCCCATGGAATTCAAAGCTGAGAAGATATTAAGGACTGGAGCTATGGCAGCCTTTTTGTGAACATTATACAGAGATTCTGTCTAAGGTTGGATCCACTTGGATAAAAGCATTACTGAGAGCTGGGGAGAGGCCAAGGCCTGATAAAATCATTTGGGCCTGAACCCAGCTGTTTCCTCTAGATTTTTTACTTATGGTAACCAGTGAATTTGCTTTCATGCTGAAGCCAATTTGAATAAGTTTCTCTGTCACTCAGCAGAAAGAAGCTTATCACTTCAGCAAATCATTAAAAGTCTCTTAACACACTGGAAAAGCCCAGCAAACATGTCTGAGAGCTGACCATGGACCTCACTTTGCCGTCTCAGCACCTGGCCTCCCCTCTCCCTCTGTACTACTGACTTGGCCTCTCTTATTACTCATCTTTAGCCCCTATTCCCACTGCTCCTTCATTCTGCCATACTCTTCTCTCCTTGCTCTACCCCCTGAAATCCTACCCATCCTTCAAAACTCAGGTCCAATGCTTCCTTTTTCCTTAGAGCCTTTCCTGACCTCCCCACCCCCAACCCCCCCCCCAAGTCCCACCCCAGACAGAAGAACACACCTCCCCCTCCATCCCCAAGTCCCTCTGACCCTTTGTTGAGCACCTTCTGCCAAGGATGCTAATTACCCAGCAGCATTCCTGTCTCCCCTGCTCCTTGACAATGCTCCAAATTCAGACCCAGATTAGAAGAGATGATCTTTGAGGCTTAAGTTTCAAAAAAACAATCAGTTCTCAGGAGAAGTCAGAAAACATGGTGAAAGACGAGGATTTGGGTGAGCGATCGGAGAGAAAAGAGTACTTGTTCTGGGGAAAAGAGAGGGTCTGTGTGGAGTGTGGTGAGGAAGGAGGAAAACCCGGACATATTTAGGCCAAATGAAATGATTCAGAGGAAACCCAAGAACTGTCTAGAGAGCCACGAGGTCGATCTGCCTGGAAAAGACGATAAAAAGTGTGTGACGGGAATGACCGAAAACAACAAAATGCTCAAAACAGGTGCACTGTTCACATGTAAAAAGAACGCAGACAGCAGCAAGACACTGAGAAACCTCCAGAAAACGAGAGAGACGGTGACAAAGGATGAGGTCACCTCAAACCAGATCAACTGGGAAGCTTTCTGTTGATGGAAAGAGCCTTTCTCAAAAGGTGGGGCTTGCTCGTGTTGGCTTGCCACTGACGGAAGCTCAGTGCACCGGGGCCTTCCGGAAGGAAGTTGCTAGTCAACAGACAGACGCTGGGAGGGCCCCAGGAGGCCAAGCAGTTGCCAGGCAAACTGAAAGAACCACCAAGGGTCGCAGATCAAAGCAAGCGAAGTGTCTGTTCATGAGCGGTCCCCAGGCAAGCGCTGTCTCCCTCCGCACTTCTAGCACCTGGAGGAGGTTCCCATGCCTCCTACCCCGGGACCAGTTCTTTCTTCCTGCGATAAAATGCCTACGCTGGACGGCATCCAATCAGAGCGGCTTGTAACCTTTGCTGGGGAGAAAGCAGGTTGAGATTCTGGGCCCTCTTCCCAGAAGAGTACACACAGGTTGACACATCAAAGCTCGCTCCCCGTTTCACCAGCTCAGCCACTCCCTCGGGCCCATCTCTCGAAGAATAGCTCCTAAACTCATTCACTTAATCAAAAAAATATTTATCGAGTGCTGACTGTGTGCCAGGTGCTGTTCTGGGCACCGGGGATACCGGGGTCCTTGCCTCATGGAGTGTACCTTCCAGTTCATAGTCAAGCCTTCAAAGCATCAGAAAGTCTGACTGTGCAGCCCGGGGAAGTTGGTGATTCTGACGTGGAGCCAGCTTTAGGACCTGCTGTCCCAAGGGGCCCCTTTCTGCAAGGAGAGAGGGGATGAGTATGCGGAAAGCACGTGCTCTGATAGCAAAGCTCACGGCCTGCTGCGGTGGTGGTGATGTACCAGCACTTTGGGGAAATGTTTGGCAGAATCTCGTGAAGCTGGACGTATGCACGACCCCGAAACTCTACTCCTAGGTAGGTACCCAAGAGCTCTGTGCACGTGTGCATACCAATAGGAATATACAGTGGCCCCCACTGACCCCTGGTGTTCACACCCCTGTGTCATTCCCACCCCTTGAATGTGGGCAGGACTGTATCTTACTGCATCAACAGAAAGCCGCAAAGGCGATGGGGATGTCATTTCTGTGATTATGCTACACAAGACTGTAACTTCCATCTTGCCAGGAGACTCTCTCTGTTGACTCTCATTGCCCTTTGTTTTAAAAAAATATATATTATTGAAGTATAGTTGATTTACAACATTGTATTAGTTTCAGGTGTACAGCAAAGAGATTTGATTATACATATATATGTAATATATTCCTTTTAAAATTATTTTCCATTATAGTTTATTACCAGATATTGAATATAGTTCCTTGTATTATATAGTAAACCTTTGTTGTTTATTTTATATATGGTAGTGTGTGTCTGTTAATTCTATCCTCCCAATTTATCCCTCCCCCTCTTCCCCTCTGGTAACCATCAGTTTGTTTTCTATGTCTTTGAGTCTGTTTTTGTTTTGTAAATAAGTTCATTTGTACTATTTTTTAGATTCCACGGGTAAGTGATATCATACGATATTTGTCATTGGCTTTAATGAAACAAGCCGCTTCATTACAGGCCCATGTGGCAGGAAACACCAGGGGACCTCTGCCTAATAGCCAGTGAGGAGGTGAGGCTCTCAGACTAACAACTCTGGGGGAACTGAATCCTGCGAAATGCCGCAAGAACCGGGAAGTGGATCCTTCCCCAGTTGAGCCCCAGATGAGACCACAGCCCTGGCCACACCCCCTGACTGCAGCCTGGGAGACCCTGAACAGAGCACCCAGCTAAGCAGTGCCCGGATTCCTGACCCACAGAAACTGTGACACGAGAAATGTGTGTTGTTCTAAGCCACTAATTTTGCCATAATTTATTTTGCAAGAATAGATAACCAATACGGTGCCATGCAACGCGGCGATGAGAATGAATGAACCACAGCTCCCTCGGACAACGTGGTCAAATCTCACATCATCGAGTGAAAGAAACCAGGCAGCAAACAGTATCTGATTGTTCCATTTACACGAAGTTCAAAAACAAGCAGAACTAATCACACACATTAACCCGTTTAATCTTTACAGTCGATGCTGTTAACTCTCTCCATTTTACCCATGAGAGAAGTGAGACACACACAGAAAACAATCAAACAAACAAAGAGAAACCAGGCCCCTCAGAGGCGGGACCAGCACCCTGCATCTGCAGTTCTCAAACAGAACGTACAGACTCACTTCCACGGCAAAGCCCAAGGAACCAAGGGAACTGCCTTTGCTTGGCAAGAGAAGTGAATGTCCCAAACCAGCATTGTCCCTATGGGAGAAAAAAACTGGGTGTTTTCCCATTTTTCTGCCAGGGGACGGGGATGAGCACGGCCACAGAGGGCCTCACTCACCAGCTGTTCCTCTGTGGTTTGAATGTACTTTTGTGCGTCTGTGTGTGCGTGTGTGTACGTGTGCAACCACCTGCATTTCCTCAGCCTATAGGGTCAGGCTATTTCGGGACTGTGGATCCTCTCGTGGTCCTTTGCTCTCCCATGTGTCACCCTGCTCAACAGCTTGGCACTTCCTGCTCTTTGTGCTCGCTCCTTCTCTCTTTCTTTCTTCTCTCCTCTTCTAGCTCTTTCCCTGGCTCTCTCTTAATCCACAGAGGCTGGGCGACCTCCCTCCCTCCCTCCCCCTGCAGGAAGCCAGCATTCATTTCTTGTTGGACTGCAAGGGGCATCTGGAAAAAGCAACAGGCAGGTCTGGGGAGGGGGCGCAGTGGGTGGGCTCTCCCCCATCAAGGACAGCCCACAGAAGGAAACTGGGGCAGAGGTCCTGCAGGAAGGAAGCCCAGTGTGTGTGACCAGCCAGCGTGATGACAAGACCCAGATGTCCCCTCTCGGCCTCAGCCCCCTTTCTCTCCACACCTCAGTCACTCCCAGGCTTTCAGGACAAACAGGAGCCCAGCCTGCTCCAAGCTGAAAGAAAGCAGGTTGTGAATATGGGTGTCTTGTGGTTGTGACAGCTGTCAGCTGGATTCCCCGGAGGAAATACCTTCTTGTCACACTCATCCAGATTCAAATCCTGCCAGATTTTCTAGCTGTGTGACGTCGGGCACATACCTACCTCCCTGTCTCTTAAGCCTTATTTTCCTGTTAAAACAGGAGTAATTTAATAAGAATGATGCTCATCATGATGTTTCTGCAGAGGTCACTGGGTGTTTCACACACACCTACTGCCTCGGGTGATGGTGAGGGTTAGCTGAGATGACCCAAGGGAAATGCTGAGACAGTGCCCGGCAGGTGGGAAGACCTGAGTTAACATTACTCGTTCCCCTGTCAAGAGGACAGCTGGGAACAAGAGGGCTGGGGCCTGAACCCCGGCCATTCAGATGCCAGGGTTCCGATATTGATCGAGTTACAGCACTGAGCCACCCAGCGCTCAATAATATTGATTCCAGGCATCACCAAGAAGCCCAGATAATCTAGAAATCTTTTTTTTTTTCAGGGGCAGTATTTTTTACACTGCATCATTGCAGAGTACAACTCTCACTCAGCTCAGGAAATGCTGTCATAAAGCCATAAGTTACCGGCGTATTTTATTTTCTGTTTTGAAATTTAAATGGATGACACGGAATTAGGTTTCAAGACTTTCAAACACCCTTTGAGATGACTGTGGCATCCTGTGAGGAGCCAGAGGTCCAACCAAGATTTGGCAATTTATGCTTCAGAGAGTCTGAATGTCAGCTTTGTTCTCGGTTTAGTATTTCCTCATTGAGAGGTGGACTAATGCCTAGCAGGGGCATGGGCTGCTCCAGCGCGAGGCCGGTCTGGGCTCCTCTGGGGTCTGGCTGGCAGCGAGCAAGTTTCTGTTCTGCACGCACGCTGACGATACTAGAGACAAGTGTGGAGATGCGCGTGGGTTGAGGGAGGGTGTTCAGGACTCCCGTAGGGCCGTGGCTAGAGAAGCCTATGTCTTGGGGTAAGGAGAGTGCAGTTCAGCACCCAAGAGGCAGGAGGCAAGGCTGTGGGTGGGTGGTGAGGGCTGCCCCTGCTCATTCATTCATTCGTGTCCTGTTTCAGGAACTGGTGATAGAGCAGTGAACAAAAGAGGAAAAAAAATCCCTGCCCTAATGGAGCTTATGTTGGTGGGGGGAGGAGGGGGCAGGTTGGGATGGTGAGACAGACGATAAAAAAGATAAATACACTAAGCACGTTAGATGATCAGTGGTAAAACAAGTGAAGCGGGATAGGGTGAGAGGTTTTTATTTAGTTTTGTTGTTCATGTTGATTTTTGAATTTGCCCTTTCTTGTTTTTTGGGTATGTTTGATTTTTAAAACAATTTAAAATAGGGTGATATTTGAGTAAACATCTAAAGGAGCCAAAGGAGATCCCTGGGGGAAGTACCTGGTGGGGAGAGGAAACAGCAAATGCAAAGGCCCTGGGGCAGAAATGTGCCTGGGAAGTTGGGCCTGACCCTCCCTGTTCCTCTGACTGTGGTCACTCCTCATACTTCTCTAGGGTCTTTCTGGTTGAAGGGAGCTGACCCAGGCAGAACCTTCCAGGCTGACTGAGGGCCTGGAAGAGATTTCTAGGGACAGATTCTGGGGGAGGTCTCTGCAATTCAATTTTCTGGGGTTTTGCCAAGCTTGTAATAAGTACACAAGGAATTTGCAATAATGCAACAAATGCAATCCTGGACCATGCTCCAGACCTGCTTCATCAGAATCTCCCCGGTCTGTTTCAGGGAACCTGCATTTCTAAGAGCCTCTAAGCATGTATGAGCATCTTTACCATATATTCCGCCCCACAGCGATTTCCATGATTTCTCTCTCTTATACCTTCTAATTGACTAGGGTGGAGTCTGCCATCTTCCATCTTTCTTAGCTAAATGTTTTGAGTTTTTCTTGGGGCACCTTGTCAGTCTGCTGGGGAAACAAGGCATTCTGTAGGCAGTCAGCAGGGCTATTCTGCTCCCAGGCTGAAGGGTTTGGGCTGGAACAGGTGACAGGGGTGAGGGGAGATAGTTGGTATTTGCATGTCTTGACACACTCCATCCCCCCCAATCTTGTGTCTGTGGTTGGGGGGCTTCTTAAGGGTAGTGACTGATCCAGGTCAACACTGGAGCCACCGTCTGACACACTCAGGTGATGTTTGCAGAAGTAAAGAACAAACAGATGAGAATAAACATCAGTTTTGACAAGGAGGAAAGGAACAGTAGGGTTGTAAGCTTGTAAACATCCTTTCCCCAGCACATGGAAGAACCACTCACTCTTCCTAAATTTTTCCTTCCACCCACCCCTCTCCTATCTTCACCCCAACTCCCAGAAGTGGTTGTCCCCCCAGCTGACTCTATTTTCTCCTCTATAACAGCAAGAACTAGAGATTTGGGTGGGGCGGGGGTACTAACCTCCAACATTCTCCTGGCTCAGCTCCATTACCACCACCACCACCCCGCAACCTCTCTGCCCACCCCTATCCCTCAACGCACCCAGCCTGGAGCAAACGGCAGTAGGAAGGATTCCTGAGTCTTACTTCTTCCTCGCTGTAAAATCTTGGACTGCTTTTGAGACCTCTCAGCCTCCGTTTCCCCATCCGTGAAATGGGACTGGGGACCCCGAGGTGGCAGGTCGGGCACACCTCGAGGCGCTGCGGCTGGTTGTGGTTCTCCGGGTGCTCCCCGCGCGCTGCCCCTCGCCCCGCAGGCCACGCCCCTCACCGGCTCGGCCCTCCCCGCGGCGTTGCCATGGCGACGTGCGTACACAGGCCGGGTGGGCGCGCGGGGTGCGGCCGCCGGCTGGAGACTCCGCGGGGGCGCCGCCGGGCGGCCTCGCCCCGGAGCGGGCTGGGCGCCTCCCGAGCCGGTCGGGGTCTCGGCAGAGGACGGAGCGTGAGCTTCTTTCTCCGGCCAGGTGAGTGCCGCACGGGAGGAGGCGGCGGGTGGATATCTGGGCCGGACAGGGCCAGCCCTACAAGGTCCAGGGCTTGAGGGGCAGGCCGGAGACCCGGCCCCATCCTGAACCCGAACTCCTCTCCGAGCCAGGCTGGGATCGCCAGGAGCACCCCAGAGGAGGTGCCCCAACACCAGCCCTTCCTTCCTAAGTGCAGCCCCCACCCCGTCTCCCGAGGTAGCCTGACCGGGAGCTTCAGTCTCCTCCTTGGCACCAGCTCTGGGATCCCCTGGGGGTACGTACAGCTGGGATGAAGAGAGGAATCCCTGTTTCCCCCGATTTATGGACAACACTCCACCCAGTGGTCAGAGACACCCCCCCTTGCCTGACCCCCACCTTCTTTAAAGAACTTTGAGGCCACTGGACACTGTGTAGCCCTCAAAAGAAATTTTGCTGGGATAGCTCAATGCTGAGCCACCCAGAGTGGTCAGGGCGAGTGCGGTTGCCTGAAGCTCTTTTGCTCTTTACTGTAATGAGTGCTTCACGGCACCGAGTAAGAACGAAATCCACAGGCTTAAACACATTCGAATTACAGGGGAGTAATGCACAGGGCAAGATTAAGGTAGAGAAATATTGTCTAACCCCAAGGCTAAAGAGAGAGAATTTAGGTTTTCCAAAAGGTCATCGAGGATAGAAACTGAAAGGAAAAATGAAAGGTAGTTACTAAGATTCCTAGCCAGCTGGCTGCACTGACTTGCTTTGAGGTATCATTTGTATTTTCATGCACTCAGCAAGTGTTTGCCAAGCACCTACTATGTGTCAGGTACTGTCCCCCGGCGCTGGAGATGGGGTATGTACAGAAGTCAGCAACTGCAAAGGGTCTGAGGTTTTACCCTGTTTAAAAGTTAATAAGTCAGCCTGCCCAGTTTATAGATGCTGGCAGAACATGAGAGACTCCTGGGCCAGATACAAAGAACTTTGTTCCTCACAGCACAGCAGGCACCACAGGAGCCAGAGCTTAATATACACACTGGTTCCCCTTGCTCCAAAATTCCCTCAGGGTGATGCAGAACAGCCAGGGTGGGTGCTGTGCACACAGTGGGTCTGTGTCCCAGATAAGGGACTCCAGACCGGAAACCAAAATCTTTGAAAGGGGCTGCTAGCAAACCTGCCCAACTTTTGCCCCAGAAAGAATCATTACCTTTATTATCAACGTTACCTGTATCCTCCCAGGCTGTTTGTTGTCATGCAAGCATCCTCAGAAAGATAGTGCAAGACAAAAATCTGTCAAAGCCTTTGCCCTGAAGATGGGTACAAAACACAGGGTATCTATGAAGAATTGCCTCCCAACAAAATCAGCACAGTTCCGGTTTTCGGGAAACCCAAATTTTAGTGAAAGAGAAACAAACAGCAAACACAACTAAATAAAGGAACAAGAAAATGTCAGAGAATGATAAATACGAGGCAGGAAACACAGCAGAGGATAGCAGAAGGGTGACATGAGCGAGGGCCCCTTTTCCTGGGTGGTCAGGTGGTTACCACTAGGAGGGACATCTGAGCAGAGAGGAGGCATCAGCCTTGGAGACATCTGGGTTGAGAGCTAAAAAACAAATATGCACATGATCCAAGTTTTGAGTTTGTCTGGTGGCATTTCCTGTGGTTTTCCTGTAGAAGAGACATTTCTCGAAAGTTTATGTTTTAGACTAGTTAGGCTTGAATGTGTTGCTTGAGAGCGTGGTCCTCTGCAATTGAAGATGAGTAACTGATGATTAATAACTGGTGGCAACAGAGCAAGGTCACCTGGGAAGAGGAAATGTCTTTTCCCCTCTCTTAATAACACTGAACTTAATAAAATTTCTTTCATGTTATATGAAAGCATCAATATTTCTGGGGCACCCACAGGCCTCAGTGTTTACAAATATAAACTGTCTGGCTTACTTTTATTTCTCTTACCCCCACGAGGGTCTGTTCTTCCTTGCAGAGGATAGAAGGCTGGTTTCAAGGACTTTCTGTCCTTGCATGTCCCAAGTGTCAACAGATAGCACAACTCCCCCACCCGACTCTACCTCCGCAACAATGGAGGTTTGTGCAGTGGTTCCATACAAAGGCTTACTATTGTGTGGCCTTAACCTCTCAGAGGCTCAGTTTTCTCATCTGTAAAGTGGGACAACACCGACCCCTACCTCACAGGATTGTTCTGAGGATGAAAAGAGGCAGTGTGTGCTAAAGGAGAGCAGAGTGCCTGGCACTTAGCAGGGATGCAGTAAATGATGACAGAGATGTTGATGGAAAGCAAAGCCAGACCGGAGACCCTCTGCGATCACACCTAGAAGACTTTTGTTTCTGCCTACTGTCCAACAACTTCACATTTCAGTGACACTGCAGTTGAAAAGAAGAGACTTTCTCTGACCCGACATTGAGACAGAGGACATCACACTGTGTAGCTGGACATCTGTCAAATCAGAATTCAAGTATCATATGAATTATCATCAACATTTGGGAACCTACTGAAGTCATTTAAATGTTTATGTTTTAAAAAACATATAGAACTTACTCTGAAATACATTAAAACACAAAATGGATGGATGAATGGGTGGCTGGATAGATAAGTGATAAAGCAAACAGCAAAACAATTGCAGAATCTTGAGTGATGGTTATATAGGAGTTCACTATACACTTCTTTCAACTTCTCCGTATGTTTGACATTTTCATAATAAAATACCAGGAAGAAAATATTTACAGAGTCCTGACCATACAGCCAAGCTACCATCTTAATACTTCATCTTTAGAAATCATTCTTTTTTTCCTACCTAAATATATGAAGAAATGCAGTGACTTAAAAACAAAATATCTTCTAATGTCCATTTCCTTGATGACTGACGCTTGGCACTTTAAGAAGCTCTACGGAAAGGGAGGGTTCCTTGAAGCAAAGTTTGAGAAGCCCAAGGTTAATAACAGTAATACTCACAGTCGGACAAATGTGTGTTTAGTGCAGCAATCACCGTTTTAGATGTTTCACGTATATTACTGCATTTAGTCCTCACAAAATCCTCTGGGATACAGAGTATTATTAACCCCATTTTACAGATGAGGAAACTGAGGCATAGAGCGAGAATAAGAAACTCACCCACGGTCACAGAGCTAGTAAGTGGTGGGTTAGTAACACTGAATACTAGATTATGTCAGGTAACTAACCTCAAGCTAAGCTTAATGGGAGGTAGAGAGTGATTATCAGTGGAATTCATATTTGTTGTTGGGTTGTTTTTGCTATTGTTTGTGTCTGAGTTACATAAAAGATACCCTCTGATTATCAGAACCAAGCTCAACTGTACTAGACATCACTGTTAAAAAGACAGGCTTATTGCAGAAACATGGGTGGCCTTGGAGAATGTCATTCTAAGTGAAGTAAGCCAGAAGGAGAATGAAAAATACCATATGATACCAGTCATATGTGGAATCTTAAAAAAAAAGAGAAAGAAAAATGAAATTACTTATAAAACAGAAACAGAGTCACAGATATAGAAAACACAGTTATGGTTACAGTGGGGAAGAGGGTGGGAAGGGATAAATTGGGAGTTTGAGATTTGCAGATACTGACTGGTATATATAAAATAAACAAGTTTATATTGTATAGCACAGGGAACTATATTCGATACCTTGCAGTAGCTTATGGTGAAAAAGAATATGAAAATGAATATATGTATGTTCATGTATGAAGCATTGTGCTGTACACCAGAAATTGACACAACATTGTAAACTGACCATACTTCAATAAAAAAAAAAAAAAAGACAGTCTTAAAAATCTGCGTAAATTTAATTGTGATCATTGTTAAATCTACGCATCCACTCCCACCTCTGCTGATTTCTCCTTTGGACATTATGGCGTATTTCATTCATTCTAAGTATGATGTTGAATAATCAGAGGACTGTATTTTTCTAACAAAGTTTTTCCTGGACACCTTTTACAGGGAAAGCAGAGAATATGAAAGCGTATCTGAAGAGCGCAGAAGGCTTTTTTGTCCTCAATAAAAGTACTACGATTGGAAAGCATGAAGACTCAGACCTCGTTTTAGAGGTAAGACCGCTTCCTGCCCGTTCCCCGCCCCTCCCAGCCCCTCACCCCATCCAAGTCCCTTCTGTTCTATGGACTCCGACCTCTCCTGAAGTACAACCTCTGGCCCACAACGGCATCTTTCCTCCGTGTGCTACCGATAACCAGTTGCTGAGCGTGCTGGGTTTCCCTGGCCCACGTGGTGACAGTGTGCACGATGCAGAGTGTGACGGGCCATCTGTCCTATGCCGACCACATCTGCGATGTCCACCCAGTGTCCCCTCACCAGCAGCCTGATGGGACGGTGTGGAAGGTGGGTGTAGACCTTCACCTCCTCCGGGTGTGGTGCCCACCTGAGGTGCCCAGCCTGGGCAATGGCCTCTCACCCTTTCCAGAGCTTCTGGAGATTGTTGTGGGCCTCTCAGAGCCCACCGATCTCCCAGGAGTAAATCAGGGTAAGCCCTGGTCGTAACCTCCGCATCCTCTCATTTTATCTCACTCTCCAAGTTAGCTGTGGTTTGGTCCACAGCCCCAGCTCCTTGACAGCCAAGGATGTTGGAAGAAAGTAAGGAATTATAGAGCAAAACAAAACAAAACAAAAAACAATGGCTTTGAGCCTTTTAAAGTATAGAAGGGGGTTAAAATATTGAAGCAGAAAGAGAAATCCAATGGAATCTCCCTCTGACAGTGAAAGGCGAGCCTCTCTCAGACCTCACTCGAAAGATTTTTAATAACTTTTTTATTTTGAAATCATTACAGATTCACAGATAGTAGCGAGAGAGAGTGGTACAAGGCATGTGTGTAATTCTATGCCATTTTAGCACATGTGATAAGGGTATGGAACTCTTCCATCATCAAAGGTCTCCCTTGTGATATTCCTTCATCCTCACAACGCCTCCTCCCACCACCATTGCCAGACCCTGACAACCACTAATCCGTTCTCTGTCTCTATAATTTTCATCATTTTGAGACTGTTACATAAATGGGGTCGTATAATCTATGACCTTTGAGACTGAATGGGTGTACCGCCGTATGTGTAACCATTCACATACTGAAAGACATTTTGATTCCAGTTTGGGGCTGTTACAAATAAATCTGCTATAAACATTTGTATACAGGTTTTTGTGTGAACCTGAGTTTTTATTTCTCTGGGATAAATGCTTAGGAGTACAGTTGCTGGATCATATGTTCATATTTATTTGGTTTCTAAAGAAACCGCCAGACTCTTATCCAAGGTGTTGGTACCATTCTGCATTTCTACCAGCAATGTATGAGACATGGCTTCCCTGCATCCTCACCAGCAATTAGCGTTAGCACTTTTTTTAAGTTTTAGCTCTTTTAGGAAGTGTGTAGTGATATCTCATCAAGGTCTTCACTTGGGTTTCCCAAATGGCTAGTGATGTTAAATGTCTTTTCATGTATTTATTTGCCTTCTGCATATCTTTTTTGGTGAAATATCTTTTTATGTCTTTTGCCCATTTCTAACCGGATTTTTGGGGTTTTTTAACCATTGAGTTTTGAGAATTCTTTACATGTCTTAGATACGAGTCCCTTGTCAGGACTCATGTGGTTTGCAGATATTTTCTCTTGTCCATAGCTTGTCCTTTCATCCTCTTAACAGAATATTTTATGCAGTCCAATTAATCATTTTTTTCTTTTATAGATCATGCTTTTAGTGTCATGTCTGAGAACACATCACCTAGTCCTTGATCTTGAGGATTTTCTCTATGTTCTCTTCTAAAAATTTTATAGTTTTATGCTTAAATCTATGAACCTCTTTGAGTTCATTTTTGTGTATGATGTGAGATTTAGGTCATTTTTATTGCATGTGGATATTCCGTTATTCCAGAACCATTTGTTGAAAAGACCGCCCTTTCTCTGTTGAATTTGCTTTTACGACTTTGTCAGAAATCATCTGGCCACACTTGTGTGGGGGCTATTTCTGAATTCCCTGTTACGTTTCATTGATCTGGGTGTCCACCCCTCTACCAATGATTACTGTAGCTGTATACGTCCTAAATCTTCTTTTAAATTTTTTTAAACTTTTTCCAATTCTTTTGTCTTTTCATTTACATTTTAGTATAAGCCTGTCTACATACACAAAATACCTTGCTGTCATTTTGGTTGGAATTGTGTTTAATCCTGTGTATCAATGTGAGTAGAACTGATATCCAACTATGCCGTGCTCGAATTCATGAACATGGTTTATTTCTCCGTTTATTCAGGTGACTCTTGATGTCTTTCATGACTGTTCTGTAGTTTTCAGCATATAAATCCTATACATGTTTTGTTAGATTTACACTTCAGTATTTCTCAGTTTTTTGGGTGATTGAAAATGGTATCATATTTCTAATTTTGGTATCCACATGTTCAATAAGAGTATATAGAAATATGATTGATTTTTGTATGCTTGTATGGTGTCTTGCAACCTTAACTATATGTATTTCTTTATAAGGGTTTTTGTAGATTTAGAGGATTTTATACATAAGCAATCATGTCATCTGCAAATAAGGAGTTTTATTTCTCCTTTCAGAAAAGGATATCTGAATGCCTTTGATTTCCTTTCCCTGCTTTATTTTACTGGCTAAGACTTCCAGTACTCTGTTGAATAAGAGCAGTATAAATCTTTATATTTGCTGGTTCCTGATCCTAGGGGAAAGCTTTCAGTCTTTCACCATTAAGTGTGAAGTTAGCTGTTGGTTTTTCATAATGTTTATTTTTATAAATGTTCTTATGAAGTGAGAAAGTTCCCCCTTCGTTCCTAGGTTTCTGGGAATGTTTATCATAAACCTAATAGATTTAAAAATAACTTCATAAATCTTCCCTTGAGATTCTCACCTACTCTGTTCAGTGTGCAAAGTGGTGGGGAAAAAAGAGGAAAAAGAATTGCAGCTTCTCCTTTATCATAACAAAAGACAGATCCTGGGTAGTTTTATTTCCTGTCTGGCCAAAGTAGAGACCAAGATCTCTGTTTTGAACCTGACTATGATGTTAGAAAACTGTTGTAGTTTTTTTAAGTGCAGGCTTTGGAGATAGACAGATCTGAGTTTGAATCTCATTAGGCTACTTTGTGGCTGTGTATCTTCAGGTGAATTACTTAACCACTCTGAGCTTATTGTCCCTGTCTATAAAGCTCTTACTCACAGGGCTGTTGTGAGGATTAAGTGAGAAATGCACATAAAATACCTGGTACGTGGTGCGCTAAGTAAATGACACCATGGTCGTTATCATAGTCTCATAAAACTGAGAAGAATCCTCAGAGGTGCACAGGATTGAGATGAGGGGCCACTGATATCAACAGGCCGTTTGGAAAAGGAAACTGATGAGGACAGTTATTAAACAGGCAGAAATTGAGTTGCATTCATCATATAAAATTGACTGCTTACTGCTCCTCAGGCTTGTTTAAGAAATAAGTCACCACCGCCAGCAACAGCCACATTGATTTATGAAGGAATCAGCTGCATTTCCAGAAGCTGGAGCTTATTTTGACTCCCTAGAGAACAGATAATACATGGATTGCCAAGTGTTTCATGAATAGACTTTCTCTCTCTCTTTTTTTAATGGAGGTAATGGGGATTGAACCCAGGACCTCCTGCATATTAAGCACATACTCTACCCTCCCTCCTCCCAGTGAATAGACTTTTGATCGGTACTTCTGTCCTCTCTTAGACAAATCATCTTCCCAATGCCTAACTGGCTTTGGGAGAGGAGATTTGCTCGAAAAAGTGGTATAGGGGCTCAGGTTCATTTCGAAGAATTGAAACCTGCAAACGTATCAACATTTTCCAGTTTTATAAAACAAGGACGGTAAAAATTGCCCCTCCGCTGACTTCACTGGGCCTTTCTGATTAGAAGAATCACCTTTGATCAGCTATGAGCCATCCTGAGGAATAATTCAACAGTCAATTTATAGTTTGTGTTATTTGTGCCACTAGAAGTCATTCTCTTAAATAAAATTCAGAAATATATATTAATAAAAAGTCATCCTTGAAATCACCCAGAGGTTACATCTCGCAAATAAAAAAGATTGTTTTACTTACCTGGGTAGACCCTTAAGAATAGGCAGTCATGCTTCTAAAGATGTATACTCATTGGCAAGGCTGATACACTGTGTTGATCGTTGGTATCATAATGTTTTGACATCATTTACTTTTTCTGATAATGGAAGGTAGTTACATGCTTCTTGTTTTTAAAAGGGGGAGAGAGCCAAATATAAGGAGGAAAATAAAAGTCACGTGTAACCATTTGGCTCAGGGAATATCAATATTGACATTTGCAGGCTTTTCCCATCCAGACTTACTTGCTGTATCCTGTAAGCAACTTGGTTCCCTAAAGGCAATAGGAAGCCTGTTTCAGCCAGCCTAGGTTTTACTGTTGTCGTCACTCATTCATTCCATAATATTTACCTGAAGCCTCAACACTGACGCAAGCCTAGGTGTATACAGTGATGGCAGGATCAAGCATGGTTCCTGCAATCAGGAAGCTGCGAAGAGAGGCAGACATAAGTCAAACATGTCCAACATTGGCTCTAGAGGAAAGGAACACGGAGGACAAGGAGGACTTAACTAGTAAGAGGAGATGGGAATAGCATATGCAAAGGCCCTGGGGTAGAAGAGCATATTACAAGCACAGGGGACTTAGAGAAAACCAGTGTGTCCAGAAGTCAGAGTGGGAAGGAGGAGTGCTAATAGACAAGTAGGCCTCCTTCATGTCACCATGAGGATTTTGATCTCTATCTGAAGAGTAACGGGGAAGAAGGCACTGAAGGATTTTAAGCAATTGGGACACCGGCCATTGACCATCCTGGCTGCTGTGTGCAAACAAGCAATTAGGAGCTCTATTCAGAATCTCCCCTCTCCCATTTCACACGGCTCAAAAGCCTCAGCCTTGCTTGTTTCGGAGCTAAACCTTGTGAATTATAATTTATATGATTTGATGTGTCTTGTGAAGTGTAGTTTTTAGAGTTGAATGTGGCTGTCATTTAAAATCTGCTGAGAAAGAGGTTCAGTTCTTCCAGAATGAAGAAATACCACTGGGTGTTGGATTTTCCATGTGTGTAAGAGTGCTCGTTAAATATGGACCCCTAGACATTCTGACCCAGCCGGTGCGGGGTAGGGGCCAGGAATCCTCACATCTGTGTGCTCCCCAGGTTCCGGTGGGGGGATGGGGTCCCCTGGACTTGGTTCCGGGGCCACACTTTGAGAATCCCAGCATCATTCTCCCTCCCTCTCCCTTTGTGATCACCGGTGCTTCTTTCCTTCTGATGTTGTAGGGACTCCTGTGTGTGTGTGTGTGTGTGTGTGTGTGTGTGTGTTTATCATTTCAATAAACTTTGTTTTGAGGAAAAGAGAAGTGAAGGTTAAACCTAGAGGGCTGACTGACCCCCCCCCCCAGAACTCACCCAGTCCCACCCTGGGGAAGTTCAGGATCCCCTAGAAGGCTAAGCTATAAGACAGCCCAAGTCAGGGCAGTGCTGTGGCTGGGAGGTGGAGATGGAGCAGAAAAACAAAGGGCAGAAACGTCAGGGGGATGAAATGCTCACGCCTACACCTCTGCCCCGTGTGGACAGCTGGCTCCTTCCTCCACCACTGGTGGAGCCATCTCTGCAGCACATGTCAGCCCTTCTTATAGAGAATCTGACGGTCGCGGAGCCAGACTGAGCTCACAACACACCAGAACCGCTACAGCCAGATGACTCTCGTCCCTTTGCCTGGCACCAGCCAGTTCTGGGCTGCCTCTTAGGAAAGAACCGGAGCCCACATCATAAGCTTGTTTGTTATTATTAAACAAGGCTGCTATGCTTCTCCAGTCGTTTGTGTCATTTCACGGGCAGGCATGTATGTCTGCTGTGTCAAAGGTCATGTACATCCGTAACTCTGACGGGGGTGGCCAGATTGCCCATCAGTGGTTTCCAGACGTGGTGTCCCGCCAGCAGTGGACGCCTGGTTCCCACTCCCTCCCCAGCGTAGGGTGTTGGACACCACTGGATCTTCTGTGATCTACGAGGTGCAATATGGTACCCATGTAATTTCCATTCACGTTTCTCTTATGATGAGCCAGTGCCTACATTTTGAGATGTAAGGTGACAGGTGGACCTGGCCTGGATGAGGAATCCTATCCCTGCTCAGCTTCTGTGGGGAAGTCCACTGAATGGAACAGGCCTGGGGTGCACTTCCCGGCTCCTCCACCTGCACTCGCCCACTTGTAGTCCCGCCTGGCTCATGCTCCCATCCCCCAACCCCACAGCCTCCCCAGGCGCTGCTTGCTCTGCAGGTTCACCCATCTGGTCTCACTAGTCCTGGGAGAACTTTCTTCTCCCCTGTTGGAGAACAGGCAGTGAAGCTTGGGCAGATTTCGTTGGTCAGTTTCCACCACAGCAACTGCTGGGCTTGCTTATTCCCTCCGTCAGGTGCAGGGCTTCCAAGAGGAAAATGTTTAGCAAAAAGGGTTAGACCATCATCTCATTTTTCTCATGTTTGTATTGTGGTAAAATACACATAACATCAAACTGACCATCTTAACCATTTTTAAGTGTGCAGTGCAGGGGCTTAAATACATTCACACTGTTGTTCAGCCGTCACCCTCATCCATATCCAGGACTCTTTTCATCTTGCAGAACTCAAACCCTGGACCCATTAAACAACTCCACATCCTCCCCCCCACCCCTCACCAGGCAACCACCTGGCTGCCTTCTGTCCCTGTGAACTTGACTGCTCTGGGCACCTCATATAAGGTATCTTTTTGTGACTGGCTTATATCACTGAGTATAACGTCCTCCTGGTTCATCCACGTAGTAGCATATGTCTGAGTTTCCTGGCTTTTAAAGGCTGAATAGTATTCCATTGTGTGGTTTTACCACCTTTTGTTTATTCATTCATCTACCGATGGGCACTTGTGTTGTTTCCCCCTTTTGGCTATTGCAAATAATGCTGTGAACATGGATGTGCAAATCTCTCTTCAAGCCCCTGCTTTCAGTCCTTTTGGTTAGATACCCAAAAGTGGACTTGTTGGACCACATGATGACTTTATTTTTAATTGTCTGAGGAACTGCCATGCTGTTCTCTGTAACAGCTGCACTAATTTTCTCACCAGCAGTGCACAGTGTTCCACTTTCCCCACACCCTTCCCTCACCAGTGCCTGTTATTTCCTGCTTTTTTTTATAGTAGCCATTCTGATGAATGTGAGGCAAAAGAAAGATCATAATCTTCTGAATAACATAAATAATATAAACCACTACAGCATACATTTATAGACTACTAACTGTATCTCACATGGCTTCATATATATTCTGTATATGTTCTGTATATATGTTCACAGAATTGTATCCTCAAAACAAGTCCTGTGGGGTAGGAACTATTATTGTCATTATTATCCTCATCTGAAGATGTGGAAATGGACTCAGAAAGGTTAAGTAACTTGCCCAAAGCACACAGCTAGCCAGGGGAGGTAGGGCTGAGTTTCAGACTCTGGGCTATCTGACTCAAAGCTTCACAGGAAAGAAGTTTCATTCTTTGAGTGTAACTTTAGCTTTGGGAACTTCTAATATCTAAATACTGGAAATTACTTGTAAGTTAACTGCGGTAATTTGACTGAGCTAGGGAAATTTCACCATGTGGAATCCTGAATGGGATGGACAGAGAAATGTGAAATGAACCAACGTTGTGATCCTCATTCAGGCAGCAGGCTGAGGTGGCGCCATCTAGTGGGTGATTTGGGTAAAGATGAAATGGTGGCCGGGTGCTTTCCCTGGAAGAGGAGCTGGAGGGTGGTAATATCATTACTGAGAGGGGAGGAGGCAGGATTCCTTGAGTGAGCACTTCAACATCCAGGAAGCAGCCAGGCAGTTTGGGGCCTGGAGATGAACCAGGGGTTGGAAATACACATCTGAGAATTGAGGGGGTGGTGGAGGGTCCCCAGCCTGTGGACAGAGTGAGGAGGAAATGGACATACCCTAGAATCCTGGGGGGCGGTGGCATCTGAGGGGCAGGCAAAGGGAGGGGAGTCCTGCACAGAGACCTGGGAGTAACCAGGGAGATAGGAGAGGCTGAAAGCTGTTACCAGGCCAGGGGGATTCATAACAAAAAGCTGACAGTTCCCGAGGGCTTGCTTTGTGCGAGGCACCGTTCTTTGCACTTCTGTGTGTATTGACTCATTTCATCCTTACAAGGTAAGGCCTAATGTTTGACCCATTTTACAGATGAGGACGTTGAGGCAAAGACAGGCTGAGCATCCTGCCTAAGGTCACAGGGGGAGGCTGAGGCGCTGGGAACCATGCTCACTTGAGCAGTCTGACTTCACAACCAGCCTCTCCCTGAGGCCTTCCCAGTCCTCTGGGCTCTCCGAGGGAGACTGGGAGGAAGGATCCAGCTGCCGGGGCCGGGGGAGCAGTTAAACTTCCTCTTTCCTTCCACTCCCAGACTCACTGTTTCACCAGCGCCTGGCCATTTCCTCAAATCCTCATTCTTTTGAAAACCTCATTTTTTTAAACTTTTTTTTTTTTTTTTTTTTTTACTATTTCTGCACTACATCCCTTTCCCGAGGCCGTAGAGGGCTGGCTGGGGGATGGGATAGCCAAGAACCAAAAGGTTAAAAGAAATAGACCAAACACACACACACACGCACAAACCAGTTAACTTCAAAAACGTTATCCTACAAATTTGAACATTACCTTTTGTCAGTGCTATGAAGCCCAGCTGATCAGACTCATTTTTGCAGCTCTGGGAGCAACTGCAGAGAAGCAAAGAAACACGCCCCAGGGCTGCACAGCTGGAAAGTGGTAGAAGTGGGGCTTGAACTCAAGGCTTCTGAACCCCAGTGCCCATCCTCTTGATCATAATAGAGAACATTTTGCATTTGCTCAATGTGCCAAAGTTCTCTTCCAAGTGCTTTTATATGTGTTGTCTCATTTATATGCCACCAGTAACTTACAAGACTGTCCTGTTGTCACCCACATTTACAGATGAGGAAACTAAGGTACCAAGAGAATAGGTCACTTGCTCAAAGACACCCAGCTAGTAAGTAGGAGAGCTAGACTTTAGCCCCATCCACCCACCTCAAAAGCCAGTCTAGTAACCACCATGCCATCCTGCCTTCCTGACCCCTAAACCACCAGGCCTCCCTCCTACAACAGTGTCAGATGCCACTGGGAGGCCAAGAGCCCCAAGGAGGCCACCAGTGGCAGTGGCTTGAGGGCTCAGGGGGAAAGGAATGCTCTTGAAGCAGTTTGGCAATTAAGGGAAAGGACAGTGTGGGGAGGAGCTTCTAGGATGCGGCGATGGTGAGCATGTTCCCAGGTTAGATGGACGTTACCAGGTCAAGGAGAGACTAAAGATACAAAAGAGGAGATTGGTGATGACAGGGACCAGACCAGGGTGGGATAAGGCAAGACCACCCTGAGCCCCTTGGTGGCTTTGAGAAGACTTGAAGGTCACATCTAGGAGCCCCTCCACACCCAGGAAATCAGGGCAGGGAGCTGAGGGCGCGTTCAAAGGGGTGTGCAGTGATGGAGGCGAGTTTCATGAAGGGACCCCGTAGAGGGCTGGCAGGGCTCAGGGAAACCACAGAGAGTGTGGTGCCCAGAAGTACGTGAGTGAGGATCATCCCAGCCCAAGACCTGAAGGGTGAGTGGCGGGGACATATCCTGGAACCTGGAGACCCAGAGGGCTGGGCAGAGTCCTCTGACAGGAGCTGTGTGAGCCCTCAAGAGAGGGAGCCAGGGCAATAAGTACCCCAACCTCTCTCCTCCCTGCCTTGATCTCCAAACCCCCATTGGCCAAACCCAACCAGAAACCAGAGGCAAGGAGCCCATCAGCCTATTGGTGCAGCCGCACAGGCCCACCTGCTGGACAGAGGGCTGGAGGGGGCGGGGAGGGGGAAAGGATCAGGAGGAGCAGGTGGCGGACGCTGACAGGAGTGGCGGTGAGGACCTAGGTGGCTGTGATTGTTACCGAGTCCAAACTCTTTCTGCTCGCTGCATAGCAGGCCAATAAATCGGGAGACGAGGTGTTGAGGCAAGAAACAGAGACTTCATTCAGAAAGCCGGCATTCTGAGAAGATGGTCCTGGAGAACCATCTTCCCCGAGTCACAAGTCAGTCCCCTCTTACGCTAAAAAGGGGAGGGAGTGTGCTTGTTGCAAACTTCTTGGTGTCAGAATCCTTTGTTCTTGCAGCTGTCCACGTAGGTCAGGTCATGGTGTCCCTGTAAACCTCCAACCAAACAAGTGTCATTTCTATTCTGCAACTTTTTATCTTCATATGAATGCAAAAGCGTTAACCCCCTTAAAGGTCAGAGCCTTGAGAATAGGCTGCCCTGTATATTTCAGGCTACAGGCAGCATTCTTTTACAAAAGGTGCGGAACCAGCCCAGGAAACAGAGCACAGGGTTAAAGCCAAAGGAACAGATCAAATAAGGAGTCAGATTTGTTCTTTTCTGATATATTATAAGAGTAGAACGAAAGGCCAACGAGCAGGCCGGGACCTGGTGGCTAGAGTGGCCAGAGGGAGCCGTGCAGCGCTGGACTGGGCCAGACTCATAAGTGTGAGGCTGGCGGGAGGACTCAGGGCAGAGACGGACTTGAAGGAGCTGGTGAGCTTGAACAGGGCCCAGGCTAGGGGAGGTGCAGGGAGTTACGCTCAGGAAGGGGGAAGAATCAAGGAGAGAGGGGAGAGAGGATAAGGAAGCCCAGAGGTTGGGGGGTTATAGTCTGAGACGGGGCTTCCCAGTTCCAGGGGATGTGAGGTTGAAACCCAGCTCCAAAGGAAGGTCCCAGGTACACGCTGAGCGCCGGCAGCGGCCAAGGTCATAACTGACAGTCAGCTTCCCGAGGAGGCATCCTCAAAGCACAGTGGTCATCAGAGCCGTTGGCCATTGTTTGTGGGTTTGTAAACGTCTCAGTATTTTATGGACTCACTAGTACTTTTAAAAGATACTGAAAATGCAGGAAAAAAAACAAAAAACAAAAAACAAAAGCCATCTCTTCAAGGAATTATATTTCCAAGATCTCAAGATTTTATGTGCTCTTTGTGGAAGCAACTTTAGCTTAAAAAGTTGCCTTCAGAGTAAAAGGGGCAAACATGATTTGCTGTTCTGATAGCACATCTACATAAGGAACCCACACAGTTTCACAACCACTTTTGCCAAGGCAAAGTCAGCAATACGAAATCAATTTGAAGTAAAAAAAAATAAAGTAAAATGCAGGACTATTTTAAAAAATGCACTTTTGCTTCCAGATTCCTCTGTCATTATTAAATCACCCCCTACTCTGAAAAGCGCAGGGTACAAGTCAAGGGTCCAGATTTTGGAATTAGACTTGGGTTCAAACCCTGACATCACCATGTGCCAGCATCTTGAGGCTGAGTGAGTCACTTCATCTTAGCCATTTAAAAAATTGTGGTAAAATCCACAAAAAATTTTTTTACCATCTTAACCATTTTTAATAGTTTTTTCTCATTTAAAAATTTTTTTTTGTTTTTGTATTTTTTGTTTAATTTTAATTTTTATTTGTTTTTTGGCAAACCCTTGTGTCAAGGCTGACTTTCAATAGATCGCAGCACATAAACCATTTTCAAGTGTACAGATCAGCAGTGTTAAGCTATATGCACGCTGTTGTGCAACCAATCTTCAGAATTTTTCATCTTGCAAAACTGAAACTGTACTCATTAAACAACTCCCATTTCCCCCTCCCCCAGTCGCTCGCAACCACCACTGTGTTTTCTGTTTCTATGAGCTTGACTACTCGATGCTCCTCACAGAAGTGGAATTGTACAAATTTGTCTTTTTGTGATGCTTAATTCACTTAGCAAGATGTCCTCAAGGTTCATCCATGTTGTAGCATACGTCAGAATTTCCTTCCTTTTTTAGGCTGAATAAAATCCCGCTGTATGGATGCACCACATTTTGCTTACCCAGTCATCGGTGGATGGGCACTTGAGTTGCTTCCACCTTTTGTCTATCGTGAATGATGCCTCTATAAACATGAGTGTATAAATATCTCTTCAAGTTCCTCCTTTCAATTCTTTTGGGTATATATACCCAGACGCGGACTTGCTGGATCATATGATAATTCTATTTTAAATTTCTTGGGAAACCACCATACTGTTTTTCACATCAGCTGCACCATTTTACATTCTCAACAGTGCATGTGTTCCACTTTCTCCACATGCTCTCCAACCCTTATTATTTTCTGTTGTTTGTTTTTGATAGTAGCCATCCTAATGGGTATGAGGTGATATCTCATTGTGGTTTCGATTTGCATTTCCCTCGTGATTAGTGACGTTGAGCATCTTTTTATATGTTTTTGGCCATTTCTTTATCTTCTTTGGAGAAATGTCTATTCCAGTGCTTTGCCCATTTTTAATCAGGCAATTTGAGGCTGTTTGTTGTTGTTGAGTTATAGGAGTTCTTTATTTATTCTTGATATTAACCCTTTGTCAGATACTTGATTTGCAGCAATTTTTTTCTATTCTGTAGATGGCCTTTCACCCTGTTAACTGTGTCCTTTGATGCACAGAAGTTTTAATGTTTGATGTAGTCCAATTCATCTATTTTTACTTTTGTTGCCTATGCTTTTGATATCGTATCCAAAAAAACATTGCCAAATCCTGTATCAGAAAGCTTTTTCCATGTGTTTTCTTCTAAAAGTGTTGCTGAGTCCAAACTCGTTCTATTTGCCGCACGACAGGCCAATAAATCGGGTGACAAGGTGTTGGGGCAAAGTCGGCAAATTCAGAAAGTCGGCCGACCAAGAAGATGGCAGACTAATGTCTTGGAGAACCATCTTACCCAAGTCAGAATTAAGGCTCCTTTTATACTAAAAAGGGGAGGGGATGTGGTTGGTTGTTGCAAACTTCTTGGTGTAGGAATTCTTTGTTCTTGCAGCTGTCCACCTGGGTCAGGTCATGGTGCCCCTGTAAAACCTCTAACAAAACAAATGTTATTTTCTATTCTGCAACTTGTTATCTTTCTATAAGTACAAAGGTGTTAATATCCTTAAAGGTCAGAGCCTTGAGAATAGGCTGTCCTGTATATTTCAGGCTAAAGGCAACATTCTTTTACAAAAGGTGCAGAGCTAGCAAGACCGGGCCTAGAAAACAGGGCACAGGGCTAAAGCCAAAGAAACAGATCAAATATGGGGTCAGATTTGTTCTTTCCTGTCACAAAAGTTTTATAGTTTTAGGCTATATTTAGATCTCTGGTCCATTGGGGGGGCGGGTAGGTTATTAGGTTTATTCGTTTGTTTGTTTACAGTGGAGGTACTGGGGATTGAACCCAGGACTTGTGCATGCTAAGCATGCACTCTACTGCTGAGCTATATCCTCCTTCCCAGGTCTTTGGTCCATTATGAATTAATTTTTATATATGGTGCAAGATATGAGTCCAACTTCATTCTTTTGCAGTTTCCCCAGCATCATTTGTTGAAAATACTGTTCTTTCTCCACTGAATGTTCTCAGCACCCTTGTTGAAAATCATTTGACCACGTGTGTGAGGCTTTATTTCTGTGCTCGCTATTCTGTTCCATTGGTCTATGCGTCTGACCTCATGCCAGGACCACACTGTTTTGATTAGCGTAGCTCTGTATGTGGTAAGTTTTGAAATCAGGAAATGTGAGACCTCCAGCTTTGTTTTCCTTTTCCAAGATTATTTTGGCAATCTGGGGTCCCTTGTGATTCCATATGAATTTTAGGATGGATTTTTATATTTCTGCAAAAAATGCCATTGGGATTTTGATAAGAGATTGCATTGAATCTATATACATCTTAACAATATGAAGTCTTCCAACCCATGAACACAGGATGTCTTTCCATTTATTTGTGTCTTCTTTAATTTCTTCCAGCAACATTTTGTAGTTTTCATTGTACATATCTTTTACCACCTTGGTTAAGTTTATTCCAAAATATGTTATTCTTTTTGATGCTATTGTAAATAAAGTTATATTTCATTTTTTATTATTTTCTTAACTTCCTTTTCAGATTGTTCATTGTTAGTGTATAGAAACACAACTGATGTTTGTGTATTGATTTTGTGTCCTACACCTTTGCTGGTGAATTTTGTTTATTAGTTCTAACAGAGCTGTGGTTTTCTGTGGACCCTTTAGGGTAAGATCATGCTGTCTGTAAGATCATGCTGTCTGTAAAAGGATAATTTGACTTCTTCTGTTCCATTTGGACGCCCTTATTTCTTTTTCTTGCCTAATTGCTCTGGCTAGGACTGAATTTGTTGAATAGAAGTGGCAAAAGCAGGTATCTATTTTTTGTTCTTGATCTCAGAGGGAAATCTTTAAGTCTTTCACTATTGAGTATGATGCTAGCTGTGGGCTTTTCATTTTTGGCCTCATTAGGTTGAGGTAATCTCCTATTCCCTGTTTGTCAAGTGTTTTTATCATGAAAGAGTGTTGCATTTTGTCAAATGCTTTTTCTGCGTCAATTGAGATGATCGTTTTATTCTTTCTTTCTGTTAATGTGATGTATCATATGGATTTTCATATGTCGAACCATCAACTCTTCATTCCAGGAATAAAACTCACTTGGTCATGGTATATAATCCTTTTAATGTGCTATTGAATTCAATTTGCTCATATTTTGTTGAGGATTTTTGTATCAATGTTCATAAGAGATATTGGTCTGTAGTTTTCTTTTCTTGTAGTGTCCTTGTCTGGTTTTGGTATCAAGATAACACTGCCCTCTCACCTCGCCTTTTGAGCCTCAGCTTCTTCATTTATAAGATGGAGGTAATAATAGAACCCCTATATAGGGCTGTCATGCAGATTAAATGAGAAAATGCTTCAGCAGGGCCCAGTTCACAGGAAGCCCTCAAAATGTGTTTGTTAATAATAATAATAAAAAATAACAATTTATCTCATAGTGGGACAGCTGAACAGGATGGAGTTTATATAATCAGTCTGTATTAGCAGCAGGGCTTCTGTCCAATAGTAGCATTTAGCAATTTTCCAAGTAAAAGGAGGGAGTGATATGGGGCAGAACTAGGAAGCTCCCTCTTGGCCTAACATGTTTGTAGAAGCTTGCCCAATTTTATGGAGTCATTTAAAACTTTCTGCTTGATTTCTTAGTAATGGCTTGACAGCTTCTGAGGAACTGAAAGTAATGAAGCCTGGGAAAAGAAAAACAAAATGCAACACATAGCATTTCTCCCATTCATAGGTTATCAAGGGTTCATAGAACACAAAGATCAGTGGGAATGGTGATAAGGATGATGTGGGTGGCATAAGTGAAAATGCCACTCACGTCATTTCACTAATAATAATAATAAAACACATCTCACTATTTTTAAAATAGGTTTACAGGAAATTGAGCAGATAATACAGAGAGTTCCCGTATACCCACCACCCCCTCAAACACACAGTTTCCCCTAGTATTGACATCTTGCATTAGTGTGGTACATTTGTTACAATTGATGAACCAGTACTGATATGTTATTATTAACTAAGTCCATAGTTTACATTAGGGTTCACTCTTTGTGTTGTACATTCTTTGGTTTTGACAAACATACAGTGACATGTATCCACCATTACAGTATGATACAGAATAGTTTCAGTGCCCTAAAATCCTGTGTTCCACCTATTCACCCTGAGTCCCTGAGCCCCTGAGCTCCTGGCAAGCACTGACTTTTTACTGTCCTTATAGTTTTACTTTATCCAGAATTTCATACAGCATGTAACCTTTTCAGACTAGCTTCTTTCACTAAAGCAATATGCAATTAAGATTCCTCCATGCTGGGGGGTGGGTATAGCTCAGTGGTAGAGCACATGCTTAGCATGCATGAGGTCCTGGGTTCAATCCCCAGTACCTCCATTAAAAAAAATTCCTTCATGTCTTTTGTGATTTGATAACTCATTTCCTTTTATCACTAATATTTCATTATATGGATGTACCAAAATTTGTGTATCCACTTACCTTAAAGGACATCTTGGTTGCTTCCTGTTTTTGGCAATTATGAATAAAGATGCTGTAAACTTGTATTCAAAATAAATGAGTCTAAAAAGTCAACAATAAGAAAACTACCAACCCGGTATAAAAATGGGCAAGAGATTTGAATCTCACCAAAGTAGATATACAGATGGCAAATAAGCACATGAAAAGATGTTAAGCATCATATATTATTAAGGAATTTCAAATAAACATGGAATAGCTCTTCATTTATTTAGCCTGCTTTGATTTCTTTCATCAACATTTTGTAGTTTTCTTCATGTAGCTCTTCATATAGCTACATATTTTATTAGATTTATTCCAAAGTACTTGTTTCTTGGTGCTCATGTAAATGGTGTTATATTTTCAGTTTCAAATTCAAGTTGTTCATTGCTGGTACACAGGAAAGCAGTTGAGTGTTGGATATTAATCTTGTATCCTGAAACCTTGCTATAATTGCTTATTCATTTCAGGAGGGGTTTCTTTTTGTCAGTTCTTTGGAATTTTCTGCATAGACAATCATGTCATCTGCAAAGAGGGAGAGTTTTATTTCTTCCTTCCCAGTATATATATCTTTTATTCCCTTTTCTTGTCTTATTGCACTAGCTAGGACATCCAGTACAGTACTGAAAAGGAGTAGCGAAACAGGACATCCTTGCCTTATTCCAGATCTTAAATGGAAAGTTTCTGGTTTCTCACCATTAAGTATGATGTTAGCTTTAGGGGTTTTATAGATGTTCTTTATTATGTTGAGGAAGTTCCCTCTATTACTAATTTTCCAAAAGTTGTTTTTGTGGTTTGTTGGTTTATCATGAATGGGCATTAGATTTTGTCAAATGCTCTTTTCTCATCTATTGATATGATCATGTGATTTTTCTTCTTTAGATTGTTGATGTGATGGATTACATTAATTGTTTTCCAAATGTTAAACCAGCCTTGCATACCTGGAATAGATCTCACATGATTGTGGTGTATAATTTTTCTTATACATTGTTGGGTTCAATTTGCTAATATTTTGTTGAGGATTTTGCGTCTACGTTCATGAGAGGTACTGGTCTGCAGTTTTCCTTTCTTTATCTGGTCTTGGTATGAGAGAATGAGTATCACAGAATGAGTTAGAAAGCATTCCTTCTGCCTCTATTTTCTGGAAGAGATTGTAGAGAACTGGTATCATTCTTTCCTTAACTGTTTGATGGAATTCACCTGTGAACCCACCTGGGCCCAGTGTTTTTCATTTTGGAAGGTTATTCATCATTGATTCAATCTCTCTAATAGATACGAGCCTATTCAGAGTATTTATTTCTCCTTGTGTGATTTTTGGCAGATTGGGTCTTTTAAGGAATTGGTCCACTTCATTGTTATAAAATCTATGGACGTGGAATTACTCGTAATATTCCTTTATTGCAGTTTCAGTGTCCATGGGACCAGCAGTGATGGCCTCTCTTTCATTTCTAATTTTAGTAATTTGCATCTTCTTTTTTTCTTGGTTATCCTGCTAGAGGTTTATCAATTTTATTGATCTTTTTAAAAAACTCTTGATTTTGTTGATTTTTCTCTGTTGTTTACCTATTTTTTATTTCATTCATTGTTGCTTTTCTTCTACTTGTGGGAGGCTTATCTCTCTCTTCTTTCTCTAGTTTCCTAAGGTGGAAGCTTAGATTATTTATATTAGATCTTTCTTGTTTTCTAACGTGTGCCTTCAGTGCCATAAACTTCCCTCCAGTCACCGTTTTCACTGTATCCCACGAATTTTCCTAAGTTGCATTTTCATTTTCATTTAGCTCAAGATAATTTTTTATTTCTCATGAGACTTCTTCCTTGCCCCATTTGTTTCTTAGAAGTATGTTGTTTAATCCCCCAAGTATTTGGGGATTCTCCAGCTATCTTTCCAGTATTGATTTCTAGTTTAATTCCACTGTGGTCTGAAAGCATAGTTTGCATAACATCTATTCTTTTAAATTTGCTGAGGTGTATTCTGTGGCCCAGAATGTGGTCTGTCTGGTGAATGCTCCACGTGAGCTTGTGAAGAAGAGTGTGTGTTTTGTTGTTGTTGGTTGAAGTTGTGTGGCTGCCACTGAGATCCAGATGCTTGATAATGCTGTTCAGTTTACCTCTATTCTCACTACCTTTCTGCCTGCTGGATATGCCCCTTACTGACAAGGGGATGCTCCCGTCTCCAACTATCACGATGGACTCATCTGTTTCTCCTTCAGTTCTATCAGTTTTTGCCTTCCATATTTTGATGCTCTATTGTTAGGCACATACAATTAAGGATTGTTATGTCTTCTTGGAGAATTGACCCCTTTATCACTATGTAGTGCCTCTCTTTATCCCTGATAACTTTCCTTGCTGTGAAGTCAGCTCTATCTGAAATGAATATAGCTCCCCCTGCTTGCTTTGTGTGTTTCAATACTGTGAGTGCCAAAGTGTGTGGCAGGAATTTGTGAAGTGGGCAGACATTTGAATCAGGCAAACCTGGGTACCAGCCAGGCCAGTCAAGCTGGGTGACTCTGGGCAAACATATCATTCTGTTCCTCAGTCTTCTCATCTAAAAAATTAGGAACTATCCCTTTGGATTGTCATGAAGATGAAAGGAGATAATGCAATAAAGCACTTAGCAAATTTCCTGGGCAAACATAGCATTCTGTTCCTCAGTCTTCTCATCCAGAAAAATGAGGAACTATCCCTTTGGATTGTTGTGAAGATGAAAGGGGATAATGCAATAAAGCACTTAGCAAATTCCCTGGCATGCAATGTGTAATGAATATATTCTACTAATATAAGCAATTATATTATTATATAATCATATAATATAAGCTATAACATTATTAATATAAGCTATTGGTTATAATTATATTATGGGACTTTGGTATAGATTTCTAATTCCAAGTCCTCATTATAAAGTTGGATGAGGCACTCAGAAGAATAACTTAGAGAATAATTGCAAAGTCTCAGGCTGGAGTGAGTATCCCATAAGCAGCGTCCAGAAGACAGAAGACTTCACATGTGCCCTGCAGCCCACAGTCCAGGGCCCCAAGGCCAAAGGGAATGTGGTGTTTCCTCCTTGGTGCCGAGTTTTGCTCCTTCTTCTTATTAAGCTGAAATTACATGGGAGCCTTCTGCCCCCACCACTGCCAGTTCATCGTCTAGGGGGGAATGTGGTCACACCAGGGCCCCCGCGGAAAAAGAGATCATCTTTGTTTAGATAAATTGTGACTAGCTTTTAAGAAGCAATAGAAATAATCACATGGGAAAACCTTCATTGTACACCAAGGCTTTTAAAAGTTAGTTATCAAACTATGTTGTGTGGTATGATCTCAGTTTTGTTGTGACTTTTTTTAAAAGATTGCAAGCATAGGAAAAAAGACTGGAAGGCTGTGAACCGCCGTGTTAACAGTGCCTGCCCCTGGAGGATGGGAGACTCAGTGATTTTGGTGTCGTCTTTGGGCTTTTCTTTAGTTCCCATTTTCTGCAATATTAAGAAACACATGTTATTTTTTAAATGAACAGAACAACGAATACAACGATCATTACAAAACCTCCCCTTAACTATAACTCTTGCAGTAAATGGACGATTGTCACTTGCCAGCTGACCTTCCTGGTTTGTGTTTGGGCCATTTCTGGCATCTGTCTTGCCATGCAGGACAACCAAAAGCGTACTTGCATTTTTGTGTCCTCTCTGGGGTCGGACAGATATAAAGTGGTCATTTTCTGGCCAATGTCCCCCCCCAACCCCCGAGTTCCCTCCTGCCTCTGTGTTGCCAACAACTTGGGCACCTGTTCTGGGTCTGGTGTCAGGCAGAGCCCAGAGTCTAGCCCCTCCACTCACTAGCTCTGTGGCCTTGGGCAAGTCACTTAACCTCTCTGATCCTCAGCGTCTGCCTTTTAAAACGAGGATTGCAGTGACCATCCAGCCCTGTGAAGTGTTAGCACGTTGGGGCGCCCAGTGTCAGTGGCACTAGTAAGTGTGAGGGGCCCCCTTGTTATTCCTGTTTTCCTGACTCTTCCTGACCCCTCCTCCATTTCAGTCTGCAGACATTGACAACCATCACGCGCTCATTGAATATAATGAGGCCGAGGGAAGCTTTGTTCTCCAGGACTTTAATTCCCGCAGCGGCACCTTCGTCAACGAGTGCCACATCCAGAACGTGGCTGTCAAGCTCTTACCCGGAGACGTCCTGAGGTTTGGGTCTGGAGGGCTGACCTACGAACTGGTCATCGAAAACCCATCCTCGGTAAGTCCAGGCCCCCGCGGGGTTGGGGACGGTGCAGCCCGGGGCTCAGATACAGCCAAAGGTGGAGCCTGGCCGGAGCACATGGCTCAGATTTCACGCTGCGCACACAGTGGCAGCCACAGGACTGGGTTTTGCAAAGTTCAGCCCCATCCGGTGAGTCCCGGGGAGGAGGGAGTCCTCGCGCCCTCTCCTGGGCACTTTATGGAATTACATGAAGAGTTGCCCAGTAGTCTGCCCAGAACTTCTGAAAAGTGAGGCTTGGCCAGGGGAGGTGGAAAGCGACTGTGTGCTTTTGAATACTGGGGGGCGGGGTGCGGATGCTTCTTTTTTAGGCAGATCTGTGCTCTGCAACCTCCCAGCTTTGTGACCTCGGCCAGGGTTCTTTGCATGTCTGGGTCTCAGTTTTCCCAGTGGATGCGAGGCTTTGAGAGAGTATCTACGTGTAAAAAGGCAAGTCAGTGTCGGCGGGAGTAGACACCCAGCAGCTGTTATCCCACCCGGATCAGAAATGTTCCCGGGATCAGAGCGCAAAGTACAGCCCCAGGTTAAGTGGAATGTAACACAAAACTCGCCCTCATAGCTCAGTCACAAGGAGCATGCAGTCAGTTCAGTAGGGAGGCAGGCTGGGCACTGGGCAGGCAGGCAGAATCCCAGCTCTGCCACTTGCCCCCTCGGTGTGCTCTTGCACAAGCCGCTGGACCCCTCGGAGCCTCAGTTTCCTCATCTGCAAAATGGGGACAACGACATCAGTGACCTTGCAGGCTTATCTCGAGGGTATCTGAGGCGGTGGCTGTTGTAAAACTCCGAGCACAGTGCATTCGTGGTGAGCACACAGTTAATACCTGTCTTGTGTGTTCATCTCACTCCTCACCACCAAGAATACTGCATGGACTGAGACCTCCAAGGCTTAAAATCCTTTCTGGGACAAGGGTGGGTATAAATAAATAGAGTTTAGGGAATCTAGACAGACTCCTGGGGTGGGGGCATGTAGGCAGCCCTAAATATGCACTCGGAGAAGGTCAACAGCATCCCTCAGGCTGCGGGACCGACACGCCACATCCATCACGTTCAGCTTTGAAAATCCGGGGCAGCTTTTTCCTGCTGCTGCTCAGCCTCCTTCTCCTCCTTGGACCAACATTGAAGTGTGTTTGCTCGTGGGCTGCAACAGGGTCCACTGGCCGCACTGAGGAGGGGTTTGACCTGATCGGGGATTTACAACACAAGCTCTGAGGATCTCCTTTGTTGGTCTGTGGGGAGCAGATCTGGGCCCCACCCCGGGCCTGAGGACTCATACTTAGGGTTGGCAGGTAAAATGCAGGACACCCAGTTAAATCTGAATTTCGGACCTACAAGCTATCTGAAAGAAAAGAAAGAAAGAGGGGAAAAAGAGGCAGGATTGGAGATCGTCTCCCATCAAATATTTTGAGACCCAGTTTTTCCAAGAAACTTGTGGCTGTCTTGAATCCTGCATGTTCTTGTTTCTGGTTGATTTTTTGGTCCCAGGCGAGGGCGCTGTGTTCCCTCCCGGGGTGGAGTTTCCAAGGAGGATTGTCCCCCATGTCATACCGGCTGGGTGTGATCAGAACTGTTCTTTTCCGGACAAAGAGTTCCCAAGTGAAAACATTTATTTCAGGCTTTGTGGCGACCATAATGAACAGAGAGGGATGTGACAGCATTTATCGAGGGGGGAATTTAGGGAACCAAACGTTTTGCAGACGTCACAGTGGTTAGAGCATGCGTCCCAGCCTTGCTCTTATGCTGGCTTTTATCCTGGGCACGCACAAGGCATCACCTCTCAAAGCCTTGATTCCCATTCCAGTAGTAATAAATAGTTCTCCACCACATGGAGGGATGGTGGTAGTCGGTGGGCAGTGTATGTAAGTTGCTGATAGGCACTTAACAACCCTCAGCCTTAGAACCAAGCAAACCGGCATGTGGCAGCCAGGACGCCTCCTTTGCGAGTGTTCCTTTGGACAGGAAACCTCCCAAGATCTCCCCAGCTAGCAGATGGATACACTTGCAGATAAATTACCCATGAAATGACATACAAGATGGAAAAATAAAAAGAAAAACTCTGGGTTGACAAAGTACACTGGCAGCCAGGCTATGCCCAGGAGTAGACACTGTAAATCATAGCTCTCTCACCGAAGTATAACCTGGGGTGTCCATGTTGCACAACCCAGGAGGCACCATCCACGTCACAGTCCACGTGGGTGACGGCCCCTGGAGCTGTGCAGGGCATAACTTACAGGGTCATTTGCAATGCCATGAAGCAACCGGTAAGTAGTATTGCAGAGTCTGTGCCTCAGAACCAGGCGTGGGGAACTGAAGTCACCAAGTCGGGGTGCCTGCCGCATTGTGGGTTTTGCTTGTTGTTGCCTTTCTTAGTGCTTTCTGAACCTCAGGACAGGAGATGTAAAACCAGCCGTCCTGTTCACAGTGCTGGTGTTCTTATAAAGCAGCTGAGTAGGGAAACTCTGGTCACCCAAATATACAAATGGTGTCTTTGTCTGCTTTGGAATATGGCAAAATTTATCGAAAATTTATTCTACCTTTCTGAGCTTCAGTTTACAATTTCTGCCAAGGAGCATTCAGCACAGGTCCCCTTTCTCTCTTCAGGATTTTAATAGAGGTTCCTGGGACCACCCCTATCATTGTATAAACTGATGCCCAAGGAGTTTCAGTGGCTTCCCCAAGGTTATGTGTCAGTCATGTAGATCCAGAGCCAGGGTTAAAAACAGACTCGCCCGAGTCCCTGGGAGGATTTTCCTAACAGCGCCAAGCATCATGGCAGGTGCTTGACTGCCCAGCGGCTGAGGAAGGTTTTGCGATTCCCAGGCCAACCTGCAATTTCACACGCTGACGGGGATGACTCATCCTGTGGGTAAAAGCGAAAGCCACTGGTAATAGAGGAAAATGCAGTTTCAATGATTGGCTTCCCTGTTTGGCTCCAGTCCCTTTTTACCAGGGATTCTGCTGCTGTGTGTGGACAAATGCCATTCCTCCCTTACTTTTCCTTGTTTGATGATGATGACGACATGCCTGATGGCTAGTGTTTAACGCTTGTGCGTTATGCGCCAGGAAGCGTTCCCAGCATTTCACGCGCACCGTCTCATCCACTTCTCACCGTCTAAGAAGTAGCTGCTATGATCCCTATCTTACAGACGAGGAACGAAAACAACACACTCATCCGGGTCACACAGATGGTCGGGGCAGAGCCGGGAGCTGGGCCGGAGTCTGTTCAATGACGCATCCCAAGTCCTTAACCAGCTGTCGGCAAACTATGGCCCAGGGCCAAAAGCAGGCCATCACCTGTTTTCATAAATAAAGCTCCATGGGAACACAGCCATCCCATTCACTTTGGTATTGCCTGGGCCTGCCGTCCTGAGTAACAGCAGAGTTAGCTGGACAGGCCATGTGCACAGAGCTGGAAGTATTCACTGTCCGGCTCTGCAGAAACCGTTCATCCGCCTCTGCCTGTAATGCTGCGCTGGACCGCCTCTTTCATTTTGCTCAGTTTCTGAAAGAAGAACTAAAAATAGAGGGGGGCTGGAGGGTGGGGAGAAAGAGCTCACTCAGATTGAGCCCTACTGTGTGCTAGGAGCTGTGCCGGTTAATTGCTTAGTTAACTGACGAATAAGAAAAAACAGACAAGCTGAAAAAATAGATTTTGAATAGTCTTTTCATTACCTCTTTTAAAAAGAGCTGGAAATACGAGGTTCTAAATATATGTACACGTATAATATGCACTTGCATATATAGTAATAATATAATTACATTGAGATATATCTGATTAATACACTGGACATTAATATATTATATACACAACAAATGTCTGTTATAAATTTTACCCGGTTCTTCAATTGGAAAATTTTCTTTTAAACCTTTGGAATGTCTTTCCTGGGTAACTTTTGAAGCAGAAATTTGGGATCTGTAGTCTGAAGCCTCCTGTAGCTAGAGGACTCTGTATTTGTTCAGCTTCTCCGTGTAACATTTCAGTATTTGTCTTACGATTGGTTCGTGGGTCTTAACATTGCAGTAAAGTGTGTTACAGCTCAGTTGTGACAGCAACCTGGATCCGGGTGAGAGACCAAGCAGTACTCGGAGAGTTGGAGACTCAGGTTTATGCCAGCGGGCCCAGAGGAGTTAGCACTCCAAGCTCTGGACCCCGTCTGTAGGTTTACACAGGCTTTTATAGGCTACCGGTCTAGACTTTGCAACATTTTGTAACATCATGTGCAAATAAGGTATAACAAAGGTGACCAATTAGGAACAAGCTTTGTAGTAATGGACCAATCAGGAGTGAGAGAAATAACCAATCAGGAATGAGCTCCATGCAAATGAAGTACTACAAATGGGCCAATCAGGAGTTAGCTCAGGGAACTAATAGAATTTTAGGGGTAAGTTCCACTTTCCTAGAAGTAAGCCATCTCAGAGGCAAAAAGTGAGATAGAGCCACTGGGCCAGGGAACAGGATGGTGCTGGCAGGACAGTAGTGGCCCTGCCTGGGGGTCCTGCTGGTCTCTTTTTTTATGGGGCTTCCCACCTCATTAAATCACTTCCTCTCTGGGGCTGCTCCTTTACTTTTACAAGTTTGAAGGTAAATTTGCCACGTAACTACAGTCTGGTGGGTTTTATTTGAGCATGTCATAACTTTTAAAACAACTTTCATTCTGAGTACATAGTGATGCTTATGCTAAAGTTTCAATATGCATATTATCCAGGAAATTTTATCGTTTGCAAGTGTCAGAAACCCAACTCAAAATAGCCTAGATTAAAAAAAAGGTGGGGAGGGGGACTCACGTAACTGAAAAGGCCAAAAGTACCAGCTTCAGGCCCAGCTGGATCCAGGTGCCCAATGAATCTGTCTCTTTCTTCTGTATTAGCTTCACAATCTCAGACAGACTCTTGCCTCACCTTTAGGGAGGTGGCCACCAGCAGTCCCAGCACCCTCCCTCCAAACCAGCAGCTCTGGGGAAGGACAAGCGTCTTCACTGGTGTCCCTTGGATCATGTACCTATCCCTGAACTGATCACTGAAGCTAGGGGCCTGGAATGCTCTGATTGGCCAGGCCTGGCTTATGACCTCACCCCTATAGTAGAGGGGTCAGCCTCACCAGAGTTACATGGACTCTGAACTGTCAGGGAAAGGGTGTCTCCCCTACAAAAAATTAAAGTGCCCATCCAGAAGATGGGAAAAATGGATGCAGGGTAGGAAGTGTTCCTACTGCCTAAACTGAACCTCCCTAGCGGAATTCGGGGCTAGGGCTTTGGGGGAAGAAAATGATGAATGATCCACTTCTCCACTGTAAAGTCCCAGGTTCATCTCTAGGGAGACCATGTAGCTTGTTTTTCTTTGGTGAACAGGACTGATGAGAAGCTTGCCGACTCAGGGCCGTAGTCGTCCGCTCCCAGGGAAGGTGGCGTTTCCATGCTCCTGAGACTTTGAATAGATCCCGTTCCTGAGGAGGATGTGGCTTTACTGTACTCAGGGGTGAGGGGCCGGTGACTGAGTGGATGACCAGAGAGCATGGTGCACTTCAGAGCAGACCTCTTGCTGGTCAAGCTTTGTCCTCTCCAGCCTGACCTCATAGGATTCCCTCTGCACTGTGCTCTTACAGGTCCTGTGGGGACCTGCTGATGTGACAGGAAATCCTGAGACCAGGTGTTTTATATCAAAGGAGACTTCCCAGAGCCAGTGAAGTGGAGGGCGTGGACAGCAGGGCGCCTCAGGCAATGTCCTCAGCAAAGACGCACATAAAAGGACTCTTCAGGTCTGCATTGTCATCAGATATCTGCAGACCAGGCAGATGACACCCAGGAGGCGGAGGGAGGGGCACCAGCTGAAGCCTTAGCATCCGATGAGACAGAACCCAGAGCCAGCCCAGGAGCCCGGGGACCAGCCGTGGCTGCGTCCTGCTTCCTCTGGCCCATGACACCTGGTGTTACCAAACTGGAACCACGCTGTTTCTTCTCCTTCCTTAACCGAGCTGATGATCATTCACTCACTCATTCAGTCTTCCGGGCTAGCAAGGCTGAAGTGACGTAGCCCAAGTTGAGGGGTAGAAAAGGCTATTTGTGAAAATCTGGGTGTTTTTCTCATTGGACTCTCTCCCATTTTATGGACCGACCAGAAAGCTAACTAGAACTTGAAAGGAAAGGAAAAGTTGTAAGCTAGATATTTACCAAAAAAAGGGGGAAAATTAGATGGCAAAAATCCAAATGAATGACTATTCTGAACAACTCAAAGAGACCTACTTCTTTTAAATTCCAAAACCTAAAAATTACGTATAACTTGGCAGTTCTGTGTTCTAAATGAATAATCCTGATTTCTCACATGAAAATCCTGAATATAATTTATCCTTTTCTTGTAGACGTAGAATTATTACCCCAGGTATGGAGTTATGGTGACAGCGCAGGAGCTGTCCAGGTAAAGGCTGTTTGTCCTGGCCGCATATAGTGCCCCCTGCTGGCTTCTGAGGTCTAATGTCTGCGTTTTATCCTGTCTTCTGAGGTCCATGGCTCCTCCATGCTGTGGTCAACGTGCCTCCTTCCCTCCTCACCTTCGCCCGCATGGCCCTTCCAATCTTTACAATTGTATAGTTTCAACATAAAATTCAAAACATTGTAAATCAAAAACCAACTAGATTTCAGTTTTGAAAAAGAACAGTAAATCAGCAAAAAAAAAACAGGTAAAATTGAGTAAACAGGGTCTGGAAGTGATCCCAAAGAACTCCTCTATGAGTAAGCTACACCAGTCATTGCATATGAATTTTGTACTATTTCTTCTGGCAACTCAAAGCCTGTTTTTTAAATTAAGTAACCTTTACATTTTGGAATAATATTAGATCTACAGAAGAGTTGTAATGATAGTACAGAGAGTTCCTGCATCCCCCTGTCCCAGTATCCCCCAGTTTAAACATTTTATATCACCACAGTACAGTTTTCCAAACCAAGAAATCAACGCTGATCCACGAATATTAACTGAGCTTCAGAATCCGTGACCCACTCTAAGGCACCACTCTGCATTTGGTCATCACATCTTCTTTGGGAGGGGGAAGGAGGTAATTAGGTTTATGTATTTATTTTTGGAGGAGGTACCAGGGATTGAAACCAGGACCTGGTGCATGCCAAGCATGCACTCTACCACTTGAGCTATACCCTCCCATCACATCTTAGTTTCCTCCGGCCTGTGACAGTTTCTCTGTCTTCCCTTGTTTTTTATGGCCTCAACAGTCTTGAGGAGTACTGACCAAGGATCCTGGAGAATGTCGCCCCGTCTGATTTGTCTGATGTCTTTCTCTGACTAGACTGGGGTGATGGGCCTTCAGAAAGGATGCCACAAAGGTGAAGTGTCCTTCTTGGTTCATCACATCAGGGGGTCCCTGATATCCATATGACATCCCTGGGGATATGAACTTGTTCACGTGGTTAAGCTGGTGTTTGCAGGTTTCTCCACCATAAGGCACTATTGTTCCCTCTCCGTACTCTATTCTTTGGGATCAAATCACTAAGGATAGCCCACTGTCAAAGGAGTGGGGAGGAAGGAGCAGAAGGTGGGAACTAAGCTCCACCTCCTGGAAGAGGTGTAGCTACCTATGTTTAATCCTTCTGTGAGGAAGGTTGTCTCCCCACTTCACGTATTTGCTCAATCATGTATTTCTATCAATATGGACTCGTATATATTTATTTTACACTTAGGGTTATAATGCAACAATACATTAGCTATTTTGTTGCTCAAATTATTCCAGCCTTGGCCACTGGGAGCTCTTTCCCGTTGGTTGCCGTGTCCTTGAACATCTTCCCACCGTTTTGTTTTGGGCACTTCCTTATTTTCCACTATTACAAGATGCGCCAGGCTTAGCATGTATTTTCCCTGCCCCAGCCCCAGAATCAAAAGCCTTTTTACTTACACTCTGTTTGCCAATTGTTCAGTTTGGTTCAGTCGGCGAACACCTATCGTGAGTACCAGGCACGTTGCCGGGTGCCAGGCACGGCCAGTGATTGTCTGGTAAATGTTTAACAACCAGCTCTCTGAAAAAAGTAAAGTATGTATTAGTGCAGAGCATAAGGTTTACTGATAAAAAGAATGTGTAGCACATTCTTTACAAATAATAGTAAAACATACAATACTGTTTCTTGTAAATTCCATGGCGCCCACTGAGTCTCACAGAACGCTTTCACTGACTTTTGCTGAACTCTTGTATCTATTGCCAATGTATCATTGCAGTTGACTAATGAGAGTTCCTAACCTGAGCATTGGTGGATATTTTTGGATATTTTGGATATTTAATTTGCATTTATGAGTAAGATAAGTGAAATAAGAAAGATGTTAGAACTTCACATGTTCATCAATGACGTGAGTAACTTTTTTGCTGCATCAGTTAATAGTTTTCAAGTACTAAAAGAATGTTTCCTCGATTTTTTTGTGCTATGCATAATGTAATGGCTGAGACAAGACATCCCTTTATATAATCTACACTGTTAACATTTTCTTCGTCATTTTCTTAAGTGTAGGCAATCAACAAAACAAAAAACTCAAGCTCTACAGGAACAACTGTTATTAAACCTATTTATATGAAAACAAATATAAGTATGTGTATGCATGACTGGGACATTGTGCTGTACACCAGAAATTGACACATTGTAACTGACAGTACTTCAATTAAAAAAAACAAATACAATTAAATTAAAATTTAAAAATTAAAATTAAACCTACTTATAAAAGCTTTAAAAAATCAAGCTCTGATTTATGGCATTTCCTGATTTCAATGATGTAAATACTCCCACTCTGGTCAATTTCAAGCTCCCAATGAAGCATCACCAAGTACAGAGATGAAATAGATACGTGGTTAATATTTCCAGCATACACACACAGTAGAGTAAAATAACCTTTAGGGCATAGATAATAATAAAATAGAGTAAAATAAGTAGGAAGGGGTGAGTTTTAAGTTAGTACCACCTTTGTTTCTGATTTAATTTAATTGTAAGTTGATTTTTATCAGTAGCAGTGTTTATCAAGCTGGCAGAATTCCTGGACCTTTAACAACTGGCTCTCATGAGTGGGTACCAGCTGGCCCCAGCACTCCTCTGGTATAGCCATGAACATACCACAGGTCTTCCTGGATGGGGGCCGGGGACCTCTGAGCTGCTTCCAGGACGTGACAAGTACCCTGTGAATAACACTTCCATAAGGGAGTCGTCATGAGGTAGGAAGCCCCATGAAAAAGACCAGCAGGACCCCCAGGCAAGGCCATTACTCTCCTGCCAGCCCCATTTGGTTCCCTGGCCCAGCAGCATTATCTTGCCTTTTGCCTCTGAAAGGGCTTACTTCTAAGAAAGTGGAACTTACCCCTAAGATTCTATTGGTTTGCTGAGCTAACTCCTGATTGGCCCACTTGTAGCACTTCATTTGCATGGAGCTCACTCCTGATTGGTCCATTTCTATCAATCCTGATTGGTCCATTTCCCTCACTCCTGATTGGTCCATTTCTACAAAGCTTGTTCCTAATTAGTCACCTTTGTTATACCTTATTTGCATATGATGTTACAAAATGTTGTAGTTTAGACTGGTAGCCTATAAAAGCCTATGTAAACCTACAGACGTGGTCCAGAGCTTGGAGTGCTAACTCCTCTGGGCCCACTGTCATAATAAACCTGAGTTCTCCAACCCTCGGAGAGCTGCTTGGTCTCTTGCCGGGGTCCAGGTTGCTGTCGCAACTGAGCTATAACACTGAGCTGCAACACACTTTGCTGCAACAGTCAGTGTTCCTAGAAAATCCCATTTCCAATAGCCCATGCAACATCTTGTGGGTTTTCACACCATCTAATGCTCGTTTTCTTTTTTTAACTCGGAAAATCCCCTATCGTTCACTAACCAATCATCAAAGATCCTTTTGTGTGTATGGAAAGCAGGTATAAAGCATGACTTCAGATAATCTAGAAGTCTTAATAGCACAGAGTCAAACAGCATCATCGCTTCCTGACTGTGAGACCTTGGGCAAGTCATTTAACCCCTCTGAACTTCAGTTTTTTAATGCACAAAGTGAGGGGTAACAATGCCTCCTCAGAGATTATTCTGGTGATTAGATAAGACCACATACGTTAAGTCTCTGGTACATCTGTGTCTTCTGTACCTGGTGGCTCATCTATGTCTTCTGTAAGTAATCAGAAATTACTTACAAACAACAGAGTACATAATGAGCCCTCCAAGGGCAAGGCCTACTTCTCCGTGGGCTCCAGGGCCTCCTGGAGGAATGTGTGTGTCCTGTGGGCACTCTACATGCAAACCACCTTGATTTTTTTTTTAGGGTCTCTTATTCAACCTCCCCCCTTTACAGTGTTAGAAGCAGATATGGAAGAGATAATACAAAGGACAAGTAGATAATCTGGAAAAAATGAATAGTGATTTCCTGAGTAAATCATTGACCAGTGTTTGTTCAAGCTGATGTAAATTCAGCAGCGGGTGTGGTCATAGTTAATCCAGGTGGTGGAAAACCTACTATTTTAAAGGCAGTGTGGAAGAAATCAGGCATCTAGCATATGCTCCCTGAAAAACAAAACAAAACAAAACAAAACAAAACAAAACACCCAGCCATGCAACACATCATATGGTCAGAGAAAAGAAAAAAAAAGAAAAGGCCTTAGCATGTCTTTTTAAACTAAAGTTTCTAAAAACATTCTTGTTGATAACTGACCTTGACCCCATACTCCATGTACACCTGGCTTTTAATATGAGTCTTTTTCTTATGTTTGCTTCCCCCCGTCTGTTGTCTTGCAGTTACCAGTAGCAATTTCTGAGAAAACTTTGACTTTGCTTGCAATAGAACGAGCCTGCAAACCAGAGAAGACCAACTTTAACCTTTCAGCTAAAGCCACCTCAATCAATAGCTTTAAAGAAAAAAAAAAACTTTATTTTAAAATTTTTGAACCCAAAGAGCAGAGTTTCCGCTGCATTTACACATCTTTGGTACCTTCTCCCTGGAGACCCTAGGGACAGAAACCAGCTTTAGCTGGCCTCAGAGCACCACCGAGCCAGGGCTCAAAACCAGCTTTCCAGTTTATCTGCACATTACCTCCGCCGCCACCAAGTTCGCAGCAGCAAAGTCACAGTAGCCCAGAGGTAGAAACAAACCCAAGTGCCCATGACACTGAATGGATACAAAAAAAAAGTCTATACATACAATGGAGTATTATTCAGCCTTAAAAAGAAGGAAATTCTGACATGTCACAACATGGGTGAAACTTGAGGACATTAGGCTAAGTGAAATAAGGTGGTCACCAAAAGCCAAGTACTGTATGATTTCACTTACTTGAGGTACTTAGAGGAGTCAAATGCATAGAGACAGAACATTGGTCGCCAGGGGCTGGGGACGGGGAGGGGAAGTTAGGGGGTTGCTGTTTAGTGGGAACAGAGTTTCAGTTTCACAAAATGAGAAAGTTCTGGAGCTGCATCTCATAGTGATGTGAATATACTTAACACTACTGAACTATGTACTTAAAAATGACTAAGATGATGAATTTTATGTTATATGTTACTTACCACAATTTTAAAAATAAATAAACAGCTTCCCTCTCTCCATTTCTGGGCTCCACTCTCTCATGCTGGCTGCATTCTCCAGTCCCATTAGGTCACTTCAGAAGCAGGTGTCCAGCCAAGTCAGTCTTCTTGGGTCTCCTTGGCTCTGATTGGATCACATGCCCCAGGGCTGAACCAATCAGCATGGCCAGGAAATGTGATTGGCTGATTGCTTAGCCCCACCTACAGCAATGGGCTGAGAAATTAGAAAGGAGATTCGTGGAATTTCCAAAAGAGCTGAGTGGGTTCTGGACGGAGTGGACAGTCCACTACAGAAGCGGAGCCCTTGAGACATGAGACGTGACCACTCCCTTTAGCACCCTGGCAATTAGTGGGCAGTGAGGCACATTTACCTGAGCATCCAAGAACAAAAGGGAATTCCTCCACCGCTACCTGTGATGTCTAGATTTGTTTTCTAGCAGGCTGGTGTAAAACACATTTGAATTTACCCTTTCCCACTTTTAGCACATTCATTCAACAGCTCTTTATTAAACCAGTGGGGAAAGGGTATAGAAATGATTGAGGCAAGTCAGCCCCAGAGGCAGGGAAGGGAAGGGATGAGATGGATGGAGAAGTTAGTGCAAGGCAGTGCAGGACGCTGCAGCTTCTGGAAGGGAAGAAAGGCAGAAAGCTTAGGTGGAGACAAGACATCAAGAGTGGAGAGAAATTCGAAATGACACATAAGGCAACAGAGTTCTAGAGCACTGCCAGGTCTGTTCTTGGAACAGGTTTAAACTGGGCTGGTTTCATTGTAAGTGCTGGGCCAGGTGTCCCCAGGTAGTTGGAGCCTGATTTCCCAGAACACTGTTCTCAAATGACTCCGAAAAAGGGTCTTCATTGGGAACGCACCAGGTTCTTGACTAGCCTGGGAAAGACTGTAACTAAAGATTGGTTCAGGAGCCTGAGTGAGTTGGAGAACTTGCCTCTGGAATAAAATCCAGCTGGAGTTCTAGGAAGTTCTGTCCACCAGAGCTCCTATTTTGGAATCATTTTGTCCTGTTCCTCATTATGTGTCCCTGGTCTGCAGAAAGAGAAATGTGGCCCTCCACAGGCAGCATATCTTTGAACTTAGCTTCTTACTTGAAATGTGTGGGTTTTTTCTGCCAAGAGACTGAGAAGAGGTGGGTGGAGGGAAGGAGAGAGAAAAGAGAGAGAGAGAAGAGGAGGAAAGGGAAAGAGCTCATCAGACCCTGATCCTACAGCCCTCTCCACCCCGACCTGAGCCTGGGTAAATTCCGTAACCTCCCCAAGCCTCGTGTGTGAAATAGGAATAAGGAGATCTCCTCCCCTGCGGGGCTGTTGTGAGGAACAGGTGAGTAAAGTCCAATAAATGGTAGCGCTCGCTGATGTCACAGTTTAACCACTAGGCGTGGGGAGAAGCCACCACAATAGTGTTAAACCAGGACAAAGCCAGGTGTCAGCACCTCTCAGCATTCGCTCCTCTGGGCTTAGATGGAGTTCGATGTGCCCTCCATTGAGCGTAGCTGCAGACATCTTCCGCTGGCCAGATGCTGGAAAGTTCCCTCATTAGATGTGTACAGAGTATCTGCCAAGAATCTGGTGTGGTGGATGTTGAGGGTCACAGGTTGATGAGACAGCTGAGGTCCCTGCCATCCCAGAGCTCTCGGCTTCAGTAGAAGTGCCTGAGAGACTGGATGGAAAGAAAGCAGGCTGTGAGTTCCTGGAGAGCTGGGCTCGAATCCCAGAGATTTGTTCATTCATTCTTTCAACCAATATTTGAGGGTGTACTCTGTATGTGCCAGCAGTTTATTCTAGGTTCTGAGGATGCAGTGGTGCACAAGATGGACAGAAAGCTCTCATCCTCTTAGAGGTAACATTCTATCAGCTCAGGAGCTCACTACCAAGTCTGTGATCTTAGGAAAGTCACTAGGTCTTGCTCAGCCCCGGGCTCACCACAGAGTCAAGTGTATTAAATGAGGTAGTGCCTGTGAGTCTCTTGGCAGGGTGTCTGGCATGAAGGCTGCATCCAATAAATGGTGGTACAATAGTGTGCAATGTGGCCTATGGTGGGGACCACCATCCCAAACTTGGGGAGAGTCTGGGAGGGCTTCCTGGGGGAAGTGACTTATAAGCTGAAACCTAGGGCAGCAATTACGTCACTGAGAAAAAAGGGTGGTGACCAATCCAGCTGATCGTAACCTCCCCTGACCCTCTTGTCTGGCCCTGCAGGTCTCCTTCCCCTGGGTGAGGGGCCCAGCACCTTGGCCAAGGCCACAGCCAGCCCGGGCCACACAGCAATCAAACCAGGCACCTTCATCACCACAGGTCTCCTTCCACCCGGGCATCCGGCCAGCGCCAGTGCAGAGAAGCTGGTCCCAGGGCTTCCCCAGGCCCACCATGGTGCCACCTGCCCCCCACAAGCGGCCCGTGAGTGCCTGCGGGAAGATGTTCTCCTTCATGATGGACAACACCCACAGGGTCCCCATCATCAAGCAAGGTACTCGTGAGCGCTTCCATGGCGGCCTAGGGGGTGGGCACATAGCCATGAGGATGGGTCTCACTTTTTGCTTAGTTCCTCTATTCTAAAGTAAAGCATAATTGTGGGGAAATTGGTATAAACAGAAAGTAAGAAAACAGTTAAAGATCAGCTCTCACCCTATGACCCAGATTCCTCCTGTCGACTCGTTGGTATGAACCCCTCCGGACTTCGTGCTCCGCCCATCTGCACACATCAGGACCTCTGATGGTGGTGAATGTGTGTGTGTGTGTGTGTGTGTGATGTACATATATATGGATGTGTAGCAGAATCTAAATTTACACACTTTGACTCAGATGTGCAGAAATATTGGTAACTGAAATCCCTCTTGCCTTAGGAGGTTTTTAAGTATTTTATTACCATTTTTCAGGTGACAGGCAACTGAGGTTTATGGAGAAAATTACTTCCCCAGGGGTGATATATTCAATCTAAGCTAATACTTTTGGGTCAAGTTTAAGGCTGGTTATCTCAGTGACTGTCACTCATAGCCTGGTCACTTTGGGGACACACAGCCATCAGGGTTTCCTTCTCCTCCCCTCTCCCTGCCCTGGAAGGCCTCCTGGCATTTGGGGAGGGGACTTCCTGTCCGTCACCATCCCCTCAGCCTCACCAGCCTCACTGGCAGAGGAGCTGGGTCAGCTTAGTGCCTGGCATGATTCCCATGCCTCCTCCGTGGCCTCTGCTGTGAAGGTCCCATTCTCTGTCCTCTGGATCCCAGCCCACGACTCTCTGAGTCCTCAGGTCTCTCCTGGTCTCTCTCAGTACCACTCACCTCATCACCTCCCTCAGCCACTCAAATAATAGTTATAATAGTTATTATTGTGAAATATACAAGCTAAGGAATAAATGAAATGTATCTCTACAGTTTACATCATCATCATCATCAGAGCACTCAGGTACCTACCACCCAAGTTAAGAAGTTACCCAGCCATTTCCCCACAACGTTTTAATATGAAAACTTTCAAACGTTCAGCTAAGTAAAAAGAATTTTACAGAGGACAGCCCCCTTCTCTAATTCTACCATTAATATTTTGCTACACTCTTTATTACATATCCATCTGTCTACCCATCCTTTTAGTCATTCATTAATCCATCTTATTTTTTGAAGCATTTCAAAACAAACTGCACATATCTATAGTCCTCCCCTTAAATATTTTAGAATACATACCATTAACTAGAATCCAGCAGTTTGTCTCTTTCATGTAAAATTAATGTGCAGTGTGTATTGGTTGTCATTAATGCATAACAAAGTCCCCCAAAGCTTAGCAGCCTAAAGCAAAAACAAGCATGTATGATCGTATACAGTTTCTGTGGAGTCAGGAATTCGGGGGCAACTTAGCAGGATGGCTGTGGCTCAGGGTCTCTCAAAAGATCGCAGTCGTCTGAAGGCTTGACCGGGGCTGGAGGATCTGCCTTCAAGATGGCACACTCACATAGCCACTGGCAGGAGGCTTTGGTTCCTCAGTGCATGGACCTCTCCAGAGAGCTGCTCCAGTGTTCTTGTGACTCGGCAGCTGGCAACTCCTGAGCACGTGATCTAGGAGAGCAAGATGGAAACTTCACAGTCTCTTATGACCAAGCCTCAAGTCCTGGTTTAACAGTCCTTCCTTAAGCTTGTCTCTCTCCGTCACATTTTGCTCTAAGCAGCAAGGAGTAACCAGGTGGCACCTTCCAGGACTCTGCTTGGGACTCTCTTCAGCTCGATCACTCGGTTCATTAGGAACATTTTCTACTTTCCTCGTGACCACAGGCAACGTGTTATGAAAGCTTCTGCCACCACATAAGAAGGGTCCCATAGCCCCAGTAACGCTTTCCTGGGAACCTTCCCTCATCGCCTCCTTGAACACCAGGCTCCCAGCAATAGACCCTTTGGGCTTCCATAAGACTCTTGGCAAAAGTGCTCCAGCTCCTGGCCACTGTTCCATCCCAAACTGCTCCACATTTTAGGGTTTTGTTAAGGCAGCGCCCCACTCCTGGTGCCAAAATCTACATTCACTATTGATTGCTGCGTAACAAATTACTCCAGGATGTTAAGGGTCTAAAACAACAATAAACATTTATCCCAGGGTTCCCCTGGGTAAGGAATTTGGGAATGGCTGTGCTGGGTGGTTCTGGCTCAAGGTTTCTCATGAGGTTGCAGTTGTGATTTTTGGCGGGGGCCGTGGTCATCTGAAGGCTCGCCTGTGGCCAGAGGACCCACCGCTGGGATGGTTAGTTCACATGGCTTTTGGTAGGAGGCGTCAGTTCTTCTCCAAGTGGACCTCTCCATAAGCTGCTTGAGCATTCTCTTGAGATGGCTGCTGGCTCCTCCATTCACGTGGTCCGAGAGAGGCAAGTGGTTCTAGAGAGCAAGGCTGCAGTGTCTTTTATGGTCAAACATCAGGAGTCAAACTGTCATTTCTGCACTATCCTTGGTTACGCAGATAAGCTTAGTTATGGACTGAACTGTGTTCCCCCCTAAATTCACATGTCGAAGCCCTTACCCCAGGACCTCAGAATGTGACTATATTTGGGGACAGTGTATCCAAACAGATGATTGAGTTAAAATGAGACCATTTGGGTGGGCCCTAATCCAGTATGGCTTGTGTCCCTGTAAGAAGAGAGAGAAAGATACCAGGGACACACGTGCACAGAGGAAGGACCACATGAGGACACAGCCTGAAGGCGGCCGTCTGCAAGTCAAGGAAGGAGGCCTCAGGAGACACCAGTCCTGCCAGCACCTCGATCTTGGACTTGAGCCTCCAGAACTGTGAGAAAGTAAATTTCTTTTGTTAAGACCTCCTGTGGTGTGTTGTTATGGCAGCCCGAGCTGACTAATACGAAGTTCACCCAGTATTAGAGAAGACAGTGCAGGTGTCTGAATACCAGGAAACAAGAATCAGTGGGGCTGCCTTGGAATCTGGCCACCACACAGTGAGAGGCACAGATCTCCAGTGTGCCCTTGCTGAGTTTTGACAATACACGCCTGTGTGACCCAAATCCCTGTCAAGGTGGAGAACGTTCCCATCACCGCGGAAAGTTCTGTCATGTCCCCTCCCGGTCAGCTCCCAGCCCCACCCCCCACAGGCAACCACTCTTCTGAATTCTTTTTCCCGTCATGGATTTAGACACTCCTGCTCTAGAATCTCATGTAAAAGGAACCATGTAGTATGTATTCTTTTGTGGACGGCTCTTTTCCTTCAGCATAATGTTTATGAGATTCACCCGTTCTGTTGTGTGGATCATGAGTTTGTTCTATTTTATGACCATATATACAGTTTTTCTTTTAAGTCCATTCTTTGGACACATGGCATATGGGCTGTTTTCTTTTTTCTTTTCTTTTCTTTTCTTTTCTTTTCTTTTTTTTTTTTTACTTTGCCATTTTGATTTTTCCACCATAATCAGTGGATTTCGCCACCTGTTCCTCCAGGGCTGTGTTGAACCTGGGGCTTCTCTAAGGGCCTTCCGTTCCCCCGGGGAAGTCAAGGAGGAGTCCTGTGGCTTAGAGGCCCTCAGATCTACTTGGCCTTATCACCTCAGCCTCCCAGTTGGTCTCATCTGTTTCCAGACTTTGGCCCTCGTTCCCCTGACTCTCTGTGCCATCCTCAGAGAAGGGCCTTCATCCTCCTGTGTGGTGGGGGGTCGGGGGATCCTTCCTGTCAGGCTCTGGGCCTCTCTACTCCATGCTTCAGAGAAAACTCTATGCCCCAGTCCTCCAGGCTGGCTCTTGATAGAAGGCACCTCTTTTTTGAGGGTTCCAAGAGAGCTCTTTCCTCTCTTAACAGAGCTGGCCTCTTCAAATATAGTTGGTTTACTTTTAGACTGTCACCTTGTGAAAAATTCTATCTGAAAACCCAAAGCCAAGGACTTACTTCTCGCAGGTCATGGGTTCTCAGTCTCAGCATGATGACATTTGGGTCCTGGACAATTCTTTGCTGTGGGGTCTATCTGTCTTGTACATTGTGGAGTGTTTAGCAGCATCCCTGGCCCCCACCCACTGGATGCCAGTAGCAACACCACCACCATCACCACCCCCAACTGTGATGCTCCAGAACATCTCCGGATATTGCCAAAACTCAAAATGTCATTTTGCCTGGTAGCAAGATCACCCTGTTCTTGTTAATACTCACCCTTCCTTTTCCACAGGCAATAAAACCTCAGTTCCCAGGCCAAATCTTAATGGCAAGAGTTCATGGGAGGTAGGGAAGAAAGAATTACTGAGAACAGAAAATATGTGGGGTGAGTTTTTTTTTAATACATCCTGATTTACATGTATTTTTCCCAATAATCACATCATATGAACCTAACATTGGTAACCTGCTTCTTAAAATTCAACAATATATCATGATCATCTACCCACTTCAATAAATTTACTACATAGTGGATAAGAGCATAGGCTCTGATTCCAAGAAACCTGGGTTCAACCCTTGACTCTACCACTTACCAGCTGTGTGACCTTGAGCAAGTGACTTGACATCTCTGTGCCTCATCTCTCTCATTTATCAAATGGAGATGGGAATAATAGTGCCTGTCTCACTGGGTTGTTAGGAAGATGAGATCGGATCCTCCTGTAAGTGCTGAGCACAGTTTTTAGTGCATAACACTCCATAAATATTAAATTTTAAAAATTAAATTTTTATGCACCCATAATTTATTATTTAACTTTTATTCACAATTTGCAATGTGTAGAAATATCTTAAAGACAGTTAAGGTGCACACATGCTGCCCCTGCTGTGGACTGGTGGTTGTCTCATGAGCACTAGGACAGCCAGTGGGTTGTTAAAATATTGAAGTAACTTACCTGCCCTTTGGCAAATAGCGCCTGCTCGAAACTTCTTAACGTGCCTCTGTCCGCACATCTGCCGCCCCACTGCCCTGGATTCTTTGTGGTGAATGACAGTAGCTGGTAAGGACGTTTGGGGCGAGGGAGGAGTAACTGCTCCAGCACCTCCCTGCCTGGGTGTCAGGAAAGTGAGTCTCAGAGCAAGTTCTACCCCCTCGCAGTAGACACACCTCAGGCGGCAGAGGGACCCCAAGCTGCCATTCAGCCTGTTCCGTAGGTTTGATGGAGTCCAAACTCTGGCCATTACCTTGCAGAGAAGGGTCCCTCAAGGCAGCCACAGCAGGGTCGCAGAAGCATCTGGAGTTACCCCTGCAGATGGCATCAGACGCCAGAGCCCTAAGCCAAGACTGGACACAGGCCCAGTTGGGGTCAGACCTTGGGGCCTCTTGAGGGAGGCCAAAGTAGGGACCTCCAGGGCTTCATCCAACCCGCAGGCGATACCTTCCTCCGTCTGACCACTGGGAGCCCGTTTCTAGCATTCAGCATACCAGGAAACAGGCCACCCTTTTACCAATAAGAACCCATTTCTGGCCTTCAGTTTGCTGATTAGGTAAACTTCAGGTGTCACAGCCACCTCTGGACCATGGCCTGTCTGATGCTGCCTGGCCACACCGGGCCTGGGGACCTCAGATCAGGGCCACTGACTGCCCCAAGCCTGAAATTTAAACCACCTGCACCCACATAGCATCAAACAGACAATGCTGAATATTTTAAAAATAAGCCACAGGCCTGTGACAATCAGTAATGCACCACAGGGGCCTTCAGAATCCAGCTGGACATTGTCAAAGCCTGCACCAGAAGAGGAGGTTTAAAAAGTCTCTCTATTCTGTTTCTCCCCCGCAACCTGGTTAGAGATGAGAAGGAGGTGTTAGGTGAGGAAGAAGGAGAACGGGAAATGTTCTTGTCCTCTGCTTCCTGATGCAGCAGCACCAGCCCATGTGCCCCTTGACCACCTGCAACGTGGCCCATGCGACCAAGGAACTGAACATTTCATTTTAATTAATTTAAATTTATAAGCTGACACTCGGTTCAGTTATTGAAAGGTTTTAAGTCTGCCTGGAACATCTTGGGTGTGCAAATCTACTTTTTCAGCTGTAAGTTTCTGTGAAATCTAAATACAGATCGAGTCCTCTCGTGGAAAATTTCGTTTCCAAACTGAGATGCACTCAGTGCAAAATAACCCCTAGATTTCAAAGACTTAGTACCCAGAAGAAACAGAATGTAAACTATCTCACTGTGTTTTGTCTTGATTACATGTCGAAATGAAAATTTTTTTGATATATTGGGTTAAATAAAATGTATCATTAAAAAATTCATCTCTTCTTTTTACCTTTTTAATGAGATGACTTAAAAAATTTTAATGGCATTCTGTGGCTGGATTTATTTATTTTTAATCAGGCACTGCTGCTCTAGTGAGTTAGGACTCAGGAGCCAAGAGGGACAGATGAGGGATGAGAATGTCAAATAAAAGGTTTCTAATCATGAATGTGGTTGGGGAGGTGGAGGGAGAGGATGGGCAGCTGCTGAAACAAACAGATCCATGACATTCCCCACGAAGCCCTTCCGTTGCCCCCTTATTCTGTTCAGCACCTTCCCCTCCTGCCACCCTTAGTGGCAGCTGCCTTCCAGAAGACATGGGGAGGAGGAGGGACAGGGAAGAACAGAGCATTTGACGAAGAGAGAGTCTCCATCTTGGTGCTTTGGTCCCCAGGTCCCTGGCCTGCTCCCCACCTGGCAGAATGCCTCTCCCAGGGGAGGGGGAGCATTCCTGCTGTCCCCTCCGTGAGACCAGAGCATCCATTGCACCCAGCAGGGCCTCTCCCCTGAGTCCCACCTGTCTGGTGGAGCTGCAGGCCTCTCCAGTTGGTGGCAGGAAATCCGAGTGGGTGGGTAGGCAGGGAGCTTTCTGGTCTCAACTATCCTAGGGTGACACACTCGTCCTGGTTTGCCTGGGACTTCCCCCATCCTAGGAGTCCCCTCAGTCCCGGGCAGACCTCCACATCTGATCACCTCAACTCCACCAAGTGAATCCTGGAATACAGTCCTGGAGCCGCAGGAGAGCACGACCCTGCACGCACACCCCACACAGAACGCTTCCTGTCCCCGGGCTTGTCTGTGTGAACCCGACTGCTCAGTCCTTCATTCACATGTCCCTTGGTGGAAGATTTACTGCCGGGTGCTCGTGTGTCCTGTTCTGGACCCAGACCCTCTGGCTCAGACCCTGACTTTGCCTCTGACCCGATATGTGGTCTCTGCCTGTCTGACCTCGGTTCCCAGCGTCTTAACAGGTCTAGAAATAGCACCCCCTCCAAGGCTGTGGTGAGCACGGAGGCCGAGCGAGCCCTTCTTGAACACCAGTTGTGAGTGGGGGCCAGGCGCTGCGCTTCTGGTCTCAGACAACACCCCAGCCCCTTTCACCGTCAGCAGGCTCATACTAGAATCCAGACGGGTGGGGTTTGCCCTGGGGCTTGACTCCATCCAGGTGTGAGCTTGGGCAGTTTTTCTCTCTCTGTTTACACATCTATAAAATGGGATTAATAAATTCATTCTGAGGGGCACAAACTGAGACATGGTCCCCAAACTCATAGAATTTACTGACCAGTCAGGGAGACCAATGGGAGCAAAATCATCGCAGAAAAGCATCTATAAACTGGTAACCGTGACAACACCAGGCAGGAGAGGTACCCGTGCCCTCTCCTGTGAGTGTGTGATGGTAGGACTGGCTTAGTCGGGGGATCGGGAAGGTGTCTCCGAGGGAGTGGCACTCAAGGTGAGCCCTGAAAGGCAAGTGACATTCACTTCGTGTGGAGGGGAGGGAACAGTCTTCGGCTGGAAGGGACGGGAGTGCAGAGGCTGTGTGGTGGGAGGGGCAGGGTGAGTGCGAGGGGAGGTCTGTGTGGCTGAAGGGTGTGCTCCAAAGGAAGGTGGCTGGAGACCAGGTAAAAAGAGCAGGAGGTGATGGCGGGTGTTAAGCAGGGAGGTGTCTGCGTTTGGATGAGTTTGCCACCACAGGGAAAGAGACCTGGACGCCACTGAGCACGGTTTTGCTTGTCTCCTCTTGGGAAGAGTTGTGTTCCGATGGGTTTGTTATGTTGCCTGTAAGGAATAGATTAAGAAGCTCAACCCATTGAAAAAGCAGAACCAGGACTTCCCTGGGACCTCAGCCTGTTCGGGTGCACAGACGGCGAGGGAGGGTGGGAGTCCACGCCCTCTGTTCCTCGTGTCCCAGGAAACACGATGGCCAGGGAGCCCATCCAACGCGCAGGGCTGTGCGTTCCCTGGGCACTGCGGGCCATCAGCTGGGTCTGCTAAAGGTTCTGGGGTCCACAAACGTGCTTGGGACCTGGAGGGAAATTGTTGGCTCTAAAATGCGTGAATAAAAAAATGCAGAATCAAAATGAATAAATAATTGAATGAATGTTCGCAAACGTGACTGGGCGTCCTTCATTCATTGTTAATGCTAACGCTCGTTAAAGTTTCATCACCTTTGAAAACAATTGGTTCAGTTTCTCCCTTCACAAGAAGATAAGATTGCACAACTGCCCAGAAATCACAGTCGGTTGGAAATTTAAAATACTTGGAGCCAAGTGATCTCACAAGCAGAATGAAAGAAATCTCTATGAATGTTTCTACATACACACAAAAAAATTAGTGTCGGTGTGAGTGAATTGTGGCATGTTTGATATGATGTAGTGTGGAGCCTCCAAACATAATGCCAGAACCCCTGAAAGTCATATAAACAGCCCTTGTAGTACTGGGGTTAATACAAAAAAATCAGGAAAAGTTAAATGTCTACCAGGTGGATCCTAGTTAAATACATTTGGCACACTTGTACAGTGCCCTACAATGCTACCATTCAAAAGGAACGCAGCATTGCTACAAATACTGACATGGGAAGATGTTTTAGAAGTCAGGTGATAAAGCAAGTTGAAGAAAAATCTCTGTCCTGTAAATCCATTTTTGTTTTTTTTTTTTAAAGATCCAACTGCAGTAAAAAATAGCTAACACAGTGCTAAATGCTCTACATCAAGGGCCGGCAAACTTTTCCTGTAAAGATTCAGAAAGTAAATATTTTAGGCTTTGCGGGCCGTATGACCTGTGTTGCAGCTACTCAGCTCTGCCTTTGTAGCTGGGGAGCAGTCATAGATAATATGTAAATAAATGGCTGTGAATGTGTTGCAATAAAACTTTATTTACAAAAATAGGTGGAGGGCCAATTTTGGCCGTAGGGCCATGGTTTGCCAACCTGTACTCTACATCATTATTCTGTTTAATTCTCAAATAGCCCTTTATAACAGAGACTCTTAGTGTCCCTAAATTATACATGTGGAAACTAAGGTTTGGCAAGAGTAAATGACCTGCCCCAGGTCATCAGCTCTTGCTGCAAAGAAAAAAAGTCTAGAAAGGGGTACATCAGAGTGCGTCAGTGCAGTTCATTAACACTAGGGAAGAGGAATGAGGCGGCTTTTTCTCTTTTCAATACTCCCGTAATGCTTTCTCTGCATAAGTCTCGAGAATGTGAAGATTAATCTGAAAATATGCTTTAGGACCTTGGGGAAACTCACAATCTCCTCTATGTTCTCTGTCAACCTGTGTCAGTGTGGACCAATGACGTGGAACTGTCGGAACAACCAGTGGCCCAGGACATTCCCGGGGCAGGACCTTCCAGAGAGATTTTTGTGGACCAGGACCTGGCCCAGCAGGACAAGGTGAGGGGTCTCGGGGAAGGACAGAGCTACAGCAGCAAGAAGGACCACGGAGCAATTGCCACTACCTCTTGTTCTCTGTGTCCTAGAAATGCCCTTTTTTACTATTTACCAGAAACCACCTCTTACTTCCAACCACAGTGTACTGAGCACCTCCTGTGTGCTGAGCTGTGTTCTGTGCACTTGACATTCAATTAGCCCATTAACCTTCACCGTCTTCAGAACAGGTTTTATCACCCTTGCTTTGCAGATGAGGAAGCTGAAGCTCAGAGAGGGTAAGTAACTTGTTCACGGTTGCCCAGTGTGAGGAGCAGAGCTAGGATTCAAACCTAGGTCTGGCTAACATCTAAGCTGGTACTTAGTTCTTTTATATATATATATATATATTTTTTTTTTAATGGAAGTACAGTTGATTTGCAATGTTTCAGAGGTGCAGTAAAGTGATTCAGTTTCCATATGTCTGTCTATCTGTACATATCTGTTCTTTTTCATATTATTTCCATTATAGGTTATTACAAGATAATGAATGTAGTTCCCTGTGCTATATAGCAGGTCCTTGTTGTTTATCTATTTTATACATATATATCAGTATATATCTATTAATCCCAAAGTCCTAATTTATCCCTTCCCTCCTTTCCCTTTTGGTAACCATAAGTTTGTTTTCTATGTCTGTGAGTCTATTTCTGTTTTAGAAATAAGTTTGTATGTATCACTTTTTTAGATTCCACATATAAGTGATATGATATGATATTTATCTTCACTTAGTATGCTAATCTTGAGGACCATCCATGTTACTGCAAATGGCATTATTTCATTCTTTTTATGGCCAAGTAATATTCCATTGCTACATACAAACACACACACACACACACACACACACACACACACACACACACATCTTCTTTATCCAGTCATCTGTTAATGGACATTTAGGTTTCTTCCATGTCTCGGCTGTTGTAAATAGTGCTGCTGTGAACACTGGGGTGCATGTGTCTTTTCAAATTAGAGTTTTCTCCCCCAGGAGTGGGATTGCTGCATCATATGGTAAGTCTATTTTTTGTTTTTTAAGGAACCTCCATTGTCCTCCATAGTGGCTGCACCAATTTACATTCCCACCAACAGTGTAGGAGGGTCCCCTTTTCTCCACACCTCCTCCAGCGTTTATTATTTGTAGACTTTTTGATAATGGCCGTTCTGACTGGTGCGAGATGATACTTCATTGTGATTTTGATTTGCAGTTCTCTGAGAATTAGTAATGTTGAGCATCTTTTCATGTGCCTATTGGCCATCGGTATGTGTTCTTTGGAGAAATGTCTGTTTAGTTCTTCTGCCCATTTTTTGGTTGGGTTGTTTAAGCTGGTACTTCTGTCTCCCACACAGTAAGTGCTTGGTCAAAGTTGAGCGATGGAGCAGTGGTGGGAAAACACGTTTCTGGTAGGAAGAAGTGAGCACTGAAGTCAGGGAGGACTGAGCAAAGAGAGAGAGACTTGCTAAAGGACCAGGGACGCTTAGAGTGAAGCAAGCATGGGAGCCGAACGGGTGGATTCAAGCCATCCTGCGAGGGGTCCAGGTTGCTTTCTCCCCACTTAGACACAACCTGCAAGTTATCCTAAAAGAAGCAATCCTACAATACCTTGCTTTCCTTAAGGACCAGGGTCTGACCTGCAGCAATTCTCAGAGTCTCTGAGGAACCGAACCACCTGGGTCCTTGTCAGACACAGGAATCCGAACCTTCAGGAGGCAGGTGGTTCCGACGCAGGCATCCTGGAACCAGACGGTGAGAAATGTTGCAGGAAGGTGAGAGCCAGGCTCAGGTGCTGGATTTATTGCTGTGCAACAAGCCACGCCAAAACTGAGTGGCTTAAAACAGCCATTTATTATTCCCCAGAATCTACAGATGGACCTGGAATATTCCTTTGCTGGTGCCCCCTGGCCTCATTCATGGGTCTGCAGTCAGCCGATGGCTTGGCCAGGCCAGTGGTCTCCGATGGCCTCCTTGCCATGTCTGGGCCTCAACCAGGATGCCTGAACTGGTGGGCCCCTCTCTGCATGTGGTTTTTCATCGCAGCACAGTGGTCTCAGGGCTCCCAGAGGACCAGAACAGAAGCTGTTGAACAACCCAGAAGAACTTGCCTGGAGAGTGTACAACATCATTTCCACCATGTTTTTTTGGTCAAAGCAAGTCTCCGGGCCAGCCCAGATTTAGGAGGTGGGGAAATAGACTCCAGCGCTTGATGGCGAAGCTGCAAAGTATTTGTAGCCACTTTTCAGCCCACCTCAATTTTAAACTGAAAATACAATGTAACCACATTTTTAATTTGTTCTATTTATGAACCATTTATGCCCTGACTTGCCAGGATTCCTTCAAGTGACAATAAACAAATTCGCTTCAGGAAAGGGGAGCACTTACTGGCTCATCTTACTGGAAAATTTGAAGGGCCACTAGCTTCAGGCGTGGCTAGATCCAGGAGCTTAAATGATGTCATCAGAACATCCCTCACTACTAATCTCTCCCCTCTACATAAAGCTGGCTTACTTAAGCAAACAAGCTTATAAATTTAAAGTTTATGATCCAAAAGGAGGCAAGATCCTCTCACTCTGTAATTGATGTGTGAAATCTCTGAGAAACCCCGATTGACCAGCTTGGGTCACATGCACACAGGGAGGCAAGACAGGAAGGAGCAGGGCACGTGACTGACATTCCTACCAAGACCACACAGAAGAGCCAACACTCCCTCCAGGACAGGCACGGGATCATTACCAGGAAGGCAGAACCCACGGCTGCACACCACCCTCTGCAGGCTGCTTTGTCCTCCAGCGCCAGCACAGGGCCTGGTACATATTAGCTGCTCAATGAATGTTTGTTGCATGAATAATGAATAAGCACCTGGCTGATCATTATTTGGTGAAACAGGGTCACCCAGGAGTCTCGAATTGTTTGATGCTATCTCTTGAAATTTTGCCACAGGCATTTGCAAGGACCTTAACAAAGACCTTCGGCAGCAGTTGGCAACGTCAGATGGGCATGCTCATGTCCAAGACCCTGTCCTTTCCGAGGTCACAGAGCTGGACGTTCTTAAGGCTGAGTGGACCACTCCCGGGGGATGAGCTGGCCTAGAAATCACCCATTTACCTCCTTCTGTGGCTGCATTTGAAAACACATTTGGGGAACTTTTTTTCCTTCAGTTTTTCTGACATTTTATTGATGACTTCTGATGAGATGTTTGAAGGTTTTTTGCTTTTTTTTTTTCCTTTTTTTGGAAAACCTAACAAATTCTTTGGCTGCAGAAATTTTTCTTTGGAGAAATGGAGGACTGGGTTAATTATACCTGTGAGTAAAGCCTGCCAGCAATTCTGTTTTTCCAGCCCAAGGTTTACAGAAGCCTACACAAATAAATCACCACTCCATCTCATTTACTTTCCAGATGCAGTTACCTGGAATAAATTTTTACATGAAAAGAGGCAGGAAGCACCAGGAGAGAGGAAAGCGAAAATAAATATTTCAGAATACATTACATTTTTTAAGTTAAAAAATAGCCCTAATTATAGGCAGAATGTGGTCAAATAGAATGTTGTTTTCCTAATGACCTTCCTAGGTCCCCAGTGTGCTAGGCTGAATATTATAAATAAAAATATTGTAAGTAAACTTTCTAGCAACCAAGTTCCCAGGTGGGATGGTTGTTCTCAATCTGAAAGTATAATTCTAGGGGAAAGGAAAATGTCAGTACCTGTGAGGTAGAAACATCCATTTTAGGAATCTATTTATAAGTGTATCATGTAACCAAACTCTTATCTCTGTGAGGTTTTCCAAGTGACAGAGATGGTCTTGAAAGTCACCCTTCTCCTTCCTGCCTGCCCGCACCTTCCCAAAGAATTATTTCACCACTTGTTTCCTCTATGCCTTTTTTCCCGTTTTTTAAAAGTGAAGTATAGTCAGTTACAATGGGTCAATTTCTGGTGTACCGCACAATGTCCCAGTCATGCATATATATATACACACACATGCACATATATTCATTTTCATTTTCTTTTTAATTAAAGGTTTTTACCAGATACTGAATATAGTTCCCTGTGCTATATAGAAGAAATTTGTTTTTTATCTATTTTTATATATAGTGGTTAACCTTTGTAAATCTTAAACTCCCAAATTTATCCCTTCCCACTCTCTTTGCACTGGTAACCATCAGGTTGTTTACTGTGTCTGCAAGTCTGTTTCTGTTTTGTGGACGAGTTCATTAGTGTCCTCCACTATGCTTTTTAACGGGCTCAGCCTTACATCCAGACGCACACCTAGTAAACTTCCCATCTGGCTTCCACCCAGGATGAAATCATTCTGCTGCTGGGGAAAGAGGTCAGCCGTCTCTCGGATTTTGAACTTGAATCCAAGTACAAAGACGCCGTGATAGCAAACCTGCAGAACGAAGTGGCCAACCTGAGTCAGAAGCTGTCGGAAACAGCCACCTCCAGGCAGAGCGAGAGGGTGATCCCACCAAAGTTCCAGGTTCTGGATGAAGACGACGATGCCAAACAGAGAGAGATCCAGAGCTTGAAAAGCCAGGTAGGGCACGGGGACAAGGGGGTCGTGGCCTGGGAGTCACGACACAGGGTGACAGCTCTCAGGTAGAGCCTGGGGGCACCGAGTGGAGCCGCAAGATGGTTAGAAACGGGTGGTCAGCGGAGCACGGTGGAGCAGAAGACAGATCCAGGGAGTAGCGACTTAGTAGGTTCCCAGCCTTGTAAGAACAATATTAACTTTTATTAGGCACCTACCATGTGCGGGCACGGGTGCAGGTGCTTTAGATGCATTAGCTTTTTTACACTTCCAGTCCTCTGACACACACCTTTCTACCGATGAGGAGATGGAGACAGGCTCAGAGACGTCCAGACGCAAGTTAGACGTGGCGGCGCAATTTGAGCTCAGCTCTGCCACCTTGCAAATCTCGTGCTCTCACACCCACTTTGTATTTCCACTCAACTGTCACTTCAGGGACCACCTCTCATGCCCACTCGGCCCCAGCCAGCGAGGGTTGGGGAAGGGGAGGACCAGCCAGAAAGAGCTGGAGATGGAGGGAGAGACTGTAGCACCCACAGTGTTCCAAACACTGATGCCTTTACCAAACCCTGAAGGCAGCTGCTGGTCCATGTATGGGGAATTTCACCCAAACAAAAATTCTCCACCTGGAATTTCTGGATTTACCAATCAAGTTCCTTTCTCTTGAAACGAGATACGCCCCTGCCAAAAAAATTTTTTTGAAGAACTGCTTTTAAATTGGCCATTGATCTTGTACATAAATTATATCTCAACCAAGTTGTTAAAAAAGAAATTGGCCACTGATAAATTTTGGCCTTAGTGCCTAATTCTGCTTAAAACCGTAGTCACGCTTGAAGCCTCTGCCCTCTGGTTCTCGGTTGACTGCCTTTCTCTCCTGTAACTGACTCTGGGGTCAGAGTCTTAGTCCTAGAAATGGTGCCTCAGAAAGGTCACAGGTTGTGGGTGGTGAACAAGAGAATCTTCCAGGAGGTTGTGAGCTCCATGACATCAAAGACTCCAGAACGCTGATAGGACCATGTCTGTTTATTCATTTATTCATCCACCCATCCATCCATCCATTTATTCAAATAAGTATTTTTTGAGTGCCTACCCTGTGTCACGCCCTCTTCCAGGCTCTGGGAATTCAGCAGAGAACAAAGCAGACATGATTCTTCCTCCAGTTACATTCTAATAGGGACAGAATAAACAAGTAAACAAATATATACTCTAATATTGAAATGAACTAATGACTCTCCTTCGAATCTGTTTTTGAAAAGGCAGTGAAGGTAGCAGGTTCTTATAGGAGCTACTGTCGCAAACAGCTGCCTTGACATGTAGCTGACTTACCAGTGAGCATCTTTTTCTTGATCTGAACTCAGTTTTGCCACTGGATGGAGAACTAACCCTTTTCAGTTATTCTCCCATTTCAGAGTCTTCCTGAGCAAAGACACGAACCAGGGTGACTCATTCCCACGTATCTTTTTTTTTAATGGAAATACATTAGACATGTATCACTGTATAACTCCCACGTATAGTTGAGTGTCAGCAGGTCACAATTTGAGTATTATTTGAAGTGGCTGGTGATATCCAGGGGGAACAATGTGGTTTTTTTACAAAGAAATAATCACACTGATTCATCATCCTGTTGCCCACCCCAAGCCCCCACCGGATCTTCGCTTATAACTGAAGTAGACAGTTTTATAACAAGGCACATCTGAACCAGAGGCTGTGTTGGTTTGAACTCAAATCGAGTTTCATCCACTCACACTTTAGTTGCTGATACATTCTGTCTGCAGAACATCCCACCAGAAGCAGAGGCCCCAGTGACAGGTTGATTTATTGTTCTGATTACTTGATATGTTCTCCCTGGTCCCTGAAAGCATGTACATAATGATTTTTTTCTCAGAGATCTTCGATCTGTCACAATATAAGTAGAAAATTCTTACCTCTATGCACTCCTGTAGGCAGGCCTGTACTAATTAGAAGCCAAATTATTACCCCGACACAATCACTCCTCCAGCACTATTAACTTTCTTATGATTCAATACCCATTTTATTACACAGCATAACAGACATTAAACATCTTGGGACTTATGGCAATTGCAGACAGTGTGGATATTTATTTTGGTAGTGAAAGTAATGAAGAGGTTTGGAGACGCTTCAGAGCCTTCCAGCAGTCTGAAATCCTAAAACTCTGACACTTAGATTGAAATATTTTAAATCTGTCAGAAGCACTGGGGCCTTTACAGGGGCAGGGGTGTGTTTTCCCATCCCTTCTTGAATTTTGTCTCTGTATGTTCTGCCCCTGGTATCATGCAAATAAAGTATTAAGCTAAGAAGAGCGAGAAATATTTTTTAAAAATTGTTCCAAGTACCTTTTATGGGAAAGTTGTATTTCCCCCACAGAGAACAGTAAGCAGTAAAAGGATTTTTTTTTTTCTGCTCAGAGTTTCCAAGGCACAAACATGCAGAAAAACAGCCTTGGGGAGGGTGAGGGGCAGAGGGGTCTGTGTCCCCCCGCCCACCTTCTTGCATAGACCCTCCCCCCACCATAACGGCTCAGATGCCCAATGGAAAAAGTAACTGTGACTGCCCGAAATGTCACAGAATCTGAACCGAGACGGTGCCTAAAAGGAGTCAGAAAACTTGTGAAACTTTGAGGCTTCTGTTAATTCTACCAGAGTACTAATGACAAGATTGTCAGGGACAGAGACCAAGAACAAAGGCCGTGAGCACCATCTGGTGGTGAGACCCACTGTTCTGCTTTTTTTTTTTAAGTGGCTCTTTCTTTTTTCTTTCTTCTTTTCTTCATTTCTTCCTTCCTTTCTCTCTCTCTCTCCCTCCCTCCCTCCCTTCCTTTCTTTCTATTTATTTATTCATTACGGAGTTCCTGGGGATTCACCCTAGGACCTCGTGTATGCTAAGCATTCACTCTACCACTGAGCTCTACCCTCCCTGCAATCTTTTTTTATGTGATGCCTGCAACCTGGTCTGATGGTGAACAGAGATTCCTGTCTTTCCTCTTAATAACAACTGACGTTTAAGTGAACCTAGGCAAGGCTTTACAAACGCACACAAAAAGATAACCGATCTACCTTCCCAGAGACCAGCGGGGGAAGCTGAAGCTAGAACACCCTGTGGAAGGCGGCAGGAGGACAGGCATCCTCTGCGCCATGTGCCAGGCAGGCTCAGACCGCCTGTGATCGCCCTAACTTACTAAAATACTTCTAACAACCCTGCCCGATTGGGACTGGCATCACCCCACGGACAGACCTGGGAAAAGGAAACCGAATGTGGTGTCCTCCCTGTGTTCTCACGGCCTGTGAGTGGCACGGACAGGATTTGAGGGCCCAGTCCAGCTCCCAGGTTCCTGCTATGCTTTATAGCCTCCAATTAAAAAAAAAATTAATGGGGCCCCATCTTGCCCATCATGCAGAACCTTGACAAGAGGGGAAAGGAGGCCCTATCTGTGTGTCCCACCAGAGGCTGCAGCAGGGACCAGGCTCAGCCTCGGGTTCCAGTGCCACAGGAGCTGCGACCTGAGCTTCTCCCCTAGCAGCCTGAGAACCAAGGCCAATAGGAAAGCACGGCCAGCACAGCAGCAAAACCGAAGGAAGGCTGTGCCGGGAAGCACTGGGGCTTGGAAGAGTTAGCAAGGGACACGCTCCCCCGCTGGTGGCGTCTCTTTGTCCCGAAAGCCCAGCCTCCAGCTTCTCATGCTGGTCCCCAGAGCCATCTGGGGAGGTGGAAGCGGGCACTAAAGCCTGGATTCAACTCACACTCCTCCTCTAACCAGCTGTGTGATGCTGAGCAAAAGACCTTGCCCCTCTTGAGTCTCAACTTGCTCCCTGGCAAAATGGGAACCGTAATGGGACCATTAGCCCTTGGCGATGCTGTGAGGGGTACCGGTGTATGAGCAGGCTTTGTAAACTCTGGAGTGTTCTATGAGGCATAATCTATCTGCTATTAACATTAGAGGGAATTAAGTTTATAACCTGCTCCTGTCTCTTGAACTTTGCCCTGCAACCAGTCAGTGCTGGGTGATCTGGAACCAGCAGCTGGTCCATTTATGGCTGAACATCCACAGGTCGTAGGAAGGCATGTTAAGGGTTCAGTGGCAGCTGGGCCTGGGCCCCTGTGTGGCTCAAAGATAAGGTCCGTGTTTTGATTATGTATGAAATGTTGGTCCCTGAAGGAACCAGGCCCCGTCCTGTCCCTTCCACTAGTTACAACCGAAAAGCTTGGTTTCCCCAAGACCCAACCCAGATCAAGCCGACTCCTTTTGTCCGAACTTGGAGAGGGACCAGGGTGTCCCGCAGCCCCGGCTGGCCGGCCCCCTCTGACTGTGGGCTGCCTCCTCCTGCAGATCAGTGCCCTACAGCAAGGCTACAGCCAGGTGCTGTGCCAGACCCTGTCTGAGAGGAACTCAGAAATCACCTCCCTGAAGAACGAGGGCGAGAGCTTGAGGAGGGACAACGCCGTCACATCAGGTGAGCCCCTTCCGGACTCGGGCCTGAGAGCTGCTGCCCTCCCTTCCTTCTGAGGCCGCAGCAGACATCACCAGTCAACCACCGTGCCTGCGCTCGCTGACCTGGGCGCAGCCCCGGGGATCTCAGCAGCCGATGTCAGTGAGTTGGAGTTTATTGCCCTTTATTGCCATTAGGGCAGGGCCTGGTACATACTGGGGAGAGTGTTATCTCTTGGCTACAACGTGTACCGAGCACCAGCCCCACTAGGGAGAACACAGGACTGACTCCATGTGGCTTGGGCAGTCCCATAGGCCGGCCGGCCGGGAGTACAAACTAGAATGTGGACAGGATGGGGTCACCTCTTGAAGGCACCCGTCATCTCACCCATTTCACTCTAGCGCCCTTGGGCCCTAGTGGAAGCATTTTCTAATTGAGCATCAGAAGTGGTTCCACGATAAAGAACTCGGGTGAGGGGAGGGGCAGCCACTGCACAGCTGCTGCTGGGCCTGGATTCCATCATTCATTCACATCATTCATTCAGCCTATCCGTTGGGCACCTCCCAGGTGTCGGGCCCTGTTCTAGGCTCTGGGGAGAGAGCCCTGAGCAAGACAGTCAGATCCCCACACTCAGAGATTTGGGAGGGGCTGTCAGCTGGGGCAGCCACCACTTCGTCCGAAGCCTTGCCAGGGCTGGAGGACCTCCTTCCAGAATGGCCGCTCATGTGGCTGTTGGCTGGAGGCGTCAGCTCCGCAGCACGCGAGCTTCTCCCTAGAGTTGCTTGAGTGTCCTCACAACACGGCGGCTGGCTTCCCCCAGGGTGCCCGATTCAGGAGAGAGCAAAGAGGAAGCGTCAAGTGTCTTGTATGACCCAGCTTGGGAGGTCACACTCCGTCATTTCCAAAGTGTCATGTTGGTTACATGTCAGCCCGATTCTGGGTGGGAGGGGTTGCACGAAGGTGTGAATTCTAGGAAGCAGGGATCCTTGTGGCCATTTTAGAAGCTGGCTGTCACAAAAAAAAATAGGTGCCACATAACAAAGATGGGTTAGCCCCTTTATATGCCTGGGATGCACCATCTCATTTGACCCTGACAATAACTCTAAGGGGTTGATACAGTGGGAGGTGAAAAAAGTTGTCCAAGACCTCCAAGCTAATAAGCGGTGGAGACAGGCCCAAACTCAGATTAGTGAGAAACCAGCCACTCCTCAGTAGTGTCCAACAGTCCCCTTGGCCACAGGCCCCTCTCCTGGCCTCTGGAGAAGAATTCCTGGTCCCTCCCTGTGCTGGGCCTCTGTTCCCCAGGTCCTTGGTGTGGCCTTTCCTCCTGGCTCTGCCCAGCCCGTGCCCACAAGCAGCCCCCAAAGTCTTCTCCTCTCACTGACACTCACTGACTCCCCCTCATTCTCACCGAAGCCTCAAACCATGTTCCGTGGACTTTGGTCTCGTCCCCATTCTTGCTTGGGGATCCTCGGAGACTCCTCAGCTCCAGGCAGGCACGGGGGCGGCCTGGACTTGGAAGGGCTTGCCAGCAAGTTGGCCAACAGCGGCGGTGAGGCCGGTAATCCTTCCTGCCTCTTTAACCTCCGTGAATCTGTTTTCTCTTTTTTTTTTCAGGGATGGTGTCATCTTTGCAAAAAGACGTGTTGGTAAAGGAAGAGCAAGTTCAACAACTGAAGCAGGAGGTGGATCAACTAAAAAGTGAGAACAAAGAGAAGGAGCACCGGCTCGAAGCCCTCAGCTCCAGAGTGAGTGTCGGGTCGGCACCGTGGGGGGGGGGGGGGCTGCACAAAGCAGGCACGGTGGGGTCACGTGACACCCTGGCCCCTCCTCCCTCACGCGGTGGTGAGATGAGACCAGCGCCCAGGGGCACAGTGGGGATAGTGGCTGAGTGGGCCAACACGTGCTCTGCCCAGCCTGGGAAGACTGAAAGCTGGGGGCCGGCTTCTTTGCAGCTTTTCAAAGCACAGCATGGACGTGGCTCAGAATAAACATAATGTGTGTTCAGATCTAGCCAACACTTTCTGACCCCTATTGTAAGTTAGTCTGCTTAATCCCGGCAACAAACACACCCACTAGCATGTATTACCATTGTAAAGCTTAATACTGAACAGAATAGGGTCTCTCTGGGAGCAAGAGCAACCACTGGTTTTCATAGTTGCCTCCAAAGCAGAATGTTTGAAGGTCCAGATGCAAACACACGGATTCTCATTTTTTCCTTAGACTTCAGTGTGTAGAATTCCTCTATGTTAAAGGAGCCTGGTAGGCAAGTGAAGAGCTTTTTACATGTAAGTCTATTTGCAAATCTTGCCTTGAGAATCCTAGTTCTATAGGATACGATCTCAGTATTTGTATGATTGTATGATTTGTCTATTTCTGTGAGTCAAGGTTAAACCTAAGACTTCCATCTCCGGTGGCAACTGAGAGATTCACAGCGGCTGCCTGCTGGGTTAGCTAGGTCTGCGTGCGTGCAGGGGTTGGGAACAGATCTTGAGATTCCAAGGAAAAGGCAGAATAAGTAACAGCTGGTGCTTAGTACCATCCCCAGTTTGGAGCTGGTGAAAGGCAGAGTGTGAGCTTCGGCGTCTGACAGACCAGGGTTCAATCTCAGAGCTCTCTTTCACTGTAACTTATTTGGCCTCCGTTTCCCCATCTGTGAAATGGGAATGACAAAATCGTTCTCTGAGAAGTGGGAGGCTGGTTTTAATTGTGCTTCTCTGCCTCTGGTCAGCTGCCTGGCCAAGCCCTCTGCCTTCGTTTCTCCCGAGCAGTGCCTTCCTAGGCACCCGTGATCTCTGTTTTATGTGGGAGGGGTGTGTGTGTGTGTGTGTGTGTGTGTGTTGGGGCGGGGGGGGCGGGGGGGGGTTGTAGAGCTGGTGCTAAGTGAAAGGACAATGGAAAGATGGCACCTGCTCAGCTCTTCTACTTCCTGAAGTGCATTTGGATGATTTTTGTCCCTGCTTCCCCTTCTTCGTGGACCTTGGAATGAGGGCCCTTCTCTGGCCGATGCTGGCCGTTAGCACGTGGGCTCCTCACCACCAAGGGTGATGCTCTTGTGAACATTTGGGTTACCTGTCTTTCTTTTAATGATGTCTGTCATGCATGTTAATCTTAGAAAAATAAGTAGATGGTGTTGAAAATAAAATTAAAAAGAGAAGCAAACACTACCTTGAGAAATCAGCGGTAACATTTTCATGTATGTTCTTCCAGTCTTGTTTCAATATATTACTGAGAAATCAATCAATTAACGAATTACTTTACAGCGAATTTACACTATGCAGTTTAAAATTTTTTAAATACTTTTTATTTTCTAGTGCTAATAAATCCATGCTCTTTCCATTGGTCTTAAAAACTACGTGCTCGTCTCCTGAATGTTCACCATGTTATAATGTGGTCTCCTGTTGCTGGACTCTTGGGCTGTCTCTTTTTTTTTTTTTTCCCACTGTTGCTGACAATTCTGTGAAGTACGTCCTTGAATCTATAGATTTGCTGATTTCTCCACTCGTTGTTCTGAGGGTACATTCCTAAAGTGGGAATTTCTGGGTCCAAAGAAGGTACATCCTTACGCTCGTAAAGCCCCTTGCCAAACTGCCCTCGGGAAAGGTGGCTCCGTTTACCCCTCCGCGACGGAGCAGTTGTGTCTTTGAGACGCACTTCTTACCCAAGTACTAAGAGCCACCGGAGCTCACTGGGGATGCCCTGCCCTTGCTGGTCACAGAGAAGAGACACCCCATGTCCTTCACCCTAAGTACCCAGACTCTACAAAGCTGGATGTTCCCTGTGCTACAGATTGCTGGCTTTCTAAGAATAAATTTAAGACAGTTTATTCCTCAGAACTCACAAGAGGGGTGAACTAGGAACTGCTGGGGGATCCCGGGCTCCCATCACACGAACGGTCTTGCCGCTCGGAGTTTGGGGTGTTACTGGATTAAATAGCAGGAAACACTCGGGAGCAAACATGAGGACTTGGGACCCCCAGACAAACCCACGTGGCTTTTCTCCCCAGTGCTCAGTGCTGAAGGAAGAGTTAAAAAAAGAAGATACTCGGAAGGAGCAGCGGGAAACCCAAGAGAAAGAGTTAAAACTCTACAAAAGCGTGAGTTGATCCTCCTCATCGCTGGGTGTCCACAGGAAGGCTAGACTTTGACCTCCAGAGGGGTTTTTTGGGGGGAGGGGGTTTCCTTGGCCCGTTAGCACAAGCCCGGGGGCTTTGTGGGTGCTTATTGTTTGTTAACATAGTCTCGTAACTCTGATTTGCTAGCCTCATGGAGGAGATGGGTGAAAAGACCATGGGGAACTCGTGCTCCCAGGATTCTCTGGGCAGTGGACTCTTGGCCCCTCAGAGAGCTCCCCCTGGGGCTGGGCTGGGATTCGGATGAGGACAGGGATGGGAGGTGGCCAGCTGGCCACCACATGCCTCTAGTAACTCACCGTGGTCCCTACTCCTGGACCAGCGATGCCCAAATGTTTATGTTCCACTGTCACACGTTTTATCACAGCCATGGCCACTGTTATGGACACAAAATTATTCCTTAAGTATTTGTACTTAAATGCATTTGATTTTACACCCATTCATAAAAACAAAATAAAAAGCAAAAGTATCATCTGCCTGGTCTGGAAGATGAAAACAAAAAGGAATGCAGTGAAAAGGTGGCCACTACGTGTAAGTGGTCACGACCGGTGCCAGCCGAATGCTCCTACAGCCCAGGCGCACATGGTCCGTGCGCTGCGAGGGACAGCGCCTCAGGCACCAGGGGACGTGCTCTGCTCTGTCAAGAGCACTGCTCTTCTCTGCCTCAAACAGGGACGAGAAGGAAAGTTTCATCGTTCTCTGCTCCAAACCATGCCCCTTGTCTGTTCCAAACAGTCCTATTTAGATCAAGCTCAAAAAGACACCCTGAGGAAAGAGATGATGGCTATCTTGTTCCATTTCATGCAGGATCCGTGCTGATCTTCAAAAGAAACTCTTCATTTCCTTCACCCAGCACATTCAGCGTGTCAGTTGGAGGGGGAAAAAAGTCTACTTTGCCTTAAAGATGTAGTCTTTTTCCCCCAAGGGAAAGAACTAAGCTAATAGCTGACTAGATTCCTGCCTTAACGAGCCAGATGAAGTGAGTTGTTATGAAGTTGACTCTTCCCTGTGGTTGGAACTCTTTCAGCAAATCCACGACATGGAGAAAGAAATGAGGAAGCTCAGGGAGGAGCTGAAGAGGAGCAGCGCTGAGCAGAGCCTGACCTCTAAGACGCTGCGGGAAAAGAGCAAGGTACGGGCCGAGCACCCCACGCGCGCCACCCCCGTTCACCTCCACCGCGGCCCAGTGCGGTCTGTCCTGGTATTCGCCCCACTTCACAGCTGGGAAACTCGAGGCTCACAGAGGTGAAGGCCGTTACCCACGGTCACTCAGGCAAAGTTGTTGTGACCAGAACCTGAATCCAGGTCTGCCTGACTTCAAAGCTCCCGCGTGTGGCCCCTGCCCTAGACTGCCTTCAAGTCTTAATTGTGAAATTCTCCAGAAAAGAACTGATCCATTCCATCAAGTTTGACATTGATGGTTGTCCAAACTTAAATGAACATTCTTACTGATGGTTTTTTGTTTGGTCTCTGTGTTCGTTGAGAGAGGAATGTTTTTAAAACTCTCCTTGTGATTATAGATTTATGTATTTCTTCTTTTAATACTGACGATTTTTGCTCTCTGTATTTTGAGGTTGTATTACTAGGTGCATATAAACTTAGAATTCTAATACTTCTGGTAGAACAAAACTTTTGATCATCATAAAATGTCCCTTGTCATCTCTAGTAGCATCTTTCCCTTCAAGTCTACTTTGTCATTAATATAGCTCCATCACTGGCTTTCTGTTGGTTAGAGTTTTCATAGCATATCTTTTTCATAATTTCTCTGTCAATTTTTGTTTTAAGTTTTACACATATGTCTTCCAAATAGCGTATCATGTTTATAAAATCCAGTTTGACAATCTTTGCCTTTTAGTCCATTTATATAATGTAATAACTCATATTTGGGGGGTTAAATTTACCTTCTTGCTCAGTGCCAGATGTACCATCTCTGCTATATTTCTTTTTCCCTCCTTTCTTGTCTCCTTTTATTTGATGGTTTTCTGTCATTCCTTTTTCCCTCTCTGTTATTTTGGAAATGTTTCCCTTTTTTTCCCCTCTATTCTTTTAGTAATAGTAAGACAACAGCATTCATCCTCAACTAACCAAAATCCCACATTAATGAAAACTTTCGCTCTCCTACTGTTATCTTAATGGTCACCTTAAAGGCTACCATGTGCGTTCTTAACTTACCAAGATGCAATGTTAGTAAGTCACGATGCTCTTCTCCTTGACAATGCAGTGACTCTAGAACACTTGAACACCACTTACCCACTGTAAGCCACTGTTGTCATTTTCTAAACTACTCTCTGTAGTTAAAGCCCCAAAATATATCATTAGTATTTTTATATAGTCACTATCATGTTCACAAATTACCCTTTCTGTTGCTTGTCTTTTCTGCACCTCTGATCATCCACCTGGGTTCATGTTTCTTGTGCCTTCAGCGTTTTCCTTCACTGTGGCTCTGCTAACGACAGATTCTCAGTTTGGTGCGTGCGTGTCTATCTGCCTAAAAATGTATATTTAACCTTCGTGCTTAAAACACAATCTGACTGTGTATTGAATTCTACAATGGGAATTCTTTTCTTTTGACACGTGAGAGGCAGCGTCCGGTGTGCCACTGCCGTCTCTTGGCTCCTGTTACTTCTGTTTAGAAGTCATCTGTAAGCCTAACCGTTGCACCTTTGTGTGATCTGTCTTTTTCTCTGGCGGCTGTTAAGATTTTCTTTTCCCTTGATTTCCAGCAGTTTTGTTATGACTCATTCAGGTGCAGATTCATTTTTATTTACCTTGTTCAGAGTTCATAGGGGCTTCCTGAATCCCTAGCTTGGGGCTTTGCATGAGTCCTGGCCCTCAGGCTCTGTGCCACATGGGCAGCTGGGAGCTACTGAGGCTTCTGAACAGGGGACTGACGTGATTAGATCTGTGCCTGATCATAATGGTGAAAATGGTAGCTCCAATGTCTCATGCTCTAGGCATTATGCCGAACGTTTCATCTCTTTTCATCCTCACAACAGCACTGTGATCCAGAAATCATCCTCTCCACTCTGCAGGTGAGAGAGTCAAGGCTGCTAGTTACTAGCAAGGTAACGAGCCCAGTCGCACAGTCAGTTTTGTCTGACTCCGGGTTTGTCTGCCTCCAATCCACTGTGGCATAGCCGAGAGCCACGTGCTACTGTTTACACGGAAGTTAATCAAAATTAAATACAATTTGAAATCCAATTCCATGGTTGCACCAGCTACGTTTCAAGTGCTTGACAGCCAGACGTGGCTGGTGGCTGCTGTGTTAGACAACACAGGCCTGGAGCAGCTGCACCATTGCTGAAAGTTCTTTCCGAGTCTTGGGGGTGGGAGTTGGGGCTGTTGATGGAGACGGAGAGCACAGAGAAGGGCAGAGTCCAGAGCTGGACTTTGCTTTTGCAGCATGTGGGAAAGTCTGCTGAAATAGAAGTCAGAACATGTTGAGATCTGGGAGGGTGACACAGGGAGGAATCTAGGGCCCAGAGAGGTAAACGGCTTTTCCAAGGTAACAGCCAGGTAGAGTCTCTTCTGCTGTTCCGCACCACTCAGAAGAAAGCTCTGAAGAGCTTCTCTGGGTCTTTTTTTTACACCTGTGTGATCCGCCTCGTCAGCTCCCTAATAAGCAGCATGTGAAGTCGTTTCAGCACAAAGTCCTTTCACCTATTTATGAGAGTTTGCCTCATTTCCTGGTAGCCACAGAGCCCTGCGCTCAGCAGGTGCTTCCATGAATGGAGCAGCTGCAATGCCTATGATGGCCAGCAGAAGGTAGCATCGAGCACCCCCAGGCTCCCTTCATGTTGACTATTAACCAAGCATGGGGGAGGAAATCCGCAAGCTTCTCCTCTTGAAATGCCTACTTGTACGGGCTGGGATTCTTAGTAGACATTGCTTAGCAAGCCTCCAGAGAGGTTTGCACTGGTGAGCGTGCTAAAAGTGGTGACAACAATTAGTTGTGATAGTAAACTGAATAATAGCATTTACCAAGTACCCGTCCTGGGCCAGTTATTAATGGTATTAGAATGAGGCTGCATGGTGAGCATTCCTGTCCACCTTTAATAGGTTACAATACTTAAGCACTATTGCAAACATGCTGAAAAGCCCCATGATCACTCTCTAAGTCAGCACAAGTACCGTCATCCCCATTTGGCAGATGAGGACACGGAGTCACAGAGCAGTGAAATAACTTTCTCAGGCTCATACCGCTTGTTGGGGACGGAGCTGGGGTTGGAGTCTGTGGTAGGACAAACACAGTTGAGCCCAGGGTGTGGAGCTTAGCCCTGTCCCCCCCCCCCCCCAGGGGACAATGCCCTGTGAGTCCGCCTCCATCCTGTGCCCGCCTGTGACCCCGGCCCCTGCGCTGCAGCTGTCCCTACCCCTCTGGGACTCCCCCACTGCCATTAGCCCCCCCAGAAGAGTTTCCCCAGAGGGCATCACGATCACATTAGCAGCAAGCACTTGCTTTCATCATCCTTTCAGGTTGAAGAGAAGCTTCAGGAGGATTCCAGGAGGAAATTGCTTCAGCTGCAAGAAATGGGGAACAGAGAGAACCTCATTAAAGTCAATTTGGAAAGGGCAGTAGGTCAGGTAGGCGCACTTCAGAGCCCCTCGTCGGCCCACGCTCTCCCTGGATTGCCTTAGCGTGCCAGGCGGCCGGTGGGGATGAATGAGGAGGAAGGTGGCCGGGTTTAATTCACCCATTTATCTCCAGGGTGGAGGCTTTGTGCGGTTTCTGCATCCCAGTGGACATCACTAAAGAGGCTTTTCCTGCTGGGAGGGTCTACCATCTCCCGAGACCCTGACCAAGCAACCAACCCCAGCTCAAGGCCCACCCCGATGAGCCAGCTGTGTGGTCCCTCTCTGGAAGGGTTTGAGCCTCTGGACCCCAGTGGTGTTTCTAGTACTTTCCCCCGTCACATTTTGTTGTCCTGACATTTACCACAATCTTTCTCCCTCTGGTCCCGCAACAGATGCTGCAGTCAGTGTCCACAGGGAAATGCCACTTTCCTTAATAAAGTGAAACCCAGAAGGTCAAAGCTCATGCTGGATGGAGACTCCCTGGGCAGGGTGGGGAGCAGGCTCCGAGCCCACTGGTCCAGGGGTGCCGTTCCCCAGGGCTCTGACCCAAGATGGCCCAGGGGCCCTTCCTCTTACAGTACAAGGCACAGACCTGAGGGCCAGAATATGCAAATGGGACTTCACCAAAGGCTAAGGGATAGCAAATGAGAAGCCAAGATGGGGCTCTGACCCTCCAGACTTCTCCCCAGGGCGTCCTCTTCTGGCTACCGTGGCCAGGGCGTCCCGGAACATTCTAGATGTATGTGTGTTTGTGCTTTTCCTTTCCTGGCAAGGCGAGTCTACCTCGTCACTCGGTGGATTCTCAGAAGGGCCCGTAAACCACCAAAGCAAAGTTAAGAACCACAGCCCTTAAAGGAGCCCTCCATCCCACCGCACCCAGTTCCCAAAGCCCTTCCATGTGGTAGCGTCCAAGCCGGAAGCAGCAGTGTGACTGGGCTTCGTCCCACAAGCTGAATAAAGATGCTGAAACTTGGGCATATTTTAAAGCCCCTTGGACAAATGTCCACCACCGTCACCCCCAGTGTCATTCCCCCTAGAGGGTGTCAACCCTTCGGAAGGCGGAGAGCCCGCCAGTCCCGGCCCCTCCTTGTGCACCTGGGCTACCCCTCCCCTCGCCTGCACGCTGCACCCCAGCACACACCCGATTTGAGGGTATCATCTGTGCCACTTGCCCAAGTGCCGAGGGCCTGGGAGGGGCTCTGGCCACAGGTCATCCGGGAAGACCCTCCGAGACACTGAGATTCCCTCCAGGTCTAGACTCAAGAGAGAAAGGATCAGGTCTCTCTGTGCTGCCCAGGCCTTCCCTCTCCACCCCCTCATCTGCACGGCCCTCTCCCTGTCTGAGGTCCTGCCCTTCCCCTGGCAAGTGATTTGGGACAGAGCCCATGGTCCAGGAGGACCTGTCCCTCCACACTTGAGCAGCCCCGTAGGGCGCCTCTGGTGGTACCAGGGGACCATCGCCCACAGGGCCCTCTCTGCATAACCTCTCCCTTGAGCGAGCTAGGACCCTCCCCTTGGCCATGAAACCAGAGAATTGCCCGGAATCCCTCGAGTCCCCTTGCTTGGCTTCCGGCAGGCGGACTGCAGAGGCGTCCGTAGGGGAGCCGCAATTCCATCACTTGTTTTCCCAGAACTCCCTGGCATGCAGCAAACTCTGGTGTCTTGGGACCTGTTGACTTTCCAATTGATTCAGTGGCTGTTATAGTGCTTTCCGGGCTCTGTTTTAGAGTTTTCCGTGACCACGTTTTGCCATTGAACCAAGGACCCAGGCCAAGAGCCATCATGTTGGGCAACTTCCAGGGCAAATTGGGCTTCCTTGCCTCTCATGCCTCATGAACCTGAGATACCTTGAACTTGTAATTTGAGAAGCCCTGATTTAATTTAACTGCACTATTTCATCAACTGTAATCTGAAAATACCACCACCAGAGAAGCACTCAATAAAAACCGGCTGAACTACAGTGGAGGACTTTGAGCAGCTGACTGAGATGTTTCTGGAACCAAGCAGCTGATGAATTTTTATCGAATGCGCCGGGAGCCCAGAGATGAACACAGCAGGCATAGTCTTCAGGACGCAAAGTCTCAGGCACAAAATGGCACCAGCAGCTCCTCCTTCTCTCCCCGGGCACCCTTGCTGATTGCACAGTTTACCTGCGCTGACAGCCCCAATATTTATTTCCCAGTCTGGTTCCAACTTAGCAATTATGGAAGAGTGCTCCCGGCCCTGGACTTCCCACTGGATAATTGGCAGCAAGTGGCTCTTCTGAGGGCCTGAGACATGTGTGCACTGACCATGTGCGTTGGCTGGGTCAGGCGGGAATGCCTGAAAAGTCATTAAGACCTGCCATCCCCTTCTCTTGCGTGGGCACTGCCCCTTCTGGGGAGAAGTGAAGGTTTTAATAGCTGGTAATGACCAAGAAAATCATGCAAATCCTTCTAACAGATTTCTCCCAGACCCAGCGATGATGGTTCCTACCCCAGCCTTGCGGCTGCAGCTGCCCCTCCAGCTCATCACCCTCCCTTTGTTTGCCCCACAGCTGGAGCATTTCAGGAGTCAAGTCATCAAGGCCACCTATGGACGAGTGAAACCGTTCCAGGACAAACCCGTCTCAGATCAACAGGTTCGTCTCTTTTTCCCGCTTTCTTCTTCGGGGACCCGGGACTCCAGACACTGGAAGCATATGTTTCTGTTTTTTGTTAGTGGCACATATTTTTCACTCTGTTGCTACACCATAAAGATTTGTTTTGCTTTTCTGGGATTTCCTGGCTTTGAAATTAAAAGCCAGTTAAACTCCCTGGAAGTGTTTCTGTGAAAATCCAAATTAAACCACCCAGACCCGTTTCTGGTCGCCAGACCCGCGTGTTTTAACCTTCATTTGCGCTGCGAGGAAAGGGGCGGCCCCACCATAGACGAGGCGTCCTCCCTCGCTCCTTCTGAGGAGGGAAGATGGCAGCAGTGAGGAGGGGCCCTGGCTGTGGTGACTGTCCTGGTACCCTTCGCATTATCCTTTCAGCCCCGTGGGTCAGCACGTGGGCCATTCTCGGAGAAGCTGACCTTCTCTTTCCGAGACCCCAGCATCAGGCTCAAGCTCATGAATTGCTCGCAGAATGCAGAAGGATCTAGAACAAACTCGTGGCAACATGACAAAAATCATCTCCAATCCTGGGAAACATGCCCTGGTGACGGAGCCGAGACCCCCTCCAGAGCTGTCACCGAAGCACGTGGGGACCTCCCTCCTCCCCGCGGAGACGGGAGCTGGAGCTGATGCCCCCCCCCCCAGGTCCCCTCCCCGCAGAGCTGCCCAGGATTTTAAATCGTGGTTGTTTTTTTCCCTCCTTTCTCTCACCAGTTAATAGAGAAGATCACCCAGGTCACTGAGGACAACATCAACTTTCAGCAGAAAAAGTGGAGCCTGCAGAAGGAGACTCAGCTCAGCAACTCCCAACAGGGGGAGATCGCCGAGAGCATCGAGAAGCTGAAGACGTGCTTAGCCAGCTGCCAGGTGCCCCTTCTCCGCTCTTCACTAATGTCCCCTTTGTGTGTCGTCTTTGTGCTCCCTGTTTGGGAAATCATCCAGCCTTCGTGGAGCAGGTTGGGAAGTCAGACTCTGCTTTTCTGTCCATCTTTCCTCTTGCTGGAGAAATTTGTTTGAGATCAGAAAACAAAGGACCTCCAAAAATGCCTCCCAGGTGAACGTGGTGTGGCCGATGAAAAGCTGCCCTGGACGCTCCAAAGACTGCCTTTGGGAGGCCCCGGAGTGCCCCACCCCCCAGCCCTGGGAAGGAGCGGGAGAAAAATAGCCCCATGTTATTTCCAGAAAAACCAAAGAAACATCCTGCCCTTTATTTGCATTTTTTTCTGTTATGTTCCAACAATGGAAAGGCTGTTCTTGCCCCTATTGCCTTGGACTCTGGAGAAGACAGAACCGGGGGGGGCCGGCTGAACCCCCACGGCCCCCATGCAGGGATGCAGCCTATCAGGGCAGACAGCTGCTTCTGCTTTCTCCGGAAATTAGCAGCTGCTATTTGGGGAGTCTGTGCACACGGTCACTCGTCAGCACTCTTTCTGATCAGGAAACCGCACTTTCTGACCAGCCTGTGTGTTGATCTCAGCAGGAATTTTGTAGCCAAATTTGGTTCTTGTTTCAGCCAAATTGTCATGGGCAGTTTGTCTTCGGGATCATCCAAAGTCCAAATTAGAGTGCAAACGCGATAAAAGCTGCCCCCTTCCCCCTCCCCACCCCACCAAAAAAACCATAATTAGAACTGGGCCGTCCCAGGGCGGCAGACACATGGCCCTGCTGGCTTCACCAAGAGGTCCAGAACATCGCTCCTGGTGGGGCACCTGCGTCAGGTGCTATTTCTGGCGACCCCTCACGACCGCATCTCTTTCCAGGCTTGCATGAAGACGTCTTGCTGCAGCGACGACCTGAAGAAGGAGGTGGACCTCCTTCAGCACCTGCAGGTGAGCCCCCCTGTTTCGGGGCTCCAGAAGGTGGCGCTGGACACCCTGCGCCTGTCGCTGTCCTGGCTGGAGGAAACAGAGCGTCTCCTCCGGGACGTGGGGATCCAGCTCTCCGGCTCCGACAAAGGTTACTGGCACTTTTTTTTCTCACATAGTCGCGTGCCTAAAATGTCGCGTTGACGCTGATGGTTGTGGGACATCTGTCGAGGAAGGCTTCTTAGGTAGGTGGCCAAGTGCTCCTTTCTCCAGACTTGGCTTCACCACTCGAGAAGGGATTTTCCCTTGAAGAAAGGACACGAGGGAGGTGCGAGGGCTGAAGAAACGTGAGATATGACAGATGCAAAAGGAAAACCAAAACTGTGCTGAATCTCATCTCTCAGAAGTGGCTGTTTATTTATTTAGTAGGCGCTTTTTTTTTTAAGAGCAGTTTTAGGTTCACAGCAAAACTGAGAGAGTTCCCAGGCACACCGTGCCCCCACTCTGGCTCAGCCTCCCCCACGGGCAGCACCAGCATCTGTGTGGTACGGTGGGCACGTCATAGTCACCCAAGGCCCCTCGTTTACATCACGGTTCGCCCTTGGTGTTGAACACTTTGTGGGTTTGGACAAGTGCGCGATGACATGTATCCATCATAATATCCTACAGAACAGTTTCACTGCCCTAAAAATCCTCTCTGCTCCATCCCCCCACCCTCTGACACCCAGCCCCTGGCAACCACAGATCTTTTTACTGTCGCCATAGTTTTTGCCTTTTTCAGAATATCACATAGTCGGCATCATACAACTTCTCAGATTAGTTCTTTCACATAGGAATATGCATTTAAGTTCCCTCCAAGTCTTTTCATGACTTGATAGCTCATTTTTTAGTACTGAATAATATTCCATCTTCCACTTACTCCTGAAGGACACCTTGGTTGCTTCCAAGTTTTGGTGACTGTGAGTAGAGCTGCCATAAACATCCACGTGCAGCTTTGTGTGTGGACATGTTTTCAGCTGCTGTGAGTAAATAAACAGGGTGCAGTTGCTGGATCATGTGGTTAGAGTATGTTTAATTTTCAAGAAAACCACCAAAATCTCTTCCAAACTGGCTTGCATTTTGTGTTCCCACCGACAACGAATGAAAGTTCCTGTTGCTTCACATCCTCGCCAGCATTTGATATCACTACGGTCATATTTTGTGTCTAACTTCCGAGGCATTTCCCCATGGAAATAGCTGTGTGATGCTTGGCAAGTTACTTCCCCCTCTCTGTGCCTCAGTTCTCTTACCCGTAAAAAGGGGATAAGAAGGCGTTCCCCACCCTTTAGGATTGTTGTGAGGACTAAAATGCTTTGATATATGTGAAGTTCCTGGCATAAAATAGGCATTACCTAGGTATGTTTATTGATTTTTTTCATTTTGCAAGAGAATAGTTTCATATTATACCCAGTTTTCTTCAGTTTTGCCCCTAATGGTACATCAGGAAGACCCTTCCATGACAGTACACACAGACCTACGTCATCGTTGTCACTGATGGCAAGGAGTCCCGTGGTGTAGGGTGTGCCGTGACCCATCTAGTCAATCCGCCACCGTGGGCATCTAAGTTGTCTCCAGGTTTTCACACTTACGATGATGCTGAAATAAACATTATTCACGTATGCCTATTCACCCCATCTCTATCCTAGATGTGGAGGATGTGAACCACTTTCATTCAGCAGAGATTTATTGCGTGCCTACTGGGTACTAAGCACCGTGCAGGGTGGAGACACAGTCAGAGACAGGTAGAATCCAGGTCATGAGGTGCACGAGTGTTGGCTGTACAATTCCTCCCACTTTATGTTTGAAATTTTTCATAATAAAATCTTGGGAGGAAACAGGCACTATCCCTGCCGGCCTCAGGAGGGATAGGGTGGCCATTAACTGAAAAATCACTCGCTCGCACGTAAAGCTTTGATGGGGACGAGTGCTTTGAAGGGGAAGTGCAGGGTTCTGGTCAGGGAGGGCAGGGTGTCTGCAGAATGCATAGGAGTTATTTGCCGAAGGGGGAGCATTCTGGGCGAAGGGAGCATTGCAGTGGGATGGGGAGCATGGAGAACATAAGGGGATAAAGGAAATGGAGGCAGAGGTGGGCGTGGCAGGAGCGGGAGGGAGGCCTGCAGGCGCTGTACCATGGGCAGTGGTTGGGGGTGCAGAAGGCTGGCAAGACCCTGGTAAGAAGCTCTGCTTTAACCTAAGAGCAGCGAGAATCCCATGAAAGGCTTTAAGTGAGGAGCTGATGGAACAGGCTTGCACTGGGAGACGATGGAAGGTGGCTGGCACGGGACACTGGGAGAGCAGCTGGGAGGCTGTCACAAGAGATGGTGGTGGCCCTCGCTAAGGCAGAGGAGAGGATGGAGAAAGAGAGAAAATTCCAGGGGCAGGTAAGAGGAGAATCAGCAGGCCTCAGCGGTGGAATCAGATACAGTGAGAAGGGAAGGGACAGAGAGAAAGACGGCTACAGGTCTCCAGGTTTCCAGCTTGTGTAAGTCAGATGTGGTTCCTTCACTAAAATCCAGACTAAGGGACGCTGTGTGAGGACCAGATCTGAGGAGGAAGACGCGTGTGAGGGTGCCAGGGACGCAGCTGTCACCCTGCAGATCTAGCCTGGAAATAGCTATTAGTGACGTGGCCCCCGAACCCAGAAGAATACGCCACGTGGTGGGCATTTACTAAATAGCCGTGGAATGGACGGACAAATGGATGGATGCATAGACGATGATTGAAGCCATGGGTATGGATGGTATCACTGAGAAAGAATGTCCTGAGTGAGAAGGGAGAGCCCAGGGCCCCACCTAGGGACTGCCAACACTTTGAAGGTTATTGATACTTCTTGCCAAATCGCCCTTCAGAGAGGCTGCGTGAATTTGACGTTCTTCCAACAATGAATGAGAATAGAAGAGTGATTATTATTAATACAACTCAGCAACAAAAAAACAAGCAACTCAATCAAAAAATGGACAACAGACCTAAACAGACATTTTTCCAGAGAAGAGATACAGATGGCCAACAGGCATGTGAAAAGATGCTCAAAATTGCTAATTATCCGAGAAAAGCAAATCAAAACTACAATGAGGTATCACTTCACATCAGTCAGAATGGCCATCATCAAAAAGAACACAAATAACAAATGCTGGAGATGGTGTGGAGAAAAGGGAACCCTCCCCCACTGTCAGTGGGAATGTAAATTGGTGCGGCCACTACGGAGGACAGTATGATGATTTCTCGCAAAACTAAAAATAGAACTACCATATCGTCCAGCAATCCCATTCCTGGATATTTATCAGGAAAAAAAAAAAGAAAGAAAACACTAATTCAAAAAGATCCATGCACCCCAATGCTCATAGCAGCACTATTTACAACAGCCAAGAGACAGAAACAACCTAAGTGCCCATCAACAGATGACTGGGTGAAGAAGATGTGGTACACATACATATACACACAATGGAATATGACTCAGCCATAAAAAAGAAGGAAATTTTGCCATTTGCAACAACATGGATGGACTTGGAGGGTATTATGCTAAGTGAAATACATCAGACAGAAAGACAAATTCTGTATGATGTCCCTTATATGTGGAATCTAAAAAATAAAAGTAACTAGTGAATATAACAAAGAAACAGACTCACAGATACAGAGAACAAACCAGTGGTTACAAGTAAAGAGAAGCAAGCGGGGAGGGGATTAACAGGTACAAACTACTATGTGTAAAATAAATAAGCTGTGAGGCCATTGTACAGCACAGGGAACTGAGCCAATATTTTATAATAACTAGAAATGGAGTATAGCCTTTAAAACCTGTGAATCACTATGTTGTACACCTGAAACTTATATAATATTGTACATCAACTATACCTCAATTTAAAAAAATCTATGACCTAAAAAAAAAATCTGATTGGTGAGGAATTCGCTGTGTGGTCCAGCTGGGAAGATAGGAGACATCTGAGGAGGACCTTAAAAGTTAGTTCCCGTCTCCTCCTGCCTTGTTCCTCAGCTTCTTTTGATAAGGGAAAGAAAGAACTCCGCGTTTTTCTTTGCAAGCTCAGTCAATTGTGTCTATTTCTGCCAGACTTTGTTACCAATGAAAGGCTTCCCTGCATACATAGAAAATCACTTTTTCTCAGATACCCAAGGTAAGCAGTATTTTTTTAGTGAAAAAAAAAAAAAACAAGCTGTAATACAATATGCATAGTGTTCTCCCATTTTTTTTTAAGTCAGTATCTGACCAAAGGAAAGATCTGGAGGAAAAGACAGAAAGTGTTGAGAGCATTGTCCGAGCATGGTGGGACTACATGGGTCTTGACTTTCACTCAGCCATTCAACAGCTATTTATTGCAGGCCTACTATGTGCCGGCCACTGAGGACACAGTAGGGAGCACTGTCCACATTATAGGTTTCTGTAATATTTGGATTTGTGTAACAGGCACGTGTATCTTTTGTAACCAGAAATATAATAAAGACGTGCCTCTTCCCCCAAAGAGGGAAATCCCCTTATGATTACAGTTCATCAATGAATGGAGAAACAAGACCACACCCTTCCCCTCCCACACCCTCAGTTCCCTCTGTTCCCCAGTCGGCTTTAGATCCTACCCAGAATTTGATCCAGCCCCTCGGGCTCCTGGGTCACAGGGTTGCAGCTGAGCGGACTGCAGACCCCTCCCAATTTAGCCCCAGAAATCCATACACTCACCAGGTTCCTAGAACCCAAGCCAACGCCACCCATCTCTGCTATCTTGCGGTCTCCTAATGCACACTTCACAGAAGCCAACCCAACCCATCACTCTCGAGCCTCCAGTCTCTCTTAAAAGACAAGGACGGACCTCGGTCTGAATTCTGCTCCTACCACTGACCAGCTCTGCAGCTTAACCTGCTGGTCTTCTGTGTCTCATCTGTAAATGCAAACACGGGTTGTCTACAATGATTAGAAATAGCGTGCATGCGACCCCTGGCATGGTGCCTGGCGCACAGCACGTGCTTAATACTTAATAGCTATTATTATAGTATTTTCCTCACTCTTCCAAGCTGGAAATTCTCAGCAAGTTGCATTGTCGGAGGTCAAGGTCCCAGGCATGAGCCTGTTAAGCTCTCCTCCTTTCTCTCGCTGCACCCATCCTTTCTCCCTTCCCTCTGTCTCCCCCAGATGCAGCTCTTCCGTCCCTGCGTCTCCCCTTCCCTCTCCCTCCCAGGAGATCTTGGGCACAAGGTCCTGAATCACGACTTCCTTCTTTGACATCTCTCCCTGTTACTCCTCTCTGTCATCAGACGGGCGCTTCGAGAGGGTAGCTCCCTGGGACCACTGCTCCTTTAGCTCCTTTGCTACGGCTCGCACTCCTGTCCCACTAAGATCTCGGCATGCGTGACTTCCTGCCTTCCTCACCGCCAACTTCCTACCTTGTCTTTGCCTCTTTAGCAACTGCCATGGAGCCGCCTGCACTGAAGGCCCCGCTTCCTCCCCGAGCTGTGTTCTCTCCAGCCCTCCCACCGCCCTTGGTTCTCTTTCTCGAAACCCTCTTACCTTTGATGATCACAACTGGCATGGGGGGTGCTCCTGGCATCCAGTGGTAGAGGCCAGGGATGCTACTAAATGTCCTGCAGAGCCCAGGACAGCCCCACAACCGAGAATGGCCCGGCCCCACGTGTCAGCAGTGCTGCCATTAAGAAACCCTGCTGGCTCCTCCTTCTCCAGTTCATTCCCAGTTGTTTTTCTGGAAAAACACCCTTCATGAAGCCAACTCACTGCTCCATCAGCAGCTGAACTCACAGTGACTCAGACCCTGGGGTCCCACAGCCATGAGCCCCAGCCCGGGCTCAGCCGTTTGCCAGCTGCGTGATGTCCAGAATCCACAGGTCTCAGAGCCCGACTGGCTCATCTGTAAAACGGGGGGATGGTTGGACGATGCGGTGCGTTGATCGCTTCCCAGAGGGCTGGACACACAGGTCACACTCATGACATTCCTAAAATGTTTAAGTCAAATTTATACTCTTTAAGCTACTCTTCTAGGCTGGCCACACATTGACTCAGCCTCCTACCCCAATTCCTCTCTACCCCTTCCCTCCCCCATCGTCCGCTCCACACCAGTTAAGCGCAGTGCTCTCCTGGAACAGGCACTGCATTTCTCCACCTCCTCTTCTGCCTTCAGCCCCCTCATTAGTTTCCTATGGCTGTTAGAATAAATTAGCACAAACTGAGTGGCCTAACACAATCCGTATTTATTCCTTCACAGCTCTGGAGGCCAAAAGTCCATAGTCCGTTTCACTAGGCTGAAGTCAAAGGGCTGGCTCCTTCTGGAGGCTCTAGGAAAGAATCTGTTTCCCCACCTTGTCCCGTCTCTAGACCTTTATTCCTTGCATTCCTTGGCTGACGGCCCCCTCCTCCATCTGCAAAGCCAGCAGTGGAGCATCGTCAGCTCTCCTCTTCTGTCTCGTCACCTTCTCCTCTGTGTGTGGTCAGACTCCCTGTCTGCTTCTGATAAGAACCCATATGACTAGGGGGCAGGGTGTAGCTCAGTGGCAGACAGCATGCTCAGCATCCCCAGTACCTCCATTTAAAATTTGTTTTGTTTGTTTTTAAATAAATGCATACATACATACATACCTAACTCCCTCCCTCTACAAAAAAAGAGAGAGACAAAAAGATTGAAAAAAGAAAAATCCACATGACTGTATTGGGCCCACCCAGATCATCCAGGATAAGCGCCCCAACTCAAGATCCTTAACTTCATCACATCTGCAAAGTTCCTTCTGCCCTGTAAGGTGACATTCACGGGCTCCAGGGATCAGGACCTGGATTTCTCTGGGGATCATTATTCATCCTTCCACGTCTTGCATTCGGAAATGCCCTCCCCTCCAGCTTGGAATTCTGCATACCCATCAAGGCCCACACCCAGTGAATTCTCAGTCAAGAGTCACCCCTCCAGGGGAAACGAACGATCTCTCCTCCCCTGGACTCTCACCGCCCCACTCCTCCAGCAGTCACTTCCACGGGACCTGGAGTTGCTGCCTGTTTCCGATCAGGCACTCAGACTTCGTCTCTTGTACTGAACCGTAAGTCCCTTGAGGAATGGCTTCATCTCGCCCGCCCACACTCAGCCCACAGTTTCAAAGCACACTGGACATTTAGTCGATAGGAGTTCCGTTGATGATTTTTTATTGCCCCAAAACTTGGATTTGAACCCAGCAAAAGCTAATCAACTCACATTTTCTTGATGAGAGAGCAGCATGGCTCTCATTCTCCCGCCGGCAAGCTCTGTGAAGACATTACGCAGAAAGCAAGGAGGTGAATTGCATTGATACTTACCTTCTCCTTCCTTCTCGTTTTAAGGATTGTCCTTGTATCTGAAATACCTTCTGGACCATTATAAGAAAATCACAAGCCGGACCCAGGAACTTCAGGTAATCTTTTAACTTCAGAAGTTTGTTTCAGCTCCTCCTCAGCCTTTACACAGCACAGTGCATCCTAACCCTGTTTGCCCTCTGTTAGGAAGTCAGTACACATTCTGCCGAAGGTGAGATGGTGTCTCTGTTTGCACACGAAATGATTCAGACAGGGGAGATGAGCTCTCCCAGGAGGACAAGGAGGCTTGTTGTCCTGTGTCAAAAACCGTAAGAATGTAAATGCCATCAGATCTAAAAAGTTGTGTTGATTAAATTCAGTGGAAGAAGTACGGCTTGCCCAAGTCCAGGCGGCAGACTTACCAAAAGTTACACGTCAACATTTTAGAGGCAAGATGATCCTTAGGAACTGTATCACAGTATAGTTATTGCCATATTAATACTGTGTTATACGCAACCGTGAAACTTCAGCGGCGTTCCACAACTGCTGTTCACAAGTCTGGGGTCAGCCGCTAGGTGGGTCCGCTGACCTTGGGTGGGCTTTCTCAGGTGTCTGGGCGTTGGCCGGCCTTCGGTTGGCCTGGGCTGGCCTCAGCTGGAGCAGCTGTGCTGGGTTCCATGCGCCTCTCGTCCTCCAGCAACCTGGCCTGGGCGTGCCGTCGCAGTAATAGTAGAGGAAACAGAAATCCGGACGAGAAAGCAGGCCCAGACGTGGAGTGCTTTTCAGTCCTCTGCGTGTGTTATGTCTCCCAACATCCCACTGGCCCAAACAGGTCACATGACTGAGTTCAGTGTCAGGGGACAGGATATGGGTGGGCACTGCCAGTCACCTAGCCAAGGACATGGCTAGAGGAAGGGCGAGATATTGGGACCACCATTACAATCAACCACAAAGACCATCCAGTCCAGGGGTCCACAGACTTTTTCCATAACGGGCCAGATATTTAAGTCTTTGCAGGCCATACGGTCTCCATCACACCTCTTTGACTTGGCTGTTGTAGAGCAAAGGCAGCCATAGACTACGTGTAAATGAATGGTGTGATGGGCATGGCTCTGTTCCAATAAAACTTTATTTATAAAAATGGGCAGTGGACCAGACTTGGCCTGCAGACAATAGTTTGTCAACCCCTGACCTAGTCCATTCTCCTTATTTTACAGATATGGACATTGACGTTCTGAGGCTAGGGGACTGTTTCAGCGTCACGCAGCTAGTTGGTGGAAGAAGCAAGACAAAAGCTCAGGCCTTGTGGCCCTGGCTCACTGCTTTTTCTCTTACACTCAGCAAATAGGAACTAATCATTCTAACTACCATTTACTGAGCACCTACTGTGTGCTAAGTAAGCACTGTGCTAAAAGCTTTCCATCATTATCTCATTTAATTCTTATGACTAAGAGGTAGACACTAGTACTAACCTCATTTTCTTTTTTTAAATTTTGTTTTTTTGTTTGGGGGACTTCAGTGGGGGAGGTAATTAGGTTTATTTATGTATTCATTTATTTATTTATTTAAATTTTTTTTTTAAAACAGAGGTACTGGGAATTGAACCCAGGACCTTGAGCATGTCAAGCACACGCTCTACCACTGAGCTATACCCTCCCCCTTCAACCTCATTTTCTAAATGAAGAGGTGTCTAGAAAGAGCTAGAGCGGGGAGGGTATAGCTTAAGTAGTAGAGCACGTGCTTAGCATGCCCGAGGTCCTGGGTCCAATCCCCAGTATCGCCTCTAAAAATAAACAAACAAGTAAGCCTAATTACCCCACCCCACCCCCCCATAAAAAAGGAAAAAGAAAAAAGAACTAGAGCTGAGATTCTATCTAGAGCTGAAGCCTGAGCTCTTAACCACTGTGTTCTGTTGCTTCCCTGCTAGGTACTAGGCTAAGCATAGTTTTTCTGTGTTTCTAAGATTTTGTCAACGTTCATCGCTCCCCCGAAGGTAGTGGAAGTGACTCCTGCGTTGGTCCTGTCCCCGTCAGCTGCAGTTCCCCTTCCTCTCATTTCAGATCAGGATCAGCAGCTCTCAGGAATCTCAGCAGTCCTTGCTGCAAGAAAAGCTGCGGGAGCATCTGGCAGAGAAGGAGAGGCTGAATGAGGAAAGGCTGCAGCAAGAGGAGAAGCTGAGAGCCAGAGTCAAGTGGCTGACTGAAGAGAAGGCGGTAAGGGGATTCCTGTCCTCCTCTTTGCTCCCGACAACTAATGAAACGGCCCTTCCTGTGAGAAACCGAGGGCGCGTCCTTAGATGGAGAAACCAGCCACTCCTTGTTGGGTGCCGTGGAACAAAATTAATTAAAGAGGGTGAATGATGTTGGAGGAATTAACACGAAGCTTGAGTTCTAAAACTCAGAGTAAAATCAACTTGAACAGGCAAGGTTACTGAAATGTCTGGAAATGGTAATCCATTTGTTTATATATTGCAGTTGATTTTATGAATCTGAATAGTTACTGCAGGTCCTGGTTTGAGACTGACAGGTGGTTCCCAAGAGTGTACAAGACCACCTTTGTGTTGTTTCAGCCTTTTGCTTTCTCTTTGTGGACATCAGGGGAAAGACATGGCCAGAATTGCTACTTACTTTTCTAGAAACCAAGCCATTTAGAGGATGCTTACAGTGGCACCTCTCAAGCTCAGACATGCTGGTGAACCACCTGGGGGTGTAGTTAAAAGGCAGATTCTGACTCAGCAGCTCTGGGGCGGAGCCTGGGAGTCTGCATTTCTGACAGGCTCCCAGCTGGTGCTGACACGCACCTGTGCAGACCGCATTTTCAGCCACAAAGTCTTAGAGGAAGGATTTCCCAAAGTTGGCGGATAAGAACCATCTGGATGCTGGTTAAAAATACAGATTCCTGGGCCCCACCCTAGATCCCCTGAATCCGAATCTATGGAGAAAGCCAGGGAACTGCAGTTAATGAGCCGATTCTCATCCTTGTCTTCGAGTTGGCCCTTTCTGAGATTCAGGGACCCACCATTGATTTAACTCCCTCAGTCGCCGTCATCCTAGATCCATGGCTCCCGACTTTCACTGCACTTTTGTCATCTGAGAGATTAGAAGATACTAATTCTTGCACCTTTCCCCCGACCCCCACCCCCAGGTTCTGATCTAACTGGGGATGAGGGTGTGGTTCACGCACTGGGAGTTGTAAGCTCTCCCTGGTGGTTCCAGCGTGCAGCCACAGTGGAGAGCCACTGCCGTGGGTGGGTGTGAGGGGCGTTTGCAGCTGCCTCTCCCCCCACCCACCTCAAATAGCAGCACCAGATCCGCTGGACCCTGGCTCTGCCCCCACACCTCCTTTCTTCCCCCGAGGAGGACTGGACCTGCCGCTTCCTCCATCTTTCACCAGTGGCAGTTTGGTGACGCCCGACCTGGACCATCCTTCTCTGTCACCGGTGCTCCAGACCTCTCCAAGAGGCAGAGACCTCTGCCTGTTTCATTTCATCCTCTAATTCGTGCCCGGTTACCTCTTCTCCTGTTTGCCTCTTTCTCTGCCTTTCTTTCTGCCTTTTGTGAAATAAAAGATTAAAGAGGAAGAACCATCTGACCAAAATCATGTATGATCCACATAAAGGTAATGTTAACGATAGCCTTAAATCAAGGCGGGTCCCTTTTGAGGGGCAATTCGATATAGGACAAGCCCGTACCATTCCACAGAGAGGAAAATAAAAGCAGAAAGAACCTAGAAACTTCGAAACCTTCACAAAACTCTCTCCACCCGTTTCCTCCCTCCTCTCTGATTAACTTCTCCCTCTCCACATGTCTTATTTTTAATTTTCGATAGACTTTTCCACTACAGATGTACAGTATTTCAGCCCCAGCACGTTCAACACCAGCGTGGGCACCGGCCTGGGCCTCCCAGACGCCCATCTGTAACACCAATTCCAACAGACACAGGGTTTCAAGGACAGACATCAAACCCTCTTTAATCACAGCAAACCTCAGCTCACACCACCCCTTGCGGAGGGGGATGCCAGGGACGCCCCTCCCTGAGCAGACAGTTGTCTCGTGGAGGGTCATCCTTCCCCAGACACTTTTGTTGATCAACTTGACCCTAGGGACTTATCTGAAAATTCTGACCCAGGCTTTAGTGCCAGCTGCCCCAATTTTTAAATGAACCTCACTCATATCACAATGCAGTGTCTCCCCCATCCCTTTCTGAAAAATACATGTGTCAGAATTCATTAATTAAGCTCCTTCTCATGGATCTTGATTTGTTGCAGGACTCTTGTCTCAAGGGTAGGAAATTCTAGGTCCCTTTGTGGAGCTAACATTCTTTTTTTATTATGATCTGTTGCCAATGCTTCCCCGGTTTGTGCACACACTGATGGTTTAGATCAGGGGTTGGCAGACTTTTTCCATAAAGAGCCAGACAGTAGATGTATGTTCAGTTCTGCAGGATGTGTGGTCTCTGTCGTGACTTCTCAGTCGTAGGTAATCCACAAACAACGAGCTTGGAGACTCTGATAAAACTTTATTTACAAAAAGCAGGCAGCGGGCCAGATTTGGTCCAGAGGCTCTAGTTGGCCTACCCCTTGGCTCTAGAGTCAAAGAGACCAGGGTTCAAATCCCTGTTTATGTGATTTACTAGTAAACTGGGCAGATGCCTTAATCTCTCGAAGACTGTGTCCTCCTCGGCAAAAAGCTGAAAAGACAGAAGAAATGATTGATCTTTACCAGTGAATTGTTATCCTGTGCCAAGCATTTCATGTTCGTCATCTCATAGGCCCCTGCCATCAACCCAACGTAGGAAGCACTATTTCTGTGCCCATTGTACAGATGGGGAGACTGAGGCTTGTAGAGCTTTTCTCTTGCCCAAGGCTATGTACCTAGGAAGGATCAACCAGAGGCTCTAATCTGGGCCTGCCAACCCCAGACCCTGTGCTCTTGGTTCCCAGGTTACTGCCCTCTGTCTTCCATGGGGTTGTCTTAAGAAGCGAAAGAGCTAATCCGGCACAGAGACCGGATTCCTACCCTGGTAACGATGTCTAATAAACAGCAGTCCCTGACTTTCAGGCTTTGGAGGAAAGCATTACTCAAGAGAAACGCAGAGCGAAAGAAGCATTAGAGGAAGAGCAGGCCAAAGTCCAAGAGCTGGAGAATCGCATAACCCACCAGAAGAAGGTATGCAGCTCGCGGAGACAGAGTCGGCCTGAGCCCAAGTCAAGGTCAGGCAACTAGGACAGACTGCCCCGGGGTGATAATCTGGGCCTGCCCACCCGGGCTCCCAGGCTCTCAGCTGCCCGCAGTCTCCCCCCGGGGGCTGTCCTGAGTAGGGAAGGGCTCACCTGTGCAGTGCCCAACAGACTCCAGATTCCCGCCGTGGTAAGTATGTCTATTACACTGCAGTCATTGGTTTTCAGGCTTTGGAGGAAAGCATTTCTCAAGAGAAAAACCGAGTGAAAGAAGCATTAGAGGAAGAACAGACCAAAGTCCAAGAGCTGGAGAATCGCTTAACCCGCCAGAAGGAGGTATGCAGCCGGGGAGTTAGTCCCCTCGAGCCCAAATCCAGCTTGAGGGCCCTGTGGAAGTAAGTTCAGAACCATGTATGATGAGGGTAGAACGTGGCAGAGCTTCCCTGGAGTAATTTGTCCTTGGGAGGGCTCAGCCACTTTGGGAAGAAGCATGGGGGACTCCAGGAGAGAACCCTAGAGCTGTAGCCTTGACAACCAGTTGGAAAAAATTGTAAACAGTTTAAAATACAGTCCTAGACAAGGCTTGGGAGATAAGTTGGGGCTGATGACATGAGCATCTTCTGCATGGAGATTGCATCCCAGAGCACAGAAATGGAGGAGGTACAGTGTCCTGGGACTATAGGGCTGCGTGCATCCTCCGAAAACATCCCCAAATCATCCAGCCTGCAATCCACCAGCAAGGAATTTTCTACAGCCCAGGGCAGTCCATCCTAGGGTTGATGCCTTGGGCTGGCAGAAAATGTTTCCTTTATGTTGAGTTAAATGAAACTCTCTCCCAGAAGGGTATCAGTCTTCCACGCGCCCCCTGGGCTCCTGCCACACCCATCTACTTTCTCTTCCACAGAATAGCCTTTTAGATGCTTGAAAATAGAGGCACCTGCTCCTCTCCAGACCCAAATCGCCTTGTTCCTCCTCATATGCCTCACAGGGCTGGGGCCCGGCCTTGGTCCCCTCCTCTGACCTGCTCTGCTCTCCAGAAGTCACTGGTTGGCAGCTCACCAGCTGAAAAGGGCCTGTGGACATGTTATGTTTGGCCATGGGAAGTTTTATCTTGAACTCATAAAATTTGCTAAAAAATCCAGATTTCCATCCTCCCTTGCACAGTCAGAAAATCTGGCCCTCTTTTCCATTTGACAAAAATGGACTGGAGTTGAACCAAGTAGAAGAAATTTGCCACAGTCCTCAGCATTCCCTATTGCAGCATTAAACACAACCCACTTCATTTGGGGTAACTGTCCAACCTCCACAGGCATCTGAGTTTGTGGCCCTTCATCTGTTTTCTTCCTAAACCATTTGTAGCCAAAGCTGGACCCAGTTCTCCAGCCATTAGTGGCCTAGAGCAAGACTCTCCCCTCCCTCGTTGAGGATGTTAGACTTCTATTGATGTGCCCAGACTAGCTTTGGGGAAAGCCCTGTTACATTGTTCACTCATGCTTACCTCGGGGTCCCCCTCAGATTCCCTGAGTCTTTTTTACAAAATGCTTTCTTTAGTGTTTCAATACTGAGGCAGCCCAGGGGCATGCAGGCTTGGCAGGCAGATGAGACATGGGTTCAAATTCTGGCTGGGCTCCTGACTGGCTCATTATCTGCCTTCTTTAAAGGTTGGCTGTGAGGATTAGAGACGCTGTACAGTGAAGTGTCTGGCAGAAGCATCATGCAGTGAACGGTGGCTGTTAGTATGATCACTGTACTTCTATGTCTGTTCAGGCACTTGTTCTCTATCGACCCCCCACTCTGTCCCCACCCCTCAGAGTAAAAGCCTTGCCCACCCACCCCTGAGGGACAAAGATGGAGCCTCTGCAATTTGATCTGATCCCAAGAGGGAAGGTGTTTACATGTCGGGTCTCATTGGGGTCTGCGCACAGCTGGGCTCTGCAGGCCTGTGTAAACAGTGTCACCGAGGCCTGGCCCTGAGTTATTTCTCCAGGTGTGGCGATGAGGAGGAGGCGCTCACAAGGGCTCCCAGGGCCAAATGCCACCAGGAGGTCAACAGCCCCGGGCTGGGGGGCAGCCCCTTGAATTTAGAGCTTTCGAGGTCACAGGGACTTCAGGAGGGAGATTACAGGGAAGCCTGGTGATGGACACCCTATGGCAGGGAGGAGCTGTGGCCAGGTCACCCCAGGCCAAGAAAAATGCCAGCCCATATCTCCTGCCAGAACCTCTCCGCAGCTTCTTGTCAAGGAAATCTGAGATAAAAATCCCAGGCGCAGACTTCGATCAACCTCAGAGGGTCACCTGACTCCTTTTTCTGTTAGACCTCCCTCCCTATTGTCAGACGCATCTTTAAGGACAGCGGAATCACTAGGTCATAATGCGGGTTTTGAGGTATCGCGAAAGGTGAATTCCCACCACCTGCCCAGAGAGCAGAGCGGCTGAGGGGACAGGAGCCGTGTGTGACTCATGCAAGGACAGTCTTCCCCGGAGTGGCCGTCGCAGCAGCAGAGGAGCTGCCGAGAGCAAAGCCCCAAGCGTAGACATGAGACCAGGCGCGGGGGACCCAACCCCAGTCACTGGCAGGAAGCTGTCTTACCCCGAAACCCACCTCAGATGTTCAAAATAAATGTGAATCTCCCGTGATGTGACTGCTCTGCTGCTTCGTTTAGGGCTGGTATTGGAACAGCTGAGTGTTGGGGGTTTTTAATGACTTTTCACTGGAAAATATATCAAAATATGTCGTATTTCATCCATGTTAGAGATTAAATATTTTTGCAGGCTGATCTAGACCCCTAGCCACCGGCTGTAATGGAAGCCATGTTCCAAGTTCCAGACATCTGACAGCCAAGCTGGCGTTTAACGCACAACCCATTTGAAAGTTCAGGTGCCCTTTCTTGCCACCACTGGAGACGGGCCCTGCCGGCAGCTTAGATCCTTCTGTGATTTGCGTCAACTGAATAGCGTATCAGCAAGTTGCTTCCTAGATAAAATTCCTTGATTATGGGCACTAAATACTAACCACGTCCCTCCCACCCTCTCAGAGCCTCCCTGGTGAGGTTCGCCCACACCCCTTCTAGAAATCGTGTGGCTCATTAATTCAATACACCGCCCTCCCCTGGAAACCTGATTCTCTTTAAGCGATTTATTTCAATAATGGGAAATTCCATTATTAATGAGATTCTTCTTCTTATCCGAGAGGCTGCCTGGTGCCCTGATAAGAGTTTAGACTCCGAAATAAGACAGGCCTGGTTCCCTCTGCTCCCTCGCCTCCTGCCAGGGCCTCCGCACACAGGCAACGTGCCTTCTGTCGCACAAGGTTCAGTCCTGGCCTCGCCACTAACAGACTGCATGATCCCTCAGCCCTCATCAACTTTCTGTTCCTTAATTTCCTCATCCATAAAGTGGGGCCACTCACTTCTCTGATATGGTTGCTGTGAGAGCAAGCTGGGTAAGACGTGCCAGCCTTGGGCCCTGGCATGGAAGACCAAACCCCCAGCATCTGAGCTATTAGCATTATTAACAGTGTCACCATTATTAGCAACTTTGCCCCTAAAGGTGAAGGCAACCAAAAAGACTGGTCATTGATTTTCAGGTTTTGGAGAGCAGCATGGCCCATGAGAAAAGAAAAGCAAAGGAAGCCTTAGAGACAGAAAAGAGAAAAGTGCAAGACCTGGAGAACCATTTAACCCAGCAGAAGGAGGTATGAGGAGCAGAGAGAGAGAAAGCGGGCTGTGGCAGCCAGACCCCTTTGGAAGGAGTGCCAGAACCAGACGTGGTGCCCTGATGTAGAGCAGGGGGTAACGTGGGCAGGTGGGAGCGGCGCCCCGACTCAGAGTGGCCAGTATCCCATCCTACAGCTCACCAACCGTATGACCTAGGGCAGACCACTTAACCCCCTGTGCCTCAGTTTGCTCATCCGGAACATGGGGCTGGTAATAGTCCCTGCCTCATGGGATTAAATGAGTGAGTATATATTAAGTACTTAGAACCATACTCGTACGTGGAGGGCCCTGTGCTTAAGCACTGCTGGTCAGCTAACTCATAAGAGAGATGTACCCCAGGGGAGAACCCCAGGGTTGGAGTCTGGGTCAGTCCCCTTCCTCCTCATCGTTGGAAGGTATTTCTGATGCAACCCAGCATGGACACAGGAGAAAAACACCCCCCTCCCCAGTTTTGCAGACTCCCAAGGAGACCCTCCCTGGACCGATAGACAGGTAGAGACACAAACATCGCAGAGTACAATGGAGTAGACAGGTACTTAACCCGCTCACGGGATGGGCACATCACAGAAGCACCAGGGGTCAGTGCCTTCTGCAGTAGATGAGAAGTGTATCCTCAAGGAGAGGGTGATGTGGCGAGGGGAGGGCTGTCCAAGTGCCAAGCCCAGGCAGAGCTGGAGACATCCACCCCCACCAGCCTGGGGACTGGGCCCACCAGCCACACCTGCCCGTGAAAGGCAGACCCCAAGGCTGGGAGGAGGGCTGTCACTCAGCTCAGCCTGAACGCCAGAGCCACACTCTGGAAGCCAAAGAAGGGCTCTCGGGGTCAGGAGGCCAGGGAGATGGGCCCTTAGTGACCTGTAATGGCATCTCCAGGAGCTGAGCTTGAGGGCCAGAGAGGGCACACACAGGCACGTGCTGGCCCTCGTGGAACTTCCAGAAACAGAGCCGTGACTCCAGTGAGTTGCTTAATTCAGTTTTATTCATCCATCCGCAAATATTTACCGAGCACCTACCGTGTGCTCAGCCCTATTGAGCATCAGGGACACTGCAGGGTCTAGACGGACCTCGACCATGCCCTCCCAGACTTTCCGCTCTAGGGTGGGGGGACAGACAACCACAGACGCACAGGGTGACTGCAGAGCCCCAGGTGCCGTGGAGAAGACAAAAGAGGGCTGGATTAGGGAGTGGCCCACAGGTAGGGAGAGCCTCTCGGAGGAGATAACATTGAGTGAGACCCGGAGGGGTGAGGAAGCACCAAGGAAACATCTAGGGAAGAGACGCCCCTACATCGAGCAGCCCACATGCAAAGGAGGGAGGGCCTGCGTTAGCCCGGGGGGCGGAGGTGGGGGCACGAGGAGTGAAATAAGCTGGAACAAGACAGAAGCCAGATGAGGGGTCAGGGGAAGAAAGTCGGAGGGAGACACAGAGTAGGCAAAGTGGGGCATGGTTCAAATTTCAGCTCTGCCCTAACATGCTGTGTGACCCTGGACAAGCCCCTTGCCCTCTCTGGGCCCTCATCTGTAATGTGGGTACAATGACAGAACCACCCCAGTAGTTTGTTGTCTGGAATCAATGCATTCACTGTGAAGCACCTGCCCAGGTGAGGTCAGAGTCCAGGTCGGGTGGGGAGGATGGTGCGTGTGGCCCAACGTGGGGGCTGGATAGTCAAGCAAAGACCTTGGCAGTGGGACTGTGCCAGCCCATGCAAGGAAGTGAGGTCAGAGTCCGCATAGGGTGAGGGTGCACCGACTCAGAGTATGCCTTGTTAAGGAGTAGAACCCAAACTGTGGTCAGTGGCTGTCCCCGGAGTGTCCCTAATATAGATGAGCGGGGTGGCAGACTTTGCACCGGCCTAAGTATGAATACACGAGCGTGTCTCTTGCCTCCAGGTAGAGTGGAGTTTGAACCAGGAGGACGGGTCAGGCAAGGTCCAGAAGCCAGGTGACAGAATAGGGCAGGGCACCAGCGTCTGAGCTGGCACCACCACCTCCTGACGGTGTGACCTTGGCACATTACTCATCCTCTTACTGTCTCACTGACAGCCTCCACGTCCTCACCTGCGAAATGAGGGGCAGATGCTGCCTAGGGGCTTGCGTTCAGTACGCGGTGCAGGTGCTCACGTGGTATCGAGTAGAGAGCGGGCAGTATCATCATTGTCATTTTCATTTGTGATTTGCCAGGGAGCACAAAATTAGAGAAGGGAACGCACCCTCCCACGGGGCACATGGAAGAGGGTGGTGGCCTCTTAGACAGGCAGGGTCGGGGCTGAACAGTCTTAAGCAGACTTGGCAGTAGGAAAATGCCAAGCCCCTGCAGGGAGGAGAGTCAGAGCCCAGGTGGAGCAGGGAGGCCTGGGTGCAGAGCGGGGCGGGGAGGATGGAGGCCAAGGACACGATGCTAGAACAGCAGGGCTGTCGGGAAGATCACCTTTACTCCAGGGCCACGCATCCGATGTCTCATCCTGCCCCCAGCAGAGCAGCCCCTCTTACAACTTTCAGTAGTTTTTCTTTTTACCAAATCATTCTTGTTTGCTGAAGAAAATTTAAAAGATTACAGAGCAGTGAAAGAAGAAAGTACCAGTTACCATAATCTCAAACCCCCGTCATGTGAAAGATGGTGCGCATCTTTCCAGCCTTTGTTTATGTAATTTATTCGTTTGTTTGTTTGTTTGTTTATTAAGTGTTGTCCCTGTGAACCTTGTATTTGCATGGGAGATGTAACTACAACAGTTTCAACAGCTACCAGTTGAGTTTTTCGACCCTGCTCTGGTTGTGTACCTCCTAGGGCTTGTGTGGGTGAAGCTGGGCTCCTATCCCCTCCCCATCACCAGATCTGTTGGGTATATGTTCTCGGTCCCAGACTGCCCTGGACTTCAGTTTTCGGACCCAAGCCTTTGTAGGTTGGAGGGAGACCACCAGTGTCCTTTGAAGCCACAGGCATCAAGCCTGCTGGGACAGGAGGCATCCCCACTCCCCGTGTGCCCCACCAGGCTTCATCTCTCCTGCCCCACCTCCCAAGAGGCCGGGCACTTCCAAGGCCCGGCATTGGGCCAACACCTGTTTAGTAGTTTAGTTAGTGGCTCAGCGCCAAACGCCTTAACCTGAACACTCACCAGCATGTCACTTCCTGAGCACCAGCCCAGAAATCCTGAGTGACTAATTACTCTCCCTTTTAGGGACATAATCAACCAAGCCATGACTTCCGGGTTCTTGGCGTGCCGGGCAGGCCGAGATTCTCACCTCCCTCTCCTCCAGGTGTCCTCCTGTTCCTGGAACTCTCGCTCCCAAACCCTGACTCACTGGTTTCAGCGATTACTAACCCCGGCTTCCCCTTGCAGTGCCCTCCCCTTCCTCCTCGTGCCATACCCTCAACACCACTTGTCACTGACTTCCAGATTACAGAAAGCAGCATCGCCTACGAGAAGCACAAAGCGAAGGAGGCCATAGAGAAGGAAAAGAAAAAGGTGCAAGATCTGGAGAACCGCATAACCAAGCAGAAGGAGGTACGAGTCTCAAAGAGGAAAAGACGTGGAGGAGCCGGGATGGCTAAGCCCTGGGCTCCGGGGGCAGGCAGTCCGGGTTCAGATCCTACCTCTGCCACCCTCTGGCTGTGGGACGTTGGGCAGGAGTTGCCATCTCTGCACCTTAGTTTCCTTATTTATGAAATACAGGTAATCCAACAGGTCAACCTCGTGGAGCTGTGAGGCTTGATTGCTAACATCCACAGAGAGAAGCACCCAGCAGTCGGCGAACGCTGTGTGTGTCGGCTGCTTTTATTATTTTTATTTTATTTTTAATTTTATTATTATAGCAAGTGATAAACCCACAACCTGACAATAGTGAGTTAAATTTAAATACGAGTAAGAGCAATTTCAAAGGATTTTCAAGACCAGATGGGTCTAAACAGGCCTGTAAGTCTATTCACATTGATCTTAGATTGTTTTCTTTGAAGAAATATTCCCAAACACTAGCGTGCATAGAAACACTGGAGGGCGGGGTACATTTTAAATTCCCAGTTGCTGGGCTTCACCCCTAGAAATTCTGACTCACTGTCTGCAGGGTGGACTCAGGAATCTGCATTTTTAACAAGTAGCCCATGTGCTCTTGGAATGACGCTGCTCCAGGGAGATGAGTGCCTGTAAACCACATCTGGATTACTTATCAGTCCCAGGCACCACTTTTTAAGTGGGGCCTTGACCAGCTGGGGCGTGTCCAGAGGGAGCAGACCAGAGCCGGGTGAAGCGATGCAAGATTTGTCAGCTCCCGCTGACACACCTGTGCCGGACCCCCCGTGGGCGGGCAGTGCTGCAGGCGGAGGGAGAACCCAAAGGGTGCCATCTCTACACGCAGCCTTGTCTCCCCAGATGCTTCACCATGGCTCTTGCATAAAGTCCTTCAGTTAGGGGTAGGGGAAAAGGAGGAGTTAGAGTTTTAAAATAGATTATTCAGGACAGAAAATGGATTTGGAACGAGACTAATGCAAAAAAAAAAAAAAGTGTGGGGCATGACATTGATAAATGGGTCCTAATTTTTAGTCTAGGAGTTACAGTGAAAGGGATTGTGCAGTTCACTAGCCAGAAGTGGACCGAGTGCTCCCGGAAATGAGACCTTCTGGGTACTCGGCCCAGAGAGCATCTCTCCTCAGGACCAGCAGAGAGCAGACTCTGTCATACAACCAACAGCGTCCTCAACAACAGCCTTAGTGAAAACAGCGGTGACACCAGAGGGTGAGGAATTGTGACAGCCCTCGAGGCCGGCTGGTAGAGAAACGGGGCTCTGCCCCAGGGACTCCCCATTTACCAGGAAAGACCCAGGAAGTACAAGGTCAAAGACCCACTCAGACGCAGAGTTGCTCATTTGGGTGCTGTTTGACTTCTACACGCGGAAGAGCGTTCAAAAGATTGATTTCATCGACACAGGCGAAAAGAGGATTTATACAGGCAAAAGAGTAGAGAGGGGAGAAGAAAGATAAACTCAGAACCGCGTGAACCATGAACTTGAGCAAACTGGTGAGTGGCCAGCAAGGACCAAAGATGCCAGGCAGCGTGCTCCGCCCCCGGGCGGATTCACCGTCCATAAGAGAAGCCATCTCAGATTGTCGTGGGTTCTCCGGGGCAGGCCGAGCCTTGCTGCTCTGTGCTCTGCCTGCCGATGTCCCCAGGGAGCACCTTCTCGGGCCAGGTCAGCACGCTGCCTACACCGGGATTTCTCAACAGTAACGACCACGTCAAGGCACCGAATAAGAACAGACTGCAGCGGTACAAACAGATGGCACTGACTCCCAGGCGAGGCTGGCAGACACTGCGTGATGAAAATCACATTTTGTTTTGTCCCCCACCCCAGAAAAAATCAGTGTCTTTTCCCAATTATAAGAGGAGTACCTGTTTGCTCTAGACAATTTGAAAAATACGGAAAATCACTCAGAAGACCATAAAAATTGCCCAGGATTCCACTGAGCAGAGTTACCACTAGTGGCGTTCTGATGTGGTTCCTTCCAGGCTGGCTTCACGTTGATCATTATTGCAGACACCAACAAATATAGATTTATTACAACGTGATTTACACCATTATACTGTGCGCGCTGATTTGGACACGGCTTTTTGACTCCGTGTTACAAATATGTCCACATGTCACTGAACATTCTTCCATGACCTGCCGGTGAAGGATGACCTGGGTTTGCACTGTGTTGGGTGAACCTGGATTCATTCACCCTCAGGCACTGGGCTGTTTCTCACTTTTCACTTGAGTGAAAAATGCTTGGCTGAACAACTCTGTGCATCAGGCCTTGTGCATGTGTGTGGTTCTGCCTTTAGCATAAATTCCCCAACGTGGAATTACCGGGTCACAGGATATGGACATTTTCAGGCTGGTGATACACCTTCCCAAATGACACCTGCCCCCTCAGAAAGTTCATGCCAGTTTTCACTGTCAGCAGCAGAGTCCGGGAATGCCCAGCCCTGAACCTCAAGAATATATTTTAGATTGGATTAAAAAAATGTTTGTGAAAAGATGCATACAGTATGATTCTGCCTACACGACATTCTGGAAAAGACAAAACTATGAAGACAGTAAAAAGACAGGGGATTGGCAAGGAGAGAGGGGATGAAAAGATGGAACACATGTAGGATTTGGGGGGCAGTGGAACTACTCTGTATGGTACTATTACAGTGGATAATGTTAATGACAAATGTCCAGATCCATAGGCTGACACTGAGAGTGAACCCTAATGTAAGCTATGGGCTTCGGGTGATAACGATGTGTCCACATGGACTCATCAGTTGAACACATGGACCAGTCCAGTGGGGATGTGGGTAGTAGGGAAGGCTGTGCATGTGTGGGGCTGGTGGGGTGGATAAGAAACCCCTGTAATGTATTTTCCTCTCAATTTGCTGTGAACCAAAAACTGCTCTTAAAAAATTGAAGTCAAGTAAATAAGTCCGTCCAGCCCCAGCACAGCGCCTGTCACAAAGCCCACATTCCACAGTGTTTGAGGATGGACTCAAGGAGGAGAGGAGAGTGTTGACAAAGATTGGAAGATTGGGTTCCCGGAGGAGGGGGAGGACATTGAGGACATGGCAGCCAGAGTCCAACCTTGCCAGGGCCCCACGGGAGGAGGGGAGGTCATCCTGGTGCTGAAGCCACGTAGGAAAATGAAGGAGTGTCCTGAAAGCAGGTCCTGTGATGAGCAGGTGAAGGAACTCAGCACATTCTTCCTGGAAAATAGATTTAGAGAGAGACATGACAGCCCTCCTCAAATATTTAAAGGCCTGTCTCATAAAAGAGAAATAAAACTTACTCAGTGAGCTCTAGGTGACAGAACTGTGCTCAGAGACCAGAAATCTCAAGGAGACAAATCTCAGCTGAATATAAAAGAGTTCTATAATAATTGGAACCTTCCAGAGAAAGCATGAACTTTGGACTTAAAAAGGCTCAACAGAACAGTAGCAGAACAGAGATTACCTCCTCTCTAAAAACAGGATGAGGAAAGGCTAGGATTAACATTTATTCCCGAATTTCTGCTGATTTGCTGTTTGTTGTTTGTCTAGGAAATAGATTTAAAAGTGCAAAAAGAAGACATGTTAAATAATAAATTAAATGACGCACTGGCCATGGTAGAAAAGACTCAGAAAACTAAGGCAGCTGAGACTATAAAAGTAGAGACCCTCACCGTGAAATTAAATGAAACACTGGCTGAACTGGAAACTGCCAAGACGAAAGTGGTAAGTTGGTGCCTTCCAAGGACGGGAGAGTTTTTCCATCACTGCACGATCACAATGCCACGAGGATCAGGGGTTCTCAGCCTCGGCACTACTGATGGTCTGGGTCGAGTAACTCTTTCTCATGGTGGGAGGAGGGGTATGGGGGGTGCTATGCTGTGCATTATAGGTTGTGTAGCAACATCCCTGGTCTTTACCCACGAGATGCCAGTAGCACCCCCCCCCCAGATTGTGACAACCAAAAATGTCTCCAAACTTTGCCGGATGTTCCCTGAGAGGCAAGGTCACCCTCTGTTGAGAAGCATTTGTTTAGTTTAAAAGGTAAACAGAGGCTATGACGCCCTCTCTCCAAGGTGCTCTAAGATGTCATAATCAATTTGGGGTCTTTACAAGATCAGGTCGAAGGACTGAGCAGCCCTGAATCTAGTGATCAGTGACGAGTCCACAGACCGTAAGGTAATGTTTTTCACTTTTAGCTCGGCATTCAAGGCCCTCCACCATCAGGGCTCACTGTTGCACTCACCTGTCACTCACACATTCACCCAGCATGTCTGTGGACAAAGAGGTAATAAGGGTTGACCTGACGGAAGTGCATAGAGTGACTTTCAGAGGGACTGGAGCTGGAGACACCAGCTCGGGGTGTGACATGGGATGGCCATTGCTTGTCGTCCAGGATCACAAGGACTTGGACACTCAAGGTAGCACAGGGGTGGAAGGAAGGAGTCGCTATAGAGTGACGAGAGAAATGGCAGGACTTGATACCTGATTGCCAGGACCCACGTCGAGGAGAGGGAGGACCACAAGGAGACAGGTGAGCTTCAAGCCAGGGCACCAAGGGGGATGATGGCACATGGAGATGGTGGAAGTATGGAGGCCGTGGTAAGGGGTCTTTTGTGGGAGAAGGACTCTCTTCTGGAGAAGATGAAGAACTCAGACAGGCGAGGGTAGGATATCAAAGTTCAAACTTTGTGCACAGCTTTGGTGGCACGATAGATCTGGGGGAGGAAGCAAGACACGGGGTCTAAATTTGGAAGGTAGCCTCAATGGAGTGATTGTTGAAAGGGTGGGCATGTGTGAGCGGCTCAGGCAAAGAATTTACATGTCGGGAGGAGACTGGAGACTGGGGCCCAGCATGTTAACTGGGAATAGGGAGCAGAAGAATGATGTCACCCACACGGCCGGAAGACGGCGGTGGGAGAAGCGGGAGGGACGCTGAGACGGAGGCGCCGAGAGGTGCCGCAGGCAGGGAGGGCGGTCACGGGAAGGCGTCTGACTCACCATCGGGGGGACTGCTGGTAATTTTTGTTTTTAAGAAATACAAATTCATGTGCCTTTTTCTTACAAGATTGTTCACTGATTAATCCAACAAATGCTTATTAAACATCTAGATCTAGATGTCGTGGTAGGGATCTAGGCATGGATGCCACGAGCACATCAGCAAATAGGAAAGGGTAACTTTCTGTCCTCGTGGAGCTTACGCTCTAGTGGGAGCGAGAAACAAAGGAATGAGATTGTTCAGATGATGACAGGTGCCCCGGGGAAAATAAAACGGGATGGTGTCTCCTTTAGATAGGCAGTCAGGGGGGCCTCTCTGACAGAGGTGTCATTGTCCCTGAGGCCTGACACCCGAAAAGTCAGCCATTCAAGGGGCTCAGGAGGAGTATACTATGCAGCGGGACCAGCACGTGCAAAGATCCTGGGGTGGGGCCAAGTTCGGTGCTGGTGGGTGCAAAGGGGTAGTACTGTTGATGTTGTTACTATTATATTCAGTCTCAAGATCACATGAGCCGTGTCTGTTTTCCCAGATCATGATGGAGGAGCGGATGCAGCTGCAGCAGCACACGGTAAGGGCCCTCCAAGAAGAACAGGAAGCACAGAAACACAGCTTTGAAAAAGAAATCATGGAATACAAGGAGCAAATCAAACAGCACTCCCAGACGATCGTGAGTCTCGAAGAAAGACTCCAAAAAGTGACCGAACACCATAAAAAAATAGAAGGAGAGATTGCAACCCTGAAGGACAATGACCCAGGTTGGTCCAGAGAGACGCGGAGGAAAGCTTAATGTTCAAGGCAGGTTCTGATGACCCTGTGGGTTCCCATAGGCCGATGGGCAAGGGAAGTCTATGCCTCACTTAAAAGCTCCTTTATTGTCCAGGGAGGCCCCCTTTCCTTCTTGTTACACAGCGTCGTCAGGCGCCCTCCAGGCCCCAGTTAAGCAGAAGTAACGCAATGGACGGGGACAGCCTTTGTGTCTGGCCAGTCAGCCAGCGAGAGGCACAGGCTGCCGGGGCTGTTAGGGGCATCAGGGCAGCAGGACGGGAGGCATCTTTTCCATGTGGAAACCTCCCATGTAGGGGCCTTTCAAAGGCTTCTCTCTGCCATCAGCAATTTGTGACATTGTCTAATGCACTTTCATAACCAGCTGAGGTTGATCTCTTAAAAAAAAAAAAAAAAGAGGGTGAAAAAAGAACTCAGAGTTGTGAGCACTTACTCCCCCTGAATGACATGAATGACCACGGCAACGCGGAAAACTAAAGGCACTGGGCTCTTGGAGGAGAGTTCTGGAAGTAGCGGCCTTGGGCCAGGGTTTCTCATCCTTGGCACTGGTGTTGGCATTTGGGCTGGAGAGGTCTTTGCTGTGGGACTGTCCTGTGCACTGTTCAGTGCTGAGCAGCGTCCCTGGCCCACAAGATGCCCATAGCCCCCAGCCCCACCCCCACCCCAGTGGGACAACCAAAAATGTCTCCAGACCTGGTCAGATGTCCCTGGTTGAGAACCATGGTCCTAGTCTCAAGCCAGTGACAAGCCTCATGCATTCGTTCACTCAGCACTCCTAACTGAGCATCTGCTATGTCCCAAGCTCATTCTAGGCACTGGAAGGTCAGTGATGGACCAGCCAGGCAGGGTCCCTGCATTTAACCAAATTACTGCCCTGCCAGGGGGCCTGCCTGGAATGAACAGGTCAGAGGGAGGATGTTTAAGCTGGGACCTGAGAGTGACTACCTCTTTGTCCCCCACACTTAGATCCGTGCCTGCTGTTCAGCAGATGCTCCATAAATATTTGTTGAATGAATAAATGAGAGAGTGAGAGTGTGACTGAGGGCCAGGGGCTGAGGATGTGGGAGGTGAGGACAGCACAGACTGGTCTGAGCGGAGAGGACGAAATGGGGCAGGAGGTGTGACCCAGGAGTTGAGGCACCAACTCTCACCACTTAGCTGAGCGGTCACCAGCTGTTTCCTTCACTCCTGTGCCCGTTTCCTCATCTGTCGGTGGAGTCGATGACCCCTGCCTTAGAGGGCAGCTAGAAGGATTTCAGGAGTTGAGGAGGGTTGAGAGGACACAGAACACACAGCGGTTGTCATCAGGTAGAGAGGGCTGCGGGGTGGGAGGGAGGGTTTACACGTTGGGAAAGACGCAGGTGTGTTGATAAGCACAAGGGACGGAGTGCGTCTGTCTCATGAGGACTGTCGTAACGCCCGCGTGTCCCTCTGATTCAGCCCAGGAGGGGGAAGCACATCCGAGCCCCGCAGCGGCACCTCCCGTGGAGAGCAGGGCCAAAGACACAGTGTGCGACCGCCTGATGTGAGTACCCCAGCGTGTGTGAGCTCCAGACCCAACCCCTGCCTCTGGCCACATCGTCAGGACCTGGGAAGCGGAGCTGAGTGTGGGCTCTTCTTGCTGCTATCTGAGTTTCTCGATTCTTTAGCAAGTCAGGCTGGCGTCATGGAAAGATCTGGGTAGATCGGTGTTCAAATCCGAACTCAACACTCTCCGGGCACGTGGCCCTGGGCAAGTCACGTCACCTCTCTGTGCCTCTGCTTCCCCACTTGGGAGATAGGGAGGCACTGGAAAGCCAGCTAATGCTATGGTTAGCTGTCTTTGCCTGCCCAAGGCAAGCGCATTCCTGGGCATTATAAGCAGGTTTCAAACAGTGGAGACCACTTGGTAGAGTGGAGTCCTGGAGAGGCATAAAAGTTAAGGGGTTGGACTAAAGACCTTGAAGATCCCTCCCAACCCCAAAGTCCATCCCTCAAGCCTCCAGGAACTGACAATTTCCAGAGAAACAAAACCCCTGGATGGAGAGATCCAGAAACCACTGTCAAGCAGCGTACAAACAAGAAGGCGCTGATGAGCTGCATGGATGGGATTCAGAAAGCTTCTCAGAGAATGGAAACCACCAGCCTGAGCCTTGCACAATACCAGTTACCAAAGTCACAAGGGCAAAGATACTCGGATACTCGGCCTCCATGTTCTGAAAAGTTCTAACTGACGACTCCTGGTGGAAAGATCTCTCTCTAGACACAGCAGGAGCCTCGACCGGGAGAAGAATCAGCTCCACATTCTCTGGTCCACTTTGTCAGCTGTGCACCCCTTTGAGTCTTAGAGGTTCATCTTCATGTCGGAAGAGTTACAGCCAAGGAGGTTAGATGGATAGACAGATAGACAGACAGATACACACACGTGTATGGTTATATCCATTCTGATGGTCAACAATCTTTTTTTTTTTTTGACATGCAACCTGCCAGTATTTTTCTTTATCCCGTAATAAACACACACTCAACCTTCAAAAGCCTGCATAAGAGGAGCTTGGACTTCAGAAGCCTGTGAAATGACATTAATACCTGCCCAGAGACTGAAGCTCTTAACCCTCTTTGGAACGCACAAGACTTCAGCTCTTCCTCCTGCCTCCAAAACACACACAAACACACACACACACACACCCCATGCCTTCCCAGGGCTGGAATGTCTCACACCTGCTCAGAACCCATCCTGTGTTCTCCCCGTGACCGCCATCAAGGCACCTCACCCTCGTCACTCTGGACCCCTTCCCGGGTAACACCGTCTTCCCTGTCAGCCTCCCTGATCCTTCAGTTACCAAAGATGTCCCACCCTCTGGGCAATGGGGGATGGGGCTGTCCTCATCCCACCCTCCCTGTGTCCCCCTTGGTTTTACGGGCCCCAAAGCCCACCCCTCCACAAAGGGTCTCGTGAACACCACTTCATGTGGTCCCACCTCCCTCCATCAGGAGTTACAGGAAGCTGGTGAGAGAATGACAACCATGCTGTCCTCCTCTCTCTCTCCTTCCTCGTCCTCAGGGAATCCCTGAACCCACAATAAATAGTCTCCTGTCCTCTTTCCACCAAAGATCAAAAGTCCACGAGAGCGCTGGTTCACGCTGACGGGCACACTTGAGCAGGAAGAGGTGTCATCCTCACAGAAATTGTATTTCAGCCCCCAAGCAAACCCAGCCGGGAGCCTTTGTTCTGCTTCACATATTTCTTTTTAATGAAAGTGCATCAGATGGATTTTTTGTTTCAAGAATTTTTCAGGAGCGTGCTTACCGCCCTCGCTGGGACCCGGTATCACACGGACCACCGCTGATTGGGGATCACTTTGCCTTTGTATTCAGCCCCTTCCAGGCACTCGAGGCACCTCGGAGATTGAGTTGAACTGACTCAGTCTGTTTTTGTGAATTTCAGAGAGGATTTACTGACTGCTCAGAAGGAAATCCTATCTCAGCAGGAGATCATCATGAAGTTAAGGAAAAACCTTAACGAAGCCCACAGCCGAATGTCCGATTTGAGAGGTGTGTACAGTTGCCTGTGTCTCCTGATGTCCTGACCCACTTGGAGAAAGTAAAGAAACGGGGCTTAAGGGTTGGGAAGCCGGCCATTAAAAATCCCACTCAACCTTTCCAGGCTGTTACCACACTTGTAACCCAGGGTCAGCCAACACTGTATCCCAGGTATGGCGCTGATTCTGTTTGATACGGGGCATACTCTCGAATGGCTCTGGACCTCTGGGTGGAAGTGCAAAGTTCTTTTTGGGGGAGAATCTCCTTTTCCCACAGAGGATGTGTCTCTGGGAGCAAAGGCTTGGAGGTCAACCCGTGGGCCCCCCTTGGCAGGCCAGCCTGCACACACCCGAGCTTGGGGACCTAGAGTAAGGTGTTCCCCCCAGCCTCTCCTTCCCCTGACGCAAGAACGCCTGCAACACACCTGCCCCCTGGGGTTGATGTGGACATCAGGGGCCACCTGGAGCAGGGGTAAAAGAGCTCTGAGGTCTACTCTCTTCTGGATGGACATCGGTCTGGCTGAACAGTCCTGCTTTCCTCCTCTTCTCTTCTCCTCAGACTGTTCTTTCTGCCTTCCTTCCCCCTGCTTCTTACCGCTGACGTCTCTGTCCCACCCCTGGCTTCCATCAAGCCAGAAGGCACAGGCAGCCAGGAGTTGGGAGATGTTCCCAGGCTTGGGGATGCAGAGGGAGGATGGGGAGGGCTCTTGTCTCGTCCCCATCTCATACCCTGTGCATCCCAAGGCTTCAGCGGTATTCGCTCCCTAGGTCTGGACTTGTTAGTGGCCCCAGGGCTTTTATGGCAGAATTTTTCAAAAATGAGTGACTTTTTCCCCCATACTAAGGTATGAGAACAAGTGGTAGAAAGGCTACAATATCCAGTTCTAGAACCAGGCAGCATTAGACCCACTTCTGGATCTGCTGTTTCTTAGCTGGGTGACTTTAGGCAAGTCACTGGACCTCTCTGAACCTCAATTTCTGCCTTTGTGACGTAGGAGTCTTACTAGTAACTGCCTTGCAGGGTTGCTGTGATGATTCCAGGCAATGCAGGTGTCTTAGTTTGCGTTTTCCCGGAGCGGATCCCAAGACTAGGATTCTGCTGCAGGCGGTTTATTTGAGAGATGATCCCAAGACACAACAGCAGTTAAATGGGAAAGGGAAGAAAGCAGGTGATGGCTGGGCTGTCAGCCAGCGGGCACAGCGGGCGACCGGAGCTTAATTCTGCAGGGGATGCTGGGAGCAGCGTGGTCACCTGCGTCGGGTGCCCACCGGAGGTGGGAGGGCCTGGGCTGTGTTCTCGCCTCCCCTGTCCTTGGCTGGAGGCTGTTTCACCTGGCAGACTCCTGAGCAGAGCAGGCTCCAGAGGCCTTAGAACACCTTGAGCAAACAGATGCAGAAGCAGGCAGCTGAAGGTCACCAGGTGCCCCGAAATGCCACAGGCACACGGGCCCCGCCAGCTGGGCTCGGGCAGGAGCACAGACCGCCTCCTGGAGCCAGAGCTCACGAGAAGGTGATGCTGGTGCGCTCTGTTGCTGTTTTGTTGTTGTTGTTGTTATTGCTTTTTCTTTTTTTTGCAAAGATGGAAGCAGACCTCTTGGCCATAGTCTGAAGACCCCCGAGAATTTCCAGCTGGTGGACCTGCCTCATGGTTTTTGTGGGTCTGGCAGGTCTGCTGCAGCCCTAGGGAAGACCCAGAGCGGGAGACCCATGCCCCACCCTCACCATCTTTCATGTCGCTCCCAGGGGAGCTTAACGAGAAGCAGAAGGTGGAACTGGAGCAGAATGTGGCGCTGGTCCAGCAACAAAGCAGCGAACTGAATGTGCTGAAGGAAAAGATGGCACAGGTGACCAGCCTGGTGGAAAAGAAGGACAAGGAGCTGGAGGTCCTCAAGCAGGCACTCAGGTGTGTGGGAGGGTGTGCGTGGCGCGGAGAGCCCAGGCACACCCAAGTGGCCAAGGAGCCTTGCACAGAGAGAGCAGACCTAGTCAATGCTGGTTGAGGAATTGAAGGAGTGAACAGATGAATGAATAAATGACATAGGTTTCATTGCTTCACAATGTCATCATTCACAACAAAACAAGGCCTTGCTCAGTCCTGTGTATCTCAGACATTCCTGCCCAATATTCCAGGTAGAGCTCAACTTAAATGCCACTTCCTCCAGGAAGCCCTCCATCCCTCACCCTCACCAAACATAGCCAGGGGCTTCTGCTCTGCTTGGGGTCCCTCAGCCCTGGCACTCCACTTGACCTTATGCTACTCACACAGCCAGGCTGCTACTGCCTGTTGAAGTGTCTGCTTTCCCCACAAGGAACCCTGTGTAGACCATGCCTGCTATTGACTCCCCAGCATTCACATAGTGCCTCGCATATAAAGGAACTTCCTAAATATTGATTGAACAAATGTATAAACAGGAAGTGTCAGAAGTCCATTTAAAATAAATATATTGTTGTCCCATGGATTCGTCTAAAAAAATACACGTGAGTTTGCATTTTCATCAATAGCGTGTCCATATTTTGACATAAGATTAATGTTTTTCCCAAGAAACTTTGAGTAAAACTGACGTCTCACGTATGTCCTGTAGCTGCTACCCATGCCTCATGGCTCATGGCCAAGGCCGACTCACCTAGTGGTTAAGAGAACGGCTCTGGACCCAGGCTGCCTGGGTTCAAGGCCAGGCGCCTTCACCACAAGCTCTGGGACCACAGGCAAATTGCTACATGTGTCTTTCATTGTCAGTAGAATGGGGCAAAGAGAGTCCCCAGCCCCTGGGACCGTGATGAGAAATAGACAGGTCCACACCCACAAAGTGTTAGAAACAGCAGCCCCTCAGTAAATCCCCCTATATGTGCCACAGCAGGTGTCCTGCAGACCCAGGGCCAGAAGCAAGGCTGGGTAGGTGCCTTCCTCCCTGGCCACTACCCGGTAAGTCCCCTGGAACTAAATTCTCTAGAAATCTTCAGGCAGGAGGCTTAAAGACTTGAAGACTTCAGCTACCTGCAAAAAGGGAGCTCCTTTTCCTATTCTGCTTGGGTGGGTACAGAGGTGATCCACGGTCCCCAGAACGTCGTGCTTCTAACCCAGCCTGCTGTCCAGTGACTCCTCTTCTCTGCCCTAGGGCCTCCCAAGAGAAACACAAGCCCCAGCTGCACAAGGAGAAGGACCAGAAGCCCAGGAACACGACCCAGATGTGTGACATCTCAGTGCAGATAGAACCAATCCACACCGACATTTTCTTGAGCAGCCAAGAGGTGAGTGCCTGCCCTGTCCTGAGCGCCCAGGACAAGCTAAGAAAGAGCCCCATGGTGGCTTTCTTTGCTTTTGAGAGCATCTTCACTCTAAGTTCCAAAAATACTACTTGCTTCGGTGAAATGCGTGAAGTAAAAAAGCGGAAGTCCTGCCTCTTGAATTGCAGAGGTTTTGGCAAAGAACAGCTTGGCATTTGCACCATCAGACCCTTTCCTCACAGAAGCCGCCACAGCCTCATACAATCAGAACCGGGCAGTGGCTGAAGCTCAGGCTGGATCCTGTCTGCCTAGATTCCAGCCCCGATTCCTCCACTCAGACCCTGGGGACGTGCCTGAGGGCCAATTCCCTCATCTGGAAAGTGAGAATATCGCCAGTCACCATCTCATGGGGTCATTGAGAAATAAATTTTATTTATACACACAAACATGCACAAACTTAAATAGACATACATTTATTTAACAGAATTTTTTTTTGCAAATGATGGTATCATATGTATTCTGCAACTTTTTTTCCCCACATGACACTATTTAACGGGCATATTTTCAAGTGAGCGTGTAAAGATCTACCTCATTCTTTTAAACGGTGGCATTGAATTCCATCATGTCCTTTTTATCCAACCAGCCTTGTGATGATGGACATTTAAGTTGCTTTTACTTCCAGCCATTGCTGTAGTTAATATCCTTGTACATACGTAGAACAGATTCCTAGATGTCCAGAGGACGTCCTCCGTTGTCCAGACTGCCTTCCCAGAGAGCCGGGCCGTTTATGCTGCCTGGCTGGCTCTTGGTGATCTCTGCCCGGAAAGAAGCCTTTGCACGCCTGGAAGGCGGGCTGCGGGCACGGGGCTTCCTCGAGGCCCCGGCTTTCCTGGAGTCCGGGGATGCCCTTTCCCCCTCTGTTTTACAAAACTAGAGAGCAGGACGTTTCAGTAATGGGCTTTGGATTTTCACTTGGAAACAGGGCCAAATGTGTCAGCTTGGCTTCCTGCTCTCTCAAAGATGCCTTTCCCCTGCCAGACAGCAGTGAGCCAGGGCCCAGCCGGCCTTCCTTGGCACTGATCACCGTCCAGAGAACTTTAACAGAAGTGTCTCCTTCTTGCTCCGGGCGGCCGGGCACAGGGGCTGCAGTGGCTTCCCTCAGCTGTGAGCTCCGAGGGGCTGGGACCAGGTCCCTCTCCCGTTGGAGAATCCCAGGCTCTCAGCGCAGGACCCGGCCCATGTTCGTTCACACATTCAACAACTGTTGAGCACTTGCTGTATGCCAGGCCCTGTGCTGGGTGCAGGAGAGGGTACCCAGAGTCCCTGCCCACACCAGACCCCCTCTGACTCTGCACGTGTTTGCTGGAAAGGATGGTTGACTGGACGCCCGTGGTTTTAGTTATGAGATGGAATTTGTTGAGGAGGATGGGGGAGGGAGGCTGAGGATAGAAGGGAAAAAGGATTTGTTCTTTCCCAGAGCGGCTTTCCGCACGCAGCCTGCTTCCTGCTTTGTAAACCAGAGTGGGTCAGAGGGCCTAAGAGTTGTATGAGAAAGAATCTCCCTCTTCTCTAAATAAACAAATTCCCAGAAGAGCCACGAGGAAGGGTCACATCAGTGCTCTCCAGGCAGAGGAAAGTCTGTCGCAGAACTTCGCTGCTGTGGCTGCCCTACCCCCAAGGCCTGGAAGATACAGCAGGATTGGGGCAGCGTAGCATGAGGGAGGGGGCTCTTAAAGACAAGGTGGGGGGGAGGGGCTCTGCAGAAGGAGGTTGGGAGCAGAGCCTGGAGGAAATGCAGGGATGAGTGGTGGGGACGTGTGGGGGTGGGGAGGAGCAGCCCTAGGAGGACCTCAGGCTGGGCTCCTGGCCTTGTACCCCTGGTGGCCAGCGTGGGGCGTGGCACGTGTCCTGTGGGCCTTTAATAAGCATTTGATGAATCAAGAAACGGAACAAATATCTCTTCCTCCCCTCTCCTCTGCTGTGTTTTCCTGGTAGCATTTGTCACTTTCTGGAATTATTTGCCTGCCTGTCTGCTTGTTCGTTGCGTCTGCCCCGTAGGAATGAGGCCCCAGCAGCAGAGCCTGTCCACCTGGTTCCCCTCCTCTCCCTGGCGCCTAAGACAGTGTCTGGGTGCCGCCTCTCTCTCTCTCCCTGAACCGAAACTGTTATAAGATTGTTGTAAAAGAAGCAAATCGACCATTTCTTCCCTTTCTTGCCATTTTGTCTGTGGCCTTTGCTAGAAGCAAGATCTGTATCTGAAAATCACTCCCAACATCCCATCCCATTTCCAGTTTCCCTCCTTGACATCTATCACTGCCCACCGTGTATTTTCCGTGACTATCTTATCTTCTGTCTCCTCCCACTAGGACGCAGACTCCTTGGCAGCAGGGGTTTTGCCAGTCTTCACGGCTGAGTCCCCAGGGCCTAGAGCAGGGCATGGCACATAAAAATGCTCCACAAATGTGCACTGAGATTCATTGTGAAGTGAATGAATGAGTGAATGAATGAGTCACGGACCCTAGAGAAGCACTGTTTAATTTGGAGTCTATGACTGGGCTTTTTATTTATTTCAGTCCATGACTGAACCTCCAGAAGTTGTATGCAAATTTTTGTGCATATGTGACTTTTTCTGGAGGAAGGAAGCCTGCACTCTTCCTAATCTCAAAGGGATGTCCGTGACCCTAAAAAGATGAAGGCGATCTCTCCTTATATGTGCCCTTCGTAAACCCAACTCTAGCTACATGGCTACCATATTGGATGGTGCAGATACGGGACATTGCGATCATCACAGAAAGTTCTGTCGGACCACACTGTTCCAGGGACTCCAGAAGTTCCAGAGGGGTGTTTTCCTTTCTCTACACCAGCCAAGAGCCAGACCATCTAATTCCCCCTAGCAAATATTTGACCACCATCCTTATTACCAGCTAAGAAGAGAGTATCGCTTATCCTCATCTGAAAATGCCCCTCCAGGAGCAGAATTCGATGTGATTGTTCAGAGATGAGACCAGAGTGACAAGTGGAAACCCAAGCTTAGAAGAATATGAGAAGAAAAAAATAAGTAAAATGTGGGGAGGGAACATATGGAGGGTGTCTCTCATTTACAGTGATGCTAAGAAGGTGGGAAAGTTGGAAATTTTCCTAGATGTGACTTTACATTTGAAATGAAAATTTTGAATTCCTTCTCTGCTGAAGCCCCTTAACAATACATTCCAAGGTACTAACCGCCAGAGTTTCTGCTGTCCGTGAATTGTTCATGCTTCCTTGAACATAAGAGAGAGATTCTGATCCCTAATTAAGCAGCTGTCTGCATCGTTCTGGCCACAGGAGCAGTCCTTCAGTGATCTAGGGGCCAAGTGCAAAGGGTCCCGGCACGAGGAAGTCATTCAGCGTCAGAAAAAGGCCTTATCCGAGCTACGTGCGCGAATTAAAGAACTGGAGAAGGCCAGCTCATCAAGTGAGTTTCCCCCTTCCCAGTCGCCCCCTCCGCGCTCAGAGCCGTGGGCCCCAGACTCTAGGTTTCCCTTTGGGGACTGACCGATTTGCCAGGACCACCGTCTTCTAAACCCATCATCTCATCACTGAAAGGAGGTCATAATACAAAAAAAAAAAAAAAGATGGGGCAGACATGATCTCTCAGTCACGGGCAGGCGTTAATATTAAATAAATAGTATTTCATGAAAAACTCACTATATTGTCCTTTTTCTCATTTTACTGTGGCCCGGTAGAAACTTTGTCACAGACTGACATTGTGCAACGATTGACCTTGGGGAACTTCCTGTAATAAATACTCTGTTTAGAGTGGATAGGGCTCTCAAGAAACCAAGCTTCCTGCTGGGTGGAGCACTGGGCTAGGACCCAGAAGCCCAGGTTCAAGTTACACCCCCGCACCTGTGGCTGGAGGTTTACCCTCAACGCCTCGGACCTGTGAGGCTGCAGTCTTATACTGGCTGTGTGTCCTTGGACAAGTCAGTTCACCTCTCTGGGCCTCAGTTCCTCACTTGCCAAGGAAGGATTGTAAGGATGAACACCGGCCCATGGTAAGCATCCAGTAAACAGCAGGGGTGATGATTACATACAATAACTTCTTCCTGAGCCTTTCTTTTGAGTCTAAATTATTTCTTTTATAGGTCATAAGGACCACACGAATGAACCATTTCTAGACGTAAAGACTCTCAGATTGGATAAAAATGTCCAGAAAATATTGGATATACAACCTGATTCGCCAGGTGTTTCAAGAATAGAGATCCGAGCGGTAACCAAAGAACAAACTTGCCTCGTGGTGACTGACACGTGGGGGAGGGTGGGCGTGAGGGCAGACACTAGCTGTGTGCCCGGCACCACCATGCCTGGCCGTGGCTTGAGGCCAGGTTCTCCCTGATGGGCTAGCAACTGTACCGACCAGCATCAGTGCCTGGCCGTCCACAGTCCGATGTTGGAGTAGAAAGGCAGCGTCCCATTGTGCACAGCATGAGGTGTCATTGCACTGACACTGGCCAGATCTATCTTGGGACCCTCCTTTTCACATCACATGTTAAATTCTGCAACAAATAGTCAACAGGCTAATTTACACCATGAGTTTGCCAAAAGTTTGCTTTTTGCTGTAAACTGAATCACATGAACACATAAAGGGTAGCAGGAGGGAGCCATGATGATTAAGGGGACACAAGGTCTAGAATCAGAGACCGGTTCCCTAATCCCAGCTCCGCAAGCTGTGTGACCTTGGGTGGGCTCTTAACCTTTCTGGGACTCCCCTGCCCAGCTGTAAAATGATGATGGAAAAACTAAAGGAGATAATTATGTAAAGTGCTTATGCCAGTGCCTAGCTCATAGTCAACACTTAATAAATGACAGCTGTTATTATTATTAAGTAGTATTTAGATAGTATTATTCAAGAAAGCCTCCCTTCCTTAGGGCACAGTTTGATTTGCCAGGATTTTCTAAAGTAATTTGACTGTTAGGTTGAAGGTGCCCTGTCCCCTAAATGGATGTTTGATGGGGCGTTTGATTGACACATGACAATGGACAGCTCTGCTCTGTGTTAATTACGGGATCTAAATCCTGCTGCAGCTGGATCTAAACCGTCCATGGACATTAGGAAGAAATAACAAAGTCATCCTATCTGCAACAGTGTTCTCTCCAGCCATTTTTCTAGACATTTGTTAGAGATGGGAGTCTTCAGAAATGTATTGGTTTTCCTGGTAAAATCAAACCCTCATTCTCCGAGGTTGGGAGTGGAGGGACCATCTCCAGGTGGGGAGCTCATATCCTGATCCTGCTTCGAAGAGTTACCTTCTTCTGGGGAGAGACCCCTCATCCCACCACTGACACCACACAGCCAGAAACCTCCCAACTCCCAATCCTCCAAAGTTGGCCACAGTTAGAATTAAAAGAGAAGGAGCAGGAGGAAGAATAGCTGATGGCAGAGGGTACGGCTCAGTGGTGGAGCGTGCTTAGCATGCACGAGGTCCTGGGCTCAATCCCCAGTATCTCCACTGAAATACATAAACCTGATTACGTGCCCTCCCCCAGTGAGTAAATAAGTAACGACAACAAAGAATAGCTGACATCTAAGAAGTGCTTACTGTGCGCCAGGCACTGAGCTCAGCCCACTACACGCAGTGCCTCATTTAACCCTCGCAGCAGCCTTGTGTCATAGTTACTATTCTTATCCCCACTTAACAGATAGGAAAAGTTAAGGCTTCTAGAGGTCAAGTGCCCCAACCAAGGTCACAGAATAAGGAATGAAGAAGCCTGGACTCTGTCCCTGGTGGTCCGTCTGCTAGCCTGCAGAGACGGGGGCGGGGACTGTGTGACTGAACTCGAAGCCCAAGCTCCTCCTCAGTGAGCCTCCCTCAGGAAAAGAGGGGGGACCTGGAGGGGCGCAGAGGACGCAGCTCAGGGGAGCTGGAGACACTGAGCGGCGTCCCAGGTGGTTTTTGCAGTAGATCTGCCCTTACTGTCATCTGCGAAAGCCCTCTTTATTCTCATTGCTATAGACAGAGAAATGTGTCCACTCTTATCTATCACAGTCACTTAGGGGCCTTTATATTTTTGTACTTTTTTTTTTTAAATCTCAGAAGTTTGCAATGTAGCCAACACATGCCATGGGCTAAGAGATGCTCATGGGAAGCACTTAAAACCCAATGTTTTTTTAATTGAAGTATAGTCAGCTACAATGTGTCAGTTTCTGGTGTACAGCATCATGCTTTTAATGAGGTCTGTTATTCGTGGGCCTTCAGATCAGTTCCCTGTTCAGGCTGGGGTCCTTTCCACGCAGTCAGCTGGGCTTTCAGCAGCCAGCTGGCTGGCTGGGGTCTTAGCGAGCACACAGCTGCAAACACCGCTCTGCACTGCCTCTGGGAAGGGTCTAAAGTGATGCCCACCCACCAGGCTCTAGCGCCAGGAGACAGTCTGGCCAGATTTTGTGAGGGTGTAGATTTTGCTATATAAAAATGAGATTCCCTTAATAAAAGGAGGGTGGCTGTTTTCTATTTAACCTTCATTCATTCATTCAACAAACATGCCCACTATGCACCACTCTGTGCCCGGTGCCATGCTGGGCACACGGAAGGAGACAGTAAGCAAAAGCCACATGGTCCCCATTTCTCTGGAGCTTGTCATCTAGACCAGGGTTTCTCGACCTCAGTGCTGCTGATTTTTTGAGCCAGCTAACTCTTTTTGGGGGGAACTGTCCTGTGTATCATGGGGTGTTAAGCAGCAACCTTGTCCTCTACCCATGGATGCCAGTAGCAATTACAACAACCACAAACGTGTCCAGGCATTGCTAAGTGTCCCGGCAGCGGGGGAGGGTGGGCAAAGTCACCCCTGGTTGAGACCTGCTGGTCTAGAGGGGAGACAGACGGTGAACAAAGAACGGGACAAGTGATGTGTCGTTTCAAAGAGAGTTGTGCTCTGAAGGGGTAGGAACACGGTTATAAGGAAGCAGTTCACAGAGGAGTCAGACTGGATTTAAAATCGACTCTCTTGAGTTATTCAGTAAACTTCCAGTGTTCGGTTATTCTTCTGGATGTAGAAATTCGTAATAGAATGCCAAGAGTTTTTATTTCTTCTTCTTTTTTTTTTTTTTTTTTTTTTTCCAATTTCAGCCTCAAAATGGCCTTTCCAGCCCAGGGCCCATCCTGGCCACCGAGAAGTTAGGGAAAATGGACATGGCTGAGGCTTTAGATCTCAGTGAAAAGCTGGTATGTGCATCTAGCACCAGTTCCCTTCCTGTCCAAACCTGCGTCCCCTGCAGGCAGTGTTAACCACGGGATAGTTTAACTAAACATCAACCCTGCAGACATACTTACTTGTTATAATAGCTCTGCGGGACCCGTCTACAATCCCAGCATGGGTTGGAAATTGCATAGCTGAATTCCTTGAAAAACTGGGTAGTAAGAATGAATGTTTGTATCTGTTGTCATTTTTTGCCCCCGTTCTCAGAAAGGCATAGTGTAAATGGACGCAGAGGGGGAAATGAAAGTCGTCCTAAGAGCCCCAGTTGCACTCGTTACAAAGCATGTGTTTGTCCTCTGCAACTGTGAAAAAGGAATGAAACAGAATTAGATGTTTGCCTCCTTAGCGTGGCCACCAGCAGCCTGGGGCCAGGCCTCTTATCTGCGAAACGCTCTCTCGTAGTACATGGATATGAGCACAACGCTGGGGAGTCTGATGAACATCAAAGACATGTCAGGTCACGTGTCCATGAAGTACCTCTCCCCCAAAGAGAGGGAGCGAGTCAACCAGCTTCGACAGAGAGACCTGGATCTGGTGTTTGATAAGATCACCCAGCTCAAGAACCGGCTGGAGAGAAAAGAGGAGCTTTTGAGAGGATATGAAAAAGACATCGAACAGCTCAGGTACCGCCCGGGGTCCCCGCGGCAAAGGCCCAAGCATCTTTTCTCCCAGCTAAACCTCGGGGCGGCAGCAGACCGGTAGGACCAGAACAGGAGGACAAAGGCCTGGGTGGGGGTGGGGGGAGCAGTGACACGGGATGATGACCGGGGCCTGACAGAGGCAAGTCTCTGGGTGAGAAAGCAGCGGTTGAAGTGCCCTACTCTCTCTTAAGCGATCAGGCGCACCTTTTATGAATCTGCCTGATGTTTCACCACGTGTGTGCTTTGCATGATTCCATCCTGTTTTCCGTGGCATCAGCTCCCCCACCCTCTCTGGGAAATTGGGAGGGGCTGGTAGCATAACCTTCGCCGGCCTCACGCCACACTTACAGAGCTGATTAGCTGTTTATTCTGTGCCCTTCTCCCCAAATCGTCATCATTCCCTCCCGCTTGTAAGGAAACCACTAAGTTGGGCGTATCCGGGAGTGTTTTGGGAAGCTCCCAGGTCAGGGACACTGATGGTGAGTGAGGAAGATGGTGAGCGAGAAAGAACAGACTTGGTCTCTCCCGTGCGCTCAGGCAGAGCAAAGTGTCTGTCCAGATGTACCAGTCACAGGTGGCCAAGCTGGAGGACGACATCTACAAAGAGGCCGAGGAGAAGGCGCTGCTGAAGGAGGCCCTGGAGCGCATGGAGCACCGGCTGCACCAGGAGAAGAGGGTCAACAGGGCCATCAGGCAGCAGAAGGTGAGAGGCCCCTGCTTGGAGCAGAGTTTCTGAAGCTGCCTTCTGGCTCCCTTTAGAAACGGCCAACTGAGGTCCCAGGGGGACCCAGAGGATGCAGAATGCGTTGACCGATGCAAAGGAAGGTGGCAGAATAGCTTTAGCATCAGACAGATTCAGGTTTAGACTCTAGCTCTACCATTTACTGTGTGACTTCAGGCAGGTTTCTTAGCCTCTCTGGGAATCATAGTTGAGCTCATCTGTATTCTTTTTAACTTTTGATCATTCGTGTATTTTGTTCTTGCTATTCAGATAACTATTTTTCCTACCAGTATTATTGAGCTATAATTGACATACAGCAGTGTATTAAATTTAAGGTCTACAGCATAATGATTTGACTTACAGACCTCATGAAATGAGTACCACAATAAGTTTAGTGAACATCCTGAATTTTTTGAAGTGGTAGCTATTGTTCTTAATTTTATTGTTCTGCCAGGTAGTGGGGATACACAGATGAATAAGCTCTCTGAGAGTAAAGATTTGGGTTTGCTATTCTGAGTGCCCAGAATGTAGTAGACACCCATTAAATATTTGGTGGATGGATGGATGAATGGATGGATGGACAGGTGGATGGATGGATGGATGTCCTTGAAGAACATATCCTTTAGTGCAGAACGTATGGGTAAAGAGCTGACTTCAGGCTGACTTAATGGGGTAAGGGCTCTATCCAGATCCAGAGGAGGGCACTCAGCCGAGCCTAGAGAATTCAGGGAGTGGTTTCCAAGTGGTGATACCTGCACTGAGTTGCAAAGGAGAATTGGTGGATTTGCCCACCAAAGGGATGGACAGGTGTACACTCCAGGCTGTAGGAGCCACAGAGGAAAGGCATGAGGATGAGGGATTTGCTTCCTGGCATGAACTTGGTGGGACCATTGGCTTGAGAAACCAAGACTGAGACTCAGGCTGGCGATCCAGCCAAAAGAAGCCACCTCCTCCCCTCACCCTGGTATCTCATCTGTCACAAGACACAGGAATCAGCCAGTCCTGGGCTCAAATCCCTCCACTTATTAACTGTGTGACCTTGTGCAAATCCATCCCCCTCTCTGAGCCTTGCCTTCCTCATTAGTAAATGGGCATAACAGCACCTGCCTTGCAGGGCTGCTGTGAGGACTGAATACAGTGCAGGTATCCCTCGCTGTCCAAGCTCTCGCTGTCTGAGCTCAGGAGCCAAATGGTTTCAGGCGCTGAGGGATACTCGCCCTGCCTGTAAAGCACACAGCCCAGGGCCTGGCACTCGACAGACAGGTGGATGCTGCTCTTCTGCCTGTGGCCGGCCGCCCGCATGCGTGGTCTGGGAGGTGAGCACTGCCTCGGACCCAGTAGAACCTGCTGCCGAATGCTCCCCCCACGGCGAGGCAGGCATGAGCGGCCCCCAGCAGCAGCTTCGGAAGCTCTCCGCAGCCCCGCGCCGCACCAGGGGCAGCAGGGGGCTCCCCGGGCTTCTTCGCAGTTTACGTCCATCGCTGCTCACTCCTGCAGGCAGTGGCGTGTCTCTAGGCCCACTGGCCACCGCAACAGCGACTCCTAAATAGTCACTCTCCCTTGTCCTTAACTCCTGCCTGAGGTAGAGCACGTCTCAAGGCAGGGATCAGGCAAACAGAGGAAACCAGCGCAGCCCCCGTCTCCTGGTGCCTGCCATCAGCAGGCCCTGGGCCCCACCCGTGCTCTGCCACCATGATCAGGGTTATCAGTGCCTCTGCTAGCCCTGCCTGGTTATTGTGACGATTCCCATTTTACAGATGAGGAAATTGAGCCTCCGAGAGTTGAGACTTGCCCATGTTCACAGAGTAGCAGGTAGACCGAGCCCAGACCTTGCCCCAGATCTCTCAGACCCTGGTTCCTGCACTTTCTGCAGGCCTAGCCTCAGTCTCCTCCTTGTAACTGTTAGTCTTTCTGATTTGGGGTGGTGTGTTTGTGCATGTGTGTACGTGTACATGCTGTGTGTGTGTGCGTGGGTGTGTGTTACCTGCATGAGCTCTAAGGAAGCCAAGCCATAGAAGGTCATAGAAGGACGCCCTCCTCTTCAACCAGGAAGTGATGGTCAGATGAGTTGCTTGCAGAAGCGTGCCCTCCACCCTGCAAACCTTCCAGGCGCTGGGTTTCCAGACAGCAAGCCTGCTGGCTTGTAGCCCCAGAAATGAGTGGCTGCTCTGCTCTGAGGAAGCCCGGATGTGGCTTTTCTAGCACTCACCGCCCTGAATTAAACATCACAGGCCTCAGTCGGCGTGTGTCATGGGGCTGCCTCAGGCAGAGGACAGTTTCCTTTCTCACCAAGCGATTCCAGGGAAAGCTGGGCCAGTGAGAGTCCTGACTCTTCCTTTGATGTGCCCTCTGGAGAGCTCACCCCTCCCCGGAGCACCCCACCCCCAACCAGGGCTTGGTGCACTAGGCCCCAAAACAGAGACACCAGACCACGGAATGGGACGGCAAAGGGCCCCAAAAAGGCCATTGTCATGCACTGAAAACCTGAGGATTTACATAATCAGGCTTCACATGCATTATTCATGGGCTGCCTCATTCATACACAATGCAGGGGACGTGCCAGCCTGCTTGGCGCTAGACATCCTTCAGCCGAGAAGGATCTGAAATGGCCAAGTGGAACCTGTGTCAGGGTCCCCAGACAACGCAGAGCCAGGGAGCTTTCAAATTTGTGGAATTCACAGTTTGGGGAAAGATTTATACAAACCATAGCCACAATCACGGCATCACCGATGGCGTCTTTTATTAAGTGCTTACCGAGCAGCAGGCACCTGGTCCACAGCACACCCTTCCTCTCACCCGTCAACCTTGCCCGTGATGCTGGCGACTGTAGGCCCGTTGGAGAGAAGGGAGGCAGAGTTGACAGAAGGCACCGTTCCCTGGCTACTTAGCAGCAGAAACAGGATTCCCACCCACCTGCTGCCCTCCCCAGCCCACGTTCACTTTCCCACACCCCTTCCTCTGCAGCCCCCTTACCAGGGTGTCCCCCTTATGTTCTCTCACCGTTGCCCCTGGGGTTTTCATTCCATGACTGGTTTGCCTTTAAGGCTTGTTATTTGTATGTTGTCAGAAATCCTTGTTTGACAGGAAGAAAAAATAATAAATGTTTATAGTTTGGTTGGATTTTCAAGGACACTTATATACATCTGTCCTGGCTGGCATCAGTTCCTTCCAGGGAGTATGTATATGTATATTCATTTTTTAATGGAAATTAACAGAAAATAGAATTCCTTTTTTCTAAATTTTACACCTAGTATTTTCACAAGAAGCCTTAATTTTCTTAGTCTCCTGTAGAAAAACTTCAAAATTGTTCATCTGTTCATAGATGCAGCATGGTTGAAATATTGGGAGATGAAATTACTCACCTCAAGCTTCAGAACCCCCCTCAAAAAATGTAGTTTGTAGTTTTGGGTTTTTGGTTTTTTTTTTTTTATAGTATGTAGTTTTAATGTTAGACCATCTCTTCACCAAGCAGAACTTTCAGATTCAGAAGTCATCCTTCCACACATAACATACCTTTGGCAGTGAAAATGAGACTTGATGTAAAATGCTGGCAAAACCTCAGTGCTGGGCGTTCACAGAGAAGCTGGTGGTCATCGCCCCATACTCCGGAATGCCCTGGGGCCCTGTCCTGGGTCTGTGGCTCTCTGCATGTGGTGGAGGGGCAGTGACCGTGGTCCAGGGTGCGCTCCCCCTAGTCCACCTCCCGCATCACTAGAGAAGGTGGCAGAGCTCAGAGGTCAGCTCTGGAATCAAACAAATAGAGTTCAAGCCCTACTTCTTCCCCAAGTGACCTTGAGTAAGCGGCTTGCCCTCTCTATCTCAGGTTCCTCAACAAAAACAACCAAAATCATTAACAGGGGGCCCACTTGGTGGGGCAGCCAAATGCCTGCAGTGCCGGGCACATCGCACATCGCAAGCCCGCTTACTAACGGGTAAAGCAGACGCAGCTCATGGGTGGGTGGGGATTCCTGTATTTCTTTCAGGGAGCTTCCTGCCAGCTGCCGCTCTCCACAAACCCCCAGACGCTCTCCCTGGTCCTCGCAAAGCCGGCGGCTCTTGTGTGAAGCTCTTTTCTCTTTGGTGAATACGACCAGGGCTGCAGCCAAGAAAGGACCCCAGACACTATTTTGTGAATGGGTTAAGGCTGGGATTTTCAATAGGAAATTTTTAAATACACAGAAGTTGCCATTTGAGAAGCACACACGCCCTTTCTTAGCCCTTTCTTAGGGCCTGAAGTGTGAGAAAGGCTCAAGCGTACTGGCTGCTTCTGGATGCTGCTCAGTTCTCCTGCCAATCAAGTCTCCGGCCAATCAAATCCCAGCTAAGAGGCACCGCCACGTCTTTGCCAAGATATCAGGCAGGAGCCCCTAAGCTTCCCTCTGCTTCACTCGCTCAGATCCCTCATCTTTAAGATGAAAATAAAATGGCACCTAACCCACAGGCTTCAATTCAACAGGAGCTGGTGTACAAAACTCTTAGCACATAGGACCACGTCGGATACATGCTCTCCTACCATTATCCTTTTCCTCGCTGTTCTGTTAATCTCATTGCGGGGTGGGTATAGCTCAAGTGGTAGGGTGTGTGCTTAGCATGCATGAGGTCCTGGGTTCAATCCCCAGTACCTCCATTTAAAAAGTTAAATAAACCTAATTTCTACCCCCCCAAAAAAATCCCACAATCTATTAAACTCATTATTTTCCTAGATTTCCTTGGGCCTAGGTATCCTCAAGATCCTGGTTTCCTCTGTGCCATTGTGTGTTTCTGAACAAGAAGTAGAAACTGGCAGATACTGTACAGGAGGAGTGGGGTGGTGCTCCCCTGCCCACAGTGATGAAGTGAAATGTGGCTCGGGTGGAGCAGCAAATGGACAGAAGCTGCCCAGAGAAAAAGACCCTCCCCCGCCCCCCGCCCCTTCTGCCCACCAATTCCAGGGAGTCTCCATGTCTCCTAGAAGCCTCAGAGGCGTGTCCCCGAAGGGAACAAGTGAGGACGCACTAAACACTCTCTCGCTCACCTGATGTTTTCACTCAGGAACGTTTAGCGGATCTCGAACAGAGAAATGGCAAAGAGCCAGCACCTTGCAACTGTTCCTTCAAAGAGAAAGAGAGGCAGGTATGGAGAGGTTTTCTGACCTTGCAGCCAGACACAGAATAGATACAGTATTTTCAAAGTGTAGGAGCCTATGGAGTGTAAATGTGGGTGTGGGCGGTCCAGGGAACCTCCACACCCCTCCCCTCCCTTCCCCTCCCCCAGCCCAGCCCCCACCCCCTCCCCGCCTGCAGCCTGAACAAACGCCCTAAGGGATTTAGTATAAATATGTCCTAAATATTGCATGGTGCATACTCACACTAAAAAAATTCTTTGGTTTCATTCTGAAAGTCCAGTTTAACTGGGCATCCTGTATGTTACCTGGCAACCCCACCAACAAATGTTTACTGAGTACCAACTAGACACCAAGGCAGAAGGCAGGAAAGCAGGTGTCGCAAGATGGCAGCCCGCAGATACACTTTATTTGGCTCCTGGGATCTTTTTTTTTTAACGTTACATTTCAAAATAGGGCACTTTCAAGGAACACTCTGGATTTCCAGCTTCCCTGGAAAACTTGGAAAATCTGGACATGAGACACTGGGCCCATGTCCCACAAGCCCCGTAGAAAGGCGCTGGGCAGTGGGTTTGCTGCCATCCCCACCCGGCTCACTTCACCCACTTCTCTTACTTCCCTGGCCCCTGTAGGCATCCGGGTGGCAACCCCAGTGGATGCTCAGGGCTCTCCAAGAACATCCCCTTCCTGACACCCCCGCACATTCACCTGCAGAGTGTCAGTCTGCAAGGGAGCCCCAGCTCCCTCTCACTCTTGCGTCCCCAGTGCCTAGAGGACACTTTTTCTTCAGTGAACCATCCCTGAGGTGCGGGGTCTTGAGGAGATCAGGAAATGCCATAGTAATCAGACCCCAGGGGAGCAGCAGGCCCCGGGATTTTCGGTGATGCTAGCTTTCAGACAGGTCCTGGCCATCCCTGCCAGGGAGGTCAACCACCGTGGCTTCCACTGCGCCTCAGCCACTGGGTGGAAACTCACCGGTCACCTGCAGCCTCTTCCACTGACCTGAGAGGCTCTACTTCCCGCTAACGCAGATCTGTCCTCCAAGAAGTATACAGTGGCCCGTGTAGCCTCCTTGGTTGACCAGCCTCCTTCTCTGCTGGAATCTGGAACAGGGATCCCTAAAAGACTCAGTGGGACAGGGTAGCATTGCCCAAAAGCCATCCCCCCTAACAAAGACCCACATCCTCACCCCCTCCCCCTTCTGCAGACCCAAATCCTCACCGCCATACTGCCTCATCTAGGAAGGCTCAACATTCCATCCAAGTGGGTAACATCTGAAAGCTGAGAAAAATCCATTTTTCTCTGATGCAAAAGGCAAAGGAGAACATAAGCTAAATTTTGTCAATATTCTTTCTGTGTTAAAGAGACGAATGTTTATAGAGACGGTGAAGAACAAGATGCAGAACTCAAATTTCCAGGTGAGCCAGAAGGGAGAAGAGGGAAAACCATAGGGTGTCAGCAGGAAACCCCGTGGACAGTAATACCACATCTGTTATGTGCTGAGCATTTGACACGTGCCAGACACAGCCCTAAGCATGCGACCTGCATTATCTCATTTAAGCTTCACAACAACCCTGTGGGGTGGGTATTGTTATCATCCCCAATTTACAGAAGAGCCTCTGAGACTCAGAGACCTTATTTGTCCAGAGCCACAAATAAGGTAGGAGAGCGAGAAATCCACACAGATCTGACACCCAGGTGAGCGCTCGCCAGCCCTCCTTTAGGTAATAAACTGCCAGGCAATAAGCCTGGTACATTTGCAGTGGCGTTTCTCTTGAATTTTAAGGAAACATCCTTTAGAATACAGTTTTTTTTTTTTAAAGAGTTGAGAATCAAGGCTCTGAAATCTTAAACGTGCTGAAACATTGCCATTCACAAATCAGCCCTGGAACTGGAATTAACCCAATCCACGTTCCCACTTTGCAGAAAGTAGAGTCGAGCTCTCAGGAAGCTTGAAAGCTGAACACATTTTCGTTGAACAAGAGCAGAGACACATGCAAGTTTGATAAAAGGCCACAGTCATTCTGAGGCAACCAAATTATCATTGGAAGAAAGAAAGATATTCTAGGTGAGGGGTATTTTTGGAAAATAGAAGCTTCTTCTCAACTAACATCCTTGTTCTAAGATTAGAAGGTGGTTACTACCCAAAGCAGAATGTTAAGAGGATAGAGATAATCTTGAGGTCCCCCCTTGATCTGAGCTCTTTGCTACCCTGCAAAGTGGGAATAATTGGAAGCTTGTCATTTACTCATTCATATATATAGTTGAGTCTGGAGGAGGCAGAAACCGCCCGACAGGTAGGTTTTGTCTGAGGACCACCTGGGGATGTGAAATGACAGGGGAGATACTGGGATGGGCCCCGGATGTTGTGGGAACACTGCTTCCCTGAGATGTGAGGCCTCGTGGAATTTCTCACCACCTCTGGGTTTACCAGAATGGGGGCAGATGGTGCTTCCGCTAAGAGCAAAGAGCCAGCTTCCCATTCTTCCCGCCCTCCAGCCCAAGCTTAAAGGCTTGGCATCTAGGATCAGCACAGGAAGGTTTCTTCCAGGTTCTTTGCCAAGTCTAGCTCGGGCATCTCCTTTCTCAAGAGTGTGCCTGGAGTCCTTCGGGGGATGGAGTCAGCACAACCGCTTTGAGAAAGACGGAACACGTGCGGTCTGCTCCTTCAGCTTCACCCACTCACGAGTCCCCATCTCTAACAAGCTTCAGAACTAGCACCTCCTTCCTCTTCAAGGCCCTCTGGGTTTTGTTCTGTCCTCCAAAATGCCACTCACCGATTTGATTTGATTTTTTCCATTGCAGCTAACAGCTTTCACTAACTGTTTGTCAGTCGTATGCGCAAGGGGAGAATCTTCTAGTTAACAAATACTCATGGAACGCCTAGCCCAGGCCACATACTGTGTTAGGCACTGTGTATAGAAGAGTGAACAAAAAGATACAAGCCCACCCTCATTCAGTCAGTATCTATTTGTTGAGAGCCCACGATGTGGCAGTTACTGTCCAGGTGTTACGGTTCAATCACATTCTCAATGAGAACAGTGTCACCCCCGAGAGGGAAAAATTCTATTTTTTTATGTATGAATCTTAGACATACACACAGTGCTATCTGTAATTTTCAAATTTCGTGGAGGTGAAAATGATTAGGAAAAAAATGTCTAAGAAGGCTCCTTAGAAGAAGGATGATAATGAAAAAAAAAAAAAAAAGAGTGAGAAACACTGGGTTAGATCAATGAAGAAACACACAGAACTCCCTGCCTTTCTGGCTTTAATTCTGGGGCCAATAAACAAATACATACTTACATATATCCATACAAATAATGATTGAATGATTACTTTGTACGAAATGTTTTGAAGACAGAGTCCCGTGCACTGAGCTCCGGAGCATAAATCACAAGGACACCCCCACCCCCATCCCTACCCAGACCAAGGGCTAGGAGAAGCCTCCCCTAAGAGGAGATGTTTAAAACCAGGACCTGAGGTGATGTGCGGATGGACTGGGATCTTTCTAGAACCAATGCTTGTAGGTGTCCGAAGCAGCCATTCCAGCATGCCTTCAGTTAATTTCCAGTTAATTTCCAACTTTCCAGCTTAGATTTCATCATTTAAATGACTGGCTTCTGTCCCTGCTTTGTCACTCTAAGGGGGGGCTGTGGCTCCAAACATTCAAGCAGAATGCATGTCACTGCCTGTGGTCGCGGGTTCAGGACAGACCCTGCCAGGTCCCCCCACCCCTCATGTCCTCACTTGCATTTCACGTTTCCCTTTCCCCACCTCTTCCTCTTCCCAGTCCAGCCATCCTGTCCGCTCTCTGCTGCCCTCACTCTCGTCACTCAAAAAAGTGGACCAAAGCTTGCTCTGTGGTGCTTCCCACCACAAACTTGTGGCAGACCTGCGGTTCGGAGGACCCTGGGACCAAGGAATCTTTATTTTTAACAAATTCCCAGCCCTACACCAGGTCAGGGCACTGGCATTTGGGGACCATTCAGAGCCAGGAATTTTCTTGAAAAATCAAATAAAAAAGGATACAAAGGAAAGGTGGTTTAGAGGCGAAAGATTTTCAACATTTACTCCGCTTTCCTTTCATCTGGCCATTCCAACCAAGATTTACCTTGTGGGCTAGTGTAGAGACATTAGCCTTTCTCACCCTGAATGATTTTGAACACAGATTCTCAAGACACATTCAAGACTCCTGTCAGTCACTGGCACGGGTCTAGCACTGGAGGTGATTTTTAAATCTGTCTTAAAGTGAAAAGAGCTACAGAGATGGTCCTAACAGCCCCTTCCACTGAAATCCACCCAGAACCTCTTCTCAACCCCCGAGGGAGACAGGATGGAGATTCTGGTCCTTATTTGACAAATGAGGAAACCGAGGGTCACACAGTCAGTGGCAGAGCTGAAACTCAACCACCCACCAGCCTTCTTTCTTCTCGCAGGCGCTCATGTGTCCTGACGGCTGGAGTCAAAAATTAAGGACGTAAGAATGGCAATTTGAAGCCTGTTGGAAAGAAACTTGCAAGTTACAATTGTATCTACAGTACATACAGAACTGAGAGAGAGATTCTTGGGTTGCAATTAATAGGAACCTATTCAGAAAGAGGGAGGAGGCTTTCATAAGGCTATGGGAGAGAGGGCCTCATCAAAACGAAAAGCTGAAAGAGAGCTTGGCTTCAGAAGAGAACTGGTGAGCCACCAGATCCCAGGCATCATCTCTTACACGCACACGCACACACACACGCACGCACACACAGAGACCGTATCTCCTCCCTGTGTCTGCTGATCTCTCTCCAGTCACATGGCAGGAAGGGATGACCTCATGGTCCCCCAGTGCGAAAGACCAGCCCTGGAAGCAAGTAGCCTCTTAGAGCCCATAACCCCGAATCCTGGGAGTGACCATCTGAAAAGCACAGCCTGTGCCAACTGTGACCAGGGGAAGGGTCACACATGTGGCTGCTGGGAGCCAGGGGCAGTGCTCAAAAAAAGGCCTAGACAGACCCCCTCAAATGTCCTGCATTCTCTCCTCCTAAGACACCAGAGACATAAGACGTTCAGTTCAGTGACAGCTTATTTAAGAGAAAGAAACTCCACCACAATGAATGTGCCCATATCAGAAACTCCTGGTTTCAAAAAGATGAAAATGTAAGAAGAGAAAACATTATGTGTATAACTGGAAGGGTTTACACCAAAAGGTGAATAAGGTTACCTGTGGGTAGCATGATAATGGTGAGTCATTTTAGCTGCTTTTTGCTCGTAGCTATATATATGTATTTATATATAACATCTTTTTTACAACAAATATTTTGAGTAAAAAAAGTTTGAAATATTTTGGGATCTCACTACAATTATAGTTTGTGCACTTGTTGTTCTTGCTTATTGAAGGTTGGAGCCAGAAAAGCCACCCCAAAGATGGACCAAGAAAGAGAGATGCTGAAGAGAGAAACATCCAGCAAATCCAGCCAGAGCCTTCTGTTTTCTAAGCCTGGCGGAAGGAACTAGAAACATCATCCTGCCAGCCTCGTGTGATCCTCCGTGAGTCAGCGGGACTCTCCTGCATCAAAAAACTAAGACACCTTTTTAGAACTTTAAAGGTTGTTACCCTAGTGTGTTGCCTCCTAGACTGGTACTTTGCACGACGCTGTATTTTGAAATTCAGAATCCTGGGCCTGGTAGATACAATCATGTGCTTGCATCGTGAGGTACCCAAATGTCACACCTCCACGGAGCCCCAGGAAACCCGCAGCGGAGAAAACCCAGGGCATGTCCTGAGGCTACAGGACAGAACGGTAACCTCAGGACTGTTGGGGCCATGGTATAGCGCATTTATATCTGAGTTTACTGTAATAAATTTGAACACCAACCCATTTTATCGCTTCCACAACAGTGACTCAACATTTATATGGCACCCCTCCCCCAAGCCCTAGAAGGTAAATAGTATTATATTCCCCATTTTGCAAATGAGGACACTGAGTCCCAGAGAGGTTAAATGGCCTGTCTGGAGTCACACAGCTAGCAAATTCAAGAGTTGGGTCTGGAACGTACATTTCTAACTCCATCTCACACTGCCCATTCTGCCACACCAAGACAGCCCAGTAGTTCAAGTCCTCAGCCATCAGGACAGACCAAGTACCCAGTCACGGAAGAGCACACACTGCCCGGGTGGACACACCCCTTTTCCATGGTGTTTGGAGAGCCCCTCATTTCTGCCCCCTCTCCAGTCACCTGTCCTCTCCTTTCTTTTCTTGTATGGCCAGGACCACTAAACAAAAAGGGAGGAAGAGCCAGAAGTCATAAGCATCATTTATTTTTTAATTTTTAAAAAGCCATAATAAAAGTATTTTGATATTTTAAAACCAAATGCATTCTTTATGCTGACTAAAACTATAAGGGAATAGGAAAAATTCTTTGCATGATACTCCACTGGAAGATACATCTTCCACAGTGAGAAGGGTTAGCATCACCTGACCTTAAAAATACTCTTGAAAATTCCAGACGTTTTCCATAAAGAACATGACATTACTTATGCTGTACCATATTCCCAAAATGCAAAACAGTAATCTCCAGCACCAGAAAAGATCATTTGGCTAGGCAGTAATTAAGTAGCTGGCTCATGTTTGGAAGCCAAATTGTATGAAAAAAAATACTTTGGTTGAACAGGAATGTTTAAATTTGCATCAGTTAAATGTAACGCCTGTATGACTCCCCTGTATTTCAGATCTTTCAAAAGACATGTTAATTTTTATCATATGAACATTGCAACCCATGGTGACGATTTCTTTTCTTCACTCCCTGAACTGGATAGTTTTGGGGGGGTGTCTCCTCAGCCACACACCTCTTTCCCTGAGAATGCGCACCCACCAATCAGGTGTGCCCTACCTAATGCTGCTCTCTTGGCCGCAGCTGGTTGGCTGAGCAGTAGATACCTTATCCAAGCCAGACCAATCAGGTTTCTCTTCTAACCCAAGCTGGGCCAATCAGCGTCTCTGCCCTTGGTATTTGGAAGTGGGACACGGCGTGGCCACACAGGTCATTATGGGCACTGGAGCTGAGACTCCCAGTGCAGTTCCCGGCTGGAATGGCCATTTCTCCCACTGTGTTTGGAGAAACAAAGCCAGTCTTAGAAAGAGACAGCTGAGATAGATAACAAGGAGAGACAAGAAACGAAGACCTCCGGAGAGACTGTTCAGTGGACACTATAAGCCCTTTCTTCATTGCCTCCCTCTGCTATTATAAGCTGAAGGCTTACCTGGCCATGTTTCAGTTCTGGCCAGTGACATGCAAGCGAAGGCCCTGGGCAGGGCTTCCCTTCTGGAATAAAAGGCAAGTCTTCCCTCGGAGAGAGTTTTTGCTCTTTGTCGCTTTGCCTTGTCTTCTTTTTCTTTCCTGGAGCACAGAATTGGAGCTGGAGCAGCCATGTTGGGAATTAGCCAGGCAACAAGCAAGAGGGCACAGCTCACTTCAAGGACTGGAATGGGAAGACATGAAAGGCCTGGGTGGGGGCCCGGTGGCGTCACTGTGCTCCACATCACGCCTGAACTTTGTACATCCTGTTGTGTAAGACAAATAAACCCCTATCTGTTTGAGCCACGGTAGTCAGGTGTACCTGTTTGCACCATTGAGCAAACCACTCAAAACTTAGTGATTTAAAATGGCAAATATGATTTCTCATGATTCCTTGGGTCAGGTGGACACTTGTACCGGTCTAGGTTGGCTTGGCTGGGTCTAGATGGTTTAGGATGGCCTTGTGTACGTCTGGTAAATGGCAGACAAGCTGGGTTAGGGCAGTGGTTCTCAACTGGGGGTGATTTTGCCACCCAGGGGACATTTGGCAGTGTCTGGACACAACTTTGGTTGTAGGTGCAACTATTATCTAGTGGGTAGAGGCCAAGGATGCTGCTAAACATCCCACAGAGCACAGAACAGCTTCCACAACAAAGGGTTATTATTGCCAGAGTGTCAATAGTACTGAGAATGAGAAACCCCGGTCTAGAGAGTCCTCAGCTGAGACGTCTGCCTCTGCTTGATGTGGCCTCTCATCACCCAGCAGGCCAGACCAGGCTGTGTGTGGTGGGCACAGCTTCCCAAGAGCTGCAGGAGAGAGCAAGCCCCAAAGCACAAACACTTTCACAAACACTTTTCAAGTCTCTGCCTGCCTTATGTTTGCTAATATCTCATCAGACAAAGCAAGCCACATGACCAGAGTCCATTTGGGAGGGGCTCCAAGTTTTCACAATCCACCCACGTCCAGGTTTCTGTTATTTGAAACTAAGGGCATTCCAACTGAGGCAGCAAGTTACCCTGATTCCTGATGACTTTCTGGTTCCTGGTCTCTTTCCTTGGAAAGGCCAGTTCCAACACCTGCACTTGGGTTCCACTAGGACACTTTGTATCACTCAAGATTCTCTGGTCGCAAACAGCAGAAACCTGTGGTGGCTAACTCAAACTGAAAAGGGGTTTACTGAAAGGAAATGAGGAAGGTTAGAGAATCAAAGAGGAGGCAAAGCTCAGGAGTCAGGACAGCCAGGAGCCGGCTTCTCTTTCCCATATGTATCCCCTTTTTGCTTCAGCTGGTCTGAGTTGCTGTTATTTGCAACCAAAATGGCCTTTACCAAGACACTCTGCTACACAGCCCCCACTGGTAGCTCTGAGAAGCTACCAGAGACCTTTCTCTTGGGGCTGTACCCAAGGACAACAAGGTACTCACAGTGCCCCCCAAACTCCCAATCTTCTGATCCTCCAAGAAGCTAAGCCAAACAACTCCCTTCCACCCTTGCCAATGGTAGTCCATTTGGATTCGTGACTTTGCAGATAAGGTGCCCTTCTCCAGCAGCTTGGCAGAGCCACAATGCCTGCTGTTGTGGAAACTGGAGTCATGAAGTGTCTGCGGGAAAAGAAAAAAACCCACAGCTTCCGGATCTGCATTCCAAAGCATGTTCCTGGTAAGTGCAGTGGTTTCCAATTTTTTAGGGTCTTAGGAATGAAAGCAATACACTGCCGCCGATGAGAGGAAACCTCACACCTGCTGATGCTAACGTCCCCCTCATTTTCGTGCCCAGGCCTCTTAAAGCAGAAGTTAGGGCGTCCAGCGAGGGTAAACTATTTCGGCTTATCAGCTTGGCCTCATTTCCATCAAGATGCGCTGCTTGCATCCGTCTGCTCACTGTCCTGAGTTATTTTGGGCCCATTCATGACCTTATGTGCCTGCTTTGTTTTTAAACATTTTTCTTTGTCCATCTGTTCCACAGGAATCCATCGCAGTGCCTCCGTCCTGTGGTGGGAAGCATTAGCAGGCTCCTTTTTTGAGGTTTCTCTCATCTTTAGCATATTGCTTTCATTCCAAAGACCCTAAGATACGGAGGCAGAAATTTTATCTCCTGGCTCACTGTGGTCTTAACGTCATAGAGATCAGAGGTGCCCTTTGACTGGTAAATCACTTTTACGATTAAACAACCAGGTAGCAAATACTGAGTACCTACTCTGCACCAGGTACTAATGATACTGTGCTAGACCTCGAGGCCTTGACTTTGCTCCCTTTTCTTTCCCTGTTCTTATCTGCTGCTCTCCTGAAAAGGAGTTGGGATCGTTAATTTACTGGGTGTGTTGCCAGGTGGGGTGGGGGCTCAGCTGTGACGTTCCCATCTTTTCTGGCTTTGTATGGAATTACTGCCGGGCATTCTCAGTGCTGCATGAAGCTGTGACCCTCTTCTGGGGGTTTCTTTGTGCCTTTCAGCAGTTGAAGTTTAACAGCTAATAACAGGAAACTTTTTATAGCGTCCTTGCCAGCCATCAGACCCTGTGCTAAGCACGGTCCAGACATTATCCCACTCAGTCCCCACTGTGGGCATCACTTCTCTTTCACCTGTGAAAAAGGTGAGCAGTAAGTAATTCACCCAAGAGAAAGAGCCTCAGAGCCCACACTTTGTACTCAACTGCTCCAATATATCGCTTTCCTCAGTGAAGTCCAGGAACCAGCTCATTATCCACTAGTTGATGAGGATGGGGTGAGCAAACTTTTTCTGTCAAGGGCTGGACTGGAGTGAAAGCCTTTTTTCCTATAAACGGCCATTTCACTTTGTGGACCACAGAGTCACTGTCATCACTACTCCACTCTGCCACTGCATAACAAAACCTAAACAAAATGAGTATGGCTGTGTTCCAATAAAACTTTATTTATAAAAATAGGCAGAGGGCCAAATACGCCAACCCTGTGTTAAACTCTCACTCAGACTAGATTGTTAATATCTGCATGGCTATTGTCTGCTGCCTGATTATCAGGAAGCCAGCCAATCATCACCTCCATCACTGAGAGCATCTTGAACTTTTACTATGTACCCTGCACTGCACTAAACGCTGTACATAAACTTTCTCATTTAATCCTCTCAAGAACTCCAGGAGGAGTTAGCTATCACCATTTATAGACAATGCAACTGAGGCCTCTAGAAAGGTAAACCAACCTGCCCAAGTCCACCCCAAAGGGATTTTCAAACCCAGCTCCTAACCATGACCCCACACTGCCTTTCACCATCACAGCCCTGCATCCGGACAACAGGAAGCTTTGACGGTGAATCTGGACACCTGCCCTCCACGGGACCACGCCTGAAAGAACAGAGTCTTCACCACACACCCCTTCTTCTAGGTGTCTTATTTACTAGCCCCTTCTCAAAGCCCCCTGCTTTCTTTAGTTACTACCTGAGTTCAGGTGTCCCTGGCCTAGGCACCGTGCTCTCTTTCCAGTGGTTTTGCCTGTCTCTGCATTGTGCTAGTTTTAGAGTCTCTCTTTCAGTTTCCCAGATCCTCGTGTACCCCTGCAGCAGCCACATGTGCTATTTATCCGTACCTCCCATTATTCCTTCCTCCCTGTCTGCTGAGCAGGGACCTCTAAATGACCTCTGGGCCACACTGATGCCCAGGAACCAGCAGGTCATCCAGCCCCAATCCCTATCTGATGCTGCTGACGCTGTCCTTGGAGGAGCAGGGGACAGACACTTGAGAGGCCTGTTGTTCAAGAGATCCTGTTAACTTCTGTGTTGAGTCATGTGGGTGCATAGAGGTGTCACTTTAGCAGCTTCTCTTTCTTGGCAGTGACCTTGAGACCTGAAAACAGGCCACTGGATACTCTGGAGGGGACACTGAGAAAACACCCCGTGTGGCCCAAGCCCTCAGGCAGAGCAGGCCACTGTGCATTCAGTCAACCTTGATTTCTCCAGCAGGGACCTTGGGTCAGGCACCATGCTGGGCCCAAGGGGCCAACATTGAACCAGACAGACAGGTCCTTTCCTCCAGGAAGTTGTGCTGGGTGGGTGGGGTAGGAGGTGTCAGATATTTTATTAACAGCTTCACTGTGGGTTGTCATAAGGGCTGAGTCCCAGCCAAGGGAGGGTTTAGCTGGAATAGATGTAGCCTCTGTCAGTTCCCCAGTGGGGGATCCAACAAATTTTACTCTTCAAACTGGCTAGTCCTGCTCCCCCACCCCCATCCCGCTCTTACCCACGACCAGAAGGATCCCAGGACCAAAGCCCGGTGCCCAACACACTTAATAAATAGGTCTTGATTGTCTGGATGTAGACACACACTGCTTTCACAGAGTAGTATAAAAATTGAACTCAGCTGCCCATACTCTTACCATTTTTGAAAAAGGGCCAGGGAGGCACTGCAGATGCAACACTCCTGGCTTTTAAGACACACACGCGTACTTTTTAAGAGTTTAAAACTTGGTTAAGACTCAAGCCTATCGGGTGTTAAATAAACCTGGACACTGAACTGCCTGAGATTTAATAGAAGCAGAAATTTACTCTCAGTGTCTTTTTCCCAGCCTGCCCAGTAGGGCATATGCAACTAATCTGAAAGACCGTCTCGGTTTTCAAGTAGATTCAACTCATCCAAGATAACCATCAAAAGAGAGCTCGCTAGAGAGACAGGTTGGCCTCCAATGGCCTGCAACCACCTGCAGCCCTTGTCTCCAGTGTGCCCTGTCCCTCCTGCCCTGCTTAGCCGTCCTGGGTTCCCCTGAGCACCTGCCTGACACAGCTCCTCCCCCGCTGCAGCTTCCAGACTTTGCAGGAGGTGAGAAAGCCTCTGAGACCAGCTGGGCTGTGACCCCATTCTCTGCTCTCACTCCTCCAATCGCTCCAGATGAGTATCTGGGCCGTCCCTGAACTTTGACCTTTGTGCACCTTTCTCAATCCATCACGGGTTTCCGGGTGACCACGGAGGATTTGTGATGATTAATTAGTAAACTGGTGTCTATTAAAGTGCCAAGTAAGGGCTGTAGTTTATGAGCTGACTTTATCTTTGGCGGCCTCCCTAATCCCTTCTTGTTTTACCAGCATCTCAGGCTGGAGGGACCACCCAGTGCTGTCAAGCTCTGGAATGCCCCTCAAAGTTCTCTCCATCTGCCCCCATTGCCCAAGAGCTCTTTCCAATCCCTCCCTGTTTCACCCTTCTCTTTTTCAAAGTACTGTTGTTTTTCTTAATATCACTTTATCCCTCCCTGAAAGACAGTTACACAAGTAGATGTGGGAGGAAGAAGAGAAACATAAGTCAATGATGACTAAGTCTGCTTAGCTCCCTTGTCGCTGGAATACTGTCAGAACTGGCTCTCACTCACCCCTGCCTCTGTAAAAATCCTTTGCCGAGGGTGTGATTTTTCCTGAATATCATTCTTTCCACATGACCAAATGCTGTAATGCATAACCAGTCCAGATCGTTTCTTTCTACCGAAATCCATGCTTGGGGTACAGTGCTCAGGGTCACTCAGAAGTGATTTCCCCCACTGAATGGGCAACTAATGGATGGTTCCTGGAAGTTTCACCAGCAATTGGGGATCATTAGTCATCCCTGCCTTTTCTTCCTCCACCACTTCTCTGGTTTCTGAATAAGTGCCTTTCCTGAAGTCCAATGACCTCAGAAGGAAAGAGTTCAAGTAAAATGCAGCATCCAGCATGCATCTCTGGCTTTAGAGCAGATCAACCAGGCCTCCAAAATGAGACAGTGTCCTGGACAGCATGAGGTCCCATCCCCCAGTCACAGAATCTCAGAGTTCTCAACCCCTGGGAACCTGTGAAATATCAACCTAAGAGATGTTAAAAGGGCTCACCCATCCGGGTGGCATTTCCTGAGCTCTGCCTGAGTATAATAGCAGCAAGGCCTGGGCATTCTGCTCCCCTTTTGCAAGATGCAATAGGTAATGAATAGGAATTCTGCCAACTGTGCGTCATGGAACCTGCCCTGCCTCTGGGGGGTTGTGTCCACACAAGCCAAATGGGTAATTGACCAGGGCAGTTAATGCATAATGCCCATGTGAATGATTCAGACCAAACCAAAACAAAACAAAACAAAACAAAAAACCAAAACAGAAACAACAACAGCAAAAAAAAAAAAAAAAAAAAAAAAAACCCTAGGTTTTTCACATATATATAAATTGTTTTTCAGGAAGGCCAACCCTCACCTAATCTCTTCACTGTTAAAAGTTTGCTCCCAGATGCAAAACATTTCATAATAAAGACAGCCCTATTCCATGCAGATCCATTATTAATCATAGGTTAGGGCAAGCTGAGGTTCACCAGATTTTTTTTTTTTAAGTAATTAGCTGCTTTGTAAAGAAAGCTAAGAATTTGCATACTCAAGCATTTGTGGGCATAATTTTTTAAGTTTCATCCTGTCCCTAGTATTTTGCATTCAATTAAAAAAACAACTATTTTGCTTCTGTTGAGTCCTTGAAGGACACCTGTAGGAGATATAGAAACTTACCTTTTGTAAGTAGCTGAACCAAACTGCCCAAGACCAACAGAAACCTAATTCCAAACTTAAAAAAAAAAACAAAATCATGTCATTTAAGCTGAACATCTTTATTGGACTCAGAAACAATCTCAAAAATAAGTTAAAATTTCATATTTTCTGAATACCGAAGGGTTTTTTCCCTTTGTTTTATCTTTTTAAAATGCCTTTTAAATTAATTCAGAAATATTCTTAAACTATAGCAAATCGACAGATACCAAATTGAGGGTCTGTTCTGCGCAAATCAGTCCGCAACAACTTGCTGGTTTTAAATTCTCAGGTGCTCTCTGCCTCCAGAGCACTGGTTCTTTAAGCTCTGCGTCCACCTTTTCTCTGCAGGTTGACCAGTGCAAGCTGTTCCCAAAGAGTGGTCTTCAGCATCACCCTAATATTTCAGGGAATAAGCACAAATCAGTGCACCCTTTCCATCAGTTAGTCTCAAACTTCACTGAGCCAAACTCCCCTGGGTGCTTGTTAAAATGCCGATTTCTGGGTCTCATTCCAGAGATCAGTTTCATCTGCCTGGATTGGAGCCTGGGAATCTGTATTATTAAACCAGCCCATCCCCTCCCCCCAAGTGGTTCTGTAGCTGGAGGTCCACACCTTTGCAGTTTTCAGGTGACAGATCAGACCACAGAGGGAAATCCTCTCTGGCTTCTTCCTGACACCCCATCCCCTGAGCCTTCGGAGAGTACATCTCTCCTCTGGGGTCCCCACTGAAGTGGCAAATCAAGATCTCCCTGCCAGTTCCCCTAAAATAAAGTCACAGGCGACCGCGTGGCCCAGCAGCTATTCTGCCAAGTCATTCATGTGATGTGCTGGCCCAGGGGGAGAGGACCAGCTCCTTTTCCCTTTCCTTCTCCCCGTGTCTTGGAGGACTTCTCAGGGCTGAGGTCCAGGGCCGTTTCCCTGGCAGCCCCTGGTCCAACCCTTTCCGAAAGATGTAGCGGCTCCAGCTGCGGTTACATCTAAACGGGGGTTCCTGCTCACCGGGTCCACCTTCTTCATTACCCTTGCAACCCTCATTGAGAACGCCAGTGTGTAACATCAAGTCGTCTCCATGGCAACCGACAGGGTCTCACACATACACAGGATGACGACTCCACGGCGTGGGGATTCCAGAGAAGGCGGCGCCCCCCTGCGCCCCTAAAACCCACACCCAACTGCAGGAGAAGGCCCCCCTCTTCTTTCCCGCCTTGGTCTCTGCCCCCAGCCCGACTTCTTCCATTCAGCTGGCACAGTGAGGACAGAGAGAGAGGATGGGTTTCTACGGGGCCCCCCAACCTTACGGGGGGATGGTGGCGGACCCGGCGGCCCCAGCACACTTGAGCCGCAGCATTGGAGATCAAGCCCGCGCGGGCTGCGCAGGGCGGGGAGCTGGGGCGGGAGCGGGCGGGAGCGGGCGGGCCCCGCGAGGGGCGTAAGTCCCACCTTCGGGGGCGGCGCCTGGCGCCGGGGAGTGTCAGGAAGAGGAAGAGCGCGGCCAGAGGCGGTGCGGGCGCGCGACTAGCAGGGGCCGGGCCGAGACGAGCGCCGCGCGGGCCACCATGGCCACGGACGAGCTGGCCAGCAAGCTGAGCCGGCGGCTGCAGATGGAGGGCGAGGGCGGCGGCGAGGCCCCGGAGCAGCCCGGCCTGAACGGAGCGGCGGCGGCGGCGGGGGCGCCCGACGAGGCGGCCGAGGCGCTGGGCAGCGCGGACGAGGAGCTGAGCGCCAAGCTGCTGCGGCGCGCCGACCTCAACCAGGGCATCGGCGAGCCCCAGTCGCCCAGTCGCCGCGTCTTCAACCCCTACACCGAGTTCAAGGAGTTCTCCAGGAAGCAGATCAAGGACATGGAGAAGATGTTCAAGCAGTGAGTGCCCGCCCGACCCGGTCCCCCACCCACCCCGCGAACCGGCCTCGGCTCTCGAGCGCCCGAACCCCGGACCCCGCGCCGTCCCGGGACCGGTGTGGCCAGCCGAGCTCCTCGAACCCCGACACATCAGGAGTGGGGACTCCGGGCCCCTTCCAGATAATCACGAGGCTTCGGGACCGCCTCCCCACCACGCGTATGGGTCTGGGGACCCGCAGCCCCTGGCACTCGACCCCTCCTCACGGGGACGCTGCCCCCGGTACACCACACGCGCGCACACGTTGTGAGGGACCCCGCGGCTCCTTCTGGTTGAGCATGAGTCCCCGCGAGCCCCCACTGCCACCATACACATGGGTCTGGAGACTCCGGGGCTCCGGCCTAGGACCCCCGCCTTGTTAGTGATGCTTCTCCGCACCCGCGCACGCCTAGATGGAGGACCCCGAGACCTCCCTTTCCCCCTCCCCAGCTACTTGGATTCCCCACCCCCACCCCCAAACACAGGTCAAAAACACCCACCCAACCCCCCAGCGCCTCAACAAAGGTGACCATTCCTTTCACTGGGGTCCTTTCATTTCCTCTGCTTATCTCAGATCCCCCTCAACGTGGATTCTGGGCCGAGACCCCTCCCCCTCCAGTTATTAAGCATCTGACAGCAAACTGGTCAAAGGCCCTTCAGCCCCTCCCACCTCTACTCCCATCCACTCTGTTAGCCAGGACCCCAATCCTTGACCCTCAGGTGATCTCCCTAGGGAGGGACCCCTTCCTCCTTGCCCCCTACTCTGCAGGTATGTACTAGCCCCCCGCAACAGTTCCTCCCTCCTCTTGCCCTCACGACCCGGCTACACCCAGCAGCTTTGCAGCCACTGCCCGACAGCTTTCCGTCAGAAGGCCCCACGACTCCTTGCCCCGCTTCCCTCCCCACACAGGGTCCCTGACACCCCACCCCCTCCTATCTGACTTGGCTGGTTGCTCTCAGCCCTGCCTTTATCATATAACTCCACACCCCATGCCCTCAGCAGGTTGGACAGGTACTTCCAGGCCTGTAGGTTTACCCCTCCCCCAACAAAAAAAAACTTTCTCTCTCTGTGAAGTGATTAGAGAGAAAGGGTTCCAGGTCCCCTTCTGGTCCATCCTTGAGTTCATCCAGTTGGGGTTGAGATGTTCAGCCACACTGCCCTCCAGGCACAAACGTGGGGGTGGGGGTGAAGGTGCTCAGCCCCCCTCCCTTGGTACTCTTCCCCATCTACTGCCTGTTGCCCATCCCCCCTGCCCCTGGCCCCTGGCCCTTGGAAGGGCAAACAGCCCAAGGGTGTACTCTGGAGTAGATCTGGAAGTGGATTCAAAACATAGAGCTATCCTGAGGACAAGTCTTAGGTGAGTCAGGAGATTACCACCCACCCTCAAACCCCTACTCCCAGGACCAGCAGCTCAAGGGTGAGAGGGAGGGATGCTAGCCCTTGGCTGGAGCAGGAGGTCGGGCAGGCTGGAGATGTGTGCCCAGGCAGCAAGCAGGAAGCCCAGGGAGGGGGTGTTTTGCAATCCCCCCCAGCTTGAGAAAGGCTCTTTCCCACTTCTCACTGCCTGTTGCAGCTGCTGCTTCTGCATTTGGCCCCAATGCAGGGGAAGAGGTTTTGGTTCTCAGACTGGATGGCTTGTCTGAGGGTCAGCCCAGGGGGAAACAGTCCTTAACCCCACTCCGGGGCTCTGCATGGAGACCCCTGGGCCCTGAGGAGCCTACTTCTTTGACTCCAAGTTCTTGGCTAGGACTTCCTCTCAAGTTTCTTCTTGGTCAAAGACTGGAGATGTTGGGAGAACAGGATTTCAAGGATCCCAGCCCCAACAGAGGTCTGTTAGGAACTTCCTTGTAGAGCCTGCCCGCCCCCACCCCAGCCCTGAGTAGTGCAAGGGAGGTTATTCAAGTGCCAAGGGACTAAGGAGCTCCGCCATTCATTCCTCCCAGCAGCCCTGTGACATAGAACCATCATCATCACTGTGGTGCAGTTGGGCAGTCTGGGCACAGAGTAGTTAAGTAACTTGCCAAGACCACACAGCTAGAAAATAATGAAGCCAGGATCTGAACCCAGGTCTGTGACTCCAGAACCCATGTTCTTCCCTTCTGGGTTTCCCATCACAGATACCTGCTTCCACGTGGGAAGCGCACTCCTCTAACACCCGCTTCTGAGTTCATGACTGATCTTCTGCTACCAGGGTCCTCCTACTCTTGGGTTTCCACAGCATCCTGACTCCTGCCCCCAAAAAAGATAGAGCTGTTTGGAAAACCCAGACACGCCAAATGAGCAGGGCCTTGGGAGGCTTCTGCTCAGTTGGAAGGGCCGCACGACTAGGGGAATGGTCTTGAAACTGCGTTTGCGGAGCGAGCTCACTTTTTGCAGAGGCTGTTTTTGGTGTTAGTTTGACGAGGAGTACTTTGATGAGGATTGAGAGGAGCTGAACTCCTACAAGCCCCCTCATGGCACCACTGCTGCTTGCTGGGGCGTTGGAAGGGGTGAGGGGGGCAGGAAGGGGCCAGGGAGCCGGACTTCTAGGGAAGGAAGTGCCGCCCGCCGGGGGCCCTGGCGAGGATGGAAGGCTGCAGGTTTTGTATTCAAGGAAACAAGGCTTCACTGTGCCAGCCCAGCCCAGCCCAGCCCCGGCTGTGAACAGCCAACAGACAGGCTCTCATCGAGGACAAAACCTCCGTTCTGCTTCTGCTGTCCAAGCCGGGCTGCAGCCTCCTGGGTCCAAGCAGGGCCCAAGGATCACAGCCAGGGCTCTGCTGAGAGACTTCCGCCCTGATCTCCTGCTCCCATGGCAGAGGGGAGGGGAGCCTGGCCCTCCTGGGAAGCCATCCACCAGCACAGCAGAGTGGAGGAGACGAGAGAGGTCAGAGGGAACTGGGAGGCCAGGAGCTAGGAAGCAGGGCTTTGTCGTGGCTCTGCCATTGCATTACCTAGTCTGCCTGCCCTCCCTGGGCCTCAGTATTCCCATCTGTAAAAGGAGCAGGCTGTATCTGATGATTCGCAAAGGTGACTCAGCAGTGACCTCCTCATTTCTGAGGGGTCCTGAGCCCTCCTGGATGGCAGGACTGCTTTCTCCGGGCTCTTCTGGTTCTTACCTCCAGTGTTCATCAGCAGATACTTCCTGAGGACCAAGATGGAAGGAGAAGCGAGGGGACAGAGGGAAGGTTGGCTCTCTGCCATCGCTGACCTCACGCTGCGGCCGTGTAGTTTCCAGCTAGGAGAGACCGCAGGGGTGGACACCAGCCCTTCTCCCCGTTTTATGGAAGAGAAAACTGAGGCCCAGGACTTTACAAGAAGGAGGGTGGTCCCTGCTTCTCAGGGTGGGTCTCGGGGGCTGACACACATAAGGCTCTGGCCTGGTACCAGGCACCTGGACTCTCAGTCCTCCCTCTCCTTGTGGCTTCAGGCTGTACGCATCACCTCTAATCCCATCCTCTCCCCACCTCTGTCTGCCCATCCATCCAGGGCTGCCTCTGAACCCTCCAGGCAAGGGGCAACGGTAGGGCTACCTCTGGGCTGGCAACAGCTTGCGTGGGGCTCTGCGAGGGTTTGTAAGCCTATACCTGCCGGAGAGGTAGGTGGCCCTGTAATTCTGAACCTGCCGTGGAATCCGAGGAAGATGCCCTAGTCCCCTGCCCTGCCCAACCTCGTCCCCAGCCGCTTCATCTCATGACCCCTTGTGTCAGAGCGGCAGGCTTCCCTCTCTTCTTCCCACCCTGCCCTCCCCGCCTCCCCACCTCCCCACTTGCTCCGCCTTGCTGGTGTCTCCTCAGACTCTTGCTGCTCACAGCATCTCCCCCCCCCCACCCCCGCCCTGGTCCTTCCTGAGAGACTAGTGGTTAAAGGCAGAGCCCTTGGAGTTTGCCACCCTGGGTTGGAATCCCAGCTTTGGGCCTGGGGGCCAGGCACCTGAACCCTTCTGAGCCTCTTTTCCTCCCGCTAGAACCAGGAGAAGAATAGCACCCACCTCACAGGGTTGTGAAGTGCTTAACCCAGTGCTCGGCACAAAATAAGAATTTACAAAGTTCCTGTCCCCATCGTGCCCAGCTCTGGTGGTAGTGGCTGGCACGGAGGTCACTCCACAAAAGCCACTGGCTGCCTCCACTTACACCCTCCCCGCCCCCCCCCCCGCCCCCCGCCACAGAGCTGCTCCGCCTGCATGCTGGCCACAGCCCTCTTGCTTTGGGCTGGAGTGATGGGGACCCAGCACGAGAACCCTCCTTTCCTCCTGCTGAATAGATGCTTTGACTGACAGCTACTTATAGCTTTGATAAATAACAAAAATAGGGAACCGAATTCATTATCACTTAATTACGCGGAAGGCAGGTGGCAGGAAAAATGGGAAGAGCAAAACAGCAGCCCCGGAGTGACACAAAACTAGGTCCCAGCGCCCGCCTGCCAGCGCCCAGCTGGGTGACTCTGGGCAGGGTGCTCCGCTTCTCCAAGCCTCAGTTTCCCCTGTGGCTAAAGAACCTGCCGGGTGAAGTTCCAAGGATTAAGTTTAAAAAGTCCTGAGGCTTTGTCAGGAGACCACTGTCATGTCAGTGGGCTCTTAAAAACATACATGATCTTTTTGAAAAACAAGAAGTCCACCCCTCTGATCCTTCACCAACGGATATTTTGTCAAGTTTCTGGGTGCAAGTTCCAGAGAATTAAGGGGAATATTAAGTTCCTGACCTCAAGAAACTTAAAGTCTCATGGAAAGGAGTGGCATTAGAGGGGCTCGTGGGGTGTAGAGAGGATGGGCCTACAGGGCTAGACATGGAAGATTCCATTTCTTTATTTCTCTGATGAGGACTGAAAGTTCTCCTGAGAGATGCCATGATGCTAGCTCTCCACAGCCAGCCCCCCGCCCCACGCCCTCTCCTTGTTAAATGGAGCCACCAGGCCCACTTGAGCCTGATGTGTTATTCTTAGGAACTGAATTTAATCCTCATTCCTGCACAGTGAGGTGGGTCCTGTCATTGTATCCATTTGCCAGATGAGGAAATCAAGGCTCAGGGTTATAATAAGTGGTAGGGGCAGGATTAGAACCAGGTCTGCCTACAGGGAGTTCCCGAGGTCAAGTCAGGGCTGTTTGTGGTTGGGGGACAGGGGGCTGTCAGGGTTTGGGGGGAACCCCCTTGGGGTTCAGAGGTTGGGTCCTTCCACCTACAGCAGCCAGAAGCCTGGCTTTCTGGAGAGAGACCCCACCCCTGGGGAGGGAGGATTTCCCGGCCTCAGGCCGCCTTCTCTGCTTTTTCTACTTCCCTCCTGATTCTGAGTCACCTCTTCTCTCCCTCCCCCTCCAGGGACTTTTGGTTCCCTTTGGGTTTGTACCTTCCTGCCCTCTGTCCTCTGGGCCTCTGAGTTCAAGGCCTGGCTTAAATGTAGGAGCCTGGCTCTGAGAGACCCTGCCCCTGCAGCCCTTTCCACAGGGCCAGCCCAGCAGGGGGAGGCGGAGTCGCTCTGCGGCCTCAGCAGGGATGGTGCCCACACCCGCTAGCAGCTGAGTTCCCTCTGACTGCCCCAGCAGCCTTTTCCTTGGCTGACTTCCGCTTTTCAAGGACTCCAGAGAGGTGAGTGTTTGGTGCCAGAAGGTGCAGCTAGACGGAACCAGGCCCAGGGACTCCTGTGCTGTGTGGAAACCCGACTGAAGGCTCTTTCCAGCTCCCGGAGCCTCATCTGAGAGAGGACTGCTGTAGCCTCTCCATTCCACCCACTCACCTCTTGTTTAATCCTCTCTCAACGTCCTGTAAGAGAACCATCACCCATTTCACAGACAAGAAGTCTGGGTCACAGAGACCAGAGACAGGATGTAAACTTGGATCCCTCTGACTCCAAGTCCCTTACTCCCCTGGGACCCAAATACAGCACCATCAGCATCACCTAGGGCCTTGTTAGAAACACTGGTGCTCAGGCCCCACCCCGAGCCCACTGGATCAGAATCTGCACTTTAACAAAGCTCGCCAGCTGTGTGCATGAAGGTTTAGGAAGCACTGGGCCAGCCCATAGCCGGCTCCCCACCGCTTGCCTGAGGCTGACCTCCCCACCACGTTACTTAGTCTGGGCTTTGAGGGGCTAACAAGATGAGTAGAGGGAAGATGAAGTTAAATAATAAACACTGGGTTGTATCAGACGTTTGGTAAATGTTCTTTGAAACCCCTACTGTAATAACTATTATGAAGAGCAGGCAGGGAAGGAGGCGGTGCGGGCTAGGGCTGGGGGGGGCCCGCTGCCAGTGCTACCAGCGAAGGGCGATGCCCCTCTCAGGGCTGGGGGGCTCAGCATGAGGTGCTTGAACCCGAGGTTGGGATGTCCCCGAGCCCTGACAGCCCCCAGCAGATCGCCGTCAGCCTGGCGGGTGCTCCACTTGCTCCTTGGACTTGCTGGAAAGCCACGGGGCAAGACACGCTCACACAGTACCCCACACACAATCGCACACCCTCTCCTGGGCTGACACAGGGCAGCGGAGTGAGTGCCAAGCTCCGCAGATAGAGGAAGTGGTGAGCCACCGGGCTTTCGCTGCATGAGTCATGCAGCCGGGGGGCCGCAGCATTGCAGTAACTAGGGGGCCCTGCTCAGCAGTCATCACCAGGCCTGTGGGCGGGCGTCCACCTGCACGTGGAGGCAGGCAGGGCCAAGCTGGCCGCAACAGCTAGCAAGGGCAGAATTTTTCTGTTGTCCAGAGTTTTCCTACCCCAAGGAACCTGCCTTCCCATTTTGCAGGACAAAGAGTAGAGGCCTAGGAGCCGGTTGGGCCTCCCTAGGCAGGTGGGGAAGACCAGGTCTGTGAATGTGGAGAGTAAAGCCAGGTGGGCCTGGGGGCTCCGTGCTCCATAAACACTGCCCTCTCCAGCTGTCTGTCCTCTTGAGGGGCCATCAGCAAAGCCCTGGGATGGGAATCAGAAGGGAGAGAACTGGGGTCCCCTATGCTCCCATATCAACTGTTCCCACCCTCCCCCTGTGCAACAGCTGTGATGGCTTCTCATTCTGCCCCCAGACTGTGCAGCACAGCTGGCGGGTGGGGAGGGTCATGCGTGAGGAGCAGCTTTCTCACGGCCAGTTCCAAAGCCAAAATGGGCTGCTATAAGGAAGCAGTGACCTTCCCGTCCTGAGAGGTATTCAAGACACCAAGCAGGAAACCTGTATTAGGAATCTGATCCTCATGAACGGCTAAATGAGGGTGGCCTCTAATATCCCTCGCAACCTGAGTTCCTCTGGTGCAGGCTCTGTAGGCATCAGGACATGGCATAGTAGTTAAAAGTGCCTTTTTCATCTGGCCAGGGCTTCAGTCCAAGGTATGTCCTCGCCAACTGTGGGCTTGGCCACGTCACTTCATCCTTAAGCCTCAGTCTCCTCATCTGTAATGTGGGGGTGTTGATGCCAGTTTCGCAGAGTTCTTGTGAGGATGTGATGTAAAACACCTGGCACGGTGCTTGGCACATAGTGAGTGCTCAGCCAAGAGTAGCCACGAATGATCATATTGTTTTGATGGGGCGAGCCCTGCACGCCAGGGGAGCCAGCCACTGCTCACCCCCGAGACTCCTGGTTATCAGACCTGGGGGAGGCGGAGCAGCCCGCTGGGTGGGACCTGCAACCCGATGGGGTGAAGTCTGCCAGGGTGGTGGCCACTCCTCCACTTTCAAGGGCAGCTGGGAGGGGATTTCGTCACCGGCATCCAGGGTGGCAGCTGCCGAGCCCTGCCTGTCGAGCACTATTCAGGGGGAGGTGGGTAGGAATGTGGGCATGGTGCCAGGTGCAGCATCCTCCCCCCAGTGTGGAGAAAAGTGCTGAGCTCCCAGCCCAGGAGCTTTGTTGTCAGTCATCCAGGATGGAGTTGGCCCTCCCAGGAAGGCCCCAAGCCAGGCTCTCAGCCCTGCAGGCTTGAGAATTTGGACCCTCCTTGGGAGAAGAAGAGGGAAGCTGGCTGGCAGGCAGGCAGGGAGGAAGGCTTATAACTTCTGGAATCTTGCAGTTCTCCAGCTGTGTGACCTTGGGCTGCTTGCTACCCCATCTGGGCCCCAATTTCCCTATGGAACACGAAGTGGATAGACCAGGCACCCAGACAGGTCTTGTGAGCGGACTCCCTCTTCCTGGGTCCTCTGAGCCACCTGCAACCTCAGTTCCAGCTCAGGGAGAGGGCTGAGGGTAAGAGGGTCTTCCCAGCCAGGGATATGCCTGTTTTCCCAGCATCTTAGAACATGATTCTCTCCTGGTTTGCCAGCCGGCGTCCTGCTGGTGGCACAGTGACAGTCTCCTCCTTTGTCACTTCCCTCCCTCTCAGAGGAGGAGCAGGAAGGAGAGTAACCCTGGGCTGAGGCTCCTCACTCCCTCTGCCCAGCAAGACAGCAGAAGTTTCTGTCCTGCGGTCTCTCACTTCCCCAAGTGGCAGGGTCCTTGAGTCGGGCCTAATAGGGGGAGGGAGGGGGACCCTCAGGAGGGGAAGTTGCTGGTCGTCTTGCCCACCCCCTGCCTCTGGGCCAGCCTACAAGCATTCCTCCCAGCCATGCACGTCAGGATTGATGCCCGAGGGAGAAACCGTATTTTTTTATCATTGTTATTATTATCATCACCATTTTTATATTATGTGTGCAAAGTGCTTAACTACTATCAGTAGCTGCTATTATAATGAAATTAGCAGGTTATAAGCCCATACTGTGTACTGAGCATTTTATATCCATCATCTCCTGTAATCTCTAATCCTAAAAGTAGATGTTAATAATAATAATTGAGCAGTAGTAGTGCCTTTGTTAGTGAGTTTTAATTAAGTACTTATTATGCACCAGCCTCTGCTAAGAATCTGCTTGGATCATCCATTAACCCTTGCCTCACTCCTGAGATGGATCTGATCACCATGATGTAAAAGGAGGAACTGAGGTTCACGCAGTCATGTGACTGGCTCAGGGTCTCCTAGCCAGCAGGTGGCAGAACTGGGGTTTGGGCTCAGATCAGCCTCAGCAGAGGTGCTGTGAGCACGAGCCTCCAGGGTTGACCCTAGAACTTGGCTGATCCAGTGACCCAGAGCCCACCCACATCAGAGCCAGGGCATGTGGTGGATATCTGCTCCCAGGGGGTCTCTTGGGAACAGTACTCAACTGTGTCGCAACCTCTGGGGGCCCCTCCTCCCACGCCAGCACCTGGCCTCTCCCCGCCTCTGTCACCTCCCCTTGGTGATTGATCCTCTGGCCCTGAGGCCAGCCCCTGCACTGCCCCCATGGGGCCTGGAGCCCGCCCACCTGGGATGGAACCCGGGCCCAGTAATTGATTTATGTTTGATCAGCATCAGCCGCGGTTCAGGCCGCGGTTTGAGCTGCAGCCCAGCCAGGCCTGGCAGCTGCCAGAGACCGAGAAATCTAGAGTCCAAGTTTCTGTCCAAGTTTGGACACTTTATCTGCACTTCCTCTGAAACGGAGCCACCCCTGGCTGTGGGAGAAACCCTTGAGCAGTAAATAAAGCTGAGGCTCAGGAGGAGCAGGTGGGCGGTGGATAGAGTAGAGTGTGGGACTTGCAAGGATAGGGGTCTGAATCCCTAGCCTGCTGGTTATCGGGCCAGGGCCCAAACCTCTGCAGCCCTTCTTCCCAAATCAGTCACGTGGGAACGTACCTCTGACCTCCCAGGATCGCTGAGCACACAGGTTGTCAAGAGAAAATACCTGGCACGTAGTAGGAGCTTAGTAGAGATAGCGACATCTCAGGATAGTGCTGGTAGCTGCCGTTGCTGGAGCCAGCTCCATGTGCTGGCCCTGTGCTAAGTGCTTGGCATGTATGAACCCCCTCGGTCCTCGCAGTCACCCTACAGAAGAGTCACCGTCATACCAGGGGTTCCCAGCATCGGCTGAAAGCTTGAGTGGCTCGGTCTCCTGGAACCCAGGCCATTGCTCCAGCCCCGACTCAGCATCAGTGACCGTCATTGGAGCCCAAGTTCAGAAAGAGGCGGGGGCTTTGTTTTCCTCGGGGGCATGAGGAGAGGGGCCCATGTGACTTGCCCCAGGAAATCCCTCACCGGGCTGCTCCAGTACCTGTCACTAAAGGTCATGCAGCAGCCACTAGCCCCTTACCAACTGGCAAACAGGCTCCAAAGATGGAATCCCGGGGAGGGGGGACAGCGCTCCACCGTACCCGCTCCCAGGGCCCCTCCAGCTCTAAGTGGAGCCTGGACCACGGGATTGTAGGCCTGCCTGACCCTCCCGAGTCCCACAGCCCTCTACCACATCCTCTTGCGTCTGCTTCCGCCCTGGCCCTGGCCTCTGCCCACGTGGCCCGTCTGCCCAGACTCCAGCCCCCTCCCCGCCACGGTGGGGGAAAAGGCCTCAGGACCCCGTGTTCCCTGCAGGGTTCCCAGAGACCTGTCTTCCCTGTGCTGCGTCACTTCCAACCACTGACTCACTTGCTCGCAAACTATTTATACCCCTTGAACAAATGCTCTGCTCAGTGCTCCAAGCAGACGTCTCTGTTCTGCTGGCAGCCAAAGACATGTGGAAGGGGGCTGGGCACCACAAATGTGCAGGCTGATAAGCCCAACTGACATGGAGTAGAAGCCCTTCCTTTACTGCTGTGTGACCTTGGGCAGGCCACTTAACCTCTCTGAGCCTCCATTATAAAAGAAGGTTATTTAAAGTAGATCAAGTAAAATAAAGTATATGAAGTTCCTGGCACAAAGACAGATTTCAAAAAGCGGTTGCTTTTGTCCACAGTCATGTGAAGCTTATGTATAACTAGAGATGGGGGGACAGGAAGTGGGGAGCCATAAAGAAGGCATAGGAAGGAGATAGGTGTTTATGTAGGAACTCCAAGTCTCCAGGATGTAAGTTTCTGGAACTCAGCCCCTCTATGTCATATTACTGTCACCAGCACTGTCACCCAGTCAGTTTAAGACCTTGGGGACTACAAGAAGCTCTTTAGGCTCAGAGGGCCCATTGGCCAACCCTGAGACGACTCTCGCCCGCCCACCAGGAAACAGGGTGGGTGTTTGGTTAGCCTGATAAGAGGGGCTGGCTGGGCTGTGCCCCCAGCACCCACATCTGCTGTGCCATGTGCTCCAGGCAACAGGGGGTGGGCCTGGAGGCCAGCTCTGACCCAAGCTCTTACCACAAGGAGGCTGGTCGAGAGAGGCATTTAGACCCTGCCCCTCACCTTGTCCCTTTTGCTGCCAGGCTGTTGGTGGTAGGAAAAAGAGACCTGAAGTGTGCAGGCCAGAGACACTGCCATCACCGAATCACTGTTCAGGCCTTTCCAGCCACGCAGTCAGGTCCCACTGCTCGCTGCAGGCACCCTGTACAAGTTGCTCCCTCCTCCCAGAAAACTGGAAGTAGACCCTCCCTCCTGTGACCTCTGATCCTGCCCTGAGACATGGAACCTTCTGCCTCCCTCCTGGGTAGGGACAAGGAGTAGGGGAAAGATGGAGCCAGGACGTCCCTCAAGTGCCCGTGGAGGTGCCTGGAGATGGTCAGTGAGTTCTGACATCAGGGCCCACCCTCTCAATCCATACCCCCATGGAACTGTGAGTTCTTCCTCCCTGCCTGTTCATGTCACATTCAGTAGAGACGGGCTGTGGTTTCAGCTTCCTTGTGCGGTAGGTTTGTCCAAAAGTTGGCACTGTTCAACACGTAGAAGGCTACCGGGCCACGTGGTGAGTTCCCCATCACCAGAGGTAGCCAGGCGGTAGCTGGGCCACAAATTGGGGCACTGCCTGGGCCAAGGTCCCCTCCAGCTGTGACAGGATGACATGTTGGTGGGAGGTGCCCTTTGAGCTCCCCAGCTCCTTGCACTCCCACTCGTGACTCCTCTGACTGGTAGAAAGGAGGTGTCAGGGTGTCCTTAGGCCTCTGTCTCTATGCACCCACAGGTACGATGCCGGCCGGGACGGCTTCATCGACCTGATGGAGCTAAAGCTGATGATGGAGAAACTCGGAGCCCCCCAGACCCACCTGGGCCTGAAAAACATGATCAAGGAAGTGGATGAAGACTTTGACAGCAAGCTCAGCTTCCGGGAGGTAAGCCCTGCTCCTCGTGGGGGACGACACTGGGGAACGTAGTGGCCGGGAGAGACTAACCCCCCTTTGTCCCTGAGCAACCTTGTCCTTGAACAGCTGTGTAGAACGGCTGATAGCTGAATGAATGAGGCTTCAGCGGACCCTAGGGCAGCTACCAGGGGAGATTCTGAGATGCCTTAAGTGAGAAGGAGGCACGTCTGTCCCTCCATGGAGTGAGCACTTACTGAGTGACTTCTGTATACCTGACCTCGTGTGGACTCTGGGAGTACAAGGAAAGGTCCTGTGTTCCAGGGGTCCTGATGTGTAGAGGGGGAGATGTGTAAAGAGTGAAATAACAGGATGCAATTCAGGAAAAGGGACAGCTGGAGGGAGGGACAAGCACTTCAGGTCCGAGAGGAGCCAGGCACTGGGCTGGGTGACTTCACCCTCCAGATCTCCCTCGGGCCTCACTCTAAGACAGGAACCACCAGCAAGCCCATTTGATGGAGGAGGAAAGCCAGATAGCAGTGGCACATGTCCCCACTCAGCAAGAGTTAAACACCAGGGGGTGGCCCCTGAAGAGACAAGCCTCAGGCCGGGCCTTGAAGAGCTGGCAGGAAGCATAAGACGAGAGCAGGGTGGCCTGGGACACCTGGAGGAGGCCGAGTCCCAGGGAGGAAGGTGCGGACCTGGGTTCAAATCCTACCCTCTGTCACTTTCTGGTGCTAAGATTTGGGGCAGGCTTTTTCTTGTCTCTCAGCCTTCCTCATTCTGTGAAATGGGCACAGTCATGTACCTTTAAGATTCAGTAAATGGAACTTAGAGCAGATTGGCTGGGCACACAGTGAGGATAAAGAGGTAGGTTGAGGCTTTTGATGGGAGCTGAGCATGAACAGAGCAGCCTGCAGTAGCCCCTGTCCTGGGAGGACAGGAGACCGGCCCCAAAGCCTCCCACTGTACAGATGGGCAAACTGAGGCCCAGAGAGGGAGGGGCACAGGGGCCAGTGCAGGGACACAGAGCACACAGCGGGGAGAGCCCCGAACTCCGGCTCCCCGTCCTATGAGTGCCGCCTCTTTCCGGGTGAGGCCTGCAGCTGGGCCCTGGCGTGGGCAGGCACCTGGGCCCTTTCCCTCACTCCCTGACATCACGTGCTGTTCTCTCGCCACAGTTCCTCCTGATTTTCCGCAAGGCCGCAGCTGGGGAGCTGCAGGAGGACAGCGGGCTGCATGTGCTGGCCCGCCTCTCCGAGATCGACGTCTCCACCGAGGGCGTCAAGGGGGCCAAGAGCTTCTTTGAGGCCAAGGTGAGAAATGGGAGGATGTGTGGAGCCCGGGGTGGGGGTGCCCTGACCCTAGCTGGAGGACAGGGGTGGCTGGGGGATTCCAGGACCCTGAGTTAGCTTGCAGATCAGCACTTCCTCTTCCTGTCCCTGCTGAGGCCACAGATAGGAGCTGGTGAGCTGGCGCCTGGCTGGGCTGGGAGGTCATGGAGCTCCTGGCTTCTGTCCCCACTGCCCCTCCCCCTGAGGCTGTGATCCTTTGTAGCTTCCCCTTTTTCTCCCTGCCCTGCAGGTAGGTAAGGAGTGGTGTGTACTCTTAAAGAGGGGACAGGGACCACTTGGAGCTGCCCCAGCCCTGGCACATGGAGCCACTACCCCAAAGGTCTAGGCCTTAAAGGGTGGGCCTGGGAGACAGCAGAAAAGGCCCAGAGACACAACACTGGCTCCCAGGGCCTCTCTGAGACACCAGCCCCGCTAGCCCCAGCTTGGAGGGAATTTGATGGGTGCCAGAGGCCACTACACGCACAGCACCCTCCTCCTTCAGCACACGCTTAGATGGAAGGGACAAGCATGGATGGCTCCTGGATCCTGCCCTGGACCCCGGGGCCTCCGCCTGTCCTCGTTTCTCCCCCTCCCCTTGTTAGCTAAGAACATTCCTTCTAGCAGCCGCCTCCCACCTCCCTCTGGGCTTCTAGGGTTGAGGTGATGTTTCAGGGCTCATCAGTGGGACCGAGTGTGCAGCTGCGCTTCCCAGGACGGGGCGGGGCAAGAATAGCAGCATCAGAAGCTCCCACTTACAGGACCCACGCTGTGCAGCGGCCACTAAATGTATCTTCCCTCGTTTATCCTCCCAACAACCCCATGAGGTCAGTTACTGAGCATCAGGCTCTAAATGGAGAAACTGAAGCTCAGAAAGGTGGATGCGGCGCCTGGCACAGGGCCCAGCTAGCGAGAGGCAGCGCTGTGTGAGCAGGGCCAGCGGAACCAGAAGGGGCCCCAGGGAGAACCCCCTCCAGCGCTGACCCCCCCTCACCCCCACCCCGCTCCAGGTCCAGGCCATCAACGTGTCCAGCCGCTTCGAGGAGGAGATCAAGGCGGAGCAGGAGGAGAGGAAGAAGCAGGCGGAAGAGCTGAAACAGCGGAAAGCGGCCTTCAAGGAGCTGCAGTCCACGTTCAAGTAGCGAGGCTGCGCCCGACCGCCTGGCCCTGGCCCCCGGTGCCTGACCCGGCCGGCAGGGGTGGCAAGGGCGGGGAGACTGGAGGCCAGCCTGATCCTTGGCTCTGTCTGAAGGGACCAGGCTACAAAGCTACAGATTGTGAACGAGCCAGCTGAGGGGTCTCCCAGAGTAGCCCAGCCTCTCCCCACTCCCTTCCACTGTTCCTGAGGCCGTGACACCAGCTGTCTCCCCGCCTGGCCCAGCCCTCCCTGGCCCTTCCTGCGTCCCTGGCACCCTGGCTGCCCGCTACCTGCTCCAGCTGCTCCTGCTCCCCGCCCAGCTCTCAGCTCTAGGGTGCCCCCTGCCGGTGTGCCACCCTCCACACACACTCCTCTCCCCCTGAGCCTCTCCCTCTCCTCTCCCCTACGGAGGCCACTTGCCCTTAGCCCCTCCCTAGACTGGGGGAGCGACAGATGGCAAGAATTGTGGCCGGCCCTCTAGAGCTGATCAATGGCACTGGGGCTCCCCACCCCAGCACCTGTTCCTCCGGCCCTGCCTCCTCTCTCTGCTGGAATCAAGGCGGGGCTTCTATCTTGGCCAGGGGGCCCAGGCCCCTGGCACCCCGTGCTGACATGGAGACCCCAGCTCTCTGGGGCAGCCAGGCAGGGTGAGGGGGCAGCTGTGCCAATCTACCTCACAGGCCCTGACTCTGCCGGCCATTCCGTGGGTCGTGGGCAGGGCAGGCTCTGGGGGCAGAAACACCACTCCCTAGTCACCACCTCAAACAGCCTGAGGGTCCCCAGGGCTCTGGAGGGAGCAGGGTGCAGGGGAGGGGTTGGCCCCTTCATCGGGAAGGAAACCAGCTCGTCTCCATTCTCCAGGAGGCGTCCAAGAAGTGCTTTAAGTGGTTTGCACGGCCCAGGTGGTGGGGAGCGGGGGACCTGGCTCAGCTCTTTCACGCCATTCCTTCCCCAAGTGACACTGACCGCTTTGTCACCAGCGACAGGACCCGTCCTATCACCCCCACCCCTGAGGAAGCATGGGGACCCCAGCCCTCCCCAGGCCCATCCCCAGACAGGCCGTGGACAAGTCTGTGCCCCCGGCCCCGCCCTCCGCAGCTCCCAGTGTGCTCGCTCACGTGTGTGCGTGTCTGTGTGTGTGTGTGTCTGTGTCGCCGTGTCGTGAAGCTGTGCCCGTCCCCCAGTCCAAACAAGTGAACGGCCACCGAGGCCACAGTTATGCAACTTCCCGTGCGTGTCGTGACAGCGTCACTGCTTTTTTTAACTCGGTAACTCTTTATTTTAGTAAAATGCCCCCACGAGTCCACAAAACTCCTGTTGGACTTGCAGAGGTTTTACTTTTTTGGCCTTAGAATCTGCAGGAATTAGGAGGTACTGACCCCAGTGCAGCAGCCTTGGCCCTGGATTGCGTTTGCCTTAGCGGATATGTTTATACAGATGAATATAAAAAGTTCTTATTCTTTTGGCTTATTGCTTTTTTTTTTCTTTCCTCCCTTCTCACCAAAAAAGAAGAAGAAACTACTTCATTCGGTGGTACGATTATTTTTTTTAACTAAAATAAGATAAAATTCTATATTCTTATGTGTGTGTGGTTCTTGTTAAGGTGGAAGAGGGGAGGTGTTGGAAAGGGAGGGGATGGGGACAAGGTCACCTGGGGACTGGGGCAGTATTTGCTCAGGTGGCTCCTGCATCTTGTCAGAAGCCAGGGAGAAGAGGGAGCTCTTCCTGAAGGGACAGGTTGATTTTAATACTCACCTGCCATCACCGAGGGCTAGCCTGAGCTCTTTACGTATATCAACTCTTCATCTGCACAGCCAGCCCAAGAGCAGTGCTGTTTTATTCCCAGATGAGAACAGGGAGACCCAGGCCACTCAGCCCACAGCCCATGTCTCTACCTGCCTGGCCACCCTGCCTGGCAAGTTCATTCAGAGCAGGGCAGGCACCAGGAGTGGCACCAAGGCCACAGATTCTGGATTGCACTCTAGAGCCCCCAAGACTCTTCCCCCACACACAGATACACCCTAAGCCCCTCCATCACACAGGCTGGGGTGGTGGGGTGCCAAGGAAAGTGTGCACCCTGTGTGACTTTGGACAGACCAGGCTCCCACTGGGTCCCTCTGATGGGCTAAGGTCTCAAGGTCTTCCCAGTCCTTTGGGTTCTAGGTAGAGTGCCTCCCTCTCCCAGATGCAACCTGAGTGGCAGTGGAGGGGGCGGGGTGCAATAATTTGGCGTTAGGTTGTGTACCACTGCCCCCAGGTGGACATGGATGGTACTACAGCAGCCAGGATGCCCTCCCCCACTGACTTCCTTTTAGGCCCTGCCTGGAGAGGGCTGCATCTTTGAAGTGTATTTCCTTCCACCCCGACTTGCCACCTGCTGCCTGAGATGCCACGGTCATTACCACCACATGGGTTAAGCGTTGCCTTTCAGTTGCCTTCCCAAGGGAAGAATATCAGAATCCCTGACAACTTAGCAAATAGGGAACCCTAAAATTCCAGCGCCAGAGCCCCCACCCAGCTGGCCCGGCAGTGGATGTGAGCCTCGGGCCCTTAGCATGTGAGAGACAGGAGCCAGTAGTCCCATGCCAGGCCTTCCACCAACAGATCCAGGTGGGAGGGGCCCCCAGCCTCGCCCTGCACAAGACCCCCCGGCTCCTAGCCCAGGCAGAGGACGCAGGTCGAGGAATGAAGAGGGACTAAGAGTGGGAAAGGGAGACTGATCCCTTATAAGCCTGCTCACGTCCCATCCCCTCAGTAAGCCTTCCTCCCACTGAGTCCCAAACCCCCGACTCAGCCCCCAAACCCTCTCTGAATGCCTAGTCCTTTCATTTCGTTTTGAGGAGAAACCCTGCCAGCCCTCCTTCATGGGCTTCATCCAAGATGTAACAGCTGCCACCCGAGAGACCTGTCCCAGCAACCAAAAATTAGGGGCCGAATCAGTGGCACCTGCCCTGTTTCTCAGGCTCTCACCACCACCACCCCTGATTCCCAGCCTTGGCATTGCTTCTGACATTGCCCTCACCTGACCCCAGCCTCTGCCAAGTAAGTCATGCATGGTTATTTTTCCCGCGCAGTCTGGCCCTGAATGGCTGGGGGACATTAAGTGCCCAGATCCTGGGAGGCCCCACTCCAGGCCCTGGAATACACCAGATTCAACAGCATAGGGGTGGGGATTCCAGCATCCGCACACTCTCACATCCTCAAGTTCACTTCGGGCATGGAATCTGCAGAGAAGGGACTCTCTCCCACCTGCACCCCATCAAGCTCCCACCCAGAACTAATCTCTTCTCGAGCAGGGGCTCCCAGCTCGTGGCCCAGAACACTGCAAGGAACACTTATCACCCTGCCCAGCGGGGAGCTCCAGTGGTGCTGAACAGAGTCTTATTATCTCTGTGGTTCTAGCCCCAGCACAGCACCCACACACACGAGCTGCTCAGCGATTGTGGGAGAAATGCATAAATGAATGAATGAATGAATGAATGAATGACTTCTGTGTACCTGGTAAGTCAGTGCCTCACAGTCTGCGCAGGCAAAAGAATCACTTTTTTTTTTAAAGAGTCACATTTCTAAGTACTCAAGTCCATCTAACCCCAAGCCCCCTGCCCTCCAACCACAGGAAATCCACTCGCCCAGGGCTCCCCCTCAGCTGCTACTTGCCAGCCCTCTTGGGCTGCTTCTTCAGTCTTGGTTACCATGACCAGAAAATCAGGTCAACTAACCAATGTCACCGCTGTAACTTTAGGCAGTTTGAGCCCCTGGAGTAGCAGCATCCTCTGACCAGCTGCTCCCTGCACCAGGGCCAGGTCAGAGCGGGTGGGCACTAGCTGTGCCCACGCGCAGAGGCAGCTCCCACCTCTGCCCAGCTGCTCACAGTGAGAACGGTTTTCCCCCTGGCTACCCCAGGGCACAGCTAAAGGCATCTCTAGGACCCATAAAAGGTGTTCACGATGATCACAGAACACTCCCCAAAGTCTCTGTCAGCCCTTTAGTTGTACACAACCTGACATGAGGAGGGACCACAGCCAGGGCCCAGCTGTCTGTCCATACGGTGGGCACAGCGTGCCTGGAGCCCGCGATACCTTGAAGGCCCACAAAAATGTTCTGGTTTTTTTTTTTAATCACCAGGGAAAAAAACAAATAGAATCCAAACTGGATTATATTAGTCTCTATACCCATGAAGTCTTAAAACATAATTTTCAATATTTTTGAATGAAGGAAAGGCCCCCGAACTGTAAGAGGGCCCAGTGATGGTCCAGACTCAGTGACAGCTCACATGAGAACCAGGTGACAACAACAACAATCATAGTAACAACCAACACTTACAGGGAGCTTGCTGTATGCCAGGCACTCCTCACAATAGCCCTAGGAGGCAGGTGCCGTTTTTTTTAACCTCCATTTTATAGATGAGGGTGTAGAAGCCCAGAGAGGTTGAGTCACTAGCACAAGGTCACACAGCTAGGAAACAATGACAAAGCACTCAACATCCTGTCTTCAGCATCCGAAGCAGAAGAAGGCGACCTCAGTTTTCTCCAAGTACAATTATTGGTGCTGCCTTACGTAAAGGACCCCAGCTGGTAAATGTCTCAAAACAAGGAATTTCCCCTAAAAGCTGATGCCATCTGTACCTTCCAGAGCAGCCAGCAACCTCCTTCTCCAAAAAAGGTCAGTTTCTCTGGGAATATTCCAAAAATGAAAAACAATGACTCTTTATCTCCACCTGTGTGCCTGTGCATTTGTGGCTATTTCTATATTTGGGTGCATATTTGAGTGTGTGGATCATGGCTCCGCAGCTGACTGCGTACAACGGAATGCCTTCTGTGTGTGACACTGATGTGTGCACACCGGAGGATACAGAGGCCCGTGTGTGTGTATGTGTCCCTGTACACCTGTGTATCCAATTAATCACTTTCCCAAGTTGTTCAAGAGAAACTGAGGCCCAAAGAGGTTGCCCAAGGTCTGGGGTCCAGCAAGTCACTGACTGAGACAGAAATCAGTTGTCCTGTCTCTTGCCTCTCAAACCCTGCCAACCCCCAAGACCCCCCCTAGCTCAGCCCCAATCTCTTTATGATGTTAGTCCCCAGCCAGGGTGACCCTTTGCAGAGTCTGGTGACCAATAGCTCTGCATCTGAGGCGTGGTGGGCAGCAGCCACTGTCCAATCTCTAGAACGCAACAGAAAGTTCCCTGAGATCCCCCAGACGCCCCAGGTCTGGGGCCCGAGGTCATCACAGCAGGGCAGACCCCTCCCCACTCCCTCACACTCGCTGTCTCTCTGTTGCTGTTTGTTTAATCAAAACATTACTAATTTTTATGCGTGCAAAGTAACACATGCTTATTTTTAAAAAGGATGTGAACTGTAAAAACGTGTGATTTGGAGTCCTCCTCCGCCCCCCATCACCACCGTGACTGGCAGCGTGTAGAGCGTTCTGGATTTCTTTATTGGGAAATAATTCCTAAGGTGACCAGTAGGCTCAGCTCAGAGAACAACTTCCGAGGAGAGGAGAGGAGAGGAGAGGAGAGGAGAGGAGAGGAGAGGAGGAGGAGGAGGAGGAGGAGGAGGAGGAGGAGGAGGAGGAGGAGAAGTCAGGCCTCGGGCCAAACAGGATACATCAGACGCTCCCCAAAACTGCCGGGCGCTCGGTGGAACCTCTGGGCACACACCACAAACCCAGATCTGCACTCGACCTTGACATCCACGTCATGGAATCTTAGGACTGAAAGGAGCCTGAGAGTCCAGCTGGCCCTACCCGCCCATTTTAGAGACAGGAGACTGAGGGTCCTGCAGGGAGACAACTGACCTGGCTCCACATAGGAATTTGGCCAACCAAGCACCTTCCAGGGTGTGCCTGGGCCTCAGCCTTTGTCCACAGCTTGGGGAGGAGGTGCTGAAGGGCAGAGGGTACCTCAAGATTAGAAAATATTAGTTGAATGAGGGGAAAAGACAAAGTCAGGAAGCCAATAAAGAGCTACAAAGGCAGAGAAGGAAGCAATTTGACTTCAAATCCTGGTTCTGTTGTGGCCCATCTGTCCTGACCCTTGGAGTCTCAGCTCCATCTTCCGCTGGAGTGTGTGTGTGTGTGTGTGTGTGTGGGTATGGGGGTGTGTGTGTGTGGTCTTTATCAGGTGAATATCTGTGCCCTCCGCACAAAGTCAGGGACTGTGCTGTCTTGTATCCCTGGGCCCAGCACAGGCCTGGCATGTGTAGTTGTTCAAGAAGAATTTTGGATGGAACAAATATGCCAGTCACTGTGCTTAACACAAGGAACTGGCAGTGATAAACACGGCTGCTGCCCTCAAGGGACTTAGTCTATTTTAAGATGACATTTTGCTTTTAAGAGATCGTCACTTATTTACCAAACAGAAACAGGCTCACAGACATAGAGAACAAACTTATGGTTGCCGGGCAGGAAGGAGGTGGGAAGGGATAAATTGGGAGTTCGAGACTTGCAGATACTAACTACTATATACAAAGTAAATAAACAACAAGTTTCTTCTGTAGAGCATGGGAAACTATATGCAATACCTTGTAGTAACCTATGATGAGAAAGAATATGAAAAGGAATATATGTACATATATGTATGACTGCAGCGTTATGCTGCACACCGGAAATGACACAACATGGCAAACTGAGTATACTTCAGTTAAAAAGAAGGCAAATTAAAAAACATCTTTTTTTGTGGGGGAGGTAATTAGGTTTATATATTTACTTGTTTTCTTAATAGAGGTACCAGGGATGGAACCCAGGACCTCGTGCCTGCCAGCTAGGCATGCACTCCACCACTGAGCTATACCCTCCCCCAAGAAGGTAAATTTTAAAAAAGACATTATCATAGAATCAGTTGGGTTTATTATTGCCGTGTAAAAAGCTATCACTAAGCTTAGTGATTTCAAGCAATCGCTTAGTATTCTCTCTCCTAGTTCTGGGGGTTGCCTGGGCTCAGCTGGGTGGCTCTTGCTTAGCAGTTCTCGTGCTGCTTCAGTGGGATGGCAGCTGGGGTGGCGTCATCTGAAGGTTCCCCAGGCCCCCTCACACGGCTGGCAGGAGATACGGCTGGGTGGCTGGGAGCTCAGCTTGGCGTGGACCAGACTGTGCTCCTGACCTCTCCACACGGCTTGGTTTTCTCACAGCAGAGACTGGGTTCCCGGGGACAGCGGCCCAAGAGCAAGATTTATTAGAGAGAGAAAGTGGAAGCTTCCAGTCCTGTGTGCCCTGGCGGAATCAGCTTTGTCATCTTTGATGAGGGGACAAGAGTGTCTACTTCATGCCATTGGGAGAAATTAAGTGAATGCAAGAAGAATTAAGCATAGCACCTGGCACATATTAGATGCTCAATAAACAACAACTAAAAAGAATGAGTCAGGCCAAGCAGAGTGGCAGGGCCCCCCAAACCTGCAAACCTCAGGGTTTGCTCTATCTCAGGATAATTGGGAATTCCAGGCCTCCAAGCCAGCCCCATCTCCTGCCTAGATTAAACAGTAACCACCCAAGGTCAGGGAAAGGGCCTTGGCAGAACAGGTTTCTTCCAAGGGGTGTCTCAGCCTTGACAAGGTGGGCCGACCCCACTCCTGCCTATAAGTGCACCCCTGGCCACCTTGACAGCCACTCAGTCCTGAGCACTCACAGCATGTTGGGCATCACAGTCCTTGCCGCGCTCCTGGCCTATGGTAAGCTGTGGGTCAAGGTAAGCTGTGGGTCGGGGACCAGCTGCAGCCAGCAGCTGGCCTCCTGGGGACAAGGACAGGGCAGGGGACCCCTGCTCTCCAGGACTTTAGGAAAGAGCTTTGGGATCCAGTGTGGGTTCAGATACTACTGACCAGCTGTGTGTCAGACGAGCTGCTTGCCTGCTGGGCAGCTCTGCTTCCTTATCTGCAAAAGGGGCCTGATGCTCTGACCTCCCCAGGGTAAGGATTAGCCATGAGGCGGGGAAAGCACAGAGCGAGCCCCAGGACATAGTAGGTGCCTCACCTTGGGTCACCCTGGGGCCTATCTTTCCCAGCATCGGCCTCTCTCTTTTGGGGATTCTTTGCTCCCCCATGTTGGTGGTCTTCTCCCAGACTGGGAATCAAGGAATTTGGCTTGAATGTCACTCACTCTCAGCAGATCTGGACAAGCCACTCATCTCTCTAAAGCTCACTGGCTGTTTTGGCAAATGAGAGCACTTGATTAAGAGTCCTCCAGGTAACAATAACAACAACAGTAATAGTAATGGCCGTTCTTGTTTGCTACATGCCAGGCACTGTGCTAAGCCTTTGACATCCAGGAGCTAACTTGAGCCTCACAACAACCTTGAGAGGCAAGGTCTGCCAATGCATCCGTTTTCCAGATGAGGACCCTGAGGCTCAGGGACGCTCAGTATCTTGCCCGAGACCATACAGCTGGCTAGTGGCAGAGCCAGAATCTGACTCTGGGCCTGTCTCACTGCCCAGCACACGCTCTTGACCGCTCCACCCAGCTCCCCAGCTATGACAGTCTGGAACCCTGTGGATTCAATTCTCATACCCCTCTATGTGCTATGGCCTAAAAGGGGTGAGGATGAAGGACACAGGTGTACCTGGGCCCTCACACACCAGCCAGCCACCTTTGACTTCCCTTCAGTGTGTTAAGCATTCCCTTTGCACCAGGCCTTTTGCTAAGCTGTATACATGCATCATCTAATTCAGCACTCAGGACAAACTTACCAGGTTAGTGCTATTCTTCCCATTTCACAGAAAAGGAAGTTAAGGCCAGAGAACTCAATGTCTTCCCCAAAGTCATACAGTGAAAGCTGAACCCATGTCTGTCCAGCTCCCAAACTTGCGCCCTTTCCACCTGTCTCTTCCCCAAAGCGATGCCAGCCCGGCTCACCTGTGCTTTCCCTCTCCTGTCTCCCCCAGCCTCCAGCTGCGGGGTCCCCCGCATCCCGCCCAACCTATCAGCCCGAGTGGTGGGAGGAGACAGTGCCATTCCCCACAGCTGGCCCTGGCAGGTAAGTGCGCTGCGGCAGGTGTGGGAGGCAGGGTGGAGAGAGGGGTGGGGAGAGGGTCCCGGGGGCTGACATGTGGCCCTTCCACCTCCTCCTCCAGATCTCCCTCCAGTACCTCAGTAGTGGCACGTGGAAGCACACCTGCGGTGGCACCTTGATCAGCCCCAGTCACGTCCTCACAGCTGCTCACTGCATCAGGTGAACGGGATGGGCGAACGCACAGACAGCCCACCATCACCTGAAGCGGGAACTCACGATGCTTTCACTGAGCACCTGGCATCCACTCCAGGCGCTGAGCTGAATAAGCTACTCATATCCAGTAACTCGGTTGCTCATTTATTCATCCAACAAGTACTTTTTGTGCACCTACTATGTTCCTGGGAACACAGCAGTGAGGACACAATCTGTGCTCCCAGGGAGCTTATATTCTAGTGGAAGGCAGAGCAACAGACCCTTAAATGAGTAAATATATGATGTATTAAGCGGCAATGAAGGAAAATAAGGCAAGAAGAGGATAAAAAGTGTGAGGGCTTCTATTTTAAATGACGTGGTCGGGGGAAGCTCTCTCTGGAAAGGGGATATTTGAGCAAAGACCTGAAGGAACTAAGATAAGAAATCTTTGGTCTGGGGGAAGGGTGTTCCCAGTGAAGGGAACAGCCAATGCAAAGCCCTGGAGGTGGGAGCCAACTTGGTATGTTTGAGAAATCAGGTGGAAGCCGGTGTGGCAGGAACAGATTGTGAGAGGGGAGAGGAAGAGGCGGTTAGAGGGCAACGCAGGCAAGATCACACAGGCCAGAAGCAATGTGGACTGGTTCATTCCCATAGCAGCCCTGGGAGGGGACTTCCAAAATTATCTCCGCCTTACAGACGAGGGAAGTGAGGCCTGAGCCCAACCACCTAGGAGTCAAAGTGGACTTAACTCCAAGAGCAGGGTCCTTACCCCGTGCCCTGGGAAGGGTCAACAGAGTGAATGCTCCCTTTCCCCAAACCATTCCCGCCGTGGCGGCCACTTCCCTGTCCACCCCCCTGGCCAGTGGAGGCAGGAGGCCACCCTGACCGGTCCCCTTGCTCTGTTCAGCAACACCCTGACCTACCGCGTGGGCCTGGGGAAGAACAACCTGGAGGTGGAAGATGAGGAAGGCTCCGTGTACGTGGATGTGGATACCATCTATGTCCATGAGAACTGGAACTCGTTTCTGATTCGGTGAGTGCCCAGTGGACAGTCTCATGGCCCCTGGGGCAGCGCAGAAGAAGGGTGGGTCTCTGAGACGGAGCTGGAGACTGTTCCTGGACCCCATCCTCACCCCAAACAGCCAACAGATGACGTCTTTGCCCAAAACGGCTAAATGCTAAGTGGAGACAGATACCCCTCCCACCCCCGTCATTGGTCAAGGGTCCTTGGAAAGTACACAGGGAATAAAGACCCCCAGGCCCCTGCAGTATTTTGCCTGAAGTCTCTCAGCCAGAGGATGAGCCAGCACTCACCTTTATTGATGCCTACTGCATGCCTGCAATACACAATTTATATGCCATCTCCTAGTTAAGCCTCACAACAGCCCTAGACAAGGAACCGAGGATCAGAGAGGTTAAGGAATGTGTCCCAAGTCACACAGCTCAGTACATACGTGGCAGAACTAGGAATCAAATCAAGTCTCTCTAGGGCTGTTCACTTTTATTCTGGCAACATGAGAACACTGAAAATTGCATCTGCAAGTATCTTTATCATTATCATTTCCAATTTGCTTTAGTTTAATTTCACGCACACCCCTTGGAATACTTTTGTGCTTGTCCCCTCTGTTAAGCCTTTCATGACGTGAAGACACAAGTCGGGGTAGAAGCTACATCTATGGGGCAGGTGATAGTGTTAGAAGGTGGATCATTTGTCCCCAAGCATCTCTGTCTGCCAGTAAGAAGCTGGCGGTCCAGGATGTTTACAGAGGACCCCTGGTCACACTTGGTCTGACTCCCAACTCACAGCCCAGGCTTCTTAGCATTGGCTTGGGGGACCAGAGCCCTCCTGGCCATTCACCACGTCCACTTTGGATTCCAGCAACGACATTGCCCTTATCAAGCTGGCGGAGTCTGTGGAACTGAGTGACACCATCCAGGTGGCATGCCTGCCGGAGGAGGGCTCCTTGCTGCCTCAGGACTACCCCTGCTACGTCACAGGCTGGGGCCGCCTCTGGAGTGAGTACCCGCCCCCGGCAAATCATGAGAGCCTTCCTGGAGGAAGTGGCTCCCACAATAAATACACTGCCCGCATTTGCCCACCAGTTTTCCCTTTGGCCTAAATGTCTTCACATCTTCTTAAACTTTACAGTATTTATTAAGCACATGCCCTGTGGCAGTCACTCTAGCAGGTGTATACAAGGGGTGTTATAAGGATTAAATGGATTAGAATTTGTCAAGGGCTTAGAGCAGGGCCAGACACACACTAAGTGTCATGTGAGTGACTATTAAATAAGTGAAACTAACCATTGTTGGGTGGGGGATTAGGTCTCCTGGTGTGCCGCATCCCAGATAAATTCCAGCTGAATTAAAAGGTTAAATGCAAAGAAACAAAACTACAGAAAACTTAGAGGAAAATGCAGATCAATACTTGGAAAATGTAGGGGTGGGAAAGACCTTTAAGTGGGTGACACCAAGGGCAGAGCGCTGCATGGAAATGCCTGACAGGTAAAAGCCCAGAAGCCAAATGAAAGACAGCTCGACTCAGTGGTTACTCCTTGAGGGTTCTCCACGGGTTGGTTCTGCCTCCAGCCTGCTCTCCCTTCCCCGCCCTTGGAGGGGTCCCTACCCCTAACAGTTTGGGACCATTGGCTCAGGGTCTCGCTTCTCCGTTAAGGGCCTGTATGTGGGTCCCACCAAGTCTAGCCAGAACTCGCCCGGGGCCTGCCCCGGCCCCACCCAGTCCTCTGTTCCCTGAAGGCCTGGGGCTGGACTGGAGCTGGGGCTGCCTGGGCTGACCCCCGGTCACCACCGGCTCTCTCGCCAGCCAATGGCCCCATTGCCGACGAGCTCCAGCAGGGCCTGCAGCCCATAGTGGACCACGACACGTGCAGCCAGAGAGATTGGTGGGGCAGCACGGTGAGGGACACCATGGTGTGCGCCGGGGGTGACGGCGTCATCTCAGCCTGCAACGTGAGTGCCGAGGCGCCGCGCCCCATCCCTCCTGTAGGTGACCGAGCGGACGGGGGCCGTGAGGAGGGCCGAGCAGTGGGAAGCGGGCAGACCCCATAGGAGTCCTCTCCCTGGGGGGGGGGGGCGGGGGGGTACCTGAGCCCTGGTTGGGCCCAGAAGGCTTAGGAGAAACCTGTCACTGTCCCCCTTCCCCTCCCCCACCAGCACCATGGTGAGAGCTGAAGGTGAGTTGAACGTGAGTCTCTGAGTCCAAGTCCTGGTCCCACCACTTAGCAGCTGTGCAACCTTGGGCAGGCTGTTTGACCTCTCTGAACTTCAGTTTTCCTGTCTATAAAATGAAGCTAGGGTAAGCACAGGGCTGCTGTGAGGACTAAGTGAGTCTAACACACATAGAAGAGACTTCACTGAAGTCTGAGCACAGGTACCTTCAGACCATCAGCCCCACTGGTCCAGGGAGACAGAGGACTCAGGGTCTCTGACACAGAACTGAGAAACATCTAGGACAATCAGGGACTGTCATGTTTTCAAACACACGGCCCTCTCCCTACTCCCTCCTTCCTCACTTTCCTGGGTCTCCAGCTCAGCCCCCAGAACCCTCACCTCTCTGGGCAGCTCAGAATCCTGGGCATGGTGACCTGAACAGCTAGAGGAACCAAGGCACAGAGAGGGTTCTCATCATTCCAAGATCACACAGCAAACCAAGAGCTAGTCTGACACTGCAGGGCATCCCAGAATGAGGCCAAGTCACCCCAAACCACGTCTTCTCTGCCTCCCTCACTACAGACAGGCTGAGGCCAAAACAGGGGGTCCCCAGGCTGAGAAGCCAATCCACATACCCCACCCTGACTGGCCACAGCTTCCCGAGCCTCCTTCTCACATCTACCTGGTCTGGTGCAGGGGGACTCGGGCGGCCCACTGAACTGCCAGGCCGAGAGCAGCAGCATCTGGGAGGTGCGGGGCATCGTCAGCTTCGGCTCCGGGCTGAGCTGCAACACCCTCAAGAAGCCCACGGTCTTCACCCGTGTGTCCGCCTACATCGACTGGATCAACGAGGTGGGTGTGCTTCCCAGCCCTCCTTCCCACACCCGCCGACCCCTCACCCTCTCTCACTCTTCCCTCACTTGTTCATTCATCCATCCACTCACTCACTCGTTCAAGAAGTGTTGATTAAGTGCTGACTGTACACAGGTGCCCAGCTGATTGCAGTGAAGGTCATGGGCATTAACTTCCCCACCCCTTCATCCATTAGCTTCATACTTATGTCCCGACCCCAGGCTCCACACTAGTGCTCCCTAGAGTGAAACGTGGCCCCAGGAGAGCAAGGCCCAGCAAAGGAGAGGGGATGACGTGGATGGCCATATAGATCTTAAGGGTGAGGGGACAGAGGGTCACCTGGGCTGGGGGCTTTACCCCAGGAGCAGGATGTGTCCTGAACCCACATGCACAATGGTCTGAAATGATGAGGGGGCCAGACCAGCCTAGCTTGGCAAGGCCCGGGGCTGTCTGCTGTGCCCTCTGTTTCTACCCTCCTGGCAGAAACTTGTGCCTCCCAGAGTACCTCACTCTGTTCTCTGCTCCTCCAGAAAATACAGCTGTGATTCATCCTTGGGAGCCAAGACTGCAAATCCCAGCAACCGCAATAAAGCTCCTTCCCCCTTAAGCCGCCTGCATTCTTGCTTTGCACGCCTCCTGTGGGTTCCGGGCTCCCCAGGCTGCCCTGGTCCACACCAGGGATGCACAGAGCCTCAGCCAGGCTGGTTAGGCCTTGGAGGGAGCTGCTGAGGATGCTGGAGGGGGGCTCCCAGGAAGCCACCTGGTGCCTGAGGGGTTATGAGTTAAGGACATTCCAGACACTCGTCCCTCAACATCTCATAAGATGTTAACCACCAGGCCCTGATCAAATCGCCTTCTTCCTGATCCTGCCTGCACAGGGGATCTGGTGGGTCCTCAGGCTCCACCATCCCCAGCTCCAGGTTGAGAATGAAGTCTCCCCAAAGACAGTCTCCCCAGCCCCGAGAGTCCAGCTAGAGGAGCAAGGCCGCTGGCTGCCCGAGGAAGAGGCTCCCTAGCAGGGCCCACCCAACAGGCAGGGTCCGCCTGGGCTCTCTGAGATGAGAGGTGTTTAATGAGCCTGTCAAGCCAGCCTTGTGCTGTGCACGGTGGGTACAGCGGAAGAGGGGACCCCAGTCCAGCCCTCGGCGGCGGGGAGGGGTGGGTGCAGGTTTGAAGAAAGCATTGGTTTCTGCACATCGTGACAGCGGGTCAGAGGCGGGAAAGCTTGCACTGTGCTAAACAGGCAGAGAAACTGAGACCCTGGAACGGGAAGAGCTGTGCCAGGTCACACAAACAGATGGCCCGCGATGCATGAGCCCAGCACTCAGGGAAGGGCCCTCTACTCCTGAGGCCACCTGGAGGGTGAGTGAGGCCAAAAAAAGAGAGTCACCCAGTGTCCAGTGAGGTGCAGTCCCAGTGGGAACCCCAACCCCTGACCACAGGGACCCTGGTCCAGGCACCCCGGTCCAGGCACCCCTGAGAATGTGCTGCTCTACAGAGGGAGGGAGGTCACCCCGGCCTCTGAACGCCCCCTAGGAAAGCCACCAACCCCAGCTGCCTCTGGTTGGCCTGTGAGCTGTCCAGTTTCCCTGTCACACTTGGGTTCCTGGAGGTGGGACCATGGTGTACCTCCCACACCGCATGACGCCAAGCTCATTCTCAAAAAAGACTTCATTTACTCAACAAGCAATGGGGCCTGCAAGGTTCCAGCACCAGCTCAGCCCTGGGAATCCAGGGAGGGTCCAGACAAGACCCCTGCTCTGCACGAGACAGACCCATACACAGATCATTGAGTTCCCTAGCATAAGAGTGAAGGTAGGACTACGGTCCAGGAGCATAGGAATGGGACACCTAAACCAGTGTCAGCCAGTGGGAGGAGTCCAGGTTGGCTTCCTAGAGGTGGTGATACCCAAGCTGAGTCTTTAAATTTGAATAGAGGGCACCCAAGTAAAGAAGATTCTGCTGGTTGCTTGACCTTTCATCCCCAGCCACCTCCTTTTATAGCTGTCTCTATATTGGAGATGACAAGTGCCAAATACTTCCTGTCCCCAGGGTCCTTGTAGTTATAATAATGGAGGAATAGCTGACACTTTTTGAACACTTACTCTGTACCATGCGCAGTTCTACAGGTTTCATGAGTATTACCTCACTTAATCCCCAAAACAATCCTAAGAGGTAGGTTGTTATTAACATCAACCCCATCTCACAGATGAGAAAACTAAGGCTAGAGAGGGTTAGTGACTTCCCAAGGTTATTTAACTGGGAGGTGACGGAGCTGGGATCCAGACTCCGGTAATCTGGCTCCAGAGCCCATGCTCTTGACCACCATGCTCTACTGTTCTATGCTGAATATGGATATGGATGTGATGCCTGGAGTGAAGGCAGCCATCTCGTGGCCAAGAGAATTACAGCGATATTAGCTTGGACATCATCAAGTACTAGATCTGATGCCAGCAACTGTTCTCTGAACGTCTAGTGTTGTGGAAAAAATAAACCTGCATTTGTTTTAACTGCCATAGTCAGGTTTTCAGTTACTCACAGCTCAGCACACTCCTAACGGATACCCTGGGGGATAAACATAAGGGCTTGCATTCCCGGCCAAGGGAGGGGCATGAGCAGGCTCACAGTGACTGCTTGGAAGACTCTCCAAGCAGCTGGTGTTGCTAGAGCAGAAGACACGGGGCAGGGATAGGGTGACCAGTAGCCCTGGTACTGAGTAATTTTCCAAGAAGTGGTACTTCCTGTGCTAAAACCCAGACAGTCCCAGGCAAACTGGGATGGTGGGTCACCCTAACAGAGAGGGGCAAGAGATATGGCCAGAGAGTAAAAAAGAGTCTTCGTGGAAGGACTTGTAGCCATGGTAGGGAATTGTTGGAACTTTATTCTGAGGGCAATAGAGAGCTGTAGAAATGTCTTAGAGAAGTGATCTCGGTGGTCAGATGTTCACACTCAAGCATTCATCTGACATCTAGACGGAGCATGCTTTGGAGCAGGCCAGGGTAGAGGCAGGGAGGCCAGCTGTGTGGTTGCTGGAATATTCTAGGCCATAATGAATATGGCCCCAACCAACAAGCTATAGATGGAGAGGAGAGAAGGGTCCAGTAATAATTCAGCAATTATTGAAGTTGCACACGTGGAGTATTGAACACAGCCCTCCCAGTCCCAAATCTATATAGACTTTTGGGAATGTGATTGGATTATCAAAACTACTTTTTATTAGTTAATAAATGATGAAACATAAGCCACAGTTCTGTTTGTTCAACAAGAGTGTAAAATTCTCAGATTCAGTGACAAGATCTGCTGTTATGTCCAAGAGTCAATGCTGACCTGGTAGACAGAAGGATAGCCCTCCAAAGATGTTCACGCCCTAATCCCCAGAACCTGTGAATGCATCCCCTTACTGCGGCAAAAGGGATTTTGCAGATTTCAGGATCTTAGGATGGGGTGATAAGCCTGGATTATCCTGGTGGGCTCTGTGTAATCACAAGTGTCCTTATAAGAGGGAGACAGGGGGATTACTCAGAAGGAGAGGTGAGGATGGAAGCAGGGGGTCAGAGTCACAGGGAGGTTTGAAGATGTTATGCTGCTGGATTTGTCAATGGAGGAGGAAGGGGCCACAAGCCAAGAAATGTAGGTGGCCTCTAGAAGCTGCAAAGGGCAAGGGGAGGGTTCTCCCCTAGAGCCTCCAGGAAGAACCAGCCCTGCTTTAGCCCAGTGACACTGACTGTGGGCCTCTGACCCCCAGAGCTGTAAGAGAATAAATTTCTAAGTTTCAAGCACTGCATTTGTGATCATTTGTGATCATTTGTTAAAGCAGCAATAGGAAATAAGTACACCATCCCTCCTCCCTTCTGGCAAAATCTAAAGTACACTGTTGGGGGTGTCAGGGAGAAGCAAGGGAGGGGTCAGGAAGGACCCCCTGGGATCTGGCTGAGGTGACAGCAAGGATTGATGGACTTTGTCCAGGAGGTCACAAACCAGTGGTTGGAAGCCAGGGAGAGTGGGCACTTAGGCACTGACCCTCCATCTCCACCTTCTACCTTGGCAGGGGTTCCCCTGGCCTAGGGGGCTGAGAGCCACGTACGCCAATGACTACTGGAGCGCCATTGTTTGTTTAATGCAGTTGCCATGGCTGGTGTGTACTGAGCACTTGGTAATCTGTGTGCCAGGCACCATCCAGGGGCCTCACATCCACAATCTCATTTAATAACCACAAACCTGATTATCCCCCTTTACAGATGAGGAAACCGAGGCTCAGAGGGGTTTAAAAACTTGCCCAAGTTGATACATATCTCTGAGTTCTTCTACAGGAACTAAGCCCCCACCCCACTCAGGTGGAGGATGGTAACTCCAGACTGAACACAAGCACATGGACCCAGTGGTTGGAACCAGAAGGCTGATGACTGAGATTCCTGAAACACCACCCTGTTGCCTCACCGCTCACTACCCTCCATTACACAACCAGCAGCCCTCCCTGCAAATTTTTTAAATTATTTATTTTAATGGAGGTACTGGGGATTGAACTCAGGACCTCGTGCTGCTAAACATGTGCTTGACCACTGAGCTATCCCCTTCAATCTCCCCATAAATTTTGCCTATAAAAAGTCTTCCTGAAAACCCTCCGAGAATTTGGGCTTTTTAAGAATGAGCCACCCATTCTCCTTGCTTGGCCCTGCAATAAGCCTTTCTCTGCTCAAAAAAAAAAAAAAAAAAGCAAAACAAAACTCACGCAAGATCGCACAGCTAGCAACAGGGCACCAGGACTTAAACCCAGGTAGTCTGGCTCCAGAGACTGTGTGACTGCCTACTGAGTTATTCTGCCATTAATCCCCAAATCTCAAGGACCCCCTACACACTGATTCCTCTAGTGGTCCTGCCAGGGAGGGGAGGAAACTGTAGGTGTGCTGACAAGCCTGAGTGAAGCTGGCAACAAGCCCACGTGGACAGAAACCTGAGAGGAGAATTATTACACTCACAAAGCTTTCCCCCACTGTATCAGCTACTCTGGGGTAATTAATAACGCTGCTTTACAACCAGCCACAAGCCCTCAGTGGCATCCAGTGACAGGTATTTACTGCTCATACTCCTGGGTGTGAGTCACTCACATGTCTAGGGATCAGCTGAGGGTGGGCTGACCAAGACTGGGTCTGGCCGGGGCAGCTCAGCTCCACACAGCTCTCATCCTCCTCCCAGGAGGCCCTGGCAAAGGTACATGGCAAAAGCCATGGCTACAGGGAGAGGGGAAGAATCAGAACCATGCTGGCCATCAGCCACACCCACACATTATCTCGGACACAAATTAATAGCATAAATTATGGTAGGGCAGAAGGGAGGGCACTCACTGGGCTGGAGCTCTGAACTCTGCCACTCACAGGCGATGACAGTGGCTGTGTCACCTGACCTCTCAAAGCCTCAGTTTCCTCTTCTGTAAAATGGGCATCTTCCCCCTACTTTGGGAGCCAGTGAAATAGCAGAGGCTTGTGATAGGAGGCGTCATTACTACTACCGACCTCACACCCTGGATTCCTATTAGCAAATCTTCTCTCTCTTTTTCACTCCTTAAGAGAGGGAGCTTCATTCCCAGCAGGCCCTGGGGGCCAGTTCCCTGAAGCTCACTCTCATCAGGTGGGTGATGAGACCCTGCAAAGGTTCACGTGGTGATGGGCCAGGGGGCATGTAATGGCAGAGAATAAACACAGAGCATCTTCCCAAAGCATCAATTTTCTACGAAGATGATGTGGGAAGAAAAACAATGTACATTAAAATAAACTCAGCTATGCTATGATATAAGCTGAGAAATTCCGATCAAGCTTTCCAGATAAAGAATGAGACTTCTGAGACACTTTGCTGCTGTGGTGACTGCTGCACGGTGGACCTCAGATCATTGCTCTACCACAACCCAGAGCCTGCAAACCAAATCTGTTTGTAAATAAAGTTTTACTGGAACACAGCTATGCCCACACAGCTGTGTTTGCACGGCAACAGCAGAGTGGAGTAGTTGCGAGAGAGACCGTATGGCCCACAAGCCAAAATCATTTACTATCTGGTCCTTCTTAGAAATAGTTTGCCAACCCCTGATCTCCTACAATTCCTTGATGGAAAAGTCTGAAGAACTCTGTGCTATTCTGATGGCTGAGGCAGGCTGATGTAAGAATTTAAGAGTGAACATTTTATTGCACATTGACGATTCTCAGTGTTTTAAATGAATAAGCATTCATTTAATCCTAACAACAATCCTCAGACATAGACGGGATTGTTACTATTCTATTCGATAGGTGAAAAAATTGAGGAAAAGGGATGAGACTTGCCCTAGCCCAGTTCTTCTCAAATTTTAACAAACAGAAGAATCACCTGGGTATCTTGTTAAACTGCAGGTGCTGAATCAGTAATTCTGGGCGGGAGATTCTTCGTTTCTAACCAGATCCTAGGCTATGCTGGTCTAGACCACTCTGTGAGTAGCAAGGATCCAAACCACTGAGTTAAGACCCAAAGCACAGGGTGTAAACCCCAGCCTCTAACCACTGAGCATTCTTTCGAATTGAGTCATAAGCCCTGTGAGAAATTGGCGTCTGTATCTCCCTGTCCCCGCTGAGACCTCAAGGACCCAGCCCAGTTTAGAACTTTACAGATTACCTTGTCCCACAGCATATACGTGGGGAACTGAGCCCCAGAGGGGGAAGCGGGCTGTACCCGCTCTGCCAGACTCCATTGCCTCTTCACAAGCCTGGATTTGTATTTGGGCCCCATCCTCCCCCCACACCTCCACCTGGAGCCTCCTGCCCAGGTCTAGGATGAGATTTGTGCTCCAGGCCTGACCAGTCCACACTTGCATCCCCTCCCTGCCACAACAATTTGTCCAGGGATGGGCATGCGACCAGAGGCAGGTCCAATCAGGGAGAGTTGCAGGACTTCTATGGGAGCTACCCAGAGGCTCCCCCTCATTCCCTGCTGGGTTTGAGGGTGAGGGGTGTGAGGACACAACAGCAAAATGGGGTGCAGGGGAAGGAGGGATAGTTTTGCTCCCCAGGTTACACTTGGCAATGTGTAGAGACATTTCTGGTTGTCACAATCTGGGGGAGAAGGGAAGAGACTACTAGCTTCTAGTCGGTGGGGACCAGGATTGCTGCTAAACAAACTACATACACAGAACAGCTCTCCAATGATACCACAGTTGAGGAACCCTGGGCCAGAGATTCTGTAGCTCTCTTGGCCCCATGGGACAACCTGGAGCTTCAACAGGCCACTTAATGAAGCCCCAGAGTGGAATCTCACAGTGGAAAGATGAGCCACAGGATGGAGAGAAGCTGAGTCCTGGGGACATTGCCAGAGCCCTGGATCCGGCTGTGCCTGAAGCTAACCCTGCTCCTTGACTTCTCCATCTCGTGTCCCAGTGAATGACCCTTTGCCTTAAGCCTGTTTGATGAAGTTTTCTGTCACCTTCAAACCCTCCCAGCAATGTGGTAAAACAGACTGAGCACCTATCCCTGTCTCTATTTTGTAGATGGGCAGCCCCAGACCAGAGAGCTTGTGTGACTTGCCCAAGGTCACACGGCAAGGTCACATGGTGTGGGGCCTGCACCAAACTGGTATTTGTTCAGCGTCCTCATACAGGAAAAACCTTATTTTTATAGTAAAACAAACACAGATACATGGGGCCGAATGGCATATTCACATTAAGTCAAGATAAAATAGGAGACTTCAGAAACAGTTTGTTGTTGTGGTGACCACTACAGACTATAAACAAGAGTCCAGACTGTTAGAGGAGTTAGGGAGACATTTGGAACTAGAAACCCCGGAGCTCTGACATCAAGCAGACGGGATTCTGCACCCCAGCCTCCTTCCCCTTCCTCAGGATCCCTGGGCAACTGCAGCATTTTTTCACACACATTTCCTCGCCGATATGACAATCCTGTGTGCAGGCCTGGATTCTTATCTAAGAAACTCAGGCCTAGACGATAAGGGACTTGCCCAGCTATAAAGCTTAGAGCTGATTCAGTGAGGACCTGAGCTCAGGTCCTAACAGTTGAAGCCCACTTTCTCCTCTGTTTTTCTGGCTGAGCAAAAGGTCTACTCTGGTCACAGAGCAGGGCTGTTTCACTGGGGCCTGGCCTGCCCGGCACTGTGCTCTGACCACAAGCAATGAGAGTGAAATTTTAAGGAAAAGTAAGAACTTCCATCAGGAACCCTTGCTTGTTTTCTCCACCCTTCCCCACATTCAAAAACACAAGGGGCTTACTGCAGTACTAGGTGGACATTCAGAATGCCATCTCCAACAGCATCAAGTAAAGGGGCTTAGAAATCAGACCCACCTATATTGGAATTCCCATTCTGCCACCAAGAAGCTGTGTGTTCTTGGGCAAGTCGCTTTACCTCTCTGAACCTCAGCTTCTTCATTTGAAATAAGAGACCCTCTTGCAAGATTGTATAAGGCTTAGATTAGGTAAGACATGTGAGTGCGTCTATCTGTGTTTGGTGAGTGTCAGCCTCCCTTTCTAAGAGGTTCCTGCTTTGACTTCGTTTGGAAAACATAGTTACTGGAGAAGTGCAAACTGCCATTGTCTGAGGAGGAGACAATAAATCCATCTTGATCCACCCCGACAAAGCCCTCCTCAGTCAACACTCTCTCCTCCTCATCGCTGGGGCTGCCGAACTCCAATCGTACAGGCCTGTTTTGTGCTTCTCCTGTGTAAGCATGTTTTGGGTTTTTCAAAGCCTGCACATCGTTACAAAACAAACTGGGCACATGTTTCTCTCACTGTTTCACAGATAGGCAAGCCCCGGGTCTAGAGACTTCCAGGGCTTGTCCAGGGTCATGCGGCAAGGCATGGCATGGTCTAGAACAAGCTCCTTCAACCTCGAGACCATTGACATTCAGGGTGGGCCGTGCTGTGCCTTGGAGGATGTTTAGCGGCATCTCTAGTCTGTACGCACTAGATGCCAGCAGTGCCCCATCCCCAGCCTTGACAACAAAAGACGTCTCTGGACAGTGCCCAGTGTCCCCTTGGTGGGCAACTGCAGCCCCATTGAGAACCGCTGGCCTAGAATGCTGTTTGCTCTGCATGCAAACCTAATCTTTCCTGTGAAAACACAATTCCAAGGACCAAAAAACAATATTTTTCTTCTTCCCCTAACACATAGTATAATCTCTTAAAAGCAGATGGAACTCATATTTCAATATCCACCTTTGGCATCTTTTTCAAAATATTTCCAGGGTGACAGGTGGGAGAAATGGAAAAAAAAATATTTGGACACAAGTCGTTTTTCCATTGGGCTTTGAGAAAATCTCCATCTTGCATATTCCTAGTATATCTCCAGCCGATAAGCCATTCATAAAACCAAGGCCTTAGGAAGGGCCACACATATAGAACTCCTCCCGACACACCATGATCGGGGCCCTGCTGTTGTCCACATTGGTGGCTGGAGGTAAGGTTTGTCACCCAGAGGTGCTTTTCAAGTCCTCTGGTGGGTCTGGGGATGGGACCCTCCTGCACCCACTGGACTCACTCCTGTGGTTATAAGAAAGCTGGAGTGAAGTTCCAAAGAAGTAGAAATGAGGGGCAGGACTCTGCAACCTCTTGGGATCCTTCCAGAGCAGGAATTCTCTATTTGGGGTTTGGGAATCCGGCAAGGGTATGTTCTATTGTTTGAGTCACTGCTTTCTAGGCTTACAACCTTTTCTCTTTCGATAGCTCTCAGCTGTGGGCTCCCCACATACGCGCCCCATCTGCCTAGGGTCGTTGGAGGTGAAGATGCGAGTCCCAACAGCTGGCCCTGGCAGGTGAGTCCCCCACACTCCACTTCTTGCCTCCCTGCCTTAACCTACTTCATATCACCCCTTTGCTCTCCACCAAAGGGTCTGTTGCTCTGGCAAAGATGAGGATTGGTGGGAACTCCGAGGGCAGGATGGGAAAATTCAACAATAAAAAATACATTTCTGTGCCCTTGGGCAATCTTGGGGTGGAGGGAGAGGTACCTTCTCCAGCCTCAGTGAGGAGCTGCCCCAACCCCAACCTATACACACAAATTCACAAAATATTCTTACTTGGTTGATTGATTACAAATGTACTGTCATTCTATGAACCATTCATCACCACCTATGCAAATATCCCTTGCTTTAAGGAACCAATCAGTGCTGCTTATGCAAATTAATTCTTAACTACAGGCAAATCCATGTTACCAATGGAAGTAAATCTTTCCTTATTTACCTTGAAGTAATCCTAGTGCTATGGAGACTGAAAAAAAAAAAAAAAAAAAAATGCTGGGTGGAGCAGGTGCAAATTACCAGGCCCTGTCAGTGGTAGGACTCCCAAAGGAATTATATGGGGCTTACGTTGACATAAATAAATATAGTAAAATCTTTCTTACCTGACATGATTGGGACTGAATAATTAAAAGGTTGATTCTCAGTAGGGGAGGGTATAGCTCAAGTGATAGAGTGCATGCTTAGCACGCACAAGGTCCTGGGTTCAATCCCCAGTACCTCCTCTAAAAATAAATAAGCCTAATTACCGCCCTCCTGCCAAAATAAAAGTAATTAAATAATACAATAATATATAAGATTTTTTTTAAAGTTTGGTTCTAGAGAAATTATTAGCAATCACACATCTATTTAAACACTTTATTTTAATTTAAATAGTGTAAATATACATTTGTTCACCAATCTGTCTGGTATAAACCACCCCCCACAATATATCATCTGTAATTCCATTACTTTAAAGTAGAGCAACGACTAGGAGACACTCAAAAAGCAATCCGAATGAAACTTCCCCGATTTTTATTAACTTTTCTCCTCAATTTTTCAGTTTTCTCATTGCTGCCTAATTCCATAGTAATTCTTAAACAATCATAGTTATCTGGTCTCTTCCAAGCATTGAACTTCATTTCCATATAAATCACAACTCTCTTTTTGAACACATATTTTATTGGTTACGTGTTCAGTCGATCTACATTATTATAATATGACCACAATTAGCTTAATAAACAAGTTTGGGAACAAAAAGGCTGAATGGGGTGAGTTTACAACCTAAGCGCTAGCCGTGAGTGTGCAGAATGTGCTAGCCGTCAGTATGTTTCACGGAGGGAGTGACAACGCTGGTTCATCTTCCCCTCAATTAAGGGAGCCTCAATCACAGAGGGTGACTGAGCATTCACAATGTATGTACTTTCGCCAGTTCTTTTACTTTTCTCGCACTTCCACAATATATTTTTTCTGGGAAGCTGGAAGAGAGGTCCTTTTACTACTCCCAAACAGAGGTCACCTTTGTACTAAGAACCAATCAGTGGTGACTACAAGAGTATTTCCTCAGCCTCTGGACCCGTTGACACTGCTTGGGAACCGACTGATGTTAGTCTTGGCAGGGTCTCTCTCCACTTCCTGCTTCTGCTTCCCTTGGGAGATTTTTTTTCATTGGGCTGGGTGGTCAAGTCAAACAGGGTGAGACCAGAGTGAGGCCAGTGAAACACTCACTTTGGCGGCAAAATTTAAGAAGGCACCACAAAACTCAGTAACTGAAATGAATATTTTAATGCAGTATTTTTAAAAATCAAACTTAATGCAAAAAATAATTTATGATGAACAAAATAACAAAATTTTCAACAAAGCTAGAATTAATAGGATTGACTCTACACTGCCTGAGAGGTCTCTTCTGTTCCACACTCCCCCCAAGTTTGTGGCCCTGGGTCACAATCCACCAGACATTTGAAAATAAAGTGCTAGGCACTTTAAAACTAAAGAAGAAGGGGAGGGTATAGTTCAGTGGTAGAGTGTTTGCCTAGCATGCACAAGGTCCTGGGTTCAATCCCCAGCACCACCATTAAAATAAATAAATATGTAACCCTAGTTACCTCCCCTCTAATAAACACACAAACAAACAAACAGAAGCTAGAGGAGAATGTGTAAAGTTTCCAGATTCTGGATCGCAATGATCCCAGCGATCCCGGCTCCACCACATACTAGCTGTATGACCCGGAGCCACTCAACTTACCTTTCTCAGTGGGTGTTCTTATGGCATGGACTACACTGTACAAATTTCTGTTGGTTGCCTTAGTTTACTCATCTGTAAAATGGGAATAATAATAGTGCCTCATAGAATTGCTGTGATTGCGATGTGAGCTGATTCACAGTCTGAGCTCAGAACAGTGTCTGGTATAGGGTAAGTGTTCAAATTATTGGACACTTGAAGTATTAATATTAATCATCCCAAGAGCCCTGGACAGTGGGAATTATGATCCCCATTTTCTAGATAAGTTTACTGGGGCTCAGAAAAATTACATAATTTCCCATCGTTGCCCTGTTAGCTTGGAGGAAAGTGAGGATTCAAATTTGGTACAATCCCTGCTCTTTTGGTCACACTTTGTAGCCCACAAATTATATATTTATGTATTATTTCAAAATTTCACATCTGTAAGATGGTTAAAGCTTATTTTGAGATTTGGGGTGGGGACATCCTCTTAAGTGTCTTTTTAAATTTTGTCTAATTTTAAGCATTATTTTCAAAGCTAGTTCATCTAAGTCCACTTAATGTCAAGCAAACAAGAAGATGCCAAGTGGATAACCAGAAACGAGGGTGTTCTGAGAAAAGCAGGCATCATTCCTGCTTTTCCTCCACGGGAACTAAGGTCAGAGCAGCCAAAGCTCTGCTCTCACCTCCATCCTCTCTGCTTGGCCTTGGCAGGGACTTGAAAGGAAGGGGAAGAAGATGGGACAGTTTGGTCAGAGACCCAAGCAGTGTCAAATGCAACCTCCTTAAAGTTCCATCCCACACCTATTAAACTATCAAATCTAATAGAAACAAGTTTTTGTTTTAAACAAAATGTTCAGGAGCTGTAGGGACTAAGGCACACTTCGGCATTCTCATAGCCCTGTAAGTACATTCAGTCTTCGAGGAAAAACTGGAGTGACAGGAAACAAGATCTGCAGGAGAGACCAGCCCCTGGCCCTGGAGAGTCCACTTTCATTCATTCACTCATTCATTTATTCTTTCATTTGTTCATTCACTCACTTGTTCAATTTATTAAGGACTCACTATGAAACAGACACTCTTCTAGGCACCTGGAATACAGTAGTGGGAAATGGGAAAAAATTCACGGAGCTTATATTAAAGTGGGAGAGTGAGACAATAAACAGTTGAATGCGTAAATTCATAACCTGTCAGGTGACGACAGATACTATGATGAATAAAGCAGGACCAGAGGAAAGAGACATGTGTGTTCATATGTGTGCATGCGTGTGTATGGATGGATATGTGCACATATGTGGACATGTATGTGCACACTCTGTTTTAGATAAGATGGCCATAGAAGGCCTTACAGAGAACAAACCTGTAGGAAGTGAAGGAGAAAGATATGCTAGTACTGGAGAGAAGAATATTCCAGGCAGAAGGAAGAGCAAATGCAAAGGTCCTTAGGCAGAAGTCGAGTTGGTGTATTTCCCAAAAGTGATGGAGGTCAGTGTGGCTGAAGCAGAGGGCAGTGAGAGCCTATAAGGTCAAGGTGGCCATGTAGAGCCTTGTAGGGCATTATTCGATGTGGAGTTTTACACTGTGAGAGGGGAATCACTGGAGGGTCTGAGAAGGGAAGAGACATAATCATGCTTACATTTTAAAAGGATCATTCTGGCTGCTGTGTTGGGAAAATTCAGAGTGAGGGATGGTCCAGGGTGCAAGCTAGGGGAATACATAGGAATAATAATAATCCAGGTGAGATTTGAAGATTGTTGGGACTAGCAGTTGAGGCAGCAAGAGGGGAGTGTTCTCTCCACATATTCTGGAAATACAGCTGGTGGGGTTTGTGGGTGGATTAGAATAAGGCACACGAGAGAAAGAAGGCACCAGGGACACTGCCGAGAGTTTTGTCACGAGAGCAGGTGGAGTGGGATTGCCATTTACTGAGCCAAGAAAGTGCGAGGAAAGCGCAGGGGTGTTATTGCGGGGCGGGGGGAATCAAGATTTTGGCTTACAAATATCACATTGGAGTAATGTGTCCTAAAGAAACAACTCCCAGGAAGGGAAAAATCCCAGCAAATCGAGTTTCAGAAAGATGTTCAAAACAATGTTACTTTTTAATAGTGTCTTTATTTAAATTTTTGATATTTCATCCATCATGGATTTTTTGCTGCTAATTTTTTAAGATTGCATTAAGATGTTGTCTATCCTGATTACTGAGTTTCTTGGTGCCTGCTTGGGTTTTGCACCTGTGCCGAGTGCCCGGCCCCACTCTCCCCGGGCTGGGATTCTGCAGAGCAGAGGGCCCGGCCCTTTCAGAGACCAGAGCACCTGCGCTTCTTCCCAGGTCTCCCTGCAGTACAGCTCCAGTGGCAAGTGGCGCCACACCTGCGGAGGGTCTCTGGTGGACCCAAGCTGGGTCCTGACAGCTGCTCACTGCATCAGGTAACTGCCATTCCCCAGCCACCCAGCCCGTTCACCCCACTGGCCAAAGCTCATCTCTGAGAGTTGGAGCCCAGATGGCCTGGACCATCCTCTAAAGGAGCCTGGCACGTAACCACTTCCTCGGCCAAGAAACAAGCTTTCATTGATCTATAGCTCAGTCTGTTGGTCAATGATAGGTCCATACATGACATGGATCGAGTGTCCCGAGCAAGGCCTTGAGGGGGACTATGGGGAAGGAGGAGGCCCACTGCCTGCCCTCTTGGGGGAACTAGATGTGGCCTCCAGATCTGGATCTGGGTTTCCTTCTGCAACTTGAATGACTTCTCCAAGCCCCAATATCGTCACCTGCAAAAAAGCGGCTAACAGAATTTAGTGTGGATTAAGTGAGATGACGCATTAAAGGGACTGGCACTTAGTAAGTGCTCAGTAAAAGTGAGCTATCACCATAGGGGAGGGTATAGCTCAGTGGTAGAGCGTGTGCTTAGTATGCGTGAGGTCCTGGGTTCAATCCCCAGTACCTCCATTAAAATATATTAAACAAAGACTTAATTACCTACCCCAACCAAAAGAAAAAGTGAGCTGTCACCATTATAAAGGCCCACAAAGGAAAGAATAGGTCCTGTGACATTCACTGTTCCCCTGTCCTCTTCCCTTCCTACGTCCTCTACCTGTCTCATAGCAGCTAGCACTCCCTGGAGTTTCCGCGAGGTCAGTGTGACACTCATTGCCAAGAGTGGTCCCTTTTCCCCACCGAATTTACCGGTGCCATGAGGTGGTGGGGAAAATCACAGAGGCCTGGGAGTCAGGAGTCCTGGCTTCTAATTCTGGATTCTCACCAATCAGCTGTTGCACTCTGGACCAGTTACTCCTCCCTGAGCCTCAGTTTCCCCAACTAAAAATGACAGGTGAGAGGTTAAACTGAAAAATGCCCTTGAGGGCAGGTGACTGCTGTATTCATCTCACTTCCCTCACTGTCATATAGAGTTTACATTATTATAACTTGTATTTTCTATTATAGTTCATAGTTGGTATAATGCAGTTATAATTACTATTTGGTTGTAGTTATTATGTTAAAACTAACCAACTGCCCCCAGGGAGAACCATTCCCAAGCGCCAACTAGTAGCTTTTGGAGCAGGTGCTGACTCGGGTCCAAAGCCAGGCCTTGGAGGAAGTGCATTGACTGGGGCGTCCCTGTGTGCCAGTAGGGGCCCAGCGGGAGGAGGGGACAGCTGGGAGCTGACCTTCCCCGCTTGGCCCCTTTCTCCCAGCTCCTCCCGGACCTACCGCGTGGTGCTGGGCCGGCAAAGCCTCTCCACCGATGAGCCCGGCTCGCTGGCTGTCGCGGTCTCCAAGTTCGTGATACACAGTGACTGGAACTCCAACCAGCTCTCCAACGGGTACCTTCTGTCTGGGTGCACGTGGGGGTGGGTTGGCAGGGGCACAGACTGGAGGTGGGGGGTCTCACCAAAGGCAGCAGGCACAACCCCACCCAGTCCTTTGCTGCTTCTGTAGGGAGCGGGGAGGAGCTCTGACCTCTCCGAAGTGGAGCAGGTCCCAAAGATGCCTGGTCATAGGGGTGTGACTAGGGGAGGGAAAAGCCAAGACTGTCAGAGTGACCTGGGTCTTCTGCCAGTCAAGCCTGCAGGTCCCCTGTCTACCCAAGGCACACACTGACCGTGTATTTATTCCGTGCCAAGCCCTGGGGACTCAGGGATGGGTCTGTGAGTGGAGTGGGACATAGCCCCTCCCGTCTTCCTCCACCCTTGCCGCCTCCCAACAAGGCCTTTGACACTGGCAAAGATTCCCTGATCCCCTGCAGGGACAGCCTGGGGTAATAAACACAGGAAGCCGGCCAGGGGCTCAGAGCTCTCCGGAGCCCTCCAGTGAGCACTCCCCACCCTGCAGGGAGATGGCAGCTCCACCTCCACGTTTCCTCTTAGATGAGCACGTACCATCCAATGTTCACCCTAAGCCCCTGTGACCAGCCCCCATGTTCCCTATGCCATGTGGGGCACTGGCCTCTGGGTGCTGGACTCACAGAGGTGCACAGGTCACGGCGCCAGCTCCCAGGGACACTGGGCAGGACAGTGCTGGGGAGGCGGTGTGGGGTGCGGGGTGGGGTGGAGGGGTTGCGCCTCTGGAGCCTGACGGCTTAGATGTGAATAATGACTGTGGCCTGCACGAGTCTTTCAGTGCCTCAGTTTCCTCTTCGGTAAAACAAACACAGTAACAGTGCCTACCTCTAGGGTTGTTGTGAGGATTAAATGAGATAATGTATATAAAGCACTTAGAAAAGGGCCTGGCCTGTAACAGAAGCCGTGTGTGTGCGAGCTATTAGCCGTGGTAGTACAATAATAGTGCAATAAGGAGGTGTAGCCGCTGGGATATACATCTGAACCATCAAGGTCATGGGGAGTGGTCCCAGGAAGTGGGAAAAAGGAGGGAGAGGAAGCAGAAGGCGGGCAGGTTCTCTGCCCGTCAGAATTCTGGCAGAATCGACGCCTCCCTCCTGCCCGTTCCCATGCTCAAGGAGCATTAGCGATTAGCTCATGCCTGATTCCCCTTCTAGGGGCACGTGTAGGGTCAGGGAGCATTTGCTGGAATGTCAGGCTTCTCTTATCATCCCTAATCCTGAGATCCAGGTGGCGCTAAACAAAATTTAGAGTGCCTTCTCTCTCCCTCCTTCGTTCCACAAGTATCTATTGAGCACCTACTATGTGCTGGGCCCTGCTCTAGACACCAGGAAACTGCAGTGAGTGAGACACACAAGGCCCCAGCCCCGTGGGGCTTAGGGGATCCCCTAAACCAGAGCACCTCATTGCAGCTCAGGGGTCGCCCCCTTTCTGATCGCATAGGCACAGGTGCTCCAGTGACCAATGGTGTCTGTGCCCAACCAGCTGTCTTCCCCTAGGACAGGCAGCAGTGTTGGGCGTTGCCAGCCCTCCAGAAACTCTGTGATCCAGGATGCCTTCCCAGTGAGCTCTCTTCCAACCCCAGCAGTTGTTTTTCACAATAACACCAACCAGTACCTGCTGCCTCCCTTGTTCCAGGCACTGAACTGTTTCCCCGAGTGTTGTATTTATTCCTCATGGCAGCCCCAGGCGGGAGGTACTGTTATTAACCCCTTTTCACCGATGAGGAAGCCATGACCTAGAAAAGTGAAGGAACTTGCCTGAAGTTACAGATCCAGAAAGCAGCACTAAATCAGGTGTGAGGTACCCAGCAGAGCCCTGATCTGAGCAGAACTTCCAAACACCTCCACCATCATTGTTATCTCCCCACTGGGGACAGAAAGTTATCTTCTCTTTTCCTCCCCATCACCTTCCCAGAACTGAGGAGACATCAACCTCTCCAATCCAAAAGAGCAGGTCTGCGGTTCCAGAAGGGCCTCTAGAAAGAAGAACCTCAGCCATCACTTCAAATTTGCATAATTTATCCACATGCAAGCCCTCTTCCACAGCCCAAGAGGCCACTCTTGAATGGCTGCCCAGAGAGCTCACGCTGCCAAATCTTCCAGAAGACTCTGCATCACGACCCCAGGAAGAGTAGGAGGACGCCGTGTGGTTGTAACACTCCGAGCTCCTTCATCCAGGCAGCCTGCTGTGGTCCAGTGCCAACAGTGCCTCACAAAGGATGCGAGGGTCCGTGAGTCACGTGTCAGTCTCTGTCCCCAAAGAAACTTGTCCACTAGATAAAATACACACAGACAAGACACTGGAAAGCCTTTAAATGACGCAGGATGTGTCCAGGGAGGCCTCGAGAGATGGGGAAGAGATGGGTGGGCAGAGAGTGGAGAAGGGGATTTTCAAGTCAGGAGAGCAGCCTGGACCAGGGACTGGTCCCAAAAGGAGCAGGTGGCGCTGGGCAGTGACCAGCACTGTCCACGGGGGATGGAGGGTAAGCAAAGAGCAATCATGGGAGAGATGGCCCAGATGGCATGAGAGCAGAGACGGCTGTCAGCCCCAGGAGGCTCTAGTCTCTGTCCAATCAGCGGTGTCACTCCTCTGGCAATTGCTGCATAACAAATCACTCAGAAATGTAAAGGCTTCGAACAGCAACAGTCATTTATCATAATTTGCTCTCACAGTCTGACTGGGCTCAGCCACAAAGTTCTCATCAGAGTCGCCCATGAGATTGCAGACGGATGGTGGTGGCTGGGCTGCGTCACCTGGAAGTCTTCCTCCCTCACCTTCAGGGGGTGGGTCGATGCTGGCTGTCAGCTGGGACTGTTGTCCAGACCACTTCCACGTGGCCTGGGCTTCTTCATGGCACAGAGGCTAAGTTCCAGGAACAGGACTCCCGAAGGGCTGGACAGAAGCTGCAGCCCTAGTCTCAAAAGTCACATGGTGTCACTTCCTCCACATCACAGATCCCCCCATGAAGGGGGAAGAGGCGCAGACCCTCACCTCTCAATGGACAAAGTGTCAACATCACGTTGCAACAGGCGCCAATGGGATGGGAGCGCTCGTTGCAGCCATCGTGGAATATAGAAGCTGCCAGTCACTAAAGGTTTCCCAGACAAGAGTGTGAGACTGAGATGAACCTGGCGGCAGAGCTCAAGGTGGAAGAGAGAGCAGAGTAAAGTTTACAAAGCCTTTCAGCCTGAACATCTGCTGCTTTCTAAACCAAACACAGGAAGTATACGGCTAGGACCGACATCACCAAGCAATCATGGGTTTATTTCCTTGCTGACCCTGGACGGAGCCTCAGAATCCTCGTCAACACAGCCCACCAGGCAGCCACGACTAATCCATCAGAGTGGACATTGCAAGACAAACGTACTTGCCCCCCATGTTCTAAACAGTCCCCTGAAAGGCCTCAGGGGAAGTTAGGGCTCCAGGCGCCACCAGTGACAAAATGCAATCCTGGGGTTTAACCACGGCTGCTCCCCGGTCCCTCATAGCCCCGACAGAGGGTTCACAACAAGGCTGGCTGAGGAGAGGGTTCAGTAGTCCCGGCTGGGACTAGAATCAGAAATATAACTGGGGCAGGACCAGTCAACTGTCTCTTTATGCTCTGCCTCTTTACCGACCAGGAACGACATTGCCCTGCTCAAGCTGGCCAGCACTGTCACCCTGACTGACAAGATCCAGCTGGGCTGCCTGCCACCCGCCGGCAGCATCCTGCCCAACAACTACATCTGCTACGTCACGGGCTGGGGAAGGCTACAGAGTAAGTGGGCGCTGGGACCCCCAAGGCGTGGGAGGGGAGGGGGAAATGTCACCCCCGTCCAGTCAGGGCTCTCTGCCCACTCATCATTCAGGGGGTCTGGCACAGAGGTCCCTCTGTAATGCCCAAGGCCAGAGTCCAAAATAGCATTCACTCTGTGACCTCAGGATTCTGGGCTCCACAAAGGCTCCCGGGGCCCTCCTCAGATTCTCTGCTCCCCATCTCAAAACTTACCTGTCCCACGTGTCACCTGAACTCGCTGGTCAGAATCTGGCTACATGTGGGTCTCCTTTTAACATCAACCCTAAGGGTCAGAAATCCAGTGACAATAGGCCACCAGGAAGGAACAGAGGACCAACCCTCCCCTTGTGAAATCACCAGAGGTTTGAAAACTTCCAGGGAGTCTCATGCAGATGAGTGGTTGTCTTTTTTCATAATGACATAAACTTACAAGTGACACTTTTTTACAGAGGTACACCAAGGCAGATGCACATGCACTCAAATAAGTTAATATCACCCTCTTGCCTGGCTTATCTGCAAACACAAGGACCCATGGAAATTCAGTAGAAGTAAGAAGTGGGGGATGATGTATCTCAGGCTTATTGAGATACAGGCCCAGCCGTTGATTCATTTACCCAGAAAACACCCAGGTAGAAAGCATTTCATCGGAGGCAGCAAGAGCCAGGGAAGGGTCCAAATGCTTGGCTTTATTCCAGCTCTGTTGGTCACTAGCTGTGTAACCTTGGGCAAGCCATGTTGGAGCCTCAGTTTCCTCATCTGTAAAATGGAAATACAGTTGGCAAAGATTAAAAGAGATGGCAAAAGAGATGTGGAAATGCTCCATATACTTGCAAAATATAACACAGGTTAGATTAGAGTTAATTACAAGAATGGTCTCGGGAAAGCTGCTTAACTTCTCTTGGCTTCATTATCCCATCTGTCAAAATAGGAATAAATATTTACTGTGAAGATTAGCACAGTATTTGGAAAAGTCCAGTAAATCCAAGTGAAGTATTATAATACTATTAATCCTTGCCGTTAGTAGCAGTGGTGACAGTAATGAAAGTGATGGTGGCAGTGTCCTTGGGAGCCATTAGGAAATTTCTACTTTTACCACATTCAAATATTTTTTTCCCAACCTGGCCCAACCTGGGGCTCCGAATGCCAGCAGACTGGCTGTCATATTTAAGGCAAGTGATAAAACCCCTGGAGCCAGGTCAGCAAAAGAGGGAGTTTGAAATAAAGAATTAAGAGACTCAGCCAAGGGCAGAGACACAGCCAGGCTACAGGAACAGGAGGGAATCAGGGGCTAGAAGACTGTGGAAGAATGTTAGAAACTCAGGAAACCCTCTCTCAGAATTTCTTTTCTTGGAGGATCTACTTCATCCTTCTCTCCCTATAAGCAATTGGTAGCCACTACCAACAGCTCTCAGATTTAGACCCTCTCTGGCCAGGATTTCTTAGTCCTAATCCTAAATTCCCAGGAGAAGGAGCTCATTGGCTTGGCTGGAGACAGGTGTTCACTCCTGAACCAATCAATCACCAGTGGCCAGAACACTACCCAATCAGCTGTGAGGACAAAGTACAGGAAAATGTGGCAGTTCCCATAGCAACAGCATGGATGGAGGGCAGAAAAGCCAGTGGGCATTCACTGCACCTTTTTTCTCAGGAGTCCCTTTGTCCCTGTAACGCCTTCTCTCCGGTCTGATGCAGCCAACGGGGCTCTTCCCGACATCCTGCAGCAAGGCGAGCTGCTGGTTGTGGATTACGCCACGTGCTCCCAACCCAGTTGGTGGGGCAGCACTGTGAAGACCAATATGATCTGTGCTGGGGGCGACGGTGTGATCTCCAGCTGCAACGTGAGTGCAGGAAGTCAGGTGCCCCCACCTCCACAACGAAATGGGGCTGAGGGTGGGGAGAGTCTCTGGGGGTCCTGGAATCCATCCTCCTGCCTGTTGGTAAACACACAGGGAAACAGCCCCATACATTTGAGACCCTGACTTTTGTCCTTGCAGTCTCCAGAAAAGATGTTTTGAGATTCTCCTAGCAGTAGTGTCCACCCACCTCACTGCTGGGAAGACTTTCCTTGGGTCTCACTGAGGGCTCTCATCAACTAACTTATTCTTTCTTCTGTATAAGAAGGGAGCCAAGGGGACATGTTTGCTGGGCAAGGACCTTTCTAAGGTGACTTCAACTCTATCTGTTGAATTAATCCCATTCATGGCCCAATGTGTCCCTTCATGGTGGCTGTCACAGAGCCTTTCTGGAGACAGTGTCTTAACCAAAAGGACTTGCTATGCAGTGGACTTAGCAGCAGAGTGGGGACAGAGTGGGAAGGAGCTTCATTTGCCCTTCAGATCACACTGGCCCCTACAGTCTCTGCCCGGGCAGACCGGCCCCAGGAAACCCCCTCCACGGGAGCAAATGGCCGGTGGTGGTGGAGTGCATGACATTCTAACTCTGGGGCGCGTCTCAGCTCCTTTACTTACTGCCTGGACAACCTCAGGCAAGTCACAACCTCTGAGGGTTTCTGTTTTCCTCTTTGGTGATATGGGGATACTAGCAATACTCACCTCGCAGGTTTCTGTGAAGATTAAATGAGGTAAGGCCTAGAAAGTGCTTAGCTCCATTCCAGGCACACAGGAAGAATGACTGCTCGCTCTTGTTGGTGTTACGGGGACATCTTGAGCTGTGACCACAGGGGCTGGCCTCAGAGAACATGGGGGCCCATGGTGGAACAGCACAAACGCACTGCAGACACGGGGCTCTGACAGGCAGCCCCTTCCCCTCCCGTCACCCCACCCAAGCTCCCGGGCCCATCCTGACAGAACTCTGGCCTTCCTCAGGGGGACTCCGGGGGACCACTGAACTGCCAGGCGGCTGACGGCCAGTGGGAAGTGCACGGCGTGGTCAGCTTCGGGTCCTCCCTCGGCTGCAACTACTACCGCAAGCCTTCCGTCTTCACACGGGTCTCCAACTACAACGACTGGATCAATTCGGTAAGAACCAGCCAAGCCCTGGGCCCCGGGGCCCCGCCCTACACCTGGCCCCATGAGGGCCATGCCGACCTAAGGTCTGAGAACCCCTCCCTCCTCCTGAGAGCTAGGCAGGAGCCCCCTGGAGAAGGTCGCAGACTTAAGCAACCCCTGTGGGTGCCCCCTGGGGGCCCCCCACAACTTCTGTGTGAGTTAACTGAAAAGACACATAGAGGGTGGCCTTGTCCAAAGAGGCTGAAAACAAAGGTCACCCCTCAGGCACTAAGAGCAGGTTCCCTAGGATTCATGGGGTTATTTTATTTTTGCTTATCCACGTGTAGGCCTAGTCCCCACCGTCCAATGCTGTATTTATCTGCAAAGCCCCAGACCTGGTCTTCTGAGACCCCCACAGCCTTGATTATTGGAAATTAGTCCTAAAGGGTCCTCCAGCTATTCTGTAGGGTCAGCGATCATCTCGGTTGGCCCTGGATTGGGAGGTTTCCTGGGATGCAGATCTTTGTTTTAGACCGAGATAGTCCAGGTAAATGGGACTGAGTTGGTCCCACTATGACTGTGAATGTGTCCCCAGAGAGTTGCGTCCTGTGAGCTCAAAACCAGTGCCTTGCAGGGTGGGTACAGCTCAGTGGTAGCGCATGTGCTCAGCATGCACGAGGTCCTGGGCTCAATCCCCAGTACCTCCATTAAAGAAAAAAATACATAATAAAATTATTTTTAAGAAAAAACAGTACTTCATAAACTTCCACACCAGCTCAATTCCTATTTTTTAAAACCATGAGTATACATTCATTTATAATAAAAATTTTTTAAAAGGGGTGAGGGTATAGCTCAGTGGTAGAGCGCCATGCTTAGCATGCGCAAGGTCATGGGTTTGATCCCCAGTAACTCTGTTAAATTTAAAAATAATAATTAATAAATAAATAAACCTAATTACCTCCCCTCCAAAAAACAAAGAAAGAAACAAACAAACAAAAAAATAGTAAATTTTTAAAGGGTGCTAAAAAAAAAAAACCAAAACACCAACACCAATCTTGGGAGCAGCCACGGATATGATCAGCAGTTGGTGGAAGCAGCCAGAACAGGGCGTCTTCACAAGAAGGCAGGCCTGGGCGAGGAGCCTGGGGGAGGGAGGAAGAGGCATCATGCCTGGTGATGGATGCTGGGGAGGGGGACACTCTGTGCCGATTGGGGACCCTTTCTACCCACCTCCCAGCATTGCCACCACCTCAGTTTGCTCTTCTATCAAATGGGACTTGAACTAGATCAGGGCTCACCCACTTTTTTAAGAACCAGAGCAGGTGGGAGTTATGATGCTTGTGACAGAGCCCCAGAGAAGGGAAAGCTGGCATCTGATTTCATCATTTTAAGTTTAATTTGCAGAGAACTGTTTAATTAAATCAAACTGACACTCCACTATCAAATCAAATATGATACCACAGCCATGAGCATGTGGTCCCAGGAGGAAAATGACACTGTCAAATGGGCACTGTCAAAATAAGCAGGTGGCTGGCTCCAAGTTTTCCCATTCATATTTGCTGGCTCCTTGTTCATTTGTCTGTCTGCTGGCATTGCTTTGCCAACAAGTGGTCAAAGGCACCAGAGATTCCAGAAAAGTTTGTTGGAGAAAAATGTAAAATCAAGAAGAGAGTGGCCATTAATTTACGAGTTTTTTCTGGCCCATTGGGGAAAAGCTTTGATCCTGTTTTGGCAGAAGAAAGCCTGAGTCCAGCTTTGGAGGTGCCACCAGCAATTCAAAGGAGCCTGGTCCAAGATGGATTGGATGGAATGACGTTTAGGGCCTATTCCCAGCCAAATCCTAGGATCCTTTCCAGCCCCAGCTGCTGCGTGAGTCACCAGGCAGCTGGTCCTGGCAGCACCTTGGGGGCCCAAAGCAGGGACCGGGAGCAACTGTCCTGTCTTTTGGTCCAAGCATCAGCTGTTCCCAGCCACATACACAAGCACAACAGAGCAGGCCTCAGCCAAAAGCCCGGCCAGATGTCAGAGGGGATCAATAGGGAAAGCAAGGCTTGCAAAGCAGCTGGGCGGAGGCCCCGTGTCCACGGGACAGCAGCCAGGGCAGGCACATGTGCCCGTAACAGTTTCCAGGAACGGCAGAGCCAAGCAGCCAGCTGTCCTCCGGTGGAGGCTGCTTGGGCAGCTGCAGAGGGGCCAGTGAAACCTTGCAGTGGTCCCAGCCCAGGGGCACACTGTGTGCAGCCTGGAGTCCCAAATCCAGACAGGTGACGAGCCAAGGTCAGGAAGCTGCCAACAGAAGGCAGGAGCAGGGAAGCGACCAGACAGGGTGGCGAGGGGCATTTATCCTTTCAATAAATGTTTGCTGAATGACAGCAACACAGGAATCGTCAGCATTCACCAGCTTTATTTTCATCTTTATTTCAGAAAGTTAATACATACTCACAGTAAAAATATAGGAAGAATATAGGAGTGTACCAAGTAAAAAAGTAGATGCGTAGATGCCCCTCCTCGTTTTGCATCTCCAGTTCCACCCCCGAGAGAGAATCAGTCAACGGCTTGGTGTGTGGTCTTCTGGACTTTATTTGTGTGCATCTGTAAAATGTCTACCTATGTACATGTAAACCAAAAACAGAATTTTCCTCTTCATACTGTTCTGCAACTTAGCGTTTCCACTTAACACCGTATCACATCTTACAGTGTGGGCCCAGATATCTGTGTCGTTCTTTTGAACAGCGAAGTGATAGTCCATAGCATGAAGAGAATGAGTGAAGCTTTCATCTGTTTCCTATCTTCCACTCTCACGTGGCTGCAGTGAACACCCTTGGACACACACGCTTGCACACGGATCTGGGTATCCGTGCTAAGAGGTCCAGCAGCATCACTGGATCACGGAGTTGGCGTGTCCCAATGTTCAGTAGATACCGCTAGACAGCCTCTGAAAACAGGTTACAGCCCCACCCACAGCGTGTAACGGTGCCTTGCAAACAGCTGTGGTTGTTAACCATTTCAGGGCCCTCAAACTTTTTGAGAAACACATGAAATCTACAACCATACCCATCTATACTCTCGGCATATAATTTTTAAGAGCGCCCAGGCCCCCCGCCCTGAAGCCCAAACAGGACTCCAGGCTCAGACCCCTCTTTACAGGAAGCCCCAAAGGTCAGTGAAAAGCTGTGATGACATCTTTTTCTCCAGGGCATCATTAGACACCCCCCCCCCCCCCACTCCCAGGGAAGAGCTGCTTCATGGAGGGCTGCCTGATTCACACGGGCAGTACAGAGCAGGGAAGGAGAAAGCCAGGAACTTGCAAAAGCACGGCTCTGCTCTGCTGGGTTAACCTGATTATTTTTTTGTCTGTGTCCTGCAGGTGATTGCAAATAACTAACCACCAGAAGGCCCCGGGACTGTTTTAGACTTGGAAAGGTCACAGGTGTAAAATAATAATAAAGTGACAACTATATGAATCATATCTTGGCAAGAGTCTTATTAGCAAACCATCCTCCCATCCAGGGCCCTGAAAGCAAGAAACAGGCCGGGGTCCAGACAGCTTAAAGGCCTCGGGGTGGGGCCTTCTCTGGGGAAGCCCATCTCACGGTCACACAGCAGTCACCCTGCGGTGCAGGGTCCTACAGCCAGGAAGACACCTGGGGGCACAGGCTGGACTCAGAAGACCCGAGTCTGGCCAGGTCTCTCCACTGGTTAGTTGGGTCCCCTGGACAAGTGACTTAACCTCCCTGAGCACACAGCTCCCACCCCAGTCACCTTCCTGGGATGGGGTGAACATCAAAAGAAATGAGATGGGGAAATGTTTCCAAAAAAGCAAGTCTCCTTTATAAGGAAGAATAAAGAGTTGGAGCAAAATGAGGGGCGAAATAGGTAAAAGAGAACCCATATTCACCTAAGACTTTTTTTAAGAATACTACAATATAGAGAAAGTTGGTAATTTTTAAAACTTCATTTAGGATTCACAGATTCCAGCCGTTCAGACTCCAGTAGCCCCAAACTGCTGACCTAAGAGAGATGCTGGTTTGTCACCAACATTTCCTGTAGATCAGTGGTTCTCCAGTGGGATCCCACTGGGGAAAGCTGGCAGTGTCTGAAGACATTTTTGGCTGTCACTACTCGGGGAGACGTGCTATTGGCATCTGCTGGGCAGAGGCCAGGGGTGTTGTTAAGCATCTCACAGTGCACCAGACAGTCCCTGCAACAGAGGACTATGTGGCCCCAAAGGTCAGTTGTGCTGAGGTTGAAAAGCCCTACTCTAGAGAAAACGGGTCACGGGCCACAGCCACGAGCCAGGAATGGGCCACTGGCAAAGAGCCCCGTGGTGTCCACAGCGTTCTGCTCTTCTTTCTCCATCGCTGGTCATTTGGCTCCAATTTGGAAGCTGCTAGTAGCCTGTCTGCCACCCGTGAGGAAAAAGCAGGTCCTCTACGGGCTACAGAATCCTTCAGCGCGTGTCAGCCGTAGCTGTGCGAGAGTCCAGGCCTCAGCCGCTGCCGGGCCTGGAGCAGGAAGGTTCGGGGTGAAAGCTAAGGCAGGGCGAGGGGCCCTGGCCTCATTACGTTTTAAAGAAAAGTTTTTTCCGGAGGAAATTAAAACAGCCAGGAATCTGTTTGTAAATCCCTTTCACCGAAACAGCATTAGCAACCTGTGAAAACAGGACCACGGGGAGGCCTGTAAGTTCTCTTGACTGAAGTAAGAATTCCAAGGAGGGGCTGGGGTGGGGGTCGGGCATCCACTGAGGCAGCACTTTATCTGTTTGGGATTTTGGGTTTTTTTTTTTTTTTTTTTGAGGGGGGAGGTAATTAGGTCCATTTATTTATTTACTTTAATGGAGGTCCTGGGGATTGAACCCAGGACCTCGTGCATGCTAAGCACGCGCTCTACCCACTGAGGTATCCCCTCCCTTCTGAGTCAGCATTTTAAAACCAGCTCTGCTACAGCCTCAGCCTCCTTGAGACAGGAGGAGAGAGAGAGATTGTGTGTGTGTGTTTGCATGCGGGTGTGTTGGAGGGGTGGTCAGGGGGATGAGTTACAGAATAAGCATCTCAACCACAAATCTGGAAAACTCAAAATTCAAAATTTCAAAATTCAAAAATTCACTAAGTTCAAATCAGATTGAAAGGTTTGCCTGAAGAAAAGCTGAGAGAAGAGCTGGGGCCCAGGAACCAAGCACACGGCTGAGCCCTGACAGCCCGGTTGCCTCTGAGGCTCACTTGCGGTGGTCACGGCTCGTGATGCCCACCGCGTGCCCCAGAGTCATGCTGGGTGGTGGCCCTGCACCGGCTTTCTTCTCTCCTCTGCTCAGCTCAGCAAAGCACACAGCCGGAACCTGCCCAGGAGGAAGGAGCGGTCCTGGCCCTTACAGCCCCTTCTCCCGGCACAACACACCTGAGCAGAGCAGGAGGGGCCCACGTGTGCTCTGAGACCCTCGGAGGAAGCACCTGCTCTGAGCGGGGCCAGATTCGGCCATCCTTCCCTGTCCTCTCTCACTGGGGCCTCCCGAGAAGGGGATACGCTAAAGAGGGGTTCATGGTTCTTGAGGGTCAAGATTATGTGGTGAGGCAAAGAATACACGACCCATGACCTGCCTTCAGGGGCCATGCTGGGGCCACTGAGCCACCCCGCCCTGGCCCTGGGGACTGGCTCCATCAGCGGGGGAGCGTAAGCCTGGGGCCTCAGAGGCTGGGAAAGGCAGCCCTTTGTGTAACAGGCAAACATCACGCAGGCAGTAACTTCTGGCATTAAGAGAAGCAAAAGCTCCTGCTCTCAGGGGAAGCCCGGGTGCAGAAAGCCCTGTTCACCCCCACCACCCGCCTCGTGGAGGACACACGGCCCCTCCCAGCAGCCTCACCCTGAGCAGGAGAGTCTGCAGGTCCTCACAGTGGGCCCACTGCTCAAAAACACTGTCCAGGGTCTCGATGTACCAGGAGCCGCTCTTGGTGTCCCTCCAGGAGACAAAACCTGTGGAAGGACAAATGCTGAGCTGTTTGGGGAGCTGCCCGGCCCCCCGCATGCAGGCAGGCCCACCTCTGGACCCTGACTGAGGTACACAGCTGGCAGCAGCCCACAGCTCTGGGCTCCATCCCATCCTGACCTTGCTTCAGCCTCGCCACCACTCTGTGACGTTGGTTGTGGTTCCTGTTTTCCCAACAAGGCAACCAAGGCTCGGAGAAGTCAAATGACTCTCCCAAGGGATGAGAAAGGAAGGAAACGAACACTCGTCACACCCGCTGTGTGCCAGGCACTGTGCTCAGTGGTGGGCCAGCCACCTTGTTCATCGCCATGATGAGCCCCGAGGTACACTTACTATTTCCATTTTAAAGACGAGAAGACTAAGGCAGGGCCAAGACAAGGGTGAGACGAGTGTTGCACACCAACGCCAGGGTACGTGTCTCCTTAAATTTTGCATTCTAGACACTTTGCCTGCCCGGCCCGAAGCTGAGGCTCAGAGAGGTGAAGTAACTCACTCAGGGTCACACAGGCACCAACACCCAGGTCTTCTCTTCACAACACAGCTGCTCCTAGGGCAGATGAGGGGAACCGCTGGCTGGGAGGACAAGCCCTCCTGATCCCCTCACCTGGGAAGGTGGAGTAGGACACCAGGATGTCGCTAGGTGTTGGCAAACTAGACATGGCGTCCGGCTGGTCCACGGTGCCCGGGCCTTCCTGGAATGGGGTAGCGTCTGGCTCGGGGTCACTGTCAGGAGTCTGGCCTTCAGGGAAAGTGGAGGCCACCTCAAACCCATGATCTTTCTGCTCTGTGGGAAGCAGAAACAGATGACCCTGGTCAGTGAAATACCCAGACCGGAGCTCTCACTTCTCAGCACCGTCCAGCCTGGGAACACCTGATTCTGTCTGGAGCCCGGGGCCCCAAGGCCAGGCAAACATGAGCCGGAAACTGAAACAGAAGCTTTGCTGTTACTACAACAAAAGTTTTACATATTCCTTAAGTTAAGTTAGGGGGGAGGGCTGAGAATGCAGACATTTTAAAAACAGCTATAAAAATAGAAACAAGTTACAAGGTCCACACCCAGAAGAACTGGAAACAAGTGTTCAAACAAGAACTCAGACAGCAACACTCATCACAGTATTCACAACAGGTGAAAGGTGGAAACCACCCAAGGGTCCACTGACACATGACTGGATAAACAAAATGTGGTAGGAACATCCAATGAGATATTATCTGGGCTTTAAAAGGAATGAAGTATTGATACATAATACAACGCAGACGGACCTTGAAAACACGCAAAGTGAAAGAAGCCAGATACAAAGGGCCACAGAATACGACCCCATTTGTATGAGCTCTTCTGGAGAGGCAACTGCATCAAAAAGAGAGCAGATTAGCTCCACTCCAGGGAAGGGAGTGACTGCTAATGGGTGTGGAGTTTCTTCCATGGAAGATAAACCATCCTGGATTTACATGGTGGTGACAGTTGCACAACAGGATGTATTTATTGTCACTGAGTTGTACAGTTTAAAATGATTTTTAAAAATGTTTCTTCTGTAGAGCACAGGGAACTATATTCAATAATGAAAAAGAATATATGTATGTATACGCATGACTGGGACATTGTGCTGTACACCAGAAATCGACACATTGTAACTGACTGTACTTCAATTAAAAAAAAAAAAAAGTTAAAATGCTAGATTTTATGTCACTAAAAAACAAGCCACCCCCAAAAAGTCACATTATTCAGCCTTAAAAAGGAAGGAAATTCTGATACAGGTTACAACATGGATGAACCGTGAGGACATTACTCTGAGCGAAATAAGCCAGTCGCAGAAAGACAAATACGGCACGCTTCTACTTATATGAGGTGCCTAGATCAGTCCAATTCATAGAAACAGAAAACGGAATAATACTAACTACTATATAAAAAAACAGATAAAAAACAAGGTCCTACTATATAGCACAGGGAACTATAGTCAATACCTTGTAATAGTGTATAATTAAAAAAAAGGAATATATATATGTATAACTGAATCACTATGCTGTACACCAGAAATTAACACAACACTGTAAATCGACTATGCTTCAATTAAAAAAAAATCATGGTTTATGACACTGATGGCAGACACACACACAGTACTCCTGGGGTACAGAGCACCCAACCCAGGCCCTGAGGAAGACAAAAGAAGAAGATGGGTCCTTCTATCTGGGGGGCTAAACATCCAAACTGAAAAAAACCTATGCCCTCAATTTACATTGAGACTCGGATTCAAAAAAATGATATAAAACCCATCTTTTTTTTGGGGGGGGGTAGGAATATAGTTGAGGAAACTGTCCACTGTATCACACAGTCCCCTCTAAGACAACTGAGGAGAGAAGAATTGCCAATCTTGGCTTCTGTCTTACAAATACCGAATTAGCAGTTCTTAGGAAGGATTCTATCTTACCCTATCTTGCCTTGGCTGCTGGGAAGCACGAAGCCAAACTGGCAGGCCCCCTCCAGCAAGCGTGCAGGACCTCACAGGATGCATTTCTAGATGCCAAACTTACTCTTCTTCTCCCCTTGTATTTCTATTTCCTCTCTATTTTGTTCTACTATATCATTTGTACTCTCTTCAACTATCTCAAATCCTTTTATGAAAACCAGAGAAAGCCACAAGTCATAGGTAACTGGATCCACGGAGATGTTTACACCCCTGACCCAGTAATTTCCTAAGGAAATCATTCAAGGGAAGCCAAAAGCCCTCAATATAAAGACATTTGTGGTGATGTGAGCCAAAAATTGATATCACCTGAATGGCCAACATTAGCGAAATGGTTTAGTAAATGAGTGCATACCACTAAAATTCAAGATCATAAAGCCATGTGAACTAGTGACGATGGGGACAGTGGAGACATGGGGAAACACTTCAAGGATAATGTCTGATGAGAAAGGCAGGCCAAGATCCAAAGGTTAAGAGGCAAAATGAGACGGCCGAGTCAGGCTTGCAGAATTCTGGATGGATTTTTTTTTTTTTAAGTTGTCATATTTCCTGTCTTTTCAGTTTTAAAACCCAAACTTCCCCAAAGCAGTGGCAGGCCTGGAAAATCGAGGGGGTGGAGCAGGACTGGGGCCACACAGAGCTTAACCACAGAGTCATCAGGGTGGTGACACTGCAGGACGTCTCCTGGGACAAGCTCACTGCAAGGTCCAACTCCAGAAAGAAGGGGCTGAAAAGAGCTTCAGTAAAGACAGGCAGAGGGCAGAGTGGCCCAGAGGGGTCCTGAGGAGAGGGTTTCTGAAGCAGCGGATTGTGACCCAGGCTCCAATGGGAGAAGGAGGAACAGTCTTGGTGGGAGAAACAACGCCTGTCAGGCAGGCCGGGGTGGGGGTGGGGGGCTGCACCCATGGTGGGTAACAGCAAGGAGAGAGGGAGGTCATGGTTCATCCAGGAAGCTGGGGTCCTGTCTGCAGGGGACAGACAGGCCAGAGATGGCTCTGGAAACCCCATAATAACCCCAACATCTACTGACCTCTCACCCCAGACAACTGAAGCTCAGAAACACAGTAATTTGTGGTCTCACAGCCAATGTGCAGGGGACGGACTCTGCCATACATTTTTCTGCCTCTCATCTACCGTGTGGCTTCCCATGGAGGCCCCCAAGCCTGAAAAGGGGGCTGCTTAGAGCTGTGAAAGCCGGACTAACCTACAGTTTTCTCAGGTCACCACTTCCGGTTGTTTCTTTGTTGGTCAAGATTCTGGAATCTGCCCCAGGTGTCTGGGAATGATCTGAAGTGGGACGGGGTCGGGGGGGACGTAAGATGGGGCTTCCTGGGCAGCAGGGTGCAGCGGGGGATGCCGTAGGGTGGCCTAAGGGGTGGGCAGGGGGACAGCCTGTGAAAATGGGGCAGAGACAATGGTCCGAGAGGGGAAGATGGGGGGACAGAGGCTGCTAGCTGAGTCTTCGCCTGGGGGCTACGCATTCTAGGCACTGCTTTGTTCTTAAGGAGCCTCATTGACTCAAACCTCCCCAAAAGGAAGACTAACTACCCATAAGAGCAAATACACAGTGGGAAGAGGAGCTGTTCCCTCGGCATATAAATTTCACACCCACTGCAGCAAAGTCTTCTTCCTTTCCACCTTCTCAGCGTGATCTCTAAAGTTCTGGCGGGGTCACCCCAAAATGAACAGCTCGACCTAACGGAGGCTGCCCAGCTTTGGCCGATTCATCAGGCTACTTACCCACAAAGTTACTTCCTCCTTGGTGCTCACGCTACCTCTTAATGAAGGGATAGAGAGCATGTTAGAGGATTTTCAAATTGTTTTGAATTGTAACAACAGTGAATCTTAAAAAAGAGCAACCCAAAAGTCACCAAAATCCAGGGCTGATGTTCAGAGACATGGAAACAAGAGGACACCCCACGGGACACTGACAGAGATCCCCAACACGTGGGTATTTCTGTTCTCAGCAGATGGTGGCGCCCCCATGTGGCAGCGGCATTAAATACAGGAACACACAGCCTGCAGGGAGCTAAGCAGGGACCGAACACACTCCAAAGGTGGCATCTCAATCTCTGCTGTCCAGGTTGGAATCCTGCTGTTCTCAGTGATTGATCTTGCTTTTAATGGCGAGAGTGTACATTACTTCAAATTTTGCTCACAGGTAGTTTTATATGCTTCAATTTCAAATTCAAGCAATTAGAATCCATGTGAGATGCAAGCACACTGTGAGCTTAGTGCCAGGCCGGGGACCCAGCTGCAGGGCAGATGGGCCTGGCCCTGCCCTGGGAGAGCTGGCCAGGGGATTAGGTCATCTCTATATGAGGACAAAGTGCTATGACAAGGGAAGGGGCTGCAGGAGCACAAGGGCCAGCGAACCCTGACTTTGTACAGGAGAAGGGGTATTTAGGGAAGACTTCCTGGAGGCGATGACAATAAGTTGTAACCAGAAGGATGGATGATTAAGCGCTGCCCAGGAGACAAGGGAGAGGAATGGCACACACAAAGTCTGAGGAGCAAGTCAGAGCTTGTGGGGAGGCTGAGCAATGCTGGGGGGTTAAGCAGGATGGCATACCAGCCTGGGGAGCGAAGTGGCCAGGGCCAGATCAAGGGACTTGTGGCCCCACTAAGAAGTCCAAAGAGTGACATGCAAAGATCCTCCTTGCTGCTGAGAATGGGCAGTGGGGCAGGCACTGGCCTGGAAGACCAGCTAACTAAGTCTCCCAGAAAGCCAGGATCCCAGCTCCCCTTTTGCTCATAATTCCCTTGCCCATTCTGTTTTCCATTTGATTCACAGGAGAAAGGAGGACCACATGCTTCAGAGTAAGAGCATCACTTGACCATACATCCTGGATCATAAGAAGAAAGACAAATTGGAAAGGATTTCAACCCAAGAACTGCAGCCTTTCCACCTTCCCGTCACCATCACTCTGAGATAACTGCGCTGGTGACAGGGGTGGGGCTCTTATGTGACACTGAGTCCTCTGGGGTCGGCAGGAGGAGGGGAGGCCAGGTTTCCAGGTAGGGAAATGAACCAGGTGTTAAGTGCATTGAGAGACACAGTAATCAGCACATTAGATATCATCACAGTAACGCCAGACTTAGGCTCTGTTACTGTCCTTACTTGCCAAGACTTCTAGAGACTAACTGGCACGTGGTTGTGCACGAAGTAAGTGGCCAAATTATGGGTGTGGATCATGACAGTAATTTAATATAGTTCCAGTCAAATTATAAATTCCAGGGGACAGGGACCCATCTGTCCCGTATCCCCAGGACCTAAAACACAGCCTGGTTTATACAGCAGGTGATCAGTAAACTTATCGGATGAATCATATGACCAGAGCCTGCCCTCCTAGGCCACCCTCCCCACCACCCCCGGAAACCTGGAACAGTATGGGACAAATGAACGTGTGCAGGAGAATAAGCCACAGGCGCCCATGTTACAGGTCACTGCGTGCACGGCCGCCACTTGGACAAGCTGGACAGCTCTGCGGTGTAACAAGGCCCATCTCTCTGGCAGATCAGGCCAAAGGACAAGGACCTAATAACGCCTTTCAGACATCCCCACCCCTGGAGAGCCCAGGGCACTGGGACAGAATTCCCAGTGTTCCCACCCCATCACGTCCCATTATCCAGGACACATAATGTTCTCTCTTCCTTCTTTTTTTATTTTTGGGGGGGGAGGTAATTAGTTTTATGTATTTATTTATCTATGGAGGTACTGGGGATTGAATCCAGGACCTCATGCATGCTGAGCACACGCTCTACCAGGGAGCTATTATCCTGCCCCCTCTTCTTTTTTTATTTTATAAGAAAACCAGGTAATGGTGAAGTAGGGCTTAGGTTTAAAATCAGGGTATATGCAAATCAAAACTACAATGAGGCATCACTTCACACCAGTCAGAATGGCCATCATTCAAAAGTCCACAAACAATAAACGCTGGAGAGGGTGTGAAGAAAAGGGAAGCCTCCTACACTGTTGGTGGGAATGCAGTTTGGTGCAACCATTATGGAAAACAGTATGGAGATTCCTCAAAAGACTGAAAATAGACTTACCATATGATCCAGCAATCCCACTCCTGGGCATATATGCAGATGGAAACTTAATTCAAAAAGATACATGCACCCCAATGTTCATAGCAGCACTACTGACAATAGCCAAAACATGGAAACAACCTAAATGTCCATCGACAGGTGATTGGATAAAGAAGTTGTGGTATATTTATACAATGGAATACTACTCAGCCATAAAAAGGAATAAAATAATGCCATTTGCAGCAACATAGATGGACCAAGAGAATGTCATTCTAAGTGAAGTAAGACAGAAAGAGAAATAAAAATACCATATGATATCACTCATATGTGGAGTCTAAAATCAGGGTATATGGCCAAACTACTAATAATCTAAGTAATCCTTAAAAATTACTGAACCCAAGTATCTAGGCCCTTGGGAATTCCATTAATTAATTCAGCGATGGCCTCCCTTTCTCTGGGAGAGTGGGAAGGGAGTCCAGCTGATGAAGGTCAGGGGAATGACGATAAAGAAAATGAGAGTTTTGCTCTCTCCTCTGCTTTGTTTGTTTTGCCCAAGTCTCTGGGGTTGAAGTGGCCAAAGCTGAATGGTCCCCTCATGCTACTGTAGGAAGGAAGACACGAACCTCTAAAGGCTGGACAGAGCTGAGGCTACTTCAGCTACAGGGAGGGGCCACATTTGGCCAGCAGGGACAGTGCTCGGGACCCTGTGACTTCCTGGAGACCCCCGGGACATCATGAGGGTCTGGTGGAGAAGGAAGTAGGCAGCGGCTCCCTCCCCATGAGAAGTACCTGCAGAGGGGCTGACGACCAGCTTACCTCCACCACAGGCCTGGATGAAGAAGAGCTTGGGCTTCCCTCTCAGGCTGGGACAGCCAGTCCCATTGAAGATGTTCACAATCCTCTCGACGGACACAGGACATCCATCTGTGCCATAAACAGCCCCTGGGAACTGGAGGTGGCTGGCCTAGAAGACCAAAAATCCTGGTTACAAAACCAAGAAGTTAGGGTAGGAATCCAACAGCCTATTCAGAGGTTTCGTGGGGGATCAAGCACTTAGAAGATCCCAGCCAGGGTCACAAGGCTGTTTTGACAGAGCAGGTTGGTTCTGGGCAGCCCCTGGGCAGCCTCTATTCCAGGGGTCTCAAACTCACATGCCTATAAGCACCAGACAGCCCAAGTCAAGAGTGCTGGCCAGCTTCGTCTAGACTGGTGGTTCTCAAAGTGTGGAAATGGAAATGCTCCCCGGACCAGCAACATCAGCATCACCTGGGGTAAGACACGCAAATTCCTGGGCCCCACCCAGACCTCCTGAATCAGAAACCCTGGTATGGGGACCAGCAATCTGGTCTTTCAGGCACCTCTGTTGCAGCTAAACGTTAAGAACCACTACTCAAGACCAATTCTGCTCAAACGTGTTTATGTGCATGGAGATCTCGTTAAGGTGCAGGCTCTGAATGAGAGTCTGCATTCTCACGAGCTCCCAGGTGATGCTCATGCTGGCGGTCTAGGGGCCACGCTGTGAGTGAAAGGACCAAAGGGGTAGCCTCTACCCACCCATCAGCCAGAGTCTCACTCTGTGAGGATGCTGGCCTGATAAGTGGGCTTTTGTGGTTTTTCAAGAGAAGCTGGAAATCCTGATTTTTGCACAAAAATTGCCAGTTTTGAAAACACTGTGCAACCCATAGGGGGACTACCGGACCCCTCTGTAACCTCTGTCCTGTCCAACGCTTCAGCTTGAAAGATGACGAAAGTGAGGCTCAGGAAGGGGAAGGGATTTGGCCACAATGATGCAGCACGTTAGTGGCCAAGCCCAGAGTGGGTCCCAGTGTTCTGACTCCCAGCCAGTGCCAAAGAGCCCAGGACAACACCAAGCAGGACTGAGGCAGGAGCTGGGAGCTCTTGTGAGCTGTGCCGGGCTCTGAACAAAATGCAGGGTAGGAGCTTTGTGAGCAGAGCTTGTCTCTCCCTGCCTCTTCCAGGTGGCTTCTCCCAGAAACACTGGCCCACCCAGGAAAAGCATCCAACTGCTGGGAGGGCCAAATGACTCCCGAGAAAAGAACGGGAGGTGGACAGGGCCCCACGGCTCTTCCCACTAAGCCCAGGGTGTCTTGGAGACAGGAAGGGACGGGCTCCCTCACGGCCTCTCAGTGCAGCCCTCCTGGGCACCTGCCCCGAGGACGTGCGGCCTCCTACCTGACAGCCATGGGAAAGGATGACCACCACGCAGCAGTCCAGAGCGCTGTGGTCCCGCTGTGCCAGCTCCACCAAAGCCTGGACCATTTGCTACCAGAGAGAGTTGAAGGTGAGTCAGAACGCTGACGGCTCAGGTCTCCTCCTGGGCCTGCGCCCTGCTCCCAGGGCCAGTACTGAAGTAATGACTGTCACAGCACTCCCAAGAGCCACCCTTCTTGGTGAAGAGGTGCTGTGCTGGCCACTCTTCACGCACTCCTACGACCCTGGGAGATGAGAATGATTCTTGCTATCTAGACAAAGAGGCTAAGGCCCAGGAGTCACACGGGCGGGGGAAGAGCCGGTCCTCAGCCCAGGTCTCTGAGGTTGACGCTTGCGCTGGTGACCACTGAGCCCTACTGCCTCTCGAGGTCCCACAGACCGGAGGGCTCGTCCTGGGGAGTCGCTTGCTTTCGAGGACCCTTGCAGGACACCTTCCCGCCCGCCCCCATCTCTCTCCGCAGGCAGGGACCGTACCTTGGCCGTGAGGTCACACTCCACCTCCACCACGAAGTGCAGCAAGTGGAACCGCCGCTGCAGCCTCTCACAGTCCACACTGGAGCCGGTGCGGGTCCTGAGCCCCGACTCACGGCGGAAGTGCACGTTGTTGACAATGAGGCAGCGGCCACAGGGGTCCGCGCTCAGGACATAGGCCTGCCAAGCACAGGGACCAGGGTAAGCTGGGTCTCCCTGCACTCCTCAGGAGAGAAGGCGACCCCCTGCTTTCACTGATGGGGAGGACAATCTGGAGAGACGGCACAGGGAACGGAGTCTGCCTCCCCGCGGAGGAGGGGCGGGGTCTCTACTCAGCATGCCAGACTGCGGAGCGAGCTGGGGTGAGCACTGGCCGTGTGATGGACGAACAGCTAAACTTGGGGTGGAAGATTAGCTCCCTTCACAGTTGTCAGAGGTGGAGCTGCTAGCTTAGAAATCCAACTTCCCTCGACATTCACCCCCAAAAGGCCCAGCAGCTCGCCCAGTCGAGGGGAGCACCTGAGAATCCTGGGCTCTGTCGGCACCCTCTTGCCCAGGCCACCCTCGGAGAGCCTGAGGCCGCTTCCTCCAGAAGCTCCACGTTTCCCTAGTAACTCTCTCCTTTACAGAACTTAACAGTACTTATATTTATATTTCTTTGTGTCCCTAGCCTCTGCTAGGCTGACGGCTCCAGAGGGCTAGAAACTCAAATGGTCTGTTCCCAGGTGTTCCAGTACAGAGCCAGGGGCTGACACACATGAGCCACACAACAAATGCTGCGACTAAGCAGAGACTGACTTGGTCTGGGGCGGGTGCCACAGCTGATTCTGATGCCACCCCTCGTTAGATCTAACCCCTGACTTCACAGATGAGGAAAGAGCGGGGCTGGACGGTCAGCTCCAGTCAGAGCTGTGCTGGGTGCTATGGTAGGGCTGGGACTGCGACCCTCTCTCCAGCTGGGCTGGGTTCCCCGGGCTCCTGACACGGCTGCAGGAAGGACCTGGGAAGTGGAGAGCAGAGGAGCCCAAAGCCAACACAACTGGCCCCAAATCACATGAAGACTCACCAAATTGGCATTTCCCTTGGCTCTGTCCTGAGCACCTGGAGAAAGAGAGAGAAAGAGGGAGAATATGAATGTTGGGGTCCAACAGGGGAGGGGCAAGGGACACTGTGAGAACAGCCCCCACAGAAACGCAGAGGGGCAGGAACTCGGGAACCCTCAGGCACTACTGGTGGGAATCAAGCTGCACAGCCACCTTGAAGAACTGTTTAGAAGTTTCCAAAAAAGTTAAACACACACCTTCCCTCTGACCAGCAATTCCACTCCCAGGTATATACCCAAGAGAAATGAGCACAACGGTCACAAAAAGACCTGGTTATGAATGATCACTGAAGCCTATTCATCACCCCAAAACTGGAAACAACCCAAATGCCCATTAACAAGCTGATGGGCAAGCAAATCGTGATACAGCCGTACAGAGGAATACCACACAGCCTAAAAAGGAATGAGCTACTGATACATGCAACAACATGGATAACCATCAAAACACCAGGCCAAGTATAAAAAGCTGGAAGGTTTTATACAGTGTGATTCCATTATGTGAAATTCTAGAATACATGCACCCCAATGTTCACAGCGGCACTATGTACAATAGCCAAGACATGGAAACAACCTAAATGTCCATAGACAGATGACTGGATAAAGAAGGCGTGGTATATTTATACAATGGAATACTACTCAGCCATAAAGAAGAATAAAATAATGCCATTTGCTGCAACATGGATGGACCTGGAGATTGTCACTAAGTGAAGTAAGCCAGAAAGAGAAAGAAAAATACCATATGATATCACTCATATGTGGAATCTAAAAAAAAAGACAAACTTATTTACAAACCAGAAACAGACTCACAGACATAGAAAACAAACTTATCGTTACCAGAGGAAAGGATAAATTGGGAGTTTGAGATTTTCAGATACTAATATATATAAAACAGATAAACAACAAGTTCATACTGTATAGCACAGGGAGCTATATTTAATATCTTGTAGTAACTTCTGGTGAAAAAGAATATGAAAATGAATATATGTATGTTTATGTATGACTGAAGCATTATGCTGTACACCAGAAATTGACACCTTATAAACTGAGTATACTTCAATAAACTTGTGTGTGTATATATATATATATATATACACATACACACACACACATACACACGAAAGAAAGAAAGAAAGAAAGAAAGAAAGAAAAGAGGAGAGGAGAGAAGAGAAGAGAAAAGAAAAGAAAGAAATTCTAGAACAGAAAGGCATCAGGAAGCTCTAGGTCTGCTCCCTCTCCATTGAAACCATGGAGCCCAACACACAGTAGGTCCTCGGGAAATAGCTGAAGAATGAATAAATGAGTAAAGACGATCATCATGTTTCCTTCAGTATCAAAAGAGCTTTCTTTCATTTCAATGAGCAGAAGTCAACTGGCCACCACCCTCTAAGGTTATGAGACATCTCTTTTTTACACAAAGAGAACACACCGACTCCTGCCCAGTCACAATGGAGACTGTACTCATGGTCCAACGATGGTGTCGTTCACTGCTCAGAGCAGGCCTGGGCCTTGTTGAGAAATATTCTCTTGCCAGTTTAAGAGCCATGCCAGAAATGCATTCACAGCCAATTTTTTAAATTAGAAATGGTTTCACCTAGCCTGAAGGCTCCTATTAGACAGCAGACTTAATTCTGAAACAATTGCTCATTTCCAAAATTCCATTGCACCCCAAAAATATACCATCATCTACTACTGAGGGATGTATTCACTTCCTGAATTAGCAGTAATGATCCACAAAGTGAGGCAGTAACATCATCGAAACAGCAGAATAAAAGTTTTCTACCGCCTTCCCCTTCCCAAAGAACGTTGAGTTTGACAATCACCCACAGACGAGTGCCTTTGTGGAAGTCCAGGTGTCCAGCCGAGAGGTTCAGGTGCAGAAAATCCAGACAGATGGGACACACTGAAGAGGCCAGTCCATAAAGACTGGAGGAGGTGACTGTGTCTTCAAATGCAAAGACAGTAACACAAGACTTCAAGGGACATGAAAAATCAGGGAAACATGACACTATCAAAGGAACACAATAATTTTCCACAGTAAGTAACCCCAAAGAAATGGAAATCTGTAATTTTCCCAGTAAAGAATTCAAAACTTTCATCTTAAGGAAGCTCAGTGAGCTACAAGAAAACACAGAAAGACAATTCAACAAAATCAGGAAAACAGTATACAAACAAAAGGAGACGTTTAACAGAGAAATAGAAATCTTTTGAACAAAACACAAATTGTAGAGCAGAAAAATACAATGAATGAAATGAATACACAACAGGAATCATCATCAGACTTAACCAAGCAGAAGAAAGAATCTGTAGAAGAAAGTCATTTGAAGTGATCCATTCAGAAGAGAACAAAGAAAATAAAATGAGGAAGAGTGAAGAAAGGCTGTGTATGTAAAGCCTGTAAGATCTCATTCAAAGAAACAATTTATGCATTATTGGAGTCTCAGAAGAAGAGAAAGACAACAGGACAGAAAGCTTATTCAAAAAAATAACGGCTGAGAACTTCCCAAATCTGGGGAAAGATCTGGATATCCAAGTTCATGAAGCTCATAGGTCCCCAAACAACCTCAACCCAAAAAGATCTTCTCCAAGACATATTATAATAAAACTGTCTAAAATCAAAGACAAGGAATTATAAAAAGCAGCAAGAGAAATCTATAATGAAAAAGAATATGAAAAAGAATCTATGTATGTAACTGAATCACTATGCTGTACACTAGAAGCTAACACAACATTGTAAATCAACTATACTTTGATTTATAAATAAATAAGTGTAGCAAGAGAAAAAAGTTCCTCACATACAAGGAAACCGACTTACAGCTATCAGTGGACTTCTCAGCAGAAAGCTTGCAGACCAGAAAAGAGTGGGATGATACATTAAAAGTGCTCAAAGGGAAAAACTGCCAGCCAAGAATACTTTACCCAGCAAAGCTGTCCTTCAGAATTGAAGGAGAGATAAAAGACTTTCCCAGGCAAATAAAAACTGAGGGAGTTCATCACAGCCTTACAAGAAATGCTGAAAAAAGCTCTTCAAGCTGTAATGAAAGGATGCTATTTAGTAACACGGAAACACATGAAAATATAAAACACACCAGTTAAAGTTAAGTATGTGATCAAATTCAGAATACTCTAATACTGTGATATGGTAGAATGTTAACCACTTAACTTTAATATAAAAGTTAAGGGACAAAAGTATCATATATAATTATTGCTACAATACTTTGTTAATGGATATGCAATATAAAAAGACGTAAATTGTCAAATATTCTGCCAGCCTGGACCTTTGAGGAAATCATAGCACAGTTCCAGTGCAACAGCCATGAAAAGGTTCATTGAGTAGTAATGACATTTTATTTTACTACCATTTTAGCTTTTCTCATTTTTTTCTTAGATGTGTTTACAGTATGTATGTCTTTTACAATTTTATTCAGTTTTCATGCTTATTAGAATTTATGTGCTCCAGACCAATAATCGTATCTGCTTAATTTTCTCTGTATTAAGTTCAAGTAGGCACTAAATAAATGTTAATTTAAGATTACTTTCAAGTTTTAAAAAATATGTAAATTGTGACATCAAAAATATAAAATTGAGGGAGGAGGGTATAGCTCAGTGGTAGAGTGTATGCTTAGCATGCATGAGGTCCTGGGTTCAATCCCCAGTACCTCATTTAAAAAAAAACTGATTACCTCCCCCCAAAAAACAAAACAAAAAAATTTTTTTGAAGGTTAAAAAAATATATCTACATGATTGATGCAATCCCTATCAAAAAATCCCAAGAACATTTTTCACAGACATAGAAAAAATCCTAAAATTTATAAGGTACCACAAAAGACCTCGAAGAGAAAAAGCAATCTTGAGAAAAAAGAACAAAGCTGAGGTATCACACTCCTTGGCTTCAGGTTATACTACAAAGATACAGTAATCAAAACAGCATGGTATTAGCAGAAAAATAGACACATAGATCAATGGAACAGAATTGAGAGCCCAGGAATAAACCCACACATACACGGGCAATTAATTTTTGACAAAGGAGTAAAGAACATATGAGAAAGGATAGTCTCTTTAGTAAGTAGTGTTGGGAAAACTGGATATTCACATGAAAAAGAATGAAATTGGACCCCTATCTTACACCACTCACAAAAATTAACTCAAAATGGATTAAAGATTTAAATGTTGAGACTTGAAACCATAAAACTCCTAGAAGAAAGCATTAGGAAGGAGCTCCTTGATCCTGGTCTTGGCAATGATTTTTTGGATATGACACCAAAAACCCAAGCAACAAATGCAAAAATCAACAAGTGGGACTACATCAAACTAAAAAGCTTCTGCACAGCAAAAGAAACAATCAACAAAATGAAAAGGCAACCTACAGAAGGGGAGAAAATATTTGTAAACCATATCTGATAAGGATTGATAGCCAAAATATAAAAAACTCATACAACTCAATAGCAAAAAAAAATAACAAATAATCTAGGTTAAAAATGGACAGAGGGACTAAATAGACATTTTTGCAAAGAAGATACACAAATGGCCAACAGCTACATGAAAAGATGCTCAACAACACTAATCAGGGGAACGCAAATCAAAACCACAATGAGATATCACTTCACACCTGTTAGAATGGCTATTATTAAAAAGACAGGGGATGATAAATGTTGGCAAAGATGTAGAGAAAAGGAAACCCTTGCGCACTGTTGATGGGAATCTAAATTGGTACAGCCACTAGGAAAAACAATATGGAGATTCCTCAAAAAATTAAAAATAGAACTACCATACAATCTAGCAACTCCACTTTTGCATCTATAGCCAATAAATGGAATCAGGATCTTGAAGAGATATATGCACCCCCATGCTCAGTGGAACATTATTCACAATAGGCAAGACAAGGAAACAACCTAAGTGTCCATCAAAGGATGAATGGATAAAGAAAATGTGGTATATACACAATGGAATATCATTCAGCCATAAAAAAGGAAATTCTGCCTCTTGTGATGATATGGACAGACCCTGAGAGCACTGTGCTAAATGGAATAAGTCAAACAGAGAAAGACAAATATTATTATCTCACTTCTATGTGGAACCTAAAAAAGCTAAACTCATAGAAACAGTCAAATGTGGGTTGCCAGGGGCTGGGAAAATGGGGACATGTTGATCAAAGGGTACCAACTTCCAGTTATAAGATGCATACGTTCTGGGGATCTAATGTATAGCATAGTGACTATATTTAACGGTACTGTATTATATACCTAAAGGTTACTATGTGAGTAAATCTTAAATCTTCTCACCATACATACCAGAAAAGTGTTAATTATGTTAGTTGGTGGACGTGTTAACTAACTTTATTGTGGTAATCATTTCACAATTTATCCATGTATCAAATCATCACCTTAAATTCACACAATGTTATATGTCAATTATATCTCAATAAAGCTGGGGGGAAATTTTAATTTTTACTTAAGAAACAAAAAGTCTGCAAAGCAAAATGATTGTTCTTGAGAGGCCAGTGGGCTACGGGGATATGTGGAGGGAGTAAATCAACAGATGCACAAAAGAAAGAGGAAGGGACGGCTCTAGGCAGAGGGCACAGCAGGAACAAAGGCAGGGAGGGGTGTGGGAGCACAGCACGCTCGGGGACCCTCACGGAGGATGACGTGGTCACGCACGTCATGCATAAGAGCAGTTTCTCCCAAACTGACAGCTCCCAAGAAGCACACAGAGGTAAGCGTGTGTGCAAAAGAATCAGTCCCGGCTTGAGCATCACCAGGGAGACACCTGTGTCTCCAGCACAAAGAGAAGGGAGAAGCACATCCTCTCTGCTGCCCTCATTATGTTTACTTGTTTCTCTGTGTTAATGAGTCATCCAAAATCACAGTTACTCAGCACAGAAAACACATGCCACTTTCTGCCCATCAAATAGGAAAAAAGGTTCATACTCATTGTTGGCAAGAGCGGAGGAAAACGGTCTCCTTCACCTACGACTGGTGTGATTTTAAAACAGCGCTTTTTTGAAGTCCCAGTTGGCAGCATCTACCAGATAGAAACACGGACCCTTTAACCCAGTAATTTCATTTCTAAAAATGTATCCCCAGTCGGAAATAGATGAACACGCAAGGCCACGGCAGAAACAACACAAATGTCCGTGAACAGGGGTTGGATAAATGAAATACAGAGCAAAGCACTTGTGAGGCCAGACAGCGGGGATGCCTGGACTGCAATCCTGTTCCCACATCTCACCAGCTATGCGATTTGGGGTGAGTCATTTCTCAATCCGTTACTCACTTCACTCAACAGTAGAATGGGAAAACTGTACCTTCCAAGAGAGTTGGTAAGATTAAATTGAGTCATTTATGTGCACACTCCTTGCAAAAAGTAAGGTTAATCATTATTATTATTATTATTACTACTATTATTATTATTACTATTAGCATCCATACCACACGATGGTCCACTAGGCAACCATGATATAGGAAGTGCTGGAGCTCTGTGTGCTGCCATGGAAACAAAGCCCTAACTAAAAACAAGCCACATGCCCATCAACAAGAGAATGGTCAAACAGATTGTGGATGACACAGAACAAGAACTACCTCACAATGAAAAAGAACTAACTACTGATACACACAATATGAATGAATTTCACAACTATAATGATGGCAAGAGAAGCCAGACTCAGAGAGCACATAGGATTTCATTTATATTGAAGTTCAAGGACAAGCAAAAGGGATCTATGGCAACAGTGATCAGAATAGTGATTCCCTCGGATGGAGGAGGAGTGGGAATAAACTGGGAAGAGTTACAAGAGAGTCTTCTAGGACACCAGAACATTCTATGTCTTGATGATCTGAGGTTTCATTATCTGTGTATCCACATAGGTAAAAATTATCCAACTGCACTCTCTGGATCTCTGCATTTTCTTGGATGTAGCTTTGTGATCTTGGGCGATTACTTAATCTCCCTGGGCCTCAGTTTCCTCTACAAGAATGGGTCTAATGATGCCCTGCCTTGCAGGATGCTGTGAGGGAAGGAGGGAAGGGTATGTGCAGTGCCAGACCTCAGCCCACCCAGCTGTACCACTGGTCACTCCTCAGTGACCACCCAGTATGCCCACCCACCAACCACCTGGTACTCACAGACATCACTGAGTCCTCCAGAACCAATGTCCACTGGCCTGGGCACCTCTGGTCTGAGAACCTCAGGTCTGAGCTTGGCCGGCCAGAGCTCCTTCGGCCCCAGCACCACTGGAACGAGTTTTCCTGGGGTTGGCATCAATGGATCCTGCTTACCCACTCCCAGCGACTCTGGTTTGAGGCCCTCTGGCCTCAGCACCACAGGCTTAAGATCCAGGGGTCTGATGGCCTCCGGATGCTGCCTTGCCGCTTGACTACTGGTTCTCAGTAATGAAGCCAACATGTTCTGACCTGTGTCCTCCAAGCAGGAGATGAACAAAGAAAGGGCCTGACTCCCTCGAGTCTCTAGATCTGTGATCAGCTGCCTGGCCTGATCACGCCGAGACCCAGAGCCTGCCCGCTGTTTGGAAAGAAAGACATGGCACAATTATCACACGCTTTTCTGTGATTCTCACCCTCTCCCCTCATTTCGCATTAACCTAAGTCTAAACAATCAGGCACTTGGGCAAAAATTGGCACACTGAACATGTGCCACCAACCAGTCTTTGTTTACCTATTCATTCAGTATTTTGGAGGTGTCTACTGTGTGCCCAGCACCATGCCAAGTGTTAAAAATGCAGCAGCGAACAGTCTCAGTCCTCACGGAGCAAACATCCAGTGGGAGATGCAAACAGACAAAGACACAGCAAGGCGAGAAGTGCCTGAAAGGAAAGCACGTGGGGCTGGAAGGGTTCAGGGGCACTCAACTCAGCCTTGAGCGGTCAGGGAAACCTCCAGGAGGGGATACCTTAGCTGAGACCCCAGGGAACATTAGGAAGTGAATTCAGAGAAAGGAGATATAAGAGGGGGGCTGGGAACAGAGCGAGAGAGGAGACCTTTGCGCAGTCACGCCCAGAAAGCTGAGAGCCACTAAAGAGTCTTAGTAAGGGAGTGACAGGGTCAGATCTGCATTTTAGAAAAATCATCCTAGGAGCAGAGTGGACTATGGAAGGGCATGGTCCACAGCTGAGTCAGGTGGTGGCAAAGACATTGCAGCTGGAGCAGAGACAAGTGAGGGGACCGACCAGAGAAATCAGGAGGGAAAACTGACAAGACTTGGGCTTTGACTGGGCAGATGGTGAGGATGCAGGAATGGTCAAGGTTGACAGGTGTCAGGATGGTGGGGCCGGTCACTAAGATAGGGGGCAGGAGGAAGATGCTGGTCATCTGCTGGTTGTCCTCTGAGGCTCAGCTCTGGGCAAGTTCCACAGGGCTGAGACACCACCCGATCCTCAAACATCCTCCAGCAGCATGGTCCAAGAGAACTTTCCGTGGTAACAGAAATGTTCTTTATCTGCGCTATCCAATATGGTAGCCATTGGTAATATGTGGCCACTGAGCACATGTGACTAAGGAACTGCATCTTTTATTCTGTTTAATGTTAATGTTAATGACTTCATATTTACGCTTAAATAGCCACACGTGGCTAATGGCTACTAAACTGAATAGTACAGACCTACGCTATCACTGAGAAGATAATTCTCACCCGCAAAAGTTAGCTACATGCCTACTCCCCTGCAAAGAAATCATGGTGTTTTGAGCTCTCTCAACATTTACTGAACACTCCCAGTCACTGTTAAATGCATCATTTCATTTCAGTCTTCCTTAACAACCTTAAGGGGTTAAATTATAATTATTCCCACTTTGTGGATGAGGAAAACTGAGTGGAAGAAAGGTGTTGCAACTTGCTAGTGTGTAATATGTAACAAAGTAGGATGACAGCCCAGACCCATAAGGCAAAATGGTGGCCCCTTGTTCACAAGACATTCTTTAAAAATTCTGAATCCGGGAACTTGACATGGAAATCAAGATTTCCAGCTTCTTGTTGTGAAAGACCTGGCGACACTGGGCCACATTTGGGACGACCACACTCAGCTGGAGCTGGGGGTCAGGACAGAGGCTGCCTGCTGCAGTTCCCACCCACTGGGCCTCTGGGGGCATTTGAGTTTATGACCCCTGTGAATGTACCTGAAGGCAAGCGGATGGCCTCAAACCATTTCCACCCCTTAGTACACAGCAGGTGCTTATAAGAATTCTTTAAACATTATTATTCATTGATAATTTTCCATATGATATTTGTCCTATTAGAGACTTCCTCAAAAAAAAAAAAAAAAAAGACTTCCTCACTTGGCCAGGCCAAGCTCCTGGTAATGCAGAAACTGGACACTTGGGCAGTAAGCAGCCCATAGGGCACCATCCAAAGGTCCCCAGGAAGCCACTCCCACCCTCTGTCATGATAAGAAATACCTCCTGTCCCCTCCTTACCTCACAGGCCTGCAGTGAGGGTCAAATAACACAGACATGAAAGTGCTTTTAAAGAGCACCTCAGGGGAGATGGGGTAGCTCAGTGGTAGAGTTCATGCCTAGCATGCACGAGGTCTTGGGTTCAATCCCTAGTACCTCCATTAATAATAAATAAATAAATCTAATTACCTCTCCCTCAAACAAAATTTTAAAAAATTAAAGAGAAATTCAAATGTTTGACTTTACTATTCTCTTCTTTACCTGCAGGGGCCCCTCATCTCCAAAACCCCTTACAAAACATAAACTTAACACAGGAGGGGCTGGCCAAGGCAGACCGGGCACAGCCAGCTACCATAGGATGTGCCCTCACTCTTGTGCCTGACACTTTACTGTTTTACATCCTTCACTTTTAGCCCTCGTGGAAATACTACTGCTGTCCTCATTTAACAGTCCAGGAAACTGAGGCTCGGGGAGGATACAGTGCAAGGCAGTCAGATCTCCCAAGTTGGTGCCCCGAATCTCCACCCAACAGGAGGGAAAAACAGGCATGCCTACAGGCAAGAAGCACAGCGCTGCAGCAGCTAACAGCGTACTCCCATAGTGCAGGGTGTGGGATCGCTTCAGCAAACCCTGGAAGAGGTGTTTGGGGTTGTTTGGTTCCTCTGGGCGATTTAGGATTTCCTCACAATGGTTACCGAAAGGGCGTGGGTGCCGTGTGGCACAGACGGGGCAGGGGAGGGTGGAAGTTCGGCCATTTAAGTCATGGTGTGGCTTCAACAACCCTCTCCGCGCGGCCTCGCTGTCCCCTAGAAGTCTGTTTGCCGCGCGGGAAGCTGGGGGCGCCGGCTGGAGGGGGGCGGGGCGCACCTGGATTTCCTCTATCATGTCGGGGGTGAAGAGCTCGCGGTTCAGCAAAGCGTCCCAGAGCGAGGCCACCTGCAACTCGCTCACCAGCCGCAACCGGTACCGTCGCAGGACCTGCCGGTCAGCCTCGTTCATGTCTGGTAGACGGCGGGGACCCCAGCCGCCTCAGTCAGCTTCCGAGCTTCGGCCGCCGCGCCGCGCCCCGCCCGTTCCCCAGGACCCGCCCCGGGCCCCGCCACCGCGTTGTGCCCCGCCCCCATATCCCCCTCACCCCTGGGGCCCCGCCCCCACATGACCGCACCGCCCTCAAGACCCACCTCCCCGCGTCACCGCCCCCAGGACCCATCCTCGCGTCATCGCGCCGCCCCCAGGACCTGTCATTGCACCACCTCCAGCCCATTCGGCTCCGCCCCTGGGCCCCTCCACTTCCCCAGGACCCGTCCCGCCCCCAGGACACACTCCCACGTCACTGTCAAGGGCCTTTAGCCAGAATTCACTGCCGCTCTGCTTTCTCAGAGACTCTGAGCGGGCCACACCGCTAAGTAAGAGACAGTGTCATCCCTGAAGCCATGGACTGTCCCGTCCCATTCAACCCACACCCGAGCATGGCTCCCTTCTAGCCACACTCCCCTGCGCCCAATAAAACCATAAATCTCCCGTCCCCGTGCCCAGATCTCCTCATTTACTGCTCCAAACTTGGATGGCTCATCCAACCAAGCCCACCTTAGTCTTCCATTCCCCTCCTCCCTCCCTCCCACCCTAGCACCTCCCACAAAGAAAAAAAAAAACTGGCAGAAATCTAGTCCTCTGGACAACCAGTTTGTACAGCTCATTTCCTCATATCAAAAATTGCTCCTAAGTCAACTATATTTCAATTTAGAAAAAAAGAACTTCTCACACAAAAAATATAAATACAAAAAAATTAATGGCTCCTGTTTGTTGACTATTTGCTATATCTCTCTCATTGTGCTAGCCACTTTACATTGCATTATCCCATTTATCCCTGACTACAATCCTACCAGGGAGGTATTCTTTTCCCCCTTTTTCCAGATGTGGACGCTGGGGCTCAAGGAAGTGTTCAATACCACAGAAGTAGTAAGTGGTAGAGGCAGGCAGGGTTTAAATCCAAAACCCAAAGTCCACACGCAACCAGAAATCTACTTTAGAATGTATTCTCCCGAGCAACTAAACCTCAGCCTCATTCACTCATTTATTCCACAAATATTATTGAGACCCTATCTGTGCCAAAGTCTGTAAGGCACCAAGAATATATAAGTGAACAAAATAGGGAAAAAAATCCCTGCTTTTAGGTACTTATATTCCACTGGGAGGAGACAGATGATAAACGATACAAATAAATAAAAGATACTGTGTGTTAGGTAGTGATAAATGCAAAGGAGATAAAGAGTAAATAAAAGTAGGGCAAGGAGATATGAAATCTCTTTCTTTATATCCCCAAGGAACCTACGTCATTGGCTCAATGAAAGTTTATTTCATTCACTTGTGCCTCTCCCCCACTGCCCCCACATCACCACATACATATCCTTTTCCCTGCTTAGGACAGGATCTAGCACATTCTCAAGTGGATCTCGCTTTTTGATAAATGGGATTAGGAGCTCTGGATTCTAAACCTTGGGCAAGTCCCTGCCCCTCTATAGGCCTCAGTCTCCTCCATCAGCGTACGGAAGAGTTGGACTAGAAAGATCCCTAAGGTCCCTTCCGACTCTGACGCCCTAGGATTCTATGAATAGGGCTGAAGAGAACGGGGACCAGCGATTGCTTCCCCACCTTAGCAACTGTTGCTACATGAGGGCCATCTCCTGGTAGAAGTGGAAACTCCTCCCTTTATCGGGGAGGTCTCTTTGATATCCCATCATGCATCCGCGACTTTGCCTCGCTAGGAGGCACGTTTTGGCCTCTTTGGTCACGACCATCCCTTTGGACCCAGCCGAAGAGCGCGCCTCGTTCCTATGGCAACCGCGCCGGGTCCACGCGCAGACGGTGGGTGGCAAGGGTCAAAACAGATTCGCAAAGTAGACGCCCTCGACCCGTTCAGTACGCGCCTTCGATGCGCGGGGCCTTTAAATGTCACGTGACTCCCTTCCGTCTAGTCCCCTCCTCTTTCCCCTCCCCAGGCCCCAGCGAGCGCTGGTGAGGACCGGAGGCTCCCGGCCCGGCGGACTAACTGGAGCGTGGACGCTGCAGCCGGTTAGGCCGGTGCCCTTTCCCGGTAACTCTTTCCCGGCGTGACGCGCGGAGCCGCGGAGGCGGCGGGACCGGGCAAGCTCAGGGATCTTCCGTCAGTTCCTCCTCGTTCCGGGTCCCTGCTGGGCCTGGGGAGAACCTAGAGCCGATAGGGCTCGGCCCAGGGCTCTCGTGGGGGCGGCGGGGCAGGCGGCAGTCTCCTGGAGGGTTGCGACCTCCAGCGGGAGCTCGAGGCGGGGCATGTCTGGGAGTGGCTGCCTGGTCCAGGAGGTACTGCCTGGTCCAGGAGGTACTGCCTGAAGCCGGTAGCCTACCTGTTGTGCTGGTTGTTTCCTGCCCTGGGGCCGGCACGGTCGAGCTGTCAGCAAAAGAACGCAGCCTCCCGCCACTTGGGCCCTCTAACTGGAGGCAATTGACACAGTTGAATAAGGCACTGGTCCCACTGCATGGTAGAAAAAAATAATAGTAGTAAGTACCGCTTGTTGGCTGCTGACCCTATGCGTAGTAAATCCTTCGTATACATTTAACTCTCATTTTGATCCTTTCAGGATGATATTCACCCCCATTTCATGAAGGAGGACACTGAGACTAAGCAAGTTTAAGTAACTTGTCCAAGGTCACAAAGAAGTGGAGGACAGATCCCAATGTTAGTCTGATCCAGAGTCCATGTGCTTAACCAGTAGCTAAATCACCTCAGTTTTAGCGTACTGTTTGTGTTGTAGGACAGAATAGGTAGGTTACCTTAACAAGAAAGAAACCGGCTTGTTTTATTAGAATTTTATTCAACATACTTGCAGTCCTGAACATTGGCCATCAGATTAGACAATTTCAAGCGGACTCCTAGGCAGCATTTAGACTCCCACTTGTCAAAATCCACAGTTAGCAGTTTTGCCTTCCTTAAAGTAAAGTATCACATTAGACACTTGATCCTTAAAACTTCAGTGATTTGTGAGAAGTCAAGATAAATATGGCCTTTGAAAAATCATTGTATGATATCACAAAGATCATAGTCCTAGAGTGTTAATGTCTGTGTAATACAACACTATCCTGTTTATTAACCAGCCAGAATTGTTTGCAGAATCCACAATGAATTGTCACTACACTCACCAGATCTGGACTTTTAACATTTGAAGACCATGCCTGGTCTACAGTCTTTGCCATTAATCCCCTTTATGTGGCAAACTAAATTTCTTCTCACCACTTTTTCTCATCTGAGAAATGATAGTATTGCTAATGATTAAAGAACAACTTCGTATTTTTTTGTTTGAATGGGTGTGGTGAGAAAGAATAGAATTGGGGCATACCAAGTTGTAACTGCACAGTTTTTTTAGTGTTTCACCTTCATACTTGTACTTATTTAACTCCTAAGAACATCACAACTATCTCATTTTGTAGTTTTGCACATGGTAAATCTTACGATTTCATAAATTTATTTAACATGTGCTTAGTGAGGTATTCTCAAACCACGTATTTTAAGTTTAAACTATTATTGTTAGAATAAGTGAACTAGTATATTAGAGATGTAGTTGCCTTGACTTCCCTATGTATGTTTTCCCACATTTGCTTATTATTTCCTCATCTTATTCATTTTCAGTCATTTCTAAAGCTCTTCTTATCCAAGGATTTTGGAGAGTTGCTATTAATTCTTATTGCTCATCTTTTCATCTGTAATAGTTCTTATTTGTGATAATCAAAAACAGTAGCAAGATTGTTCATTGAAAAAGATATGGTCAAACAGCTTGGCACTTTTCCTGCAAAATGTCTTTTGTTTTTCATCTTTATGTCTTAACACCTTTACCTAAGAAGCAAGACTGTCCAGATTTCTACAACTAAAACATATTGCCTCTTCAATTATTTCAGCTCTGGAAAGGAAGAGAAATGGAAGTGAAAAAGTTGAGCATTTCCTGGCAATTCTTGATAGTTCTGGTTCTGATCCTGCAAATTCTGTCTGCGTTGGATTTTGACCCATACAGAGTCCTAGGGGTCAGCCGAACAGCCAGTCAGGCTGATATTAAAAAGGCTTATAAGAAGCTCGCCCGGGAATGGTAGGTGAAACAAAGAAATAGCAGTTTACAATAAGTTAAGCAGTTTTAGCAGGAGAATGAAGGCTCAATTATAGTTAGCTTTTATTTGTCTCTGTTTCTATGTTTGTTAAATATATAATATATATCTGTCTAATGTATTTTATGTGGGTGAACTCATATTCATGTTATTCTATCATTTTTAGTGATGAGATCCAAAGCCTGTGTTACTATGAAACTCCCTTTTAGGAATTCTTAAGCTTAATGCCTTGATACTGTTCACTTGTTTAATGTTAAAGTAAGTAGGCAGAAACTTTAATTAATAAATAAGTAAATATATATATGTATGATATCTATATATAAAATCAACAATGGGTGGGGAAGGTATAACTCAGCGGTAGAGCTCATGCTTAGCATGCACGAGGTCCTGGGTTCAATCCCCAGTACCTCCACTAGAAAAAAAAAAACTAATTAACAATGGATAAGCTGCCCTTCCCATGATATGTTATTCATAAAGTAACTCATTGTGAGTGTCATTGCTAAAGGGAACACTATCCATTCCTATTCTCTAGATTATTAGTTTTTAAGCTTTCAAAAAATTTTTAAAGTAAGAGCTTTTGTCTCTCAATTTAAACAGAATATTCAAGAGCTAAGTACATTACTTTGAAAATTATCTTATGGAAAAATCTTAATTTTACCCGTAGATATCATATTTGCTAGAGAATATACACGTGTTTGTGAATTAGCAGGATATCAGTAAATTTAAAACTTATTTTGGACAGACATTACTTCCTTCCACCAGCACCTTGGACGTGACAGAGAAGTAGAAGTGCTGGATTATATAGCCGGGGAGCTGGGGGAATGAAAGGATGGAAAGCACACAGGAGACTGCAAGCGGGGTTAACCAACCATAAGTAATGAAAGAAAGTTTGGGATGGAAACCGTCAATGAGCACCTACTGCATGCTAGGCTCCAGGTTCCGCTATTTATCTTGTTTAAACTTTGTAATCACCCTGTGCAGGCTGATATTGCTGTCCCAGTTTTTCGGGTGAGGAACTAGGCTCAGTGTTGTCAAGTCCCTCTTACCTCTGGGTTCCATAGGTTGACCTTCTGCACCAACAGGTAGTTTATGGCTGTTTTGCTTTTTAATCACTTAGCCATCTGGGCAGAAGTGAGGGTGAGGAGGTTAATGTTAGGACGGGCAGGAGGTTCCACAGGAGCAAAGCTGCCATGTGCAGATGACACTGCAGGCTGTGCGTGGCTCTGCCAGACACCATCATTCTCCAGTGAGAGATGCGTCTTAGTGTTCAGTTGGTTTCAATCAAGGTAAAAGATAGTTTAAAATACACTTTTGAATGTTTTGAATACATAACTGTTTTAGACCATGTTCACTTCGTGAGGAGCCGCGAACTGGATACTAAAAACAATCTGTGATTACACATGGCCTCTTTCCAGAAATTCTACAGCCACGTTGCTTTCTACATCATTTTGAACTCTTGCCTCTTTGTATTTAAAGCAGATGCATAAACCTGCCATCAATTCATAAGATAGCAACATTCTTTTGGACAGGGTATTGCCTTTTACAACATTTTAAAAGCAGAAGTGGGGGGTTAGTTAGCATGCATAAGGTCCTAGGTTCAATCCTCAGTACCTCCACTAGAAAATAAATTAAAAAATCTAACTGCTCCCCCCCAAAAAAATTAAATTAAAAATAAAAAAAAATAAAAGCAGAAATGATAGCTTGGGTATGTGGACCTATTCAAATGTATAGCTTTGACTTTTCTGTCTTTCAGAGCTGAAAGGGGTGTTATAATATTAATTAAGTGAATCATATGCTTCTCTTCCTTAATTAGATTTTCTCTAGGAGTAGTTCATCACCCTAGAAATATATAGAGTATCATCCAGTGAAAGTCTAAAATTTTAACTTAACTGTACTTTCACTGTACTGTTCTTTTCTGCTATTTCGGGGCTATGGCAGTATTTTATCAGCAAAACAATTTGTTTCGTTTTGTAATGGCTTCATATACCATTGGCCCTTGAACAACTTGATTTGAACTGTGCAGGTCCACTTACACACAGATTTTTTTCAGTAAATAGTACTACACTGTCTGTAGTCAGCTGAATCCTTAGCTGTGGAACCACGTATACGGATGGCCGACAGTAAGGTTTATGCAGGTTTTTGACCTGATTCAAGGATCAACTGTACACTGAAAATAACAGTTACTCAGTTTGACTTTGCAGAATGAGCTGTCGGAGGGGGAAATGGTTAATTGTTGAGTTGGATTTGTAGTCTTCCTCTGCTGTGTTTCACTTTTTTTGATAGGATTTCTTACACTTCTCAAGAGTTTTCCCTTTGCTTATTGAAACATTTTAAATTACTTTTTATCTCAGAAAAACTATGTTTTTCTCCCAATAATTAAGTTTTATCTTAGATACTTTTCTTTTGTCATCTACATTGACAAAATAAGCAACTCCTATCCCAAGAAAAGGGCATCATAAAATTTAATTTTAAGCAAATGGGTATAATGTGGTCAGACACCTGAACAGTAAACGATTTGTCTGATACTTTACTGTATTACTTTTTCTACCTATTTTTCCCTTAAAGGTAGCACTAGACAGGCAGTGGATACCAAGTAGAGTATTTTCTTCACTTTGAAATTTAAAAGATGTGTATTATATTGCAACCTGTGAAATGTTTCATATATACACTGAAAATAGCATTGGATGGTACTTTCCTAGAGCTGAATTTATCCTTTTCTAAATGTTTTCAACTTTGTGGTATCTTCCCACTATTAGGAAAATAGTCCTTTTAAACTAAGACTGTCTTGAGGTTTCCTCCCTATTCTTGGATCTTGGTATCCTGTTTCAGGATCTGTGGTTTTTAACCCAGCTGCCCTCAATACTCTCTTTGGTTCAATCTCCTTAAAAGCCCATTCCTACCCTTCCTTTCTCCCCCTACAGAGTTCTGTATGTTTAAATCTTCATTTGTGCCATTGCATAATTTTCATCTTTTCAGCCTTTGGCCTAAGTTTGAATATTAAAAACATTTTTTTTTCTGGTCATCCAGAAACATACTTTGGAACCACCATCTTGTTTCCTTAAGTCATTTTATTTTCATTACACCTAGCTGAGATTTTTTTCTCCCACTGATATTCATAATAGTATTAAATAGTTAAGGGAGGAATGATGTCTAAATTCAACAACCAACAATTTGAAGTTTGTTTATTTTTAGAGAAGTCAGAATACTGATAGAATTCATTCAAACATGTTCCTGCTGGAATAAGTTGGTCAAGTTACGTTTTTTATTCTGATGTACTTGGTGCTATTTTTAGTCATTTGCTCCCCAGTGGATTGTTTCTCTTTCCAGAACCTTTGCTAAAGGAAATTTACTAGAAGTTAGCAGAAATGATTACCAAAATGATAATAAGTTTTGTAATAGAGTGTCACAATAAAATGAACATTGAAAAATCTATTGGTATAAAACACTGACTTAGATCTTAGGGGGTTCTAAGGAAGTGAAACCCAGCCTCTACTTTCCAAGACTTTAAAATCCCCAAAGCTGAAACTGATATAAACATAACAAGATTACAGAATAACATACGGCAGCAAGAGGATTACAGGTAATTGCCAGCTGTGTATAATAGCAAATATTAGTTCCAATATTAGTTGAAATCACTTTGCAGAAACTGTAGATTTTTCTCACATTTTAAAACGTGTGGCCTTGGAATCATTATCCATTAGTAAGTAAAAGGCAATCAGGCAGAATGGGATAATCAGGGGTAACAGTGAAAACTAAAATGTTCTCATTTGAACATCAGCAGCAAGATACCAGTTGGAACACAGCTGTTACTAAACAAATTCATGGAGTATCTTAAAAGCTGTTTCCTATGTCTGCCTGAGTTGTCAGAAGAAATACCTACATTGATATCATTCTAACATTGGGATGAAGTGCTGCCATCTTGGGAAAAGAAGTTGGTTCTTAAAGTGACTTTAGCCCTGAGCCAGCTCCAGCAGTGTTTGGGAGCAGTGTCGAGACAGGTACATATCCTGCCCTTCCTCAGGGAAAGGCTGAGGTGCTTTCTGGTGCTTTGAAAATGTGCCCAGCTGAAGCACTTTGGGAACAAATTGCCTATTTCATAGTTTCACTTATTACAGTCATGTGAAGCAACTAATTACGCCTCCCATTTATTTTTAAGCAAATGTCCTAACAGAATGCCCTTCCGTTTGCCTCTGATGTAGTGAATTGTGTGAGGATGTTAACAGAACGTGTGTAAAACATTAAATCCATTCTCACTGCCTGCCCATTTGTGTTTCAGGCATCCTGACAAAAACAAAGATCCTGGAGCAGAAGACAAGTTCATTCAAATCAGCAAGGCTTACGAGGTATCGTGTCAGACTTTGTGCTGCATCCATTAGCCCTTATGAGGTATATCTTAGGTGATCAGTTTTGTAACGTTCTCTCAGAAAGTTTCTAGATGATGATAGAGACAGCATATTTGACTACATTCATTATGTTGAAACTAATGCCTAAACCCTCAGCTCTTGGAAAAACTGGGCTGAAGACTTTAATTGGAATTGTAAAGTCACCCTGAACGTATGTCTCTGTTTCCGTATATTACATGCTCACTTCAGCAGCACATATACTAGAAATTTAAACAGTCACAGACTGTTTTGCCTGCATTTATTAAAGTGACATAAGGTTACAGACACTTTTTCAGAGTTTTTTTTTTTTTTAAGATTTTTGTTTATTTTTTCATTTTTTTATGGAGGTACTAGGGATTGAACCCAGAACCTTGCTCACGCTAAGCACATGCTGTACCACGGAGCTATACTGCCCCTCCCACAAATACATTTCAACACAAGATTTTCACCAGTTTTCCAACGTATCAGCTTAAGTGAGTTGGTCTGGAGTATGCGTGAAAGATAAGTCCGTGGCTTCCTGATTTGTGTAGCGTAATATTCGTCAACAAATAGTGTGTAGCTTATACAATGATATGTCATCCTAAAACAAGTTCTTGAATTTTAGACTTCAAAGTTATTTCTAAGTAAAACAAAGTCAGCTAATATACAATCACTGAATTCAATTCTGTGGCTACTTTTCGCTGTTCAGAGCTTTTCATGCCCTCGTTTGAATTAATCAGACTTACATGGTGTGACTGAGTCATTTATTTTCTTGTGATTGATCCCTAGTGATCAGTGTTAAGTTTTATTTGTTTTATTGATATGTTTAGTATTACAATAGCTCAAAATCTTTAAAGCCAAGGTAAGCGTATGTACCTAAATGACTAAAGTATTTTGATCTTGAAATACTTATGTGTCTATTGAGAGAAGAGTTTCTTGGTGTGTTGAGGAACTGCTTTTAAAACATCTATTTAAAATTGTAACTTCACATTTTATTTTCGTCCTGTCTTCCAAGCTGCTTACAGGAAAAGTTCTTTGGGTGATCCTTTTTTTTGTTTTCTGGAGTTCTAATTTTTTTCCCTTTCTTTATAGATTCTTTCCAATGAGGAAAAGAGATCACAATACGATCACTACGGAGACGCCGGGGAGAACCAGGGCTACCAGAAGCAGCAGCAGCGAGAGTATCGCTTCCGCCATTTCCACGAGAATTTTTATTTTGACGAATCTTTTTTTCACTTCCCTTTTAATTCTGAGCGGCGGGACTCGATTGATGAAAAATATTTATTGCACTTTTCACATTATGTGAATGAAGTGGTTCCAGATAGCTTTAAGAAACCCTACCTCATTAAGATCACCTCCGATTGGTGCTTTAGCTGCATCCACATTGAGCCTGTTTGGAAAGAAGTAGTCCAAGAACTGGAAGGATTGGGTAAGATCATTTTGTTCCTTGGGGGATGTTTGTATAGGAGAAGGTGACTTTTACATCAACTGAACATGGGATCTGGGGGAAAAGAAACAGTTAATGTGATTTCTCTTCTCAGTTTCGTGATGACTGGTATTTTACAGGGACACATTTTTGGAGAGGGGAGATGTGTAAGCCACTTTCATTCCGCATTACTAATATGAAGCTTTGTCTAATCTCCTAATGTCTAATTGCGGGCCTGATATATAGGAGAAGCTTAGAAATTATTGGTTGAACAAAGCAGCCCTCAAGCACCAGTTTTAACGCTGGTAGGACTTGCAGGTTATCCTTATGGTAGCTGTCGTTTCACTCTGTGTGCTGATTTGCTAGGGCTGCCGTAACAAAACAGCACAGACTGGGTTGCTTAAGCCACAGAAAGTTATTTTCTCATAGTTTTTGAGGTTAAGAGTCCAAGATCAAGGTGTTGGCAGGTTTGGTTTCTTCCGAAACCTCTTTCCTTGGCTTGTAGACGGCCACCTTCTCCCTGTGTCTTCACAGGGTCATCTCTCTGTGTCTGCTTGGGTCCTGTGTCTCATTCTCTCTTTCTGTGACCTGATCTCGTCATAGAGGACACCAGTTATACTTAATTAGGGCCCACCCTAACAACCCTATTTGAACTTAATTACCTCTTCAAAGGCCTTATCTCCAACCTTCACCCTCGGAAGTACTGGGAGGGACGGGGTTAGAGCTTCAACACGTGACAATTGAGGGCACACAATTCAGCCCATAACCCATAATGTTCTGATGGCCGTGGTTACCGCGCTTGATCACAGGTTAGGCTTTCTTTTGTTCACACTTACCACTCAGGGCCAGGAAAATTTTAGTGACCCAGGGAGGGTATTTATTTTAATAACTTCTAAAAGTTGGAATTACTGAATGAAATGTGTGTGTGCGTGTTTTGGAGGCATTAGCAGACCTGTCTGTGAGTAACTAACAAGGAGGAAGCTCAGCCTTAGGGGCTGTGGGGCCCGGGCTTCTCTGGAGAGTTCACCACTGAAAGCCATCAGCTCACTTTTCCTAAAACAGAAATTTTCAACCTGTTGTTGAGAGGCACTCAGGTACTCAGATTTGCCAAAATGCTTTCCTGAGATGGAATAAAGAAGTTCTTGAAGACAAGGAAATAAGTTTAGCATGTCATCTCACATGTGGTGGGCGGTCAGATGCTTGCTGTTGGTGCCTAATGAATGAACGAGAGGCTGAGATCAGGCGGGAGCCGCTGGATTGAACAGTTTCTTCATCACAAAGCACAGTTGCATTTTCTGTCATGCGAGGTGGTGTGCTGAAAACTGTAGTCTAGGAGCTGACATTTAGACCCAATAGCAGAACATAAACATTGCGCCATTGCATAATTTAAGATGGTAATGCGTTTACACCAAAGTCCGATCAGAGCCAAAAGGCAGACATACACTGCATAAAGTGACATATAGCACAGTGGTCACCGTTACGACCACATGCTCTGGAGTCAGCAGTTTTCAGATCTCAGCTGTGTCATTTATTACTTTGTGTCCTTGGACAAATTACTTAATCCAAGTTTCTTCATCTCTAAAATGGGTTATAATGTCAAACCAGCAGGGTTGTTATGTGTTTGTTTTGGTTTCCAGTTTTTTTTCCCCATATTTCAGTTTTATTAGGTAGAATTGTTACAGTTAACTGCACATATACAATATTGTTTTTTAGGGGGGGAGAGGTAATTAGGTTTCTTGATGTATTTTTTAATTAATTTTTTACTTTATTTTATTTTTTAATGGAGGTACTGGGATTGAACCGAGGACCTTGTGCATGCTAAGCGTGCATCTACTGCTGAGCTGTACCCTCCCCCTAAGCAGGATTGTTATGAATATTAAATGAGAAAAATGTATAAGTGCCTGATGTATATTAAGTACTTAATAAGTGAATCATTAATAAATGAACCTTAAATAATTTCTGATTAACTAGGTTTTCTGGCTTCCCAAAGTAAAGTTTTTGAAAGCATCCGTTTTATAAATTCCTTTTTACAATCTTTCTTAAATGTATTAGCCTATTTTCTTCAACTCACTGACTATCGAGCACTGACTTTTGCCTTATTTTTAGTCTTGAGAAGTTGGCTGGACAGGAAATAGGGGAGCAGCGTTACAGGCAAGAGGGAACAGTGCAGGCAGGAACACAGAGCATCCCCAGAAGAGCCGGCAGCAGGGTGCCTTGAGTGCAGGTGAGAGGGGAGGAAGCAGAAAGAGCATGCTGGGAGCTAGTAGTAAGCAGCCTCAAAGTCCAGGCTAAAGAAGCTGGACTTTATTTTATAGTATGTAATAAAGCCAAGGAAAGTTTTTATGTAGAGAAGTGATCTGATCAGGTCTGTGCTTTAGAAAGCTAATGTTAAAGCTGCATGAAGGACCAACTTAAAAAGGTGAGACTAGAGGCAGTGAGGTTACCAGTCCTGGCAAGACAGCAACCATTGGCCTGAGCTGGGGCAGTGGGGACAGAGAGAGGACAAGTGTCGGCTATTTTGGGGTGGAATTGTGGGGGGACCTGGCACCTGGGGAGCATTTGAATGTGAGAAATGAGGAAAAGAGGAGAGGGGGTACTCAAGATTGACCCTGCATTCTGACGTGAACTACTAGATGGGCAGAGGATACAGTGAAGAGCTGGAATTTGGGGAGAAGTGGTTCTAAATAATGACTATAGTTTGGACATACCACATGTGATGACAACAATAATAATACAAGCATAATAATAATAGCTTGCATTTATTGAAAGTTTACCAGATGCCAAGCACTAATGTATCAACTCATACTAAACAGCAGCTCTTTGAGGCAGGCACTGTTGCCATCCCTCTTTTACAGATAGTTAGCTCATTTTGGTACCCTGTCCAACGTCCCACAGTTGGTGTTTGGCAGAGCTGGGATTCAAACCCAGGTAGTCTGGCTCTGTAATCCACACGCTGCACACGATGCTCTGCTGCCTTTCAGTGCCCTTACATCTGTGGTGGTTGAAGGTCTTGCCATCCTTTGGGGTTGCTATGCTGTATAATCCAATAAGTAGGGACTCAAAATAACAAGGATGGAAGAATGATCCATAGGAGTAATATTTACTTCTGAGTATTTAGTCTTTTCCTCCACTTCATCTCCTCTCCAAGTCCCTTTAAGGCAGGTTTTGACTAAATGTGTTAGATTAGTTTGGTTTTCCCTCTTTGGAATAGTCGGATTCATTGAAGATTCCTGACAGCCAGATTCCACTTGGTTACATTGAGATGAGATCCTTACAGTATCCATGGTTGTTCCCTATCCAAGTAATGTAGCAGTAGACAGTTACTGCAGAAAATGTTTCTATTTTGAGTTGACTGGAAAGAGCAGACAATCCTAGAGATTAGCTCGGTGATCTGGGGAAGCTTGGACATTGTCTCAGAATAACAGAAGATGCCTGAATTGCAGTAAGTGAAGGAAATGGGGCACTTCCACCCAGAGGAGAAATGTTGCAGCTTTTTAGGTGGAATCTGCAGTCGTGCAACTTGGTAATAACTAGTGTGCAGAAGCATCCAACGTTTACAGACAGTCATGCTGTGGCGGAGGGCCCAGAAATAGTCAGCACTGCCCCTGACCTTGAGGAGCTCACTGTTAATTGAAGAGAAAAATAGGTCCCCAGAAAAGTCACACCAACCTCACATCTGCAAGTCCAGAATAATGTAGTGCTACAGGAGTCACAGAAGATGATGAGGAATTCATTCCACGTTCTCATTTAAAACTTTTTTCCTAATGGACCAAGTACTATATTAAACACTGAAGTAAATATTATAATGGGTTTTTTTGAGCATTTTAGTTGTTTTGCATTGTGCTAAATGCTTTGTATGGATTGTCTTCATCCCCAAAATAACCCAATGAGGGGGAGACTTGTTATTATCCCTACTTTACAGATGAGGAAACTGAGGCCCAGGGAGGTTGGAACGAATGAGGTCACACTGTTCGGCGGCAGCCGTGCTAGGATATGGACCCACAAGTCTCACTCCTGAGTCCACTCTTAACCACCGTGCTGCTTGGCTCAGAAATAAGTAAAATCTGGCCCTTGAACCCAGGAAACTCAAATAAGGGACGTGCCTGAATCATCCCAGCACACTGAGTGCTTGTTGGGAGGTGCGGACAGAGTTACCAGGGTGTCAAGGAGGTTGTTTGTCTTGAAATCAGGTATCATTTTAGGGAAACCCAATTTGGATCATCATGCAGTGATTATTCACCATGACTTCTTATTTTAAAAGAATAATTCCTCTCAGGGAATTATTCCTAAAAAATAGCCAAGTATACAACAATTTCATACTGTCTAGGAAAAAGGTCTTCCTAGATATTGGTTAAAGTATTTTTTTTCTACATAAGCTCCATGTTCTTGGTTTTGTGTTATTTCACATCATTTTGCATCTTAGTAGTTTGTTTATTAACAGGTTTGTATTCAGCCAGGTTTGACAGAGCCACGGTCTTCCGTTTGGCTCTGTACCATCCCTTAAGGCATATGGACAAATTGAAAGAAAGATGAATGTGTATGCGACAGAGGGGAAAATGAAAGAATTCCCCTAAAAGATGTGAGACATGTTTAGGGTTGCATAATGAAAGCAAATATAATCGGCACCTCACAATAGAGATCTTTATACTCTACAGAAAGAACGACCTCTTACAAACTCAAAAAGGGGAGAAAATATTCGTGTTTTTAATTCCCCAGGATCTGCAAATTATCCAGAAACGCTGAACCATATAAAAGTCAAGGGTTTCTGAAAGAGGTCACATATGCTCTACCGTTCTCTTAAATTTGCTACTCAGGTTCATTTGGATTCTGGTCTGTCCTTGTCATCCAGCCAGGTTATGCTGAATCAAGAACGAGAGCGGCTGTGCTTGCTGTTGGCCCAGCTGAGCTTGCTTTCTGAGCTGCGCACTTTGGAGGGTAGTGCGAAGGCAGAGGAGGAGACGATAGAAACGGCCTTGTTCACTGTGACTCAGGGACCCTAAGTCACCACCAGTCATCATGGTCGTTTCCCACCCTGAGTCTCAGGGAGAAAACAGTGCTGCCAACTTTTCTGCCTCTTCCTTCCCAGCTTGGGTGAGGAGCAGGGAAGAGATTAGACCTGAACTTGAAAGAATTTTGGAATTTTTGTTATACCCTTAAATATCTTTTCAGGAGGGAAAAACCCACAGATTTAAACACCAAGTGTGTATCGGTCTTTATCTCTTTTAATCCGTATGATAGTTCATCTAAAGAAAAGAAGTAGAATTTCTCTAGAATTTAGAAATGGGATTATAATATTAAGCATCTAAGTCCTTTGTAGAAAGGATTCAAGAAAATAGCCTTTATAGACTGGGAAATGCTTACGTTTAATGAAGGTGATTTGTGTAATTCCAAGGACCCAGTGGTAATTTTAAGTAGAAGAAATGAAACCTAATCCCTTGTATTGTTCTACTGGGGGAAAAACTCTGTTGACAGAAGCATAGGAAAGGTGAGGGAGGGACAGTGCAGAGTGAGAGTCTGACGGTGTCCATGCCACTCCGCGCGAGGAAGAGAGTCTCGTGGAGTTAGAGTCCCACTCACATGAGAGACCGTCTCCAGATCAGACGTCACATGGTCTGAATGAAATAATCCCTAACAGTAATAGTTGTAATTCATCAGGCGCCTCCTATATTCCAGGCTCTGGACTAGGCTCTTTTTTACATTATGTCATTTCCTCCTCACAACAGTTTATTTCCATTTTACAAATAAGTAAACTGAGGCTCAGAGAGGTTAAAAGACTTGCCTGAGGTTGCACAGCTAATGGGTGGCAGAGCTGGGATTTGAATTTGGATCTGACTTTGAATACTTAATTCATTTACTTGTTAAAAAAAAAATGGAGTGCCTGCAAAGTGCCAGGAACTACTCTAGATAATAGGGATACAGCAGTAAAGAAAACAGCCCAAATCCCTGCTTATATACTCATGAAGGGAGACAAATAAATTATACAGCCTGATGACCGTGATAGCCAAGTGCTGGGGAATGCCGGGGGGAGGGCTTTCAGCTTTAAGTCGGGCAGCAAGGAAGGTCTCCCGGGGAAGGCGGCCCGCAGGGGGCGAGAGAATGAGCTTCAGGAACATCTGGGAAGGAGGAGGGTGAGCAGCAAGTGTAAACGATCTCTTCAGTCTCCTCTGCTCTCCCAAGACTGCCTGCATCCCTTGTCCTGAATCCAGGCCTGCCAGCCACCATTCTGATCACTGATTCCAGCCCCAAAGTCTGATGGAGGGCACCCCAAATGATGCAGTCGCTGGAAAGGTGTATTCCCCAGGGTCAGTTAAATAAAGTGGCTTCTGGGCTACGTAGCAGTCCCTGTAAGGTGATGTATGTTGAGTCTGTCTCTCAGAACTTCATCCCTCCGGTGTTCAGAGCCTCAGGCAGGAGATGATACTGGAGACAGGAAAGAGCCAGGCTTTGTAGTTAGCTGGGCCTGGGTTCACAGCGTGGTCCTGCTGCACACTCACTGGGATGCCAGGTAAGTTTCCTCAGCCTCTCCAAACACCAGCTTCCTCATCTATGAAGATAACAGTATTTACCACTGGGGGTTTGTGAGTGTGAAGAGTGACAACGCGTATAAAGCTCTGGGCGTGCTGCCTAACTTAGAAGGGGCTCAGGGTGTGCTAGTCCCACCCTTGGGCCTTTGCTGTGTGGCCACCTGACCTCCCTGGGTGACGGCTCTTCTCACTTTACGTGAGACCAGATCTCCCGGATACGTGCCTGCTGTGTTCTTGTTCTTTCTCCTGCTCACACAATTCTCACATGCTCTTTCATTTACTGACACTGTTCCATAGTTGTTTTTAATGCCTGGGGTGTGATGTAATCGTGTACCAGACTCGGCTCTGGAACGTCCAGTTGCAGTTCTTGTTCTGCAGTTTTATCAGTTCTGCAGACTGGGTTAAGTCACTTAACCTCTCTGAATCTCTTTGTCTATAAAATGTGGGGGGAGGACTATGTGATGTCTAAGGTGCCTCCTTTCCTGCCCTTGAGAGACTCCTGGGGTCACAGTCAGGTGTCCAGCAGATAAATATGTTTAGTGTACTCAGCAATGTGAAAGTATTAAGTTTTCAATCCCTGCCATTTACTCAGCAATTTCATTTTGGGGATTTATCAATTAGGAAGTAATCACACAGGAGCACAAAGATGTGTATACAGAGATGTATAAGGATGCCTGTCAGAGCATTCCTTACAATAGTGAAAGCCAGAAGCCACTTCAATGTGCAGCAGTAAAGGATTGGTTACACAGGTTGATGGCCCCCAGTCCCAGTGAGTGCCTCCTGTGTGCCACACTCTGCTCTAGTGCTTCGGGTACATCAGAGAACTAAACAAAGATCCCTTCCTTCAAGAGACTTACATCTAACAGGGGAAGACAGATGATAAACAATAGACAGAATAAGGAAAGGATGTGATGTGTTAGAAGACGGTAAGTGCTACAGAAAAGGGAAAGTCAGCAGGTTGAAGGGGATCCTGAGTGTGAGGAGGATGGTTTTGAATATGGTAGCCGGGTCAGCCTCATTGAGAAGGACCTGCAGTTGGCGAAGGAGCCAGCTCCGCAGATGTCAGGAGACACACCCTCCAGGCAGAGGGAGCAGCCAGTGCCAAGGCCCTGAGGCAGGAACGTGCCAGTGAGTTTAAAGAAGAACAAGGACTCTGGGGGCTGGAGCAAAGTGAGCATGAGGAGAAGAGAAGGGGGTCAGAGGGCCAGGGGCCAGATCACAAAGGCTCCCCAAAAGGGCTCCTTTTGTCAGCCCTTGTGGAGATTGTGGCTTTTATTGTGAGTGGAATAGGGGGTCTTTGTGGGATTTGGGCAGAGGAGCAGCGTGATCCGGGGTTTATGTTTTAGAAGGAACAGTCTGGCTGCTGTGTTGAGAACAGACCGTAGGGGGACAAGGAGAAATGAGAGACGGTTTAGGAGGATATTACAGCAACGCGGGGGAGAAAGATGAAGATAGCTAAGAGGGGGTACAGTGAAAGTGGCGAAGAACAGTTGAACTCCAAGTATATTTTGACAGAACCAGCAGGACTTGCCGACAGATCAGATATGGGCTGTGAGAGAGGGGAGAAGTCAAAGATGACTCTTAAGACTTTCGTCCTGACTAATGGGAGGAGGGAGCCACCATCAACAGAAGTGGCCGAAAGCCTGGGTGGAGCCTGTGTGAGGGGCAAGGTCAGGAGTTGGCTTTTGGAAATGTCAAGCTTGGAAGTCTGTTAGAATCCAAGAGGAAAAGTATGTTTACTGGCTATTAACGTTTAATGTATCTCCAGTGTTTAGCAAAGGATCTAGCTCTCCAAATATATTGGCTGAATGAAAGACAAGAAAAGATACTTAAATACTAAGTGAAGTAAGTATCAGATGATCCCATTTTATTATACACGTGTGTATAGAGACACATACATGTGCACAGATTTGTGTAAGAAAGGGCTCAAACAGATAGATACCAAAGTATTAAAGTAATTACATGGGATGTTGCCACGTGATTTTGACTTAATCTCTTTCTCTTTTTGAGAATGTGTATAACATCTCTATAGAATAATTTATATAAATGGGAGACCTGAGCTGAACCATGAGAAGACTGTGATTCTAGCCTACCAACAAACCCTATTTTTTTCCCAACCGTTGCGGAGTTGATGAAGCCTTGAGTTGTTTACAGGTGGTGCTCTTTATGACTAGGAACACTGTGAACAGATTGTTCTTTTCTTTTGAAGTATGTCCTCAAGATCTACTCCCCAAATCAGAAACAACAGACTAAAAGATAAAAAGATCTGTAGCTCTTCTTAAACATTGCCAGATTGCTTTGCAGAAAAAAAACCAAACCAATTTAGAATTCCAGCAGTGAAAGAATGCTAGACAGTCTATCAGGAAACACGTCCCCTCCTACTAAGGCCGGATTTCGATTTCACACCACAAAATTATTTAGCGGCATCTGTTCACCCACTGTGGGGGCATAAAAAAGTCTTCATGGAGGTTTTCCCTATTTTTCAGGCGTAGGAATCGGCGTGGTCCATGCTGGGTATGAGAGACGCCTGGCCCATCACCTGGGAGCACACAGCACACCCTCTATCCTAGGAATCATAAATGGGAAAATCTCCTTCTTCCATAACGCAGTCGTCCGTGAGAACCTGCGACAGTTTGTGGAGAGTCTTCTTCCAGGGAACTTGGTGGAGAAAGTGAGTACCTGGCTGAGAGGTGGTTGAAGCGGCTCCTGGGACCGCTGGCTGCCCTGAATGAACTCTATGTGTGGCCATCGTCAGACCTGAGTTTCATTTTGAGCAGGGCAAGACACATGATTTAATTAATTATGCAAACAAAATCATTTAAATGATTCAATGTGCCAGAGACTGAAAACTGAAGCAGTTGAATTAGAGAGACTGAAAAAATAGTCCCTGTTATAACCACTGGGAAGATTTACCCCGTCATAGGAATCTGAGCCTAAAATGAGAGCGACTCTTATTTTCTCAACAAAAAATTAGATCACAACAGAGGACTTCTTTCTAACTGGTGCATTTGTTCATTTGAAAATATTTTTCTTATGAGAGTATTCAAGTTAAGTTATACTTGGTTATATATTTAATAATCATATCTATAGAAAACAACAGGTTCCATGAAATATTAATTTTGGCACTTTTAAATGTATAGTGATGCAACAATATGAATAAGTTTCACAAACAAAAGTTTGAGCTAAAGAAGCCAGGCACAAAGAGTTCATGCTGGTTTACAATTTTCATGTTTCAGAAGCATTTTTCCCCCCAGCATCTTAGATTAGGGATCAGAGGAACTAGAACAGGATTCCTATTTTGCTTTAAATGGTTCATTCCTTTAGCAGTACCAGGCAGAATAAACATGCGAACATATCCGTCATATTTCTACACGTACTGCTCACAGACTGTCCCACCAGGGTCATTGTCCACAGAAGAAGTATTTGTTGGAGTTAGCATGAAAGGTAATTGTCAGAGAGCGTTGTAGCATCTTAGAATGATGAGAGGTTGTCCTGATAAGTCCTCAAACCTCTATCAAGTACCTGTTGTGTGCCAGGCACTATGATAAGTGCTGGGGACACTTTTCAAAGAGCTCCCAGTCCAGTGGGCGATGACTTCCATCCACGTGTAGAATGCGCATCTTCGAGAGTTGAGAAAGGCTTCCTGGCAGAAATGACCCCTGTACTGAGTTTGCAAGATAAAGAGAGAGAAGTAGGGGATGAGTTCCAGACAAGCAGAGGTCTGGGACACGAGATAGCCTGCTTTGTATGAAACAGTCACTAGTGAGCGGGAGAGGACGAGATTAAAGGACTCTTGCTGTGAGAGTCTCCTGTAAAGAACTTGAACTTGGCCTGCAGGTGATGCTCCATCTGAGAGGAGTTGAGCAGTGGGGGCGAAATGATCAAATTGAGGTTTTATACAAATCATTCTAGAAGCAGAGTGGAGAGAGAGATTTTTTTGAACTACTATGAAAAACTTCTAAATAGAAATTTAACTTACTCATGTTTTTAATTTGTTGCCTCAGGATTATTTTAAGGCATCAACAGGGAGACACAAAAGTAGCAATCCGGGTGGCAACAAATGAAATTCTGTAATGTGTAGATGAGGTGGGACCACTTATTTTTATTTAAGCCATTTTAAAAGAGCAGTTGTTGCATTATCTCCTACAGGTTAACAGATTAAAAGTGCAGTCTATAATTAAGCAAGAACTGACTTCAAAATCTCAAATTTTTTTATAATATGGTCAGTAACTGTTTCAGAAAAGACTACGGTTTTAGTCTATAACAGTTGGAACACTTGAAAATATGAAATCAGTATCTCCGTTCTTTTCATTAATTTTAGTCAAATGAAGACCAAAAAATTGTCTATCTGCATTTCTTATTTTTTACAAAACAATCTTTTACACATCTTTAATTTTGTTTAATTATCTCCTGAATGGATTATAATGCAGTGGTTAAGAATTAAACATTGAAACTAACACGCTCTTTTCAATTTAAGGTTACAAATAAAAATTACATCCGATTCCTCTCTGGCTGGCAGCAAGAGAACAAACCACATGTCCTTCTGTTTGACCAGGTGCCCGTGGTACCACTGCTCTACAAGGTACTTTAGGTGCTGGGGTAATGTTTTCTCTTATTTTGGTGGAAAAAAAAAAAACCTTGTAGCCTGATTGTCCTTTTTGTGAGTAATAGCTCATCCCATGAGAAATGTTTGAAAGGCCAGAAATCCACCTTAACTGCTGTGCATTGAGGACCCACTGATGCTGTCAGTGTGCTGGTGCCTTCCACACACATAACACATTTAATCTTCAGAAGAACCCAGTGATGCAGATTATCATCCCTATTTTATGGACCAAAATACTGAAGCTTAGAATGGTTGTATGACCTACCCAAGGCCTCCCTAGAGGATGGTCAATATTGATTCCTTTGAAGCCTGTCTGATTCCAGACCTGCCCTCTGAATGATGCTCTGTACTGCCCTTCTGCCTAGCACATCTCTGGTTATCACTGACAAGAGGTGGGAGAAGAAGGTGCTTAACTGTTGGCGTGGTCACTGCCATCTTACATAATTGGGTACAGGTGATTCCTCACACCTCCCACCCAGTACAGATCTCAGTAAGATGAATATTTTGCTCTGTCTGAAAAAAAGGACGAGTTGTTGTTTAGCTTTGTTGGTACGATTTTTGTGCATGGAGCACCATAGCATTCTGACAGGTGTACAGAGTGTAGCTGCCTGAGTGGGGCTGTGTAAGCTAGCATTCGCCTCCACCCACTGATGACAACAGGTCACACCTGATTTGTAATTTAGATGCTGTGCTGTTAACTTCACTTCTTCCCCCTCTGTTATGTCCCAACAGTTGACTGCTTTTGCTTACAAAGATTACTTGTCATTTGGATATGTGTACGTCGGTCTGCGAGGGGCGGAAGAGATGACGAGGCAGTTCAACATCAATGTCTATGTCCCCAGCATCTTGGTCTTTAAAGAACACATACATAAGCCTGCCGACGTTATCCAGGTACGTGTGCGTCGCCTTGTTTCCAAACAGCCTTCCCGTTGTATCGCACATCAGCAGGCAAACAAGCAGCAAAATTGAATGAAGCAGGTGAGAAGAAACTCGTTTTTAATCTCTTCCTCCAGAGGCACAGAATTTAAAAATGAGTTTAGAGGGGTGGGTGTAGATCAAGTGGTAGAGCACATGCTTGGCACGCACGAGGTCCTGGATTCCATCCCCAGTACCTCCTCCAAATATAAATAAATAAATAAACCTAATTACCTCACCCTCATAAAACAAACAAACAAACAAAAAAGGGGAACAAATGAGTTTGTCTTAAGTCTGATTTGGTACTATTTTGCTTAAAAAATAATCTTTTGACAGTAGTTGCCAGGGCATGGGAGAGGAAAAAATAAGGGGTTAATATTTAATGGGTACAGTTTCAGTTTGAGAAAACGAGAAGGTTCTGGAGATGGATGGCAATGATGGTTGCAGAACAGTGTAAATCGTTAATGACACAGAATCATACACATGAAAATGGTTAAAATGGTAAATTTTGTTATCTGTATTTTACCACAAAAAAAAATAATGAAAATCATCTTTGCCCTCTAAGGAGCTCTTATTAAAGAAATCAATAATTTTATTCTAAAGTAGATTACAAAAATAAATGTAAGCATGAATATAAAACAGTAATAAAAAGGAATAAGAAAAACCCCAGCAGGGAGAGTATAGCTCAGTGATAGAGCGCATGCTTAGTGTGCACGAGGTCCTGGGTTCAATCCCCAGTACTTCCATTAAAAATAAATATATAAATAAATAAATCTAATTACCTCCCCCCCCAAAAAAAACAACAATAACAAAGAAAAAAACCCGTACTCTTTCATTTCATCCCATTAATCCCTTGGAGGTTTTTAGTTTCATAATTTAATATTCAAAAGTGTAGGAGTATTGAATCATGGTAAAAGCTTTTAATTGGCCTTCCATGGTATTAAAATCCTGCAGGTGAATAAAAGTTGTTTGATCTTGCTCTTAAAATAAAAATAAACATTACATTAAAATCACTAAAAAAGAAAAAGAACCCATAAACTGAGAGAACATGTAGTGAATATTTATCTGATCTTAAGATAGGGAAGGGCTAAAAGCATTGGGCTAAATCTTGCTGGAAAATCTTAATAACTTGATTATAAGTCTTAAATTTTTATATGAATAAATTTTTTAATTAAACAGTAAGGGAAATATTTACAACCAATGTAAAAGAGGTTGTTATCTTTTATTTCTAATGAGCTGCTTCTAATCAAGGAGATCAACCCAAAACGTCCAAGAGTAATGACTTAATAGGTACAGAGTTTTTGTTTGGGGTGATGAAAATGTTTTGGAGCTAGAGAGAGGTGAGGGTTACACAACACTGTGAATGTACTAAATGCCACTGAATTATACACTAAAATGGTTAATTTCATATTATGTGGATTTCACCTCAATGAAAACAAAATTTTTTACCCCCCCCCCAAAATGGGCTAAGAATATGAACAAAATCCTGAGGAGATTCAAGTGACTAATAAACACTTTTAAAAAAATAAATCTCAATAATCAGAGAAACCAAATTTAACATTTTCTTCTCTCATCAAATTGTTAAAGATTTTCTAAGTAAAAATACTCAGTAGAGTTGAGGGTACAGAGAAACAGGCTCTTCTGGTTTTTGCCTTTGCTGGAAGAGGCTTCAGAAATTTTCAGAAAAGCGATTGGGTGATAAAATACCAGCTGCCTAGCAGGAGAGTACTCCTGAGTACCTGTTATGTGCCAGACACTGCTCTGTGTGCTGAGGGTACAGCCCTGAACAAAATCAGCAGAGTTCCCTATCCTGTGTCCTAGTGGGTCAACAGACAATCAGTGTAACACACTCTGTCGTGGTATATTACATAGCAGGAGGTGCAAAGGAGAAAAATAAGACAGGAGAGAGAAATGAAGAGGATTGGGGAAAAGGCTCGCATTTTCACGGTAGAGCAGCCAAGAAGGGGCCTCATTAAGGTGACGAGGAACGACCTGAGGAAGATGAGATTACCTTACAAGACTCTGTTGTAAGGGAACAGGAGCTCAGACAAAGAATTACATACAGAGATGTTAAACACCATTCATAATACCAGAAATGAGGGGGGAGTACAAATACCCAACGGTAGGATAATTATTGGCCCATCCCAAACAGGCACTATTACATAGCCATTTAAAATGGTAATTTGACAATACTTACTGATGGGGATAACTTTCATAACACAATGTTAAAGAGCAAGCAGGATGTAAAATTGTGTATGCAGTTTATACACTGATCTCAGTTTTGTAACAGGAATGTACACGTGGGGGTGTGTGCGTGTGTACGCATGGAAAAAACTAGAAATAAATACAACAAAACAGTAGTGGTTATCTGTTGATGGCACAATTATATATTATTTCAATATTTAAATTTTCAAAAATCCCTATAAAGCGAACATGTATTTTATATTTTTAATGTTATCTTAAAAAAATCAATTAGGACCCTCCGATACTTCTCTTAGAGGAGGCTAGAATGAGAAGAAAGAGAAATTCTATAAAATTTCATTCTTCAATAAATTCATTGCCTGCCTGCTGTGTACTAAATAAAAAACAGCTCTGACATCCAGAGTATTCTTTGTCCTCAAGTCTTTGTCCTCCTCAGACTCACAGTCAGGGGAGGAGAAAGACCTAAAGGCAATTTCCATCCACTGTAATAGGCGTCTCACTTACGTGTCCGTTAAACTCTGAGGGCCGTGTGACCATAGAAGGATTCCTGAGACGTGAGACTGAGGTAAGGACATTGTGTGTGGCAGAACCAGAGGGGGAGAGTGGAGAGTAAGGAAAGAAAAGCAGGCTTAAGAAGAAGGTAATGAGTTCGTTGCGGACATATGAATTAGGACTGCCTTTAGGAAATCTGCAGGGAGGTGTCCATCAGGCAGGGGTCCAGATCTTAGAAAAGGCAGATGAGCTAGGATAGATATTTGTGGCTCATCAGTGAATGGTTAGAAGTTGAAATCTCGAGTCTGGGAGCTCTCTCGGGCATCATTATGTAAAGTAAGGAGAGGAGGGAGCCAAGGACAAAACGCAGGACAACCATCAGTAACTAAAAAGACGGGGTGCCTAGTTGCAGCTCCAAAGGAGCTGAGAGAGAGAGAAAGCGAACATGCCAGTTGTGGAAGAGAGAAAGGAAGATCATCTCAATCCAGGATTAATCTTATGAATATTTCCTAAATTGCTTTTCAGTAATAGCTTGTACTCTTGAGATTTGTTATTTAGTTATCCCCTGGGGAAAACTGTAACTCAAATATATTAACAAAATTACTGGTACAGTGGATGCTTTAAAGGATTTGCTCTTTTGGTGTTGGGGGGTGGCAATTAGATTTATTTATTTATATTTAGAGGCAGTACTAGGGATTGAACCCAGGACCCCATGAACACCAAGCTTGCACTCTACCACTTGAGCTATATCCTCCCCTCCGATTTGCTCTTATGAACATAAAAATGTATTCTCAACATAAACCGAGTCCTCCCAACAGCAAGGGGCTTAGTGTAACACTAGCAGCGCCAGTGGTTTCTCACAGCTCTAGTCAATTTGTTTTCCTTTGCTGTACAGTGTTTGTGGCCACAGGGTAATGTCTTTATTCATTCTTGTGTTGATGGACATTTCGGGGCTTCAGGACCCGTGATGCCATGGACATCACCTGTATCCCAATGTACCTGATCACAGGTTTCTATAGGACAGAAGTTTTCAGGATGTGGTTTACAGACCCCTGGGAGCAGAGGGGGAAGTCCCAAAGGCCCTTTACGGGAGTCTGTGAGATCAAAACTGTCTTCACAGTAACACTGAGACATAATTTGTCCTTTCTCTGTGTTGATACTTGCACCAATGGTGCAAAAGCAGTGGTGGATAAAACTGCCAGTGCATAACCACATGGACACACCAAGGCCTGGGCACCAGACTGCCAGGGTCTGTGTTCTTCACTCCTAAGCACCACATAAAAGCACACAGAAAGACACTCATTTCACTGAATAGCTTCGATGTTGCAGTAAGAAGTATTAATTTTATTAATAAGTCAACTAACACTTGAGTACGAGTCTTTTTGGTACCTTTATTCTGTTTGACAAAATGGGAAGTGTCTGTAAAGCCCTTCTGCTGCAGGCCAAAGTGCACGGGTTGTCTTGAGGACAAGCATTTATGTAATTGCTTAACTCGAGAGTTCTGAACTAGCGAGTTTTGGGGGATTTTTTTTTGATGAAACATTGTTTTCACTTAAAAGAATAATCAACGGACAACTGTGGTTGCTCAGAGCTGGGTATGTGGCAGACATTTTCTTTAAAATGAATGAAGTGAGCCTGGCACTTTAAGGGAAACAACTCGCAGTATTTGTTGCCAATGATAAAATTCAGGCTTCCAAGAAAATTAAAATTTCAAAAAATCTGTATCAGCCAATGTGACTTTGACAGCTTCTCAAACTTTCTGATGAGATTGGTTCATCAATATGATGCTTTTTTTTAATATAAATAATAAAATTTGTCAGCATCTGGAAGACCAGTTAACCAATATTTTCCAAATAACCATTGGTCAGAGAACCTGCTATATATAACTCCAGTCCTTTGAAACATATGAAAGTTAGTCATGACAAAGAGGTCATCACACTGTTTTGTGGTCTTTTATACTTAGTAACATTGTTACTTTGAAGCTTATTTTTAATTGTTCAGTTTGCTGTAAATCTTGAATGGAATTAAATTTGCCTAAAACTTCAAAATTATTTGAGTTTTTAAATCTGCTAGCATAAAACAGTGTACAAAAGTTCTCCAGTGAAAACACTGACCTGAAATAGCCACATCGTTGCTCTCAGCCCTGCGTTGGTGAAACAGATCGCCACATGTTTATTTGCTCAAACGCCTCTGACTGACTTGGTTATATTACTTTAGCCAGGGTCAGCCACATTTTTACTAAGCTAGAAGTCAAGCCTATTTTCAGTGAGAAAACTGAGTAAGAATCAACTGTCTCTTGGTTTTTCTCCAGGCCCGAGGTATGAAGAAGCAGGTCATCGATGACTTCGTCACCCAAAACAAGTACCTGCTGGCGGCCAGGCTCACCAGCCAGAAGTTGTTCCATGAACTCTGCCCCGTAAAGCGGTCTCACCGACAGAGGAAGTAAGGACTGAAGGCTTTGTCCCTCCTCATCAGGGCAACAGAGGGGCATGTCGTGTTTTACTACAAGGCAGTTAAATGTCCACCTGTGATGGAAATTACTCTTCCTGTCACAAATACTGATGAACAACTGTGACAGGAGGGGGGGGTATCAGTCCAGGGCACCTCGGAACCAGATTATTGGATGGGCCAGAGAAGATCCCCTAAGATGTAATAACCTTTTAGCTGAGCCCTGAAGGATGCGTAGATTTTGCCAGGTGCCAGGGAGAGAACAGGTCACTTTAAAGCAGCGTGGACTACGAGAGAGTTCCTGTTCCTACCAGAGGATTCCACACAGGGTGAGCCTCTGGAGGTCTTGGAGAGGAGCCAGGTTAGTGGCTACACAGTACGGAAGTGATGGTACTGAGGAAATAGTAAGGTAATTGGCTGGGGGTGGCAAGGCTGAGCCATACTGATTCATACGAAGTGTCTACAAAGTCTGGAAATACAGGGAAAATACTTATTATACCTCTTTCAGATGAATGAAGCAGTGCCTTTAAATTTAGGGCCATTTCATCCGTGAAAGGAGTCAGGATATGAAAGGAAAACATTGATCACATTATTTGAAAATACAACTAATATATTGTTTAAAATAGGAAAATTTCCCCATGTTTCCAGATTTTTCAGATTCCTTTATAGACTAAGAGAAGACTTTAATTAAATAGAAAGAAGATAATCCTGGACTTTAAGGATTGTTATTTACACAGCCTTCACAAAATATCCCCAGTCCACGCACTTCTCACCTTTGTTACCACTGCCACCCCGGAACAGGCCACCGTCACCTCTCGTCACCAACATGTTAGCCTCCTAACCTTCTCTCTTGTACCCCACTCTCGGACCTTCCAGTCAGTTCTCCACATCAGCCAGCGATCTTTCCAAAACTGAGACGGATCAAGTCAGTCTCTTTCTCTGGGTCTCTGCACTGCAGTGCCCTCTGCCTGGAATGCCCTGACCCCACTTCCTCTTACAGCACCTCATTCAGGTCTCTGCTCAAATGTCACCCTCTCAGGTGACGTCTCCCTATCCAGCCTGTGTGATGGAGAGGGACTCCCAGCCCACCCTGGACTCTCTCTCCCCACTTCACTTTTTGTTTGTTTTCATAACACTTGTCACAATATATTCTGTCTGTTGTCTGCCTTCCCCCACTGGGGAGAAGAGCACTGTCTGTCTTACCTGTAGTAAGTGCACAGTGATATTTGGGAGAATGAATGCACGAATGAATGATTAGATGAACTTTGCATTGGAACCACTGCAGAGTAAGCCCTTCAGAATGAGGCCCCTTGGCCCTGGCCTGAGATGGGTTCCGCCAGCCCTGCCTGTGAGGGGAGAGCTAGAACAGATGCCTTCTTTTTTATTTATTTTTAATTGAAATATAGTCAGTTTACAATGTTGTGTCAATTTCTGGTGGACAGCACAGTGCTTCAGTAATAGAGGAACATACATATATTCATTTTCATATTGTTTTTCACCATAAGTTACTACAAGGTATTGAATATAGTTACCTTTGCTCTGCAGTATGAACTTCTTGTTTATCTATAGAACAGATGCCTTCTGAAACGCCCTTCTGCATCAAGGATTCAGTGACCACTGCCTTCAGGGACATTTCTAAATGTCATGAGGTTTGGTCTGGGGTAGGCATCACCAGCCTAGGAAGAAGCAGGACCTTAATGCCTTGGAAATCTCTCATTAGAGACTTCCAGGCGAAGCTTTCACTACCAATAAGACGAGCATCACCTCTTCCTCACCTCTGCTTGCCGTTACAGGTTGTAGCCATGGCCTCAGGGATTCATTACAAAGTCTTCTCTTGTTTGTTGACATGCAGGTACTGTGTGGTTTTACTGACCACTGAGGCTGCCAAGTTGAGTAAACCCTTCGAGGCCTTTCTGTCCTTTGCTCTGGCAAACACACGAGACACAGTGAGATTCGTGCACGTCTACAGCAATCGGCAGCAGGAGTTTGCCAACACCTTACGACCAGACAGTGACGCGTTTCGAGGAAAATCTGCGGTGAGTCATGGATTCTGTCCTGGTCCTAAGCTCTTCACAAGCACCTGGCACCTAAATCCGTTTCCTCCTTCCTCCAGATTTTTGAATAAAGATTCCAGGAAATCCAGAAATCTCTAAAGCCTGTTTTGAAAGCACTCTTAAACTAGTCTTATACCCTGGGGATTTCACCTAGATTTTCAGCTTTGGGCCTTCACAGAAGGCATCTTCCCTATGGGTAAAGATTAAAGAGCATCTGTTCTTTCCACCAGTCTTTCCCTTTGGCAGGTCCGAGTTTGTAAAATCTTCCTTAGGCTACCAGTAACATGCTTCCGAAATTTCCCCTTCCTGTACTTCTGCCTCTTTAACTTCTCCCTAACTGATCTCACCTTCCTTTCCCCTCCTTTGTCATCACTCTCTGCAGAAGCATGAAATTCTTCTCTTTTTCATCATTTTGGTAATCATGGGAAATCTCTCTAAAAAACAAAGGTTTCCTTCATTATAACATTAAGTCAGAGGTTACGGAGCCAAATCTATTGAGAAGAAAGAGCTTGAACTTTTAAAAGAAGCTTTGGAAAGTCTCCATAAAGCTAATTTCTCTTGTCAGAAAAATTTTAATCTCTTGTAAATATTGTATAGTCATCCGTGTCTGTGTTTGAGCTTATTGCTGACTTCACTAGACTCTTTTTTCCATCTTCCCGGAAGAACAACTAAACAACAGGATTCTTTTGAGAACTCAGATGGTCTTCTCTCTTTCTCTCCCAGGTATCTATCTTAGAAAGGCGCAACACGGCGGGTAGGGTGGTGTACAAAACGCTGGAGGATCCCTGGACCGGGAGCGAGAGCGATAAATTCATCCTTTTGGGTTATCTTGACCAGCTGCGGAAAGACCCAGCTCTTCTGTCCTCGGAGGCTGTGCTCCCGGACTTGACCGACGAGCTTGCCCCTGTAATAAGCACGTGGCCCAGGAGAGTGGTCACCTGGCAGGGCTGTGTCGGGGGAGGGGGGGGCATCTCCGTCTGGGGCTCAGGGGCCCAGTCCTGACCGTCGTGCATTTCCTCCTCCACAGATCTTTCTCCTCCGGTGGTTCTACTCTGCTGCTGGCTACGTCTCAGACTGCTGGGACAGCTTGTTTCACAGCAACTGGTAGGAATATCTCCAGCCTGAGTTCCTTTTTCTTCGTTACTACCAGGACCACTGCTTTTCTTTTGAAAAGATTCCACAAAGGATTTCAGCGTAGACTCCTTATAGACAAGTGGAAGAGTGTTTACATTTTTTCAGCAATTTGTTTCCCTTTTTTTATATTTGCTGATTGACCCTTTCCCGCTGGTTGGGAAAGAAAGGATCACCCTGGCTGCCCTCTCGGACAGTATAGCCTAGGACCATCCTTTTCATCAGCGCACCTTGGTGCCCAGCACAGGGCCTGTCACATGGAGTCCAGGGGAAAGATGTACAAGCGAATCAGTGAATTAATCAGAGAAGGGAGGGACATACCACCCCCACCCCCAGTAAGACCGAGAGCTCCCGAAGGACAGACCACGTCTCACTCACGTTTGTGATTCCTGGCACCCAGGACAGCTCCCAAAAGACAGCAGGCCTTTCGTGGGTGTTCGTGGGTGAATAAAATTCCAGAACACCAGTCCTAGAGGAGATCTTGAGAAGTCAGCTTTTTCTCCCTACCCCACCCCTCTGGGCCACATCTGAATTATTCCAGCCAGGGGAAAAAAAGGTCAGAATCAAAGAAATAATTCCACAGACTTTTTAGTCAGCTGATACTACCTTTGACATCAGAATGTTCCATATGTTCACAGCTTAAGTCCTTTGTTTCCCTTCTGCATAATTAATTCAGCACAGCCTATTTAATGCTAAGACACAAGTCAAATTTTTTGAGTAAGTGATCTGTGAATTAAAGCAGTGAGAAAAAAAAATCTGTGCTTTCACCATCACCACCACCATCCAAAAAACCTCTATTTGTATGAAATTAGAAAGTGTTTATTAACAGGAAAGCTTTTTGGTTTGGGGTTGTTTAGGGTTGTTTTGAGCCAGAAAGAAGAAACCTAAAACCATACATTGACACGTGCCAGCAGCCCAGTAGAGCTGACCAGAGTTTGTTAACTTCATTTTAGGCGGGAAATGATGCCCCTTCTGTCTCTGGTCTTCTCTGCCCTCTTCATCCTCTTCGGCACTGTCATCATTCAGGCTTTCAGGTAAGAGCCTCCCTGGCTCCTCTGTGTGGTGTCTGAAGGGTGAACCCCAAACCTTCTTAGTGGTTTTTTGGTAAAACTCCTTTTTCTTCCTTTAGTGACTCAAACGATGAGCGGGAGTCTAGCCCTCCAGATAAAGAGGAAGCCCACGAGAAGACCGGGAAGACAGAGCCAAGCTTCACCAAGGAGCATAGCAGGTTGCTCTAACGAGATGCCAAACCCACCCCATCCCTACCCCCGCAGCAGACCCACAGCCTGTGGAGTCTGGTAAAGCGGCGTCCGAGTGTATAGTACATCTCAGGACTCTGGTTCCCCTCCTTGTGTGAGATGTGTGTTTAGGGAAAAGTCACTACTAACAGGTGTTGACTGGGCCCATCTAGGCATTTAGACACAGGACTAGTTATCTTCTACTCAGTACCCTCAGTTTCTCAATCTTAGATTTAACGATGAAGGCAAGAAGCCCAGAAATATGCCAGGGAGATGCTAGGTGAGCCAGAAGCAGAGAACGGTGCATCACCATAACCGCATGGATGGCCTTCACCCTGTCCTAAAGCCACTTCTACACCCACTGAACGGCAGCGTCTGAAGGGCTCTTTGTAAGCCCAGCATGACCAAATCAGGATCAGTCTTGTCCTGCCAGTGTGTCAGGCTTGAGAATATTAAATTACAGATCTAATCTGGTTAGAGCATAGTTTCTTCCACTCATTCCTTTTAAAAGTAATGGCATTCCCCTATCTTACAAAATTTTCATTCCTCGATATTTTTCCACAGCAAGATTCCTAAAAAAGGCTTTGTGGAGGTAACCGAACTCACAGATGTAACGTACACCAGTAACTTGGTACGCCTGAGGCCAGGCCACATGAACGTGGTCCTTATCCTGTCAAATTCCACCAAGACCAGCCTGCTGCAGAAATTCGCTTTGGAGGTCTACACATTCACTGGGTAAGCTTGTGTGTGCAGATGAGAAATGGCAGGGGGAAGGGGTGGGAGGGAAATTTCCTCCTGGACCGTGACGGGCTTTCTCCATGCAGCTAGATGTGGGCTGTGACCTTTCCAACCCAGAAATCTAAGCCATCATGCAGGACCCTTTTTTCCCCTTGACTGTTGTTTCTGTACAGAAGAGCTTGAACTCAGTCTCCTTCCCTGAGCCCTTTCAGGACGCTCTCTTCTCTAGCTCTTGTGCATTTTCCTGATGCCAGACACTGAGAGGGGCATGAGTGACGGCCAGCAAGGGACAGGGAAGGGATGTTGCAGCTGTTGTAGAGGCCCTCCTGCTCCTGCAAAAATCCTTCATTTTTTCTGCATTCAGGCCCCCATCCAACACAAAGCCTGTTTCTATTATTTGAAATCTGACTGAGGTATTTTTGTTCCCTGCAATTGAATGTGTCATGAAATGTGTCCTAAATCCTCACTGTGTTTGCCCTACAGGAGCAGCTGCCTCCATTTTTCCTTCCTGAGTCTAGATAAACACAGAGAATGGCTAGAATACTTACTAGAATTTGCTCAAGATGCAGCCCCAATCCCAAACCAGTATGACAAGCATTTCATGGAACGGGACTACACTGGCTACGTCCTGGCTCTGAATGGCCACAAAAAATACTTCTGCCTCTTCAAACCCCAAAAAACAGTCGAGGAGGAGGAAGCCATGGGGTCGTGCAGTGATCTTGACTCTTCCCTCCATCTGGGTGAATCTCGAGGGAAACCTTCCTATGGCCTTGGATCCAAGCCCATCAAAGGAAAATTGAGCAAGTTGTCCTTATGGATGGAACGGCTGCTGGAAGGCTCCCTACAGAGGTTTTATATCCCGTCATGGCCTGAGCTAGACTGAGAGGATTTCAGAAAGAGACTTAAACTCTTCAGACTTTTTTACAGGCCCCCGTGAACAGGTATTTTCAGGACTCAAACAATTGCAAAGGACAGAGTATAGATTTTAGCTCATTCTTCTAGAACAATGGCTAGAAGAATCTTTCCTTTGTCCTCTTCTAACCTAGGAGTGAAAAACACCGCCCGTTGAATTCCCTAGAGCAAAAGATTTTCCTTTGGGTGTCTTTTTTTCCCTCATTTGAATGCCGCACTATTTAAAACAGACTGCTCATTCTCTCTCTCTGTCATCCCCACCACATGCTTGCCCTCCCCTGTCCTGCCTCTGTGCTGTGGGAGAAGCACGGGGCTCAACCCTGCAGCGGAACCTGGAGGGACCCTTGCGAGCCTGGTGTGCTGGTCAGGTCATTTCCCGCCTCCACCCTGCCACGCCTCCCCAGCCCGCCCTCACCCCACCTACTCCCCACCCCACCCCTGCCTGGCCTGTGCTGGGCTTCTGCCTCAGTGGATGCTGTAGCAATGGGACAACCCACGGCAGCTTCTGGGCCCTGCATCTCAGAAGAGGCCTAGTTCCAAGTCTTACATTAATAGTTTCCCTGGTAGCAAATGGCTAAAAGTACATTTTGGGGGTATCCCCCTACAACAGTTTGTCAGCCACGGTTTTAAAAGCATAGGGTTGAGTTGGGGGTTCTGCATGTAAGTTTGGGTTTCTTCCCAAGACGAGAGAGAAGGGTCAGCTGGTCAGAGACTGAAGCAATGCCTCAGTGAGCATCCTGGCAGCCTCCTCCCCAGCACTAAAGGTAGCCGGGGAGGGATCTGCACAGCAAGCAGTACTGTAATGACCTTGAGCCATTTGCAAGTATGTTTCCAGATGCCTTTCTGCCTGGTCAGTTTTAGGGTATGGGTATTAGGAGCCATAACTTGTAATCTTCTCTGAACGTTGAGATAAGCTGCTATAAGCCAGTAGATGTTCAACTGAAGACATTATTCCTGCCATGAGTCAGGTTCAGAGAACCTCTTCCCTCCAGTGGTGTCTCTTTAGTAAAATACCAGACATGTCTTTGTATCAAGGAACTTAAAATTTCTCAACAATTGTATTTTGAACACTGTTACCCTTAAAGTGCTGTATCTTCCCGTCCTCTTTCATGAGCCAATACTTGTTCTAGACTCCTGTTTTGCTTACGTTGAGCTTCTGGCCTATATTTTGATGTCTCATCTTAATTGTTTTCACTCTTAACCTGCAACTGCTTCACCGGTAACAGGGTGAGACCTGTCATCAGCACCCTAGCCCGCTCAGTTCCAGTGAACAGTGGGCTCCGGGCAGGATCGTACCAGCCAGTTAGAGAGCTTACCTTTTCTTTTTAGAGCAAATCACCAGTGGAGTTTGGACAACCTCAAAGAGTTCAAATGTCAAAGCACATTGTCCTTTTGTAAAGTGAAGAGTCAAAAATCACTGATGGGACAAAATAGGTTAGTAATTTCTTTAATCATAACTGCTTTAAACTAAGCCATTTGGACCCTGAATAATTTAAATATTGAGCTTACAGTGGCACATAATAAATTACTTGAGCCCAGAAATTCCTGCAGTTTTCATGGAATCTATAGCTTTATTTTAAAAAATAAAGAAATCACTGCCAGGCTTTATTTTTCCACATGCTCCTCTAAAAATGGATGTATATCCTGATTGTCATATCTCATGGCACCTGGCCCAGGTAAAAGTGATCAAGGAATTCGTTTTTGGCTCCTTGATGCACCAAGTACTCAAAACATTTTTTTCTGTCTTTTATGGCCAAGTTGCTTATATGAGTAGTGTTTTGGTTCAGTGGTACTTTTTTTTTTTTTTTTTAATTTCTGGTACTAATGGGATTCCTGACCTTAATTTCTGAAAACCAAAAAATCCCCAGATTTTTTCATTAAAAAAATTTTTATCATTGAAATAAAAAGCACCTTCAGACAGCTGCATCTTTTATTTGTACCAAGAAAAGAAGGTGATAATGGTGAAAACATTTCTAACAAATACTTCAATCTGAAAAACAATCTTCTACAGATATATTTGGGGATGGTAGATATGTCCCACCAGAGGACACTAGGAAGCTTTTATTTTAAACTGACCCTTACCCTTGACCACCCAAGCCTTTCCTCCTGAATGTTGTTCCATGAATTTGTTTACCTTTGTGTCAAATGTCTGAGCCACTGTCTTGCTCAGCCAGTGCCACCATGTTTCTTTGTCACATGTGTAATCTCACAGACCCAAATTTGGCTTTAACTTCGTAGTCTTTTGAGTATCTTGAAACGGACAACATTGATGTTTTTAGAGGTAGGTTTTTCTCATTGATACAGATTATGCATCAGGTTTAGCAGATGGGGACAAAAACTGGCCTAAAACAAATCTTTATAGATAAATCACCCATTTAAAAAATGTTGTTTTATTAGCCCAGGGGTTGGTGGCACAGTTTGCCTAACACAGAGTTTTGTTAGCTCCAACTAAACATTTCAGTGAGGGAGCCTGCCCTGACTTCCGTTAGGCACCACGGTCTTGCTGCCATCACTTGTTGATCATGAAAATTTGGTTGTGGTTTTCAAATAATAGGTTGATTTCCCCCTCATTCAGTATATAAACGTTCTCCTGATATAAAAGAAATGGGACCTGAATGTGTTTTAAGTGATTTGCATTGTTTGGGGAAAGGGATTAGGAGCAAACACTGGAACATTTTTTCCTAAGTAAAATTATCAAAAAGGCTGATGCAAAACATCTTTACAGATAATGTTGCTCACGTCCAAATACCTGACACTGTCTCTTGAAAACAGTTGCAGCATGGCAGCTGCTGAATCTGTCCATTCAGTTTGTCAAGGAGGATGATTATACTTTCGAGACAGACCTGAAAGAAGGTGAATATTTTGCACTTTTGATACTCTTAGGAACAAATAACTTATTTGGCAAATGGTGTCTTTTTTTTATGTTGTTTTTTGTTTTCTATTGTGAACAGGCACTGAAACTGATGTTACTTTGTTTTAATAATATTACAGACTGGAAACAGAAATAAACTATTTTAATGTGTGATGATTATGGGTAGTTCTTATGTCACAAGATGATAATTTGATCGTGGACACATTAGCAAAACTGCATTTGCGTGTAATTCAGCACACACTTAAGATCAGCATGCCTTGACTGCAGATTTCAGAAACTGCTGTCATAGAGGGTGGATCAGCCTGAAGAGAAGATAATACAAAACTGAGGCATAGAGGCAGTGGGTTAAGGAAGTGTCATTAATAGCTCTTAACCCTGGGCTCAACCCCCAGTACCTCCATTAAAATGAATAAATAAAACATTACCTCCTCCCCAAAAAGAAAAAAAAATGTTTTAATTAATTTTTTTTCAAATAGCTCTTTGGAGGTCAGCTGATGTCATCTGGTTTAGAAAACGTTCGTGCATCCTCCTGGGGTTTTGTGTGGGAAGGTTCTTTGTTAGGATCTCCATGTTACTTTCTTTCAAACTTTTTTATATTCACAACCCTAAAACCAAGGTGCAGTCCTCAGCTCCTCAGAGGGAGAGCTATATTTTAAAGGAGGATATTAGAGAAATACGGAATGTTTCTGTAGTATTATTTCACAGGGTTTTTTTCATTTCATTCTTCCAAATTTTAGATAATCAATTTTCTATCCCTTTCCCCTTTCTTCTCCATCACACTTGATCTTAGCCAAAAGGCCAAGAAGTGATCTCCTCCATCACCATTCAAGGGAAAAAAAAAAATCAAAGCAGCACAAGTGCTTTTTTTTTTTTTTAAGTTAATTCATACTCCTTAAGAATATCAGCTATTTGGATCAGAGTTCTACTGAATGCCCTGATTTTACAGCCAACCAATGACACTTCTGACGGAAAGTTTTATTGGCATAAACTCTAGTACTCAGACAGCTTGTGCATAAATTCGTCCGGAGAATTTGTCATCCGTGCAGTTTGTTGTTTTAGCTGGAAAAGTACAAGGTTCAGACGACTGTCACTTTGGGGAGAGCACACAGCATCTCAAACAGCAGGTTAGCCGCTAGGAGGGCTGTGTTTCCTACAAAGAAGTGAAACCCGAACGTGAACAGCGCATGGACCACCTCCTGGGACCCAGCCTCTCGGGACCCCCCAGCCTTCATCCCTTTGTGCTTCGTCTCCCAGAGCCCCACCATCCATCCACACTCCTCTCTGCACCACCCGACGCCCTGTGGACATGCTTTCCCTGGCATTCTGCTCCATGAGGATCGCTCAGAAATAGTATTTTAAAATTCAGAGGGTTCTCTGTTTACTCCGAGAACAGATTTTTTCCCCCAAAGGAAAACCTATAATAATGGTATGTATTGTATTTGTTATCTACCCTCTGAGGCTAATAGGCCTAACTCTGGAAGCTTTTCTAAATTAAAATTATTGGGATGGCACCTGCTTTGAATCTCTCTCCTAAACCAGCTAACTCCCCCACCTTATTAATGTTAATAAATATTATCTATGCCTTGAGAATTCACTTTCCAATGAAATATCAAAGGCAGGTGGAACTGTGCCGCCCTGTCACTGAACTGCGGGCTAGTTTTTCACTCTTCTGCTGACAGGTGGACAAGCTAATCATCCTTGGCCGCCCCCCAGGGGTTTTGTTAGGGTTCATTGGCTCCTGTCTGTAAAGTATTTTCCTCACTGTTGGACATCCCCAGCAGGTCCCTAAGTTACACAAGAGGACCCACCCATCTTCTACTTATTAACTAGATTAATTTTAAACTGGCAGCTGCCTGTGGATCACAGTGGTCTCCCTTACTCACCAGAAGGATCGTACGGCGGTGAAACTTCCACAAGATCACAACCCACCACGTTCAGGCCTTGACAACCCCGGATGATCTCCAGAGCCTGTTCCAAGATCAAGCCTGAGCTGTCCACAGTGGTCATCATTTACAACAGAAAGCCACCAGTAGAGATTTCTGCCAGCCCAGACCCACCCTTTGACTTGGAACTGTCACTTTTCTTCGGTCAACATTCACTGATCACCAGGCACACTGGGGGGCATCACAGAGACCAGCAAAGCAGCCATTTGAAGGCCATGCATTAAGGGCTTCAAGAAGAGCAAGCACAGAATAGTATGAAGACATGTGACAGCCTGAAGAGGTGGGGGGAGGCTTCCCTAAGATGGAAGCACTTAGCTCAAGTGCTGACGAAGCAGATGAGTTGGGGAAGGGTGGCCCAGGCAGAGAGAAAGACACAGGCAAAGACGCCAAGATGGAAGAAGTACTGAGACGTGAGTAGTGAGAAGTAGTGAGATGTGCCCAGAAGACAGAAGCGAGGGGGATGGTAGGGAGAGGATCACTTTGCTTCCCTTCTGCAGGTGAAAAGCCAGAAGGTTATGAGAAGCTGAGAAAATGGACGTGAACTGAGAACGGCTTTGAGAGAGACAGTTAAGATGGTCCTCCCTTCTGAAAGCACAGAAAGTAACTGATTAGGTTCAAACAGTCTTCAATCATTTATTCCAATATCTTTGAGTGCCTCCTACTGATACATCAGACACTATTCTAGGCCCCAAGAATAGGGTAGTGAAGAGAACAGAGGTACACCCCCTGAGCTTTCCTTCTAGTTAAAACCACACTCCAATTCTGCCTCCCTGTGTTTATGCTCAGCACACCTATAGGAACTTTATTTGGGTGTTTCTAAAACTTCCGAACTCCCTTGGGAGGTGGTTAATCCCATTGTGTGTACTTTTAAAATTGAACCCCAAAAAGATAACTTTGGTGTTTTGCAAAGGGGGTGCTACAATGTTGTCCCCAGGAACAGGTGGGCCAGAGGCAGCAAGATCAAATAAAGGATTATTACATCCCCAAGAAATGAGGGTCCTTGCCAAAATCAGTCACTCATCAATCAGAGAGAATCCAAACCTGTGACTGGCCCTGAGAACAGTAAGGGCCCAGGTGCTCTGCCTTTAAAATCCCACCCTGATTCCTGAAGACTCAATTGAAGTCCCAGGAAAGTGGGGAGTTAAGTATCCTCACTCCCAGGAATTGTCACCGGTGGAGCCTCCTTACCTGACTAGGCATGAGACCAGCAATTTCAGGCGTCCCTGTCCCCGGGGCGTAGGCGGGATCCAAGCCGTCAATATCAAAGCTGATGTAAATGGGTTTGCCTCCCATCTGCTGCCTCACTTCCCCCATCAGAGGAACCAGTGACTTCAGCCAGCAGTCTTCAGCCAGCACCACCCGGAAGCCCTGAGAAGGTAAAAATCAAAGAGCAGAGGGTCGACCCTCCTGCACGGCAGCACCTCCTGGGCATTTGCCATGGGTCTACCCCATGCTAAGCTCCCGTGCACCTCACATTTGACCCTCAGTCTCCGCGAGGAGGAAACTATCATCCCTGTTTCACAGGTGAGAAAGGGCGGGACGATGACCAGTAAAGAAGCAGGGAGCAAGTCAAAGCTGACCTATGGAGATGGAATCAGAGAAGGTCTTGGCTAAAGCAAGAGTGAGAAACCATGGACAGCTCATGCCAGCACCTCCTGAACAGCTGTCCAGAAGACTGGCCTTTGCAAACTCTAAAAGCAAAGAATGTGGGTCTTTTCCCTTGGGGTCTCATCCTATGTGTTTACCAATGGGTTTGAGGTTGAGAACTAAGAAGTCAGCCACTCGCCTTGGGTCTGGACCTGCTCAGCATTTCCAAGCCAGCATCATCCAAGGGCTTGGTTTGTTTCTGCTTGTCTTCCCTCCCCAGCGATGAGCCCTCCTCTGCCTCGTGGACTAACATCCTCGCTCCTCTCTACTACACGTGACACAAACTCAGCTTCCGTTCCTACTTTCTAAACTTGATTAGCAAAGCTGCCATTGAATCTGTAGCTGCCATTGAATGGGCAATGGAGAAGAGGGCACTTTGAGGGCTGGGGACTAAGGGAGGGGTTTTCGCTCTGTCACCTGACTCCGGCTGTATCTGTAAGTATCCAAGGTTGTGGAAGAGCCCCGGATGCCAATCTGCACCACACGCTTACAGTCCAGGAGTCCCTCGTCCACGCAACGGCGGAAGGGCGTCCCGTGATAGAGCTTCTCCCCCAGGGCCTGGTCGGCTGTGTCCGTGTGAGCGTCCACATGCACCAGCCCCACGGGACCGTGCCTGATGACAACAGGGCAGCTCAGAGGGCAGGCCTCCCAGGGGGGGCCAAACACAGCCACCCTCCAGGCCACCAAAACTTGATGACAATTCACAGGCATGGAGGGGGGACCTGGTATCAATTACCAGTCTTCTAACTGGTTTATGTCTTCAAGCCACTTAGCATCTCAGAAGAGCAATAAGCTCCAAGAAGTCAGGCAAAAAACAGTCATTTGCTTTAGCTGACGCTCCCCACCGATCACCCAGAATTTTCTTCACTTAGAGATGGAGAGGGCTGGGAGGATGAGGATAAAAGGTGGTGGTTCAGATGAGCTCAGCTGAAGGCTTCAACTAAACAGCTCCAGCCTTTCTCCAACTGTGGTGCCAAGAAGCAGCTCCCACCCACCTCTCTCTCCATAATCTCCATCAACCCTGCCAGCCACCCAAAATAAACAGACAATCCAAGTCAATGCCAGGCAAACATAGCTTCAAGAAAAGACTTGTACCCACTCACCCACCCCAACCAGAATGCTACCCACGTATCTTTCCTATATATGAATTCTGGAGCTGCACTGCCTTGGCAGGTCTGTTTCTTTCTCAAACTAATTAACCAGAGTTAGTCAATCCCTGGGAGACTTTCATTACTGGAAAAGTCCATATTCTCATCCTCTGGGAAAGGGGCCCTTTCAGGAGAAAACAGGGCCTCTCCTCTGCAAGCAACACCATCGTGCTTGTCAGTGTTTGTATTCGGCCTTTGAAGCAAAACAGAAAGTGAACTTAATGGGGGTTGTATATTTCACTTGGGGCTCAACTTCCAAAAACAGAAGCAAATGCTGAGTGTGCATACCGGAGCAGATCTAGGGCATGGGAGGGTGGCCAGAGTGTTAAGAATAAATTGTCTTGGCTTCCAGCTGGTGACTGACAGACACACCTGCAGCTCAACCTTAATTTTGATCCACAGAAGCAACTCAGTCGGGAATTTTCTATCACCCCCAATAACCTGGGCCATCAGAGGTCACCTGATGCCATCTGGCAGCAAACAACTCATTCCCCAGCTCCTGAATTTTGAAACCTCGCTTGGGCCCAGCCTTCTGGGACTTACTTTTCTGCCATTGCTTGCAATATAGGATATGTGATGGTGTGATCGCCACCTTCAAAGAGAAAAAAGAAGAAAATATCTGGCATGTAGGTAAGTGGATAAGATTTGAGGACCCGGCATCACCTAGAACAATCTTCAATTTGCCCCATTCTGCCACCCTTTCAATTACAGTGAAGAACTATAACCCCAGCTAAAATAAGATGTTGTTCAGTGGCAGGAAAATAGCCACTAAATGTTTGACATTACATTGTCATTTAAAAGAGGAAATTAAATTAAGGCTTACAGGTAAAATGCTCGCAACAGCTCTAATTGAACTTTCCACAGTGATGCACGTGTTCTGTATCTGCAATGGCCAACGTGGTGGTCACGAGCCATTGGCTATTGAAATGTGGCTCGTGCAAATGAGGAGCTGAATTTATTTTATTTTATTGTAATTAACTTAAATAGCCACATGCAGCTAGGAGCTACCATATTGGACAGCACAGGCCTAGAAAAGTATTACTATTGATAATTAAGAATAACAATAATAGCTAACATTTACTGAAGCTTAAAACATGCCAGACACAAAGCTGGGCACTTTATATGAACTTGCATTATATGCCCCTGGCACAATATAAGGAGATAGATGGTCGGTATTATTACTCCCATTTTACAGGTAAGGAAATGAAGTAAGAAGAGCTAGTGAGAGGTGGAGTTTAGATTTCAAACCACGCCAGCCAGCAACCCCACTCCTTACACTATGCTCTGCAAGCTAGGTCCTCTAATTCGACAAAAATAAATTTGGATATTTAGAAAAAGGTACATGACTTTTTGACTGCCAGTGAACCGAAAAAGAAACGCTACAGTGAGAGTGGGGTGGGGGTCGGGGGGGGGGGGGTAAAAGGAAAGCTGCCCTATAGATTGACATAGACCCTGATGAGAAGAAAGGATCCCCCTTGCAGTTCTCCTATCAAATAAAGTCATTAAAATAATGTCCTTGAAATAGTTTAAAAGTCACAACTGAGCCCCTGCTGGCAGCCTTCCACAGGCCTAGAATTAAGGGCTGGGACAAGGTGAGGTGGGTAAGGCACTTGCCCGGATGCAAAATTTAAGGGACACCAAAAAAAGCTCAGTCATCAAGGTAAATGCTACTTTAATGTAATATTTTTAAAAATCAAAATCAATGCAACAAAGTCCATGATAAATGTTAAAGAAACGTAGGATCAGGAACTGGGCTGTTCTGAGCCATATAGGAGCCTGAGGCAAAAAAGGAAAACCGGTAGCACAAATTGTTGACTTTTTGGCACCCCTTAAATTCTGCACCAAGGTGAATGCCTCACTTGCTTCACCCGAATCCATCCCTGTCAGTCATACTATTCCAAAAATTTAGATATCTTCTCCCCAGGGTTAAAATCAATGAACTAAAAATGTTCCCTTTCCTACTGTCTCCATTTCACAGTGCCTTGTCCTGGAGAAATAAGTGTTCTCCAGCTCAGGAAAATAAACTCTGAGCTCAGAGAACTCCACTGGCCCTTGCAGATGCCGTTACCCAAGGTCAGAGGAATACAGCTGGCTGCTACAATTTTCTGATAAGCCTCTCGAATTAGGCGGCAGCTGTCCTGAAGGTTGTAAAGATTGACATTCACATCGCCCAGGTCTGCAACCATGAGGGACTGGAAGGGGAGGGCTCCAGTGCTAGGGTTGGCTGTCCGAAGCAGCACTGATTCCTCGCGGATCCGACGGGGTCCAAATCTGGAGGAGGAAGAGTCATCCTGTGAGCCATCCCTAAAGGTTTAAGGTCCCTGCCTAGACTGGGGCTTCCCAGCCTCTGGGCTGGGGCTGGGTGAACCTTTGTTGGGAGGTGGGTGGGGTCATCCTGTTCATTGCAGGATGTTTAGCAGTGTCCCCGGTCTTTACCCACTCGTGCCAGTAGCACCTCCTCCCCCACATTATGTTAACCAAAAATGCCTCCAAACTCTGCCAAATGTCCCCAGGGACAAAATCAACCCCTGCTGAGAACCACTGATCTAGGGTACATAGTGTAGAGATAAAGGCACAGACGTAGAGGCCCACCCACCACCAATTTACTAAATAGCATTAGATAATTTTTTAATCTACCTGAGCCTCAATTTCCTAATCTGTTAAAATAATAATGATATTTACCTTACCCTGTTGTTGTAAGGATTAAATGAAGTCATCTATGCAAAGCATCTTGCACTTAGTAGACATTTAATAAAAGGTGGCATTTATAACTTAGACCCATAGTTAAATGGAATGCTGCTGAGCCGAATCAGAAATAGCTGATGTTCAATAATTATGAAAATCAATTTTACTTGCTCTAACTTGACCTTAGGAAAATTGCCTTAATCTGAGCAATTCTTGAGTCAGATGATATTTAGAAGTTTGGGTAAGGGGCAACCAGCTTCTGTTCTCAAATTTAATGTCCCCTGCCTCTGTAAACTGGGGTACCCACAGCTACCATCCCAGCAAGGCCTGGGAATGGGGCGTGGAGAAGACTGGGTCCCCAACCTTCTTTTTCTTACCAGTGGATGACATGTGCTGAGCCCTGGCGGTTGCTGGATGAGATACGGAGGAAATCAATTGTCTCTCAAAGGATTAGGGGCATTTTGAAGCCAGGCACCGCCTTCCGACCTGACCCTGGGTTGTGGGGCAGTGGTGGCCTGGCTGTCCCGACACGTGTCCCTGAGTCCTTCCTCCTTCGGGCCTTACCTTGCCCCAGGCCGGTTGGAGGTCCCAATGTCCAAGGGCACCCCGACGAAGGCGGCGTCCAGCCCCTCGGGGGAGGCCTGCACGGGCAGCCGCATCATGGAGCAGATGCCCACCGACCGGGCCACGAGCTCGGGGCTGGGGGGCTGGTTCCGGGGGGCGTCGGAGGCCTGGCGGCTCAGGCTGCAGCCGAGGCCACGGAGCCCCACGGCAGGACGCGTGCCCTGCGGGGGAAGCAGTCCCCGCGCGCCCCCACCGGCCCCCAGGCTCCGGGCGCAGCTGGACGCCAGCAGCCGCAGCATCCTGCCCGCCTGCCCGCGGCTGGTCCCCGCGTGCCAGCGCCTGAGCCGCCCGGGCTCAAAGGGCAGGGGCGCCCTGGGGATCACGGGCGGGGGAGGGGCCCCAGGGACCCGGCCGCTCTCTCCCTGCATCCCTTTCTGGACTTCGGCCTCTGGCTCCTTCCGTAAATAGAGCCAGGCCGGGGCTCCTCGCTCACGTCCACCCGCACTGCCCCAGGTGTGTCTGCGCCCCACTAAAACCAGGCCCTTGGTAGCTGCTTCTCCCATTCAAAGTAATAGTTTTAAAACCTGAAAGATTTGAAAGGGAAAGTCCGTTCTCTAAGCGAGGGAAATTGGAGCATTTTTTTTAAATAACGTACCAAGAAATGTCTGGGTGGGAGTCTCAGAAAGTACAGTCTTTTTAAATAACCTTTTTAAAAGGACTTAGAGGCAAGCTCACTAATCTGAAGTCCTCTTTATCTCTAAGGGGGAAAAAGAGGAAGTGACTTGTAATGAAATTAAGTGAGCCGTTTAGTAGTATTTTTTTTAATCCCTAAAAGTTGCAATTGAATGGGAAAGGCCCAGGTTTGCATTAAATCGGAACCTTACCTAAAGCCGCACATTAAATACCACAGCACTCCAGCCTCCACCCTGCAGGGTGGGGCAGTTTCCTAATGGTCAATGACAGGGATTCAGTGTCGCAAGAAGCTGCCATGCAGGTCCCTGCTGTTTTCTGGAACAAATGCAACAATTTCTTGGCTATTCTTTTTTTTTTTTTTTTTTCAGATTTATTTATTTATTTTTGGTGGGGGCAGGTAATTAGGTTCACTGATTTATTTTTAAAGGAGGTGCTAGGAATTGAACCCAGGACCTCCCACTTGCTAAGCACTGGCTCTACCGCTTGAGCTATAGCCTACCCTCTGTTGGTTATTCTCTTAACATTCTGCCCAGATTCTACCACTACTTTTTTCAAATCACTTGTCTTGAATGTATCATTTTCTTACTCCTGTTTCTTATTTTCATTCTTCTCACACATATTTGAGTGCCTCCTATGTGCCAGATACTAGGTGACAATGACTCCAGCCTCTCTCCATCATTCGCTACTGCTGAACACTTCCTTCCTTCAAACTTCCTCAGGTGGCCTCTTTGACCAGGAGCGCCCCTCCTCTCCTGCTCTCTGATGACAACTTCTCTGATGACAGTCGTTTTCAATATCAATTTTCACCTAGAGGCAGATACTTCACCACCCAAATCCCAGCCCTTGGCTCCTGTTAACCATTTGCTAACTCCCCACCTGGATGGGTTTGTTTGTTTGTTTGTTTTTATAGTATTAGAGTTGATTTACAATGTTGTGTTAGCTTCTGGTGTACAGCATAGTGATTCAGTTATATATATATATTCTTTGGGGGGGGTAATTTGGTTTATTTATTTCTAATTATTGTTTTTTTTTTAATGGAGGTACTGGGGATTGAACCCAGGACCCTGCACATGCTAAGCACATGCTCTACCACTGAGCTATACCTTCCTCCCTTATATGTTCTTTTACATATTGTTTTTCATTATGACAGGCTATTTAATATTCCCTGTGCTATCTACCTGGATGGTTTGTTTGTTTTCACCTGGATGGTTTTGTTTGTTTGTTTGTTTGTTTAAGATCAAAGATGGGACCAGGGGACTCAAGACCTCATGGATCAAGAGCCCTGAATGTCTGGTCTGCATCATATTTATTATGATTCTCTGGCAGGTAATAGCCACCTGGATGTTTAAATGACACTTCAGGTGGGGTGCACGTTCAGCCAGAGACTTCCCACCTCCCTCTCCTTGATCATGCCCCACCCTCACCCCATCCTTCCGTAAGTCCTGATGGTTTCCTGTTTGCAAGCCGTCCCCTGCTACTCTGGTTCAGGCCTTCCCACTTCTAGCTTTCCAATTGGTCTCATCACTGCTAGTATCCCACAGGCTTTCCTGCCAGATAGCACTTCCTGAAGCCAGTGCACCTTTCTCATCCTATTTCCTATTAGACATCTTCATGTTCTTGCCTCTCCAGCCATTGTTCACCTTACACAGCACCACTCTCTTGCCTCCTTTCCTTTGCTGGAACACTCTCTCCCTAGTTCCCATCTTCACATGCCCAACGTTCAACTGAAGCCCACACTCACACTACTCTCTCTATAAGTCTCCTAAAATCTTAACAGTTTTCTAAGTGGGATAAGCATGGGATGTGGAATCAGAAAAAAAGTTTAAGTCTTGGGTCCACTATCAGTGTATCTCAATCACTGATGGCAGAAGAGAAAACACACCCCCACTCCCCATGGGTCTGGGGGCCTCGTTCAAAGTAGCCCCCCGTAAAGCACAACATTTCTTTGAAATTTCATGTTTGATCTTGCAAATGTGTGCAAAGTTTTCGTTCTATTTCATGATGCTTATTTCAGCATAAAAATTTCACATTATTTACCAGTTAAATTTTCCCTAAGACTTTCCAGTCCAGCTGTCACTCCAATAACACATTATTTAACCCAGCCCACCCACTGTACCTCCTTGAGGCACCCCAGTCAGGGAAGGATGGACTGAGCTCATCAACCTGAGCAACTCGCCCTTCTGAACCTATCACCTACTCTGTAAAATGGGATGATAATCCTTACTGGCTGTTCTTATGAGGGTTAAATGAGGTCTGCCGTGGAAGAGCCTGGTAAACCATGCGCTGATAAACAGTAGGTAGTGTTACCATTGTACGTTTGATTTCCTCTCTTGCAGTTTCCTAACCGTGGTCATAGCACACCGGTGTATCACACTTGGGTTACAGGGGGGACACAATATAAAGGTCCCATGGCCCTTGGGGCTGGAAGCTACACTGACCACCTTTAGGTGCATGCAGGCCACGGGGAGATCCTCAGGGGATGATCCCAGCGAGCAGAGTCTGACATCCTGCCTTGCAATCCTCGCAAGTAGGCAGAAGGGTCAACGGCATTTGCGCCTTGCCATGTGTGTCCACCCGGACATCAACTTCAGGAACCAGCTGCCGAGTAAGCTGCTGCATTTTATGGACAAGGGTTCAGGGCCTTACTAGAGGAGCTGAGTTCTGGAGGCCCAAGGAGGAGGAGCAGCAACCCAAGATGCAGCTGGTCAAGGGTGGAGGGGCAGGGGAGCCGGTTGGAAGTCTCTGCCAGAGCAGCCCCAGACGGCTGACCCAAATCTGTCTTCACATTGTAACAGATATTTCTGTTCATTTTTGGCTGATGTCCACACAGTGTCCAAGCTAACCTCAGGGTGACTGCTTTAATAGTGCTTATGGGCAGGGTGACATTAAAAATATTTAGCATCTGAGATGGCACAAATATTGACCAATCAGAACAGATGCCAGCTGGCCATTAACAGTGAATACCAGTACATACCAGGTGGCTATCATCCCTGAAAGAACGTGCTTTAAATCAGAACTGTCTGTTACTACATATAAAACAGATGAACAACAGGACCTACTGTATATAGCACAGGGAGCAATATTCAATTTCTTACAATAACATATAATGGAAAAGAATCTGAAAAGAAAATATATGCGTATATATGTATATGTATAAATGAATTACTTTGCTGTACACCTGAAAGTAACATGGTAAATAAACTATACTTCAATAAAAAAATTTTTTAATCAGAACTGTGTCATTATTTTAAAATGCTTGACATAAGAGAGTTTGATTGGATTCAGAATCTATTAATGTTATCACAAGAAATTTCAATTGTACAGCTGTTAATGAAAGAGTAACACATTTCTTTAAGTATTTTAACTTTTGTAAATTTTTTAATGTTCAAATTTCTTTTTAAATTTTTATTACCTATTTGAGTTTCTAATTGCTCATAGCTATCAAGAACTTGAAGAGATCCCTCTTGAAAAGTTCTGGCCATTATTGCATGTAACCCTTTTAAGTACAAAACCTGATTTAGAAAGTTACATTCACAGAAGAAAGCAAAAATCTTGAAAATATTTTATTGAAAAATTTTATTATGATCAATATACAGAAGTCTCTAGTACTACCATTTTTCAAAGCATAATTCGATTATATGTAGAAAAAATATACATTTTTTCTTTTACCAAACCCCATATTAATGCCCCTAAACCCCCTCACCCTTTCCCCACCATTTACCTCAGTAGGACATAAAATTATATAATTTTCTGTGTGTGCCACGACAGGAGAAAAGTTCCGAAGCATTGTTCTAGTTAAACTATAAGTTCTCGTATCTGCACCACTCTTTTGAGTGCCTCCAAGGACAGTGCTTTGTAAACAAGTAATATAATAAATATTTGGTGAGTAAGTGAATGACTGGACAGATCTTCTGGAAGCTGTGGAGATCAGCTCTGGGGTGATTACTGCTTCAGCCAAAAAACTGTGGCAGCCAAAGAGTGTGACAAAAACACCGTGTACATTTCAGCTGTCCACGTGGATTCCCTTTGGCCCCATGCATGATGCAAGGGTTCCGCACAAGGAGTCAACACTGAACTTGTCTGTGCTTGTGGAGGCTCAGAGACGATCCTGAAGCTACTCCAGCCCCCCAGAGCCACCTGGCTGGGGGCTTCTGGGACACTCCACTCACCTGTTACATCATCAGTTCTCATCTTTACCTTCCTTGTTGCCCGCCTCTAAAGAAAAATAGGTATTTTTGAGCATGTTCAGAATACTTTTTATCAAAATGTGTCTAAATCTCCACTCTTCTATAAAGTTATACACTCAACAATGCCTGGGGGATACTGTACACAGTCACATAGAGTTACCACCAATAAAAGTATCATTTCTGAATACAGAAAATAATATGTACTATTTGAACACGAGATTGGTTATTCAGTCTCTCTATTCAGCTTGTCAAACGGACATCTGAAGCCTGATTATTCGAACCACTTTTATCCAGATGCCAAGTAATTGGCCTCTGTCTCTCTCTAGTCCAAAATAAGCCTCCTGGGCAAGAGAAAGGGAGAACATGAATTTATTTAAGGGAAGATCCACCCAGGGAAGTTTAAAGACTATCCCTGTTATGCAGTTTCAAAGTCAAGCCAGGAGAGGGCACAGAAAACTTCCGCTTGATCATCTAACAAAGAAAGGAGAATTCAGGAAACAGACAGAACTTCCCTTCCATCACTCAATCGGTTTAGGTCTTTTAGTCAATCTGATTTCATCCTGACACCTCAATAATTTGATTATACCATAGGCTATCTTCATGGAATCTTTGCACCATTTGCTTTTTTCTTGAAGAAAATGTTTAGATTTTTCAAAGCCCCAGCCAGTTTCCTATGCATTTCTCTGAGATGGCATCCCTCTTTGCCTCTCTAAGGAAGTCAGCTGCTTCTGAAGAGCTCCTCTTCATCGGCAAAGTCGGGACTGTAAGAGGTAACTAAACTTTTCTGACTTCGGGTGATGATGTGCAGCTGAAAGGACATCATCAACCTTGTCCTTAGAGAGAAAAACATTAGACAAATCCAACGGCTGATTATTCATTATATACCATACACTCTGGGTAAACAGGTCCGACTCAAGTTACTAGTAAGACTAAATACTCAAATAATTGATGACTTAAGGGAGTAGCTTAAAACTGAGGTTCTAAAGTGACACAAAGCTCTAGGACACATGGGAAAATGCTGTTTAGACAAATCTATGAACCAACTCAGGCTAGGTAATTCAAACCAGGAGAAAGGACATCCTGCCACATCTTTGGAAGATAGACATATTCAAGATCAATGCTTGAAGTACAGATAGAGATCTCATATAAATAAAGCATGTTTAATACAATAAATATTTCCTGTAGTATAATAAAATCAGTGGTATGATAAAGCATTTGTTCTGTTTTATTATATGCTTTCACAGCCCAATTTCCTTCTGAATTCAACACTTGCTGTATTTTATCTCATTGGTCCTTCTAATTATCCTATAAAATAAATGACATATTATTTATATTTGATAAGGAAATTGAAGTGCTAAGGCAGTGATGTCACTGTGCACTGCAAAGCAACTTCCTCCCTAGGATCCAGAATTACAGATGATCTTATCTGTCAAAGGTTTCGGTCAGATTCAGAGCTGTTGGGAAGGAGTGAGTCTCATCATTTATTAGATGCTAAGAGGATAAAAGAATTCCCCTGAATTGATATCATCCCCATAGCTGCTTTCCACATTGTTTCAGAGCACCTCTTCTGACACTGAAGACCCAGGCTCCAAATAATACACTTCATTACTTAAACCTGGTTTCTGGAACAACAGCCAGCAGCTAAATAATTCGGTCTGTCCACTGCCTTGTGGATGGGTCGAATACACGTTTTTCTCTTGCCCTTTACTAGATTTTCTCTCAGTGAAAAAAAAATTAATCTTCCCTTTAATATTCTTTTTTGTATTACAAAACACAATAATAAACATGTATTATACAAAGTGAAAGTCCATCATAGTCCACCCCTACCCAATCAAGGTTATATTTCAGTACATATGAGGCTTTTATCAAGATTGGGTTTAGGGGGGAGGGTATAGCTCAGTGGTAGACCACATGCTTAGCATGCATGAGGCCATGGGTTCAATCCCCAGTACCTCTGTTAAATAAAAAATAATAATAGTAAATAAAACTAATTACCTCCCCCCAAAAAACAAAACAAAACAAAAAAATTTAACTGGATTTAATCTATATGAAGTGGTAAGCAACTTCCTTTTTTCACCTTAAAATGCCTTGGAAATCTCCAAGATAAGCTTTTTCCAAAAAAAAAATGCTTTATTTAGGTGTCCCTTCTAAACCACAAAATACACCTATTTTTAAGTGTACTATTCAATGATTTCTTTTGTAAACTTATGCAACCATCACCACAACCCAGTTTTAGAATATTTCCATCACCCCAAAAAGTCACCTCATGCCTGTTAATAAGCTTTTTTAAAGGGTGCATTTGGGGGGATAATTACAATCATGAATAACAAGTCCCAGAAATGTCCATTTTACCTAGCTTTCATTTGCTGCTGGCAGGCAAGAAAATTGCAAAAGCCCATCAACAAATGTTGGAAGAAAACACCGTAAGTTGATCGACAGCTGTTTGCTCAAAATAGTTTATTCACCCACTCCGGCTTTTACTGAGTGTCAGCCAAGTGCCAGGCTATTGGTGAAGTCTGTAGGAATATAAAAACAAGATAATAGTTGCCTTCTCCTGGAATAAATTGGATGGGAGATCAACAGTATGCAACCTAACTTAATAGTGTCTCTATCCAGTGGTTTTGAGTGGTAAAAGTGGTAAAATTGGTGTGATATTTGGACTTCCAGTTCCAGAAGCCAGGGCAGAGAGACAGGGACCAGACTTACCTTCCCACCTAAAACAACCAAAAGAGGAGCAAAACACACACACACACACACACACACACACGAAGCAATGGTTTTTATTACACTGGACATCCAACCACAAAGGTCAGGAATCCCTGAGAACAGAACAAATTTGATGAGCCCTAGTTCTGGCCCAGAACTGCCTGAAATTTCCAGGCTACAGTACAGGGAAGGAAACCCGAGCCAGAGCTCAGTGGAGTCCCTGAATCAAGGAGACCGAGCTGAATCCAGCGAGACCAAGGCAGCTAGAGTTCACAGGACAGAGTGACAGCAAAGGGGAGAGCAGTTCAGAGAAAGAGAAAACCCCAGGGATTTCTTCTAGTATTCATCAAAGTCCTACTTAGCACACATGTGTAAGAAAACTACCCAAGGCTGGGGAAGAACCACTTGAAAAGATCATAGGGAAAGATGCTTGATGCTTATGCTGAGTGGGGAACAGTGCCTATTCCCATCAGCCAGATTAGAAAAATTCACCATTTATGGGGCATTGAAAAAGCATTCATGGTGGTCTTGCCCCAGCGGGAACAATCAGCCCTAGAGTTGGCATTGCTCTGGTCCAACAAACCTTAAAAGCAAGACCCAGAAGAATCAAACTATTTTTAAGTAACTTAACTGCACCCCAGACCAAAGCTCAAGGTTTATAGGAATACAAAACTATGCAGCACTGAACAAAGTAAAACTTACAATATCTGGCATCCAATAAAAAATTATCAGGCATGCAAAGAGACAGGAAAATCTGACCCCTAATGAGGAGCCAAATCAATCAATAAAAAGTGACCTGGAAATGACACAGATGTTAGAGTTAGCAGCAAAGACATTAAAACTGTTATTGTAACTGTATTCCATCTGTTTGAAATGTAGAATAGAGTCATGGGATATATAAAGAAAAGATTATAATTGAACATTCAGAGATGAAAAATTTGTGGGGGAGGGGTTATATCCTTTATTTTGGATAAGGCCACTTTATACATGCAATATAAAATGCAAAAGTGTTTTATCTCTCCCTTTCCTAACAAATATGTCAGGCTAGTAATCTACATTGAGTGTGCAAGCAATTAAAATCACTGCCTTCGTTTTTCACCCATGAACTCAAGTCTCCCTTATCTGGTGCATCTAACTGCTTGAACTTAACTCTAGAGCCTAGATTTCACCTTTTTCATTTTGACCTGTCTCGGTCGCTTTGCATCTTGTTCCCGTCAGCTAACTTATTAGTGCTATCTCCTGACTCTATGTCAACTAAACACCTACTAGGCTTGCTCTCTTTGACTTTATCCAAGTTGCCAGTAAAGACATTGAACAAGGCAGAGCACTTTGGCACAACCTGGAGAGATCTCCACTGGGTAAACGTGGCGCCTTAGTATCATGCTCTGGGAGAACTACAATTCTGAGAGTTAAATCCAATGTGATTAAATACTGCCCTCTCCCCCCAAAAAAGATTAGTTAACTTGAAGACAAAGCAATAGAAGTTACCTAAAACTGATAAAAGAATTTTTTAAGAAAGGACAGAGCATCCTTAATCTGTGGAACAACTTCAGGTGGCCTAATACATGTATGTGCACTACGAGACCACAAAAGAGAGAGGCAGTCTGAAAAGCATTTGAAGGAAGATTGGTCAAATTTTTTCCAGATTTAACAAAAAACCATAGCTCCAAGCAGATCAATAAACCCCAAGCACAAGAAACATTAAGAAAAATCACAGTATCATTCTTGAGTCAAAGAGTCTACTGGGGACAGTCAAATCTTTCATGAATGACAATATAATGATTTTCGTTAATTTTTACATATATGAAACCCCATCAGTTTTATAAATCATTGTGCTAGGTTCCTGGTATCTAATTTTTCTTATATCATTTAAAATTTCCTCTCTTTTAACTGGCGCATAGATTGGCTAGTCTTCACTGCTTAGTCTCTGTGTTCAGAACTGCAGGTGTGTTCTAATATGATAAAGCTTTTAAAAAAACCAAAGGACTAGGAATGCTGGGTGATTCGGTGAGAGTCAATTCTGGACCTGGGGGGTAAGTGTGTCCTTCAATGCCAGGAGAAATTTCACCTTTCTATTTAAAAGCCTTTTTAACAACAAAAAGGTTGACAGTTTTAAGCCTGTTATTTCGAATACTGTAAATCTTCAAACTAACAAAATCAAACTAACACATTAACTAATCAAACTAACAAAATAACCAAAATAGAAATTCTATGTAGACTATCAGCTGTTTGTCATTTCCACCCTGCGACTTTTCCTTCGTTATGTAACTGAAAGTTCACAGATGTTAAGAAATTGTTGTTTTGGCCTAAAAACAGATACAGAAAGGAGGCAGTTGTGCTATTAACTAGGAATAGCAATTACCTAGGACTACTGTTATTCCAAGTATGCATCAGGCCAACAGCCTCATCTACACCTGGGAGCTTGTTGAACATGCAGAAACTCAGGCCCTGCTCCAGACCTGAAGATTCGCAATATGCATTTTAACGAGTTCCCCCAAGTGGTTGCTATACATACTCAAGCCTGAGAAGCACTGATGTCTGGCAAATAGTTTCTCTGATTACGTATCCTTATGCATGAAAAAAAAAAAAAAAAAGGTTAGCGAAACCTGCCCACTTTATTTCACAAGTTAATGATTATAATGAAAGAAGAAAAACCCAATCCAAATATGTTAGGTACAGATGAAACAGCAAACTTTCTAATAAGCAGTGAGCTACATACAAGTCCATTTTTCTGGATTAAAAATGCTGAACAGCACCTAGACCTAACCCTGAAGCTAGCTCTAATCCTGCAGCTAGCCCTAACCCTGCAACTAGCCCTTACCCTCCACATAGCCCTAACCTTGCACGAAGCCCTTACCCTCCACATAGCCCTAACCTTGCACGAAGCCCTAAACCTGAATCTAGTCCTAACCCTGAACCTAGACATAACCATGCAACTAGCCCTAACACTTCATCCCTAAACCTGAACCTAGCTCTAACCCTGAACCCAGTCTTAACCCTGAACCTACCTGTAAACCTATAACTAGACCTAACCCTGATCCTTGTCCTAACCCTGAAACAAACAAACAAAAAAAGCTGAACAGCAAGAAGAATATTAGAAATCCCAAAGATGAGGCCTTTCTTTTTTTAGTGTTAAATACATAAACTTTTTTAAAAAAGTATTTTACTCTTTTCACTTCTGTGAATATCTTTTTTTAAAAAATAGAAATCTGTGTCTCCAGTCTACAACTACTCAAAACACAATCGTTTCAGGAAAGAAGCGTAGTACACAGAGACCCTATTTCCCTTTTCTGGCCAAAGCAACAAGCCTAAGCATTCACAAAAGCCGCAAAGAAGGAAGCTGCAAGATGCCACGCCTTGGACCAGGAACTAGTCTCTCGCCAGCCACTGCCTCAGCCACAGCCCTGCCCGAACTAGAGAGTGAGCGGGTTCTCTCCAGCTAAGCTTGCCAAAGCAGCGTCGACCGGCCTACCCGGGGCGGCCCTGCTGCACCCCAGCCGCCGACCTAGTCCCGGAGGAAAAGGAGCCCGCCTGACCGCGGACGCCCGGACGCCCGGACGCCCTGTTTCTAGGCTTGAAGACCCAAGGGGGTCGGGGTCGCCGTTGGGCTCCTGCCAGAAAGAAGGCAGCAGCCGCAAAAAAAACCCTGGGCGAAACCAGCGCGTCCAACAGGATGGGCCAAGTCTGAAACTTCCACTGCTACCTCGCGGGATAAAGCCACGCAGTGCAAACCCAGCCTGTCCTGGGGTCGCGTAGCAACCAGGAGCCCCCCCCCCACCCCGCGCGGACACCAAACATTGGCCGCGCGGGTCACATGACTGCCACGGCCCACAGCCACGTGATGCGGCGCAGGCGCGTTTCTGCAAGGCTCTGGGACTGCGGGCGTGGTGATGGGGGTGGCGAGGCACTGCCTGGGGTTTCCGCTCTGGCATCGTACGAAGTCCTGGCCGTGGCCGATGTGACCAAAGAGAAGCGCAGCTTGCAGTTGAGGCTTTTGTGCGCCGGCTATAGCGAAGCGACAAAACGGTGCTAAATTGCGCTCATGAGGCTAGTTTGGTCGTGCAGGATCATTTCCTGAAAATAAGACTCCTCATGTTGAAATCTGCTTCCTGTAAACAGAAAGTTCTGACCACCCGATTCAGCACCAGCAAATGTTAAAATGGCAGGAAGTTTCGTGACAGATAAAGGATGAACATTAGGGCTATTAAAGATATTGAATTGGGCGTATATTCAGCTCTGGATAGAAGATACTGCATCTGAGGCTAGAGGAGTTTTTGTTGTTGCTGGGGAGCGGGGGTGGGGAGGGCTTTGGAGGGCTGTTACTGAAGTAGTTATTGGAAAGGTAGAACTTGTGAATATAGAGAACTAATTCAGTTTCTCATGAGCGAGGGGCAGAGCGTAGTTATCCACAGGTCAGTTCATGAACTCTAGGTCTCAGGATGTGTGGGCATCCTGCCACAGGCCTGTGAGGTCGGGGGCGGGGCGGGGGGGAAAGGGATTTGAAAAGATAATTGGGGTGGGATCTTATTTTCAAAACTGCCCAGGAGTTTGTTGGCGATCCTTTCATTCTAATAAATTTCCCTCTAGCAAGCAGAGGAGCTTAAAGAACTATATACACTCTGGAATACAAGCACATGCCTTGTAGCCATCCTTGAGTCCTCTTTCACACCCCATATTCAGTGCATCAGCAAGTCCTATCGGCTCTACCTTCAAAATGAATCCGGAGTCCATCTTCACTTTTCAGTACCTCCACACCTCCACCTGGTGAGGTCCCCCGTGATCTCTCGCCTGAGTTATTGCAATTGCTTTCTAATTAGTCCACTCTTGCCTTCCTCCGCAAGTTAGCCAAAGTGATTTTTAACACGAATGTCACATCATACCACTTCTCTGCACAACACGCTCCTGTGGCTTCCTGTTTGAGTCAGGAAAAGCCAGGGTCCTTTCAATTACTTACCACATAATCTGGACCCATGGGCTCCTTCTCCTGATTCGCTGATCTCCAAAAGTGCTCTTCTTCATGCTGTTCCCCCAACATGGCAAGTATACTTCTGTATTTAGGTCTCAGCACTTGCAGTTAACTAGGTGTCCACATGATTTATGCCTTCATTCATCTGCTCGGATGTCACCTTATAAGACAGGCTTGGTGTGACCACTGTGTGTAAAGTAGCAGCCACGGTGTACCCCAGTTCCCCAACACTCCCAATCTGCTGCTTGCTTTTTAAATTTTCTTTATAGGACCTACCACCACCTGACACATTTTCTGCGTTCTTTTGGGGGTTTTGTTTGTTTTAGGGGGGAGGTAATTAGGTTTATTTATTTTTAATTTTTTTAAGTGGAGGTACTTGGGATCAAACCCAGGACCTGCTGCATGTTAAGCATGTACTCTACCACGCAGCTATACCATCCTCCCCATTTTATATGTTCTTTGTCTACCACCCCCTACTAGAACTTTAAGCATCATGTAGATAGGCACTTTGTCTTGTTGCCTGCTGTACCACTAGGACCTAGAACAATGTCTAACATGCAGTAGGTGTCAATAATTGTTGAAGAAATGAATAAATAAATCGCCACCACCCCCCCAAAAGAATAAATGGTCTATGTCCAATATGGTTCTGCTGCTGATTATGGTGAGTGGCCCAAGGTTGTTCCAGGTGGCTAAAAGACTTTGAACATATCCACAATACTGCAATGATTCTGACATTGGCAGTGCCCACCCTCAGAATGCTTTTTATCCACTTTATATCTTAAAAGCTGGCTCTATACTCTTAGCTATGACACCTGAGGTTCCTCTACAACTGTGATGTGGTGTCCCAAGAAGAAAGACACTCAAGTTTCTCTTGTAAAACCAGGAGTTTCTTGAAGAGGAAGAAGAATAGGAAAGAAGTTTAACTGTCACAGTGGGTATTGAGCTAGGTATATCAAGGGTCAAATGTCAGCAGAGTAGGTGAAGTAGATCTGTGTCAATCCAGAAGGTTCTTGGGAAAATTTACCTTTCCCACCAAGTCCCCTAAGCTGAGAAATCTGCAGCTGATGATTTATCCCCTATTAAAATGCAAATCCCCTAAGAGAGATCCATATTGAGCTTCTCCTGTCATTAGTACCTTAGTGTGAATTAGTCCAGATCCTGCCTTGAGAGCAGGTTTTGAAAAGCAAGTGAAGAAATAGGAGCACATGAGAACTAAGAGGAGCAGGTGGAGAGAAGGTTTAGGAGCCAAGGAAGGTGCAGAAAGCTGAGCTTGCCAAGGACAAACTTTGGCTTCTTTTGTAGTTTTGCCCAGGGCTGACTTTGGTAATCAAAGAACATATTGACCTCCAGCCCCAAACTTCTGAGTAGGCAAATTATGGCTTTTGAAATTACAGCCATAACCTGAAATGAATGTCTTGCTAGCCCAAAGAGTACAAGGTGCATCAGAAACGGAGAGGAAGAGTTGACCTAGAACAAAGTGGAACTGAAACACGATCAGATTTTAGGAAAGATAAGCAAGAAAGGAAGGAGGCATTGCATTATACATATGCACATGATCCTAACCTAAGAAATAGGAAACCGAAAGAGAAGAGTTTTTGTGTTAAGGTAAAATGAATAAAATGGAGCACCAGCTGCTATCAGTTGACATCCCAGAAACAATAAGGTGACACAGGCTTCTTTGAGCAACTAGAAGCTGATGGGGAGAGATGGTTTTAAAGAGCAATACTTATCTGCTAAAAACAAGCAAAATTGACCTCACCAGATGCCAAATCTATCAGTACCTTGATCTTGGACTTCCCAACCTCTAGACCTATGAGAATTAAATGTTTGTTGTTTAAGGATAAAAAAAAAGCAGGTCACAGATATCAAACAAGTACTTACAGTGTCTGAGAGTTTGGGAGATTTAATTCTACTGCATAAAGTTTTAAAAACCAACTAGGGTGGATGCCTCTTTACTGATTTGAACCCAGCAGTAGACAGCAGCTTTGCTGGTGGGGGCCAAATGGTGTGGAAAGTCAGGGTTTTGTCGCCACACTTAATGTGCAGGCAGAGCATTTGTGTTCTGGTTAAATCGATGTTTTCACTCTTAGGGATTCTTCCAGTTTGGAGAATCTGCCATTCACTAGCTGAGTGAACTTGGGTGAGTTAATTAAAATCCCCACACCTGTTTCCTTACCCATGAAATAGGAATGAATACTAATAGTTCCCACCTCTGAGGGCTTTTAGAAGGAGAAAAATGAGGTCTTACATGCAGCAGTGTAAAGTCGAGTGAGACTGCCTGGTTTGAATTCTGGAGCTGCCATTTACTATTTGTGTATTCTTGGGCAAGTGACTGACCCCTTTCTGTGCCTCAGTTTCTTCATCTGTAAAGTGGAGATACTACCTCATAGGATTTTTGTGAGGATTAAATGACTCAACACACATAACATGCTTAGAGGAGTGTCTGGCACAAAGTGAGCCAAACAAATGTTAATGTTAATTCAGTAAATGTTAGCAATCATTTGCAAGGTTCTTGACACACTGTAATGATCAAGACATGGGTTTCGTTCTTCTTGGCAGCCCTGCTTGTCTAGGTCTTTTCCACCCCACTGCAGACTTAGAATTAAAGACTAGAGATGTCACAGGCCGTTTGTGGTCACAAGTAATAGAGGTGCAAAGGCCATCTCATAGAGTGATGAGAGAGAAGTGGGAGTCCACTCTGGAGCCAGATCCCAAGAGGCAACTGAGCAGAGTCCAAAAGGGGTGACGCCCAAGAGGAAAGGAGCTGATTGGCGTAAAGCTATGGGCTTATGTTAGTTAGGATTCTTACTGGTTGAGAATTTTGAAAACCATGAGTCACAATGGTTCAAGGAAAAACTTATCTTCTCAAATGCCCATCAGCTACAGAATGGATGAATTGTGGTATGTTCCCCAAACAAAATATTATACAGCAATGAGAAGGTACAAGCTATAATTACATGCAATGATATGAAAATAAAACCCACTTAATGTCGAGTGAATGAAGGCAGACATAGGACTATAAATTGTGTGAGTGTGGTTATGTGTGGTAGAAAAACAAGCAAAACTAATCTATGCTGTTAAAAGTCAGGATGGTGGTTACACTTGGAGGGGGGTGGGGAGGGAGAGTTAGTGATTGGAAGGGAGGATAAGGGGTGTTCAGTTTGTGAAAAATCACACTACACACTTAAGATACATGCACTTTTCTTTTTATATATTATACTACAATTAAAAGTTCTCTCTTTTTTTTTTTTTTCAGTTTACTGGCTGTGCCTGTATTCAGTGTACCAATTCTTGTTCTTCATAATAAACCACCCCAAACTTTGTCATGTAAAATAACTATTTTATTATGCTCCCAGAGTCTGTGGGTCAGGAATTGAAAAAGAACATAGCAGAGGTGGCTGCATGATGCCTGGGGCCTCAGCTGGGAAGATTCAAAGGGTGATGATGACTCAACAGCTGGAACTGAAATCAACTGAATGTGTTTGCATTCATGTGCTTGGTGGGTTTTCTCGGTAATTGGCTTTGATCTCAGCTGGGTTGTTGCCTGGAACATCTACACATGTTCTCTCCATGTGGTCTCACTGCCTGGGGCAATTTGGGCTTCCTTACAGCATGGCTGCTGGGTTCCAAGAGCACGTGTTCCAAGAGAATCAGGCAGAAGCTATATTGCCTTTTATGACCTAGCCTCAGAAGTCACACAATGATATTTATGCCAGAGTCCATCTGCCATAATTCAAATGGAGGGACATATACCCCATCTCTTAATGGGAGGAATGTCATGATCACATTGTAGGAAGAATATACCAAATGGAAGATACTGTCCTAGTCATCTTCGGAAAATAAAATCTATCATATCTGTGCACCTGAGCACCAGTAGAAAAAATATAGAACAAAAACTAGTCAATTCATGACTCCAACTTCAACTGAATCCTCGACACCACCTGGCAATCCTACATCATTTCTCTGCTCAACTTGCTTCAATGTACAATGGTTATTTCAAACTTTCTCTGCTGTGGTAGGCACGATGTATGTCTCACCTAAAACCCATTCCAATCCCTTTCTGCCCTGTTCATATCCTTTAAAGAGGTGAGAAGAGCTAAACACTTACTTTCCTGGCGTTTCTTGCATCTGTGACACAGTTCTGGCCAGTGAGATGTAAGCAGAAACCTGCTGGGGGACTTCTGGGCAAGCTCTTGCCTTGAATAAGAGAACAATGCATGGAGTGGAGGCAGCCAGCTGTACCATGAACTTCAGGGAAACGTCAAAAGACTTGCAGAAATACGGGCCCTTGCATCACTGGGTCACTGAACCAGTGCAGCCATCTACCTCCAGTCTTCCTATTCTGTAAGAAAAATAAACCTTCATTTGTTTAAACCATTGATAGTCAGGCTTTCTGTAGCTGATAACAACCACCCTTCTCCACCCCTCTCCTTCCTCCACCTTCTCTCTTCATTCTCCACGGATGACCTTCCCTCCTCCTTTACCCGGAAAATGTTTCAGCTGGTCATTTGCTTATTTTCTTGCCACCAAACCTACCTACACTTACCTGCATGTGTAGCCATGCTGTTCCCTTATAAAAGAGGGGGTCCCTACTCCATGGATGAGGGAGTAGGGAGTCAATAAAGAGATACCAATCTTGCATCCAATTTATCTTCCTCTTCCCGTTTTGGTTTTCTGACTCATTCTCATGTTTTAGGCTTCTATCTCTCTCATCTTAAACAGGCCATTAAAGTAGCAAATATTTTATCGAGTGGATTCTAAGCTGTGCCCAATAAGGGCACTGCACTAGGTCCTGGGGTTCGCTAGGGATAGGAAAGAAACCGTCCAAGTAGAGGGAAAACTATTTACGAAGCAGGGGAATGGAGCCTAGGGGGGACTGAAAGTCAGTGTGGCTGGGACGGCAACGTGCAGAAAGGGCTCAGGCGGCAAGGCTGAAGAATAAGGCAGGGATCAGTGAGCCGGGGTTCTACAGACGAGGCAGGGGATTTAACGATTTTGCCTTTAACCCTGTCTCATCGGGATAAGAAAAAAAATTGGTATCTCTGAGCCTCAATCTCTGTTTCGGAAAATATGTCTTAGAACTATCTGCTTAGTTCTCAGTCTCCTGTACTAGCTTGAGAGTGCATTAAGGTCAAAGACCTGTATTTTTACGCATTTTTGTACCCACGTGGATATCTGTCAGCAGGCACTCAATAAAAGCCCGCTGGATGAATAAATGAGATTTTGGAGTCCTCCACAGATGTCACTTATCAAGTCAAGCAATTAATACTTTTTTTCCTCCTAATTCCGTCCGGCTTCCTCGCCCGCCCTCCCGCCGACTCCCCTCCCACGCCCACTCCAGTCCTCTCCTAGCTTCCCGCCTCGCCTTCACAGCCCGCCCCTCCGCCGCACCGAGGAGGGAAACGGGGAGGGCCAGGCGGGCTTTACGGCAGCCGCGTTGCGGCGGGGCGGGGCGCCGGGCGGCTGGCGCGCTTGGCGGCAGCGGTGGGAGGCAGGCCGGCAAGCAGGCAGACGGAGTTGCAGGCGGGTGGTGGCGGCCGTGCTTGCTGGTGAGGGCGGGAGGGAGTGAGTCACTGAGTGTGTGTGAGGGAGGGAAGGAGCGAGCGGGTGAGCGAGCAGCCCGCGTCGTCCGCCCGCAGCACCAGCCAGGCCCTGCCGCCGCCGCCGCCCCGCCGCCCTGCGCTGAGGCCGGGCCGAGCCGAGCTGGGTCGGGCCCGTGCCATGCTGCTCACCGTGTACTGTGTGCGGAGGGACCTCTCCGAGGTGACCTTTTCCCTCCAGGTCGACGCCGACTTCGAGCTGCACAACTTCCGCGCACTGTGCGAGCTCGAGTCCGGCATCCCCGCAGCCGAGAGCCAGGTACGCCCGGCGGCGAGCGGGGCCTCCCTCCGGAGCTAGCCCTCCCGCCTCGGGGCCTCACGCCTTCCCTTTGCTACTGGTGAGGAATTGGGAGGGGTGGAGGGGAAGCAGGATGGCCATTCCCAGCCCACCCCCGCATCCGGGAGGGAGCTGGAATCGGTGTGCTTCCCTCACACACCCCGAGCGTGGGGTGGGGTGCTGGGGGAGGGAACGGAGAACCTGACCCCAGACGCACCCGCTGCAGCCTGAGGGGCGCGCGGACTATTGGGCTGCGCGCCCCATCTTCTGGCTCTTTGGTCCCTTCTCTAATATCCCGAGTTGAGTGTCGTCGTGGACCTGAGAAGAAGCCCTAGGTTTGCAAGACTTCATACAGCCTGCTTCCCCAACCAGAAATACCAGTTTGGATCCCTGTGGTAGATGTTCATCTGCTTTTTTGGAGAGGGTTCCTGCCTAAGTAAATGTAATTTATCTTTAAATGTCGAGATTTGCACCCTAAGTGAAGGAGAAAGTTTGAGACTTGCACCACTTTGCTTTGAAGGCTTTGGAAATGCTCTTGTTTTTAAAAGTAATTATTAGTTCAGCTGAAACTCTTTCTCTGGTTTCTTCCCTGGTAGTAGGCCAAAATCCCTCTCTTTCAGGTCACAGTTGAGAGTTTGAGTCAGTTCAAAGCTCAGTGTTTATGAGGATATTTGCTTAAAAATGGCCTAGTATCTTCTCAGTGTGATTTGGTCGTTTCGTTTCCCTTTCCCTACCGGAAAGAAGTTCAGCTTCTTTTGCATTTTAAATAAGCAACGTTTTATTATCAAAATGCTTTGAGGCTGCCACCAAACGGAATTGGTGACGGTAACTTTGTGGCCTTCACACTAAAGCATCTAAATCCTGCCCTGGTAAGTGGACCTTGGAGGATGTAGTCTAACCATTAAGAAAATTATTATAAAAGTCCTCCAACGCCCCAGAATGTAAATCTTGATTTCCGACTGCAGTTATGAAATAGTTCCAAAAACTATTGCCTAACTACAGTTTGTTCTGCCCTGTGTTATGATAAGCAAATGTGTCAATATTTTGTTCAGAAGTGAGTATGATTCCTTTACACTTTGGACTTTAGAACCTTGGCGTAAACTCAATATCAAGAAAGACTATTTCAGGGCACAAGGTATCACTCAAATAACAGTCTGGCAAAAGGTGTTTGGCAAAAGATGTTGGTAAAAGGGATTTTTTTACAACTCCTATTAAAAAAAAAACTAATCCACAAAAACTCAAACCAATTCCTGTCAATGAATCCTTCAGGTAGAGAACTAAAAAAGCACAGTTTAAGTAGAGAGGGAAAGTCAACCCATATTTTTGAAAGTGGCTTTTTCAATTGTTCTCTTCTCTCTGGCTGTTCTGTTATCCTGGTTATAATCATCAGCTGGTAGAGGAAATAAAAAATTTAAATTCGTTTTGTTGTTATTAGGGCTTGGAAGAAAACTAAGATTGTGATTGTCTGTATTCCTACACTTTTTGAGATGACTGTAAACAAAAATTTAAATTAGAGAAGGTGTCAGATTGAAAGACAATTGTATGGTCAAGGCAGGCATTGCCCTGCTAGCTCTCGAGGTTAGCAATACCTTACTGACTGAACAATTAAGCTGACTCTAAATTCTTTCTTATTCATTTGGTCAGTGTTTTGGCATTTATTTCCTTCCCAAGCTAGATTAGCATATGGAAACCTGGGCTCCAACTAGTGTCAGGCCTGTATTACCTAGCCATAAACAGCTCCTGTTTTTGAAGTTTGTTCTGTTGGCTCCATTGTAACCTAACACAGTTTCTATTTTAGGATGTCTGGTGGTCGGTTATCTTTCAGTTGCTTACCCATCAGGCAGGAACAGGATCCACCCTAGACACTTGAGTCATTTCCTTTCACCCAATCATAATAGTAAACATCATTATAATTTCTATGTACGAATACATCATCTTCACTTACTTGAGGCCTCCCTCCCTCTGCCACCTTTACCTCCCAGAGTTCTCCCATGTTACAGATCTCCTTTCTTCCCTTCCAAAGTTCCCCTGGTCTCTTTACCTTGTTCCTCTTCTTTATCTTCTCTGTTCTCAGTCCTTCACCTCCATTTCTAAAGGGAATTTCTTTTGTATGTTCCTGGCTATATCCTGTCATTGTGTGTCCAGACCACTGGTCTCCAAACTTGTCGTCACATATCCCTCTGAGTAAAATGTTTTGGAACATGCATCTTTGTGATGTATGTAATAAATAATACACATGAACTGATGTTATATGCAAATATATGCATGTGTATTACATGTACACTTGTAATGTTAACATCAGTTACATTATGTACATACCTTAGGTACATTACAAACAGGCACAGGATAGAATTTAAGGAAGGATGAACTAAAATAAATGGAAATGAAAATTCAGATTATTTTCTGTTTTTTTCCTACATCTTTACAGTACTGTCTTGTATATCTACCCCACATTAAGGTATTGATTTTACATAAGCATGCACTTGGAAAAAGTGTTAATTTTTAACAGCTCTAGTCTGATTATAGTAGTTATAATGCAATGATAACAAATTTAGAATAGACACAGTCTCTACCTGTACATGTGATTAAAGCTGGGCATGTTCCATCTCTTAATACAAGTGTGGGCTTGGAAGCCAGGCATGGCCCTGTTTGATGCTTTGATGCAGACTTGGCTGGAGGAACTTCAAACAATTATAAGAACTTAGCTTCACTTGAAATTAATATCTTTGCATTTTTGAAACACTGTTATAATTTGCCCCTGTAGGTGGCACATGGTAAAAAAGTGTGCAGAATGTGTAAGAACTCTCAAATGAAAGGCATATTTAAATACCAAATAATAGCAGTAACTGTATGATCCTGGAAGTGCAGCTCTGCACACAGCATGATCTATGGTTTGTAAAGCACTATTTTAAACCAGTAGAAACTGAAAATTTCTATTGTAGCTGATTTTGGCATGTTTATTTTCACAAGTAATTTTCATGTATTTCTTTTCTGATAAATACTATATATTCATTATAGAAAACTTGTAACATTGAAAAGGATTAAAAAAAAGAACACAGTTACTTATTGCCTTATAACTCAGAGATAACTGTGGTTACATTTTAGTGTTTTTTTTTCTTTTTTTCTTCTTACATAGTTAAAATGTATCTATTAAGCATGTAGCCTGAACTGTATAAACAATTTCATGTCTTACTTTAATCAGTCAACGTTATGTTGTCAGCATTTTCCCATAACAATCCAAATTCTTGCAATTTATAATTTTAATGACCATATACCATACCGTCATATAGATGGACTACAATTTATTTAATAATTTCCTTATTGCTGGGCATTTGGATTGGGGAAAATTGGAAGTAGTTATGAGTAACGTTTCCATATTTATCTGTATACATAAGGCTTTGTCCCTGTTCCTGATTATTTTCTCAGGATAAATTCTTAGATATGGAATTGCCAGGTCTTTTGAAAGGCTTTTAGTAACTATTGCCAAATTATCTTGCAGGAGGGTTGTAAAAGTCAAGCTGACTATTAAATGGGATAGTATGTGCAAATCACTTGGCATATTCTGGGCTTTCAGTTAATGGCAGATACTATTATGAAGCCATTCAAATGTGATTCCAAGGGTTTTGTGACCAGTTTATGGTCCCTAATGCTAGAAATGTGTTGTTGTGATCCCTGTTGATTGATGGTGCTCATTTAGAGAGCAGAAGACATTTGACATCATGCTTAAAGGTCCTGGAGTTGTATTAATTAATCCATTGTTAACGTTGGTTAAGATTAGAATGGAGTCTCTAGGGTGCCTCCTCTGGAGTAAGTACTGGCAGTTGGGCCGATTTGGCAGATTAAGACTTGAGCTTATAAATTTACCTGCTGTGTGTTCTTACAACTGTCAGATCTTGAATTTTGAGCCTTATAACCCTTGAACTGGGTATTATGAATGGTGGAAAGCGTCACCAATGCCATTACCAAAACTCATTTTGTTTTGACTGGTAGAAATTTGAAACCATTAGTCTACTAGATACTCATATTAAGTTAGAAAATCATTCGGTTTTATTCTGGGACTTCAGCTGCAGAATACTTGTCTTTCTTAGACTCTTAAGCCTATTTTAACAACAACCGAAAAAGCAGTTCTTTCGGGCAGTTATAATTTCAGCTAAGCTATTGTTTATGTCATCTGTGTCCTTGGACTGGAAGGTATACACCTGCTGCTTCGTCAGCGTGGAGAATGCTTGCTCTTTACCCACATTCTCCAGTCTAGTATTTTTAGGAGATTGGGACAGATTCATGTACATGTACATGTACATGTACATGTTAGATGATAGTGATTACCTGAATCTTACATTTTTGTTAAATCTGGCTGCCTTCTTTTTAAAAAATTATATTGCCTTCTGAGGAAAAACTGTTTAGCTGCACAGTGGTGGAATGATGTATGGCATCTGTAAAATGGGAGTCCAAAGAGTGAGGAGTTGGTAGTGCTCCTTTCTTCAAGTTCAGGGTGGGGGGTACCTTGAGCAGTGGACAGTGTTTTGATCCCCCTGGTGAAGAGAGGCCCTTGGTGGTGATGGATGGCTTAATAGCTCTTGTAAAGGTCACCCAGCTAATTTACTAGACCACTTTGAACTTACGTTTGGGAAAGTTGTGTGTGGTACTAGGCAAGAGTGTGGGCTTTAAAAGTCAGGCAGACGAAGTTCCAATCCCAGTTCTCTTCTTAATGTACATAAAATGGGACAGTTAATGTCTACTTCATAAGATGATTATGAGACTGAAATGAGAGGGTATGAGGAGTAAGTGACTGTGAGAACCTAGTAAGAGGCTGGTTCTTAGTAGGAGCTCACTCAGTGGTAGCCATCTGCTATTTTGATACGGCTTTCCATGTAGCATTTGCAGCCTGAAGATAATTCAGTCATCTTGTGGATGGGAGCATTCCAGTTCTCCTGAGTTTGGCTTCTTTTTGTTGTTGTTGTAGATAAATAAGTGTTCTCTTGTAAGTATAGTTAGAATATGTAGACTGTGTGTGTCTCTAAATATACTGATAGTTGAATTTCTGACCCTGGAAAATTAAGGAGTTGGCCTTAAATCACTGGTACCTTCATTACAGTGGCTTCACAAAGTTGACGTCGCCTTGTAGAAGCTGCCTGCGTGGCATTTCTCTTGGCATGCTTCTTTCTTGCTGCACACCTCAACCTGTGACACTTGTCACTTCAAGTTTGTGGTGGTTTTTCAAGAAATCCCGCAAGTTACACAACTCTCAGGTTGTGTTGCAAGCCGTCTGTGTTGATTCTGGTGTACTTTTACTATGAGGTACATGCTTACATAAGGGAGTGTGAATGAGTTGAAAGGGTAACAGTTACAACCTATCGTAACATGTTTTAACTTTCCAGGTGAGAGAAAAGAACTAACAATACTTTTTCTAGACCTGTGTAGAACTTATATAATTCGACCTACAAACTCTGCAAATCAATTTTCTGCTCATCCCCGGAAGTATTTGATTTTGGAAGGAACTAAATTCAGTTTCTGGTTCCATTTCTCGTGTCAGTGCAAATTCTGAGAGCAGATATGACAGGTCGGTTTGTTTTTTTTTTCCAGTTTAAATCCTGTATTTTCAGCTTCTATGTCAGGGAGTCTTACTATGAGAGCTATGAGGACACGTGAGGAAACACTGTAAATGGTAGTGTAGCAGAAAGACCTGGAAGGTACAACTGTAATGGTTATCTAGCCCCAGCTGCTTGCTTGACGAATGGGAAATGTGAAGCCTGGACCAGCTGAGTGGCGGCGGGCCCTGTCAGCCAGGACAGAACTCAAGTTCCTCAGTTTGCCAGTAGCCTGGTGAAAAAGTGAATCGTTAGGAAGAAAACCTTTCAAAGCCTGAGCTTATTCTGAATGGCCCTCTACGGAGTAGGTCATAACGCAGGGTAGGTTTTATGTTCTTTTGTGGTAAAGTCATAGTATGCCCTTTGTGTGTCCCTTTTCTTTCTGCAGCAGTGTTTCATCTATTTTTATGCTCTCAGGCTTTCTTCAGTGTTTGATTGTACATCGTAAAAATATTTTTATTAGTAGTACATCTCCAGTCCTTTTTTCCCATCTGTGTTTAATTGTTCTTTTTTTAAATTTCTTCCACTTTTATCTTCCACTCATAAAAGTGATAAACATTTGAGGGTGGTAAAAGGAAGAACACAGGAAGAGTGGTATTTGGGATTCTTTTAGACTTGCCAGTGTGCAAGATTATTTAAAAGTGGACATATAGGGATGTCAGGTACTGCAGGGTGACTAAAGTTAACACTGTCATGTATTTGAAAGTTACTAAGAGTAGCTCTTAAAAGTTCTTATCACAGGAGTAAAATTTGTAACTATGTGAGGTGATGGATGTTAATGAAACATTGTGGTAATTATTTCACAATATATACATATTTCAAATCATCATGTTGTACAACTAAAACTAATACAGTGTTACATGTCAATTGTATCCCACTAAAAACTCATGGGAGGGGGAGTGAACATATTATTCAATAGTATTGTAATTAGCATTCCCAGAGTAAATCACTCCCATTTCCCTCCCTGTATTAAATCTAAAATTATCTACTTCTATAGATTCATTTGTCCTTTAATTCAGCAAATACTTGGGCATTCCTTATCTACCAGGCCCTGTTCTAGGCATTCGGGATATGGTGAAAAAAGTCTTTGCTCTTGGAGTAGCTTACATTTTAGTGGGCAGAGAGACCCCACTGAAGAAATAAATAATATGGGAGGTGAGGGTACATTTTAAATAGGGTCATTAGAGAAGGGCTCTGAAAAGGTAGTGTTTGATCAGAGACCTTAAAAAAATAACCTGGGAAAGAACATTCATCAGGAAGAGAGAACTACAAGTGAAACAGCCTTGAGGGGGAAGTTGCTGCTGTCATTTGAGAAACAGCAATCACGGTGTGAGATGAGGTCATAGGGGAACCAGGAGCTAAATTGTTTGGGCCTAGTAGTTGATGGGGAGGATTTTGGCTTTTGTTCTAAATGTGATGGGAAACCATTGGAGGGTTTTGAACAGGGAGTGGCATTCTCTAATGAAGAGGAAAACTGTAGTCTTTCTGTTCTGTGTCATGTTACTTCTCAGTGCTTTATAGTGTTAAATCTTTTCTGATTGTAGATTGTCTATGCTGAAAGACCTCTCACAGATAACCACAGATCACTGGCTTCTTACGGCTTAAAGGATGGCGATGTTGTGATTTTACGACAGAAGGAGAATGCAGACCCTCGACCTTCGGTGCAGTTCCCAAGTAAGACGTCTCATGATGGTTTGCAATCCTGACAAGCATTATTAGTAGATAGCATAGTTCAGAGTTTTGGATTCGCCTTGGATTCAGACTGCCAGGGTACAGATCCTGACTCTGCCGCTTGCTTGCTATGTAACCTTGGACAAGTTAACTTCTCTAAGTCCATTTCCTCATCTGTAAGATGGGTCTATAATTAACCCCAACCCCTGGAGTTGATGGGAGAATAATGAATATAAAGCCTTCAGCACATAGCGAGCCCTCAATAAATCTTAGCCTTTGTTCTTGTTATCAGTGATGATTTTATCCTTGGGAAGGACTTGAGAGGCTACGTATGCCAGTGATTCCTGGCTGACTTTCGCTACTTTGTGTCTGGTATTCAGTCATAGGCCTTTGCCAAGCATTTTACAGTCAGCCAGGCACTTGCACCCCATTTCAAGTCACCTTATCACTCTGTTGTAGGGGAAGAGATACCTCTTGACAATGTCTTTTTGTTGTTGTTTTTTTTGGGGGGGGTAAATTAGGTTTGGGTTTTTTTGTTTATTTATAGAGGAGATACTGGGGATTGAACCCAGGACCTTGTGCATGCTAAGCATGCACTCTACCACTTGCCCCCCTACCTCTTGACAATTTCTTATTATTAACAGATGAAGCTCTGATTTTAAATAATTTCTTCAAAGTTGAAAGCAGGGGAATTAAAACTTGGTGCTTGTTTCATTACTGAGCCTTATGAACGTTGAACAGCTGGACTACCAGATTCTGATTTTCCCCCACCAGCTCTGTTAATCATGTAGAAAGAAACTGTTATTTATCTTAGATGTTCCATCCAGGATAGGCTTTTATAATCTAGAATCTGCATTGGGAGTTAGGAGGTTTCCGTGTCCCTGAAATAGTGTGCAGAACTGTTTGGGTGTGGGCATGTGTGTGTTTGATGGGGAGAGGGTCCATAGCTTGCTTCAGATCCTCAGAGGAGTTTATGATCTACAAAAGTTTATAAGCTAAAAGTTTATAATGTGAAACTACTTGATGAAATGTGTTAGTTTTTTTCCCATTCCCTACCATGTTCTGATTGATTTCTTTAAACAATGTTTAGCCTCTAGGTCACTTGGTTTTAAAGTTTATGTAACAGCTGGTAGGTGTCTGGGTGATGACAGACTCCAGTTTAGAACACAGTGCTTCCATTCAGCATGAAATTGGAACTATAAGGGAACATCAGGCACTGTTCCTTTCAGATGTGGATTTCAGTTTTTCCTTGGGGCTACTGTTAAACTCTAGAAAGAGGAGTGGTTCAAGTACATCAATTAATAGAAACCAAATCTTCCTTTGGTTAATTTGGTGAAATTGTTAGTTCTGGAAATTCACTTTTCTTTCCTCCTGTGCTGTGTCAGAGGGACAAGAGAGCCAGTAGGTTGGGGAAGGGAGAGGATCTGGTCTATAAGGTAAACAAGTTTTTCAAAATTATTCTGAAGCGAATGGACTCTCAAGATAAGTGTAACAGGGTTGAAGATAAAATTTCTCAACCCACAAGGAAGGCCCACCCATGTGTGTATTGCTAGTTGACCTAGATTAACTACCTCATAAAGATCATCTTAAGCACTTCACATTTCATTGGTTTGGAAGTTCATGTGCTTGTACACATGTTCGCACACACATACACATGCTTGACAGCTGAGGTCTGTTTGAAGAAAGCGCCTAGTTCAACCCATGCTAAAAGACAGAAACTCGACACCTGAGTTTAAACATTCCATTTTTTCTACTTAGGGTCCAAAAGTCTTCAGGATAGCACCAGACTTGGGACAAGTGCAACCATCAGATATATTTTGGGGTTGAAGAAATGTGGATTCATTCATTCACTCCTAGCCCATCATTCTACCTATACTTAGGATTTTATGGGGTTTTTTTTTCCCTTTTTTTGAATACAACCCTTTTTTCAATAACAGCTTTTATTGAGATATCATTCGTACTATATAGTTCACTCATTTAAAGGGTACAGTTCAATAATTTTTAGTATATTCAGAGTTGTACAGTATATGATCAACTTTAGCACATTTTTTCATCATCTTTTAACAAAAAGTCTCTACCCATTAACAGTCATTCCCCATTTGCCCCAACACTGCCTAGCCCTGGGCAGCCATCAGTCTACTTTCTATCTCTGTATTTTCCTATTCTGGACATTTCATATGAATGGAATCATACAATATGTGGGTCCCTTGAGTAAAGCTCCCTTTTATTTTCCTTTCATTTTAGTAAGGTCGGCTCACCCTGGAGTATGGAACCTGGGAGTGTGGCCTCTGAACCTGTTAAATCTTTTGGTGTTCTCAGCACTGAGAACCTATACAGGTTCCTTTTCTTTTTTTCTCTCCTGTGAAGTAATTGCACCCACTGGCTCCCCAGGATGTGAGAGGAGTTAGCAGTGATGCACAGATGAAAGTGTAAATTCAAAGAACTAATATGTGTGGCACAGACTTGTAGAAGTTAACATCTAACATTTATGCTTTCAGTTAATACGTATCGTATTTTTTACCCAAGGTGTCAGGACTCTTTGAAGCATATATCGGAGCAGACTAGGATTTTTCTTAGGAACCACATCCATATTTGTGTGGTTATATTTGAGACTGGCTTTAACTTTTTAAAGACATAATAAATAAGTAAAAACTTACTATCCGGATATTTCTTATAAGCCAGAAATTTGGGATTATTACCATTGTCTGCCTACCCCTACTTCCACCCTCCACCCCCTATGCCCCTATTTTTCTATTCTTTCCTACCTATTCACTCTCAGACTGCAGACTTTATATTCAAACTCAGCATGAGAAAGAAGGGAGAGGGCATTCAGAATGTCTACAATTACCATCTACTACTATTACGTACCACGTATGCGTAAACCTGCCATTTCTTTCAGATACTTGTTTTCATGGAGTCATTTAAAGTAAACTTTAAATCGATTTTCCCCAACAGACTTACCCCGAATAGACTTCCGTAGTATAGCCGTGCCTGGCACTTCAAGCTCCCGGCAGCGCCAGCCACCAGGAGCACAGCAGTCCCGCTCATCTCCTGGAGAAATAGCTTCGTCTCCTCAGGGCTTGGACAATCCAGCCTTGCTCCGAGACATGTTGCTGGCCAACCCCCACGAGCTGTCCTTGCTGAAGGAACGCAATCCACCCCTGGCAGATGCTCTGCTCAGTGGAGATCTCGGTAAGCTTAGAAAATTGGAAGGCTGTCAAACTGACCTGAGGTGGATAGTTGTGCTACAGCAGATGTGGAGAAAATCAAGCAACTGGTGTGTTCAGCCCACTGTATCACATGCTTTATTACCATATTAGTTCGTCTGAGAGGTAAATTAGTGCTGATGTCAAAGGCTGAGTTAATTGGCAATAGTGGCAGAATTTTAGGACCACGTAGGGTGTTGAAATCCATCTCAGCCAGACCCCTTTGCTTCTCTTTTTTCTAATTTTAGCAGCACATTACCCAGGTATTGATTTTTTTTTAATTGAAGTATAATTGGTTTACAGTATTGCATTAGTTTCAGGTGTACAGCATAGTGATTCAGGTTTTTTGTTTGTGTTTTTGTGGGCTTTTTTTTTTTTTTCCCCAGATAATACTTGTGATAACCAGGTACTGCTATTTTAACCTGTTTAGTTAGACTCTCAATTAAAGAGAGTACCAATTAACCAGCTGATGCCAACTGAAATGAGTTTAGTTCAGGAAAACAAGTAAAATGCCATGCCTGTATGGCAAAATGCAACCCCTCTATTCTCACTCACCTCAAGTTTAATGCTGGTGGGGTTGGATCTGTATTTGAGCTATTCTTGCACTTAACAGAACATTTATTTTTAGTCTTCTTTATGAATAAAGTTTTCTCTGTAGATTTCTCTGATTTTACTCCTAAGTTTATGAAACCTTACTGAATAAATTTTATATCATAACAAATACTTAATAACTCATTCCTCAATAACCATTATTAAAATTTAGGTAATATTTACCTACAGAGATATACTTGGATTTTTTTTCCTTTTTTTTTTTTTTTTTTTTTCCTGAAGAGCTAAAATATTTTAAGTATATAGTTTGTTGGATTGTTGGGTTTTGACAAACTCATGTAACCACCACCCCAATCAAAATATAGAACATTTCTCTCACTCCAGAAAGTTCTATTATGTTCTCTTCTAGTCAGTTTCCTCTCCTAGAGGCTACCACTATTCTGATACTTATTACAGGTTATTTTTGCCTGTTTTTGACCTTCATGTAAATGGAATCGTATAGTATGTCTTCTCTTGGGTGAGGCTTCTTCCACTCAGTTTTTTTAGGTTCATCTGTTATGTGTAGCAGTAGTTGATGGGACAGTTATCTTGGTTTCTTTAGTTTCTTACGCAGTGTATCTAATTGCCAAAGACCATGATGATGGCACTTCTATGTTTATGCATTAGAATGTACTCACATTTAAGAAATAGCACAATAAAGGTAGTTCTTGCAACATGCATCTTGTAGCAAGCAATGTTTTCTCCTTACTAATTTTCCTGCTTGGTATCTATCAGGTAATATATAGATAGGCTAACAGTAGTTTGCTTATAATTTATCCACTTTAAGGCAGAGTGTTGTAAAGGAAGTGAAATTAGAAGAGGAAAAGGGGGATAGTAGTGCTCTGTTTTATGTCTAGGTAATAGGATAATACGGGCAATGGGGAGGAGTCATTTACCCACCACACGGATAGTCATCCCCCACTGATTTACACTGAAAAGTCATTATTTCTGAGAAGATATTTGCAAATACTTTATTTCCTTACACTAAATTTAGGTGAAGAAGTAGTCTTGCCTCAGAAACTAAATCTAACTGCTCATTTAAAATGATTTTTAGGCATCCTTTTGCATCTCTCACAGTTTTATTTTGAGAAATTGTTTGCTGTGGAAGAGTACTAATAAAGAATGAGAATATAGTGGTTCTTAAGATTTTCCCCCCTTGTTCTTGTAGAGAAATTTTCTAGGGTCCTAGTGGAGCAGCAGCAGGACCGAGCCCGGAGAGAGCAGGAAAGGATTCGTCTCTTTTCTGCTGACCCTTTTGATCTTGAAGCTCAGGCAAAGATAGAAGAAGATATAAGGTAATGACCCCTTGGCCCGAAGAGCAAGATTTAGGGAGTCCAGATCTCCCAGACTTCAGGTGACCTTGTGTCAGTTGGGCATCTGCTTTGCGGCAGATTCCGTATTTTGAATCTGAGGTAGTAGCTTCAGTCTTCTGGTTTCTTATCTCCTCTTCCATTTTTCCTTGCATTTTGATTTAACATTGCAAAGTGATTAACATTCACTTAATGACTTTCTCTTCTAAAATTTTCATATAGACTCCCTGACTAGCCCCAAACACTTTTTCCCCCCCAAGCACATTATTAAGGCAACTGCAGGTAGATGACCCCAGGACTGAGCAGAAACCCCCAACTTGGGGACACTACTAGGCTGGCTACACAGGCTGATTGGGATCTCTCTCCTTAGACATAATGGGTGAGCTCTGATTAAATCCAGGGCTTAGACATGATTGGATTAGAGATAACTGTACAAACAGGAACCTTATAGTCTGTTTTCCTTCCACAGTTCTTGTGCTGGCCTCAGCAGATAAACTAACTGCAGGACTTGTTTCTAGCTCCAGATTCTCTAATGCTGTGGTTCTCACCTGAGGCAGCATTAAAGTCATATGAGAAGCCTTTAAAAATGCAGGTGCTTAGGCTTTACTCCCAAATCTGATGAATCATAATCTTAAGAGGTGGGGCCTAAGCAGGTACAAGGTTACTAATGCCATCCTTGGTCCCATTACTAGCAGTCAGTCCCTTTGAAGAAAAGAATGGCTGCTTTCCCCCATCCCAGATTCAGTTTTGTTGCCAATTGTGAAGGCCTTAGTGTAACTAAGAAGAAAATAACTGACGATAACTGCTTGTCACTGTCTCTGGTTACTTAAATGAGGCCTAACGTGGTCGTTATATTACACTGTCAACTTGGATGTCAGATAAAGGTTTTCCTGTTTCTCTGGCTATATTTGAAATCAAGAAGTGTAAATATGCCAGAATCAATTGACAGCCGTAAGCCATCCACTTGTGTTCTTGTTGAATAAATGTTTCCACTGATTGTATCTGATACTAACAACTATCTTTGAGAAACATCTCAGTAGTTAAAGCTGTGCAGAGAAATAGGAAGATATTTGTGTTTTCTCGACTAGACCACATTGCAGCTGTAAAGGAACCTGACATAACTCACGAATAGTTGCATTCAAGCCAGGAAGCAGGAGGGGTGGGAGGGAGAGTGGGGAGGCATCATAGCCAAACCGTGACTCCGAGCTATTAGAAGAGAAGTGAAATGAGGCATATCCATAGGGCTCATGTTTCTTCCCAGGGTTGAGGTAAAGGAACTGGGGCAATGCACGTATTCTTTTATGGGACAAAGCCTTGTGCCTGTAACATGACACAGAGTCCGGGATAGCCAGAGTAACTGGTATTATCTCAGAAGATTTTCTGCTGAAACTTACCTTGGTTGGAGTCAGTGCAAGGTCAGGAGTGCACAACTAATTTTAGGTTATTTTTAAATTTGGTAGTGTGGCCTAGGAGAAAGGCTGTGTAATTATATAAAACACCTTGGAAGTTTTATTTGGTACGCTACACCAGTGATCACATAGGGTACATGTACACTGAGGTGTATAATAGCTTGCATATTTGCCTGACTAAACGAGTATGCCTTTGACTTTCTGAGAAGTTTAACATTTTATTACAGAATGGCTGATAAAAACCATCAATACAGTTGAGCCAGAGTATTATTACAAAAGGGACAGTAACTACAGTTTAGAATAGAGGTCAGGAAACTTCCTCCATAAAGAGCCAGATAGTAAATGTTTTAGGCTTTGCAGACCGTGCGGCCCGTGTCGCTCGCACTCAGTTCTGCCAGCGCAGTACAAAAGCAGCCGTAGATAGTGCGACAGCATGTAGATGAGTGGTGTGGCCGTGTTCCTGTAAACAGACAGTGAGCCGTAATTTGCCAACCCCTGGTTTACAGTTGTAACTGACCCCGCCTTGGGTCCTGTTCTGTTATTGTCTCGGTCTTCAGGAGAGTTGCCCTAGTTTCCATCAATGTTTGTAGTGTTTGATGATGTTTTTAAAAGGAGGTTGGGAATGAAGGTATCAGATGTTGGAGTGAGCTGGAACTCTTGTGTGCTCTTCTCATGTAAGAATTAGAATACATTCAGTTTTTGAAGATATGTTTTGATGGACCAGGTGAACCATGATAACATGAATGTGTGTGTAGTTTTCTAAGTGATAACCAGGTGAGTATTCTTCGAGCTTCTGCTCTTATCTTAGCATTTTGTACTGGATGCTTTATACCTCTCAGTAATCCTGTGATAAAAATTACTGTCCTCATTTTACAGATTAGGAACCCAAACTTGGAAAATAAGCAGCAGATGCAACACAAGCAGTTGAAACATCTGTTTTATTTTGTTTTCAAACTATTTTTAATGCACTGGACATAGGAAAGTACCCGGATACCCAGTATAAATTATACACAGTTTAAATTGGAACATTGACGAAATTCTAACGTTATGTAGGATAAAAAGGATTGTGACCCTCACTCTCCAGAAGTTTATTTACCTATTTCTGAGCTTGTAAAGGGAACATAATCGTTTTTACATGAAGGTAATTTGTATGCCTTAGATGTTCTGCCAATGTATATCTCACTTCCTCCTGCTAAATCACATATTTCAGGATAGAGCACCAATTTCCATTTCCATGACTCAGCTGCTGTAGTTGGAACAAAAGATATGTGCAGATCTGTTTTTAATGTTGTGACTTTGAAACAGATTTCTCTTCATGGAAATAATGCTTTTAGTGTACCTGGTTTTGGTTTGTTACAGGCAACAGAACATTGAGGAAAACATGACAATAGCTATGGAAGAGGCTCCAGAAAGTTTTGGCCAAGTAGTGATGCTTTATATTAACTGCAAAGTGAATGGACATCCTGTGAAAGCCTTTGTTGACTCAGGTGACGTCTCCATCTTTTGTGTCTTTGTCTCTGCGTCCAATGTGACCTGATCCAGGGAGAAGGGGAGACTCTGGTGCCTGTTAAAGATGGCAGTAGCCCTTTGAACGGCGAACTAACAAGCCAGAGGTTATTGTTTTCACTTGTCAATCTTATGTTTATAATTGATTTTTTTCCTTTAATTATTTCTTAACCAGTTTTCTATTTTGCAGTGTCTTCTTTCTCTTCCTACCTCCCCTTACTTGGTTGGCATCCTGAATTTCTAGGATACCTCTGTATGAAATTAGAGAGTAAATGGGTTTAGAATAAGGAGCTGTAAGAAGGGAGTGTGCAGAGGCCAAACAAATATTTCAGCCTGGTGTGTGTGCCAGTACTTTACCAGAAGCCGTGAGTGTATAAGAATGTTCTTGCCCTTAACGAATTTAACAGCCACGTCAGGAGACAGGGAGTTTCCCCCTTGAGGATTCAGATAATGTCTGTACTAACTGGCACCTTTTCTCTCAGTAACAGCTCTTTGACTTTTTAGTAAGGCAACACAGAGCAGCACCTTGTGAGTGTAACTGCGTGGCCTCGTGGGTCTCTCCCTTGAGGCTGTAAGATAGAATGTGTTCCTAGCCCCTGCTCAAGTCACTTTTCCTCCATTTGTTCAGCCACAAATACTGAAGCACATGCTCAGTTTCAACTGTTAAGAGTTGTATCTTGATATGTATACATTCCTGGGAGAAGTAAATCTTCTGATTATTCAGTTTTTTGAGTGTCTGTTGAGTGCTGTGTGCAGAGCCTTGCACTGAGTGCCTGGGGGGTAATACTGGAGCTTCATAGGGCTCCAATGAGTGAGCGAGGCAAATACATGCGACCCTGATATAACACTCAGCATTTAATGAGCCCTTACTGTGTGCCAAGCACCGTGCTAGGTGCTTAATATGTATCATCTTAGTCAGTTTTATTTAATCCTCAGAATATCCCTATGAGCTCTTTTGTATTATCCCTGTTTTACAGATGAGGAAACTTAGAGGGGCGAAGTCACTCTTCCAGGTGTACAAAGTTCATGACTTTGGATGCAGCCCCAGATCTGCTTGATGCCAGAACTCTTAACCACTATGTAAAAATCAGATGCATATTGGATGAACATTAAGACCACATTCTCACTGTGACTGGGGTGTTCAAGTGTGGCTTCCTAAAAAAAGAGGGCATTTGAACTGCGCTTGGGTAGAGGACTGGGGCCGTGAGCTGAGGCTTGAGAAAAGGCAGGAAAGCGGTGAAAGGGACCCTTCTCACCGTGGGGTTACTTACTTTCCATATGTAACTAGCTTTTGTGGAGCAGGGTGGGGATGGAGGAGGAAAAGAGAGAAGTGCCTTCCCAAATTCCCTTGTCCTTCATTGTTTCTGGGCCTTCTTGACTCTAACCTTCCTCAGATGTCAGGAGCTGTCAGTGCCCATAAAGTGTAAGTTATTTGTGAGCAATATGAATAGGAAGTGTTGAAATTGAATGAGAGGAGAGATCACTGGGAAAGAACAGTCGTTGGGGAGGAGGTGGGTCTTGGGCTGGGCCTTAAAGCGTAAGTGGAATTCAAAGAAAGTGAGTCAAGCAGAGGAGTGGCCACTCTACAGGAGGGTCAATGTGAGTAAAACGCAAAGGGAACACATTCCTCCTGGTAAAGTGGAAGGTGTAGAGCAGTCAGAATATGAGGCTGGTATCTGAGTCTGGGCTGCTACGAAAACCATAGACTGGGTAGCTTATAAATAGCACATTTGTTTCTCAGTTCCAGGGGTTAAGAAGCCCAAGATCAAGATGCTGGTAGATTCAGTCTAATTCCTAGTTCATAGACCACCTTCTCTTCCCTGTGTCCTCACGTGGTGGCAGGGGCAAGGGAGCTCCCCTGGGTCTCTTTCATAAAGGCACCAAATCCCATTCATGAGGGTTTCACACTTATGACCTAGTCACATCCCAGAGGCTCCACCTCCTGATATCATCACATTGGGGACTGGGTTTCAACATAAATTTTGGAGAGATGCAAACATTCAGTCTGTAGCAGCTGGAAATAGTTGGACCGGGGTAAGGTGGGATCTGAGGCTGTGGCGATGTGGTTGGAAGCTGATCTTACAAAGAGTGGGAGCCTTTGAAGATTTTTGAGCAGATGAATAAGTGATCTGAAGAAGGTGATAGTTTAAGAAGATTGAAGACAATGATGGTTCTGGAGAATTCTGTGCCCCTGAGGATCAGAACTATTTCCCTGCTTTAAATTACACATCCACAGAGTGGTTTGGAAACCAGAAAAATTGTCCACTAGCTCGAGGGATAGAGTGTAAGCTAGGCTGATTGCTATGGTTAGAAGAAAGATCAGAAATTACCCAGAATTTAACAGGTTTGGAACAGAGTTCGAGAGTGAGGAGAAGGCTAAAAGAATAGGATTCGAAAGTGAACAATGCCTATGTTTTATCATTGCAAGAAAATAATTCCATTGGCAAGGAGAGAAATCCAGGAGAGTATTAACTGGAAAGAAAGAGCTTTATACCTATTGGCTTTGAGATAGACACATCCAACTCAGGAATGTAGAACTAGAGTCTGTGGGAGAGATTAGGATCCTAGATAAAGATTAGCATCTGTCTTCTGGATAGACAGACTCCAGCTGTGTGGGTAAGTACGTGTAACTGAGAGAGAAGAGACTCCAGTGCCTCCTTCCTGAAAGGAGTGAGAACAGAGAATGGAGACTTCAGTTCTGCTTTTTTGAGAGGCTGCAGGATGTACTTTTTAGCTGGTAAATTAGTGTCCCAAAGTTTGAAATAAAAATAACTTGGTATGATGTTTAGAGATACTCAGTGAAAACTGATCTGAGTGTTCAGTAATCCTTAATTGAGCATTTCCATCTGTAGACATAGTTTGGCTTTTTGAAAGTCCTTTCCATGTAGTTTTGCTTTCTATTTTTAAAGTTTAAAATATTATTTAATTATTATATTTAAACAAAATATTCTTTCCCTCAGTGTCAAGTTTCTACACTGTTTCAGATTCCAATGTGAAACTAAAAGTTGAGCTAAGTGTGGCAGAAAGCGTGCTGTGTAGGAATAATTTTACACAGACAAAAGCCTGGGAGTATACTTCATTTCTGCCCTGTTCTTAGTGCTGCATTTTTAATCTTATCACGAATGTGGTTTTTGTCTTTATTATCTGATGTTTCCCTCCACCTCCAGGTGCCCAGATGACTATTATGAGCCAGGCTTGTGCAGAAAGGTGTAACATAATGAGGCTGGTGGACCGTCGGTGGGCAGGAATTGCCAAAGGAGTGGGCACCCAGAAGATTATTGGAAGGGTACATCTAGGTGAGTGAAAGGCACTGGGAGCCTTTGTAGGGCAGTGGACTTTAAAAAAATTTCTCTTGGATAGGGGCATCTGATCCGGCACGCCTAATCTCTAGAAATTTTAAATCCTGTATTAGAGTTATACATGCAACTTGGTTCAACTGGTTATAAAAAAAACACCAATCTACTGTGTGCTTTTATTTCCTGCTCTTCAGAGATAATTTCCTCCTCCTCCTATTTGAGCTGATTTCTTTTGATACTTACCTCCATATTTCTAAATAATATGCTTTTAATGCTATTTACTTACATGACTACGTAAATACTGTTGAGAGCTGAGCCATCCAATTGAAAAAGATTGCTTTTCCTTTCATGTCTAGTATTTTTTTTTTCAGAATTAGTGATTTTTTTTTTGTTTGTTGTTTTTGTTTTTTGTTTTTTTGGTTATTCGGTTTTTTACATTACTCATTTCTAGACACTTACCTCGTTGTGTAAATGTGCTTTATACATGTTTTCCTATTGAAGATGCTTCTTGCAGGGCCTGGGCTGGTGGTTCGAGGTTGCTTTGTAGCAGCTATTTCAAAGTCTCCCTTGACGGGGCCCTGAGGGGTACCTTTCCCTTGTGTCTTGTGTCGGGTTGTGAAACCCACGCTTTTTCCCTTTTCTCTTCAGTTTATTAGTGTCCATCTTCCAGTGACTTCCTGAGTTTGTGCACAAGAGTAAATCGAGTCCTTCAGTATCAGAACATGTATTTGTTCCTCTGTCCTACCAGACTAGCTAGGTCGGAAGTCACTTTCCTTCCTGGTCTTTGTCGGTGTTGCTGTGGAGCGGCTGGCTGCTGTTCTGACTCTTGATGCTCTGTGTGTAAGATGTCTCTTCCTTTTCTGAAGCAGGTAGCATCTTCTCCTTGATCTCAGTGTTTTGAGATTTCACAATGATGTACCTGGGTGTAGATCTCTTTTTGTCTACTGTGCTGGGTGCCTTTCAATCTGGAAAAATGATGCTGATGATGACTTGCTCCCCTCGGGGAGTCTGTAATTCAGGTAGGAGAAACTAATGTCATGGACTTGTCCTCTGGTTTTCTTTTTTCCTTTCATCGTGTTTTGGGAGATTTTTAGTGAAATTTCCTGAGACTTTGCCTTCCAGCCTTTCTGTTCTGTTTGGTATAGCTTTTCTTTCATGTTAGATGGTCTTTGCAGATGTCTGGTGATCCTTGGCATCTGCTCATATTGAAGAACGGGACACCAGAAGGCTGTTTGCGAGGTTGGTTGGGTGGGCAGCTGTGGTGATTGTGGGTGATCTGGGAGCTGGGTTGGAGAAGAAGGCTAGAGTCCACTTAGCCACCTGGCCTTCAGTTCGGTGATGGTTGTTGTGTCCCAGTCTTCCTCCATGCCCATCTCTATTATGACAGCCTCAGTTTCACCCTCTTGAGAAAATAAGCCTCCAGTCTGCTGTTGGGGTGGAAGCAGGTAGTCAGCTGGCTGAGCAGAGTGCAGGAGAGGAGCCCAAGGTGTAACTGTGCCTGCACAGACCTTCAGCCAGTACACCATCCTCTTGGGAGTTCCATGATCTTTTCCTTGCTGTCATCTGCTTTCTGGTCCCAAAATTGTGTTTCAGTTATCTCGTCCATATTTTTGGCCTTAGTGATTTGTACCTTTGAAAAAAAAATTAAAATTTTCATTATGGTGTTTTTAGGAGTGAATGGAAATAAATACATGTGTTCAGTCCTTTCTGTTTAATCAAAATTCTTTTCTTTCTGCTTTTTTCTTTTATTATCCATTTAATAGATGCTCACTGTAGAGAATTTGAGAAGTACAGAAATGTGAGAAGCGAAAATACCTTAAATTCTTTTAGGTGAGAATCAATCCGTAGTAGCATTTGGACAGATCTCTTTCTGGCATTTTTTTCCTTGTAAAAAGGGATCATATATGGAATTTTATACTTTGCTTTAAGAAAAAGTGACACATTTTCCAAATGTCAGTTTAAATTTCATAAGCATTATTAAATAAATGTATAACATTCTATTGTATGGGTTTAATGGTCAGCTTTTGGGATATGTTTTTTCTCCCAATATTTTGTCATTATAAGACGGCAGTGGATTTTTGTGTAGTTTTGTGCACACTTTGATTTTTTTTCCTTAGTTAAGATTCCTATAAGTGAAACTACTAAATCAAAGATTACAAATATTATTTAAGGGTCTAGATAGAGTTACCTGCTGCCAGTCTGGTTTCTCCAGCGCTGATTGAATATTCATCCTAGTGTCCTTACGAATCAAGTATTATTAGTTTTATCCCTTTAATTTGCAGATAAAGAAGTTAGTTTCTTATTATAAGTTATTTTTCTTTCTTTGCAAGTTGTACCTTTTCTACCCATTTTCCTCTTCATATTTCTTTCTTTCATTCTTTTTTTATACGTATATCAATTTGTTAGAATCTCCGTGTTTCCTATTATTTATTTGTATAGAATAAGGATGGTTTAAATACCTTACTCTTAAATACGTTCCTACACACAGTAAGAGTGAAATTGGGTAGGAATATCACAAACAGGTTGCTTCAGAGTCTGAGTTCTTAGATTTTTCATGGTTTTAAGTGAGAAGGTAATAGGAAGAGACAATAAGTACCATTCCCTCGTGTCCTTCTTGTGGTTGGACAAGTGGTACCATTTGCAACTTCAGCTATGATCAGTATCAAGAAAAGCTTATAACAATAAGGGAAATCTAAGTAGAGGAGAGCTACACCATGGACAGGAAGTCTCAGTATATTGAAGGTGGTGACTCTCCCACATCCATCAGGAGTATCATTGTAATATATTCAAAATCCCAATAGGTTTTGTTTTGTGAAACTTGATGTGTTAATTTTAAATTTTATATGAACCCTTTATTGCAGGAGTAATCAAGATACTCTGGAATAACTTTCCTTTTTAGATATCAAGGCCAGAAGATTAGAACAGAAACAGACCCATGCTTACATGAACCTTGATAAATACGAGAGGAAATCTTACAGAGCAGTGGGACAGTTTCAGGAAATGTGCTAGACAGTTGAGTATCCATGTGGAAAAAATGAATTGGAAATTGGACCCTATCTCACATCACATATAAAAATACGTGATCAATTCAAGTTTGATTAAAGACCAGATGTCCAAGGCAAAGTCAAAGCTTTTAGAAGAAAATATAGGAGAATATCTTACAGAGGAAGGGGATTCTCTAAAAGATAAGAAGGAAATTATTTTATAAATTGAATCACATTAAGAACAAGAACTTTTCATCAAATACATCTTAAAGAAAGTGAATACAAACTAAGTAACATATAACTAATAAAGGATTTATATTCAGAAAATACACATATTCTGTGGGTTTGTGTATCCTCCAATTCAGTAAGAAAGACTGATACGTAAAAAATAGCAGAAACATTTGAACAAGTACTTTAAGGAGAAACCCAAATGGTTAATAAGTATGAAAAATTGCTTTATCTCATTAAGCAGGAAAATAGAGGATTACTTGCCAGATGTTAATAATATTGAATGTTGAGAGAATGTAAAGCAATGGAAACTTTCAAAAACCACTGGAAACATTTTGGAAAATAATTCAACATCAAGCAAAGTTGAGCCTAATATACCCTAGAACCCTCTGTGTCTTTCAAGTATACCTTAGAGAAACTCATGGCACGCCGGGAGACAAGTGCAAGAATATTCAGGGTAGCATTGCCTGTGACAGCAGAAACTGGAAGCAACCCAAGCAGTCCAATAGCAGCAGAATGGATAAACCAGTGGTGGCACATTAGACATTACAGTACTTCAAGGGCTGGTACAAGTGAAAGAAATCCAGTCACATGCAGCCACAGGAATAAAATATCTCAATATCCTTTGAGTAAAAGAAGCAAGTCATAGTTCAAAAACAGCTAACCAATATGTTGCTTAGAAATCATACAAAAGTTGTAAGAACTGTAGGAAAAGCTGGGAATGATTAACACAAAAAAACTGGGATAGTCGGGAGGGTTGGAAGAGGCAAAGAATAAACTCTGTCAGTAGGATATATTGGAGACTCCTTAGTTTTCTGTTTCTTAACCTGGGAAATAGAGGCTTGGGTATTTGTGTTATGCTTTATACTATATGTGTATTTCATACACATTCTGCATGTAAGATACAGTTAATAACAGTGACTTTTTTAGCAGATAAAATTAAGAAGATAGGAGTAATTGAGGAAAGAGGCAAGGCAAACACCGGCTTTGGTGTTATCTCTGGTTTGATAAATAGAAACTTGATTATACTGGCTATAATAAACAGTTTACTTCTTGGAAAAGGTTTAGGGTGTACAGATTTTATTTTCCTTCTAGAAAACCTTTTGTAAGTGCATAGGACGCAGGTGGTTAATACTGAAGGAATTGGTCTTTTTCTTTTCTTTCTTTCTTAATGCTGAATGCCAGCTTTCCTCACCAGCTGAGCGTGTATCCTAATGGTGTCACATATCAACAGGTCTTCTAGGTAGTAGTTCTGCCCAGTCCACTTTACGAGCTTCGTTGGTTTTTAACCTGATAATGACTTTGTCTTTTAAGGTCTCACTAAGTTTTCATGCTTAACTCACTTGTGTACATGCTTTGCCTTGGCTTTGACTGGTTGCAGGAAGAAAGGCACAGATTGATAGATCCAATCTTCCCTCTTCCTTTCTTCATGTGCTTTATTTTAGCTCAGGTTCAAATTGAAGGAGATTTCCTGGCGTGTTCCTTCTCTATACTTGAGGAACAGCCCATGGACATGCTTCTGGGGCTGGACATGCTGAAACGGCATCAGGTAATTAAGAGCTTCACTTTCTCTTTGCATTGGCTTTTTGTATGGTATATGGTTATTACTGCATCATTTCTCTTGGTTGTATATCCTGAAAAACTAAGAGGCATGACTTCAGACCTGGAAAAGTCCATAAATGATGATGATGTCATACAAGGTTTGAAATTATGTATCAGTAGAAATAGGATCTGTTTTTGTGAAATCTTTCTGAATCTGTTGAATCTTGCCATCTGTTTTGAGTCTATAATGGACAGTTTAGCTCCTTTGTGTAATTTTTAGTTTCGGTTAGAACTCAAGTCATTTTTTGGTGGGTTTGTAGGAAAGTGTACATAATACACAATGATGATTTTACTGCAAGTATAAGTTTAGTAAATCCTTAGTAACTGGTCAAACAATGCTTGGGAAGAAGAGCTTGAGGATTAAGGAAAAAGGTATACAGAAGATGTTTGGAATGAAAATGTTTATTTAGTACAGAGAGAATGATTTGTAAATTTGTTCATTTGCAGTGGTTTTTATATTCTACTCTGAACCCTAATAATTTGTTTAAAGATAAACTTCTCTTATTGAAGAAGCAATTAGTGTGCTCTTGGGTAGTAAAAATTTTCACAAGAAGGTTTCATATCTGGTCAATATTTTTAGTTTGTTTGTTTGTTTGTTTATTTATTTATGGGAGGTAATTATGGTTTTATTTATTTTTAATGATGGTGCTGGGAATTGAACCCAGGACCTTGTGCATGCTAGGCATGCACTCTACCACTGAGCTATATCCTCCCCCCTTCTAGTCAATATTTTTATGTCACTAATACTCCTTTTTAAATGTTTAATATTAAATTCCCATTAAAAGTATATTGCATTGAAAAATATATGTTGCCTTGATATTGTAATCAAGGTAAAGAATTTTAAGTAGAAGGAATGAGTGAATGCATATATAAATAAAACCCTATAAAACCTAACTTATTGTTGCTATCTTTCCGTTTTTTTTGTTTTGTTTTGTTTTGAGTGGAGGTAATTAGGTTTGTTTGTTTTTTTAAGGAAGTACTGGGGGTTGAGCCCAGGCCCTTGTGCATGCTAAGCATGTGCTGTAGCACTTAAGCTATACCATCCCCTATATTTCCCTATTTTTAAATCATGATATAGACCAGCAGTCTCCAACTTTATAGGTATAAAACATACAGTGTAACTGTCCTATATTATTAAGTAATTATAAAAATATACTGAAAAGCAGAGTAACGTAAGTATGAAATATAGAATACCTTTGTAGAGCTTGCCTTGTTTGTATATCACTTTTCAGCCCATTGGTCTAGAGTTTAAATATAAGCTGCACTTTATACACTAAGCAAAAAAAGCAAAAATGTGGAACAGCATAAATGGTATGTCTCAGTTTTATTTTTTTTTAAGTCACTTATATGTTTCTAAAAGGTGTGGCTGCTGATTATGCCTGGCGGTTTTCCAAATTTAAGTTCAGAAATGAACGGTTAAACTATGTCCCATAAAGATTATTCTGCTGTAAAATTTAAATATTAAAAAGATTGTAAATTAACAGACAGTGTTACCTAGGTTAAAGTTTAAATACTTTTAAGTAAAATCAGTTTTTTTAGCCATCTCTGTCAATGTTGCTCTTTGTAAATGGAGTTTTAAATTCAAGATCATAATTTTTGTTTCCTGTTTTATCTACTATCATCAGTCTTTGTTTTTTTTCCTTCTAAGTGTTCCATTGACCTCAAGAAAAATGTCCTCGTGATTGGCACCACAGGCTCACAGACCACCTTCCTTCCCGAGGGAGAGTTACCAGAGTGTGCCCGATTGGCTTATGGGGCCGGGCGAGAGGAAGTACGGCCAGAGGAGATTGCAGACCAAGAATTAGCAGAAGCCCTTCAAAAATCTGTAGAGGATGCAGGTATTTGGAATGGCCAAGCTCTTGTTATCGGTGGGTGTGCCAGGGGAGTTTGAGCTACAGCGGGGACAGGACCTTTCCAGTTCACAGTCAAGTCTCATTGTCCTGTTGTGGGTGTGTTCCTTGTCTTCTTACCACCTCCTCCCGTCTCTAAATACAGTAAAGAAAAACTCCATGTTTCATTAGATCAAGAAACAGCAGTCTGTTGCTGTGTGCAAGGTAGATTGGGGAGTTATTTGCTTACGCACATTTTGGTGGGCTTCCTGAAAAAATCTTGTCCTTTTTTTTTCCTGAAGAAATTTGTAACAGTTAAGCAGGCACTTCCTTTTGAGTTCAACATTTCCTGGAAATTTTCTTGTCCTTTGCTTAGGCCCATTTATTTTGACGGTTAGCATTGTCACTGTGACTAAGCAGCTCACCTTTTCACTGTCTACTGAAAGTGCTGCCACGAAAGACAGAAGAACCAACAGTAAGAGGCATAACTGAACATTAATCAAACTGAAGTGTTTGTGCTGTTAATGAAATCGCAGTCGTGTGTCATTGGGCCCAATCAGAACAGTATATAAACTAGGGAAATGAAGCCACCTAATACTTTTTTTTCTGAAGTCTCAGTTATTGTAGCCTCTTTAGTTCTAAAGATCAAGCCGAGTTTTCTGGGTAAAATGGAAGGACACAGTTAGGCCTAAATCCTGCTTCCATGGATAATTTTTCCCCATCGTTACAGAACAGTGACTCGGATGCATTTTCTAGAAGCTGAAGAGAATTAACTTTTGAGTTTTGGTTATTTTTAAATCTTGTGCTATAGTTACTCATTAGTGACTAATATCACACATTGCATTTGCTGATGTAGTAAAATGTATTAGAGCTACAAGTTCAGGGAATAGCTTTCTCCTAAGGACAAAACAGATAAGAGCTTTAAAAATAAGCAGCCAGATTTTGCCAGCGTTTATCACCAAGGAACACCCAGTGGTCTAAGCATAGAGACTTTAGAATAGGCATGGGTAGCAGATGGAGTTTCCAGGCTGGCCTTGCTCAGAATCTATTCCACCACCACATTTTGGCTCAGTTTTACATACAAAGTACAGTTCAGGTTGTGACTTCAGTATTTTGTAGGGAGGGAAGATTGTTAAACAACCAGACAGAGAGACTGAATTAATAGTTTTAACCTTGCCTGCAAAACAAATATGAATGACTTTGACATACCTGCGTAGAAGGTTTTACTTTTTTTTTTTAAGTAACTGTCAGCTTAGTCATATTATGTATTAATAAAACAAGGATGTGTTACCATTTTGTGAAACCTATCCCCCCTACAGTTTTGGTGCTTTTATTTGAGAAACACTAGCTGATGATAGCAGTGCTTTATAACCTACTAACAGTTACTCTCTTTGAGTAATTACTTTCTTTTAATAAAAAGTTTAGGAGATTAAAATGGAAACTACAGATGTTTTCAGCCGTAGGAGGGGTGGTCTACCAGTTTTAAAGGCTTAGAATAAAATGGCTCTTTACCCATGTGACCTTTGGTTACTGACAGTGTGTGGCTTGTGCTAATTTTTGTAATGTTTAAATAGTGAAGTAATTCATCAGCATCAGGTTCCATTTGCTTGAAACATCGACTTCTGAGTATTATCAAAATCAAAACTCTAGACATAGGTGAAAGTATTTTTACTAAAAGCTGTTCCTTGGAGGGTGATTATAGCTCAGTAGTAGAGAACGTGCTGAACACGCATGAGGTCCTGGGTTCAGTCCTCAGTACTTCCATTTAAAAAATAAACCTCATTACCACCCCCAACCCCAAAAAATGTTTAAAAAGAAAAAACTGTTTCCTTGGTGGGTACTTTATACCAGAATATCTTTATCTTTTCTATCGATTACAAAAATAATTCAGAGTAGGGAGCTGTATCTAATGTTTTCTAAACACTAATTAAAAAAAATAAGTTAAGCCAGGTTAGATAATCGGGTTTGGTTTGTTTTTCTTCGAAAAGTAAATCTCAGCTAAGAAAGAAATTTGGAAAGTGGCTGTTACATGTGTTCGCTCACCTTTACTCCATAAGATTTCCGTGTCACGTAATTCCATCTATGGAGCTACTTGTTTTCACCTGTCTCACATGTTTGCCCATGAATTCTCTGTGTAGGTAGTGAAATTAATTTCTTTCCAAGTTCTGTTGAAAATCTGTTGAAGTTGACACATTGCTTTATGTACTGTGAAAGAATTAAAGCAACCAACAAATCTTCTGGATGTCCAAACTGCAGAAACATTCCCTTACTTTGACTCTACTGGTTCCTGATTTTAAAGATGGCAATGGAATGGAGACTATAACCCTGCATGCTGTGTGGTTTGCATTGTTAACCCAAGTTTGCTTGTCTGTTTCCTAATTCAAACAGAGCGTCAGAAGCCATGATGCATGTAGTGTGTGTGTACTGCAGCTGGAGTGGGCCCCAGACCAGGTATTTATAGACACCACATTAAGCCTTCCACCCAGTTGTCATCTGTAGTCTGAAAGTCTCTGTATCTGCAGCAATTCTGGAATTTAGCTTCTGTCATTCACCGTTTCATCTTGTTTAATCTGGTTACAACTAGCCTGTATATACATTTGTATGTTTAATCTGGTTACAACTAGCCTGTATATACATTTGTATGTTGGCATACATACATATCTAAGCATGATTTCCTATTTAAAATTTCATCAGTCATTAGAAAGATTCCAGTGAAGACAAGTGTCCACTGACCATTGTGAATATCAGATCAAGAATAATCAGCATCATGGCACTTTGTTGTCGGAGGAGACTGCGTTGTTAGGGATTTTTATCTGTCTCTTTCTTCTGAATAACTGGAAGTGTATTTTTCACATTACTGCACACAGCTACCAGCTTTATAGAGGGACTGAACTTATCATTTTGTTGAAGAAGAAATGGAAACTTAGGCCAGGTGACTTGCCCAGGGTCACGGAGTCAGTAACACAGGCAGGGTGAAGTTTAATCTGTCAATGAGAGTTGAGACCCTGCTTTTCCCTCTCTCCACAGGAGGCACTCTGCTTCCCTTTCCCTGAAGTGTATAATAAATGTCAGCCTGAGTGTACTGGCTGATTTATGAAAATGGGGAGAGGCAGTCTTTTTAAACTATCAACCTAGGGTTTTATAGGAGTTTGCAGGCTGGTTGTAATTAGATACGTAATATTTAAGTTCTTTCATTTTCCTTGTAAGGATGGGTTAAAAACAGGCATACTTAATTATTAATGTCCGTTGTCCTCATCCTCTTCTCCTATCCTGTAGTACTGACCCAGTCCTCCCCTACATGTAGGACTTAGGCCAGTGAAATTGACCATCTCAGCTACAGGAGGACTATATGCTGCTTTCATAGTGAGTACGGAATACATTGAGGTCGTGTTCACCTTCACCTCACCCAGTTGTTAACTGGCGTACTCTTGCCAGAAGGCCATTATCATCCCCTACCTCTATGCTGCTAACGTGGATTTTTCACTACAGTGCATCGTTCTGTTCTCATTAACTCAAAATTGAACCTCTTTCAGAGTCAGCCTTAGAGACTGATAAATAAAACTAGTAACTGTGTTTCTAGACTCTAATGGATATAGTTTGCACTGAGATACATGCTATTTTCTTGTTTACTCCTAAACTATAAATAAGATTGTTTTCACACGAAGTCAGTCACTTCCTGACATAGTACTTTATCTTTTCATATTGTTAACCTGTGTTGGATTAGAGTGGTTTAGAGCCTTTTGAATCGTAACTGCATTCATTGCTTTATGGCTTCTTAAGGTACAATCAGCATGAAGCATTTGAGTCTCAACTGCCCTAATAGATTGTATTGCGATGTCATTTTGTTACCAGCCTTTGATTGTTAATTAAAGATCTTGTAATAATTGCATAAAGGTCAGTTTTTAAACTGGATCAGTGCAAAAGGAGAGTTGGATCTGATGTTCAATGACATCATGATGTTTACATCAAGGTGTTGTGTTTAAGCTTTCCATCTTTTGTGAGTGGTCAGTAAGTTGCAGTGGCTTTTCTAAATTGTCACTGCCTTTGAAAAACTTATGAACTATCTCCCTCCACTGCCCACCCCTCCCCACCATAAAGTACTTAAATGTTCTGGCTTTGTTGTACTATGTTAATGTGATAAAGTAACTGATATCCTTTTTAAAGTTGCATTATTTGGTAAGATAATAATTGAGATTTAATCTGTTTAATCTTTAGCTTTATTTTTGTTCTGAGTCAAGCTCACATGGTTTTTGGGATGTTCGGATAGAAATAAATAGAATGTTTTCTTCTGTGTCTTCCAGAGGTCCCTGAGTATCACATTCTTAGTTCTCTTTATAATTCCCACTCTGTCCTGGCTTTAGATTTCTCAGTGTTTACATCTGACACACTAAAAGTGAATTGGCATGAGATTGTTCCAGTGCAGAAATCCTCAAGAGCTGTATTGTGCTTTTAAGAATCACCTGAGGAACTTACTGAAAATGCAGATTCCTAGGTTTACTCCCAAGGACCATGCCCCAGAATCTGCATGCTTAGCAAACATCCCAGGTGATTTTAGAGGAAGGGTAGAGATAACACACTTTGAGAAACCATTCTGGAGTTCTAAACTCACTGAGAATAAAGACACGTAAATGTCCTTCAGTCTTAAGCCACTAACACAGCCATTTTATGTAGTACTTAAATAAAAATATTGAATTACAATACACACATTTTATTAAGAACCTACCTACCTTATATTCTGATGCTATAATGTTAAATTGTTCACCACAATGAGAGTCGCTCTTGTATAAAGTCTATGAATATAAGGGTTAAAGATCTGATTTATTTTATCCTATTTAGATTTGTAGTCTTTGATAATTTAGTGGCCTTTGTAACCTGCTGATTAATCTTTTTTCCTTTCTCCATTGTTCTATATAGAGAAAAGCGGTAAAGAAACTACCTCACTGGGGATGTCATCATTACCAACTTCAGATGGATTTAACCACCAAGCCCATCCTTCAGGACAGAGTCCTGAGATTGGTAATCCTACAGGTCTTGCTCACTCTGTCTCTACTTCAGTCTGCCCTATCAAGCCCAGTGACCCAGACGGCATCGAACCTAAAGCTATGAAGGCTTTGAAGGCTTCAGCTGAATTCCAGATAACCTCTGAAAAAAAAGAACACCTTCCTCTGCAGGATCTTTCTGAGTGTGCTTCTTCAGCAGACAGTGCTCTAGCAAACCAGAGTCCAGCTATGCCTTTGCAGAGTTCACTTGAAGAAGCCATTGTTGCAGATAATCTGGAGAAATCTCCTGCTGAAAGAAGCACCCAAGGCCTCAAATCTCATCTCCACACAAGACAGGAAGCTAGTTTAACCAGGATGCGAGAATCACAGAGGCTTATAGGTAGAAAGGATCCAGGATATCAGGACTTGAGTCGAGAGAGTGGCCTTCAGCAGCACGAAGAACCAAGAAATGAACAGCATGAGGTTATACAACAGAATGTTCCACAGGACCGAGAACATCTTTGTAACACAGAGAACCTTGAACGTCTTGGAGAAAGGCAACAGAATCAACAAAAAAGTGTTGGTTTGGAATCTACAATGAAAGGAGACAAGATGCAGCAGAATGTGGACCTTCCGGGTACAGAGAAAAATATTCTACCTTCAGGATGCTTTGGCTGCTCAAATTCAGAAACACTTATGGAAGTAGATATAGTTGAACAGTCCCTAGTTGCTGTGCTTAATTCAGCAGGCAGTCAGAATCCCGATGTGAAGAACATTGGTGCATCTGATTTCACCTTAGATAATCCCTTGATGGAAGTAGAAACATCAAAGTGTAACCCTTCCTCTGAAATTTTGAGTAATTCCATTTCCACTCAGGTTTTACAGCTCCCAGAAAGTAATGTTGAAATGTCTGGAAAAATGAAAGACTATGAGAATTGCCCCTCCTCTTTAAGTCTCTGTGGCAGTTGTCAGCCCTCTGTAGAGTCAACAGAGGAATCTTGCTCATCTATAACGGCAGCCTTGAAGGAACTTCATGAACTTTTGGTCATTAGTAGTAAACCAGCTTCAGAAAACACATCTGAAGAAGTTACCTGTCAATCAGAGACAGTAACTGAGAGCCAAATGGGTATTAAGGACCTTTCTGAAAGATGGACCCAAAATGAGCATCTTACAGCTACCCAGGATGAACAGTGTTCACAAATCTCCTTTCATCAGGCCATATCGGTATCAGTGAAGACAGAAGAATTAACAGACACTTCAACTGATGCTGGAATAGAAGATGTGGCAAATATTAACCTCAGGGGTCGCAGTGATGGCCTGTTAATTGATAAAGAAGGTGTCCCCAAGTCTAGGGAATCAATAAGTGAGAACAGTTCTGTCACTCTAGCCTCAGCTAAAACGTCTAATCAACTACCCTGCACCTTAGGCGTAGAAATTTCACCCAGACCTTTAGCAGGTGAGGAGGATGCACTCAGTAAGACTTCTGAGCAGACTGAGTCCTTGTCATCCAGTTTCATATTGGTTAAAGATTTGGGTCAGGGCACACAGAATCCAGTGACAGACAGGCCTGAGATAAGAGAAAATGTCTGTCCTGAAGCTGCAGGGCCACTTCTAGAATTTGAACCACCTACCAGCCATCCATCATCAAGTCCCTCCTTTCTTGCACCATTAATTTTTCCTGCTGCAGACATTGACCGGATTCTCCGTGCCGGCTTTACTTTGCAGGAAGCTCTTGGGGCTTTGCATCGAGTTGGTGGAAATGCAGACCTTGCACTTCTTGTTTTGCTAGCAAAGAACATTGTAGTTCCTACATAACCATGGAAAATGGTCTAGACCATACTCCATTCCCTTTAAAAAAAAAAAAAAGCTATATATATATATATACACATGCACACATGCACACTCACCACATATACAGTATATGTAGAAACCTGCAAGCAGAATGTTGAGCCAGATTTTTTTTAAGGATTTTTTTCAAAGATTTTTTTCGGCCAAAGTAATTTATGATCTCTTGTCTGATGAATTTGTCTATTCTATTTGTTAAAATTTGGGCCTTTTTTAAATGTATTGGCAGTATGTGCATACAGAAGCTTTTTATTATCATTAAGATGATGTATTCTGGAATAAAATGGATGGCTTTGTGTATAGCATACCATTTTAGAATGAGAGTAAATGCTTTAAGAAGCAGAAGCCATGAGAAATGGCTGACCACCCATGCAGCTAAGAGCAGATCAACTTCATATTTTGGCTGTGTCTCTGCTATAGGCAAGATACAATTTGTTGACTTAATTTTCAGTTTACAAATTTGATCACATGGTTTGGTGTCTGGAATTATACTTAGTGCTCTGTGTATTATGATTCCTCAGCTGTAACAGAAAATTGAAGAATATCTCCTAGAGTGGTATGTTTTTATTCGTGTGGTTAGGATTTGACATTTTAATGGAATGAGTTGGGAAGTTTTAAAACTTGGGCTGCTTTGTGCATCACAGGCTGCTGCATGAATTGCCAAGTATCTTGGGTGGGATATTGTGAGGGAATTAACATTAGAGCGAAACATGGTGCTACCCAGATTAAAAAAAAAAGAAGGAAAGAAAAAACTGTAATTTCATTTGCAAATGTCCTGGTGATGCTTCAAGAACTGTGAGTGAAAAATAATGGCCTCAACACTGGAATTTACTAAAGATTGGGTTTGGTAGATCACATCTCACTGATCACATCTCAACCCTCAATGACGAGTGATGAACTTATGTTCAGCTAATGGGTTGGTTGCCAGCAGTTTATTTCCTTTCTAAAGTCATTGTCTAGGAAGTTCTTCTGAAGCTCAGTTTGAGATGTGATCTGAGTGAAAGATTCAAGTGTGATAACCTTGTCACTGGTTCATCTTGGTGCTTGGAATGATCAGTGTATTTGGTGAGTGTCTTTCGTGGCAGTGGAAATAGTCATTGGAGTCTCTGATTCAAGTGGCCTTGGTAGAGTTTTCCATCCCTTTCTTTCCTCAGGAGTTTCTTTTTTTAAGCAAAATTTGTCATATTTGTGTTTACCATGTTAAGTTAGAGTGGGGCATAGTACATAGATGTATTTATTGTGGCCTTTTTTTATATGAGGACTAGCCCTTGGAAATCATTGTCCTGTGGGCCCCACTGTGCAATAATTCTACTGGATAGATTTTAGATACTTTCTTTCCTGGAAAATAAACTCTTTTATGTACCGAGTGGGAATCTGAAATCTTGGTTTTATTGAAAAGAATTTTGAGAATGATAATTCCCGATTTCAGGTTGGAGTTTGCAATGTGTTTGAAACAGAAGATTCAGAAGGGTGATTTGTGAACTTTTAACGTTAAGTGATTTTGTCTAAAGTCTTAATTCTCTTTGAAAGCTTATTCTTTCCGTCAAAATTCACGTCATTGAGCACAATCAAAATGGAGGCTCGTATCTCAGGAGTTTTTGAAATTTTAGTTTAGGGGCACTTAGACATTTCTCTTCTACCCTATCTCATCTTTCTTGTTTGCTGTGATGTTTGAATGTGTGTTGGGAGACTTGAGTGATATGATGGAAGGTCGCGTAGGTTCATCATGATCCTCTGAAGTTAAGCGATGGTTGACGGAGAGTTGTAGTTTACTGTTTTCAGGAGGGCACTCAGAACAACAGGTTAGCCAGGTTGTCTTTAAAGTGTTCTTTTAGACAATCGTGTGCTGTAGATCCTTTTGCTTGCCCTACACCAAAGATGTAAGATGCACTAGGAAACTGCTTATAGGATTTCTGTCAACTGACTTAGAGCTGTGACTGTCATTAAATAGTGGTGCTATGATTGAAGCAAAATTTAGTAACAATGCAATGGGCCCCTGTATTTGCTTTATGGGTATGATTAGGAATTTATTCTAAGCTTATAAATCTTTAGGGTCACAAAGTGGGGTGGGTGTGAGGTGGGGGAGCTTATCAGTGACAATAGACTCTTCCAGAAAGGCCTTCTTTATGAAGGTGGGCCTCATAGTTTTCTGTATGAGCAGTTTCTCTGAACACTGCTCAGAGGTGTGGCCACTAAATTTTCATAGTGTGGAGATTTGGGAGTCGATCCCAAGTGGGATATATCAGTCTGGAAAAGATTTCATAACAGTAGCTTTTATTGTATGTATATGTATATTTATTTCTAGGGGAAAATGGGATAGGCCTATAGTTGTACACGTATTCTTATTAGGAATACTTTGAGCTTAACCCACTTGCCAAATATCCTTGTCCTTTTTCATCATTTGTCTTTCAGCTTATAATTGCTTTTGATTTTTAAAATCTTACTTCCTGTCCATCATTTGTATGAAAGTAAACTTGTTTTTGAATCATTTTTAAGTTTAGCAGTTCTAAAACACAAAAGGAATTAAGGAATATGACATTGGTGAACCTTCATTGTCGATTTTTATTCAAAGTGCAGAAATTAGAGGTTAACTTTTCCAAGAATGAGATAAAATCATTGTGAACTCCTCTGGTTACCAGCAGTGACCAGCAATGGACTGCTTTACTGGATAGCTCCTTTGCCATAACCAGTAATGGACAGCCTGTGGTCAGCCCTTACCTCCAAGGGTGGTGTCTGTTTATTCACCAAAGAGAGGAGAAGATTTTCCTGTATGACTTCTGCAATTTCCCTCAAGTTGGTTCCTGTATGTAGGAATGTGCTTGGTAACCAGACAGCTATATCTAGGCTGTAGATTTTGCCCTTGCAGCTGGTAAGAATTATTTCCACTTGTACCTCTTTAGGCCTCCAGACATCAGCCAATAGCTTTCAGCCCACAGTTTGGGCTTTAGCCATTAACATGTAAAGATTACCAGTTGCTTGGCAAAGGGAACTAGAGAGATGGTGAGTGTGTGTGAAAACTATTCTGCCTTGCAGCCTACAAAATTTTTCCAGAACTCCTTGTTTCCACATATACTGAAGGGAGGCACAGACCATATGTTTTTTCCCAAAGCGTTTCTCCAGTAAGAGAGTTACATAAAAATGGAAAGATATCTGAGACTTTGTGGCACTGATTTTATGATAACCTGTTAGGGTAGAATCTGCCTGTCCTTCCCTTAGCACAGCTTTCTCTCGTAAAAGCCATAAAAAATCAGTCAGTTTAACCATCAGCTCATGTATATATATACATGTGTGACTGATAGATACCCTACAGTTAATTTTATAAAGATTAAAAAATTTTTTATATCTACAGATATATTCTTCAGTTATGGTGGCTTTTATCCCACCATGTATATAAAAAACAGCCTTGCAAGTAACTGGCCAGAAGAGTTGGCAGTATATTCTGATTTCCTTTTCCTACCTGTTTGCCACTTGCGATGAGGATAAGCAGGGTAATTGAACTGCTACGTATTTCAAACTTGTTATCACTGGTAACGTAAGAGAAGCTAACTGGATTATGCATTCTCTAGCACAAATACCAAAAAGCCAAATTTCTACTTTGAATTTGGTGACTTAGTGTAGTCAGTGGCTGAACTAGAAAGGAAATAGCATTCTCAAAAGTTCCCTTTCCAAGAAGATGAATGTTACCTTTCATATTAGGAGTTCTGTAAAATAAAAATAGCTTGTTTTCTGGAGGGGGAAAGTATAGCTCAGTGGTAGAGTGCGTGCTTAGCATGCATAAGGTCCTGGGTTCAATCCCCAGTATTATTAAAAAAATAATAAATGAATAAACCTAATTACCCCCTCCACAAAAAGAAACAAAAATTTTAAATAGCTTTCTTTCTGAAAGATTTTTAAAATGCCAATTCCCTCTTAACAACAAAGTAAATTCAAAGCATGTCTTTGAGAACCAGAAATGTAAAATCATGGCTCAAGTTCCCTACCTTAGTGGTCCCTCAGTAGACTATATTAGGGGTTCATTAAATAAAGAGTTTAGAGAGGAACCTTTGATGTTACTTGATTTTTCTCTTGTGCCTTAGATTTTCCAAGTAGAGGCTTCAAATTTGGGTGGGGAATAAAAGTGGAAGTATCATGGGGAGAAGATTGAAAATGCCCCTCCTGGAAATGGGCGTGTGTGGAGTGGTCCTAAGGCTCACTTTCATTGTTGATTCAGACTTGCACCTGCACCGGATCACTAGGTTTCCCCAGACAGAAGGATTATGACATGGCTTTTTTGCATCAGGCATACCTCCCAAAAAATGGTTTCTAGATGTTTATCATATTCTTTGTTGTACTGTCGGTATTGTGGTGGTCAAGGCAGAGAAAAAGTTTAAGAAAATCTTTCATACTTGAACAGGAAACTGGTACTCTCTTGAAGGCTATGCAGTATGAGTCTGAATAAGAATTCACTATTCATTCGTCAGACATTAAGTGCCTGTGTGCCAGGTACTGGTGAGCACTGGGGGTACAGGAGTGACTAAAACAAATTAGAAGCTGCCCTTGTGAAGCTTTCAGTCTAGTAAGGAGACATGAAACAAATTTTAGCTTCAAGAACAAGATCTATTTTTGCCTATCAGCATCGTTTATTTTAAAAGTCATACTACGGTGATTTGATTCAAATTCAGAGAAGACTTGGAAAATCAGACTCAAAATGGAATTAGAGTCTGTTAACTTAAAACTGCTCTAAAAAAAATGTTTTTTTAAAAAATGAATTGGAGGAACCAACCAAAAATGTTCTTATATTTGGTAGCAATCCTTGAAGAGATCAAGTAATAAGAAATCAGTTTATACTGTTGGTGGAAGAAGAGGGAGGTATGGGGAGGATAGAGGTGCAAGTAAATGGAAGATGACCTAAATGTGCACTGGTGACAGTCAACTTTTCCTTCCATCAAGACCTCCTTCCGTGCAGGGTAGAGGTACGGAGTGTGCCGTGGCATCCTTCCCACTCCCCCTTTCAGCATGGCTGCTCTGGAATACTAACCATCTGGCCAACGGGACTTAGCAGAGGATTCTGCAGGATTTGCTGTTTTAAAGCAGCTGAGTACAAGATGTGAAAATAGGAATCTAGAGCAGAAAATGTAGCAAGTGATGGTTCTGGGACTGGATGGTGGGCAGAATTTATGTACAAGAAGATTCCAGACTCTACCAAATCTTTCTACAGGACAGCTCTATCAAATTGACATTCTTTAATCCATTGTTTAAAATGTTACCATATATGGATACAGGTAAAATTTCTGGACTTTAACAACTAGTGACTTCTGAGGTATACAGTTAGAAAACTCTCATAGGTTTATGCGTAATATATTGGTGGTTGGTAATCTAGACCTTCTGGGGGCTGTGAAACTTGAGAGGCTATAGCAGATGAGTCTTAGAGCACATGAATGAAATCTACAGAGAAAATGGTTCAAGGGTGTAGGAGTTAGAGGACATTTTTTTTTAACCTAAAAAAGTTAAGCAAACTATGGAAGACCTGGGGTGGAGATGTGGAATACAAAATTAGGAGAATTATTTCTTTTAATCCATATGGGAAGGTTTTCACTACCTGACTGGGTGAAGGGGCATGCTGGGGTAGCTTTTCCTGGGAAGGTACATGAGTAATAAATGATTTTGTTTATCAGAGGCAGTCACGTCAGTTTGTTTCCAGATTCTTTTGGTCTGAAATTACCTGATGCTGACCAGACCTCTTTCTCCTTTCCTCAAGGCTGGACAGCTTTGAATTTATGCCTCTCATCTGAGACCTTTCCCTCTGAATGATAAAAATATTCCCATTCTCTATTCTCCTGATCATCCTTTTGAAGTAGTTCTGGTGATGTACTCAGATCAACATACTGACTGCACTTGCTGTTTTGTTTGTTTTTTTAACTATGCACCTACAATGAATATTGATTTGCTCGTTTTTATTTAAAATTTCATCTTCGTGGCAAGTTGGGCTAATGGCCTTTGCACTCAAGTATGGTTTGTTTACCAGTTTTGTAGCCATATTTGGCAAATCTTAGCAAATAGAAACCCTTCTTCCCCCCCATTTTGTTCTTTTATTGCTTTCCTGATTTTTCTTTAAGCTTTGAGACTACTGCATTCTTAAAAGAAGAACTAGGCTGATTGGCAAAATAGACTTGCCAGTAGCTCATTCACTCCCATAATGCTTTGGCTTTGAGAGTTGGGAGAACTCTGAGAACTTAAGGAAACCAAACTCAGGAATCCCACAGTTGGTTGCATTGTACCATTGGTTTAGGGGCTGGACATAGGACCTGTCTGCAGCTGAGTGAACTAGATGCATTTGGGTTTGAATTATTGTCACATACTGAAATGTAAGTCAGCCCTAAGTAATCAAAACACTTTATTTTATTTTTCTTTTTTTAATAGGAACTTTCTGAAGAAAAAGTGATGTGTAAAACATTTGATATTTAAGACAATAAAGTTTTTATCATAAGACTCTTGTTTGATCAATTTCTTCTAAATTGTGATGGTTACTTCTGTCCTTGTCTCTATCTCCCTGCCCTTTAAATAACATACCCAGGCTGTGACTTGTGGCCATAAGCTTAAACCTCAGAAGAAAAGGGCATCTCCAAGCCATTAGTAGCCTCCAGATAGCCACTGCAGGAGGACGGCCATCTGCTGATGTGAAATGTTGGTGCTCTGTGACTCTGCACGAGCAGTTAATAAACAGTAATAGAAACCACTGGTGGTAGGGTATTGTGGTTCAGACTAGTTTCTAGAGCCAGGCTGCTTGGGTTTGAATTTCAGCTTTGCCACTTGCTAGCTGTGTGACTTTGGGTAACTTGCTTAACCTTTCTGTGCCTCAGTTTCCTTGTCTATAAAATAGGGGCTATCAGGGTGGTTGTAGGGATTCATGAGTAACTTGGAAACACCCTGGGGTATTAACCAATGTGGAGTTAGTGCTCTGTGTATCTTTGTGCTGTGGGTCCTTTGAGAGGATTTCGGTGTACATGGACCAGCTGGTACCGGGAGTAGTTAAATTCCCCCCGGTTCTGTCACTTTTCCTTGCTGCTGAGAGCAAAGGCTTGTTCTAGTTGGAGGTGAGAAGTGCTCATTATTTTGCCATTGTTCAGATCTCAGTCTTTTGATAATTCACTTGAAATGAGACTTCCAGAACTTGATAGAATGGTAGTAAATTGAGACATCAGTTTTTAGTAGAAAGAATTATGGGTCCTTGGCACAGAAACGGAGCACTGTGTCTTTATTTTTTTGTTTTAAGTGTTAAAAGTATCAGGAAAATAAATGCATTGAAATGTTTATGGCAGGGATCTGTACAGCTTGGAGGAGGAAAATACAAGGGTAGGATATACATTTAAAAGTAGAAATTTCAAAGAAATAGAAAAAATAAGTTTAAAAAAAAGTACATAGTTGTAAATTTTAAAATGCAAAGTAAGCAGAACATATTGCCATCTTACGTAAGAGGGCGAAATTATCCTCAGATACTGCTTCCCTGTTCAGAGCTATTTTCTAATGGGATTAATCCTTGACTATGGATTTTGTCCTTAAAACAAAAAAAGATCAGATGGCTTGGTTCCTCCTAGAAAGTTACTAAAAGCCAACATTTTCCATATTTGACTCCAGGTATCTCAAGTTGAAGTTCCCTGAGCCAGAAATACTCCACCCCCTCAACCTGCTCCTCTGTCTCCTGGGAAGTAAATGGCAACTTCACCCTTAAGTTGTTCACTCTAACACCCTGACCCCTTTCTCTCACAACCTACATCCAACACATCCTAATCCCATTGGCTCCACTTGAGAATATTTGCAATCTGATCATTTCCAGAACACTGGTCCAGGCATCATCACCTCTCACCTGGGTTATTGCAGTAACTCTCTGCTCCTGCCCCTGTCTGTCTACATGATGTTCTTAGCACAGTAGCCAGCAGGACTCTGTTCGATCAGATCATACCTCCTTAAAACCCCTCCATGAACCCCATCTCACTTGGTAAAAGCCAGAATCCTTACAATGCCTGCAGGGGCCCTGTATGCCTCCGCCTTCACCTCCCCACCCACCCCCCACCCCTCAGCCCCGAACCACTCCAACCTCCGTGTTCCTCGAGTTCACCGTGCTGTCGCCCATTCCCTGGACGTCTTCATGGCTTCTCCTCGCACTGCCTTTAGGTCTTGACTCAAACACCCCCTCAGGAAGGCCTTCTCTGACTCCTTTAAAACTGAAGCCAAACCCCTCCTTGGTCACTTCCCTTCATTCTTCTTCCTTAGCACAGACACTACCCAACGAACTCCACATTTCACTTCTGTATCTTCCTAACTTCCCTCCCGTTGAAACGGAAGTTCCATGAGAGTAGGGATTTATGTCTCCTTTTCACAGTATCTCCCAGTGCCTAGAACTTTGCTGGTATATAGCAGGCCCTCAGATACATTTTTAATTAATAAATCCATGAACACCATTATGCTGCCTCAGTTTCTCATCTCACAGGACCTAAGGAGCTGTACCATAAGTGAAGTGACAAACTACCTAAAACCCAGCCAGGTTCCTGAGGTCAGTTTGCAGGTTTAGGGATTCTAGCCCCAGGATGACTGCTGACTTTGAGTTTAATGTGGATTTTAAAACATGACATTCTGAGGTTAGTAAGTCTGCAGGCTTCCATGTGAAGTAGTACTTTTTATTATACCAGCACCTAAGACTAATTTGGGACATCAGCAAATAGCTCCTCCTCTACCAATGGTCATACAGACTTTGGCCATAATTCCTCATCCACTATCTTTTTAGAATAGAAAAGGCCCAAATCAGATGTAAAGAGAAGCAGCCTTACATTTGGCTCTAGTTCTCTTTCTGTGCTTTTACTTCTATGGCCAGCTAAAACATTTTCTGCACCCCTATTGAATTAAAATTAAACAAGGGGAAGGTAGAGCATGTGCTTAGCATGCAGGAGGTTCTGGGGTTCAATCCCCAGTACCTCCATTAAATGAAATAAATCTAATTACCTCCTCGCAGAAAAAGAAAGCTTGGCAGCTGAGAGTGAAATAAAGAGAGATTAAAAAAAAAACTAACCAGAACATGGATGGGAGTAAAGATTATCATACTAAATGAAGTAAGTCAGACAGAGAAAAACAAATATCATATATCACTTACATGTGGAATCTAAAAATAATAATACAAATGAATTTATGAAACAAATAGACTCACATACATAGAAAACCAACTTATCGTTATCAAAGGGGAAATAGAGCAGAGAGATAAGTGAGGAATTTGGAATATTAACAGATACACACTACTATATACAAAATAAACAACAAAGAGCTACTGTAGAGCACAGGAAACTATATTCAGTACCTTGCAATAACCTAAAATGGAAAAGAATCTGAAAAAGGATATCTATATATATAACTGAATCACTTTGCTGTACACCTGAAACATTGTAAATCAACTGTACTTCAATTAAAAAAAACTAGAAGATAGACATCAGAGCTCTAAAGTCGCACTGTTCACTTTCAAGGTGGCTGTCCCCCTCCCACATATGTACAAACAATAGTAGGGTATGGAACGTCATCAGAGGCAAACATTTCACAAATTTGTATTTTGTTTCTGTCTTCAACATTTTTGACCCTGTGCTAATATATTCAGTACATGAAAACACACTACTGTGTTGAAAGTTTTTTTTAGGAAATTTTGACAGTATTTTTTTGTACAAAACTTTTTAAAAACAAAATTGTTAATTTCAATAAACACTGAAGATATTCAGTAAACACTGGGTATCACGTGCCAGACACTGAACTGGTGCTGTGAATACAGCTTTGCATGAACTGAGCAAAGGTGCAGATTCTCACAGAGCTTCCATGCTAGCAGTCTCTCTGAAGAGTGACAACAGACAAGAAAATGCAGGTAGGAATGCATTCTACAATGAAAATTTAGTAGGTTCGCGTGGCACAGGGATTAGAGGCTATGGGATGTGGAGCAATCAAGGAGGAAGGTTTCCTGAGAAGCTACTGTTTAAACAGAGACCCAGCTGACAAGAAGGGTCCTGCCAGGCGAGGCTTCCGGATGTGTTATGTCGGGCTAGGCTGAGGGAACAAAGAAGCCAAAAATTTCAATAATTTATTACAAAGTCTTCATCTTGCCTATGTTTTTGGCCCAAGACAAGTGTTCCTGGTTGGTAGGCAGCTCTCCTCCAGGCAGTATTCAGGAAACCAGGCTCTTCACATCTTGTAAGTCTGACATCCCCTTTGCTTCATCCTGTCTGGGGGGAGAAGAACCAGCATGCAGGCTCAGCTACTGCAGCCCAGAAGTGGACGGCTGTATTTCTGTTCACATTCCATTGGAGAGCACCTGATAACACAGCCATGCCCACTGCAAAGGAGGCTGGGGAATACAGTCTGGCACTGCCTGGCTACAGTGCTGTCTGTCCCTGTGGAGAGAACAGATTCTGGTGAACAGCTAGAGGCCTCTGTCACACTGGGGAAGAGCTTTCCCAGCAAAGGCCCTCAGAGGCACACACACTAGCTTGTTTGAGAAACAGAAGGTTTTAGGGGTGCTGGCACACACCAGTGGACAGATTAGGTGATGAGTCAGGGAGAGAGGCTGAATCAGATGTGCTGTGGCCTTGGAGGCCAGAGAAGAGGATGGACGTCACTCCAAATGCTATGACAGGAAGCTGAGGCTTTTACGTGGGGAGATTGAAAGGTATCCCAGTTTCACCAACCCATATTGCTGACTGGCCAGGAACGAGGAAAGAACTAGACGTTCAACATTTTAAAATAAGATCACCTGATTAGCGCTGCCTTGTTTTGGTTTACCCAGGCCTAGGGCTGCACTGAGTCTGCACTTGCAGGTGCCAGGGTGAAGGTGTGGGAACCTGGACCACTGCTGTTACATACCATCAGCCCCTCCTGTCTCCCCTTCTCAGATGGAGATCAGCTTCACAAGCCTGATGGCCAAGGAAATAATTACTCCCTCCTCTGGAAATGTACTATATTTGCCTCAAGTTGGGGGGAAGGAAGGAACTGACCTCCACTTTTTTTTTCTTCTTTTTTTTTTTTTTTTTAACAGTCTTGTCCAATTACCTCTTAAGGATGTGGCAGGAAGAAGCTGTCAGAGTTTTTTTTTTTCCCCCAATTTTTTTCCTCTTGAGGCAGTACACATTTTTAGAAAGAAAAGTAAAGGAGACACTGGGTGGGCCAGGTCCGTGGTATCTCCATGATCTTGCTTGCCTTCCCAACTTCTTCCCTTATCGGAGGGAGGTCAGCACTAAGAGACTTAGGTGAGGACAGTATTAAAAAAAAAAAATTTCCTGAGTCACTGATTTGGAAATGAAGACAGATTTGCCTAAGGCCCTACAGTGACTCAGTCGAGGCTTTTGACTCTTGATGCCTCAGAGTCTCATGCATTTTCCACGTGATCAGCAAAGTCTTGTGCAATAAATGAATACGTTTCAATTTTGAGCTTAAAAGACTCCCAATAACAGGATTAATAGGCACCTTGTTTTTTGTTTTTTTTTTTTTCTTTTTTCTTTGCCATGTTTTTAAAAGGCAAGGATGGATTCTATATTTGAGCTCTGATCAAGGGGCAATTATCGGCACATGAACACATACACTGGGCCCCCTCCCATTCCCTGCAAGAAGTCTTTCAAGACTAAAATGTCCCTCACTTCTCCCACCCACTCACATACCTATGCAAACTTTGGGAATTTGGTCGGCACTGAGACTGTAAATTCCTCCTGAATGTTTAAAAAGTTGGACCTGACCATTGCCCAATGCGTAAAGATAGAAACAATATGGCAGAAATGCCACCACCTTCTTGAATCACAGGTATACAGCCAAGTGATAATAACACCTGTTGAAGCTATCATGTGCCCAAATCACAGGTAGCCATTTATTGGAAGGTGGTGCCCAACAGAAGATGCTGCCCAGATAATGGTTTGCTATTAACAGCAGGGAGGAATCGTGAAGCTAGTTCATTCCACCTTGGGCTGAATGGATTCTCAACAGCTGGAGTTGCATCAGACAAGATGGGGCCTGTAGGCACCCTGCTCTGGGTGGAGTGGGAAGGGAGTGCTCCAAAGCTATTAGACTGGTCATTCAAGCCGGCTTTCCTCCTGCTTGTCACAAACACCTTTGGACACTAGGCTATTTCTTTCCTCTTTCAAAGTAGTGTGTCCTCTGTGATCAACCTTTTCTCTACCTGTCCAATGACTGCAGCCTCAATGCCCACCTGTCATTCTGCCCTCTTTCTGGCTCCACAGAGGCAGTTATCCCCTGTTTTCCTGAACTCAGTACTATTAAGAAAATACCCTGGTTTTAGAGATTTTGCTTCTTTCCCTGAAGAGTTAGACCACGCCCCTATAGAGTCACCTCCTAGAATATTATGAAGAAAGGTAAAGGCATCCTTGGCCCAGAAAAGGGTACACATGGTTTCTGGGCTCCACTATTTGCTATATGATTTTAGGCAAATTACCCTTATCCCTCATTTTTTTTTTCATCTGTACAAGAACTGTTGTTTGAGGATGCACGAGACGAATGTATGTAAGTTAGTTCAACTCACAGTTGGTATTCAGCGCTTACCATTATTGGTCATCGGCTTCGGTCCTGGGGTGGGAAGAGAATGCAGCCATGTTTCTGTAGTAGTTGTTCTCCTTTTCCTGACACATAATTTTGCCCCTTATCCAGTCACATAAAAACAAAAAATAGCTACTACCGTCTTTGGTCTCTCCTGGGGAAACTGAGGGATGGGGAGGTAACTTCTTGATGTGTACAGGGTGGGATCCATCTAGGATAATCTGCTCGATCACTGTTTCAGATCCATGCTGGGGTGACTAGGTCTGGGAGGCTAAGGGAGGGGTAGCCTGAGCAGAGAAGAAAGAAAACAGGGGAGCTGCAGCTGCGAATTGGGGTATCTTGAGAATAAAAAGGGTGACAATCATTTCACAATATACACGTATGTCGAATCACTATGTCGAAACTAATATAATGTTATACGTCAACTATATCTCAACTTTAAAAAAGAAGGAAAAAAATACAATGACAATATATTGACATTAAAAAAAGAATTAAAAGGAGGAACTAATGTATGTATCAGGAATATAATTATTTGGGGACCTAATGAGTAAGTGAGCCAGGTAGGCTTCAAAACATGGTGAATTGGGGAGGGCAGTGTTGGGGGATAAGGGGAATTGTTCTGTGGGTTTCTGGGCGGAGGCAATGGGGCCCTCGAGGTATGTGGACCAGCTGAAGAAGTGGGATGAGGGTGAGTTGGCGGCGGCTTCGGAACCGAAGGGGAAGCGAAGAGGGCGTGTTTTGGAGATGGGGAGGGGCACCAAGGAGCTGAAGTGGCCTGAAAGTTTAGGACTGGGCGGCGAGGGTGGGGTCTCTAGGCTGGGTCTCTGGGCTGAGAGCCGGGGTCTGAGCATTGAGGGGTCTCGGGGCTAAGGAAGAGGGGGCTACAGGTGGAGTCTGGGCCAAGGGGGTCTGCAGCTGGCAGGGGCGGGGTCTCCAGATTCCCGGGGTCTGAGGGGGCCTCCGGGATCCCCGGGCGCAGGCGGGCTCCAGGGTCTCCGAGAAGGGCCGAGGGACCCGGGTCTGTGGGCTGAGGGGGTCTGGGCCCGAGAGGGGCCTCGGGGCCCCGGCTCCGCGGGCGCGGCGCCGCGCGGCATCCCAGCCCGACCGCCGGCCTTGGCGCCGCCCCGCCTGACATCAGTTCCTGCCGCCGCCGCCGCCGCCGCCGCCGCCGCCGCCGCGCAGAGCCCCGCGGCCTCCTTCCCCGCCGGCCGCGCTCCGGAGCCGCCGGGCCGCGGCGGAGCGAGGGGCCGGGCGAGGCGAGGGCCGGGCGGCGGGCGCCGGGCCCCGCGGCCGGCACGACGGAGCCCCCGCACGGCCGGCGGCAGCGGTTGGCGGCGGCCCCGGGGCCCCGGCGCGGGAAGCGGCGGCGGCGGGGCGGCGGCGGCGGCGGCGGCGCCATGGAGCCACGGGAGGTGAAGGACCGGATCCTGGAGAACATCTCGCTGTCGGTGAAGAAGGTGAGCCCGTCCTGCCCACCCCCCGGCCCGGGCCTCGAGCCCAACCGGCCGGCCCAGCCCGACCCCCTGACCTCATCCAGCACCCACTCCCTCCCCAGGGTTGCTCTCCCGGGCCGGGGGGGTCCCTCCTGTCGCCGGGTCTCGGGACACCGCCCTTGCCCTTCGCGACCCCGGGGACCAGGAGCCGCCGGGAACCCCGGGCCGATGGAGGGGAAGCGGGGCGGCTCACGTGAGTGCCGCTGCCTCCAAGCTATTTTTAAAGAACAAAGTTGAGGTCAGCATCCTGGGAGCTTCCACAAGCCAGGCCCCGGGGCCCTGCGTCACTTAGAGGGGCCGCCACCTGCCAGGATAAACCATTGCCCCCCAAACCCCCGCCACTCTGAGGGGAGCAGCAGAAAAGCTCCCCTGCAGAGCATGCAGCGCATCCCTGGGCGGCATCACTGCATCCTGGATCTCCCCTGTGCTTGCATCTCCGGGAGTTGACAGTCAGGATGAGGGCCTGTGATAAGCAGCTTCCAGCCTTCTCAGTTCTGACTGACATTGCTTTTGGCCCTGGGAAGTTCCTTGAATAATCTTGTCCAAGGATGGCGGTTTTGAAGAGACTTATTTCAGAACTTTGATTGAGACTCTAAAGTACCTGGGGATTGCATTTTGGACAGTGACCTGCGACTTGGTGACACCACAATGTGTGGGGCTCCCAGCAGTAGAAATCAGTGCCCCAATTCCAGGTAGAGAAAAAATATAACCTGTAAGGGTATGTAACTGTATGTATGAGGAAATCAGCTTCTCTGAGAAAGGGTCCCGTGCCAGAAGGTATTCACATTCACTTAAAACCAAACCAGAAGTGACAGTCATGTGAGGAATACTGTTGGATTGTTTTCCCAATTTGAATTCCTGGTTCACCTAATAGTCTCAGAAACTGGGGTTGGTGGGAGGTTCATCAGATTAATTTAACTCAACAAACCAAAATGAAGAGAATTGATTAAATCAACCATTGTATGTCAATAATCGTGTCTCCCCCCCCCCCCCACTTAAATTCCTCAAAAGCAAGATAGGTAAGCAGTTTTACCTTTCATAAAGATTAGTGTGGCTTAAGAAAGAAAAGTAGATTCAAAATGCTTTTACTAAAACGTTTCTCTAAAAGCACAACTAAAAATGACATTGTGGACATGCGGCAAAAGTTCTGTTTATTTAGTTTTCCTGAGCTTTGCTAATGCAATGGTGTATTGTTTTTGCTTACTCAAGGAGTGTAGGATGAGTAAATACTTCATTTAAAAGCAATACATCTTTGGTAATGGAAGAGAAAGGAAGACTGCTGACATTTCTAATCTGATCTGGGCTGATTATGGCTTCAGGTGGGCAATGCATTTTGTCTTTGGATTCCAATGTATAAGTAAATGGGGAAAGTCTGAGTAGAAAGGGAGTAGATATGGGTACTCTGTCATGTGTGTAAGCACGGGTCTTTTGAGGGCAGCGATCCACTCTGTAAATCAGGCTGCAATTGATGAAGGAGTTGGATGTGCTTGACGAGACTCTTATCATTGTATGCATTTGGACAGCATGTTTTATTGAGCTGTAATGTATGCCAGAAGATATAAGTCACGTGCTAGAAACTAGAAACCCATCCCTGGGTGCATCACAACCAAAGGCATGACTAGCATTGTGGTTAAGAACATGGATCCTGGAGTTTGGCTGCCTGGGTTGCATCCCTGCCCTGCCAATGAATAACCCTGTAACCTTGAATAGATTCCTTACTCTCCATGCCTCAGTTTTCTTTTCTGTAAAGCAGGGATGAAATTAGGGTTGTTGTGAAGATTTAATGAGAGTATGTATGTAGAGTGTTCAGCATGATGCTTGACCAAATCTTAATAAGTTGTCTTAGTCTGTTTGGGCTGCTGTAACAAACCATCATAGGCTGGGTGGCTTGTAAACAATATAAATTCGTCACAGTTCTGAAGGCTGGAATGCTGAAAACATTGACTCCCAGCATGGTTGGGTTCTGGTGAGGCCCTTCTTCCAGGCTGCAGACTGCTGACTTCTCCCTGTGTCCTCACATGGGAGAAGGGGGTGAGGGAGCTCTCCTGGGTCTCTTTTATAAGGGCACTAATCCCATTCACAAGGACAGCACCCTCATGATCTAATTACCTCCCAAAGGCCCCACCTCCTAATGTCATCACATTGGTGGGGGTAGGGGGGTTAGGATTTCAACATACGAATCTGGGGAGGACACAAACATTGGGTCTGTTGAGTAAGTGATCACTTTTTCTGTTTGTTTGTGGTAGAGCCGATTCTTCACTTTTACAAGGTCTGAAGATGGCTTAAGGCCTCACCACCTAAATGTTGTTATATACCATTTGGACTCATCAGCCACCTCCTTTGTATATTGTGTTTCAGAGAACTGTTTGTTTTATGATTTTCACATCATGAAGGGCATTTCGTTTTCCAAATCAGAGTATCTGCTTCCAATAGGAGTCAGTTAGCTGGGCTACAGTAGTAGGCTTTGAGGGCCAGCAGTCTTGGGGTCAGGTTTATCCTTGAATACCAGTCTCACTGAAATTTGTGAGAGTTCCTTCACCTTCTTCTTCCATCCTACTACTAATAAATGGTCAAACTGATCCTTTTATAAGGATGTTGCATGAAGAAAATGAGATGTGGATTTCTGCATAAAAAGATCCATGTTATCAGCAATGTTTGCAAAGAATATTTTAGAAATTTTTTTCTTCTTGAAGTATAGTTGATTTACAGTGTTAGATTAGAATTCTTTATTGAAATAGAATATACCTACAGAAAATAGAATGTACCGACCTTCCCAAGTATACAGTTGAATGAACTCTCACAAAGTGAGCACAGCCGCACATCCAGTACCCAGAGTGAGAAATGAACACAGCCATGATCCCAGAAGCACCCCCTTGTTCCCCTCCCGGAAACTGTACCCCCGAGTGCAACCACTCTCCCTCAGCACCGTCACAGAGTTCAGCTATTTTCAGACCTAGACTTTGTGATGCTGAACGTGCTGTAACACCAGAGAGGTGCAGCAGCTGATCCAGGGAACCTGGTTGTGCAATGAAGGCAGGATTCCTGGGGGTTAGAGAGAATCGGAGGGGTAATAGTTAGCACAGTTAAATGGAAATGATAATAATGAAAAGCCAGTTCCATCTGTTCTGGAAAAGGAATGAGTGTCGGAAACATCCCAGGTGCAGATAATAAAGCTTGTGGTTGCTGATTTGTTAATAGGTGACGAGAGACATCCAAGCCAAAGAGAGTGTTGGCATTTTAAATTGGCATGTGTTTCTACTAAATAACATCTCCCCTACTGGCGGGAAGGCAGTGGTTTTCATGAGTTTTGATTTTGAGGAGCGTGTCTGTTGTGTACGCTTGCAGTATGAGCAAAGCCTCTGTGCTGTAGAAGGCAACCTCTCCCCTCCAACAATTCATATATTGGTTGGAGGAAGAATTAAATCACCAGGGCAAGGAAGAGCCCTTAGAGAAGGTGGGCTTAACTGAGTCTTAACAAATCGGTAGAATTCAGAGAAAGAGAAGGAGGCATTTAAGATGGAACGAACAGCCTTAAACACCCCCAGGGCAGTGGAGACTTCCGAGGACAGCGAGGAGACAGACCAGCCTCAAGAGTGCTGGGGGTTCTGCTAGGTGTGGCTGATAGTGCCCCCCATGGAAGCTTTACAGCTTGGGAGACACAAGTGCAGGCTTCAGAGGTGCACAGACCCGGCTCTGGCCTGGAATTTGGGGTTTGTCACTGACCGTGTTGACCCTGGCAAATCACTGGACCTCAATTGACCTCAGCAGTTAGACCCTACTCACAGTTGTAACCAGAATTAAATTACAGGAGATAATAGACTCAAAGCACTGAGCACAATATCTCATGCATAACAAAGCCTGAAGAAGATTTTAGCTACCTTGGTCCTTGCGGGAGTCTGTGTGAAGCCCGTGGTTTTCTCTTGGGCGGTTTTCAAAGTCTTAACTCTACACTTCTCTGTTTCTTCAAGCTCAGGGTTTGTCAGACTTTTTCTTCAAAGGTCAGATGGTAGATGTTTTCCGCCCATGTGGTCTTTGTCGAAACTCTCCAGTTCTGCTCTTACAGCTCAGAAGCAACCACGGACAATCCACGCACATACGAGCGTGTCTCTATACCAGTAAACCTTTGCTTATGTAAACAGGCAGCAGGCTGGATCTGGCCTGGAGCTACTTTGTATTTGCACACACAAAAGTCCTCCCCACCAGAGGCTAGGGATGCTTTCAGAGAAACTGGTGTGGTGGCTGGTCCCATAGTTAACAAAATCTCTATTGTAACTGGGTTTTTGCACTGTGTCAAGCTTGTGGAATAAATACGGACACTCGTAAATACCCCATATGCCCACGCATCTTGTTTTTCAAAAACATTTACTAATCACCTACCTTATGTCCCCACTGCCCTAGACCCTGAAAGGGTTGTAGTGGGCAAGGCAGATAAGATCTCTGGAGTGGATATTCCACTAGGAGGAGAGAGCCAGCAGTTAGCAGACAAACCAATACAAAGACACGGAGGTTGTGATGAGTCCTGAGGGCTTCAGGTAGGATCCTGTGGGCTGGCTGGGAGTTTGCTGCCGGCGAGGTGGTCAGGGAAGACCCATCTAAAGAGGTGGATGGCCTTGCTTCCAGCAAGGGACACTGACTCGGATAAGAGAGTGAGACGTTGGTCTAAGAAAATGAGTAGTTGTTTTAAAGAATACGCAAGTAGCTCAGAAGTATTTAAAATAAATAGTAGGTGGGCCTGTCCTCCATCTCCTCAGCCCCAATTTGGATCCCCTTAAACGGGACAAATAAATGGATTTGAGTAAAGTCACCATCCTTCAGGGAATGTTCCCAGGTCAGGTTGTGACAGCCTTCTCTCACAGAGGACAACCCAGGTCCCCACCGCACGCCCTGCGTTGGGCGGGGGTCCCCAGGCGGGGGTCCCCAGTCGGGGTCTGCTGGTTTGGGAGCTGCAGCTGTCCAGCCTCGCCTGTCAGTGCAGCTGGAGAGGCTGGCTCGGCGGGTGGACTTTTCTGCCACTATTCCACTCCTCCAGAGAGGTTAGATCTGCCAGAACATTAAAAATGAGCTAGGGCAGCTCATTCCCAGAGAGGGCCCGGTAGTTAAAGATATGTGGGGATCACATCGACCATTTGGTTTCAATCAATAGTTTTGTTCTCTTGGCTTCATGGAGAAACTCTTAAGAGTTTTAAAATCTTAAGCGTTCTGAAAATCCCTAATGACCCCAGTCACCCGGGCAAAGATCTCAAGAAAATAATAAATACACACACTTTATAAACCGAAGTGCTGAGGGCTGGGGGGCTCTCCTTGTCCCACTCCCAGGCCCCGTGTCTTGATGTCGGCAGGAGCTATTTCTGTGCCCCTTTCTCCTTTCACAGAGCAGAGGCTACCTGGTCCGGGATGTGGGGCGCCAAGAGGCCCGGGGGGGAACCATATAAGAGCACCTGACCCCATGAGTGCCCCACCCAGGCCCAGCATGAGATGCTGGTGAAGTGGGAACTACTTTTTCTGAGCCCCGCCTATTCAGTCTTTTTGTTGTTTGTTTTTTTTTTTGCGGGGCTGGGGTAGGGAAGGAGGTAGTTTGGTTTATTTATTTTTAGAGGAGGTACTGGAGATTGAACCCAGGATCTCCTGCATGCTAAGCACGCCCTCTATCATTTGAGCTATACCTTCCCCCATTCAGTTTTAATATAGTTCTCCTTTTACAAGATGTTTCTCCAACATTAGGGCTCTGTTTGCAGCCTCGTGATATTGTGATCCTTTCTGCCCCATCACAGAGCACCCTGGGCCAGGCAGAAACAGGTCTCCATCCAGCAGCGGCAGGCCCCTGTTCAGTTGGAGGGGCTCCGGCCATCTTTCTATAGTCACAGCTGACACTCCAGAGTGTCAGATGGAGCAGTGGCGATTCCTAGGGCTCCCCCTCAAAACTTATCCAGCTGGAGCCCATTGTGAAAAGAAATTCCCCTCAAAATTGAAAGCCTACTGCTAACAGACAAAAATGACAGGTCTGAAAGCAAATGTTGAGTGAGGGCTGGAGTGGGCAAGACGTGTTCCAGTGTGGAAAGAAAGGAGCCGGTATTCGGGACACGAGCAACGTGAGAGGAGGAGGATGCGATGGCAGGGGCCGGGGTTCCTGGGTGGGTCATTCTCCCCCCTCGAGTGTTCAGCGCTCATCTTGGCTGTCAGAAATCACCACCGCGGGGAGAAGAGTCAGGTGCCGCTGAGGCTGGGGTGCCCTCACCTCCAAGGACAGCAGTGGGCCTTTCCCCCCTTAACATAAAAAGCTCTCCCGGGTGACCTCACTGCTGATGGAGCAGACTTCTCAGCCTGCGACCTGGGACCCCGCAGTGCAGGGAGGTGGAGTGAGCCACTCTGGGCCCAGAGCTGTTCTCCTCGGGGTCTACACCAGGCAGCAGGGCTGGCTGGTTTGGGTGAATGTTCCTTTCCAGCCCTCTCCTCCCCCTCATTGCTGCTTGCTTACTGTGTGGACGTCCTCAAACTTCTGTTTGAGGCAGGAGAATAAGGACAATTTCTGGGAGAGCCCATTCGGCTGGAGCTGAAAGTTAGGTCATTGACTTGTTGGTTATTGTAACCACCCAGGGTGCTGAGAGCTTCTCTGTCTTCCTAGCAGAGCAGCTGGCCCCGCCACACAGACATTCTCCTGTCTTATGTATTTGTAATTCATCTTTTTTTCCTTTTGCTTCTGAGTATTTACAAACATTATAGAAATACATAAGGAGGAAATACTCGTTTCCTATAGTCTCCCCTCCTCCCTGAATAACTTTACTTAATAGTTGGAACCAAAAGATTCTAAGAATCCCAGTAACATGTAAGAACAAGGAAAGGACTAACAGATTTGAAACCCACAGAAGTCGCCAAACTCAATTTTTGTGAGTAATCAGCCTCAGTTCACGGTTTCACCCTCAGTTCTTTATTTTTGGTGTTGCAGACTACTGAGGCATGAAGCGTCTAGACACACTGATGGGAAGCGGAGTGATCATGATACCAGAGCCATCCTTCTGTTAGTGCATTCAGCACCTGCTGTTTACACACGTTTCCTCAGTCAGGCTCACAACAGACCTGCAGGATAGATCATGACCCCTATTTAATATATGAGGGACGTGAGGTTTAGAGAAGTAACTTGCCCAAGAGTATAATGTTCAAAAGGGGCAGAGCTGGACTTGAACCATACTTCTGGCTCTTGCTCTTTTTATTTCTCTGAGCCTTTTCCATCTCCATCATGCCTGTCTTGAAATTATAAAAGATAATCCATCCCTGCAAGGTCAATCCCCACAAGGTCCCCTACAAGGTCAATCTTGTGGGCCAGTCCTCTATAAATCCACCTGTTCATTTAACAAATATTTGTTGAGTGACTCCGTTGTGCTAAGCAGTCTTCTGGTCACTGGGAATCAGCAGTGGACAGGGCCCACCAAGCCCCGGCCCCTTCGGGGCTTACACTCTAGAAGGGGAGACAGACACTGAACAGATCACAGTAGCTCAGGTGTGTGCCCTCCCTAATGTCCTTTGATAACCGTTATGAATTTATAATCCATGGAGTTCCTGGCATGCTTCCTAACCCTGTATTTACATCTCCAAAGTCTCTGACCGTATTACACAGGGCTTAGAAAGAGGCAAGGGTGCCCTCCGAACCTAAGGTCATGATTTAGACAGTGACTCGATGACCATTTTCCTTAGCAACGATATGATTGTCTGGGTAGGGGAAGTATTCATGAGGTCATGTTGCAGGTACAGCAGAGGAAAAGGGAAGTGAAAGATGAACACAGAACCAGCAAAGGCTCCTGGGCTTTGAAAGACTGATTGAAAAGAGGCTTTGAAAAACTCCCTTCCTCCCCCAGCCGATGCCACACACAGCACTGGATGTGAGCTCAGAAAGCAGCAGGGTTTCTGCCAGCTCCGGCTTCCATTGCGGTTTGAGTGCGGACTAGAATCATGTGCGTCATGTTCTTTTAGGCCGTTGGTTGGTTCCAAGGCCTCTAATGTTTGTCTAGGAACCTCCTGGGAGAGCCTCTGACCATTTTCCCCTCCACTCAGAAAGGAGTCCTTGGTCCTGCATCAGAGGTCAACCCTGTGCTGAGTTCAGAGACAGAACAACCGTAGTTCCTTGGGGTTGGGGCACTCCCTGCCAGGAGGGAGGAGCCTTTAACTGCTTTTGGAAACCATATTCTGTCAAATTACCCAAGAGATCTGTGTCCAGTTAGGCCAGTCCCTTCCTGCTATCATTGTTCCAACGCCCCCAAGGAAAGCACAAAGAAATGAAATCCATGGGTAATTCAAGTGCCTGCTTTTTTCCGCTTCCCCTCCACCCCCACATATCTTTCAACAGAGCAGCCAATAAAGCCGAGAGCCTGCCAACTCCAGCAAAGGGGCTAATGAGCAGTGATTGGAAAGTGAGAAAGAAAGCTGTATAATTGGATGTGTTTAATGGCAAATGAATGGTTAAGAAGCATTGATTTCATTCAACTTGCTTAAGGAACAGGGCAGACCCACGATACACAAACAGTATACCCTTTATGGCGACCTCTGTGCGGGGCTGCCAGTCAGTTCCGGGATGCCACCCAGACTGGGCTCAAGCCCCTCCCAAGCAGGGACGTTGGCTGAAGGACAGTGTTTTTCGTGCCCACTGAGAAGTCAGGCTCGTCATTTCCGAAGCACAGGATCTCTGGTTCCTGTGCGGGGGTGATGTCTGAGGTCTGTCGCCCTGTAACCTGCTGTAACTATTCTCCAGGCTAAGGTGGGGTGGGATCTCAGGTTAGGGATTTTTAAATTAGGAGAATGAGTCAGAAGCATTGCAGTTGCTGGGGCTGGTGGAGCAGTGGATACCAGTGGGCGGAAGCCTCTGTTGACACTCTCATGTTGTCTAGAACAAAGTGTCTGGGACACTCCTGACACTGTCCTCCCAGCTTCCAATCAACAGGACCCTGGGAATGGCCCAAGAGCCCCACTGCTCTACCCGCCTCAGCAAGACGCTGGGATGAGCACTTCCCAGATGGTCACAGCAGGTGCCCCTCGTGCCCAGGGCAGGTGGAAGCAGAAGGGGCTCCAGGAATCGCTACCTCTGTGGTGTCTGAACACACCTGGATGCAGAAGGACCGCTGGACAAAGCCAGGAGGTGCGGGAAGCATCTTCACCTCCCTGGCCCCAGTCTCCCTGCCTGCAGGATGAGGGTTCTGGCTGAGTGATTCTTTTTCTGATTTTCAGCGCATTTAGTAGTTAAAGGTCCATTCACCAATAGCCTCTCTCTTGCTCACTCTGATTCTCCCTGCCCCCACCCTCCTGAATGAGAGGCTCCAGGAAACTCTGTTTTGTAATCAGGGGATTTCTCAGGGTTCTTCTGCCCTTAGATTCTGAAATTCTTCATCCTGGCCAGCACCCAGCCTTATTTTCAATTCCAATGGAGAGTCTCTCCAGAAATGCTGTTGGCAGTGGCTTTCTGTTCCTTGGATGGTGTAAAACAGGCATTATTGTTTTTAAGAAGCTTTTCTGAGACTGAGAAGACCTCAGCCTGCCTGCCTTATTTGTGTATTTCTTTATTTGTTTACATTTATCTTTGAGGGGTTGGATGATGAGCACTGGCCTTCTCTTCAAATTCTTGAGAGGCTGTGCCTGAGGCCAGCACACACTGCTGGTGCAGGATCAGGGCGGGGAAATTGTTTTGGTGGCCATACCACCCCTTCTCCAGCCATCTCTGCCCTGGACGAGCCCTGCTAGGGTCCCTCTTCCTGGGGGCATCCAGGCTTCCAGGTCTGGGGACATCTTGGCCCCGAAGGCAATAAATGGTGTCACACAGCTGGACCTCTGCCTGTCCTCGGAGAGTCTACCTCGGAGAGAAGGGTGGGTGTCTGTGAGGACCACTGGCAGGGCCAACAGAGCTCTCTCACTTCCGGCTGACTCCTCCCTCGCCCTTGGTGCATCTGCAGGTGCAGCAATGAGAGGCAGCCAGAGACGAGTTGTCCGGCGGGTCCTGCAGCTCAGGGTGGCTCTGAGTTTGAGTTGAGCTCATATGACTGGGGCCATCATTGATTTAATTTGTAAAAGAGGCACTTGGAGGTCAGGAGTCAGTCCACCTTCCCTTCAGTGGAGGTCTCTTCTGCTTCTGGATTTCTCCTTCCTAGACCTGGACTGAGGAGGCTGTTCTAAACATTCTGTCCTCTAAACACATCTGGTCTCCCTGGAGCCAACAGGGTGGCTGCTGTTGCCTGGCGACCTCCTCCCCGGGCAGCGGGAGAGTCTCCTGTGTTAGAAGTCTGTGCCCTCTGTGTGCCGAGCAGGAAGGAGCAGGCCCAGCAGCGAGCCCCGCGGTGATCGGGCAGTTCACACAACGCATCTGACAGGTCTGGGTCTGCCAGCCTTGCAGACTCTCCTGCCATTGTTGGGGCAGGGATTTTTATCCTGCTCTGTAAACATAGGAGTGGGGACCCCCCCCCATGGCCCTCCCCCAAGTGCAGCCTGTGAGTAACTTAGCAGAGTGAGATTCCAGATCCCGCATCTGTTTGCTGGGCAGCATCACGGCCTCTTTGGCCTTGACTGACCAGGGAGAAGGAAAGGGGGGCACCTGCAACTGTCTTATTTTCAATCAGCCATTTATCATCTTTCACAGCTGCCTTTCAGTTACCTATTAGGGACCAATCTGGAAGGATTTCTTGGTACCGACTGTAGAACTAGAAATTGTTTTGTGGCTATGTGTCTGTGAGAGACGAGACAGCGAGGGCCGGGCTGTCGCAGCTCAGAGCAGAGAGTGGGACTGACCCTAATTAAAATGCTCTGAGTCAGGCATTTCTTGGCTTGCTGGAGTGTGCCACCCACATGTCCCCACAGCCACAGGGTCTGGCACAGTCCCGTGACGGCCAGTCTTCCCAGAATGCCCAGTTGGGAGCACCAGCCTCCTGGCCACAAGAGTCTGGGGTGGACTGATCCCAGCCCTTCCTGGCCCGGGTGCCTGAGCGAGCCTGGAGATTCAGGGGCAGGGACAGAGAGCAGCTTAGCCATCCAGGGTGTGGTCTGGGAACACGACTTTGAGACCAGGCCTGAGCTAAAGGACTCTAGAGAAACCATGGCTTAAAAAAAAAGAAATTACTTTAAACTTTATTCTCTCTTTTCATTCTCAGCTGACCTTGCTTATTTTCAAATCTTCCAGTGAGAATTTTTTCATCTTCTACCATCAAGCACACAGCCCACCTGGGCTCCCGCCTGTGGCCACCTCTCCCCTGGGGAGCGGATCCCACCCCATCTTTCCTGTTCAAGGACTTGGCTCCTTTACTTCACTCCCATTTTCTTGCCACCCTTTGGGCAAAACTGGTCAAAGGATTTTTCTGAGTTGTTTGCTCCTCTTTTTTCCCTCCTTCCTTGCTTCCTTCTTCTTCCTCTTCTTTTCTCTCTCCTAACCAAAAATGGGCAGTCAGGTGTGCTGACGCCCCACACACGGCTCTTACCATCTCGTGGACTGTTTGTCAGCTCTACCACTAGCCTTCCATTATTTCAATGCAGATCCCAGACATTCATAAATTTTTCAGTAAGTGTGGCTCAGCGACGAGGATTCTCTTTGCACATAACCCAATGCCACCCTTCCACCTTAAATGTAACAGCAATTTTTCCTGTATCATCAAACATCTACTGAGTTTTCAAGTTCTAATTGCCTCATCAATGTCAGTTTAAAAATGCCTCATTTGCTTGAAACAGGACCCAGACAAGCGCCGAGTCTCCGTGGCAGACCGCTGCCAGGCTTTCATCCCTACCTCCTCCCCCAGATTGCTTTCGTCAAGGTTCCCAGCCCCGCCCTCTATGTGGGAACATGACCCTGATGGACTGATCATTCCCTCCCTTTGCAGACTGTCTTCACTTGGCTCCTGGAACACACACGCCCGATTTTCCACCTGCCTCACTGGCTGTGCCTTCTCAGCCTCCAGCAGTGGTCCTCAGCCCTGGCTGGGCATTGGAATTGTCTGGGGAGTATTAAAAAGAAACTCTGGCTCCTGGGCCCCGCCTCCAGAGTCTCTGCTCAGGTTGACCTGGGCCTGTTGTGCAGATTCGGAGAGGACCCCGGTCTGACATTGGAGTGCCCTGGCTCAGTGTTCAGATACTCCTCTTTCTGCACTCCCAGGGTGATCTGATCCAATTCCACAGCTTTAAATACTGTCCACAGGCTGGTGGCCCTGACCTCTCTCTGAACTCCAGACGCATTTATACAGCTGTCTCCTTGACATCTCCACTTAGATATCTGATAGGTATTTTGAACTTACCATGGTCAGTGCAGAGCTCTACCTGATCTGGCACTGCCATTCAGTTGCTCAGACCAAAAACCTTAGAATCATCCTGGGCACCTTCCTTTCTCTCCTGCCCAACATCTAATCCATCAGTAAATCCCTGGGGCACCACCTGCAGAATAGATCTTAAACCCGACCTTTTCTAGCTTCCACCACTGCAGGCAGCTCCAAGCCCCCATTATCCATCCACACTGGTGATCGCCTCCCAGCCAGTCTCTCTGCCTCCACCTTGGCTTTCCGCAGTCTGTGCATACACCACACAGAAGCTATAGCAGCCTTGTAACATATGTATTGGATTATACTCTTTGCCACCAGAATGTAAGTTTTACAAGGGCAAGGACTTCTGTATAAGAATAGCATTAATGTATACATGTAATGTGCTTAGTAAATATTTGTTTTGTTTTGGGGTTTTTTGGAGGGAGTGGTAATTAGGTTTATTTGTTTGTTTACTTATTTTTAATGGAGATACAAGGGATTGAACCCAGGACCTCATGCATGCTAGGCATGCTCTCTACCACTGAGCTATACCCTCCCCACAAATATTTGTTGAAATATATTAATCCTTAAGGCTCAAGCCTCCTCTTCTCGCCGCTGCTGAGCTGAGCGTTGGGTAGGAGACATCCCAGCCTGTGACAGGTGTGCATTCTTTGCCACCTCTGCTCAAGGCTCTAGACCAGAGGCCAGCAAACTTCTTCTGTAAAGAGCCAGACAGTAAACATTTTCAGCTCTGCAGGCCGTTCAGTCTCCGCACAGCTGCTCAGCCCCGCCATCGCAGTGCAGAGCAGCCTTAGATAACACAAACCGACCGGGTGTGGCTGTGTCCTGAAAAAACTCTATTTACAAAAATAGGAGGCGGACCCACTGACCATCGTTTGCTGATCCCTGCTCTAGACTCCTGCTAATTCTGAATTTTTTCACCTTTTCCTCAAATATTCACAAGCAGAAAGGAAACACTCAAAACCACTTGGCAACCTGATCAGCAGGATGGATTTCTTCCCATAAGTGGGGAAGCTCCTCCTCCTGGAGCTCCTGTGGCTTGTGTTAACCAAACAGTCCACTTCCTCACTGCCGGGAAGATGCCAGCCTGGGGCACAGGGATGGAGAGAGCAGGCAGCCATTTCTTAGAGAAGCCACACCGGCCCTTCTCCTCCACCCATCTTCCAAGATGCAGAGCTGCAGGAGGCACTGGGCTCATATCCACCATGGGCTTTTTAGTTCTTGTGACTTAAAGAAGAGGGGACCGCATTTCACCTTCTTGGGTTCTCCTACAATGCATTAGAACAGAATATAACATTTTATACGCAGCATTCATTCAGGGATCTTGAACCAACGTTAGATGAAAAGACCTGGATTTTAAATCTGCCTCTGCCACTCACTAGCCCTGTGACCTACTTGATGGGGTTGCTGTGATGGTTAAGTAGTGTGTGTGGAGTGCGTCATCACCATCATCGTCATGGTCACTAACATTTATTAAGTGTTTTCATGGTATTATGCACTTTGATAAATACAGTGCAAGTATTATCCGGACCCTCACCACAACCTCTAGGGCTGCAGATGAGGAAGCTGAGTTTAGAGAGGTTAAAGAACTTGCCCACATTCAAATCCAAGCTGTCTGCCCCCAGAATCCACGCTCTGAATTACTCTGCCGCCTTGCTAGTGCACATGACAAGTGCTCAGTGAAATGATGGCTCTAATGATAGCTGGTATTAGCAACTCCAGCAGGTCTAGTGTGTAACCGAAGAGTGATTTGGAGTAAACTTTGGTAATGGTGCTTCCAGGCAGAGTTATGTTTGTTCATTGTCCTCATTGCATTAATTCGGTTGCTCAGAGGCCCTCAGATGAGGCCCGGTTTTTGCTCTCCTCCCACTTCCAGAGCCTGCGATGCGGGGAGTGGCTCCAGCGGCTGCCTCTCTGCTGTGGAGGGAGACTCCGGCTGTCCACCTGTGTAGCTGTCTTTCTGACCAGCCCCCTCAGTGTGAGCTCAGGCTGTTGCCAGAGCTTCTGAAGTTCTTCATCACTGACTCAGAGACATTCCCTTTCTTCTTCCTGCTCCTCCGAGAAAGTATGCTGGGTTGTCGATTGATTCCAGATCTTATTCTCCTAGATAATGGAAAAATTTTATCAACCTGATGTAATAAAAGAGTGGTTAAAGAATAGGCTTTGGAACCACCTGCTAGTGAGCTCGTGAACGCAGTATGAGTTCTTGAGAGCGGAGAGTATCACTGAGTGTTCTTTGCACTTCAGCTTACTTTTAGCTAAGGGCTGTGTCATTGGTTTGACTAAGACTGTTATTCTTTTTGTTTATTTATTTATTTGGCATATAATTAACTTATTATATTATTTCAGGTGATTCAGCATTTCTCTTCATTACAAAAAAGGTCACCACAGTAGGTTTAGTTACCACCGTCACCATACAAAGTCATTGCAATATTATCACCTATATTCCCTATGCTATACATTAAATCCCCATGAATTTATTTTGTAAATGGAAGTTTGTACCTTTTAATCCCCTTCACCTGTTTTGCCCATCCCTCCACCCCCCTCCCCTCTGCAGCCACCAGCTGTTCTCTGTATCTTTGAGTCTTTTTCTGTTTTCTTAAGTTTGTTTGCTTTGCCTTATGGCTGAGTACTATTCCATTGTATATATATACCATTTCTTTATTCATTCATCTATCAATAGACACTGAGGTTGCTTCCATTTCTTGACCACTGTAAATAATGCTGCAATGAACTTTTTCCCTGTGGGTTCATTATTCTTAATAATCTTGGCTAATGTTTGTTGAGCACTTGCTGCTGACCAGGATCTATGCTCAGCTTTTTGCCTGCTTTATATCATCTGATCCCCTAAACCATACTGTCCAATAGACATTTCTGCAGTGATGGCAGTGTTCTGTATCTGCACTGTCCAGTACAGTAGCCACTAGCCACATGTGGTCATTGAGCACTTGACGTGGGGCTAGTGCAGCTCAAGAACTGAATTTTTACTTTTGTTTAATTTTAATTAAACTCAATTAGTTAATTAAATTCAAATAGTCACATGTAGCAACTGTATTGGACAGCTCAGCTCTAACAATCTTTGTAACCCATTTTACAGATGAGAAAAAATAAAGGTTAGAGGGTTAAGTAATTTGCCAAAGGTACTCAACTCTGTTGTAGCAGAGCCAGTCTTTGGACCCATGTGTCCTGCTCAGACCCCTCGTGCTTAACCACCAAGTTATACTCTCTTTTTTTGCAGAAATTGTTTTCTGGTTGCAGACTGTTCCCTAATTCTTAATACCATGTGTATGTATGTAGCCTCCCTTGAAATGTGCAAGACTTATCTAAAGAAAGCTGAAAAACTTACCAAATATATAAAATCCCTGCATAAATGGGAAAAAGAATTCCATGTTCCTAGGTGAGAAGACTCAGTATTGCGAAAATACCATTTCCCCTCCAGATAACCTCTGGACTCAGTATAGTTCTACTCCAAGTCCAGAAAGGAATTGTAATGATACGTTATTGTAAAAGAATGTGCCAGGATAGTCAAAACAGTTTTGAAGAAGAATAGTTGGGAGATGGGGTGACCATATTCTGCCCATATCAAAATGTTGAATAAAGTGAAAATACTTAAACGTATGGGACTGGCACAGGAATAGACAGTGGGCCAGTTAAGCAGAATAGTCTAGAAAGGTGGCATATTAAGTTGCAGGTTAGTAAGGGACTACTAATAAATGTGGGAAATGGGTTATCCATTCCAGAAAATAGTAAAGCTTCATCCTTACTTCATGTCATACATAAAGATCTAAACTAAAAAGAAACCAAAGAAGTCTTAAAGCTATAGAAGAATAAGGTGCCTTTATAATATTAGATGACCAGAAAAAATGGGAAACTACAAAGGAAAAGATTGACAGATTAGGCTATATTAAAAATTTTTTTCTCAATAGGGAAAAAAGCACTGTAAACAAAGTTTAAAGGACAAGTGACACTGGACAAAAACAAAACAAAGCAAAAACACCCCACATGGCAGCAAACAGGATTAAATCCTTAATAGAGAGCTTCAACAGAGCAATAAAAAAAGACAAGCAACCAGGAAAAGACCGGGCAGAGTTGTGAATAGGCAGCGCACGTCAGAGTACACACCAATGACTATTCAGGATGTTCATCGCATGAGTGATCAGACAAGTACAGTGTAAAACAATTAGGTACTATTGTTCACCAACTGGACTGGCCAAAAGTTAGACTAATTAGATCCAGTATTGGCCAGCAGGATGGGAGTGTCAATGGATCCAGCGTTTTAAAAGGGCAAACGGCAAGGCCCAGCCACGCTGAAAATATGCACGTTCTTCAGCTCCGTGGTTCCACTCCATACAGTGTTCTGTGGGTACAGAAATACCCACACGGGGATCCACGGACGTTGGTTGCAATATGACGTGTAATAGCAAAGAAGTGGAGACAGTAGCTGTATCCAACAGTGGTTAAAGCATGGCACAGAGTATGTTAGAATATACTTGGCTGTAAAACAAAGAAAAATGGAGTGGATCTGTGTGTAATGATATGGAAATACGTATGTGACATATTGTTAGGAAAAAGCAAGTTTCAGAACAAATACAGCATGATCCCATTTCACTTTTTCTTTTCTTTTTAGTCTATATATGCAGGAAACGAGTTGGGAGGATACACACACACAAGCTGTAGACGGCGGGGAGCAGAGGAGAGGAGGGCTTTGGGTTTATACACACTTCCATGTTGCTTACACATTAATGGTGAGCAAATACTGCTGTCAGAATGTATATATTTTAAGGCATCTTGACCTGGAAAAGGAGTCTGAATTCCACCATGGCACCCTCACTTAGCTGAAAATCACAGTAAGGACCTTTGCTGGCCTGACTAACCTTCTTTGTTTTAAAATAAATAAATGAAAATTTAAACTTTTCCATGTTTTTCAAGCATTATGGTGGGTGTAGCTGCTTTATAATCTAGAAAGTAAATAAGCCTTTGCTTTTTTAATAAGGGAGTTGCACTAGATCTCTAAAGATCCTTCCAGTTCTAACATCTAAGACTCTGATCTCAGATTTACTTGGAATTTGACATTAAAAGTGGGGGGAGTGGCAGGACACCAATGTTGTGGTTCTCAGAGCTAACACATGCAGGCACACCTTCGGCCACTGCTGAGAGGGAGTTTCGCAGTTGTCGCAGACTTACTGCTCTCAGTTCTGGAAACCTCTCCTCCTGGGGCTCTGTTTTGCCTTCCTCTTGCGGGGGTGGGGGGCAGACCCTGCAGGACCGAGGCCTGTCTCCGGCCAGCAGGGCTGCTGGGCTTTCTCTGGGCCACAGAGAAGAGAGGCTATTTTTGTTTGCGGGGGCTGAATGGTTGGCGTCCCGCCAGGAGCGCATGCTTGTTGGTGTGGTTGATGTGTCTTGCTGCTGCCACTGTCTCTGCCACTGCTCTGACACTTGAGAACATGTTTGTCCAACACCAGGAGCTTAAACCTAAGCCGGGTGTCTGGGATGAGCGTTCCTTTTTGCGTGTCCTTCCCCTCTTCTGGCCGTGAGAAGGGCAGCAGCAGACCAGAGTGTGGCTGAAACGCAGTTGGAAAGCCTTTTCTCATGGGGCTTTACCTGCCTCTGCGTAGCAGGGAACTCAGTCCAGGTGCCCGGGCTGTCTTAGCTTTAGCTGAGCTGAGAGAGCCGGCCTCGCCTTCACCCGCCTGCTGGGGTTTGCTCAGCGTGGCCGTTCACCTCGCCTGCTGGCCAAAGCTCCTGCTATCAGTCCAACCTGGGAACAGTGTCCTTGGTGGGCTTGACATGAGCCTGGATCCATATCTAGCCTTGTCAAGTTCCTCAGGTAAACCCAGTGTCCCATGTCACACTCTGGCAAGAAGGTGGTTGGAGCAGGTGCCCACGTCCAGCAGCCCTTGGTCTGTACAGGGGAGCAGCTCTAAGCGGGGCCACCGTGCGGCACAGCTCCAGGGACAGGGGACTCACACTGGGCACTGAGGGTTCATTTGTGCACATGACACTACAGGTAGTGCCCTCAGAGTTGTATAGAGCTTGGTGGCCCTGGCTCGAAGCAGGCTGATGACATACCTGAGACGTACCTGTGGCCGCGACTCCCTCGCCAGCATCAAGCTGTCGTCATGCTGAGCACTTCCCGAGTGCCTCTTGGGGACCAGGCTCTAAGGAGGCTGCCTGTGCCCTCCGGAGCCTGCAGTGCAGGATAAGCAGCTGGTGCAGGCAGTTTGGGGCAGATTGTCTATCAGTCAACGTGGATGTATCCTCTGACCGGTTTTCTCAGCTGCCTTCCTGATTCCAGAACTCCTCTTTACCCGTCTCTGATCTGGAGAGGACTTTTTTTCCTTCCAGTTGCAGAGCTACTTTGCAGCATGTGAGGATGAGACCCCTGCCATCCGGAACCATGACAAGGTCCTGCAGCGTCTGTGTGAGCACTTGGACCACGCCCTGCTCTATGGGTAAGGTGGAGGTGATTTCTGGAGAAGACTGTGCTGCACGACAGGGCACTGCTGAGGCCATGAGTAACCTCCAGGGAGAAGCCCCTAGCCTTGTCTGCCTTTTATTTCTTCCTTCCCTTGGCGGAAGGAGATTTGTCTCACTTAAGTGGCCCGCAGGCTGCCTGAGGTTATCCCAGTAAATCGTCTCTGAGCAGGCATGAATGATTGGGGAAAGGATTAGCAACAGATGAAATGGTGGTGTGAAGTCCTGGTGGTTGCCTGTGGGTCCCGCTGGGAATCCATTGCTTTCAGCTTTGAGCTCACTACTGACACAGAGGCTGGTGGACCAACTGACTGCAGCGTCCCCGGCTGGCCCCGTCGAGGCCATAGCAGCTCCTGTCCTGTTTCCTCAGACTGCAAGACCTCTCATCTGGCTACTGGGTGCTCGTGGTGCATTTCACCCGGAGAGAGGCCGTCAGACAGATCGAGGTGCTGCAGCATGTGGCCACCAACCTGGGGCGCAGTGAGTAGTACCAGGTTGACGCGGGGACGGGACCAGCCCCACCCTCCCTGTGGGTAGCTCAGGGCTCAGGTATGGCCTCGGGGTCAGTCTGGGAGGCCAATTGCCTCACGGTGTCCAGTGGTGGAGGGTTGTCAAAATGCCAGCGCCCTCTGCGAGGCCTCTCTTCTCCCTGCATGTGACAGTTGGCTGGAGCATCATGGATGTGATGAAGGAGAGTGAGATGCTGAGAGCAGGGCTCCTGTCGAATCCCAGCCCGAGCACATGAGGACAGGTCTCGCTTCCCTCCCTCAGTGGGATCAGTGTCAGTCTGCAGGATCAGTGCAGAATCCTTGCATTTTTCAACCTGTTTGAAGTTTGCAATCTGCCCTGTTCGCCCGAGTTTCCTGGCCAGCTGCAGGCTGGAGTCTGACAGGGAAAAATCAAGATTTCAGGGGTACCCCAAGGAGAGAGAAGACTGTTGGGTTGCTTGCTCCCCTCCAGCCACTCTTCCTTTCCTTTCTGCCCTAGCTGGGCCGAGGAAAGCCAGCACCCGCCAGGCCTTCCTCCCAGTTCCTCCCTCCCTCTGTTTGCAGGCCGGGCCTGGCTGTACCTGGCCCTCAATGAGAACTCCCTAGAGAGCTACCTGCGGCTGTTCCAGGAGAACCTGGGTCTGCTGCACAAGTACTACGTCAAGTGAGTGTCCCGACGGCCCGTCTCACGCAGCTCCCGAGCTCCCCCGAGCCGTGTCCCCTGCAGACGCCACGCGGTGCCACCTCAGAGGCCTAGCCTGGCAGCACATGCTGAGCACACGTTGGTGACGGCCAGAGAGCCAGTGGAGCCTTGCCTGTGACAGCTGGGTTCCAGCCAGGCTCCTGTGAGCATCTGGTGCTTGACTGGCCTTTGCCTGCTCCTCCACCCGGGCCGCAGGTCTGACCAGAGCGCCCAGCCTTTGCTGGGGTTGCTGCAGGAACAGACCATTTATAGCGGCTGCCGAGGGCTGCTGCAGGCCCCATATCTGAAGAAGTGCCGTGTGGCTCCAAACCCAGCCGGAGAGTGCTGGAAGGGGGTGGGTGAAGGCTGCAACAAGCTGGGTGCCCTCCAGCGAGCAGGGATGTCACATGTCACATGTCAGCACAGCTGGTTTGTTGGAGTTAGGGTTAGGGTGAGGCGCCACTGGTAACCAGGGCCAGAACCACCATCGTCCCTTCTCGTGTCTTGCAGGAATGCCCTGGTCTGCAGCCATGACCACCTGACCCTCTTCCTGACCTTGGTGTCCGGGCTGGAGTTCATTCGTTTTGACCTGGACCTGGTGAGACACCACGGCCCTCGCTGCTTGTGGGGGCAGAGGAGTGGGCAGGGTGGGCCCTGCTCGGCCAGCCTGTTGGGTGTGACTGAGCCTGAGCGGTGTCCTGTTTGTCCAGGTGAGGGAACAGCTCAGGGTCTGCCCAGTGGGATTGAGTGGAATTGAGGTGATTCTCTCGTGGCCAGAATTCCTGGTTCGGGGGACTGCTTCCTGCCTCTCTGTCCCGCTTGGGAGAAAAGCCGCATGGCCTGGAGGATCTTAGCACTGGCGTGTTCTCCTTCACGTTCAGGACATGAGTCTTTGAGAGACAAGGCAAATTCGTCCCTGTGCCTCCCGCGATCCTGGAACCTCTCAGCTCGCTGCCTCGCTCCGGCCCGGGGAGAGCTGCCGAGGCTCCCGGGTGCCCTCTGGACTCGGGCTTGTCCAGCTCTGTGCGGCTGTCCCGCCCTCACTGGGTCCCAGGTCCCGACCCCAGCAGCACAGGCTGAGAAAGGAACTTGGTGAATGAAAAGTAGTGGAAGCTGGAGAAAACGAGGGACTCTGATAGTACACGAGGTCGTGGGAGTCAGACGGCCCAGCTGGGTTCTGTCGTCGCGGCTGACCCCGAGTCCACAGCCTTGCGAGCCACAGGCATTACTCTTTTTAGCAGCTTATTTCTGGATTGAGTACCTTAAGGACATTGATTTCCACACTAAAACCAGCCTGGGAGGGTGTGAAGGCAGACCCAAGGAAGGCCCTGTTTTGGGGCCCACCTAGGCATCCCACCACCCAAACCTGCCTCTTCCACTCTCTCCGCAGGACGCCCCCTACTTAGACTTGGCCCCCTACATGCCCGACTACTACAAACCCCAGTACCTGCTGGACTTTGAAGACCGCCTCCCCAGCTCAGTCCATGGCTCAGATAGCCTCTCCCTCAACTCCTTCAACTCTGTCACCTCCACCACCCTGGAGTGGGACGACAGTGCCATCGCCCCATCTAGTGAGGGTGAGTGCCCAGGCAGAAGGGAGCCCAGCCTCTGCCACGAAGCTGACTCTGGACCACGGAGGCCTGACTCGGGGGACACCTTTCTTAGCTTGTTCTGGTCCGTGGTGGAAATTTGAAATTAAATGGGGCTGGTCCTTTTCCAGACCTTCATTTCCTCAGAGTCCCTGTGGTGGCCCAAAAACTGATTTGCCAAAATGAGATCTTATGAATGTTAGACCCTTTTCTGGAAGGTTGTCGCCACATGCCCAGGGCAGTTCTCTGAGGTCGGGGGTGATCAGCAGGGCAACCTGGAAATTCTCCTTGACGTTGCCAGAGTGAATGCTGTCTGCTTTGAGGGGCTGTCCTACCCTTGACTCTAGGCAGAAAGTGGCTAAGCAACCCCTGGAAGGAGAATGGGTCCAAAGTTTAGAAGAAGACTTGCCCCCTTTTCCCACGGGTCCGTCGATTTCTGAGTCCCTCCTGCACTTGCCAGCATGTTAAGGGTGATCACATCCATTGCATCAAAGACCGAAGAAGAACATCATCGCATCTGTCAGTCATTTTGTTGTCTTGGTCCAACAACTGGTTGGAACAGCCTGGTTTCTTCCAAACCTTGGGCCTCCGTGTTCATTTATAAAACTAGCTGTTTCCTTGGGGAACGCTCAGTAGTAGCATGCGTGCTCGGCGTGCACAAGATCCTGGGCTCAATCCCCAGTGCCTCTGTTGGGGGAAAAACAAACAAAACAAAATTGGCTGTATCCCCACCTTCATCCTATGTGGGAAGCCAGAGCTGTTCGTCTCCTGCACCCCACCTCACCTCCAGGGAAGGGGGTCTGAGCACAAGTTCAGCCCCAGGGGCTCCCTAGAATGCCATCAGCATTGAGACCTTGACCTTCTTCCTTCTTTATTTCTGCCTGTGCTGTGGCCACATGACCCAGAGAGGAGGCAGTCACATTCAGACTTGCTGTTGGCAAGACTTGCACTGCTCCTTGTGCGAGTGGGAGTCGGTGGCTCAGTCTCCTCGGGTTGGGCTCAAGGGCTGCCTCAGAGGAGTTAGAGAGATGGGCCTTGAGGAGCAGCCAGACTGCCCATGGATGGAGGTGTCCCCTTGAGCCCACCTCATCTCAGCTGCTGGGTGCGCGGAGGGAAGGAAAGCAAGGGACGGGAACCGAGCTTAGGTCTCGGGGAGCCATGTTCTTCTGGGGTTGGAACGGATTGCCCTCAAGTCTTTGTAGCGGGTGAGAGGCTACTGGGCCAGTGCCCGAGCTCAGAAGCACTTGGGGTCCTAATAAGTTCCCCTGAGGTTGTCGGATAAAATGTAGAAAGTCTGATTTTTCCTCTCTTGTTTTTTTCCCAATGTCTCCCACCCTGTTGCCCCCACCTCCCTGTCCTTCCACTGCCTGTGTTTCTAATCTTCAGTTTTGTCCCTCGTTTTTATAGATTATGATTTTGGAGATGTGTTTCCAGCAGTGCCGTCTGTACCCAGCACAGACTGGGAAGGTGGGACAGAGTCCGCTGTTACCCTCTTTTCCTGTTTTGCAACATTTCCATACCAAGCTTGCTGCATGATTCAGAATCGGCTCATTATTTATAATAATGTCAATGATCATAACAAAGCCAAGTTTGGTGTTCTGGTATTCTGATAGATGGAATTCTGCAGTAGGAGAACTTGACCTTTAGTCCCAGGCTAATCCCTTCTCCCAGTGCAGGACTCCTGCCTTTATGCAGTGGCCTTGTGGAGTCATAAGTGACTGTGTTTCGGGGACACACGGATCACTCTTCCTGATTCCAGTGCCAGGTGATGCACCAGATGTGCCTAGGGGGCCGCCAGCTTTCAGGGCACTGGTGGCCTGACCCAGCAAGTAGAGGCTTGTTCTGGAAAACGCTGCCCTTGAACACGCAGGTGGTAAGCTCCTTTAGGTCAGATGCACTCCTGTGTCTGAAGCATCAGGAAACAAAGGCAGAGGACTTGATTCCTCCAGTCCATTCTTATTGGCTTCCTCTCGGGTATCTTTGAAAGAGGTAGAGGTCCAAACGAGGGAAATTGCCCCGGCAGAGCTGAAACTTCCTATGGGGAGATTCTCTTTGAAGTTTTAAGGCAGATTAAAATAAAATCTGTCAACCTTCCCACCCTGTCCACTAGGCGGCAGCAGTGCTCGGGCATTTTTCTGCTGATGACGCCCGTTCTGGGCTTGAGAAAATTCATAAGGCTATTCCCATGATTACTCCAAGCATGGGACGTGTTTCTGAGACGGTGAATACTCCCTCCTTAAATCTGAGGCCATAACCAGACCTCGCCCCCTTTATTAAAGAGCCCCTTGCCCTGAGGGCACTTCTGCCCAGGGTGGGGGCGCGGCCCCGCCTCTGAAGGAGGAGGTGCTCACCCTGAGCTGAGCGGCTGGCAGTTCTCACCGCTGCTCGGAGCTGGCCGCCTCGTCTTTAGAGCCGTCATCCATGAGTAATGGATGACAGGTGATCTTTTCCCAAGTTACATGAGTATGAAGTAGCCTAAATTTGAGGGAAACAAATGGGGCAGTGGGAAAAATAAACTCATCTGGCCAAGAGAGTAGGATTGGAAAGTCTCCCGTTTTCAGTTAACATTAGCTTGAAATCCAGAATTCCATCCTGACCTCATTTGTCCTCTCAGCCTCTCTTCTGGCAGCGCACATGCTGGACGTCGATTTTCCCCTCTAATTCTAACAACTAACCCCTCCTGCCCTGGCTCCTTCCTGCCTGTTGCAGTCACCTGACCAGTGGGGCCTGACCCTCCCCTGCAGCCCTTCAGAGCTCCCTGGGGCCTGAGAACTAACGGCCCAGTGGCACTGCTTGCTCGGGCGGGGCTGGGCTTCTGTCGGGATGAGATTTGTCCCCGCAGCGAGCTGCTGCTTTCCTGAATTCCTCAAGCACAGAAGGGCCCCTGAGCCCACCCTGGCAGCTCACCTGGGGAGGCTCTGTCCCCTCCTTAGACCCAGAAGAAAGCAGGACTTGGGAGCAGCTCCAAGCTCTGGACCCTGAGGTGGGGACTGGGGTGGCCTTTCCACAGACCTTGGCTCATTCACAGAACTGGCGGGTGTCCCGGCCCCACCGTGGATGGTCTGCTCCCTTACCTCTTGGGACTCCTCCCCTGAGCAACTGCACATCTCAGGGGCTGGAACAGGAACACGTGGGCTTTGCAGGGGCCTTCTCTCAGACTGAAGGGCAGGGTTTTCTACATCTGAGAACCAGGGCTCTGGGGTCCCTGGACATGAGAAGAAAATCTCGTGTATCTAGTGTTTTTCCAGCAGAACTGGCAGTTGCTTTTAGCCTCCTCCTTAGTCCTTATATGAAAAGACAACGTACTTTTGATGATGTGCTATGTCAGCAGACAGCTGCCCAGAGGTTTCCAAGCCCCACTAAGAAGCTGGCAGCAGGTTGGGCCCTTCTAGGTGAGGCTGAGGGTGGGAAGCATGTTTTCCACGTCTTCTCTGGGCAAGTAACGGCCAGCAAGATGTGTGTGGGCTGGCAAATGGAGCGTGAGCATCCTGTGTCCTTCGCCATTAACTGTCACCCAGGCTATTCCGCCAGCTTGGGCGGCCTCCTGTCTGCCACTGGATAAATGCCCCATGTGCTTTTCCTGCTGACGCTCCCTCCTCTCTGTGTCCCGTTCCAGTGACTTGGGATGGACAGTTGGGGGCGGGGGGGAGCCGGTAAACCAGCTCCTCTGTGGAGGGGCTGCATCATCCCCGCAGTGGAGCCACGGGTGAGAGCGTACCCAGGGAGGACCGGGAGACAAGCTGAGGTCTGGACGAAATGCAGTTCTCAGCACCCACCTTGAAAGGGTGCCTGGGGGTCGTCGGGGAAGAAGGACCCACGAAGTGTCTGGTGGGGAGCAGCCACTCTGCACACCTTCCTCCTTCCCTCTGCATCTCAGTCTCTCCACTGTGCTCTGAGTCCTTCTTTCCGCCCCTGCCCCTGCTCCTCACCCTTGGACTCCCTGTCCTGTCCTCAGCCTCGGCACCCTTCATTTTCTCCTGGTTCTCTTCTCCCTTCCTTCCTTCCTTTGTATCTGCCACTGTGGGGGACCCTTCAGAGGACTTTGGGTATCTCAGCCCTGCCAGGGGCGTGGGCTGCCAAAACGGCTGCCGGGTCCGCTCTGGCAGTCCCTGACGGAGGCTCTAAGGTGAGCCTGAGAGGTATGCAGCCCATCTTTTGAGGCACTGAGGTCACCATCCTTGAGGGGCTTAAGCCTGTAGGTTGCTTAACACTGGGGCTCTTAACTCAAACTCGGCCAAATTGTTATGAGCTCTCGAGGGCTCCCAGGGGTGGGGGTGCTGGCATCCCCCCACGTTGCTCTCACAGCACAGATTCCGTGTCCTTTGGCCTGGGGCTTCTACTCCTCAAACAGAGCCACCCAGGCCAGATTTCCCTGGGAAGAACTCACCTGCCTCCCTCCTGAGATAAGGCATGCTTTGGGGGCCTGGGGTTCCCAGGTGGTGTCCGACGGGCTGTCTCCTGTTCCCTGTTCTCCCAGATGGAGACCTCACAGACACGGTCAGTGGCCCCCGCTCCACTGCCTCGGACCCAACCAGCAGCAAGGCTTCCACCAAGAGTCCCACCCAGCGCCACAACCCCTTCAATGAGGACCAGGCAGAGACCGTGTCCTCCTCCGACACCACCCCTGTGCACGCCACGTCTCAGGAGAAGGGGGAGTCCCACATCCTAGACCTGCCAGACTGCACAGAGCTCGAGGTCATCAGGTCAGCGGGGGAGGGGTCCCAAGAGAAATTGAGTGGGCATCCTGGTGTCCGTCCTGTCCATTCCTAGCATCACTTTTAGTCCCTGTAAACTAGGGCCTCCCCCTAATCCCGAGGGCATCTGGGCATCTTCCTGGGGACTAAGTACCTCTCCTCTCCTTGGTGGTTCTTTGATCAAGAGGAATTGAGGCCAGAGCCTGGAGGTGACTGGCTTCCAGGGCCATGCCCAGGCTGCTGGGGCATCTGTCCTGTCATCCAGAAAGCACCTCAGATAGGACTTCTTTCCAAGGGAGTTCTTGGACATTAGTGCATAATTTCTGAGCTTTGTACTAACTGGAGTTCAGCATGGCTCATGGAAAGAGGAGCCTCTTTGTCATATTGACAGCGATGTGGAAGGGAAGGAGGAGGTGGACGACAAGTTAGGGTACTCTTGGCCCAGAGCCGCCGCGGCTCCCTGACCTCCCCTGGCTCCAGCTCTCGAGTCTGTGTGCACTGAATAAGATGTGTGTGTCAAACCTCCCAGAGGCTTGCCAGCCCAAGGCCCGGGGAATTGCTCCCCAGTGACTGGAACCAGCAGTCCTGCTCCCACAGGCTTATTTGAGTCCAGAGCAGCTTGAGTGGTTCAGACCCAGGATAGCTTAGCCAGGCCCCCTCCAGCCAGCTTGGGACCAAGGAGCCAGGAGTTTGAGCTCAAACGACTTTGAGTCTTTTGATTATCCACAGTGATACCTGGGATGTGAGATGTCAGCTCAGGGTCCACTGCCCACATCCTAAGGGGAAGCTGAGTAGGGGGGCCACTGGTCTGACCAACTATGGCCAGGAGCACAGCTCGCCCAGGTGTGCCGTCAGCTGGCGCTCACAGGACCTGCGCGGGGATTCCTCTGTCTGCTGCCGTCTGTGCCTCCCTCGGCGGGTCCCCACCTCTGCTGGCACTGGGAGGTAGCTCGGAGCCTGAGCGCTGTCAGCCTCTGGCCCAGGGCCTCGCACCCAGTGCTGCCCGGGCCCCCTGAAGGTCCCTTGCCCAGGATCACCTCTTTTGAGCCAGCCAGTCTCGTTTCCCTCGGTACTGTGGTGCTCAGACTTAAGCCTCTCCCCATCTCTGCTGTCCAGGGTCACCAAGAAGAAGAAGCTTGGCAAGAAGAAGAAACCCAGATCGGATGAGGAAGCAAGTCCCCTTCACCCGGCCTCTGCCCAACACACGTGTGCCAGGCGAGGGAATGGTGACAGCCTTGTCAGCAGCCCAGGCCCTGGGCGCGGCTCACCGGACACTGCCCTTGCGTTGCCCCTGGAGGAGGGAGAGGGGCCCAGCAGCGCCGCCGAGGGCAGCGAGCCCTCAGAGCCCGGCCAGGTGGGCTTGCTTATCCCCGAAATGAAGGACACCTCCATGGAGTGCTTGGGGCAGCCCCTGAGTAAGGTCATCAACCAGCTCAACGGGCAGCTGGACCCCAGCACCTGGTGCTCCCACGTCGAGCCCCCCAACCAGTCCTTTCGGACCGGCTCTTCCGGGGACACCCCGGAGAGGCCGCCATTTTGCGACTTTAGTGAGGGGCTTCCAGCCCCGATGGACTTCTACCGCTTTACCGTCGAGAGTCCAAGTACTGTTGCATCAGGTGGCGGCAACCATGACCCTGCAGGGCCTGGCCAACCGCTGCATGTTCCTGGTGGCCCTGCGGCTGCTGGCCAAGAAGAAGAGGGAGGAGGAGGAGGAGCGGGACAGGCGCCTCGGCCCCTAGAGGACACCCCAGGGGAGGCTCGGGAGCCAGAGACCCAGGGCCCAGAGACCCAGTTGCCCCTGGTTGGTGAGGGGCCGGAGCCGGAGCCAGAGCCAGAGCCTGGGACCCAGGAGGCTCTTTGCCGGCTCAAGCGAGACCAGCCTAGCCCCTGTCTGAGCAGCGCCGAGGACTCTGGGGTGGATGAGGGACAGGGGAGCCCTTCTGAGATGACCCACTCGGCAGAGTTCAGGTGAGCACGTCTGTCTATGCCATCTGCGTGAGACACCCCTGTCCTTGATCAGGGGACGTTGGGCCTCGCCCTCCAAATAAACTAAGCGTGGGCTGGGAGGTCGGAAGGGCTGTGGTCCTCCCCTCCCTCACTGAGACTCCTGGCAGGGGCCAGGGCACTGCCACTGCGCTGCCTCTGGGTGCCTGCATCACCTCTGCGCGTGTATCGTCTCCGTGTGCCTGTATGGCCTCTCCCGCCCGCCCTGGCCTCACACCTCGCCCTCCCCATGCTTGTCCCTCTCACAGAGTAGACAACAACCACCTACTCCTGCTGATGATCCATGTGTTTCGGGAAAACGAGGAGCAGCTCTTCAAAGTAAGTCCCAGGGTCTCAAGGACGAGCAGCAGCCCACACGGCGGGGGGAGGCAGGACTGGCCCGCTCGGCTGGCGTTCAGAAGGGGAAGCGTGCGTGCGCTCAGGGCTGGGGCGGGGCCGCAGTGCCTGACCTCGGTGTGCTTCGGCCCCTCAGATGATCCGGATGAGCACGGGGCACATGGAGGGCAACCTGCAGCTGCTGTACGTGCTGCTCACAGACTGCTACGTCTACCTGCTCCGGAAAGGTGCCTGCCGCCCGGGCTAGGCCAGGGCACGTGGAGGATGGGACTGACTTTCCACCCCCTGCTCCCCGTGCCCCCTCACCCCGGGTGTCTCTCAGCTGCCTGGCACGTGGTGATGAAAATGCTCCCCACGGAAGGGGCTGCCAGCATTTCCAGCATCCCCAGGACGTAGGCCTGGGGGCCCCTCCGTGAGCACCCCGTGTCATTCTCCGACCCCGTCATTTCAGATCACAGGGCCAGGACGGGTCCTGACCGAGAGAGGGGGCCAGGTTCTAGAGAGTGGGGCAGGGGGAGGGCACAGAGGCCAGCGGGGGTAATGGGCATTGGGGTTTCCTCCCTCAGGGGCCACAGAGAAGCCATACCTGGTGGAAGAGGCTGTTTCTTACAATGAACTTGACTATGTGTCGGTAAGTTCAGGCTCTGCGGTTGGTGTGTCCTGTAGGGCAGGGCCCCTCGGGCCGCCCACCCAGAGCTGCAGGGCCGGGCATGTCTCCTGCCTCAGCCCCGAGGTTGGAGCCAGCTCTTATCCCACAGCAGCTGCGGTACATGGTGCCAGGGATGGGAACCAAGCTCAAGGCTGCCTCTTCCCCCGCTGTTTGTCTGAGCATCCCTTCCTAACTTGTGCCAGGGCCCAGGCCCCTGAGAGCTTTACCTCATGGTGACCCCAGAGTCACCCCCTCCCTCCCCAGCCGGCTCTCAGTCTGGCCACAGCTGCCCCATCTGGCAGCCGCGGCCAAGCCCCATGTGCATGTCGGGGTGTGGTTTCTGGCAGGTGGGCCTCGACCAGCAGACGGTGAAGCTGGTGTGCACCAACCGCAGGAAGCAGTTTCTGCTGGACACAGCGGACGTGGCACTGGCCGAGTGAGTGACAAGCCCTGCTGTCCGCAGGCCTAGAGAATCAGTGTCTCCCACGGGCCTGGCAGTGCCCGGCCTCCCCGACCCCGGGGGTGAAGGGTGGGAAGTGGGACACAAAGAAGAAAACAGAGGTAAGTTCCCCCTGGAGCCTGCAGTCCAAGCAGAGGAGCAGGGAGGTGACCAACTGCGTGGCCCACAGAGAGAAAGGGGGCTGGCAGGAGTCTCCCCAAAGGAAGGAGAGCGCAGGCCCTGCTTTGGGGCCACACGGGCCCCACATCTTCTGTACGAAAACTGTGTGTCCTGAGAGCATGTCTTTGTACAAGTCCTGATGCATCATTTTGTCCAGTCCTCCCTTGTGTTCAAAACCCAAGGCCCTTTGGCCACTGGGAAGGGTCAGGCCTTTCCCAGGTCACCATTTGATGACCGTGTGCTGCTACCATATCACTGCCCCACCCGCCACCCTGGGCTTTGGTTCCAGCCAGGTCCCTCCCCCAGGATTCTGTGACCCCTCCAGGCCAGAAGCCTTTGGGACTAAGCTGGGTCCATTTGAGGGGTGGGGGCCCCAGACCTCTGACAGCAAACCCCACTCCCTGTGCAGGTTCTTCTTGGCTTCTTTGAAGTCAGCAATGATCAAGGGCTGTCGGGAACCACCCTACCCCAGCATCCTGACTGATGCCACTATGGAGAAGCTGGCACTGGCCAAATTTGTGGCCCAGGAATCTAAGTGTGAGGTAGGAACCCGGGGATGTGGGGGCGGTTGTCCCGGAGATGCCAGCCCTGGTATTAGGGTCAGGAGGTGCAAACAGCTATCTTTAGTGTTTCTCCATCACCCACCTGGGAGGGGCTCTCTTGCCCCGGCCTGTCCCCCTCCCCACTTGGGGCGTATCCTTGGCCCCCCAGCGGCCACTCCTGCTGCTGGCCCAGACCTCACTGCTCTGTCTGCTGCCTCCTCCCCAGGCAACTGCTGTTACTGTGCGCTTCTACGGGCTTGTGCACTGGGAGGACCCCCTGGATGAATCCCTGGGCCCCGTCCCCTGCCATTGCTCACCCCCTGAGGGCACCATCACCAAAGAAGGCATGCTGCATTACAAGGCGGGCACCTCCTACTTGGGCAAGGAGCACTGGAAGACGTGCTTCGTGGTGCTCAGGTGGGAGGCCCTGCAGCTCCAGCCTGGAAGTTGGGGGTGGGGGACAGCACCCTCCCCCACAAGGGCTTTGGAGGAGACTTCCCCCGGGATCCTAGAGCTTCTCTGTAAAGCCAGCCATCTGGGGCCCAAGGAAGCCCAGAATGCCTCAGGTGGAGACCTGGGCTGTCCCCAGTTCTGAGCGAGTGCGTTCCCTGCTGTCTGTGCAGTTTTCCACCCACTCCCTGCCGTAGAAGACAGGCCTCAGCCTCCTGGCCTCTGGGCCTGTGGGATTCAGGACCCAGCTTGGGGGGGGTCCCTGGAGTCTGGGTTCCGCCTGGCCCCCAGTTCCTGGGATGGGCCTCACCCCTGCCACATTGTGCCCCTGCAGCAACGGGATCCTCTACCAGTACCCTGACCGGACTGACGTCACCCCCCTGCTCTCAGTGAACATGGGGTGAGTGTCGTGAGCGATGGGGGGGCCCATGTCGCTGCCTGAAGGCCAAGGCTCCGGCGGGGCCTGGGGCTCAGGGCTCCTGTTTTCCTTGGCTTTATTGTCTCTCCCTCTTGTCAGCTCCCGCCTTCAGCTCCACCCCCATCCGTAGCCCTGACTGGTGCCCCGGAGTCTGCTGAGTCCTAGGGGAGTGAGGGGATGGGAGAAGAAAGAGGATCTCCTTGCCAGGAAAGGATCCAGTCAGATAGGGCAGGCAGCCCCCTAGGCTAATAGGGGAGGCAGTCCTTTCCCGGGAAGCACCTGACCGGATGGGGAAGATGGATACACATGCTGGGAAGAAACATCAGGTGCAAAAGAGGGAACATGAATGAATGTGCCCTGATTCTGAGAGGGCGGGAGCCCAGAGCTGATTGTCAACCCCTGACCTGACCCTGTTTAGGTATCTAGAAGGATCCTGGCAATGTTTGAGATAAAAAGGTGTTACGTAGAAAGAGGCGCAGCTGCCCGGCAGCTTTAAGCCTCTCCTGAGAGCCAGGGGTGTCTGGACCATCTTCCAGTGTCCTCCAGCCCTCGGGACTCTGGGGCAGGTGCCGTGTCAGCACGCCTCGAGCCAATCCCCAGGGCTCACCCCTGCCACCCCTGCCTCCTCGCTCCCATTTCACCCTCCTCCTCTGGCCCAGGGGGGAGCAGTGCGGTGGCTGTCGGAGATCCAACACCACGGATCGGCCCCACGCCTTCCAGGTCATCCTTGCAGACCGGCCCTGCCTGGAGCTGAGTGCGGATAGCGAGGCTGAGATGGCCGACTGGATGCAGCACCTCTGCCAGGCCGTGTCCAAAGGGGTGAGTGCTTCCTGCCTCCGCTGCTCAGCTGCCTCCTGACCCCACTCAGGACCCCCAGGATCTGTTCCCCAACCCACTCTAGTCGTGGAGCACCCTCTGAGGACCAAGACGGGACCTCCAGCCCAGGAGTGACCCCTGGAGCTTAGTGGCCTGACACCCCCACCATCACCCCTGTCTGCCCCTGCTCTCCTGAGGTGGGCGGAGCCTGCCTGACATCTGAGGGAGGAGCTGAGGGGCTGGTTGGCCCCTGGAGTGGGAATCCTGATGCAGATCAGCCATAGAGAGCTCTAGCTTGCCTCTCCCCTCCCCTCTGCCAATGCCCTTCAGGTCATCCCCCAGGGGGTAACTCCGAGCCCCTGTATCCCCTGCTGCCTGGTGATCACTGACGACCGCCTCTTCACATGCCACGAGGATTGCCAGACCAGCTTCTTCCGCTCCCTGGGCACCACCAAGTTGGCCGACATCAGTGCCGTCTCCACTGACCTGGGCAAGGAGTACTGTGTCTTGGTGAGCGATGGGGTGGCAGGCAATGGAGGCAGGCCCTGCGGAAGGAGCACTGTATCTGCTCATCTAGGGTCTCCGCTCCCCACAGGAGTTTTCCCAGGATAGCCAACAGCCCCTCCCTCCCTGGGTCATCTACTTGAGCTGCACATCTGAACTGGACCGATTCCTGTCTGCACTGAACTCCGGGTGGAAAACCATCTACCAGGTACCCGGCTGCCCTGCAGAGTGGAGCCATTCCCTGGGGAAGGGAGCCCTGCATGGCACAGATGGAGGCAGGAGTCGGGGGCCGGGGACAGACATGGACATGGAGGACCAAAGGGGCAAGACCCTGGCTCCCTGTGAGTCTGAGGCTAAAGCTGGGAGTAGAGCCCAGGAAACACCACTCCTGACCTTCTCAGCTCCCATCAAAAAGCAAGAATTAAGTGCTTATGCTGGGGCTAGAGCTGCACCCAGATGGTAGGGGCACAGGATTGGCAGGGCGCTCCTCCTCACCCAGAGCTTCCAGGCTGAGAAGGCACTCCTCAAATGCCTGGAAAGGTTGTGGTTTGAGCATGTGCTGTGCTGCCCCGCGGAAGCTCTGGACCAGCCCTGGGCACAGTTCCAGACATACTTTCAGGGGCAGAGCCTGCCTCCCCTGGCCTCCAAGAGCCAGGGCCTTCCCTGGAAGGAGGAGGTGCAGGGAGCACCACCCCATCGGCTTGCGCCCCTCCTGACCAGCAGGAGAACTCGGCAGCATGGATGTTGTTCCGGGGCAAGGTTGCACCTGGCATGGAGGGACCCCGGGCTCCCTGGGAGCTCTTTGCACAACGCTTACAGATCCCCTCCGTGGTCCCCGCAGGTGGACCTCCCCCACAAGGCCATCCAGGAAGCCTCCAACAAGAAGAAGTTCGAGGACGCCCTGAGCCTCATCCACAGCGCCTGGCAGCGGAGCGACAGCCTGTGCCGCGGCAGGGCCTCCCGTGACCCCTGGTGCTGAGGCGGAGCTGCCTGGCATCCCGGCGGGGCAGGAAAGTGGGGCACACCGAGCAGCACGCACTGTCATCGCCGTGTCACCAAGCTGCTCGGGGCCAGGCTCCCACCCCCGTCCCATGACGCACTCCGGCCCTGGGCGGCAGAACCGAGTGGGGCTCGAGACAGGGTCTCCCTCCCTGGGATCCAGAATGACTGCTCAACATCCTGAGCCTCCTGGCCGGCAGGTGGCAACTGGGAAGTGCTGGGGGCAGAGAGTCCGAGCCCTATGGGCTCTGCAGAGGCACGGCCTCCTCCCTGGAGCCTCTGCCTTCGTCCACAAAGGGAGCCGAAGGACTGGGAGGCCGGACCGCCTTCTTCCTCCCCTGGGTCAGGGGCCCGGGCAGAGGCTTAGGCCGCCCTGGGGGCCCTGAGTGCCCGGCCATCCTTGTTCACGTTTGAACATTCACCCGGCTGGGAGGGAAGCTGGAACACCGAGATCTCAGTGCATGTCTTCTCACCAACTCCATCCCCAAGCACACGGCTGCCTGCCTTCCAGGGTCCGTAGGGGTGCAGGGGGCCGGGCTGGCCCTCCCTGGCCACCAGGAGGCCCTGCATGTCCACCTGGCAGTGTCCACAGGACCCAGGAATCAGGTCATCTCCTTTTGCTGGGAGCAAAGCAGAGAGAGGAAGGCTTGAGAGGAATAGAGCCTACCAGCCTGGTGTCCACATTGGTCCGTCTGACTGTCCCCTGCTTGGCTCGAACCGGGTCCTTCCCAAGACAGCCCTCTGGGGGAAGGGGTCAGGTGGTCTGGGTTTTGTTTTTTAAAATAAAATAGACATGTTATATTGCCAAGACTTGTCACTATCCCTTTTTGACCAGGGTGGAGGCAGTGGGTTTCCAACCCTTCCTCTCAGGCCCCACGCCCATCATTTGTTCATTCCACAAATTGCTTTCCTGTCAGAGGCTCCATGCCCACACTGGGTACCAGATCACCCTCAGCTGCTCCCTCGCAACTGGCTCTCACTGTCTGGAGAAGCTTGGACCCTGGGAGCTTCTTGGCCTGAACTTTGCCCTCCCTCCTGTTCCCTGCGGTGGCCAGGGGAGGGCAGCCACCAGCTCCAGTTCCACTGCCAGGGCAAGGCACTCGTTCTGTTCCCCAGGTTCCCCAGCTCTGGCGGGGTGAGTGCCAGCCACTCGGGATAAACCCAGGAGAATCCAGGCTGAGCTGCTACCCTGGTGCTGACCAGAAGGTGCCCAGCCTGCCAGGCCGGGGGGAGCTCTGAGGCCCTCGAGCCCTTCAGCACCGCAGCCACCAGGCCCTCACACCTGGGAGGAAAAGGGGTAGACCCAGGAAGAGGCAGGGGTGGAGGCTGCAGAGGTGGGGTTCCAGTCATGGCCGGCGGTTTTGACTGGGACTTGGGTGATGCAGGGTGGCCCTGGCAGGAGAGATGTGCCATGGGACAGAGGCCAACGTGGATAAAGTGGTGCTGGCCCCCTGCCTGAGCAGCCTGGCACCTGACAGTAGTGCCCAGGGGCAGGAGGTCCCTTCTCGCCAGGCACAAAGGGCCATTTTCAGGCATGGACCTCTGTTCCAGAGAACCACAGCCCAGGAGGGGCTCCCACCAGGAGAAGGGGCAGGAATAGGGGGCAAGACTAGGGGGCAAGTCCTTACCAGGCGAGTGACCAAAGCCACAAGGTCACTCCTTAAGACACAGTGGCCCTCATTTTTCCATCTCCTGCCCACCCAGGGGCCCCCAGGCAGGGAGGCTGTGGGCCACCTTTTATTGGGTGAAGCTCTGTGCTAGGCATGTTTTTCACACATCTGTAATCCTCCACAAAGAACTCCTGCAGTGGGTGTCCATAACCCCATCTTCTAAACAGACTGGGAGACAAACTCAGAGGAAGTGACTTGCCCAGTTCACACAAAATAGCAGGGCCTGGGATTCCAGGTCAGTTCCACAGGCCTCCCAAGCCCTTCTCCACCTCTGCTCTCACTGACAATGGGACCATAGACCATGGGAGCCAGACTGGAAGACAGGCCAGGAAAGGAGACATCACCCAGTGGCAGGGGCGGGAGGGGGCGGTTGCTGAGTTGCCGGGAGGAGGCTCCCACGCAGTTGCCTCCCGCCCAGGGCTCAGAGCTACAGTGATTGGCTAAGCCAGAGGCTGGGCAGGAGCCCCAGCACTTTGCCCCAGGGCCTGAGGAGAGGCTGGGGGACTTGTGGGACGGGAAGAGGCTGATTGGTACTTTCTGCCTGCCCCCAGTCTCCCTGGGGCCCAGGTGACCTTTCCCCCAGATCCCAGGGTCCAGGCCCTCCCTCTGCAGGGAAGTGTTGGGGACGGAGGCAGCTGGGATTGGTCCAGAGCCGGCAGGGGCGGGTCTCAGGCTCCGAGGAAGGCCCCAGTGCCAGCAGAGCAGGTGGACTCCCGAGATAGACCAGGGGCCGCCTGGCAGCTGATTGTCCTGTCTGACCCGGACTTCTGCCTTCCAGACATGGCCCCGGGTCCCCTCGATCCCCAGCCCTGTGGCCCTGCGGCCCTGCGAGGGTGAAGACAGCCTAAGCACCGCTACTCCAGGGCCAGTGCCCATGCCCCTGACCCGGGCATAGCCTGTCCCTGGTCCGGAAGTCATGGAGACAGTGGCCCCAGCTATGGACCTGGTGCTGGGTGCCTCGGCCTGTTGCCTGGCCTGTGTCTTCACCAACCCCCTGGAGGTGGTGAAGACGCGGCTGCAGCTGCAGGGGGAGCTGCAGGCCCGGGGCACCTACCCTCGGCACTACCGGGGCCTTATGGCTTCTATAGTCGCGGTGGCCCGTGCAGATGGGCTGTGTGGCCTGCAGAAGGGGCTGGCTGCTGGCCTCCTCTACCAGGGCCTCATGAACGGCGTCCGCTTCTACTGCTACAGCCTGGCATGCCAGGCTGGCCTCTCCCAGCAGGCGGGTGGCACGGTGGTCGCAGGTGCTGTGGCGGGTGCACTAGGAGCCATCGTGGGGAGCCCAGCTTACCTGGTGAGTGCCTGGGCGCTCCATCCTTCCCGACCCGGTGACCCAGCGCCCACGGGGGCTCTGCAGCTCCTGGGCTGGCCTCTGTGGGCCAGCTGGGTGGGGCCGGCTGGGTGGGGCCGGCTGGGTGGGGTTGCTCCCTGCAACGTCCTGGCCCAGGCCTGGAATCTGCCCCTTGGTCCCGAGCCGGGGGAGGGGGCAGAGGGTGGCAGGAGCTGTGCTGGCTCAAGCCCAGTGTGGTCACTTGTCTTCCTGTGTGGCCTGTGCAAGTTAAGAGTGAGGGCCCCGTGTCCTAGCCTGGATGCGGAGCAGTCTCTCACAGGGTGAGCCGACAGACAGGCCGCTCAGTAACTTGTCCCAGGTCACTCCCAGGTGCAGACCCGGGCCAACTCCAGAGCCTCACCCCAGCCCTCCTCCACACTCCCCCTAAGCTGTGCAGTGGGTTCATGGAGGCACGGGTGTCAGGGCCCAGGGAGGGGTGCCCTCCACACACGCAGCTCGTCCACTCTCTCCTAAGCTTCCATCCTCAGGTCCTGTGTCACCTCTGCTCTCATAGGTCAAGACGCAGCTGCAGGCCCAGACAGTGGCCGCCATGGCCGTGGGGCACCAGCACCATCACCAGGTGGGGACCGTCACTACCCAGAGCTCCCTGGGCTGGGTGGGCTGAATGGGGTCCTGGGCTGGCAGTGGCTGCCTAGTGACCCCGTGCCTCTCCCCACAGAGCGTCCTTGGTGCCTTGGAGACCATCTGGCGGCAGCAGGGCCTGGCAGGGCTGTGGCGGGGTGTGGGTGGGGCCGTGCCCCGAGTCATGGTCGGCTCGGCCGCCCAGCTGGCCACCTTTGCCTCCGCCAAGGCCTGGGTGCAGGAGAAACAGGTGAGGGGCCCGGGATACCTGTGCCCACCCACATAGACACACCGGCGTAAGGAGGGCCTCCTGCCTCCTTCCTCCCTGTCTGTCTGGGCCCTCATCACCCTCCCACATCATAAGCTGGACCCCATACAGGGAAGTCTAAGGGGTGGTGACAGACAGGGCCTCTTAAGAAAGCTGAGGGCCCCGGTTCTGCCCTCAAGGTCATGACCCTGGCCCTTGGGTCCAGCAAGATTAGGGGTCAGCTGTGAACTCAGAGGCTGTGAAGGAGCTCAGAGGGCTCAGGGGATGGGGAGTGTTGGAGGGGCCTTGTCTGCCCTCTTCCCCTAGCTCTTCTAGCCCCCAGGTACTGAGAAGACAGGGCAGGCACCACGGGGGGTTGGTTGAGGGCAGCTACAGGAGTCAGCAGCCTGTACTGTCCCCACAGTGGCTCCCGGAGGACAGCTGGCTGGTGGCCCTGGCTGGAGGCATGATCAGCAGCATAGCTGTGGTCGCAGTCATGACCCCCTTCGATGTGGTCAGCACACGCCTGTACAATCAGCCCGTGGATGGAGCGGGCAGGGTGAGCAGGGGACAGGGTTGGGGAGGGCATGGGAGCTGGAGAGCCCCACCCAACACACACACACACACACACACACACACACACACACACACACACACACACAGAGCCAGAGACATGCAGACATGTGAAATGCACCTGCGAGCCACTAGCCAAGCTGAGGCCCTGGCATGTGGCCTGGAGGAAGAGGTCCCCTTTTAACTTTCGCAGCCTAAAGGGCCACCTTTATGTAGTTTTCCCAGCTTGAGGGGAGTGCCTTTTCTGATGTGCCACAGAAGCCCTCACACAGACAGTCCCCATTGTGCCAGCCAGGGCCCCCGACCCCTGTAATGACATCTGCCTTGTGTCTCTCCAGGGCCAGCTGTATGGTGGCCTCGCCAACTGCCTGGTGAAGATCTGGCGGCAGGAGGGCCCTCTGGCGCTCTACAAGGGTCTGGGCCCCGCCTACCTGCGCCTGGGCCCCCACACCATCCTCAGCATGCTCTTCTGGGATGAGCTCCGGAAACTGGCCAGGCGGGGCCAGCACCAGGGCACCTAGGTGGCATCCTTCACTCCTGACACAGCTGGGCACTTGGCAGGAAGCGACAGCCCGCTCCAGCTGGGAATGGCCACCCCAGAGTGGGCCCAGGCCCAGGCCCTGCCACAGCTCAGGGAGAGTGTAGACAGCTGTGGTTAACCCAGCCCCACAGTCCACCCAGGGGCCAGCACATCCTCCCCAAATCATCACCCACTCCGTTCTCCAGAAAGTTCTCTTCCCTCTCCATCCTGGGTTACCTTATCCCGGAGCCTTACTCACTGTTCTAATAACTGCTCCAGGGCGCGAACGTCACCATGAGCTGCACCCCTTACACGCCTCAGCTCGCTTAGTCCACACGGTATGAGACGGCAAAATTCTCTTACTGAGGAGGACGCCGAGGCTCAGAAGGGCGAAGTGCCATGACCAAAGCCACACAGCTTTGAAGGGGCAGAGCCGGGACTGGGGACTAAGCTCTGCCCAGCTGGACCTGTGCCCTTGGCAGGGGCCAGGACCATGGGGGCTGGAGTGCCCCCGGGGGATCCCCGTGCACTTGGGGAGGCCCTGGGGTGCACCGTGAAGCCGTAGTGTCTTAGTCTGCTAGGGCTGCCGTTAGAAAGGACCTCAGACTAGGCGGCGTAAACAACAGTTATTCTCGCACAATTCTGGAGGCTAGATGGCTGAGAGCAAGGTGTCAGCAGGGTTGGTTTCCTCTGAGGCCTCTCTCCTTGGCTTACAAGTGGCCATCTTCTCCCTGTGTCCCTCTGTGCATGTCTGTGTCCTAAACTCTTCTTCTCAGGACACCGTCACATTGGATGAGGGCCCACCCGAATAACCTCATGTTAACCTAATTACTTCCTTAGAGCCTGTCTCCAAACACTGTCACATTCTGAGGCACTGGAGATGAGAATTTCAACACAGAGTTTGGGGTGGTGGAGGGGACACAATTCAGCCCATCAGCTGAGGGCTTTTCCTGAGGGTCCCCGGGACGCTCAGCACTGTCGGCATTTGCACAAGTCCTCACAACAACTCTGAAAGCTCCTGAGGTGCCTGTTGCTCAGATGGGCAGCCCGAGGCCCAGGGAAGGGACGTGACTTGCCCAAGTTGTAGAGCTGGGTGTCCTCATCCCAGGCCCTCTCCCCAAGCTGCAGCCATACTCCCTCCATGGGCGTGTCCCGAGGCTGGCACTGACCTTTGTTCAGAAGTGGACACCAAGTCCCTGAAAGGGCAGGACTGGCTGAGATAAAGCAGCCTGACTAACTTGCCTGCCACACCCCATGTTTGTAAAGAGCTGCTCCCCAGGGGCCCCCATTGCACACTCCAAATAAAGTTTTCTATTTTGTCTACTTCAACGACTCCCCTCTGCTGGCAGCCTCAGTCTCCCAACCCTGAACCCCCACCCTGGTCTCTCTCTCAGTCTGGGAAAGGAGAATCCAGAAGAATTGGGGCAGGCCAGCCCCGCCGCTCAGGCCCATGTGAGGCCTGCCACCTAGTGGACACGGGGAGGATGGTCAAGACCGGCTGCATAGCGGCAGAGGAGGGGGGCGCTCAGAGCTGGATCCCAACCCCAGGCTGGTGGGGGATAGAAACCCCCCTCCCCCACTTCAGGCTGAGAGGTAGAACTCAGACCAGAGGCTAGAGGAGAACATATGAGGCCTGGGACCTCAGGAAGGTGCCATGTGGCAAGTGTGAGAAAAGTTGGCACCAGACTTAAGCAGGACAGAGACCAGCCCACCCAGAGATGCCCTCACCCCATGCTGCCAATTGGGGAGCATCTAGGAGGCAGTCAGCCCTGTGACCTGGGAGGCTCTTAGCCCCTAGGTCTCCTCCCCTCCCCTGCCTTTCCCTAGGCTTTGACCCTTCCTAGCCCCTCCCCTCCCCTCCTGGACACCTTTGCCCGGGGCGGTGACTGTGACGGTGCAGACCTGGCCAGGGGCTGGGGCTGGATCCCAGCGGCCGCCATGTTCTCCCTGCTCTCCCTCCCCTCCTGGCTCCCCAGTCTCCCCTCCCTCGAGTGGGTCTCTGGCCTCCCCGATGTCCTCCTGCAAGGTGAGCACCTCCCTGATCTCACTCCCTCCAGGGCACCTGCTCAGGGCAGGGCGGACCCCTCCCACGTGGATCCCCCACACCGAGGCTGCCCCCTCCTCTAACCCTACCAAGCACGCCTACCCTCCCTACTGCCCCTGTCAGGCCTCGTAGGGGCCTGTGGAGTCTCGGTCCTGAACAACCTCCTGAAGGTCTACTTCTTCGTGGTCTGTGCCAAGTGAGTGCCCACCTCCCCGGCCCACTCCCAGACCCCCAGTCCGCCCTCCCACCGGCCCACATTGCAACTCTAGCCTCCAAGGGGAGACTGGGGGGAAGAGACCACCCCTTCCGTCTCTGCCAGGGTGTGGCTGGGGGCACCAGGACCCCCTACCATGGCTGAGGCTAGTGGTTCTGCCCCTCTGCCCGCTCCCCCTCTGCCCCCACAGCAACCCGGAGCGGCAGCTCGAAAAGGAGCGACTGCGGGCCAGGTGGGCCTCGCTGGAGACCGTGCACCTGGCAGGGCTGGCTCTGATCCTGACCGTCGTGGGGGTCCGGGTGGCTGCTTTTGTGGTGCTCGAGTTCTCCCTCCGGTCTGTCTCCACACTGCTTTCCCTGGACAAGGTGAGACCATGGGGCAGTGGTGGCTGAGGACTGCCTGGCCCTAGGGCCTAGTTTTCACCCCAGAACATGGGAAACTGGGCCCAATTGTGATGGCCGAAGCCAAGTCTCCACTCAGAGTGGACACATCCCTAGTCCACAAAGGTAATAGCAGCAGCTCCTGGGTGTCCAGAGCTTCCCACGAGCCAGGCACTGCGCTAGGTGCTCTGAGTGCATCATCTCGTCCTCACAACCGCAGGCGTGAAGGTTTGCTGTGATGCCCATTTCACAGATAGGAAACTGAGGCTCAGAGAGGGTAAGTGGCTTGTCTGTGGTCAACAACCAGCAAGCAGTAGAGCCGGGCTTTGAACCCAGGTCATCATGGCTCTGAGCCACTACCCTTCAGCAAGCAAGCACATAGGCCTCAAGTCATAATCATGATTGAAATTAAGCTGAAAGAAACGTTCCCATTAGGGCCTGACCTGAAGTCAGCGTTTCCTCTTTGGGAATGATCCCTGAGGTCCCTTCAGGCTCCAGCCGAATGGAGCCTGAAGTGGAGCGTGGAGTGCTGAGTGGAGCATCTGTACCTTGACACCCTCTTGGTCCTCCCACGGCGAGGAGTGGCCTGAGCCCCCGCCATCGTGGCCCTTCTTCTGCCACCTCCCCCAGGGCTCCCGGGGCTCCGAGAAGCTGCAGCTGTACCTCGTGTGCCAGTACTCACTGGGCTGTGGGCTGACCTGTGGCCTGAGCTTCCTGCAGGAGGGCGCCCCTCACCGCACGCTGAACCTGCTGCTGGGCGTCGGGCTGGCCGCGCTGCTCAGCACTGGCGCCCGGCGCCTCCGCCAGCACGTCTGCCAGCTATACGAGCTGCACAGCGGCCAGCGGTACTGCGGGGTCTGCCTGGGCCTGCTGGCCGGCGCTCACAGCCTCCCCCGGCTGCTGGGCCGCGCCCTGGCCATGACCTTTGCCGTGGGCAATCTGGCGGCTGTGGCCCTCATCAACCGGGACTTCCTGACCACCTCAGAGGCCGTGCGCTTCTGGATGCCGCTCACCATCTGCTACACACTGCTGGTCATCTACATGCAGGGTAAGGGCCGCGGCCAGGGGTTCATCCACCCGGCACTCACGTCCCACTGCCTGACCCGGGCCCAGAGCTGTGTCAGGCCGTGGGGAGACCGATGACAGTCAAATCCCGCCCCTGCCATCCTAGAGCACCCAGCCCAGTGGCAGGGCCCATGCGGTGGGGCTGCTCAGAGAAGAGTACAGTGCAAAGGGGCGCCCTGGAGGACAGTGCTTGAATTGGGCCTTGAAGGATAAACAGGAGCCCCTGAGAGAGGTGAGAAGGGAAAGGAGATCCTGGCAGAGGGAACCGTTTATGCCAAATCCCAGAGGTAAGACAAGTCAGGGCAGCATCAAACAGCTGAAACAGTGGGAGTGTCGTTGTCACCCGAGGCCCCGGGAGGAGATGAGGCTGGCAGGGCTCACAGGGGCCTGATGGAGAGCTGTCATCAGCCAAGAGAGGCAGTCTGATGAGAAAGCGTTGCAGGGTTTTAAGCAGGGAAGAGTGACCTGGGCAGATCTGAGCTGTAGGAGGAGCCACCTGGCTGCAGGGTAAGGATGGGATGGAAGAGTCAGGACAAGGAAGGGCAATCAGGCTGAGAGCGAGAGCAGCAGGTACAAAGGCCCTGAGGCGGGAATAAGCCTAGCATGCTTGATGAACAACAAGAAAACCAGGATGGCTGAGGGTAATGAGCAAGGGGGACCAAGTTCAAGATGAGATGAGGCTGAAGTCAGATGGAGCAGGACCTCCAAAGGTAAGGAGTTTGGAGTCAAGTCCCACTCTAAATGCAGTGGGAAGTCCTGGGAGGATTATAAGCAGAGGAATGATTTCATCTCATTAGTGTGTTTAGAAGGCCACAGCTGCTGAGTACACACTGAGTTGTAGAGTCAGGACCAGGAGCCGGGAGCCCAGCGAGGAGGCTGCTGCAAGAGAAGCAAGTGGCTGGACCCGCATCTGTTGGCAGAAAGAGGCCGCAGGGCTTACTGTTGGATCAGACCTGGGGGTGCAGGGAAGAGAGGCGTCAGGGTGACTCCTGCAACGGGAGGCTGGCTGCTCTGTTCTGACGGCAGGAGGAGGCGGGTGGGCAGTGAGGCCTGGGAGGAGGAAATGCCTGGTGCCCTGGGGTTGCTTAGAGCTGGAGTAGAGCTAGAAGGAAGAGGGGGCACTGCCTGGGGAGGGGAAGGTTCCCACTGAGGAAAGTGGGTCAGGGAGCTGGGAGGTCCAGGCCCCGACACAGTTGGACCTCAGGGTGGGGCCCCAGGTCCCGGGCAGGCAGACGGTGACGGGCACCTGTCTCCCCAGAGGAGCAGCGGCAGCACCCCGGCCTGCAGAGCCAGGTCCACACGGTGCTGGTGCGCATGGGCGGCCTCTTCGTGCTGCTGCTGACGGTGGGCCGCTGGCTGGACCTCCTGGGCATCCTTGTCTCCCTGCTGGGCGAGCTCTGGTGCCTGGTGGGCATCCGCACCCTGCTAGATCTCTGCCAGATGCAGGTGGGCACCCCCACCCGGTGCAGCCCCCAGACACAAAAGCCCTGCTCCAGACAGCCCTGGGAGCCTCAACAAGTTTAAGAAGAGCTGGGGTGACCTCTCTTGGAGTTGGGGGGTGGAGGGAGCTGGTATCCCCTCTCCCACTTGGTGTTAAGTTTTGACCCCTTGGTAACCAGGATCACTAGGAATGGGGCAACTGAGGGACACCCCCACCCCATCCATATCCCACTCTATCCTGTGCCCCAGAGGCCCCAAAGGGGAGAAAGGTCCTAGCTAATTTGAGGCCTGAGACCCTCCCTACGGGTGGGGAATTGAGTCCTCCATCCTTTTCTCCCTGCCTTCTTTCAGGATTTTCCACCCCAGAGGCCTCTGGTTTCAGCTCCAAGCCCACCCCGGCCCTCTGCACCTGCCCAGCCCCCAGGGATGACCCCCTCCTGACTGGCCTCAGCAAAGACTTGGAATTTCTCAGGCCTAAGGACCTGGAGACCTTGACCCCAGGATGCTGCCTGCAGGCAGAATGGCAGGGCTGGCCCCCACCTGGAGCACTGGGGGCCCCCAGGAGGGGAGGATGTGGGGCTGGGACCCTCAGAGGGTGGGGGCACCTGAAGGCCACTGGGTTAACTCTCTTTTTCTCAGGGCAGGCAAGGGATACAGCAGACCTGCCTTCCCAGAGGACTTGGGGGACAGAAGAAAACTGTATCCTCAGAAGTTTTCCCCTTTACCGGCCTCCCTTGCCCTCTGCACGAATAATAAAGATGATTTTCTCAGATTTCTTTTAGAATCATGAACACATAGAGAGATAAAGAGGCTTTTCTTAGGCTACAAATCTCTTCTGGCTGGGGCTGGCCGTGGGGTATGTGCTGGGCTGGGTCCCTGGGGGTCAGGAATTTAATACTGAAGTAGCTGAGGTTATGGGAATGCGGGGGTGTGGATGGACACACGGTCTGGCACCCACTTGCCGCCTTGGGTGGATGATGCCCGTATCCTGTCCCATCCTAGGCTGAGAAACAACTGAAGGGACCACGATACTAAAAAGGCCTCAATCAGTGCCTTTGGGTCCCCAGCCTCCGACCCTGACATGAGGATCCTTCTCATCTCAGCCCTATTCAGTCTCCTATCTCTGCAGGGCCCAGCTCATGAAGGCCACAGAGTGTATGGGAAAAGGTTGGGTACCAGCTCCTCTGCTTACCCGCTGTGTGACCTTGGGTGGGCTGCTGCCCCTCTCTGAGCCTGTTAGAAGAAAAACTGTCATGTGTTGGGTGCTTATCTCATTTCATTTTGACATCAGCCACAAGAGGCAGGTACTGTTATCTCTTTTTTCAGATTCAGAAACTGAGGCTCACAAAGGTTAAGTAACTTGCTCAAGAGCACACAATGAGTTAGTGGCAAAGCTGGGATTTGAATTCAGGTAGTCTGACTTTCCAGAGTTCAAGTGCTTCTTCTCGTTGAAGAATTGGGGCCAGGGAAACTAACAGAGGTGGGCATGAAAAATGTGGCAGGTCCATTCTTGGCAGGTTCTGGAATGTGGTTCCAGCCCCCTTTTACCCAGGTAATCCTGGGGCTCCATCACAGCCATATTCTGTGGCTCAGGCAGCCAGCCACAGGGCAGTTTGGCTTCATGAGAATTGAGGGCCCCAGCTTAGGGGTCCTCTCCCAGGAGGGATCCCACAGGGCAAAGCCTCCCAGCCAGGAAGCTTCCAAAGGGATTGTGCAGGTCAGGCTGTCTGGAAGAGGCAAGGGAGGCACCAGGGAGGAGGTGGGACCTGGTGAAGGTTCTTGGAGGATTCCAGGTTCTGATGGGTCCCACTTCTCAGCAAAGGCCACCATGGTCACACAAAGGCTCCTGCTTTGGGGCAGACTCTGCCCCAGGATTCCACTCCCCACCCTGGGGCGTGCCTGAGATACAGGGACAGGCAGGCCCAAGACTGGACGTGGTGGTTTCAGCCCATTTCTCCAGGAACAGCCACCCGACCGATAGCTCGAGCCCCACTTCTGATCCTTCGCTCTCTGTCCTACCCCCAGGAGGGGTCTCTCAGCCCCAGAGTAGCTGAGGTGGGGGAAATGCCTGTGGGTGCCCCCTCCCCCAACCCAGGACCCAGCCCCCTCTGCCTGGGAATGTGCTTGGTTCCCTCTGGGCAGGAAACTTGCCCCAGTCTAGGAGGAAATGGCTCAGTTAGGTGGGCACAGGGCCAGCCTCTTGCCAGACCCAGACTGAGCACTGGGTTCCAGCTCCGGCCTGATGTTTTTGCTGGAAGGTTCCCTGGCCTCCCCACACCCAGCATAGCCTGGGACCCAGTGGGGACAGGGCTGGGAGGAGACTGGACTGGGCAGAACTTTCCTTTTTATGGGCACAAGGACCATTTTCCAAACAAAAATTGGGCCATATGGTCTAGAATAGGATTCTTATCTATTAAATCATTTTTGTGAAAAGTCTGACAAGGGTATAAAAATTAGATCATTCTAAGTAAGGCATTTTAGGCCTGAAGTCCAGACAGCAGAGGAAATCAAAAAGGTAAAGTCTGGAACAGGGACATGAAGCTCACCTTGTTCTCTCGGATCCCAACCCAGCATCCTTCTGAAGAGGTGGGAGACCAGAGCCCCCAGTACTCGCTAAGAGGTGATGGTAAACTCTGGAGCAGCTGGGACCGGGGTGAGCCTGCCTCCTCCCTCCTGAGCCCCCTACTTGTGGCTTTTCTGAGCTATGGCATTGTCCCTTTGAGTGTCCTGCGTTTCGTCCCCTATTACTGAACATCTGCATGAGGCCAGGCTCTGGGGCAGGCACTGGGGATGAGCAGGAGGCACTGGTGCTAGGAGAAAAAAAACAAAGCTGGGTAAAGGGGATGGGGTGACGGGGGCTAGGGAGGGTGTATTTGTTATCTACAGCTGCATAACAAATGACCCCAAAGCTTGGCAGCTGAAAACAACAGACATTTATTGCCTCACTTTTTCTGTGGGTTGGGAAGCTGGCTGCAGCTTGGCTGGGTCCTCTGGCTCAAGGTCTCTCATTGGCCACAGTCAAGGTGTCAGCTGAGGCTTTGGTGTCATCTTAAGGCTCAACCAGGCCCATATTCACTTTTAAGCTCTCTCACATGGTTGTTGAGAGGATTCAGTTTCTCAGGAGCTATTGGATCAATGGAAGCAGTTCCTCCCTGGCTGTTGGCTAGGGGTCTCCCTCAGTTCCTTGCCACGTGGGTCTCTCCATGGGGCAGCCCACAGGACGGCAACTGGCTTCATCAGAGCCAGCAAGTGACGGAGAGAGAGAAGACAGATGTCACAGTCTTTGTCACCGAGTGTTTAAAGCCACATGACAATGTTTTTGCTGTATTCTGTTGGTTAGAAGCAAGTCGCTGGGTCTAGCCCACCCCTGAGAGGAAGGGATTACACAAGGGCATGGCAGAGGGTGAGGGTCCTCCGGGGCCTTTTTGGAAGTTGCTGGGGGAGGAATGCCTCAGACTGAGAGAACAGCACGAGCAAAGGCCCCCAGGTGGGAACAAGCTGGGAGAATTTTCAGAACAGCAGGAAATGTAGCATGGCTGGAATGCCTCACAGAGGATGGAGTGGCAGTAATGAGGTCACAGAGGTGGGCAGGGACCAGAATCACTCAGGGCCATGGGCAGCGTTAGGACTTCAGAGTCCTGTGGTGGGCCGCCAGCGGAGGATTTGCACACGGAGCTGACGTAATCTGACTTACATTTTTATAGGATTCCTCTCCTTGCTTTTTTTTTAGAATAGATCATATAGAAATAGTAAGCCTGTGTGGAAGTATTTGAAATAACCCTGGAGAGATGATGGGGGCTTGGACTAAGGTGGTAGCCATGGAGGTAGCCAGAGGGGTTGGATTCTGAACATATTTTAAAAAGTTGATAGGATTTCCCAATCAATTAGATGTGGGCTTAAGAGGAAGAGAGGAATCTGGGGGAGCTCTTAGATTTTTGTCCTAAACAACCGGGTGAATGAGATGGGGACCTCCGAGTGCAGAGCAGGGTTACCTGACACAGGTATGGTCAGCACTGATGGAGGGTCCAGGTGCTGTGAGGTGTGTGATGTGGTCTGGGGTCCAAAGAGTCCTTGCTGAGGAACAGTTGTGGGCACCAAATTCTGAAGGTTGAGGGGGAGTTTCCAGGCTATGGGGGAAGAGGGGTGAAGTCCAGGCAGGTCTTTCTTTGTTTTTTCCCTTCTTTTTTAAAATACAGTCCCACACACTTTTATGTATTTATTTATCCCCTTAACAGAGGCACTGGGGATCGAACCCCAGACCTCATGCACACCAAGCACATGCTCTACCCCTGGGCTATAGCCCCCATCCCCAAGGTCTTAAGACTCCTGAGTGGCCTGAGGGGCAGAGGGAGGGTCAGGGTGGCTGGAGCAGAGGGCTTGAGGGGCACAGTGGCGGGAAATGCTGCCGCAGAGGTGGGCTAGGGCTGGATCACCCAGGACACCAGAGAGGTTTGGCATTTTCCCCAGGAGCAGCAGGAGCCACAGAAGCAGCATGGGGGCTGGCGATGACCACATGCTGCTTTAGCGGGATGGTCAGGCCGGCTTGGAGAATGGACTATACGGAGTAAGGGCCAGGTGAATCCAATTTTAAGGGCCCCCATTAGGAACAAGAAATTCGTATGAAAATGAATACTGATTAAGAATGAGAAAGAAAAGCACGACAAATTGCCAGAACCCTGGAGATTTAGGTCTGTTCTTCTGACATCTCTCTGGACAAAATGCCAGAAACACTTAAAGGAAAATGTTTCCTGAGTGTAAACTGGCTGCTCTTCCCTCCTAGAACACTCCATAGCTCCCAGTGACCCCTAGTCCTCACAGGGGCCATGCGAGTGAGAGGCTTGAGCCTAAATTTCACTAACTTCACAGTAAGCCCACCTCCAGTGAAGAGAGAAGTGGGGAGGCCAGCTGGGGACCATGGCAGGGCCTAGACCACTTCACACTTCTGTAAGGAGAGGTCTCGGAGATAGCGGCGCTCACTGCCAGAGAGCAGTGGGTGTTGGACAGATGTTGCCGGGGTGGAGGCTTGCAGTGGGGATCGGGGCTCAGGATGGGCCTGGGATCAATGAGGGAACAGGGCCCTGGCCCTGGCAAGCAGCAGGCAGGCTCAGGGACCCTCCAAATTAAGTGACACCAGGATTTCCACCCTCTGCCCAGAGAAGGGGCTCTGACCTTCAAGGCCTGGGTCAAGGAGGGGCCTTTCTAACTTGCTGAGACCCATGGCCCCTCCAAGGCCCACCCCATGCTTCCAGCCTCTCACTTTGAAGCCTATGATGATTTGCTAAGTGAGTGGCCTGCCGGTGGGAACCAGCGGGTCCAGCCAGAGCCGGCTCAGGCCCCTGGACCTGGAGGGGATTAAAAGCCAGACGATGTTATCACAGCCAGGTCTGGAGACTGGGCCCTGCCTGGCCCAAGGGCACACAGGCCTGAGAGTGGGAAACTCCGTAAGGCTGGAACTGTGGTTCAGTTAGTTCTTCCATTGATTTTTCTTTTCTTTTTTTTTTTAACATTGTTCTGGCTATCTACTTTTTTTTTTTTTTTAAGTATAGTTGATTTACAAGCTTGCGTTAGTTTCTGGTGGACAGCATAGTGATTCAGCTATACATATATATATTCTTTTTCATTATAGGTTATTACAAGATATTGAATATAGGACCTTGTTGTTTTGTTTTTTTTCCCAAAATCAACAAAGTTTATTGTTTCACCCGCAAACCGGAAGAAAGGTTTAGTTCAGCATCGACAACTTGCCGAAGTTGTTATTGGAACTACAGGCCATGTTGGGAAAAAAACCTCAGGATCTACACAAACAGTTGCAAGACGATTATCTAGAATCCAGTATGGATGTCTTTTATCCGGAGGAGAGCCTACCTTTGTGTTTTGTGGGAAGCCCAGATCAACTTCCAGAGCACTGAAGTTGCTTCATCCCTGCGGGAGGCCCAAACTCATCGTCCGGAGCCCACTGAGGAGGCTGACTCTTCACCCCAGCAAGTGGCCCTTGCTCAAAATCCGCAGACCCCTGAGAAGGTTGAACCTTTTCCGCCCCAGGCAGAGGCCCAGGCGCAGCGTCCAGAGACCACTGAAGAGATAGAACCACCTCCGCTTCAGCAGGGGCTTGGTCTCAGCCTTCAGGGACCCCTGAGGGAGTGGGCACTTCAGTCCCTCAGGGGGAGGGAGGGCTTCAGGAGGCTTTAGTTCAATAATTAACACATCATGAGATGAACGTTCCAAATCAGAATGAAGCTCAGCAGTCAGACCTGCACAGGGTCACTGTTAACCCTCTGGATCTGGCACTTACTCTAACTCCAGAGGTCACTAATGCGGTTGAAACTTCTCCGGTTCAGCAGGAGGCCCCTTCTCAGCCTCCAGAGCGCCCTGAGTATGAATCTTCTCTACTCCAGCAAGAGGCCCCAGTGCAAGTTCTGGGGTTCCCTACTGAGAATGTACCTCAATTTCCAGCAAGTGATGAGGTAGCAGCTCGACCTGGAATTAAGTATCAAGCTCATTCCAACTTGTCCAATGTTACACTTAAACCGGTGGATTTGGAACTTAGGATCGATCACTCCAGAGCCTACTAAGGAAGGTGAATTTACTATACAGCCCAGCAGGAGGCGCTGCCTCAGCCTCTGAGTATTCTGTGGAGGCAGAACCTTCTCCAGCCCAGCAGGATGCCATGGGTCAGCCTCCAGAGCCTCTTGAGGAAGCTGAGACTTCTGCAAGCAAACAGGGACAACCAGCGCAGCCTTATGAGCCTAATGGGGAAGTTGTACCCTTTTCAACCCAGCAGGAGACCCAAGCTCAGTCTACAGAGCATCCTGAGGAGGTGAAACCAGTCACCCAGAAGGAAACCCCAGCAGGAAACCCCAGCAGGAGACCCCAGCTCAGCTGTTAGAGTCTTTTGGAGAAGCTGAAACTTCTCCAACCCAGGAGAAGCTCAATCTCCAGGGCTCCCTAATGCGGCAGCATCTTTTCCAACCCAGCAGGAGACCCCAGCTCCGTCTCCAGCAGAGGTAGAATCTTCTGCAACTTTGCAGGAGCAATGAGCTCAGCCTCCAGAGCCTTCTTCTGGGGAGGTGGAACCTTCTCCAACTCAACAGGAAAAGCCAGCTCAACCTCCAGAGCATCAGTGAAGTGACAGCTTCAACTCCAAGTCACCACCAGCTCAGCATTCAAACTTATCCAGTGTCACTGGCAAACCTGAGTGCCGTTAACAGCAGAACCCACTACAGAGGTGGGACCTTCTCCAAATCAGCACAAGGCTTCAGTTCAGCCCTCAGCGCCCCTTACTAATAATGTGGGATTTTCTACAACCCAGCATGAGGCCTCCAACCGGCCTCCACCAGACCTCCACAGCCACCTGAGGAAGTTAAGTTGAACATTTGCCAGTTCAACAGGAGGCTTCAGCTCAATTTCCAGAACCTGTTGCACGTGAGAAAACTTCAACACAACAGGAGGCTTCAACTCAGTATCCATAGCATCCAGACGAAGAAGTTAAACTGCCTGCAACCTAGCGGGAAAGCACAGCTCAGCATCCAGAGTCTCCTGCTGAGGCTGAACCCTCTCCAGCTCATTCTCAAGAGAATGATGTGACAACAGTTTCTCCTCCAGGCCAAGATCAAGCTCAGTCTCTGCAGAGGTCCAGTGTCACTGTTAAACCTGTGGATCTTGCATTTACCGTAACTCCAGGGTCCACAAATGAAGTTGAACCTTCTCCACCCCAATAAGAGGCCTCAGTCTACCATGTCCCCTGAGCAGTTGGAACCTTTATTAGGAGGCTCCGGATCAGCATCCAGCCCCCTCTGAAAATGCTGAACCTTCTCCAGTCCAGCATGAGCACCCAACTCAGCCTCCAGAGTCTTCTACAGATGTTGCAGCTCAACCTCCAATACATAATGAGGTGACATTCTCACCTGTAGGTCCAAATGGAGCTCAGCATCCAGTGATGCCTAAGATCACAGTTAAACCCCTGGATCTAGCAGTTATCATAACTCCAGAGCCTATAAGGAGGCTGAAAATTCTCCAGAGCAGCAGGAGGACTCTGCTCCTTTTCCATTTTCCCCCAAGCACGTTGAATTTTCTCCAGTCCAGCCCAAGCATCCTTCTCAGTCTCCAGAGTCCCGCCCTTTCATGGCATGTCCTACACCGAGTAAAAGTCCAGGTCCCCGTGTTTCAGGTGTTGTCCTCACCTCACTTGACTTCTGCCCTTTCTGTTCCCTCTGGGCTTCTGTGCTCTCACGGATATAGCTTCGGCTTTCCGTAGGTCATTATCCCACGCCGCCTTGGACACCTTTACTTCTTGCTGCTCACTGAGAAGCTTCATCAGGAGGCCTGTTCTGGAGACGAGCTTGGCACAGGCCAGCTTCACGAAGGTCTCAGAGCAGTCCATTTTCAAAGTCTGCACCACATGAGAAATGAGCCTTCTCATGTCATCATTGGGGATGAGGGACCGTAGCTGCTGGTTTAGCTGAATTTCGTCACCCAAGGATGAAAGCCCTGGGAAAGTGAAGCCAGTGGGCTTAGAGGGTACTTCAGTGCCCATGTTGTGGTTTTATTCCCATTGTGTTTCGTGGGTGTTTATCTATTTCACATACAGTAATTTGTATCTGCTAATCCCAAACTCCTAATTTATCCCTCCCCCCTTCCCCTTTGGTAACCATAAGTCTGTTTTCTATGTCTGTGAGTCTGTTCTGTTTATTAAATAAGTTCATTTGTATCATATTTTAGATTCCACATATAAGTGATATCATATGATATTTGTCTTTCTCAGTATGATTTATTTCACTTAGTATGATCATCTCTAGGTCCATCCATGTTGCTGCAAATGGCATTATTTCATTCTTTTTTATGGCTGAGTAGTATTCCATTGTATACATATATACCACAACTTCTTTATCCAGTCATCTGTCATTGGACGTTTAGGTTGCTTCCACGTCTTGGCTATTGTAAATAGTGCTGCTGTGAACATTGGGGTGCAGGTATCTTTGCAAATTAGAGTTTTCTCCAGATGCATGCCCAGGAGGGGGACTGCTGGAGGATATGGTAACTTTAGTTTTTTAAGGAACCTCTGTACTGTTTTTCTATAGTGGCTGCACCAATTTACATTCTCACCAGCAGTGTAGGAGGGTTCCCTTTTCTCCACACCAGACTACCTAAGTTTGAATGAAGCTTACTATCTGAGATGACCTTAAGCAAGTTGCTGCCTGTGCCTCAGTTTCCCCATTTGTTGAGAAGACCAAACAGGATGATGGAGGTAGGGCACTTAGATCAGAGCCTGACTGTGGCCTCTAGTGCCCCCCACCCTCTGAAGGGACTGCAACTCAGTCTCAGCCAAGCCCTTCTGATGAGAAGGGCCCTGAACACATTTGGGTAAGGGTACTGGGAAGGAAGCACTGGCTCAGGCAGGAGAAGCAGGAACAGATCTCAGGGGAGGAAGAGACTGAAGAGGCCCCCCACCTCCCCCATCTTGTCCACCAGACTGCTCCCCACATAGAGAAAGATGATGCACATTTATATTTTATCTGCAAAGAGCTGCATGAGGAATTATAACCCTGTGCTATGCATTTTTCTTACATCATTTTCCCCCAGCCTTCAGGACAACTTTATAAGGAGTTGATTGTTCTTTTCTCTATCTTCCCAGGAGAAAACTCAAAGTTCAGGGAAATTGACTTGCTCAAGGTCACAGAGCTAATAAGTGGGGGAGCCAAGATCCAGGTTCAAGGGGATCTGACTCCAAATCCCAAGTTCTTTACTTTACTACTTCTCATGTAATTTGCCTCAAGACCCTCTACTCCTACTTGTGCATTTTGTCAGAATTACTGAGACCCTTCTATGTGCCAAGCACTGTGCTGGGCACTGGAGACACAGCAAGTAGTAAGATACAGCCCTGCTGCCAGTCTGGTGGGTAAAACATACTGTTTCAACCCAGCAGCCTTGAGATGAATTGATAGGATTCACATGTCTCCTGACATGTGGAATCAGGGCAGGCTTCTTAAAAGTGGTGACAGTGGTACAGAATTTGCCAGGAGGAAGAGGTTATCCAGACCAATGGAGTCTCACCAGTACTCATCATGATTCTGCTTAAACAACAGAAATAGTTTTAACTAGTTGAAGAAAAAAGCAAGAAAAAAAAAAATGCATTGGCTCCAGAGATCCAGAGGAAGGACTTCAGGCATGGCTGGATCCAGCAGCTTAAGTGATGGAAATCAGTTATCTATCCTTCTCTATCATCTTTGCTCTGCTGTCCTCTGTTCTGGTCCAAGTATTAGCAACAGTAGTGCTAAGCTTGCATCCTGCCAATCTGGAAAAATACGGCTTCTTTCTACTTAGTTCCAGCAAGCACTGAGAGGGGTGTGGCTCCCCAAACAAAAACCGGGAAAGTGATGCTAGCTGACAGGAACCATGTCTCTCAGATTCTCCAGTGGAACCAAGTCTTCCTTACCTTCAGCACTTTGTCCATCTCACTATAACAACCCCAAACCTCTGTCCTCTGAATGATGGGAGGAGGAAAAGAGCTCACCTGAACACCTGCTAAGCACCAGGCACATTGTTCCACACTCATCCCAACAAATCCTCACAATGAGTCCATGCGGAGGCACTGCTACCCTGGGTTACAAGAGGAAACTGAGGTTCAGAGAGAAGTGATTTGCCCAAGGTAACAGGCTGGCAAATGACACAGCTGGAATCACTCACAGATACTGATGTTACACATATCTGTACTTGCCCCCTACACCTTCCCCTGCTACAGTGTGCTGGGGCTCCCACGGCTCTGTACTGCTGCACCCCTGCCCAGCCACTAGCACAGGGCCCTACACACAGTAGGTGCTCAGGAAATAAGTGTGGAACTGACCTGACTCCAGGCAGGCAGAGTGGAGGATGCAGGAAAGGGCAAGGGCAGAACCAGGACTGGGAGGCCCAGCAGGTTGAGGCTGAGGCTGAGGCTGTTTGCCAAGGGGTAGACCCCCCCCATCCCCAACCAGATGTCTAATTTCATGCAGGTGCACATCTGGGCACCCCGAGGCTGGGGCTGACAGCTCCGCTCTGACCTGGCCGAAGTGGAGCTAGTCAAAGGGAAGGGCGACCGGATGAATGGATGCCTTCCTCTCATGGGGTTTCCGGCTCCCTGGTGGCTGCAGCTCATGGAGCCTCAGAGGAAAATCACACAGGGGGAGACACCTCCATGCCACTCTCCCCAGGCCTGATCCAGGATCCAGCTGCAGAGCAAAGAGACTGTGTGAGCAGAGCGCTCTGGAAACCAGGCAAGAGGGATGTGGGAACAGCCAGCGCCACCACGGGTGGGGCACCAACTATGGGCCAGGCCCTGGCGTGCCTGATCCCTGCCTCTGCCCCCAGCGGTTCTGCAAAGGGAAGCATTCATGCCGTCATCTGAGGGCATCCAGTCCCGCTGCCCTGTGTTACAGGTGAGGAAACAGCACACTGGAGGGGGAAGGAACTTGTCCCAGGTCACAGCCAACACCAGGGAGCTGAGAGTTAAGCCTAAGTCTGACCTCAAAGCCCATGTTTTCCCTACTGCCCCCCTTTCCCTGGAATGGAATGTTCTGCCCTGTTCTGCTCCTGGCTAGCTCCTCCTCATCTCAGCTTAAATGTCACCTCCCCACCAGAGAGGCCTGACCTACCCCCACCTACACCCCTTTTTCTCTCTCAGCCCCTTGCTCATTCCTTCATAGCACACGTCACCGTAATTGGTAATTTTATTTTTATTGTGGGTCGCTCTCCCCCACCTCTCTGTAAGTTCCGTGAGGACAAAGATGGTCTGACTCCACTCCCCTGAGCTCCTTGACTTGAGCCAAGCATGTAGTAGGTTCCTGACTCCTCTGTGCACAGTAGGTGCCCTGCTCCCCAGCAGAATGGACAGCAGCAAATGTCCCCACCGCCCTGGATCTTACTCCCTAAATTTCTCTCCCACCCTTTCCCAGGAGCTCAGCTGCTATGACCCTAATAGAAGATGGAGCCCCCTTGCTCAGTTGCTTCAGAGAAAGCTGCTGGAGACTGGTAGGACAGGAGGAGGGGAGGAGGGCCTCTGAGCTGGCAGACAAAGGGCGTGTGTTCTCATCCAGTGCACTTCCTGGGTTTCCATTGCAGGAAGCTGGGCACCTGCCGAGGTGACACCGACACCAGGACTGGTGCGGGAGTCCCTTGACCAGAAGGCTCCTCTCCACCTGGGAACAGTGGTAGAGGTGGGACAAGAGACTAGGGGTGTTGGACAGCTGGTAAGTGCTGGCAGCTGGATCCCACATCCCTGGGACCTTCCCCCTTCCCAAGCCGGTTTTAGCCCAGAGCAGGTGGGAGGCCTGGGTCCTAGTTGGAGTTGGTGTGACCTTGGACAAGGCCCCAGATCAACCCTTTGGTGCCTCACTGTCCCACCTGGAGGTGTAGTAGGAGGCTCAGGGGATATCATGGAGGTGGGGAGGGGGGAGCTCCATTTTTATTTGTTTTAAATAGACTCCTGGATTACAAAGCACTTGAAAAGGGGATTCTATGGCCAAAAGTGTCTGAAAACCCCTATTTTGTACCTTCCTCCTTAAGGTCCTCCCCATCTCTGGTGTTCAGTGGTTCCCTCCTTCTTCCTGGCGGGGTATAGGGAAGTCCTGCTCCAAGCAGTGCAGCAAAGGGCGGCATCCTTGCCAAGCGGGGGAATGAGCCCGAGCAGGGGCTCAGGCAGCCTGGAGTGGGAGTTTCCCTCTGCCACATAGGGAGGGAGTCACCTCCCTTCGCATCGTGAAGCGTGGCAGTCATGCCGGCCCCTGGGACCAGCAGGGCAGTGTGTGTGCCCAGGGGCACCCACTGGTCTGGGTTTGAATCCAGCCCTGCCACTTGCCTCTTGTGTGGCTTTGAGCCACTCTGGGCCTCAGTGTCCTTGTCTGTGAAACAGGAAAAATCAGCCCTTTCCCACAGGGCTCTCCTGGGGTTTAAATGGAAAGGTCTGTAGGCCAAGCGCCCGCAGATGGGAGGCCCCTAAAAAGCACAGCTACTGTTACTGCTGCTGCTGTCATTGTAGAGTGGCTGTGAGGATCAAATGGAGAAAGTGATGAGAAGAGGGACGGAGAGGCGACAAAATGCGGATGAGGGATTTAGAGAGGGAGGAGGTGGAGGAGCACGGGACCTGGTGCCCAGGCGCACCCCCACCCCCACGAGCCCCACAAGAGCAGCCCCAGGGCTAACCTGGCCAGGGTGACTGTAGCTTCAGGCCCACAGAGGAGAGCCAGACCCTGCCTGGCCTCCCCCGAGATGGCGCTGGGTCCAGTGCTCCTCTAGAGGGCTTCAGACACTGTGGCTTTAATCAAAAGAACAATCTGTTTGCCTCTGAATCAGACCCAGATTCCTTTTCCCAGCAATGTTCCCTAGGCCTCTTGGGACCCAGGCGGCCCATCCAGGCTCCATCTCCTGCCCCAGAGCCCAGGCACAGCTTCCCCCTCCCCACTTCATGTCTGGGGGGTCGGGGTGGAGGTGGGAGGGGGTCAGAGCCAGGGTCCAGGGTGACAAACCAGGTGACCTGATCCCCAGCTGGGCCCTGCCTACCAGGCCTCCTGGAGAAGCCTGTCCCCTCAGGACCCTAGGACCCACTTGCAGAGGGCTTAAGGGTCCAGACAGGCCATTATCCTCATTTTAGTGGGGAAGAAACTGAGGCTCAGGAAGATGGAGTGACTGCCTAGGGTCACAGGATTAGTGGATGGCCATGGAATCCAGATCCACCTGACTCTTAAGACCCTGGGAGGTTCCAGGCCAAACCAGTGGAGCCACTGCCCCAGGTGACCTAGGGGAGGGGGGAGGGGGAGGACCACTCTGCGTGCACAAAAGACTGGAGGGGTGGGCGGCAGAGGAGGCCTCCCACCCTCCAGGCGGGGGCCAAGGGGAAGGGAGGAGTGGTTGAGGGAACAAAGGGAGCGGGGAGGGGGCGGGGAGGGGCGCGGCCGGGCAGGTTGGGGGGCAGGTAGGGGCCGCTTCCGCCCGGCGGGAATCCCGAGTCCCCTCCCCCAGGCTTCACCTTTTATGGTAAGGCGGCCGGGGCGGCGGGGCGGAGGGAGCCGAGGGGGCGGGGAGGGCGGAGGGGGCGGGAGGCTCGGCGCCGCTCCTGGCTCTGCTGGATCGGGTGACCGGCCGGAGCCGCCGGGGGCGCGGGTGGCCCAGGTAAGCGGGGCGGGGGTGGTGTGGGGGTCCCGTCCTTCCGTCCCTGCCCCGGCTCCACGCAGGTGACAGTGCAGGCAACCCTCGGCCGGCGCCCACCCTGTCCCCCAGCCGGGACCCCCGCCCCGGTGTTCCCGGAGGGGGCCCGCGGAACGAGGGGGCGGGGGTGCTGTCCTTCTGTCTCAGCCCCTTGGTCTCTGTCCCTCGAGTGGAGAGAGGGCAGGTCTGGGGGAAGGCTGGTGTCCCTATCAGGAGCGGGGCTCGGAGAGAAGGGATGGGCAGGGCGGAAGCTCCCGCACAAAGAAGACAGCGCCCCGCACATGGATCGAATTAAAGTCCCCGGCGGCGCCCCACAGTGACCCGGCCAGCCGCCCTGCTTGGCTGCTTGCGGGAGGGCGCCGGGTTTCCGGAGCTCCTCGGAGCTCCGGGCCGCTTTACCCAGTCAGGGTCAGGCGAGGGGAAGGAAGGGCCACAGGGCTGCCCCTCTCTGGGCCTCAAATCCCCTTGGGGGCTGGGAAGAGGGTGGGACTGGGCGATCCCCAAGGTGTGTGCCTGGGGCATCCTGGCCTGGGTCCCCCTTCAGCCCAGATCTGAGGACCTCGGGAAGAGGCTGGACAGTGCCCAGATTCCTGCCCTTCATAATGATGGAAGCAAAGTCCTGGTCCTCACAGCCCCCGCCCCCCAAGGGGGGCCTCCTCCTCATCAGGGGCTGGATAACCAGCTGGCTTTCTCTTGGCACCCACCAAGTACCTAGGTCTTGAGTACCCCATCTCCTTTTAGCCTCTCAGCCACCCTTTGGGACAGACCTCATTATTCTCACTTTATGACAAAACTGAGGCCCAGAGAGGTTCAGTGACCTGCTCAGGGTTGCCCAGCAGGAAGGGGGTGGGACCCCTAGTGAACCCAGCTCCGTGTGCCTCTTCTACTTCCCTGGGGTGGGAGAAAGGGAGAGGGACCCCAGGTCCAAGGCTGTAAGGCCCCCTGCAGGGGTGGGTGGGGCACGGTCTGACTCCCACCTCCTACAAAGTTTAGACTTTGCAACCAAGCATAGACTGCTTTCTTGCAGTATTAAAGAACACAGCTTAGAGGTGGTTCCAGACGTTTCTGGAGAGGGTTAGAGGAGTAGGACAGGGACAGTGTGTGTGTGGGGGGGGTCTACCCCAGCCCCTGCAGGCCCTCGGCTCAGCCAGCCCAGCCCCTACCCTGGGCTACAGCCTAAAGCCAGGCTGGGTGGGTGGCTGGATCTCAGCCTCCTTCCTTCCTCTTGACAGGAAATGACTTTCCTTCCCTTTGTTTCCACTTTCTCCGCTTACCCAACTGGATCTCAGATTCGCCTCTGGGGGAGGAAGGGTGGGGGCCCAGGGTCCCCTGGGCTGGGCTGGCTGGGAAGCTGCCCCACAGGGAGCTTTCTCACCCACACACCCCCCTGCTCCAGGGTGACCCCGGGGCAGTGGGACCAGAGGGAAGCTGTGGCTCCCTTTCCTGCCCTGGGCCTGACTGACAGGACTTTGAAAATCCCCAGCTCCGGCCCCTTCCCCTGGGGCCTGAAGTCCCTGCAGAAACCACAGGGGAGGTATGGGGGAGGGTGCTGCCCAGCTGTGAACATCTGGCCTCAGTGCTGGGACGTTTGCCTTGGATGTCTTCTGAGAAACCAGCAGATCCGACTTCACGGAGGGGTGGGCTGGGGTGGAGTGGCGTTCAGAGCAGGGTGGGAGGGAGGTAGAGAGGGCAGTCCCTGGGGATGAGCCCAGAATATGCTGACCACAAGATAACTGGCCTGGATTGGACCATCCTGGCGTAAGAACAGGCCTGGGAATTTTGCTCTCCCACCCGCCACCCCAGGTCATCTAGGGAGGAAAAAGTGTGTCATCTCAGGCCCAAGGCTATCCTCTCAACTTCCAGGTTGGATGGTGCTCTGTTAGAATTCCAAGTGGGCTACAGGTGGCCTCGAAAAGTCACTTAGCCTCTTGCTTGGGGGTCTCACATGACCTATCTCTAAAGTTGGGGGCATAACAGACTGTGCTGAGAATTAGGTGACTTTTGAGGCTGGAAAGAACTTGCTGCAGAGCCTGGCACACAGCCAGCACTTTATCAGCACGTGCCCTGGCTGTCTCTTGCCTTTATATATTAGGTATTCTGAAAATTGTTTACAAGAATAGATTCTTAAAGTTGTAACAAAGTATGAAACCAAAGACCATGACAGGCAGTGGAAGCATATGTACTTCCAAACATCACTTCCAAAACAAGAAACAAAAGAGAAGTACTTTAAAAGAACTTTTAAAGCCTTATTCATGTATTGGTTTCTCACTCAGAACAGATATTTTATTATCAGAACAAGCTATATGTTTTAGCCAAACATAAACCGATTTAAGAGGAATTTGGGAGTACATGTTGTTGTTTTTGTTGTTATTATGCTCTGTCAGTCTCCAGGAGAGCCCACAGTGGCCAGTGGAGGGAGCCCTTTGAGCTCCAAGACCACATTAGGGTCCCTTGGGCCCTCACCCCCCACAACCCAGGCCCACTTCTCCAGGTTCGCTCTTTGGGTCCCTGTTGACTGTGCTCCCATGAACCCGTGGACTGGGCTATGGGGCCATGTCAGGGGGGCCCAGCTGGAGAGTGAGATAGAAAGAGGGCACATTTCCCCACTGGGCACAGGCCCTGGGTCCCCAGAAAGGACTCCTGAGCTGAGTGTGGTCGACTTGCCCCACCCCATGGCCCGACTTCATCCTTGACCTCAGAGCCTACTCTCTGCAGGGACCACCTGAGAGATGGAAAATGGGCTCTCCCTGGTCGAGATGCCGCCCTGCTCCCAGATCCATGCTTTGATGCTTGCTATGAGCTGGACTCGGGTCACACAAAGATCACAGATACAGCTAAGGGCATATGAGGTCACTTGCAAGGGGGAGAGACAGACATGGTGACACTGAGCCAGCATGTTCTGTGATGGGCTGTCATCACTGTGTGGAATACACAACTGCCCCAGAGTCAGGAATCAGGGGAGGCTTCATGGAGGAGGTGATGTTTGAGCCAGCCTGCTCCTAAGGAAAAGCTGAAGTTCACCCTGGAGTGGGCAGGAGAGGACAAACAGGTGGTGGAAACATGCCAGGGTAAGTCATGACAGATAGAAAGACAGCCTGGGAAGGGTGAGTTGTTCAGGGTGGTCAAAAATAGGTTGAGGCCAGAGGAATTTGGACTTTATCTTGAAGGCAGTAGGGAGTCGTGGAAGGCTTTCAAGTAGAGGAGAAACAGATTTATGCTCTGGAAAGGTCACTCCAGGACAGGGTAGGAGGCATCACCCCCTTGCCTGAAACAGAGCTGTGATTTCGGAGACAGAGTGAGATTCTGGCAAGAGAATTAAGACTTGATTGGACGTGGAGGCCGATGGTGGAGAAAAGGATGCTGACTTGTGGGCTGGGCTGGGAGAGGGCAGCAGACCGAGTGGCCAAGAACATGGGCTCTGGGTTCAGATCCCAGGTCTGCTGCTGCCTGATCCTGAGCAGATGACTTCCGCCTCTTTGTCTTAGTTTCCTCGTCTGTAAGATGGGAGTAGTAATAGTGCCTCTCCCCCTGCCACGTCGGGTACAAAGTGCTTAGCGCAGCGCCGGCACAGGATAGATCTTCGTAAACGGTAGCTCTGATTGTTCTTCTGTCCCCTCTTCCTCCTGGAGTCCAGCCCAGATGTACTGATGGTTCACACTGTTTCCCTCCCACAGTGGAGCTGGGTCTGAACCTCGGGGACTTCAGCACTCCTAGGAAAATCTGGATCCCAGGTGAGGGAGTTAACTCGGGGCATGGCCCTGGGCTGGGACCCGCAGTCAGCTGCCCTGGGGGTGGGGAGCTGAAGGAGCAGGCCCTCCCTTTAGCTTCTTAGAGGAGGGAAATTAATCATTTGTCAGGTGAGCAGGGCAGGGCTGCCCTTTACTCCCCCAGGTGTGCAGGTTGGGGGGAGGGGCACCCAGGACTTTTGGGTCCCCCCCCGTAGCCCAGTCACCTGGTGGGCACCTGCCCTCCCCCGCAGGACATCCGCAGCCCCTTCTGCGCTGGCTCTCTGGCACCAGGGGATGGCTGCTCCTGCCTTGTAGGGACTGGGGGGGTTCCCTGCCCTGGAGGCGTCTATGTGTCCGGGTGGAGTGCCACCCACCCTCCCCTCCACCCAAGCCTGATTCCCACTCTGTCTCCAGCCCCACCAGGAGCCGAGGCAATGACCTCAAAGCCTGAGAAGAGGGTCGCCTCCTCTGTCTTTATCACCCTGGCACCCCCACGTCGAGATGAGGCTGTGGTTGAGGAGGTGAGACAGGCAGCTTGTGAGGCCCGGCCTGGCCGCCCCCAGGAGTCTCCTGCCGCCACGAAGGCACCCGGGACTGGCTTGGCGGGGAGGCTCCATTCCTGGACTCCCCCAGGCAGGGCTGCAGCCCCACTGCCTGCTGTACCACTACAGCTCTCCAATGGAGGTAAGAGGGTGAGGGCACTGGGTGGGAGACTGGGTCAGAGGCAGCACCAAGGCAGGGAGGAAAGGGCAGGCTCTGAGATCATTCATTCATTCATTCAGTACCTACTGCGCACCTGGCAGACTCTGGAACCCACCTGCCTGGGTTTGAATCTAGGCTCCTCCACTACTTGGCTGTGCGACATTGTTAGGCCACAACTTCTCTGTTCCTGTTTCCTAATCTGTAAAATAGAGATAATGATAGTACCCACCTCAAAGGGCCATTGTGAGGATTAGATGAATTAATACACTTGTAAAGTTTTGGGCCCAGTGCCTGCCTGCCACGTGGAAAGCACTAAATACCTACTGTTATTGGCCAAACACTGGGGACTTGAAAAGAAAGATAAGGTTTTCAGCCTGCATGAAATTTACATCCTAGTAGGGGAAACAGAGATTAAAAATAACACAAAATAAAATGTCAGGAATACTATATAGAAGTAAAACAGTGAAGAGCTGAGGAGGGGCAACTTTTTACGGGGTGGTCAGGATGGCTTCTCCAAGGAGGTAACATCACAGCTAAGACCCAAATGACAGAATGGAGCTTGAAGGGTAATGCAAACAGCAAGTGCAAAGGCCCTGAGGCAGAAATGAATTTGGCAAGTAAAAGGGCCTAAAAGGTGGTTTTGTTCTCTGTTGGGCTCTGCCATCCATTTGCTGTGTGATCTTAGGCAGACTTTCCTCTTTCTGGGCCTTGGTTTCCTCCCCTGGAAAATGGGGATTTGGTCACGTATGTGATGCCTCCATCACAGAATGGGTACTTCATAAATGACCATTCCTTTGCCTTGTGCTTGGTCTGAGCTGGCCCTGTTGCCATGGTGACAGAGAGCCTTCCAGTCCTCTCTCCTTGCCACTCCCATAAAAAAGTCTCAGCAGTTGGGTTGGGTAGAAGCCAGGAAGGATGATGACCCAGGGGCCTGAGACAGCCGGATTTCTCATCGTCTAACAGGGCAGCAGCTGGAACAAGGAAGCAATGAGACGCTCAGGTTAAGAGGCCAGCCAGGATGGCAGGTTAGCCCCCTGGAGTCCTCAGGTGCCTAGTCAGGAGTCCTGCTGTGCCAGAGTGAGGCTGGGGCAGCCCTGTGTATCCATCACCATGGAAACCACCTAGAAACCAATACAGGAAGCCAGAAAGGGGCAGGAGAAGGGACCACAAATGGACACGCGTGAGAGTATGTGAATATTGTATAACGTGCTTCTTCCTTATGATGCAGCCTCCTAAATTGACTTTTCCTTCCTAACCGCATGCGCCAAGAACAGCATCTTCCAGCTGCTTCTCCGTATAGGAGAACCAGGACTGTGATGACCAAAATTCGCTCACTGGGACACGTGATCCAATCGAAAAAAAAATTATATCCCTTGGGAGCCTAGGAAATATAGTTTAGATGCCAGAATGCCAAAATTTCCAAGACATTTTCATGGGCTATAGGAATTACAGACACAAGATCCTGGGAGTTTGGTAGCAAAACCAGACCAGGCCGTCCTTGAGAGCGGGTGGCTCGTCAGCCATTTGCTGGTCAGTTTGGCAAATGCACAGAGCATGGGGAATCTTGGGGTTCAGCCTCGCTGGAATGGGACGAGTTTATGGTGAGCAGCAGGTATGAGCCTGGTCTGACCACAGAACACAAAGGCCAGCCCCGGGGCCCTGCCCTCTGCTTGAGGGCACACTGCAGCTGGCTGTCACCTGATACCTCATCTAGTACTCGTCCCCTCAGGAATCCACGAGCATTTCCTCAGCCCTTTCATCCCAGCTGCTGAAGTCATCCCGGCCACCTTTCCCTCACTCCTCCCCTCTCCTCACTAGGCACTCCCAGCCCCACCACCTTTCTCTTGTTCAGAAGTCAGCTTCTCTTGAAAAGGCTGCTTGCTCCCCTCCTGCTGCTCTTGGCCACTTGAGGTGCATCGTCCCCGTTCAGTGTGGGCCCCCTTTCTGGGCACCTGCCTGCAGCCTCCAGTCCTCGTCTCTCTTGCATTCCTGCCCTGGCTGGGACCTGCCCACCGAATGTCTGGAGCCTCCAGTGGTCCTGGGAGAGGCCTCAGCACACCTCCTGTGTCTCTGTGACCTGTTCCTGACTCAGTCCGCTCCTTTGCAGCAGATTCTCACACTTCAGCGGCATCAGCATCCCCCGGGGCCTTGTTCCAACACAGCCCCGCCAGCTGGGCCCCACCCTGGGCATTCCTGACTCAGCAGCACGTCTGCGGAGGGGCCCAGGAATTTGTATTCCCAGGTATTATTGATGATGCTCTGGTCTGGGGACCGCACTTTGAGAACGATTGTTCCAGTCCAAAGGTATTAAGCAGGTGAGACTTGTGGAGTAGAGAAGAGTAGTTCTCAAAAGGTGGCCTTTGAACCCATACCTGGCAAACATAAATTCCATACCCAGGAAATGTAAATTCTAATGTAAATTCAAAATGAAACTCCAAAAATGTAAATTCTCAGAGCTTACCCCAAACCTGCTGAATCAGAAGCTCTGGGGTGGGGCGCGGCCATCTGCATTTGGACAAGCCTCCAGATGATTCTGGGGCCGACTCACAGGTCTAGAACAAGCTTCCCATCTGTCCAGTCCCTTCAGCCCATGAGAGAGCGGAGAGGGGTTCGTTATCTTTGTCGAATGGGTGGGAAACTGAACCCAGGGAGGTGCCCCAGCAGATATGCTGGGACTGGGACCGAAGCCCAGGCTGCAGGGCCTCAAGCACTCTCCATCTGCTATCTCTGGGTGTCTAGGGCAGTCTGACCTCTCTGGAGCCTGGCCTGCCTCGTGCCCAGGTGACAGGAGGCGGGCAGACTGCCTCCGTGCCCCGTCTCACCCTGTGTGTGGCAGTGAACACAGGCCCACACTGTGGCTTCTCTTCTGACCGCCTGGCTGTGTCCTCCTCGGGAGCTAGGCAGCGCCTTGCTGAGGCAGTCTGGAGGGGTTTGGATTACACTATAGTGAGTGTTCCTGGAAGGAGGAGAGCCTCGGGCTCAGGCAGGAGCCGGGTGACCTCCTAGCCCACCTCCTCCCTCCCTGCCGAGAGCACCTGAAAGTCTGTGCACTTTGAGGGCCACGCCCTGGACACCACTCCTGTCCCGTGTGTGTGTTTGCTGTTGTGTTGTTGTTAAGTGAAACTTTTTTTTATTGAAGTATAGTCAGTTACAATGTGTCAATTTCTGTTGTGAATGAAACTTAAATATACACAGAAGTAGGGAGAACAGAAGGAACCCTGTTTACCCCACATCCAGTTCAACAGTTACTAAGATTTGGCCACATTTGTTTCATCTGTTCCTTTCTTTCTTTTCTTTTGTGAAGTATTTTAAAAGAAATGCCAGTAATCAGGTCATTTCAGACCCATATTCTTCAGGATGCATCTCTAAATGTGGCCATTTTCTTACAGAACCCCAGTGCTGAACGATGCATAACAAAATCAGCAGGAATGCCTTACGATTATCTAATATTCTATCCATAATTAGTTTTCCCTGACTTGTCATAAAAATGCCTTTTAACTGTTGGATGGTAGTGGAATGGATGGCTCACATCATGTCTTGTCTTTCTTTTGTGCTGTATCATTCAGTGGAATATTTAGCTTTTCCTCATCCACAAAATGAGGAGAATTAAAGGAGATGATTAATTCTTTGAATCAGAATCCAAATAAGTATATAAAATAGATAAACAAGTTTATATGGTACAGCATAGGGAACTATATTTGATATCTTGTAGCTTATGGTAAAAAAGAATATGAAAATGAATATATGTATTATGACTGAAGCATTGTGCTGTACACCAGAAATTGACAGAACATTGTAAACTGGCTATACGTCAATTAAAAAAATACCAAAAAAAAAAAAAAAAAAAAGAATCCAAATAAGGTCTGTACCAGTGCTGTGTCCAACAGAAATATCACACGGGGGCGGAGTTGTGGATTAAAAACAAATGCCACAAGAGTCACAAATGCAAGCCTCATGTAATTTTTAAATTTTCCAGTATCCACATTGAAAAAATTAAAAATAAATGATATTACTTTTAATAATATATATTATGTAACCCACTATATAAATTTTATAATGTAATCACATGTAATCATTATCAAAATTATTAATGAGATATTTTACCTTTTTTTTGTACTAAGTCTTCCAACATATCTCAGTCTGGACTTTTCAAGTGCTCCATAGCCATACGTGGCTGGTGGCTACTGTACTGGACAGCACAGATGTATACATTATGTATGGTCCCTCTTTCGTCTCTTAATTCCAGGCAAGTCCCCTCTCTTGGTCTCTCCATACCTTTAATTTGTTGCAGAAACAGGGTCCATTTCTATAGAATGTCCCATATGCTGATTGGTCCCTTTGCTTCCCTGCGGTCTCATCCAGCTTGCACCTCTGTTTTCCAGATTTCTTATAAACAGATTTAACTCTAGAGGCCTGATGAGTTTGAGTTGGTTTTTCATTTATGTTTTGGGGTTTTTTTTTTTAAAGACCGTGTCATACATAGTGGTGCCCATCCCTTCCTATACCTGAGTCAGAAGCCCCCTGACGTCTGCTGAGGTTAATCAGTGGGCACAGGTGGTGATAGCTTGACGAAGCCTTTGGGAAGTTCCCCATCAACCTTCCGCCTAATGCTTTCAACACCTGATAGCCATTACCTGAATCTATTACTTCACTGGGTGGTGGTTCCCACCCCGGAGTGGCATCAGCATCACGTGGAGGGCTTCTTGAGCACCACGTGACGAGGCACCGCCCCAGAGTTTCTGATTCTGCAGCTCGAGGAAGGCCGAGAAGGTGTGTTTCAAACAAGGTCCCAGGTGACTCTGCTGTTGCTGGTCCAAGGACCACATGCTAGAACCACAGCCTGAGTTTTGCTTGCATTTGAACAAGGCCCTTCTAGTGGGATTTCGGGTCTCTAGCACGCAGCGAGGGGAGGGCTGTTATGGAGGGCTTCTGAGCCTGTGTCACATGCATGCACTGGGCCAAGCCCTCACCTGCATCATTTCACTGAATCCTCATTAACAACCCTAAGCAACCAATGCCCATATTCTAGCTGAGCAAACTTAATCAGAGAGATTAAGTCTCTTGCCTAAGGACACAAAGCAAGTCAGTGGTAGAGCCAGAGATGGAACTCAGGTCTGGGTGACCCTGGACTTGAGCCCATAGCCCCCATGCTCTACAGCCTTCTGGGTAAGTGTCAGCTCCTCTGTCCACCTGCAAAGACTCTGGCCAACCCTCTCCCCACTTCTGGTTGCAGGATGTTCGCTTCCTCCTCCTCCCCTGGATGGCGAGGACGCGCTCCCTGACCTGGACCTCCTCCCACCTCCGCCGCCACCCCCTCCGGTGTACCTGCCGTCTCCTGAGGAGGAGCCGCCTGCCCCAGTGGGGGCGTCACTCATTTCAGACTTGGAGCAGCTGCACCTGCCCCCGCCCCCACCACAGGTACTGCCAGCCCCTTGGTCGTCGGAGCTCCGTGGGTTGGGGCAGGAAGAGTCTGGACATACCGGGCCTTTTGGGATTTTAAGCCTGGAGATTGTTTGGTTCATTCTCCTACTTGAGGACGGTCTGTCTTTGAAGCTCTTTTAGGCTGATAAAATGTGGACATGTCTTGGATGGGGAGGAAATAGCTCAAGCAATAGAGCACATGCTTAGCATGCACAAGGTCCTGGGTTCAATCCCAGGTACCTCCACTAAAATAAGTTACCGCCCCACCAATAGATAATTTGCTTTAAATTGGACGTGTTTTTCAAGGTCCCTGGAGAAGGAATGCCATACCCTTGCCCCCTAAGTACCTCCTCCAGCTCAGAGGGAGATGTCCCTGTGTCTGATCTAAATCCCTTATGCTGCAGAGGAAACTCATTTTTAATCCTCTGCCCTTAACCGAGGCCTTGTAGAAATGAGAGGGGTTCCAGGCTAAGGGAAACTGAGTCCAGGAGGTTTCTTAGAAGTAGAAGAAAGTAGCTCTAACTGCTTGAAGGGAACCAGGGCAAGGAGCCGGGGGACCTGGGCTCCAGCTGCCACCATAACTTTTCTGCTGAGGGTCTTGAAACAGGTCCCTTGCTTCTCTGGGCCTTAGTTTCAGCCTCTGTACCAAGGGGCTAATTGTGCCCGGTGCCATCGGGTGAGGAGCAGAGCTGAGAGGGTGGTGTGGGGGCCCCACTGGGTGACTCCTCTCCCGCCCCACCTTCTGTCCCCACAGTCCCTGGCGGAGGGGCCTCCGCTGCAGCCTCGGCCTGGTCACCTCAGGCCCGCAGAGGAGGAGCTACCGCCTCCCCCAGAAGAGCCTGCTGGCTGCCCGGACAGGGAGTCATCCACAGGTACAGACACAGGCCTCGCGGGGCTGGCACAGGCATCCGGGGGGAAACTAGGAGAGTGGGGACCACCGTCCTGTCCCAGCTCATGGTATGGCGATAGGCCTCATAGTTGTACATCAATCAGCTTTATTTTTATCTTCTTAACCATTCTTCCTTTCTAACAAAAATCCATTTAAATATTGATCAGCAAAACTTGCTATGATAGCAAAAATGGCTTGAATTTTTTCACCATTTAATTATTTGAATACCTAACACCTTCACAGAGTACAAAATAAAAAGTACAAAAGGGTTCCCCTGCTCCATCCCTGTATCACCCAGTTTCCTTCCAGGTACACAACCTCTGTTGGTAATCTTGCATATCTTTTCAGAGATATTTTATGCAGATGCAAGCAAATACAAATATGTACCCTGCCCTGATTTTCCTACCAATAGTAGCAAGCCCTGTGCTGTGCTGCACTTTGCTTTCATTCCTTCATAGGTCTTAGAGCTCGCTCCACATCAGAACATAAGAGCCTCCTTGTTCTTTTTCACAGCTGTGTAGTATTCCTTAGCAGGGCCCAAACATGCATTTAACCAGTCACCTGTGGGTGGGTGTTTAGGTGGTAATGCTAAGATGAATTGCCTTGCATGTAGTCATTTTGCCTGTGTGCAAGTTTGTGAGATAAATTCCCAGAAGAATAAGCTTGACAATTTTTGCCAAGTTGTCATTTTCAGTCGTCCCAATATACACTTCCACCAGCGGTGTCCAAGTGCCCATTTGCCCACAGCCTCTCCTGCACCATGTGTTACTCTTTAAATAAACAGCTATTAAGTGCCTACCCTGTGCCAAGGCCTTCTCAAGTCCAAGGTTATAAAATAATTCTCGTTCGGTTTCTTCTAGTGTTCTTATGGTTTCATTTTTCACCTTTGGATCTTTGATAATGTTTGGAATCATCTGGGTGTCAGGTGTCACAGTGGAGCTCCTTCTTGATTTTTTTGCAAATGGCAACCCAGCTGTCCTGACACTCTGTGTCTTGATTTTAGCTTTTTTGAAAGGCCATTTGCCTTCCTTGTTAATGCTCCTCATGACCCTTTCCGTGAGCAGAAGCTGCACTCACAACCCCTGGAGGGTTTCAGGTGGAGATCAGGCATTCGGGGTATGTCCTGGGTGATGACCGGGTACAGTTCTCCCAGACTGGGCGGGTCACGACCCTTGTCTCCTCTACCCCAGACGTGTGTGCCTTCTGCCACAAGACCGTGTCCCCCCGAGAGCTGGCCGTGGAGGCCATGAAGAGGCAGTACCACGCCCAGTGCTTCACATGCCGCATCTGCCGCCGCCAGCTGGCTGGGCAGAGCTTCTACCAGAAGGATGGGCGACCCCTCTGTGAGCCCTGCTACCAGGTAACCTGCGGGGCAGCTCTCCAGCTGCCAGGCACTGAGCTGGGCACCCAGAAGACATTGTATTATCTCATTCCCCACGACAATCCTGGGAGCTAGGCACTACTGACCCATTTGACAGACGGGGAAGCTGAGGCTCAGGGAGGGGAAGGAGTTCAGCCAAGTTGTGATCGTTTCCAGGTGGCCGCTGTCACAAATGACCTCAAACTTGGTGGCTTCAAACAACACACATTTATTCTCTGACGGTTGTGGAGGTCAGAAGTCCAAGATCAGTTTCACTGAGTCAAAATCAAAGTGTTTTGCTCCCTCCGGAGGCTCTAGGGCAGAATCCACTTCTTGACTTTTCCAGCTTCTAAAGCTGCATTTCTTGGTTCCTTTGTCCATCTTGAAGGTCAGCAGTACGGCATCTTGCATCAGTATCTTAGTTCCTTCTGCCTCCCTCTTGTAGGATAGCTGTGATGACATTTGGTGCCCACCTGGGTAATCCCGGCTGCTCTCCTCATCCCAGGATCCTTAACTCCATCACATCCACAGAGTCTCTTTTGCCATACAAGGTTGTCACTGCTCCAGGGGTGAGCACCTGGATATCTTTGGGGGGCATCATTCAGCCTCTCACACAGGTCACGCTCCAGACGGCAGTGGAGCTGGTGTTCTGCTCCAGGCCTGTCTGGTTCTGGACCTTGCCCGGGTCTTACCTAGAACCATGAGGTTCCAGTGCATGCTGTAATGAGGGCATCGCTGGGTACCAAATGCAGTCTGGGAAAGCTAGTTTGGATGCCAGGGTGTTGGAGCTGTTAACTCCCCAGTGGTGTGTGGTGACATTTTTTGCACACCTCCCACAGACACATCACCTGTGTGTCCTGTAGGCCTTCACCTTGGCCTCATGGATTGGCTGCACCTGGCAATCTGCATGTTTAACAAGTCTCTCAGGTGGTTCTGATCCACTCTGAAGTTTGAAAAGTACTGATTCAAGGGGTTAGAATATTTGGAGTTGGGACTATCTAGGAAACTCAGAATGATCTGACCACAGGCAGCCAGGCACTGTGGGAGGAGAAAGGAGCCAGGCCACCCCCATCCCTGCCCCTCTGACCCCATCAACAGGATAGTGGGGGGATGTCCTTACACTCTTCCCTCAGCTTGGAGCCAGGCAGCAGTGAGGCACTGAGAAGACAGGGTGAGGGTGGGCTTACAGCTAGAAGCAGCCAGGAAGGACTTCAGCAGTGCGCTGGGGAGACGAGGGCTGCCCCCAGGACAGGGAGGATGGGGGAAGTGCTGCCCCCACCAAATACATCTGTCCAGAGGAAGTCAGGTTAATATGAAGAGGAACACAGGCCAGGAAGGGGAAGAAACATGTCCAGAAAAAAAGGTGGATGGGCTAAAAGGAGCCCTTTGTTGTTAAGAGACTGGACCTCATGTTAGGTATTCTTATACCGCAATAAAATAAAAACTTTTTTTAAAGGATGAATATAATACTATGAGATATAAAACAAATAAAGAAATCAAAAGAGAGGAAAATCAAAGTAGAAAGTGAGATGAGATCAAAGGAAAGGTAGTTCCCCAAAATATATGAATGAAAGACCCCTATACTTATTCCAAAAAGTGGAGCATGAGATCTGACTGTGAGCTTCCAAGTGGCCAAATGGAAAAGGGAGAGTTTCAAGGTTTATTGTCCATAAAATTAAACAAAACAAAACAAAACAAAACCCCACCAATTCCTCTGGGAACTCCTTTTGCTGACTCTGAAGTTTTAGAGAAATTTCTCTTCTGGGCCCTCATGGAGCCTGGCCTCAAGCATTTCCTCATAAGAAAGAAATGCAGTGATAGCTTCACAGCAAGATTGTAAACCAGGGATGCAGTGCCAAACTCGATCCCTTTTAAGCAACGTGGAGGTTTGTAGGTAGTAGCTACAGGCCGACTGCATGAATGTGAATGCCTCTCCGTACCCGTGGTATGGCTCTGAAGCACCACCCTCTGTCCCAGGACACCCTGGAGAAGTGTGGCAAGTGTGGCGAAGTGGTCCGGGAGCACATCATCAGGGCCCTGGGCCAGGCCTTCCACCCCACCTGCTTCACTTGTGTGAGCTGCGCCCGGTGCATCGGGGATGAGAGCTTCGCCCTGGACAGCCAGAATGCGGTGTACTGCCTGGATGACTTCTACAGGTCTGAGAGGGGTCTGTGCACTGGGCGGGGCAGGGAGGACAGGGTGGGACCCCGACAGGATGGAGGAGCTGAGCCTGAGTGCTGGGGGCCGAGTCAGAGCTCTCTTGCAGTCTCTGGGCCCACAGAAACCAGGTCTGCCTGTTCCATTCCAAAATCTCCCGGCTGGTCAGCATTGAAGCTGCAAATCAACCCCCCATCGACCTGACTTCAGGGCCTTGCTCTCAAGCCCCAGACCACAGTGCCTCCCCTTGGAGCTGGAGCCGTATGGAGTGGTGGTGACACAGATAATCCGTGGGGCCCTGTCTCTGCCTTCAAGTTGCTCACTGCCCAAGGCAAGAGACAGATGTGCCTAGTAAAAAAGACAGGAAAGAAGAAAAAAGCAGTGACCTATAATACTAGACAAAGGAAATGAGTCCCACTAAACGCATGAGATTTCTCTGCTTTCTCAAATTTTAACATTCTCCAGTCACTTCCTTGCCTTGAGCTAATTATAACCCTGGGAAGCCGGGTCTCATGACACAGGTCTCTCCATCCGCTCCTGCCAGGAAGTAATAGGCATGTATGGTTGTAGCTCCAGGTGTAGTCGCATAGCAACGAGTCTGAAATAGTCACTCTGGGAGGTGAACCAGAGCAGGCCTGGGTACTGGCTGCTAATTTCTGAGGTTGTCGGCGTGAACGCCTCCTGAGCATGGGTTTCCTTCCCTCTAGGAAATTCGCCCCTGTGTGCAGCATCTGTGAGAATCCCATCATCCCCCGAGACGGGAAGGATGCCTTCAAGATCGAGTGCATGGGAAGAAACTTCCATGAAAATTGCTACAGATGTGAGGTGAGTGGAGCAGTGATGATTTAATAAGATGCTGCTGGTCCTGTTTAATGGCCGCACGAGCCCTCTGGAGAGCCCGCTGTGGGCCAGGCCCTGGGCCGGGACAAGTCCAGGTTGAGGCTCTGCTCTCACATTGCTTGCCGTCCAATAGCAGAGACAAACAAGAAAGGAAATAATTGCAAATACGGCCTATTAATCAGAACTCTTGGAGTTAATGACAGCAACCAAACTCAACCCCTTTCCTGTAAGAAGGGGATCTTATGGGTAGGCTTTTAGTGGTGATGTCACTGTGACCTCAGAATATCATAGGGCTCTCTCTCCATCTCTCAGTTCTGCCTTTTTTATGCGTTTACTCCATTTTTTCCTTCCTGTGGGCTAGCATCCTCTGTGAGGCAGGGGATACAGTGCATGGCCATGGTTGCCCAGGTTTACATCCTTCCTACTTAGAAACCCCATCCTGGGGTCCCATACAGTCCCAAAGAGGCCTCTGATTCACCCAGCTTGGGTCACATGCCCATTCTGGACCAGTCACTGGCCAGTCTATGATTGTCAACCCCTGGGGCCAGGGAGGCAGAACTATATGAAACAGGGGTTGATACAACCACAGGAAGGAAGAAAGGGATGCTGGGCAGACCCATACCACAGATTTTTTTTTCAGGTGCTAAGAAAAAACATGTATAAGTCAGCTTTGGGACAAAGAAGGCAGTGATCAAGTCAAGTGATCAAAGTGCAAAGGCACTCTTTCAGAGGAGGTGATGCTTAATCCTGGGTTTTGCAGGATAAGTAGGAGTTTGCCACATATTCAGAGAGGAGAAAAGAAATCCAGAAAGAGGTAAGGGCCTGTAAAATGCTACTGTGGCACAAACAAGCCTGAAAAATTGGAGGAAGTGCAAGTTTCTAGGTGTGTCTGGAGTGTAGAGTGCCAGACGGTGTGATAACAATGAGGCCAGAGAGAAGGAAAGGGCCCCGTGTGCCAAGCTAAGGAGTCTGGACCTCGGGCTGCAAGAGTGATGAGACTGAGATGGGGAAACTGGTTAGAAGCTGGTGTAGTAGTTCCCAGCAAGAAATGCCTGGGGAGTTCCACAGGGACCCACGCTCAGCAGGGCCCTGTGCTTGCTCTGATGCTCTGCTGTCATACTTGAAAATTCTTTTGAATAAGGAATCCTGCATTTCATTTTGCCCTGGACCCTGCAAATTATATAGTCAGTCCTGCTGGGGAGGCTCTAAGAGTCCTCCTCTGCCTTCTACTGTCACCCCCACATCACCGATGTTTCTTCTCTGGTGATGGTGACAATCACTGAAGTGGGAACTCCCAGAAACCAAATCTCTTAATCAGCGAATGAGGGATTCCAAACATTTAGTCACGCACATTTAAACAAATATGCAGAGCCAAGAGGGCATTTTCACTGAGGCTGACAAGGGAGTTTAGTCGAGAAGTTGACACATTGCTTCATAATTATGTGGGGGGTCGAGGGTGGTATAGCTCAGTGGTGGAGTGCATGCTTAGCATGCATGAGGTTCTGGGTTCAATCCCCAGTATCTCCATTAAAAAAAAAATGTTGATTTGTTGATTATAGTCCGGCTGATAATGCACCTTGAAAGAACAGCCCTGAAATTCAAGTGCTGTTATCACCAGAATAGCCCACATTAAGTCCAGTGGTGATTAGCATTTCCCTGGGCCTGGCTACTGAGCAAATAAACCCTCCCTGCTTGTCCTTGGCCAGCTTGGCCCAGGCTACCGGGAACATTACCCAGGCTGCGGCAGTGAGTCAGAGTTTGGACTCTAGCAGCCTCATTTCAGGCTGTCAGGCTCCAACCGCAGTGGCCTGGAGCAGATTTGGGATGCTGCTGCTCTCGGAAGGAAGATGAGTTTCACGGTGCCACTCCCCTCGCCATTGCTGCTCACTCTGTGGTCCATTGCTGGAAGGGTAACAATACTTTCATACTCGGGCCATGTTTTTTAATATGTAAAATGCTTTCGTATGCATCGCCTTATTTAATCCTTGTGACGAGCTTGCAATATGGGAGTTCATATCTTCATTTAAGACGAGAAAACTGAGGATGAGGAAATGGTTCTGTCACTTGTTCTTCTGGGCTGGGTCTGGCCAGCTTCTATGCCACCTTTCAGCTCCTTTGCCGACTGTGCGACTTGGTCGTAGCTGAGGTGTTTCCTCTCTTGATTCTAACTTAGAAGCAGTCACATGTGCTCCTTTGGGGCTCTCGATTTGGCACTTGATGCTTTCAGAATGCCGAACAAGTGGCCGTTAAGAATGGTGCAGATCCCGGCATTAAACAGCCGGAGTCCCCTTACGAGACCTGAGGTGCAGTTCCAGAGAACAGACACACGAGGGCGCCCTTCCCAGCTGGCTGTGCTGACTCAGGCTGGCACCCCTGACACCACAGTTAATCCCTGCGGGGACCAGCCCCCCTGGTCTGATCAGTGCAGCTTCCAGAGGACGCCAGCCATGCCCTGAGCCGTGTAAAGTCTGTGCCAGTGTTGAAGCTGTGCAGTCAGTGGAATGACAAAAGACCCCAGGACTCTGAGCTCTGGAACCCGCTGTGTCACCTGAGGGAGGCCTCACCCCTCCCTGGACCTCAGGGGCTGCTGGGTGGTTGTTGGGGCCCTTCTAGCCCTTTCTGTGACCCCTTAGGGGGCTTCTCCCCCTGTCCTCGGTTCTCCCTTCAGCTAATTCAGTCATTTCATCAGTGGATGCTGGCGAGTCCAGCACACACAGGCTCCGCACTGCAGGGCTCCGGGCTGGCGTCCATCCACATGTGCCTTGTTCCCACAGGACTGCAGGATCCTCCTGTCTGTGGAGCCCACGGACCAAGGCTGCTACCCTCTGAACAACCGTCTCTTCTGCAAGCCGTGCCACGTGAAGCGGAGCGCGGCAGGGTGCTGCTGAGGCCTCAGTGGGTGGGGGTGCCACGGTCGCACGCTAGCCCAGGTCGGGCCCTTCCCTAACTCCTCTCCCTACCAGACCCTGCTCTTGCACGCTCTCCTCCCGAACCACAACAGGGACCAGCCAGCAGCCCTGCCCAGCATGTCCGGGACACAGGGGCTGAGTGCCCCCCAAGCCTGGGCCTCCTCCCAGCTGGGAGCTGAGTGGTTGGCAGATAGCACCCTTCAGACTGTCAGCTGTTCCTTCTCCCCTCTGGGCACCGGGAGGCTTTTGTACCATGAGCATCATGCCCAGGGGCCCCAACACTGGCCTTGACCCCCATTTTCTGGGGTGAGGCAGAGCAAGCCTCCAGGTGGCAGCCTGTGTCCCTAGCAATGACACCTTAGCTGTCAGTATGGGGTGCTGAGACCAGCTCTAGTTTGTAGGAACTTTTTCACTAAAACTCCAAAGTCCCTTAAAAGGCACTATTTTTTAAAATTTGAAGTTCATATGATGAGAAACATTCTTTGGATTTTTAGGGGGGCAGAAATCTTCATAGAAAATGTCTTCCATTGTTCATAAATCTACAAGATTATGACCTAGTGGTGGCACAGCCACGAACTTCCCACCTGCGGGACATGTCACACTGACGTGGGGCCCAGGCCCAGGCATAAATTGAACAGAGCAAAGGGTGACACACTGACACCCAAAGATGTCAGCAACCCCTCCCCCCACCTTCCGGGGCCGCCACCTGTGACCCCGGCTGAGTGCCTGTTGTGTCCTGGGGAGCAGAGCACAGGAGCTCTGAGTGTTCCTCCTGCAGCCCTGACTGGGGCCGTGCACACACACTCAAACACACGTACACACACTTCTCCAGGACAGTAATGGGGTGTCCCCCCCAACCCCTGATCGGGTCCTCCAGCCCCAGCTATCCTGTGACCATTGCCTCCTCAAGGCCATACCTAGAAGATGCTTTTTCCCTTTTAAGGAAAATCACTTTTGTTGCTTTGTAACTTATAAGACATTTTGTCGGGTATGAACAAATTAAACAAGACATGCTCTCCTCCCTGGGGTCGCCTCATACCACATGCTCCCATGAGGATGCCCTGGGCTCCAGGTACCTGGAGAGTTTCTCTTTAGGGCCCCTTAAGGGCTTCAGAGCAGAGCACAGCTTCTTGGCTGAAGCTTAGAGCAGCGAGTCCCAAACGCCAGGCATTCACAGACCTCCACAATTTTTATCATACAAGGACCTCCTAATCTCTTACTTCCTTAATATTCTCTTTAACTCAACATACTTTTTTTAAAACTCACTTACCAATTTATTCTTGTGCTAAGCAATATATCCATGCAGTTATGTGTTGTTGTGCTAGTTATATGTGACAATAAATGCATACCTATTAGAAGTTCGTCTGTGTTCCAACTAAGATCTCACCGAGGTGAATGCTGGCTTTTGATAGTAGCACCAGAGAAATGTCTGGGCATCTGCTCAGTGTGGCACCAGTGTCCAGCGAGTGCCTGTACTTCCTCCCCCCACACTGGGGCCCCTCATCCCCAGCCACGAAGACTTACACTGGCCAGTACACAAGCGCACTGTTCCTGGACATAGTGATGTGGCTGCTGGGTGACCAGGTGGAGCCTTCACTGTGGGAGGCCCTCTAAGGCCACCGAATCCTTGAGCAGAGTTAACACCACACTCGGGGCTCAGGCTGTGCTCTCTGCCGGTGACCAGGATGACTCCTCTTGTGAGCCCACCTGCCTTGTGCACCTGCAGCCAGGCTTGGTGAGCGCAGCTCCAGCGGGGAAGGTGCAGGGCCGAGAGAGCGCTGGACCCGGGGGCAGGCCACTCGGGTCTCTGGCCCCGTCTGCTGCTCAACAGTATGGATGGGTTTTTACCCTCTGAGCCTTGCTTTCTCATCTCTAAAGTGGAAACAACACTAATAGCCATCACAGAGTGTTGCTGGGGTGGGAAGATGTGCTGGTTGGTGGGGTTTCTGATGGGCTCACAAGTCCCCTGTGCCACCTGGAGCTGGCTGGCACTTCTTGGGATCACTCCTTCCATTTGAATTCCTCAACGGTCTTGTTGAAGGTCATCAATCAGAGACCACCGGGGACGTGGCTGCAGTTCACAGAGTGGGCTTATCACACTGGCCACAGCAGGGGGTCCATACGGACACTGGGAACAGCAGGGCGTCTCAGTAGGCGAATGTTTGGGGCCGGGGAGGGGGATCACAGAACCTGGACAGGTACTGAAGGATTTGAGGAGGATTTAAGGAAGTGGGGGTTTGCTCCCAATGTGTGCTGTCAGGAAGCAGGGGTAGGTCTACAATTGAGAAGCTTAATTCATTTATACCTAGGATGTGGTGCTGCAGCTGATTGGTAGGGAAGCAGCCATGGCTCATAGGATTGGGGTTCTGGCCATGTTTGCTGCTGGCCCAGACGCGCTGTCCTCAAGGACATGACTACAGGGAGCTGTGAGGTTGGAGCTCACCAGGGTCCAGCTGTGAGGGCCGGGCCAGCTCCCGGCTGTCGGGGCCACTTTTCTCTCCCAGTTGCCAAGTTCGATATGGTTTGGTTTTTCCTGCCATTAAATTGTAATCTTATGCTGTGATTCCTCACGTCCCAGCCTATTTCTGGTTGGTTGTGTTTGGAGGGATGGTGTCTGGATGAAGTTCTGGGGGATGCCTTGGTCTCCTGAGCTGCACATTTATATAAATCCCTCCGTAAGAGGACATTCCTTATTTCTACAATGTGAAATAAGCCAGTCATGAAAAAAAGACAAATTCTCTATGGTTCCACTTATATGAGGTACTTAAAGTCATCAAATTCATAGAGACAGAAAATAGAAGGGTGGTTGGTTAAGGGCTGGGGGGAGGGGGAATGAGGAGTTGTTCAGTGAGTACAGTTTGACTGAGGATGAATGGGGGGAGGTGGCTGCACACCAGTGTGAGTGTACTTAATGCCACTGAATTGTACATGTAACAACTGTTATGATGGTACATTTTATGTTATGTACACTTTATGTTATGTACATATTTATTCATATATGTTGATAAATATCATATTTGTTCACAATTATATATATATAATTTAATACTCAGAAACAGGGAGAGGAGCTTATAGAGTGATGTAGGCGTCCCAAGAGGGGGGACGTGTCCGCCCAGATTGGGGTCCTAGGAAGACTGGCCATTGCTGTTTGCAAACCCAGGGAGATGCTGTTGGCTGACCTGGGCTTCCTAAAGGCAGGTGCTGTGCACAGCCACTAGAGGGCAGCATGGACTAGCGAACTGGGCTTTGAGCCCTGGAGCATCAATATTCTCGAGCTTCTCCTGGGGTCCTTAGCTTCTCCAGATGCAAGATGAGAGTAATTCCCACCTGCCCACTGTACATGGTTGCAGCGAGGCTGAGAGAGACAACGAATTGGAAAACTAGAGAGTGAGCGACGTGGCTGTGGAGTTGCTGCAAGCAGAACACACCATCTCAGACGGAGACCCATGCCAGGAGACTGAATTCCTCACCTGTGCAAAGCCCTACCTGTTAGGAGAGTCCCTCCGGGAGTTCCCACACTTCTTCCCCTGCAGGCTGATACCTGGGAACCTGGGCTCAGTACGTAGAGTCAGGATCAGGACAGAGAACAGCATGAGGTTACCAGAGAACCCTGAGCCTTCCTGTTTGTCACCCCCTCCCTAGTGTCCCCCATACCTGAGTCCACACCCAGGTGCTTGGAGGTGTGAACTCCACCCAGCACTTGCCCAGCCCCTCCAAGGCAACCAAGTGCTGCCCACTCCTCTGCTAGGGACACAGATGGTGGAAATGGGGGATTAAAGGAGAGCAGAAGGGGATCAAGATGGGGAGAAGGCTGGGCTGATAAGGAAGAATCCCAGAGACCACTGGGCATTTCAAAGAAATGGTTTTATCAGTTTAAAATGCAGTTCCCATAGGATGAATAGCTACTCATTTAAAAAAATGATAAGCTATGAAATAGGTACTATTAACATTCCAATTCAAAGACAAGCTGCACATCAAAGAATCAGAGAGGTGATATAACTCCCCAGGGCTGCACAGCATCTAGAACGTGCCAGAAACTACTCTGTAACACAGACACCAAAGTCCAGCTGAAAAAATCCTAACTGTCTTGAACCCTTCATCTTAAGAGCTGCGGATTTTAGGCTGCAGACCTCTTGCCTACAAGTGAGATGTACTTTCCCCCATGAGTTCAGGAAGGTTCTTGCACTTATGGTGTGTGAATCACACTAATCTCGTGAATGATCGTCAACTTAGAGACCACGGAGGGCACCCTACTCCTGACCTTCCTGTTACAGAAAAAAATGTGCACATCAGCGGAAAACTAGACTGTCCCCATGCAGCAGTCTTCCCGGGTCTTGGATGCTAGCCTTTCATTGTCTTTGGGCTCTTTTACAGCTCTGTAAATTGTAGGTAACTGATCAGTTCTGTCCTGTCTTAGAGGACACCTCCCACCCCGCATCCTCTTGTGGAAAAACTAGTTTTGCCTCCAGCCACACATTCATTTCAATATTCCTGACCTATAAACGTGAATGTTCTTCTGTTGCCGGTTATAACATCCACCTAGTTCCCTTGTTAGTTGAAATGTTTAACGCAGGTTCATTTTTTATTTGTATGGGAGTCATGATTTCACCTTTTTTTTGAAAATCATCTTTTAAACCTTCCTTCATCAGGTGTTTATGGATGCTCCTTCAGCCAGGGAGGGTGACGGGTGGCCTGCGAGCATCCTCATTAAGCAGTTAAGATGCAGCAGGCAGGTGGCAGCTGCCCCCCAGAGCAGTCACTGAATGGGGTGGGGGGGACTCTGCACAGGTGGACAGAACAAGGTCTTGGCAAGGCCTGGCTCTCCCTTTGGACCTTGACCTTAAAACACAAGCTCTCTAGGTCTGAGGGTCAGGAAGTGCAGAGGGAACTGACTTTCCTGAGTTCTTGTTTGGGATGCGGCTGGAGAGCTGGTGAGGACTGATGGTCCCTGACAGGGTTTCAGCAGGGGTAGGAAGCCTGCCTGGCAGGGGGACCCACTCAGAGGTAGACCTGCAGCGACAGCAGTCCTGCCTGAGCGGGAGGCCCAGGCCATGACCGCCGGCTGCTCCAGGGCACGGGGACGGCCCGCACTGACAGCTGCTGGGAGGCCGGCCAGGTGCTGCTCCCTGCTTCCTGGGGCGCTGCTCCCTGCTTCCTGGGGCCCTGCCCCACCTGGTCCTTCTCCCACATCCCCATCTTACTCCTAAGGAAGCTGAGGCTCAAGGAGATGCCAGGCCCAGCCAGCGGCCACAGTGGGACCACACCCCAGGATTTCTAAACTCTCCATCTTTAGGACCTGGTCAAAGCAAGGTTGGAAGGGCCTGTCCTCTTCCCCAGCAAAGGTGCCCAGAGGGTGAGGGGCAGGGCTTCCTGTAGACATAACCCGTAACAGGAACTTGGAGTTGAGGAAATCAGGCCTTCTCAGCAACGATAAGCTGACATTAGTGGTAGTAACAACTGCTACCATCTCATGGGCAGGGGATGCCCATAGACGTGACCTCATTTAGTCCTCACTCCCATGAAATAATTACTTATGATCCATCCTTCAGACAAGGAAACTAAGGCTCATGCCAGGAGTGGATCGGGCTCTTAATGCCAGGACCTCCTGCCTTTCCTCCACGCCTTTCACCTCCTAGTCAGTCACTCACTTCTCCAATCTCTTTTTCCTTCATCTGTAAAACAGAGATAATTATACTTTCATCATCACAAATAGCATATGACTAAATGCAGTGTGGTTCTTTGGACTGGAGCCTGGAATGGAAAAAGGATATTAGTGGAAAAACTGGTGGAATTGGTTAAAGTTTGAAGTTTAGTGAATAGTTTTGTACCACTGTTGGTTTCCTCGTTTGGACCAGCATGCTGTAGTTATGTGAGATGTTATCAAAAAGGAAACTGGTGAAGGGTGCAGGGTAACTCTCTGTGTGATTTTCTGCAACACTTCTGCAAATCTAAAATTATTCCAAAATTGAGTGTATTATTTTTAAAAAGTGACCAGACAAAGGAGAGAAGCCTTGGGCTCTGAAAGGCACTGCCCATCATTGACCCAAGGACACAAGGATGAGAGCTTTCCTGTGAGCTGGGATGTTTGGCTGGGAGGAGGGGAGGTGTCTGGGAGGAGGGGAGGTGTCTGGGAAGAGGGGAGGGGATCCACTGATGGGGGAGAGGGCAGGGAAGGCGAGGAGGGGGACCCCACCTAATTTATGTGATTTTCTGATTGTTCCCAGGACCAGAGCGATCCCCCAGTGGCCCCAAATGGCTGTGGCCAGGCAGGCAGTGTAAACAAAGCTTAGGGGCTGGCATTTGCCAACTCTGGTTGGCCTGGGAGTCCTGGGGTGGGTGGGGGAAGTGCCCCAACCCGGAGACAGTTATCAAACGAGGGGTGGGTGGTGAGGGGGTCTCAGAGAATCAAGGTGACTTTTAGTCAGTGTGGGTGGCAATTTTTTTTTCCTTTCCGTAAACAGGACAAGGATTCCCTGGGAAGGAAAATACAACACAACTCAGGAATCTTGAGCTGGTCCTTTAAAACCAGTGAGGATCTTGCAAATTTAAAATTCAGACGGAGAGACTGGGTGGAGCAGGAGAGAAACCTGAGAGGTATTAGCCTGAAGGCCTAATCAGAAGGCAGATTCAGAACCGCCAGGGAGGGTTATGAAAACTTTGTTTGGGGCCTGTGAGTCATGGGCCAGGCAGCTTGGGACTGTGGCCTGGCTGAGCCCAGCTGGAACCTCCCCTGAAAAGCTACAAGCTCCACCAGCACCCCAACCCTGGGCAGGGCAGAGCTCTGGGGGGCTGTGCCAAGAAACGCTATGCGAAGGACACAAAGGCTCCAGCTGCCTGGAGTTCCACTTCATTCATTTGTTCATTCATTCATTCATTCATAAAATATTTGAACCCCTTCTGTGTGCTGGCCGCAGAACTCAGTTTAATGAAGAAGAGAGAAAACAGACAGCCTTTGCCGAGGGACGCACACAACCAGAAGGTCAGGAGGAGAAAGTCAGAGAGAGGGATGTCCACTGTGGGACGAGTGGGGCTCGGCCCCCCAGGTGCTGTTCCAGAGCATTCCAGACGCCTGCTTTCTGAGCTAGGCAGCTGGGTGTGGCTGGGGGTGCGGGAAAGGGCAGGGATGAGGTTCAACCAAAGGCAGGCCCAAACCTTCAAGGGCCTCTTGGGCTGTGTGGAGAGGATGGGACTTTGTCCTTGAGGGGAATGGCCAGTTGGAGCAACCCCAAGCCCGGGTAGAATTCCAGAGCCCAGGAACCCAACGACATTGAGTGCAGCTTCCCATTCTCACAAAAGTGGAGACTGGAGCCCAGAGAGAGTGTGAGTCTGCCCAGACTCACACAGCCGGGTGGTGCCACGCCCAGGTGTCCTGACTTCCAGAGCAGGGTTTTTCCCGCCCCTCCCACTGTCTCTATTATCTTCTAAGACCTGCCCATGGACCCAGGCAGGTGTCTGCAAACACCTGAGGTGGAGGAATGAAGGGTGTGGGCAGGCAAATTGGGTCAGCGCTGTGAATAGGCCCACCCGGGGCAGATGATCCCCTGAGGGGGGCGGGGCCGGCGGGGGGCGGCGTGGGGGTGGCGGGGGCGGCAGGCTTCCTGCAGGGGTGAGAGCTGACTTGCCCCAAGGATGAAGTGAGTCACTGGGGAGCCAGGCTCACACTTCCTCCTTCCTCCGGGCTTTGATCTCAGCTCTCCGGAGGGAGGCGCAGCCTGGATTCCTGGGTGCGGCCCTCCTCCTCGCGGGCCCAGACTGGGGTGCCCGCCGTCTGCACCTCCAACTCCTCCACACACCCTTTCTGAGGCCCTGGTAAGTTTCCATTTTGGCCCAGGGTCTGACCCAAGCTCGCCCCGTCACGTGGACACTGGCGGCAGGAAGTTGTAACCTTCCCTCTCGCACGGCTGAGCCCAGCCCCGCTCCTCTCTGCCCTGTGCCGCGTCCCCGCCCGCCTCCCTCTGGGGCATGATCCGAGATGGCAAAGAACCCAAGGTTGCCCAGCCAGCAGAACAGAACAGTGGCATCAGGGAGGCTCTCCTTGGTGGTCAGGCCAGCAGGGAGCCCCTGGACAGAGGACCAGAGATAAGGACCCCAGTGGATGCACTAAGGGCCTACTATGTGCCAGGTGCTAACGCAGCCAACAGCCCCAGGAGGCGGAAATGTTAGTGTCTCCATTTCACAGAGGGAAGAGACTCCCACAGTCAGGGGGACGGGATGGCTGTGACATCCAGACAGCACCTAGGGCCCACTCAGGACTCAGGCTGCGGATTTAAAGTGGGACGGCTGGCAGGGTGGCTTGTCTTCCTCCAGCCACATCCAGGTGCCCAGGCGCAGGTGCAGAGGGGCAGAGAGCTGGGTTTGGCTAGTGTCCGGGCTTCCTCAAGAGTGGGAAGGTTGTAGAGCCCCCGGGTAGGGAGGGCAGGGATGAAAAGGGCTGAGGGACAGTGGGCAGGGCGTGAGCCCGGAATGGATGGGGTTGGGGCCCTAGAGGGAAGGACGTAGGTGAGGGGCAGAGGTCTGTCAGTGGAAATTACGGGGGCAGTGCCGGCCCTGGTCATGGGGCTCTGAACCTTGGGGTGACTGTTGCTCTCAGGAAGTGAGCTGTTTGCTCCACATTGTATCCTCAGCCCACAGGCTTCAGGGGACAGTTCCTCTGTGAACATTAATGGAGTGAATGAGTGGGCACTTGAGGCAGCCTGGGGTGCCGTGACTTAAAGGATATTTGACTTCCCTCCTTCTGCCTTGTTATTTTAATAACCACTTTCTTGAGCTATAATATACATACTACAAAATTCAGCCTTATAAAGTTTTTTTTAACAGTCGTTTTTGGTATATTCACAGAATTGTACAGCCATCACTACTATCTAATTTCAGAACATTTGATAACCCCAAAAAGAAACCCCATATTCCATTTCCCCATCCCCTCAGCCCCTGACAATCACTAATCCAATTCCCATGGGTTTGCCTATTTTGTATGTTTCCATGAATGGAATCAATACATGGTCTTTTGTGTCTGGCGTCTTTCACTTAGCATGTTTTCAAGGTTCATCCATGTTTAGCTTGTACCAACACTTTATTCCTTTTTTTTTATTGAGTAATAGTCCATTGCATGAATACACATTTTGTTTACCCATTCATTAGTTGATGATGGGCACTTAGGTTGTTTGCAGTTTTTGGCTATTGTGAACAATGCTGCCATAAATGTTCATGTACAGGTTTTTATGTAGACATATGTTTTCATTTCCCTTGGGTATATACCTAGGAGTGGAATTGTTGGGACAATTTTTACATCGTTTGAATTCTTTACAATAAGCACATAATTCCTTTTCAGGAAACCAATTAAAATTTTTTTTCTACAAAGATGAGCTGAATCCATAGAAAAAAAAAATAATGGATCAAAATTTGAGATAGGGAAGAGGTAAGGATGGGTTGGGAGCCGAGACTGAGGCCACCACCGGTTGGTGTGTGATTCTGAGCAAATTGCCACCCGCCCTTCTCGGCCTGGCCTGTGAAATGGGGTGGGGCAGAGGACTGAGCTGGAATGAAGATTTTTCAGGGCCCTTCCAACCCTAAGAGCTCAAGGTCTTGAGACGGGCTGGGTTTCCACACCTGGTTAGAGAAATAGGATTAAGGAAATGATCTGGTTTTTTGAGTTCTCTCCCCGAAAGAATAAATAACATGATGTTCGTAGTCCATGCAACAAGGCCAAACTGAACCCAGAAGAATGTTTTAGGTCACTCCCTCTCCAATTCCTAGTTGAGATAAAGAGATATTTAACTCTACCTGCCATTTATCTTCTACTCGAAACCAAGGCTTCTCAAACTAAAATGTGCATAAGAAATCCTGGGAGGTGGGGGAAAAAATTCCTAGGTGGGGATCTTGTGAATATGCAAATACTGAAGTGGGCTCCTGAGATCCTGCAATTCTAATGAGCTCCCAGGTGACGTCAATGCAGCTGGTGCCCAAACCATGATGTAAATAGCAAGGCTCTTTCCCTCCTACACAAGGGAATGAAATGGCACTTGACAGTTCTGCCACCATGCATTAGGGAAATTTATCCTTGTTGGGTGTAGTTGGTTGGATTTCTTACAATTGTTGGATGAGTAGATGAGTGAAAAAACAAAATATATTTGCCTGTTCCAGGAAGAGAGTGAGAGGAAGCAATAATATTTCGTCCTTACAGTAAGATTAGAAGGTCATCCCCACTTTGCAAATGGTGACCAGGCAAATGGCAGCACTATGGCTCGTTCTGCAGTCTGACTCCAAACTCAGCGCCCACTCCCCACTACCCGTGGCCTCCCACATCCTGATGGTTCACTGGACTCGCCTTTCAGCCTTGGATATGGAAACAGTTGCTGGCCCTAGATAGAAAAGAGGTTTAAGATATCTAAACCCTAGGATCTGCTCCTACAGACATGCAAATTTATGTGACAAAGATGTTCCGTGCTGCAGCATTTATAACAGAGAGAAGCTAGAAACTCCATTGCACACCATGGAATTGCTGAAAGATGACATAAAACCGTAGAAACTGACTTCCTGTTAACTTCTATCACCTGTCATTTCTTTCTTGGCTTTCATTACTACTTCTCGTTTGTTTCCTGTCATGTCTATCCAATCTTCTAGAATGTAAATTCTTTGATGACTCGAACATTGCTGGGTCCCTAACTTCTACGCACACAGCAGGGGTTCAACAAATATTTGTTGAATGAATGAACCTAAACATTTTGAGGCAGCAAGTAAAAAAGCAAGTTGCAGAATGTTCTGCGTAGGATGATTCCATTTCTGTTAAAAAAAATGTTTGAATGCAGGTAGAGAAACGTCTGTAAGATCACATATTAATTACTTGGGGATTGGAACTGGGATTGAAGTGTGGGTGAGTCTCCTCTTCCATTGTTTCATTCTGACTTTTTTACTATTACCATGAATTTCTTTAGGAATAATAAAAATAAACAATTTTAAAAGAATAATCACCCAAACTTCTTTCTACGTATGCAAGCATGAATAGAAAAGGATGTTTATAAGGATGTTTATTCCAGCATAATTTATAGTGGCAAAAAATTTGAAAATTATCATTTGCTTACTTTAAAATACATATTGCTTTAACTTTTTACAATGAACATTGTAATGGGCTGAATGTTTATGTTCCCCCCAAATTCATGTGTTGAAATCCTAACCCCCAAGATGATTAATATTAAGAGGTGGGGCCTTTGGGGAGGTGATTAGGTCATGAGGTCAGAGCCCTGGTGAATGGGACTAGTGCCCTTATGAGAGGCCCCAGAAACGTCCCTAACCAGATACCAAATACGCCAGTGCCTTGACCTTGGACTTCCCAGTCTCCAGAACTGTGAGAAAATAAATTTCTGTTGTTTATAAGCCACTCAGGCTATGATATTTCATCATGGCAGCCCAAATGGACTAAGACAAACACGCACTTGAGTAATTGAAACAAAAACAAACAAGAGGGTGACGTGCAGGCTCCCCTCTGGCCCACAGTCCGGGTGCCAGTACACCTGCTAAGCCTGGTTTGTCTTTTCTTCTCCCACACATCATGTGAACGGTGGAAACAGTGTCTGGCAACTGTGACCACAAGTGGGAAATAGGTGATCTGCTTTAGAGACCAAATGCCCCATTCTCTGCTGTCTCCTTAAGGACCAACGTCAGAAGCCCTGCTGATGCCAGGGGCTTGTCCCTTGAATCAGTCCATCACCTCCCAACATCCAGGCTTGTCTCTAGAAGGTGGGGTCTCTCTCTGGCTCAGGCTTCATGGACTACCAACCCACACTGATCACACACTCAGGAGAGGATAACCAAAACCACTGGATAAGGGAGAGCTGGGCTGTGTTCTCGGAGCAATCTGGAGAAATAAGTCAGTCCCAAATCTGGCTCTCTCTCTTGGGCGATTTACCGGCCTCATTATCCCACACAGGCTAGAAGGCATGGTGGTGAACTTCTTGGTAATGATCTCCCCAACAAATGTTAACGCAGCAGTGGACAGAACATTAGGACTTCTTGCCTTCAAGGAGTTGACAGTGTATAATTACAAGTTTGGGGGGTAGAGTGTATGCTTAGCATGAGTGAGGTCCTGGATTCAATCCCCAGTACCTCCACTGAAAAGGTAAATAAATACATACAGTGGTTAAAACAACTTAAGAAATAAAATGTTCATACTCTTAAATTATAGTACATTTTAGATGTTTACATTAAACAAATTCTTTTTAAGACATAGACAAATCACAATGCAATTATGCAGCCACAAGATGATGGGAATTATAAATACATTCTTGCCACAGGCTGCATGGCCTGGTAATGGGACACAAAATTGTCTGGTATGTTGTCTTCTTTCACTCCCGCCTGTGAGTATCGGCCACAGTAGGTAATGTTCAGTGCCTACCCCTGTGTGATCGCTCCGTCACATCACACACATGGTTTGTTTTCATCCCCACGCTTACCTCTATCAGAAATAGTCAAGGGGGAGGGCATATGGCTCAAGTGGTAGACCACATGCTTAGCACACACAACGTCCTGGGTTCAATCCCCAGTACCTCCTCTAAAAATAAATTCAGTCTAATTACCCCCCCAAAAAAAGACCCAAACAAACAAAAAAACCCAGAAATATTATTACTTATTTCCTAATTTGCCAAATGCCCCCTTTTAGAATATGTGTCACAAAACAGAGATCTTCTCCATCCACTTCACCACTGACTGTCACATGGTAGGCACTCCACACATTTTTTTTTAATTGAAGTATAGTCAATCACGATGCGTCAATTTTTGGTGTACAGCATAATGTTTCAGTCGTTTTCCATATTCTTTTTCATTATAGGTTACTACGAGGTATTGAATATAGTTCCCTGTGCTATACAGGAGAAACTTGGTTTTTTTAATCTGTTTTATATATAGTGGTTAATAACTCCTAAATTTTGGTGAAATGAGTGGATATATGATATCCTCACTTATGTGAAATCAAGTGCAGACACACAATGGGATTTAATTATAAGAAAGACTGAATTCCATAAGGCATAATGGCTCCCAGGGCAGATTAGCAGATTAGTGGGGTCCCCCTGACCCTGGCGTTCTATGAATTCACGGAGGTCGTATCTGAGCTGGATTTTGGGAGATGAGTGTGGTGGGGATCTGTGGGGAGAAAGGGGAAAGCATTTTCCACCTCCATCCGCTCTTCTCTCTGAACAACATGATGAGGGAAAAGGCTGTTCAAAAGACTATTACTGATTGAAAAAGCAAGTTTCAGAAGAGTTTCTCTAGAATAATCCCGTTTTAAAAAATTGGAGGGGTGGAATTAGGTTTATTTATTATTATTATTTTTTTATCAGAGATACTGGGGATTGAACCCAGGACCTCATGCAGGCTAAGCATGAGCTCTACCACTTGACCTATACCCTCCCCCCTAAAATGATCCCATTTTTGCAAAAATCAATAATAATATTCCTACCTATAGAAAAAGTTGAGGAATACACACCGTATTGTTGATGGGTGGTAATCTCTGGGAAGATTTTTTTTCTGTTTTGTATTTATATAGTGCTTAAATGTTACGTATTATACATTATATTTGCAATCCGTAAAAAAAAGATAAAAATAACATCTTTACGTTGAATTGTTTTACAATGTATCATATACTTTCCTTTTTCCTTTCTTCATAGAAAGTTCTGTTTTGTTTTTGGATGAGTTGAGATGATCAGTTACTGGAACACTCCTGGGAGTATTTGAAATATGCAGGGTTAATTTGTCTTTAAGCAGAGTGCCCCTAGACCATAGGACCTTAAGTTGATTTTAGGAGGTACAAAAGAATATATGTAACACACATCAGGAAGCATAATAAACTGTAAACTTGCTGCTGAATTTAGGGATTAGAACATTACTGATAATTTGTCTTTCTCTGTCCCATTCCCTGAGTCCTCAACCAGGGAAAATCACTATCTCAAATTTTGTGTTCAACAGTCCTTTCTTTTTATTGTTATTCTCATTTAAAAATAATTTTTATGTTAAGTGCATACCTTCTTAATCAATATATCTATGAAAACGTATCAAGTTGTATACATACAATTTGTGTACTTTCCTATACATATATCTGTTTGTATGGACATCCATATAAAGCTAGTAATAAAAAAAAGGACAGGTGCTCAGGTGTTCTGCCCCAAGACCAAGGTAGGAGGAACCCCTGCCCTGGCCTTTCCTTTAGAAGAGTTTCTGTATTGGTACAGATCTGCTCTGGGGCTCCTCTACCTGTTCTATAAGTGAGGCTTACCTTTCTGCAATGAATAGTTATTGCTTGTGTAATATGTTTTATTTTTCCATGAAAAAACAACCTACACTACCCTCAGGAAAAACCCTGCAACTCATTCACCCAGATTTGTGATTGCTAATGGTGTTAAAATGATATCACTCCCAAGGTGTTTTAGAACTTAACAGGGATCACACTGAAGGCAAAAGAAGAGAAGCTCCAGCAGTGACATTTCAGTTTGAGGTAGCCACTGCAGTGGGGGGCGGGGGGAGGCCAGGAGCATCGTCAAAGAGCCTCTGAAATCTTGTTACCCAGGAAGCAACACCTGTTAGACACCAAGGCCAGTCCTGGCACAGAGGCTAACATTTCACAGCATTGGGCCAGGGGAATTTGAGGAATGTATTTAATTCTCTAATTACAGAGGGAGACTGGAAGATTAGAGACGTCTTCGGTTGGGCCCTGCCATTTGTCTGGGACTCCGGGCGTCTGAGGAATCTGCATCCATACTTAGCTGTTGACCCTGATTCTTTCTCCAGGGCCAAATTCCACCCTTGCACCAGAGTGAGCTCTACCTAGAGTGGCAGGTGTTTTTAGATGAACAACTGTCTATCTTAGGGAAAACACACAGACCACTAGACTTTCTGAACCCCGAAGACCTGAGTTTGCACACTAACTCTGCCACCCTCAGCACTTAATTTGAGTCCCAGTTTCCTCCTTTATAATGTTAGGATAATACTGCCTCTGTCAAAAAGTTCCAGTGAGCTGAGGTATTGGAAAGGGCTTTGTAAGCTGCAGAGCTCCTGCTGAAGGTTAGTTCTATGGAAGAGACATCTGTCTAGCCCTCAGCATGAATGTCATCCTGAGTGATTACTCTCCGTGGTCTTTCCTAATCAAGAAAAAGGAGAGATCTGAGTGTAAGTTTTGTAATTCACTTACCCTAATAACATGGGGTAAGAGCTGAATCCCAGCACATGAATCACAGCCTGGACAAAAGCTTGTTGGAAGCATTTCCCAACACTTTGAGCCAAAAAGTTGTTCATTCCTGAGTGTCCTTCCTCTTCTGCATTCCCCATCCAGCCAAAGGCTGACTCAGTGGTAAGAGAAGCAGCATGAGTTCAGCAACACTGTATTTAACATCTTCTTATATTCCTACATCCAGCCAGACTTCTTTAAGTAAGAAGGGCCCCGGAACCGGAGGTCTTCAAGAGACCTAACCAGAAGTTGTCAGAGATGTCGGCAGGGGATTCCGACGTTAGGTGAGAGGTTGGACCAGATAGACACTAAGATCTCTTTCAACTGGAAAGTTCTACACGGAAGAGTTCCTGCCCTCTGGACTGTATGATCTAGTTAGGGAGACAAGACATGAAGAGCATGACTGTGTGTAGAAAAAAGGCCAAAATGAGTGACAACAAAGAAAATGCTGTAAGACCTCAGAGACCAGTGGGGGCTGGAGAGGGATACGTTCTTGGAGGTGAATCTGGAGGTGGAGCTGGAGAGGTGAGTCAGATTGGGAAGGAGAAAGGCAAGAGAAAAATACATTTGTGTGGCAAGTGGTAATGGACAATATTATCCAAGGTGAGGATTCAATTGAGCAACCATTTGCTAAGTGTATTTGTGGGGCAGATACAAACCTAAATCAGAATTTCAGTCCTAAAGAAATTCTGAAATACTATCTTGGTGTCAGGCAAGTGACCAGCTCTTCAAGGTGACACTGGTTGGTTCAGTGCACAACAGGGTAGGCTGTTCTTTGTTCCAGGGCAGTGATCCACTGGAGTAAGTGGAAACCTGACCCAAGGATGGCCCATCAACATCATGACCAGAGGGACTTCTGGACTCCTTCCTCTATCTGCTCCTCCAGCCCTCTCAACCCTTTTGCAGTCAGTTGCCTACATAAAATCCATTCTATTTGAACTACCTAGACAATTTCCTGCTTTTCCGAACTGTTCTGATATAGTGTTTGAGAAATGGATAATTAAAAAAAAAAACACAGGAGGGAGGGTATAGCTCAAGTGGTATAGCTCAAGCTTAGCATACAACAGGTACTGGGTACAATCCCCAGTACCTCCTCTAAAAATAAATAAGTAAATTTAACTACCTCCCCCCACCAATATAAATAAATAAAAATATATATATAAAAGAAATTAAAAAAAACAACAACAAAAACACATTGTATGGTCCTAGAAGTAATCACAGGGCACTCAGAGGAACCCTGGAGCATGAAAGGCACAATCATTCGTTGGGGTAGCACTGAGACTGGTCTGGCTGGAGCATGGATGCTCTGGCAGGTGGCTAAGCTGAGAGGGAGAAGGCTGGAGAGATTCATTTCACTGAGTGCCTATTGCCAGACATTCTTCTAGGCTCTGAAACTTACATTCCAGTAGGAGATGGAGACAGAAACAAGTAAACGAGATTGCAGGTAGAGATAAGCACAAAGAAGAATAATGCAAGGGAAAGATGGGGGCAATGGTGTGGGAACATTCCTGATGGTCACAAAGGGCCTCAGGCTGTGCTAGCTGAGATCTGATTGATGTCAAGGAGCCATGTGCAAATCTCTGGACAGAGCATGACGGGTGAGGAAACAGCAAAGGTAAAGTCCAGAGGTGGGACTAAGCATTGTGTATTTGAATTACTGTTGCAAGGAATGGTGGCTGTTTTTCAACTGGATGAGGTATGTGGGTTTAACCCATCGAGGCACTCCTTGGAGCTGATAGGTATGGTTTAGTGAGTCAGCCTACGTGACTTGGGCCACTTAAAGTTGGAAGGCTTGGATTAGCTGTCACTCGAGCAAGGGTGGGTCCTTGGTCTGTAACTGCAAGTCGGGGTGTGGGGATGTTAGGGGGCAGCAGCAACACTGGTTGAAGGAAAGAGTACAACCTGCTAGACAGTGGAAGGCTGGAGTGGCTAATCCAACAAGGTCAATGCCACTTGCGTTCTGGACACTGTCGGGGCATCATGGAGCTCACGAGCTCTCACACACACTCTTAGTTCTGTGAGGTATGCAGGGCGGTTTTTATCCTCATATTGCAGAGGAGGAAACTTAGTGAAATGGCTTACGCTTGATCTAGTGAGCTGCAGGCTAAGCTGAGACCCACTTATCCTGACCTCCAAATGAGTGCTTGTTCCTTAAAGAAGACTGTCACATGAACCCCAGCATGTTAGGGGCAGAACTCTAAAAAAGTGCTGAGTGGGTAGAAGCTTGTTTCTGCCTTATTTCACCCCAACTTTATTTATTTAGTCATATCTTGACTCCCCACCTTCCATTTCCAGACACACACAATGACGATAAAGTTAAATGTATTTTTGCAAATGCAAGCATACTGCATTTGAGTATGGGACAAATCTTTTTTCTTTTTTGTGTAATGGAGGTACTGGGGACTGAGCCCAGGACAATGCACACTAAGCCCTACTAATGAGCTATTTCCCTCCCTCCTTGAATGTGGGACAAGTCTTAAATCAATGAAACAGGTAAACTTCTGGAGCAGTGCTCTTCAGTAAGAATATAATGTGAGCCAAACATGTAATTTAAAATGTTTTAGTACCCACATTTAATAATTAAAAAGGGACAGATAGTGGGGGAGGGTATAGCTCAGTGACAGAGTGTATGCTTAGCATGCAAGAGGTCCTGGATTCAATCCTCCGTACCTCCATTAAAAAACATAAGTAAATTTAAAAAAGAAAAACCTAATTACCTCCCTCCAAAAATAAAAACAATAAAAAAGTTAAAAAAAAAGTAAATAAATAAACCAAATTACCTCCTCCCAAAAATTAAATAAAAATAAAATAGTTGGACAAAAAATATTTTTTTTAAAAAGAGACAGATAAAGTTAATTTTAATGTAAAAATTTCCATATGTCGGGAGGAGGGTATAGCTTAAGTGGTAGAGTGCATGCTTAGCATGCACAAGGTCCTGGGTTCAATCCCCAGTACCTTCTCTAAAAGCAAATAAGTCAGTAAACCTAATTACCTCCTCCCACCAAAAAAAATTTCAATATATCAAAAATGTTTTTTAAAACATATGCCGTATATAAAATATTAATGAGATAGTTTAAGTTCTAAGTCTTCAGGATCTGGTATGCACATTATACTTACAGGACACTCAGTGTAGACCAGCCACATTTCAAGTACCCAGTACCACCTGTAGCTTGGACGGTCTTGGGCAGCGCAACCCCAGAAGCAGAGCTGCTAATATTTGAGTTGACCAGTGTGAGGCTGGCAGAAATCTTTTCAGGGGCAAGATGTCTTCTAACGCCCTACATATCCCATTGAATAAGCATGTACTAGGTCATCCTCCAAGAAAAAAAATAAAAAAGAGCTATAGTTAAGTCAACTTTTTAAATTGTAGAAGATTGTATTGGAACAGCTCTCAGATTATCCAAACTTCAGTCCTGGGCCATATCTCACTCATTGCCTGTTTTTGTTTTGTTTTGTTTTGTTGTTTTATGTTTGTTGTTTGTTTTCTCCTATAGCCTGGGAGCTAAAAATGGTTTCTACATTTTTATTTATTTTTATTTTTTTTACTTTTTTTTTTTTGGCTGGGGGAGGGGGGTAATTAGGTTTATTTATTTATTTATTTATTTATTTATTTATTTATTTATTTATTTTTGGAGGAGGTACTGGGGATTGAACTCAGGACCTTGTGCATGCCAGGCATGCGCTCTACCACTTGAGCTATACCCTACCCCCTGGTTTCTACATTTCTAAATGATTAAAAAATTTTTTTGAAAGAATAACGCTTCATGACATGAATATCATGTGAAACTCCAAGCTCAGCGTCTGTTAGAAAGTTTCTGTGAAACACCTCCACACTCGTCTGCTTACATTTTTGTCTGTGGCAGCTTTTGAGCTACAACGACAGAATTGCCACAGTAACTAAATGGTCCACCAAGTCCCAAATAGTATTAGTTGGCCTTTTACAGAAAAAACTGGCTGACCCCTGTACTAGACCAGTAGTTCCCGTCCTGTGGGAGGGAACTAGGGCACTAAGAGAGAAAATGATGGGCCTGAGATCACACAGACCACCAGTGGCTGAAGTGAGTCCTCTTTGGTGCCCTGTTAAGTGTTCTTTTTGCTACACTATCACAAAAAAAGCAGGTAAGCAAAAGCTTCTCTTTATCATGACAATGACTGCTCAGTCCTTTTATTTGCCTATCTAAGAGTCTCACACACAGGCCTAACCTAGGTTTTATTAGGGGCGGCTGTGTCTGTAACCTGGAGGGGGCAGCACTGGCTAAGGTGACTCCAGAATGCAACTTCTTATCCAAGTGATAACTAAAATAGAATCAGTGCATTGTTCTGTCCTTGGGGGGATAAAAGGGAAAAAAGAAAGCAGGTCAAAAGGGACCTGAATTGCTTTTTTAAAATAAAGATTTTAAAAAAGATTTTACTTATTTATTATTGTATTAATTATTTTTTATTTTGGGGGGAGGTAATTAGGTTTATTTATTTTTAGAGGAGGTACTGGGGATTGAACCCAGGACCCCATGCATGCTAAGCATGTGCTCTACCACTTGAGCTACACCCTCCCCCCTCAGTAGAATTATTTTTAAAAATACACACTGAATATTGAAGTATAATATAGCAAAAAAAGTATTAATAGTTTTTATGTTGACTGCACGTTGAAATAGTATTTTGAGTATATTACATTAAATAATAAAGCCTCCCCCCAGGCCTGAATTGCTTTTGATGATGACATGCATACATACTAGTGTAAATGTAAGACATTTTCATTTTTTTTTGGACCAGTTGCCAAAGGTGAGTTCAAACACAGAACATCTCCATATCTAGCTACAAGTGAAAGAACAGAAGCCAAATTGGCAGCGAAAAAAAGGTAGGCATTTCAGAGAAAAGCACCCACGCATTAAAAAAAAAACCCAAAACCCTATTTTCTGAGTATAGGGGAATATGGAGAGGAAATGAGTTCTCTGAGAGCCTTAGGGACAGTTTTAAGTAGGCAGTGGAGCTGTGCTCATGACCCAGATTTGTCTTCGTTCTGAGTGGGCTGATGAAGAGGTTCCATCTCTTCATTTTGGGGATGTCTAATCATAAAGTGTGGCTAGTGAGGCTTGCAGCCTAGTATCAATGAAGTATTTATGAAGTATAATTAATGTTTGCAATGGGCTTTGAGATCCCTCAGATTAAAAGGCGCCCTGTGCAAGATGGAAGATGGGCTGGTGTTACTGTGAGGGCAGATATGTGTTGTGGGTGTCACCACGGTTGTTGTTTACTGAGGTGGCAGGGGGAAAAAGTAGGTTAAGACCAGGTGGCACAATCCTTCAATGTGACCCAGAACTGGACCATGGGAAATCTGTACAGGTGGACTAGCACATCAGATGGTGTAGGGAAATTTCACTGAGAATGCATAAATCCCCAGAGATTAGCTTCATAATCATGCCTAGAATAAATCTGGTGGGGCTAATTAGAAAAACACATATTGCACTTCTGTCTTTACAAGAAGTTGTATTACTCAGCATATTTTTTCCTCAGCCTGAGCTTAACTTCTGAGATTTTCTGAGAACTGAGTATTTTTTTTCTAAGTAATCCTAAAAGGCCGGGTGCTGGGTAACCACAGGAACGAGGCTGGTAGCCTAATTAAGCATCCCCATACTGCAATACTCAAAAACACTTATGGGAATCCCAGTGTGTTCCTAATGTCTAATTTCTAAATTTAATCCTAAATTGCTCCACTGAATCCTCTTGTATGACCTCGGTTAATTATGTAATATCTAATCGCCAGTGATAATGATGAAAAATTGAAAATCATGGCGTGAGTTGACTGACTCTCCATGCAGGTATTCCATCAGGACTAAAGATTAGGCCTTCTCCCAGGAATAAAACTTCAGCGTAAAGGAAATTGCTTTCCAACTCTAGCAATTTAGTATATTAGTTACTTTAGTCCTTAGAATGACAAGAGAATGGAAATGCGCTGAATGGGATTTTTTTTTTTCTGATTTTATTTTTAGCCAGAACTTTGGTCCAAAACAGTCTTCTAATATATGGGAAGACCATACAAACTTACCATGAAAATAGTCCAATGTATTTGGGATATGTTAAGAAATCCTCAGCAGAAACATCTATAAATATAAAACTTTATTCTGTTACCTAGAAAAGTAAATCCACAACTCCAATACTGTATTTATGTTGGAAATTATGATCTACCAGAAAACAAAACAAAGAAGAAAAGAGAAAGAGAGGTATTATACCACTCATGTGCCCAGTATTGTAAACGTAACTTGGAATTTAATTTATGACATTCACATAAAGCTAATTGACTGAGATGGTTTTGGTTTTCTGACCCTGGTATATTTTTGCCTGTTCTGTAGTGTTTCATGGTTTATAAGGTCAAATCCTATTTTATATAATGTTGTATTCCATCTCTCAGTTTCAAACCAGTAGACAGAACCTTTAGGTCTTGGTATATCCCTCAGAGGGGAAAAAAATCCAACTTAACAGTGATTCTGTTTCCATATTTATATCGTGTTTCTCATTTAAGGAGTAAAAAACTCTGTGGACTTAACTCCAACTCTTCCTAACATAATATCTTAGATTTGAATAGCATTTCTCAGATTATAAAGCACTCTTACATCCATTCTCTCATTTTACTGGGTCTTTGGAACAACCCTGTGGGGTAGATACAGCATATGTAGTATAGTTATTTAATAGATTAATTTCTGAAAATTAATCCAATGAGTATTTATTGAATGACCCCTGTTTGCCAGACACTCTTTTAGATAATGACCATTCAGTCGAAAATAAGAGGCACCAAGAGCACAAACAACAAAAATGTTTGTGACTTGCCCAAGAGCATAGAGAGTAAATCCAAAACCGTTTGACTGATGTACTGGATCATTATTCCCATCCTCAGTTGAAAAAGCCCAGATAACCTACTTATCTCAACTCTGTCTCTTAGTACATTAGTGGTATTCCTTGTATAGACTTGCTCAACCACGTCTACTCACCAGCATTTTCTCCCAGACATTCCAGCTTCCGTTCTTTCACAAGATGAACTATTTTATACTCCCATCTAAAGCCAATTCCTTCACATATGCAGTCACCTCTCTCCCACACATGGCAATTCTCTACTGCATCAGTAATGTTGTTTAAAAAAAAAAAGTATTGTAATTTTCTTCCACTTAAAAACAAACGTCTCTCAATTGCATTCCTCCAGCCTCTCACCCTTCACCAGCTTTCACTCCATTTTTCTGCTCTCCTTTTGCAGCAAAAGCAAATTCCTCCCATTCTCTCATTTCTAAGTCAAGTAAGTATTTCTTATAAATGAACTAGGAATGTTTCACACACAGATAAGTAAGCTCAAATATTCAGAGGAACTGGTCACCAAAAAACAAAACTGGTTTTATATTTCTTCGCAAGGCAGAATTACAACCAATGGTTAGAAACCTCCAGCATGATCGTTGTACAAATAGTTTCAATTTCTCCAATATATTGGATGCTATACTTTTTCAAAGTAAGAAATGAGATACAAACCATTTTTTAAAAAAAAAATAGTATTCTTGGACCTCTCAAGGAAGTTGAATTTTCATGACATATCCTCCACACCAGCAACTGATGCGCTCATACCGTCAGAAAAACATCTCAAGTCAACTAACTGGTTTGTTAAGGAAGTGGTCTTTTGTTCCTCAGTTATCTTTTAAGTTCCACATCAGTGATTCTCAGGAGGTATGAGAAAAATCCCACAAAGCAGATGTATCAGAATCCCTGGAATACTGCTATCCCATTTTAGGGAGACAGGCTTCCTAAACCCTAAATGAATCAGTTAATCACTTACCAGTATGAACTGATAAAAGTATAGTGTGTCCTGGAGAGGAGGGTATAGCTTAAGTGGTAGAGTGCATGCTTTGCATACACAAGGTCCTGGGTTCAATCCCCAGCACCTTCTCTAAAAATAAATAAGTAATTACCTTCCCCCCAAAATAAAAAATAAAAAGTATAGTGTGTCCTGGTACAAGGGGAAACAGTTGAAAACTATTCTCTCTAAGCTGGAGGGAACAATATTTCATGAGTAATTAGAAGATACAAACTTAACTACATAATATGCTAGGCTTCATCCAAATTGATAAATACTTCAAAATAAAGATTGTTTCAACAATTATTAAGTATAAATGTTTCAGGATAAAATATATGTAATACTTTGCATTTTACATGCTCCAATAAGGAATGACAAGGTAATACAATTGAAGCTAAAAATGTTAATGTCTGTATCAGTGCACAGGATTCTGAAGGTGGAACTTGAACCCAGGATGATAAATACATTTTCAAATAAAGAATGTAGCCAAACTAGTTAACTGTTTTGGGGGATTTGTGGAACAAGAGCAGGCTCCAATATGACAGGTAGAGAAAATTTGTTAAAAGGAAACTTCTGGGCACTTAACTACTAGGGCATTGCCATTTTTTTGTGATGGAGTCAGTTTGTTATCATTATTCTAATACTTTTACAGGAAGTCCAAGAAAAGCTGCGAAGTCATCAGTGATTATTGAAGTTTACGCTTGAGAAACCAGGGTAAAGTCTGCTTTGTTCCATCTCTAACCACTGCATGACTCCCTGAATCGCCTCCGACGACTGGTGAGCACTGATGCATAAATAAATTCCAGGAAAATCTCTCTGCTAGACTATTTGTCCTACTAACCAAATTCTTACAAGTTCCACATTCAGAATTTGCAGATTTTATAGGATAGTATTCTTTCTCAAAGAAATCCTGTATTATTCGTATCATTATGTAACAGATACAAGGCTACAAGCAAATTTTTACATTCTTCCAGAAGCTTATTAAAGGTTTTGAGTTTCTGAGCACTGATCTAGGAACTTTCTGAAACTTTTGGTACTTTATACCATCATAGTCCCTGGCATCTTTCCCTCCAAGTCTACTGTAGTACTTTTCCAAAGGTTAGACTTCAGACTAATTTTGTTTTCTTCAGTCCAGTCCAATCAAGCTTCTGCCCACTCTGCTCCACCAAAACTGCTTGTGTCAAGATCACCAAGGACCTCCAGGTTGCTCCAAGGGTCAGTTCTCAGGCCTCATCGTAACCTCTCAGCAGCATTCCACAGTGAATCATTGCCTCCTTCAAATACTTTCTTCACCTGACTTCTGGGACACTGCTCCTCTCTTGGTTTTCCTCCTACCTAATTGGTTTGTTCCTACTCAGGTTGCTCTGCAAGTTCCTTTCGTCAGAGATCTCTTAAGTGAGAAGTGCCTCAGGGCTTTCCTGGGTCTTTCCTTCTACATCAACACTGACTCCCTCAGTGATGTCATTCAGTTTCAGACTTTGAATGCCATTTATATGCTGACAACTCCCTGATATACTCACATGAGATTATGTATTACAGATATAATACATGTCTTCAGAACTTCCTCCTGAACTACTCATATCGAACAGCCTATCTAATGTTTCTGCTTGAATTATCTAATAAATACTTCAAATTGAACACGTCCAAAACCAAACTCTTAATATTCGCCTGGAAAATAGTTCTATCCAGTGTTCCCTATTTCAGTTGATTGCAGCTTGATCTTCCTAGTTGTCCAGGTTAAAAACCTCAGGCTCATCCTTGACTCCTCTTTTTATCAACTCTATATTCAATCCACCAAAAAGTCCTCTTGAATTTACCTTCTGAATGTATCCAGGATCCCTTAGTCATTGAAGTTCCCATTTTTCATTTGGATTACTGAAAAGAGCCTCCTTCTGGGCTCCTGCTTCTATCCTTGGTCTCTTATTCTCAATACTTCTCAAAACCTAAGTCATATCATGCAACACCTCCACACCAAGTTAAAGCCAAAGCCTATGGCCTACCAGGTTCTACAGATCTGCCTCCTACTCTCCTTCCTCCTGGGTGTACATCATCTCTTGTACTCTCCCTCTTGCTCATAGTTTCAGCCACACTGGTTTCTTGCTATTTTTCATGTGCCAGTCATGCACCTAACTGATGGCCTTTGCACTTGCTGTGCCCTCTCCCTGGAGACTTTTCCCTAGATATCCGCAGAGTTTGCGCCCTTAGCTCCTTCAAGTTTTTTTTTTTTTTAATATTATATGTGCCTTTTAATTTTTTTTAATTAAAAAAATTGTTATTGAAGTACAGTTACAATGTGTCAATTTCTGGTGTACAGTACAATGTCCCAGTCATGCATATACATATATATATATTCGTTTTCATATTCTTTCTCATTAAAGGTTATTACAAGATATTGAATATAGTTCCCTGTGCTGCTATACAGAAGAAAAATTTGTTTTAGCTCCTTCAAGTCTTAAATACCTTCTTAATGAGGCCTACCCTGATTACCCTACTTAACATGACAAAACATGCTTCCTTTTTCTTATCCTTCTCTATATTTCCCTGAAGTACTTACTGCTCTTTTTATTTTCCTTTATATTATATTCATTCTCTCCTCCCCACCCCCAGCCCCCTGCCTCCTCCCCAGTAAGCTCCATGATTACAGGGATTTGTTTTAATCAGCAATGTATCTTAAGTACCTGGAATAGGATCTGGAACAAGGTTGAGGCTCAAAAATTATTTGTTAAGCAAATAAAAATATTGACTTTAAGAAGTCTTTTTGCTGTATTGTCTAACCAGGCCATTTAAACTGTGATGCCAAAAAGATAAACCTACAGGTTTCATGTAATCTGTAAAACTGTCAGGATAGAATCTTGTTTTAGGGATGACAGTTTTTACTCTGGCAGGACAAACAAATGTTGGATTGTTCAGAAGCTTTTTTTTTTTTTTTTTTTGAGCTTAGAATTTTATTTTATTTTATTTATTGAAGCAGAAGCATTTTTTAATAGATGTATTTCTATTTTTCTAAGAAACATACCATTGGCTGCAAGAATTTGTTCTTTGAACTCCAGTATTTCTGAAGTGCTGAACTTCTGAGTTTTGCCTCAGAGGGGAAAAGACTATTACAGCATGTGGGAGTGCTTAACTACTGCCAAAAATATTTTGAAGAACTTCCCATATTTAAAGGAACTCATTTATCTTTTCCAGGAAAAGGCTATTATTGTTTTAAATTCCCTCCTGTGCCAGAGTTTGGCATAAAAAGCTGTCCTTTCCTGAAATAGAGATATTTAATATTTAATATTTCTCTATATTTTTAAGAGAAGTTACACACAAGCTTCACCAAATGCCAAAAAATAAACAAAATCAAAGGCATGAGCCAAAGGGGCCTAGCACATACCATTTCAATTCCACACTGGCTGTCAACGATCTGGGTAAAATCAAAAGTTTTGGTAACGCCTTATCTCTGTTAGGGGACACAAAGTGATACAGATTAACTCAGAATCTCAGTTTAAGAATGAGAAAGAAAAACTACAGGAACAATGGTTCGATAATTCTATAATTTACTAGTCCTGCCTGGTTTGACAAACTGAAGAGACCTAGGACTACATATACAAACATATTTTCCCTCCTGGGGCAGATCATGAGGCTGTGAGAATTCATAATCTGTTCATTTGAACAGAGCTCCCTGCATGTTTAAAGTTCACCTGTTTCACATAGTGTTTGGGCTTTTTGGCCTAAGAAGTTGGAAAATGTTTTGAGGCCGACAATAGGATGGAAAAGAGGGTTATTCCTAAATTTCTGTTCAATTGCTTTGTCAATGTATGATATTGATTGTAAGAGAGAGGTGAAGAGTGCAAGATACCACCTACTCGTAAGAAAATATTAATGGCAAACATTCTTGTGCAAAAAAGGGTGTGCTTTTTGTGTCAAATGCAGTAGCTAAGGGTGTGAAGTTAAGTACTTGTTTTTACAAATTAAATCAAATTCTAGGAATTAGAATTGTTTAAACAGATACCTCTACATCTCTACAAAGTGAAGGAAGTGTTGTACACTCATTCTCTGAATTTCATCTGTGTGGCTAATATGGGACATGACATTTTGTTTGCATTATTAGGATAACATTCTAATTCCTCAATACAATTACAGTTTCACAGTATTTAATTTTGGTTGTGCAGGCAAAAAGTAACAGCATTTAAAAATAGTACATTTTGAGGCTCTCACCACCAAAAGAATGTACAGTATTGTGCTTTACAGAATCTTGACTATAAAAAAAAAAAATCAAATCTCAATGCAGTACTTTTAGTCATACTGGAACTGAAACAAAATTGGGAATCTAACAGCCACTCCTTAGTTCTTTCATCTGGAAGCCATCAAGCCCTGATCTGTTCTCTCAACAGCAAATACATTTTTTATATTTTCATCCTATCATTATAACTCAACCCCCCCCCATTACTGAAACAGATAACCAACCCCCTATAATTATACATAGTAAAAGAAAAAAACAAAACCCTACTGTAGGTGTGACACCAAAAAACTTGAGCCAGAAAAGGCTGGCTCGGCTATGAACTCATGCTGCTGTGGAGGAAAAAAAAAAAAACCTTAAAAAAATTAAACGAAAATACCTTGCACAAAAAGCAAGACTACAAGACAAATTTAGCAGCGTTACTCTTGAATTTCCTGGCTTTGTTGATTCGCGTCGCAAAGTTAAGATTAAAACGCCAAGATTCACATTTAAATATTTCCCTTGAAATCAGAAAAACAATAGCTCTTTCAGGATTTGAAATGACACTGGAAGGCACATAATAGAGACTTTATTGAGTCACTCTGTTATTTACATACTCATAAGGGATTTTAAAAAGAAGTTAAATGGAAGATGTTCTCAACAGACAGAAATAAGATATTCCAACCTATTGTTCCAGTTTATAGCTCAGATATAAATAATGGGCTATAAAACCTGATCTGAAAATAGTTGTGCAGGGCGTGCTTCAGAGCCAGCCAATGAAAAGCAACGTCTCGCTTCTCCGACGGCTGACAGCGCTTGAAAGACACCACTTTTTTTTTTTTTTTTAAAGAGCCCGACTTCTCGGTTACACTGGCGTTTAGCATCTTTTGTTGGGTCTCCCGCTCTGCAGTTAACTATTTGCACAGCTCCTCTGCGGCTCACGGCACGGCATTCCAGCAGGTTTACTACGTCCAGCAGCACAAGGCTGCAGAAAGCGCCTGCATTCCCGGGGTGAAATGACAGCTTCCCACGCTTCAGAATAAGCACTGCCTCATAAAATCGATCCCTTTCACGTTACAAGGGTGGGGGTGAGAAATCCCACTTTTGAAAGACTTGGATGGAGGATAGAAAATAATTGGTACTTCGTGCACGCCCCTCGGAGCTTTTCAGAGGTTCCCACGCCGTGCGCACTAAGCGCGCGTCCGGGGCGGGTCGCAGTGGAGCCCGAGCCCAGCTTTGAGCCCAGAGGCGAAGAACAAAGGGGACGCGCCCGCCTTCGCTTCCGCGGCGGCTCGCGCCAGGTCGCCGGCCCCGCCCCCACCCCCGCCCAGGGAGCGCGCCCCTCCCCCACGACCACGCGAAATGGCGGCCACGCCACAAAATGGCAGCCCGGCCAGTCCCCAGGCGGGCGCTGGCGGAGAAATAAAAGACGCCGCGGACGCCTTCCCCCAGCGTAGGAACGCCAGCCCGAGCTTTCTGTTGGCAGTCGGGGCCCTGGTGCGTCTCCCCGTAGCCACATGGAGAAACCCAGCCTTCCGGGGCAGCACCGCCACCACCAGTCCAAACGACCAGGCGCCTTTGTGCCTGCGCAGCCTTTGTGCTTCCAAATGGCCTCCTCTTAATGAGGCTCTTACCTAAATGGGTACAAAATGGGAAGAACTGGGCCTAGGCACACCTGCCTGGCGACCCTGGTCCACCTAGGACTTGACTCTGACTCCACTGGGTGCGGCGAGGGAGCGTCTCTTCTTAGGGTCTCCACACTTGCAGCTTTAGCTCCAGGTCACCAAAGAGAAGACAGGAAAGAGGGGATCCAAGAGAGCCCCACCAAAGGAGAGGAAATTAAGGCACCAGGGGCAGAAACCCCAGACCAGTCCTTCATCAGCCACGTGGAATCCCAAAGCACTGAGCCCACACTGGCGAGCACAGAGAAGAGCCCCCATTGCGCAGGCAGCTCCAGAGCGCGAACTGTCGGCTTTCAATCCACCATGAAACATCCAGTGAGCATGAGGCTTTTTTCATGGGTCCCCCTGCCCTCTCCCTTCTCCCTATGGTGAGGGGCCTTGGGGGCTGAGCACTGGCAGAGGAAAGAGCAGCTGCTGCGGTCACCATACTTTTTCCCCGGGAGTGAGGGTCTCGGTGGGCTTGGGCTTTGCTTTGGTCCTGGCTTGATGGATGGAAGCAGTGGTTGCGGAGTGCTTTAGATTTTTCGCTTTTATTTCTCTTAAACGTTCGCTTCCCTGCTTTCCCCATCCCCCAGCTTCCCTTGGGCTCCGTCCTTCCAGAAACTTCTCAGGGAAACTCAGCAAAAAACCACAAGCTCCAACACCGCCTCTCCCCCGGAGCATGCGTGACGCACCGGGCGGCAGGCTCAGCACGCGCGTGTGAGAGTGGTACGTGAGCGCGCGGGCGCGCTCACCCTGCGGGGCGGTTCTCTCTCACAATGAAGGGAACAGGTTTTTCTCCCCTCCCCCAACTTTCCATCCTAGCGCAAGCGCCTTGGGCCAACTCCCCTGGCCTTTGAGAGAAGGGGGAGGGGCAGGCCCAAAGCGCTGGAGTCGCTGCTCTGTGCGCCTGCGCACTGGGTTGTCTTGGCGGTGCTGTTTTTCCGTGCAGCTTGTGGCGGTGTCTTTGATGTGAAGAGCGTCTGAGCACCTTGGTTATGCCCTCCTCATTGTATCCTCTACTGCCACTCAGGGAAACTGTCGCCTCTTGAGGGGTTATTAATTACCTCCCACGGGTTTCCTGGAAGATTGCCCTTCCCTTTGTGTCTTAAGGGCTGAGGTTGGACTGTGGCTCGTTGGCCCCCTTCCATTCCTGCCTGCGCCATGTTTAGAATGTCTCCTGGTTGGAATCAGGGACTGGAGTGTGTTAGAGCCTTCTCCAAACTAGGGGAAACAGCCCTGGCCGGAGGAGTGGGTGATGGCCGGGCTGGCTTCCATCAGGCACTGCCTGCAGTTATTGCTCACTAAGCCAAAATAAAGGTATCCTTTAGTTGGAACACTGCCCTTGGTCCTTGACACCAGCCTGTCCCGAGCTGGCACCGCTGGCCTTTGGGTTGGTCCTCCGTGTGTGGATGCAGACAAAGAAGGGGCCTTGGCTTACCGTTTTTGTTTCCGTTTGCAGAATTGAGCTCCGAGCGTGGTAACCATAGTAACTGCATTTACCCTTTCTTAAGGTGCCTATTGTTCTCTCCTATCCTCTTCCTTTAGGAGTGTGATGGAGAGTACAGCCAGGATTGTGGGTTCTTAAAAAAACCCAACCCCTCACCCACCGAAGCTCGTTACCTTGCTAGGTAATCCACTTCCAACCAACCCTGTTTTTGAAATCCATAAGGTTAATTAAGGTCTTCTTGGCAGGGCGTAGAGGCTTGCCACTTCTCCAGTCTGAGCTTTATTTCCTTGCCACCCTGCCTTTTGAAGTACTTTCCTTTCCCTGGTGCAGTAATTGCCTGCCTATTAGTGCGTAATGTACCTTCAGGTCCTCAGAAATAGAAGGTTTAAAAGAGGGAGATTGTTTCCGAAGAAGACACCTTGGGGGCTCCTAAAGACTGACGTGGCAGTTGCAATTTGGCATTTTGTGGTCGCGAGCACCTGCTAACTCACCTGCAGGTGATAGTGCGCCGTTGACCACGCCGAGTCCGAGGTCAGTCCAGGTCATCGTACTGGGCAGAGCCACTCAGTGAGTCCTACCGAAGGGAGATATTTTTTTCCTGGTGGGAATTTTGAGCTGGTGCCAGATTCCTTACGGGAATTCTTAGCTATCTGGAGGCTGTTGAAGTACTAGCAAGCAGTCGGGTTTTCCCCCCTGCTAACAAGGCTGTACCGTCATTTGAGACTTGGAAATGACCTGATCAACAGTCCCTTGAATTTGCAGAATTTCTTTTAAAGATCCTGTCTTAACAATTTATGGTTAAGGAGAGTCTTTAAAGACAATGTTCCTATGGTTAGGATAACGCTACTAAATAAGGGGAAGAAAATTTTGAGTATGTACGTTTTGCAATTTTAAAGAGGCATAAAATCAAAGTTCATATGTGCTGTCTAATAATTAGAATCTCTGGAAAGGTGACCTTGAGGGAAACAATATATTTAAGTTGAAAACTATGAAGAACAAAAATAACTTGGCTTAAAGCCACTTTTAGGTTGAATTTCTTTTTTAAAGTAAAGGGTTTATGCTTGGGTGTGTGTTTAAATTATCTTGTGGAGGTGGGGAAAACACAACCTCTTTTTATTAGTTCATCTCCCTGTGGGCCCCTCCTACCAGCTAACAGTATGCAGTGAAATCTTTATGACTTGCTGGTTCTGTTTTCTCAGAAAAACTATATTAAGTTAATCTAGCATCTTCAAAGAGTTATCTTGAGGCAAATGCATTTTAGATGAGATCGGGCGCATTCAGGGTGGTATGGCCCTAGACAAGGCAAATGCTTTCTAGACAAAATATTTTACAAATAGAAGTGTAAGGGATGCTTCCCAGGACTTTTGTAGTATATGGCCTGAAAAAATTATATTATCTGCTCTATCAAAGACTGAAATTTAACTGTTTAAATATAAATATAAATTACTTTTAAAGTAATTCCAGCATTTAATTCAGAAATGCATCATGTTCTACTTAGTCTTTAAATAGAAGGTGGTTTTATTTTAAGCCAAAAGGTTTCAAGTGTCTTAATTATGGAATAGTATATAAAATTAGCAGTCATCACCATTTTGAGGATTAATGGCAAAGTAATGAGGCAGTTATGTGATTTAAAGAAGCGTTAATATTAAATAGCAATAATTGAGTTAAAATAGAAAGTTTTCAAACATATTTTAAGACAGTTCATGAGTTTTTTAGTTCTTAAAACTACAGCAAGGCCTTTCAGAGGTGCAGTAAGGGAGCTTAAAACCCTAAGTCTGAAAACTTCAGTACACATGTAACAAGTTACTAAACGTGTTTTATTTGGTATTATAATTTTTGAGATTCCATCAAGTGCATTTTGATAGTCTTCTCTGAATTAATCAGTAGCCTTGATTTGCATTATATTCTGCTTACTTCTTGTTTAAGTGAAAATCTCTTAGACCTGGGGTGTTTTGGCTAATGTATATCATTTATAGTGAAGAAGTTAAGTTTTTTTCTCACATGAGGATTGGCAGAGTTTTAAAAGGTTGAATGAACTATCTGAATTAACATAGAGAATAATAATGTTTTGTTCACATGGGATCTGTTAACATAAATATGTTGATTTAACGTAGTCAAGTAATCAATATTTCAGAGGCACCCTTAACTAAAGTAACCCAGATGTGGCTTCCAACTCATTTTATTATAACTTTTTTCTAACCATAAAAGCAACACATGATGACCAAAGAAAAGTTTAGAAAATACAGATAATTAAGAACTTTTTAAAAAATTTAAATTCTACCATGTAGGCACAACCATGATTAGTATTTGCAAGTATCCTTCTGGTCTATTTTTATTAAATGTTGTAAACATTAATAAGTTGTATTCACAAAGGTATATTAGCAGTATTTCCTCATAGAAGGAAGTTACTATTTTAGCAACTTTCCAAGGAAATGGTAGAAACATAAGAATTGATTTTTTTAAAGAAAATACCAGCCATTATATTCATTTCTGGAAACCAGAAACAATTTGGAATAAATTATTTAGCTTTCTTGGAGAGTTGACTAGTAGATTATGAAGTGTTATGCTGAAAGAATGATTTAGAGAAAGACTAGCTAGCTATTACGGTTCAGCTGATTGGAGTTTTGATCATTTATGTATGTATAATTTCACCAGAGTGAGCCTGCTATATCAAAATAAGTCTGTTAATAGACTAGTATGTCTTTTTCACCCTTTGACCCTCAGAACTAGCAAGGTGTCAAACACTCTTTGAAAATAATATAGTAATGTTGTCTGTTTTATTTTCTGTTTTGGAAAAGAAAAAACAAACTCTGATTCTAATAATAAGAATTTGTTAGTATCGTCAAGTTCTCCTGTGGCTGGGACTTTGATAATTTTAGAGCTACTTAATATATTTTTACATGATGCCTTTAGGAACAATTGTTTATCTTTTAAGTGTCTGTTTTCTCATGAAACAGTTTAATTTTAATAGTGTGGAACTTGATTGGTAATCAAATTCTTGTTAAATATCTGGTAACTATTCTGTCCTCCTGTTTAAATGGTGATACTAAATTTATCTGCTCTAGTGGCTAGATTAGCATTCAAAGCCTGAGTTTGAGGCTCAGATGCTTTCCCCAACTGGGCTTCCATTACACATGACTGAATTCTTTGAACACATCTAGCATGTTAAATACAGAAGCTCCTCACAGTGTGAAAATAAGACCTGATTAAAAACACATCTATTTTAATTCCCCTTTAATAGCTCTGCTTTAATGTCACTTTTCTGAATTATCATTAATACTCAGTGAGGAAATTCACTTCACCACCCATTTATCATGGATGAAAGAAGTGATCACACCCTACTTTTTTATCTTTTTCAGTGAGCATCAATTATTGTTAAAATAAATTTAAAAATCAAAGAATAAGAGTGGGTTGCCTTTCTACTGAAAACACAAAAATAAATGCTTATGAAGAAATTCTGCCCTTGTAAATATTTGTAACAAGGACAGAGAGAGAAGTTTTCCCTGTGTTTCCTGATACATTGCCAATAAAAATGAAAAACACTGAGAGAATCCTCCACTTGGTTTACAGCTGTGCAAAGGGCATGTACTTATCAGTTTTGTTGTTATTAAGAGTTTGGCAATAGAAAAAGTCAGCAAAAAAGTACAAGGAACTTCGTACTTGATGTGCAATCACTGCATATTGATTTGACTGTAAGTCCTGCCTATAATCCTGAAAATGTTATAAATTGATAATGGTATGTTTTTAACTTCAACTAAGCTTACTTTTGATATTAATATGAAATTAGCAGTCGATTTAGTAATATTCACATTATTTTTATGGTGTGTTACTTCCAAATACTTTTATATATATTATCTCATTTGATACTTCCAGCAACATTACGAGGTAGAGAAATAGATATATGAATCCCCATTTTGCAGATAAGAGTATTAAGACTTTGAGGATTTAATTGGTTTGCCTAGGCCATATAGCAAGTGACTAAATTGGAACTGGAATTTTTGGCTCTTAACCTAGGGGTACTTCCATTATACTATACTGTCTCTTACGCATACCATCAGTGTTTTTCAGCGTCATCCCCCAAAGTTCAAGGTCAAACTGTGTTACGCTGAAAGAATCAGTAAGGAGCATGGACACTACTTTTAACCTATAAATATTAACTTTTGGAGAGATGAATAGAATTCCCACCTGAATTGCTCAGTTGAACTCAGCCTCTACATGTAAGCTATTTTTTTCCCTTCAAATGAACCTGCCTTATTGAAATTAGAATAAATTTTTTTGGCATCATGGGAACACATTAAAAATTTAAACAGAATTAAAATTTGTTTTACTCAAGTAATCTGCATGTCTATTTAGGCTGATGTATTGACATTTTATAAACTGAGAATCTCTTTTGAGAAGTGTATGTCAGATTTTTAAAAACCCAGGTACCTAAAATGAATACCTTGCTTGCTATTTTTAGTGCACCTAATTTTGAAAACAAGTATTTTCATGAAAGTAACACTTCAAGAGACTCTGAGTGTGAGGTGCTATCAATGATGTTTAATGGGATTTCTCTAGCCTTATATTATTAAATAGAGACTTTTTCAGTTACTTGATGAATCTCTGGTAAGATGAGAAATATTATCTTAATTTGGCATTTGCTAATCATCTTTTTGATATCTTGCCATCTCTAAAGGTCGTTAGGAGAACTTTAACTCAACTTTGCTTAGCAATTTGCATTCTAGTAATTTTCTACCACAGTTGTTCTTCTGCTGCCTCCCAAAAGGTGAGGGGCTTGAAAGTATTTGCAAATGACTTTGTCCTGCAAATAAAGTTTTACATATCTACTCTGTTTCTTATATGGGGAAACAGCACCCCTGAAACAAGACCTTTAGGATAATCTAAGAGAACTACATTTAAAAAAAATTTAGTTGGTAAACATGTTGCTTTTAATTGTCATTTAATGTCTCCTCATTCTTATGCAATGGGGAAGGTATAAATACCTCTTAGTTGGTTCTTATTCTGTTTTAGCTTATCCTTTTATTGTTCTGTAGGGGTCATAGATGGATACAAAATACCACATTTAATGATTACTGTAACTAGTCTCTAATGATTTTGCTCTAAAAGGCCCGCTTTTTTTTCAGCTCTTGAATTTTCTTCAGTATGATTTTAACTGAAGGCTGCATTCATGGTGAGATATGCTCTTTATTTCTCTAATTGCAAGATGCTATTTTCTGAATCCTCTTCTTTGTCAGTTGTCCCTTTTAATGCAATTGAGCTGAGCCGCTTCTGTTCTTCCTGGTGACACCAAGAGGATTTAGCTAATTCAGAGCTATTAGGTTTTAAATGAGTAATTTACGCAGTATTTTTAAATGTGTTTCAAATTTTGGTTGCTTATGTTGAAATTCATGCTTTGTGGAAAAATGCAAGTCAGTCCAACCCTAACTGCAGCCATATATACAGAACAATATACTTTATGAGTTTAGGGAACAGTGTGCTGGCCTGACCCTCTTTCTGAGATAGTTGTTGTGACTGAGAAATGGCCAAATGTAAACAGCTAATCTTACATCTGAATGTAGGTTGATTTGCTTTTACTTTTACTAAGGAATCAATTCCATAATACTTTCAAGAACAAAAATCTCCATATGACTGATTTGCATGAAGACAACGTCAGCCTCTAGGGTGGGACTAAGTACCTTAACTGAATTATGAATGAGCGCCACTATTGTGGTGCTTTTTCTAAGTTTTCTCCACCACCTCTTTCTCTGTCTCTTACTGAAATGCTCCGAACAGTAAAAATAGAAAAGGGGAGGGGGAGCATGTTGAAATAGAAAATGTAAACATAAGCCAGAAAAACAGCATAGGAAAAAAAATCAGTTAAATTACCTGGCTCAGAATCTAGAACTTTTAGAAGTAACTTGTCAAAACTCCAAAAATTGTTTCAATGGAGGTTAAGGTTATCTCCTGAGCTAGCACATCTTGTACTGTAATTGCTGCAACTGTGTAAGATGGGAACTTACTTAGCCTTCTGACATCCTGAGAGAAGAGGGAAGAGATCAATTGATCATACCTGCTGAGATCAAGTTTATTAAGTACAATAAGACTATTAAACCAAATACAAGAAAAGTTGATGTGACTCAGTTTTATACTCTCTGACACATCATTAAGAATCTTATGTTAGACTACATGGCAAACAAACAAACAAAAACTACTTGAAGCTTTACCGTCTGTGAAATAAAAGAAACAGTTTAATTATGCATAGGTGACCCCAGGTATTAGTGCCGTTTATTATAGTGACCATATTTTCCAATTCAAAATAACAGTTTGAAAAACAACGTCTTACTTTTTGGCACGTGGAACTATATTCAGTATCTTGTAATAACTTAAGGATGATAAAGACTATGAAAAAGATTATACATAAGTATAACTGAATCAATATGCTGGACACTACAAACTAACACACATTGTATAAAGCTATACTTTAATTTAAAAAAAACTCCCAACCCCCACCCCCAAAACAAATAGCACAGTTTGATGATATATTGGCTTGTATTTAAGGAGACAGTGAATGAGATCAAATATTTAAAATCTGGTCTGTACCCAAAGCACCACACCTCTGATGTCATATTCCTGTGGATTAAAAATGGAAAAGAAAATTGAGTTGCTGACTGTTCTAAAATCCATTTTTCTGGACTCAGTACTGTAGCCTTAATTTTGTGGGTTTTCCCCAGGATTCTGTAAATTAAAAAGTTCAACTACAGGTTTTAAATTTAAAAGCCCTTAGACCTGGGAAGGCCGGAGGTCTAATCTCTCCCTCTGCTTCGATATTAAATTATAGTAAATTCTCTGAGAGGGACACTACCAGACACGCAACCGTCTCAGTTCAATTCTATTCCTGGTATACTGTAACGATCAGCAGAGATCTTGCAAAAGGTTTCGCAAGATCCTATATAAAATAAAGTTGCTTAATGTTACAAGCTAATGATTCTTGGGAAGGGTGAGTTTTGAAGCCGTCACAGCTTAGCTGGGTGGTGAGAAGCGCGGCCTTGTTTTGACACTTTCCAGAGCAGGCGCGGATCCAAGGGCTCAGAAACGGCCAGAAGCTGGTCGTAGGGTGAGAGAGCAAGCGGTCCTCTCTCTTAGGAGAGAGACCTTGGCAGCCGCTTTGACACGCAGCCCTGTCAACACCAACCCCCTTTCTCTCTCTTCTTCCCTCAGGCCGGCGCCTGGAACCCCAGCTTGGGGGGTTGGAGGCCGTCCTCGCCTCCGCACGCTTCGCGCCCCAGGCCTGACACAGCGCCTACCCCGCTGCCCACTCTCTGCGAGGCAACGCGCCTGCGCGCCCAGGCCGAGCGCGCGAGCGTTCCTTCCTGGCTCTGCGTTCCTCCCTCCCCCGCGCGCCTGCGCGCCGGCTGGGAGGAACTCGGCGGGCGGTCGGGCGGACGCGCGCGCGCCCGCGGTAAGGGAGGCGGGCCGCGCGCGCCGGTGGGAAGCGTCCGGCTGCCACAGCGCCGGCTCCGTCGTAGTCGCTGCCGCCCGGGTCCCGCACGCCCCTCCTCCCTGCTCCCCCGCCCGCCGCCGCCCGGGCGCATGCGCCGCCGGAGCGCGAGGGTCGGCTTCGGGTGTGTGGTGGCGGCAGAGCGGAGCTGCGAGGCCCGAGAGTCAGAACCTGGGGGAGAGGGATGGTCACTGCACGGGGGGGAGCCGGAGGAGCCGCCGCCGCTGCCGACGCCACCGCCGCAGCCGCCGCCGCCGCCGCCTCGGCGCCCGCCTCCCGGCGCTGACGGGCTCGTACGAAGGCGGCGAGGGGGAACCCGCACCAGCGGTCGCCGGCACACCACCCAGCATGGTCCGGGAAACCAGGCACCTCTGGGTGGGCAACTTACCGGAGAATGTGCGGGAAGAGAAGATCATCGAGCACTTCAAACGGTGAGTGACACGAGGCCCGGGGCCGCGCTCTCTCCTCAGTCGCCGCTGCCCGCTCCGGCCCGTTGCCGGCCCCTCCCCGTGCGCGGAACTGGTGAGGGGACCCGGGCCAGACCCGCGGACGGGTGCGTGGAGCGCGCGGCTGCCTGGCTGCCGCTCTACCGGCGTCGCGGCATTGGGCCTCGGCGGAGCGGTCCGGCTGCCGCCCTCTCCTTTCCCAATAAGGAGGCGGCTGTCGCACGGCCCCGCGAAACCAGCAACGGGAGGGTGTCCTCAGGCTGGCCAGGCGGCCGTGGGGTCGCGTCCTTGCGCGCCGCTGCCTCGGTTTTGAGTGGCTGCCAGGCCGGGACCCGAACCCGTTCCCCGCACCGACAGACCCCGGCCCAGCCAACTCCGGAGTCCCGCAGCAACTCCCGCTCCTCGCCCTGCGGACGCGTGGACATGCCTGACCCAGAGAGGGTTCTGTGCGAAAGAAAAGGTTATACAAAAACAAAAGTCTTGATAGGTAATGTAGAGATATCTCGCAACTGGGAAGACACTACTAGATTCTAGGGATCTCTTAAAGAAGGTTTACGGACCTAGAAACTAAATGGAGATGGCAAACGCAAATGCTTTGGGGGTTTTTTTTTTCCTTGTTTTTGCGGGGTTGGGTGGAGGATGGTGTCCGAAAATAATAAGTTGGTGCGTCTGTTTCGGCTCTTTCGCCTTCCTTCCTTCGGCTCTCTGGGGTCTCTGGACGAGGAGGATGGTGGGGATTGAGTGCCTGCCGGGGAAGAGCCACCTCTCGCAGCGGGGTCCCCGCTTCGTTGGCGCTCGCCAGCCTCAGGATCTCGGCTACCGCGGCCGCGCCGGCGTTGTCATTGAAGAGCCGCCTTTAAAAAGGATGGTGTTTCCCTCTCACCTAGAATTCCTTAATGACTTAAAACATGCAAGCCTTTTAGAATAGAAAATGTAGCTCTTTTAAAAAGCTTTTTCCCAGGGTTTTTGTTAGTTCATCAGATAGTAAGAATAAATGTTCTTGATACATTTTACTTACTTAGTAGCATTTAGCATTTGTTTTTCTTTTGTGAAATGTATGTATTTCTTTGGTGAAATGTAGCTGATAGCCCTCAATGTAAAATACCGCAAATGACGATTTGCTTACACTGGTGTAAATTGAGGACTTGTAGTAAATCTGATTGTCCTCGAAAATTACTGTTTATCTTCCAATATTCAGGACTTTGAAAGATTTTAAGTTTGGTTTACTCTTGATTCCTTTTACTATCTAGTGAGTGAAGAAATTATGGAGCGCCCTTATTAGTGAGTCATCATGGGAAAAACAGATTGCGTCGCTTGTTCTTGAGCAGCTTGGATAAGGAAATGGAAGCAGCGGCAGCGGAGCTCCGCTCTTTCAAATGGAGGATCATTGATTGTGTTGGTGGTTGCTGATACTGGGGTATTAAATCTTCACCGTTGGAACGCGCGTCTGCGCGTGTCCGCGTGTGAAAAGGAGCCGGGAATAGTGAGGCCATTCATAACCTGCTAAAGCTGCCCTCGGCAGGGCTGGGGGAGGCGCTCTTCCAGGGACTCCCGGTGTTTACTACGTTGTGCTGAGAAACCAGGCAGGGGGAAAGCAGCAGCAAAAACTCGCTTCTGTCCCCTGTGACAAAGGGGAGATCTCGGGCTCAGTGGGGAAACAGATGGGAACCTCTCTCCCTGGCGCTGCTCCATCCCTTACGCCCTCCCTCATGTCTTCAGTGTTTTGGTGGAAAAATCATTTAGGTGCAGGTTATTGGCCTGGAAAAGCCACTTCGATGTGCTCACTTTTATCTCCTTGCGGACTTTTCTCTGTAGGTCTCTGCCTGGGAAATTTGTATGCACCGACCCGCAGACACGTGCATTGCAGCATTTGCTTTGCCCCCTCAGTGTTGTGTGGCCAGACTTGTCATTTCGCATTACGCAGATTCTAGAGACATTGTATGCCTATCGCGGGGAGTTTGACTCCTCTGCAAGATAAGGGGTTAAAGAGGAAAGAGGAAATCGTCCGAGGGGATTTTGGAAGGTTTTAAAGTGGATGGTGCTGCCGTCCGGCTTGTGTGAATGACTTTCTAAAATGGCGGCCAGGACCCACTTTATGTGGGAATCAGCGGAGCAGATCTCAGAATGCACAGAGGGAGGAGCAGGCGGAGGATGCGAGCTGCCTTGGAAAGCGGCGGTCTGGAGGAACGTTACTGTAAAAGAGGGCTCAGCTGGCACATGGCTCACTACTGCATTGAAAGAGCGTGTTACCTATTGCAGAGCAAAATCAGATGTTACGGTAAAAGTAGATTATCTTAAAACTAAGCAGACTGAATGTCCCTGAAACTCCCTTATTTTGAAAGAGACTTAAAAATTTTTTAAACAAATTTACTCAGTTGTTTGGATAGTGCATTCTTAATAGGTTTAAGGAGTGTAAAAAGTTTAAAGAGAAAATTTCTCCTTTACCCCTGACCCTGGGAGTCTCAGTTCCCGTTCTTCCCTTCCCATCCCCACCCCCAACAGGTAATCTCTATTTCTGACTTCTCGTTTGTCCTTAACCGTGTACAAGAAATAAGTGTTCTTGCTGATCCAGCTATCGAGCTAAATGGACTTAGGAGAAATTCAAGGTCTTTTCATCCTTATTGTAGAAAATGTTCTGTAAAATATGTGATTGCTACCGGGAGGGAAACTAAATCTGAATACTTTGAGTGAAAGGGATAAAAAGGTAGTTGTACCAGAATGATAGTTTTGCAAGAAAATTTAAGGATATTCACTTCTGATGTCTTCTAGAAATCAGAATGAGAAAAACCATGCAATACCTATATTAAAACGGAGGTTAAAGTACCTACTTTACTATTTTTCCCTTGCTGATTTCAACATTAGCTAATAAGTGTTTTACATGATTAAGAGGTGTACACTGGGAATATATTATATAAAATGTTTTCAAAATGAATGTTCTAACAGTGATTAGGCTTTTATAGTAAGTGTTCGGATTAAAAAAATGATTACAAGGGACCTCTTTGGGAGCAGGGCAACATAGAAGCATTTGGTGGGGAGAGCGGTGAGAGCCAGTTCTTTTATTTATATCTTGATCAGTGTTTTTGGTAGAAAATAGATTGAGGGATGATTGCTGATTTGGCTTTTTTTCCTCTTTGCCAAAGAAAGACCAAACCTTTGAAACATAATCTGAGCATTTCCGAAATGTGGCTTTATCTTCTTGCAATAAGAATAATCTTTTGTGTTCATTTTTTAAAACAACATTTAATATGCTTATTGAAAAGAATTAAATGAGTATTTCTGAATCAGGTTTTAGTTAACAAAGATCCATTGCTGGGACTGAATTTGCACAATAGAGAAAGTCCTTTCCTTTGTATTGTACATTAGCTGGGTTGAAGGGGGAAGGGAGGAGTTATACAACAATTGGTTGCTGTCTTAGTTGTTAGAGGGGGAGAGGTGTGTGCAAAGGCGACTCCCTGAATTAGAATGAGTGAATGAACAGAACCCTTTAAAGAATATAGTATTCTCTGTATCTTATTTTCAGATTTGAAAGTAAATCTCATATTCAGGTTCTTACCATCCATACTCCAGTTTTAGTGAGTGGGTTAAAGATCATGCAGAGATTGTGCAAGGTCATGTAAAATTTTTGTCAAAGAATGAATCCCACTTAAAAATGTTTCATTTTTGCTGTTTTTAAATATCTAATCATAATGGTTTTCCTAAGTTTAAATAGCTGGAATATATGTTGTGTTACATGAATCTGGATAGCTTTACATCTGGGACACAATATAAAGTATTATGGTAGAGCTCCCTTGTCCTTACACACTCTATAACTAGAGATATTTTTTAAACTTAAATAAATTTGACATACTCTAGCCTGCATCATTGCTACATCGTTTATTCTTTTGAGCCCAGCTAGTTTCTCTGAAGAAACAAATCTGGTTTTGAATATTATAATTTTGAATACCTATTTTCATGATAGGCTTTTTGCACTTTTTTTTTAAAGTAAAATAGTTTTATAGTTATCTTGAGAAATAGCATTTAAAAATTAATACAGAATGCTTGAAACATTATATTTTATTTCCTGAGTTAGAATGCCTTTGACAGATTGGAGGAAAACATAGGGCTCAGTGCCAGGAAGAATGATGGTATTTGACTTGGGTAGAGGGCACATTTTTCTGACTACCTTTCTTGTAGACTCTTGATTTACTCAGGTATTGTATTGTTTGATATGCTTTTGAAGAGATTTCAGGCTTGATTTAGGAGACATTTTTAATCCTGTGAGTACTAATGCTTTGGGAAGAGAGAGAAGTTGTAGAGAATAGTGGTAATGTGAAAGTTTTTCCAAATAGTCTTCCAGGTCTCACTTTCCACTTAGTTTGAAATTTTGCTTAAATTAAAAAAATTTTTTGAAATATTTAATGGAAACTAGCATATTTCTGTTGGGGACTATATACTTTTTTGCTTTTATTTTTAAGTTTCTCTAGTGTTTGAGCTGTAGTTAATTAGTCTACATTACTTAGAGTAAACATTGTAGTCTGAAAATACCTTGAGTGTATATATTCATTAAAATTATACACTTGAATTTCATTATTGGACGATTTGAAATAAATGTTCATCGCCTTGAAACAGACATATATTCTGCTGAACAAGGAAACTAAAGTAACATTTTTCTATAGTTTAATTTCTAACTTTTACTATTTGTTTTATTTTTATTTTTTAATTTAAATTTTATTTTATTTTGTGTGTGTGTGTTTATATCTAGCCATATATATATATTTTCCTCTTAAACTGGGGCTCGAACCCAGGATTTTGTGCCTGCCAAGCACGTGCTCTACCACTGAGCTGTACCTCCTACCCACTTCTTCTATTTTTTTCTTTATTATTTGCCTTACAGCTTTTGTCATTTTGAATGAAAGTAGCATACTCTAATGTGGAAACCAATTAGAATGTTTAATCGGTTTATTATAAATTGTATAATTTTTGTGTAATATCTTGCTGGTTTTTACTGTGTGGAAATATGCGGTGAAAAGATGTTCTTGGCATAATGTTAAAAGTATTGTGATATTCAGGTTTTTCCCCTCACAGGTGTCTGCCAAGTTAAAAATTATGAAAATCTAAAAAAACCCCATAGTGTAATGTCTCTATAAGACTCTACCTCAACTTCAGTGAATCTTGGATTTAATTATTTAAGATTTCATTTTGAGTATAGGGGTGAATTGAAACCTAGCATGTTTAAAGGTTTTTATTATATAGGAACTACTTCAGTTTTTACAATTAAGAAGATTTGTGGGGAAATTCAAATGGAAAAAACTTATTACTGCTTGTGTTATGTACTTGGTGCTAGATTTGTAGTCCAGCATAGTTTCTTTGATTCTTAAAATTGACTCAAAGTGGTATTTTTAAACTTTCACTCTTTTATTCCTTTGATTTAAAAACTAGGACATTTGTACTCTACTTAAAAACAGTTTGTATTTTACAAAACTACATTTGACATATATTGATTTGAGTCTTTTGTAAATCAGTAAATTGGTAGGTGGCAGATTTTTGTCAACCATTAATTTTTTAAAATTATGCTGTCTGCAGTAAAGGCTGTTTTCCACTCAAGATTAATCACCTTGGATTAAAAGAAAAAGATATAAAAAGCTTACCACTTTACTATATCAAAAGAATGTAGAATCTTTAATGAAAACTGTTACAATTTAGACCAGAATTTAGGAGAAGGTACATAAATTTGAATAGGAAAATATTGTGTCTTTATTTTCACCAACCTCTTACCAGAATTTAATATTTCCTGCAGTTACAAGGTAACAATATCATGATAGTACCAACATGGTAGTATGAGTAGTACCTGTGATGATTTCAGCACAACACCGATCAGATATATTTTTGTGTTTCACATTACAGTCGTTTGAGGTATCTCATTTATGCTCATTACAACTTGGAAATTATAGTAGCTATTAGACCTACTGCTAAATACTTTTATTTAATGCATTAATAAATATGAATATATATTGCTATATGATCAGTATGTATTATGGATATATTTTTAAAATTCTAACTTGGAGAATTTTGAGCATACACAAAAGTAGAAAAATAGTAAATGAATCCCATGTACCCATCATTCAGCCCCAACTACCATCAGCTGTGGCCTGTCCTGCCTTATGAGGAAAAACAAAGCAAAGGAGGGAATGGAGTTGGGAAGGGAATGGAGTAACGGGGTTGGGGGTGATGGGGAAGGCCTGAAAAGATGGCGTTTGATACACAGGCATGAAGGCCTGTCCACACACCTAGATTCATTTCTCTCCTTCCTGTTTTATTTTGTTCATTTAAAATTCATTTTGAAATACTTCAGGAAAAGTGCAAATAATTCCCACATTCCATTCACTCAAATTCCTCAATTGTTAACATTTTGCCACATTTGCTCCATTACCTTCTCTTATCTTTTTCTGGCACGATAACCTTTCACCCTTAAATTCTCTGGTGTACACCTCTCCCAAAACAAGGACATTCTCCTGCATTGTACCATACAGTCTTCTCAGTGAGGAAATCAGCATTTGTACAACATGAATACCGAATCCACATACCCCATTCAAATGATGCCAGCCATCCCAACAATGTCCTTCTTTCCTTTTTGGACCAGGAGCCTAGCCAGTACCATGTATTGCCTTTGGTTGTCATGTCTCATCCATCTGGAACAGTTTCTCAGCTTTATCCTAATCCTCATGTGCCTAGTAGCCTTAAAGAGCGTAGTTCTTTTATTCCGCAGGCTGACCCTCCACTGTCCGGTATTACCTCATGACCAGATCAGGTCATGCATTCTTGGCAGGAATACCACAGAAGTGATTCTGTGCTTTCTCAGAGTATCATATAAGGAGGCAAACAGGCAGCATGGAGCCATCCCACTGCTGGTGCTATCTTTGATCATCTAGTCGAATTAGTGGCTTCACTACTTTCCCCTTTTTATTTGATTCGTGTTTTATGGGAGATATTCCAATATTGCGCTGATAGTCTCCTCCGTCATCAACCCTAAACCCACCAGCCTTAGCATCCGTTGATAACTCTTGACTACATTGTATACTGTTGTGATTGTTGCCGAATGATAATCTATTAACTGTTATTTTTCCTCCATTTATTCTGCTGTAGGTAAGAACTTTCTGCATACTTATGTACATATATATGGAAATATATATACAGACACATGTGTATGATTTCTCCTTTTTCCATTGGGCTTATTTATTTTGATACCTAAATGGTTCTAGATTTGACTAGTGGGAGCTCCTTCAAACTGGCTACTGTGTCCTTTTGATATCTTCCCACTATTCTTTAAGCATTCCTTTATTTCTGAGACAACAAAGGCTCATCTTGTATTTTCCCTTCTCAGTCCTGAAATCAGCTATTTCTCAAGAAGCTCTGGTTCCTTTTAGTGAGAGACGATTATTTGGAAACCAAGATCTGGGTGCACAGTTTACCCACTGCTACAGATTTAAGAAGATGTGTGTTGTGTGTGTATACATGTATGTATATATGTTTACATCTATACACAATAAGTGTTCCTGTATATCATGTATTTAAAAACTGTGTTCACACATGTTTATAAATAAATCCCTTCTCAGATGGTGAGAAACCTGACTCGTGTTATTCTCAATATATTATTTGCCCAGTTACATTCTTAGTGTAGCTAATATCCCAGCCACTGCCTTCCCCACCTCTGCCACCTCTGGGCACCTTTCCCCTGCTGCCTCTGCATTGAATCCCCTCCCTTTCAGCTTTCTCTTTGGAAATCAACATTGTGGGGGTGGGTGGGAGGCAAGGAAAAGGAGGTGGGAAATGACTTGCATGTTTTTGCCTTCATTTTTTTCCTCTCAGAGACAACTTGTGAATGAATGAATAACCTGCCTCTGGTGCCATTTTTAAGCAGATTTAGAGGTACCCCACTCTTAAAATTTTATTAGTTTTGGTTCTCCTTCCACCACTGACTTTGTGATATGAGATAAATCACAGGAACAGTCTGAGATGTTCTGTATGTTGAGTCACTCAGAATAGGGGGTAGTGAGAATGGAAATGGTTCTTTAAGAATAATATTAGTTATCACTGCTCCATTTATTTGGGTGTCAGTCACTCACTTTGTGTGGTATTTCAGCAAAATTTTGCCCTGGCCCTACATCCCCCCAAACCTTTTTGACCCTCAACCTAATTTCTTTCCTCTTTTTTAAAAAACTTAAATTAAAAAAAATAATTTTAATAAAGTTTAAATTAATAAACTAATTTTTAATTGAAGTATAATTGACATAAAACATTATTTTAGTTTTAGGTGTAACATAATAATTCAGTATTTGTATATATTACAAAATGATCACCGTAATAAGTCTAGTTAATATTCCTCACCATATATAGTCATGAAAAACATTTTTCTTGTGAGAGGGACTTTTAAGATTTACTCTCAGCAACTTTCACATATGCAGTATAGTATTATTAACTGTAGTCACCCTACTGTACATTATATCCCCATGACTATTTTATAACTGGAAGTTTGTATCTTTTGAGCTGCTTCCTTCCACCCATCTCCCCATACTCCAACCACCAGTCTGTTCTCTGTATCAATGAGCTTTTTTTTTTTTAATTCCACATATAAGTGAGATCATATGGTATTTGTCTCAAGGTCTATATCTGTGTTGTTGCAAATGGCAAGGATTCCTCCTTTTTATGGCTGAATAGCATCCCATTTTATATTTTTATATATTTAAACACACACATGCCATATATACCACATCTTCATCTGTCATTTGATGGACACTTAGGTTATTTCCATATCTTGGCTGTGGTAAATAAAATGCTGCAATGAACATGGGTATGCATATGTATTTTTTCAAATTGTGTGTTTGTTTTCTTTGGATATATACCCAGAAGTGGAATTGCTTGGTCATATGGTAATTCTATTTTTAATTTTTGGGGGAACCTCCATATTGCTTTCCATAGTGGCTGCACTCACCTTTCTTTTTCTCCTCCCTCTACACTAATCTTGGCCCCTATCCAAGGGGTTCCTTAATGAATTAAGAACCTTACCCCTTGCACAAACCCTACAATGTGTATAGTTGGTATTATTTTGAAGTAGACCCTAGACATCTTATTTAATACATAAATATTTCAGTGTTTATCTCTAGAAGATAAGAACTTTTTAAAGATACACAACAGTACTGTGGTATATCCCTATTTCAGATACCCAGTCAGTATTTCCAAATACCTAGTCCCCACTCAAGTTTGTAATTGTTTTAAGAATTTTTCTTTTAACTCAGGCTCGAAATAAGGTACAAAATATGTTTTTTAAAAAAATTTATTGAGGTATAGTACATGAAATAAAATACCCATTTCAAGTATTGAGTGTGTTGAATTTTGAGAAATGTAGGCATCCTTATAATCACCACCACAATCAAGATACCACAGATTGTTTATTTACTTCTTAATGGACATTTTGATTAAGTCTTTATTAATCCATATTTTTTGGGGGGCAGATAATTAGGTTTATTTATTTATTTATTTTAGGAGGAGGTACTGAGGATTGAACCCAGGACCTCCTGAATGCTAAGCAATGTGCTCTACCACTTGAGTTACACCCTGCCTCCCTAATACATATGTTTTAATCTCCCTCTTTACAATTTAATTTGTTGGAAACAAGGTTGATTGTCCTGTAGAGTTTCTGACAGTGTGTGTTTTGCTGATTACATTCTTGTCCTGTGGTATGTATTAACATCACCTTTTGTCCTCTATATTTCCTGTATGTTTACAAGTGGACCTATTTTTAAATATTTGATAATTGTATTTCAATTTAATTGATTTCTTTGTAATTCTGTGCATTTTATTTTATTAATTTAATGATATTCTGAGAAACGATTTATAGATTTTACTAGACTGTCAAAGCAGTCTATGGAAAAAATTTAGGAACCATTGGTTTAGACAAACCATTGGATTAAGAATATAATGCTTTCTGGGTTTCAGGACCAAAAAGAAGAATGCTAGCAGTATATTTAAGTACTAATTTTAGTTTTAGCTTTGACATTAAAAAGTTGAGGTTAGAAAGTTAAGAATCACCAAAACCCTTTTTTTTTTGGTTACTAGAAAGACTAGAAAACACAACAAAGATAGTGTGCTGTGAATAGCTTGATTCTTTCCCTCCTCTTTTTCCTCATGGTTAATTTACGTGATTAGAATTGCTTGTTTTTGCTTTTTTATTTAAAGAATTAGTGTTTTTCTTGTGGGTTTTTTTTTTCTGGTTTTATACACCCCCACCCCCAATTTTATACTAGAAATCATGGAATCTTTAAATTTTTAAGGTTATTCCTTTTAGTCAGCTTGAATTCTTCCAATGAAATGAATTTCAAGCACATCCAGTGTTAGAATTAAATGTCATAACAGATACTGATTTCTATTATACGTGTGGGTTCAGCTTTATCACAAAAAACAAGATTTGCAAAAATCTCCATTTAGAGAGAACACCTAAAATTCAATTAGTATGTGCTACTATATATAAAATAAGACAAAATAAGGCACTTTACTTCTTCAGTAACACATTTATTATTTAAAGTGGGTACATTTATTTTCTCCCATAAATTGAATGGGTTGGATTATAAGATTTCTAAGGTCTTTTTAGTTTAGGAAATCTTATTGTAGCTGTCATTCTTCATAATGTGTAAAGGTCACTGGAATGCTGTGAAGATTTTTAAGAAGTATGTATTAATGATCAGTTGAATTGTAAAAGAGCTTAATATCTAGAAATACTGTGTAGCCATCATACAAAACATTGATGTACCAGTTCCTTTCAAATGAACCATTCTGCTAACAACCAGATATGTACGCTCTTCAATCAAAAATAGCCTTCCTTGGGTCAAGACTTAAGTGGCATTTGTAAAGTTTGAAATTTTAATGCAGTTAATTTTTAAAAATGGTATATGTGCTTTGTTATACTAATCTAAGATATATAAAGATACACTCCAGTTTTTGTCAATTACACCTCTTTGTTTTTCTTATGAAGTAACCCTTTCCATGGTGATTTTTGACACATTATTCATTTTCAGCATAAATTTGCTTTGCTACTCTAAAAATAGATGTATAAAAGGAACTGTCATCACAACTTGAGGTCTCACAGGGTTATGACATTTGATTTCCTTTGTGTTGACCTTGTTGGAAATTTGATTTTAAAACCTTTTTGCGTGTAGAAAGTTTTTTAGTTCTAGATATTATAATTAATTGGGCTAAAGTGTTGACTGGACAAGTTTGCATATTCAGTAAGTTTAAGGTATAATTGGCACAGAGATTGGTGACTTATTTCTTAGTTTGATGCCAAGGCTCTTTATTCAGAAGCATGTTTACTTAGAAGTTTGTAAAACATTGAAATTGAATAGAAAGATCCAGAGGCCTTTTAAGATTGAAGAGTTATTTTAAAAAAAAGACACATTTCCAAAAAAAAAATCAATTTCCTTAATCTGGAAATAGAGGTAGGCTTTAGGGATTTTACAAAAATACTCATAGAGATGGATGAAAATAATATGGAATTTATGTGTGTTACAAAAAGATCACATTTTGGTCTTGATTCTATTCTATCTAAGCAAGCATATATTCTAAAATAAAGGTAAAAGTCTAGTAAAGTGAAATATTAGAAGTAATTTATAAATTTCTCAGTTTTTAAAAATTATTATTTTATTAAGAAGTAAGTCATAGGTCAGAAGTTAATTTCCTTCTCAGCAATTGTACTGTACTAGTCCCATTAAGCCAGGTATGAAGAACATTTTCAAAGAGTCACACCAGGGGCTGTTAACATGGATTTTTGCTAATTTATTTAGTTTCTTGACTTGTGCTACTTCAGCATTTTTTTTTTCAGCCTTCCCCTTTTGATCAACTTGCCTTGCTCCTTGTTTTCTTCATCTAACTCTTTTATTTATTGCCACTACTTTAAGAACTGGTTAATTGGGATCATTTGCGTTCTGTTTACAGTTATACTTGAACTTTTTCCAGAAAAGTACTGTGTAAATCAGATACATATATGAATTATTGTGAGAACAAATGTCTACGTGTTAACTTAGTCATCATCATGATTATATATATTTCTGTATTACATATTTGATTCTTGAAGTGTAAACTCCTTTCTCCTATTCTCTGAAGTGGTACCATATGAATTCTAAGATTGACTAAGAGATTGTCCTATTTTATCTAACCAGTAGGATCTAAAAATCACAGATTCTTTGGAAGTTTTTCTCCTTAAAATTGGATAATCTTTCTGAGGTTTGCGTATCAGTTGAGCACTGTGTTTTTGTTAAAAATTAATTTACTTAGTAAATAGTTACTCATTAGATTGGTGCATAATAACGCATATACATATTTTTTCCTTGAAGTAATAGTGCCTGTAATAGTTCTGAAGAATTTTATCATTCAAGGGCTTTGCTGAAAACATTGCTTTTTTCCAAGAGCTGTAGTCATCAAGTGTTCATGTACAGGAATCTAGGCACTCACCATGGATTCCATAAACAGCTGAGTATAGTTTATTGGTTGAATTAAAGCTTATCTTCGGTCTTCAAGTTTTCGTAAACCTTTGCCAATCAGAACCAATAAATCATTTTTCTTATTAAAAATGTAATCTATTTTGTTCATAGCAGCATTATTCATAATAGCCAAAAGATGGAGCAACCATCAGTGTTCATAACTTATGAGAGGGAAAACAGAATGTGTGATAACAAAACAGATACGATAGAGTGTTATTATTCAGCCTTAGAAAGGAAGGAAATTCTTTTTTTTTTTTTGAATTGAAATATTTAGAATATTATGTTAGGGAAGGAAATTCTGACACATGTTACAACATGGATGAACCTTGAAGACATGCTAAGTGAAATACGGCAGTCACAAAAGGACAAGTATTGTATGATTCTGCTTATATTAGCTACCTAGAGCAGTCATGGAGACAAAGTGGAATGGTGGTTGCTTTTGTTTTTTTTAACTGTTAAAAGCAGTGCTATAGTAAGCAGTCTTGTACACTGCAGATGTGGGCAGTTATGTGTGTATGATAAGTTTCTGTGAATGGAACTTCTGGGTAAGTGTACTTAGTTCTTAATAGATACTATCAGATTGTCTTCCTGAGAGATTTCTTTAATGTATACTCCTGTAGACAGTGTTATAAAAATATCTATTTTCTTAGACTCTGGCTAATATGTAGGTATTATTAAAATTTAGGTTTTTGTAATACATGGTACTTTTTAAAAATTTGGATTTTTGAAATTTCAAGTGAAGTTGAGTAGCTTTTTTGAGTGTTTTGTTTACCATTTTTTGTGTATATGTCTGTTCTTTTAAATAAATAAATAAATAAATAAATAAATAAATAAATAAATAAATAAATTCCCCAGTTTTAAGGTTAAATGATAGGTACAGTATTCAAGATAGTGTGGTATTAGCGAAGGTTTAAACACACAGACCAATGGGCTAATATAAAGAACTCAAAAATAGACCAGCATGAATATGCCCAGCTGGTTTTTCTTACCAAGTTCAGTTCGATGGAGGTAGGGCGGTCTTTTCCACAAACGGTGCCAGAACAACTGAAAATTCTTAGGCAAAGAACAGAGCCTAAACTTCACATAGTAATAATACAAAAATTAACTCAACATGGATGAAGACTTAAATGTAAAAGGTAAAACTAAGATTTTTTGGAGACAACATTCAGGACCTAGAGCTTGCTGAAGATTCCTAAGACAAGATACGAAAAGCATGAAGAGAGGCCTTCACAATAATGCCATGGATTAAACACAACAAAAGCAGCTTGGCCTACAGTGGCAATACAAAACTAGACATGTGATCATTTAAAAGGCCCTGAGGAGGGTTCGGAGTGAATACGTGGTTATTTTTATGTCTTTCTGTACAGTTTATTTCTTAATGTGAGGTAATTCTATCACGTTGCTCCCCACCGCCAAATACCAAAGGAGGAATTTCAAAATATCTTGATAAAAGATACTAGTCATTAGTCTGTGTCTATTTTAAAATAATTTCCTATTCAGATACTTTGCCTTGATTTTTGTTTGGGCCTCTGTCTCTCTTGATTTGTAAGAAGTTTGTATATTTAGGGAATCACTTATTTCTCATGCTTAAGTATTTTTCTCATTTGTTTTTTGACTATATATTACTATTTAGGAGCTGTAATTTTTATATGCTTTGATTTACGTGGTCTTTTCCTTTATGACATAGGGATTCTACCTCATGCTGAGAGTCTTTCCTAGACCCAAGACTATACAACAAACTAGTAATTGGGAGGGGGAGGTGCAGAGAGAGAATACAAATCAGCAAACTATTACAGATCATTCCTCCTCCCTTTTTCCCACCCCTCCCTCATCCCTCCAAGTAGAGAAGCATTTCAGGGTATTAGTTTTTTCTGAAAAGAGTCTAGGACTGTGTGGTTGACCCTGCCTTTTGCTGGCTTTAGGGATTCTGAGTCTATCTTTTGCCATCTTTAGAAATTATTTGTACTTATTCCAAAGATAGAATGATTAAAGGGGAATATATCAATAATTTAAGAATAGTTTATAAATCTATTTTGTACATACATTTATTTCATAATAGGTTTCCTGAAAGAATTCTGTATTGCCATGAAATGAAGATAGGCTTTGGCTGTCATGTAATGGGTTACTTATCTTCCCAGGCAGGCATGCTTGAAATAGAAAATGTCTTCCAAGTGTGCCCAGTTACAGGAAACATGGCATACAGTTGATTTATATTGTAATAACACAGATACTTGTGACTAAAGGAGATATAAAATCTTTTGTTTTAAAGGACAGTGACAGGTACTGTTTTATGTCTTTTTCTTTTAATAACAGTTTTGCCAAGATATAATTCACATAGCATAAAATTCATCCTTTGAAAGTGTACAATTCATTTGTTTTTAGAGTACTCCCAGAATTGTGCAACCACGACTACTAATTTCAGAACATTGTCATCACTCAAGAATGAAAACCCATACCCATTAGCAGCCATTCCACATTCTCCCTTCTCACCAGCTCCTGAAACAACTAACCTACTTTATATTTCTATGAATGTGCCTGTTTTGGACCTTTCATATATATGGAGTCATACAGTATATGATTGGCTTTCACTTAGCATAATGTTTTCAAGATTCATCCATGTTGTAGCATGCATTAGAACTTCATTTTTATTTATTGCTGAATGACATTCCATTGTATGGACATACCATATTTAAAAAAATCCATTCATCAATTGGACATTTGGGTGGTTTCTGATTTTTTGGCAATTATGAATAATGATACTGTGACCATTTTGGTACCTGTTTTCATGTGGACATTTTCAGTTCTTGGATATGTACCTAGGAGTGGAATTGCTGAGTTATATGGTAATTCTAAGTTTAACATTTTGAGGAACTGCCCAATTGTTTTCCAAAATGGCTGCACCATTTTACAATCTCACCATCAATGTATAAAGGTTAAGATGTCTCCTTAATCATCACTTGTTATTGTCTGTCTTTCATTTTAGCCATCCTGTTGGGTGTGAAGTGGTATCTCATTGTGGTTTTGGTTTTTATTTTCCTAAAGTCTAATGTTGAGCAAATTTTTGTGTTTATTGGCTGTTTGTATATCTTCTTAGGAGAAATGTTAGTATCCTTTGTCAATTTTTAAATTGCATTATGTCTTTTTTCATTGTTGTGTTAGAGGAGCTTACGAGCTTCTTATCAGATAAATTATTTGTATATATTTTCTATTTTCTGTGGGTTTATATAAATTTTTGATATTTGTCTTTGGGTAGAGTGAAACCATTGTAGTTTATCATTGTCATGCTAACAATTTAAATTTATCTTTGTCACGCTAAATAATTGTTAAAGCAAGTTTTTCTTTTGGTTTTTAACTTGCTTTAAATGATATAATGAAACATATGACATATTAAAAACATCACCATCTTACTTGATTATGTCCAAATTACAGGAGTTTTTCAATTTAAGTAGTAATATTCGGAGTCACATACCACATTTAATGTGTTAAAGTGTGGAAGTACCAGTAATTGTGAATGAGGTAACTTTAATGTCTACCTCTGTTATGTTGATGACAAGAAATAGCTGTGATTAATTTTAAAAGATTGGAATTCTGCACTTAAAAATGGTTAAAATAGCTAATTTTATATTATATTTCATCACAATAAAAATTAAAGAAAATTTGACCTGTGATTATGTAGAAAAAATATGGCCAGCTCCAATTTAAATTCTGTTATAGTATATTGTTTAAGTTTCTAGTGTATTTTTTCTTTTTCGTGTATTTGAAGTGTATCTAGTCACTGGTATAGGAAATAAAATAAAGGTCTGACATGGAGAGGAAACTAGTCTTTTGGTCAAAATATAAGATCAAGTAGTTCATTTATAATCAGTAGTTCCTTCATAAAAATTTTTTTGCTATGAAAATGTTATATAACTATTGATGTCACTGCATTATTCCAGATAGTTTGGTGGTCATAATGGATACATTTATGCCCCAACTTTCTGAGTTTGAAAGAGGAATGATTTTGAATATTTTTCTGATATAAAAAATTAGTAAACACAAATTATTATTGTCTCTACTATTATAGATAGCCCAGCCAAACTTATTAATATTAATAATATTAGTAGTACTTAATATTCATCTCTTAGGCCTTTTTATCACTTACAGCATGCTCACTTTTGCTTTCTGTCTGTTCATACTTATTGATCATTCTCTTTTGAATAAGGAGCAGCTTCACCATGATAGGATGGAAGGATGGCAAACTGGGCAATGCACAAAGCACTGATAGTGTGATAAAATATGCAGTCTTTGGAAAGTGATCTCTGTGGGGTTTTAGATGAATGGATGTCTTAGGTTAATTGCATGCTTCTTGAAGGAGGCTGATACTCTCCTCATTACAATCTTACAACTCTACCTTGTATAAACAGGTAGATGTTTTAAGAATGAGTTGCATACAACATTGTAAATTGACTGTATGTCAATAAAAATAAAAAAGAATGACCTGCAGAGGATTGTTTTCTGTAGTAGGAGGACTTGTGTGAAAATGAAGTATGTGGTTAATTGCTGTTGCTTATTAGTAGGGTTATTTGCAAAATCTAGGATTAAAATTAGTAATTGCATTCATATTGAGAAACCTGCTGATAATGGATGAATGTAGTAACTTCTGGAAAGAAGAGGTATTGAGAATTCATTGGGTTTTAGCATACTAATGATTTTTAGCTTTATGTATTTGGTATTGCTGTGTAAATTAATGGAGTGAGTTTCATGTAGAGTTGATGAAAACAGTTTAGAATAGGAATCTTTTCATCTATCAGGAAACTGAAAAATTATAAATAAATACCACGAAACTAGGAATCTTTGTTTTGTTTCCTAATAATGCACTGAGTGTCTGTTAAAAACCATAAAATTAGTAATTGATTCAGAATCAGAACCCTACTCTTCTATCATATTCTAATGCTTTTCCTCTGCTATATCACATTTTCTCAAATGTAAAATGTGAGGCCACTAATACACTGCCATTATATTCTTCAAAGAAATGCTAAGGATAGTTAGTGCTTATTTTAAAATTTAGCAGTTCTCTATTAAAAGCTTAGAAGAATTACAGTGTATTTTGATCAATTTAACATTTTGATGGTGAATATTTTTGGCCAAACAGAAACCAATTTAATACTGGTTTTTTAAATTGTGTTTTTGAAGACAGACTCATTAGATTGTTATATACTGCAGCTTGTAGCAATCAAGCACAGTTTCTTAGTTTTATGTTCTCATTTTTTAAATTTAGATTTTCTTGATTCTTAAAAAATTGCAAATGAATTATTACTATAACCAGTGACTATGTAGTTAAAGAAAATAATATTTTGTACATATTACTAGAGAACATTTCATAGGTTCTCTTAAAACCTGTAGCTAAGGCTTGATATTTTTTAAAAAAGGAAATATTATCTAATTGTGGTTTTATTCTTTTTTCTTTTTTTAAACTTTTTTTTATTGAGTTATAGTTATTTTATAATGTTGTGTCAAATTCCATTGTAGAGCACAATTTTTCAGTTATACATGAACATACATATATTGATTGTCACATTTTTTCACTGTGAGCTACCACAAGATCTTGTATATATTTCCGTGTGCTATACAGTATAATCTTGTTTACCTATTCTGCATATGCCTGTCAGTATCTACAGATTTTGAACTCCCAATCTATCCCTTCCCAGCCCCCTTCCGCTTTGCAACCACAAGTTTGTATTCTGTGTCTATGACTCTGTTTTGTATTTATGTTGTTCTTTTTTTTTTAGATTCCACATACGAGCGATCTCATATGGTATTTTTCTTTCTCTTTCTGGCTTACTTCACTTAGAATGATACTCTCCAGGGACATCCATGTTGCTGCAAATGGCGTTATGTTGTCATTTTTTATGGCTGAATAGTATTTCATTGTATAAATATACCACATCTTCTTTATCCAGTCATCTGTTGATGGATGCATTTTTTTGTCATTAGTAAATGTCAGGTAGATATTTCATATTTGAGTACTTGAGGAATACTTGATTGAATACTCTAAGAAATGTATTGTTTTGGAAAGAGTAAACAAAATCAGGACATATTTACATTTACAGGCTGAATTTTCATTGGTTTTATAAAGAGTTAAGCAGCTTTTTTTTTTTTTTTAATTTGGGAGTTTTCAGTCTTCTCGGTATAGAAGAGTAATGTAGTACCTGATCAAATTCTCCTTTGTTAAATTTGGAGATAAATTTGTATATTGTATCCAGAGTGTATTCTCCTTGTATAAAAATGATGGGGACAGTGAGTCCAACCTTTTGAGGAAGAAGAACCATTTGACTTTGTTCTATAAGCATAATCTATGCATTGAGTATTTGGTCCCTCTTTCAATACTGAATTTTGCTCTTTATTATTCAGGATTTAAGTTTAAATATTTGTTTTCCCTGTATTCTTTGGCTAACTGACTTTTTTGATGGGGAGTTGTCGTTTGCTTCCCTCTTTTTTCTTTCTTCTTTTTAATAGAAAACTTGGGGTTACTGATAAGGTGTGGATTGGTGTTAAAATATACAAAATAGAAAATTTATCATTTTAACCATTTTAACTGTACAGTTCAATGGCATTAAGTACATTTACAGTGTTATATAATCATCACCACTGTCTATTTCTAGACCTTTTTACATCCCATACGGAAACTCTGTAGTATCTCCCCAATCCCTGGTAACCTCTATTCTGCTTTCTGTCTCCATGAAATTTGCCTATTCCAGATAGTCCATGTAAGTGGAATTATAAACTACTTGTCTTTTTGTGTCTGGCTTATTTCATTTAGTATGTTTTCAAGGTTTTATCCATGTTATAGCATATATCAAAACTCCATTTCTTTTTATGTCTTAATACATAAAAAGAATCCATTGTTCCATTGTATGCATATACCACATTTTGTTTATCCATTCATCCACTGATGGACAGTTGGGTTGTTTCCATCTTCGGGCTTTTGTGAATAGTGATTCAGTGAAGATTGGTGCACATATATCTATCTGAGCCCCAGTTTTCAGTTCTTTTGGGTGTATACTTAGGAATGGAATTGCTGGGTCATATGGTAATTCTATGCTTAACTTTTGAGAAAATGCCAAACTTTTCCACAGTGGCTGCCCAATTTTACAGTTCCAAGCTATGCAGTTTTCAAATTTCTCCATATCCTTGCCAACAGTTGTTTTGTCCTGTTCTGTTCTGTTCTTTTTTCTAATAGCCGTCCTAGTGGATGTGAGGTGGTATTTTATTGTGGTTTTGATTTGCATTTCCCTAATGGCTAATGATTTTTAGCATCTTTTTCTGTACTTATCGTCCATCTATATATCTTCTTTGAAGTGTCTTCCCTATTTTTAAAAAAAATGGGTTGAGTTGTAAGATTTCTTGTATTCTAGATACAAATCCTTTGTCACATACATTGGAAGGTTTTTTTTAATGTTTGGATGGAAAGAACTATTTGTTTCTATCATTTTCTCCCCAAATTTAAAAGATCCTTTCATCAATTAATTTATCCTAAATAATTTTATTATGTATAGTTGCCTGATGAAACTGGATTTTAGGATTATGTTACCCTTGTGAGAGATAATAACTTACATCATACTGGAGGGTGTAAAATAAAAGTTCTGCTTTCTGATAATGTCAGCTTCTTCAGGGGAAGTGTAAAATTATTCTCTTGGATTGTCAGCAAATAAGAATGCTATATATAAAAGTGCTGTGCCCGCCTTTCTAAAATGCCAGATTGCAAGTACATAGAATTAACTTCTAATAAAATTTGTGGACTTTTCATGAATTTTAAAATTCCTGATAATTATATTTGTTTCATATATGCTTCAAAATATAAAAGATGCCCTAAAATTTTTCTTTATATACATAGTAAAACATTTTTTCTTTTGGAATAAAATACGAACATAGAGTCTGTCAAAAGTTACTAATTTCCATGAAAAATATTCATTTAATTATACATGAGTTATAAATTTTAAGAAATTTTCTTTTAACCTCCTGGAAAAGAGAATAGCAAAAGATTACATTAAAAATTAGTGTGACTTTCGGAAATACACAGAATATTTGGATTTCTTTTGCCTTCCAGTGAGGAGTGTTTAAAGTCATCTCATTTTTTTAGTAAGATCATTTTCACTTAATGAATTATATTAAAATTGAATCTGTAAAATAGCTATTTTCAGTTACAGTTTCTACTTTAATAAAAATCTTTCAAGATTTCTAAGTTACTTTGATTATCTTAGATATAATATCCTTTTTTAGAATATAAAAATTCCTAAAAACTTTTGAGAGATTCATTTCAACTAAATGTTCTAGAAAGGTAAAAGGTAGTTTAGTAAATACTATATTTAAAAAATGATGGGGGAGGGATAAATTAGGAATTTGGGATTAACATATACACACTACTATATATAAAATAAACAATAAGGACCTACTGTATATAGCACAGAGAACTATATTCAACATCTTTTAGTAACCTATATTAGAAAAGAATCTGAAAAAGAATGGGTGTGTGTGTGTGTGTATGTAACTGAATCACTTTGCTGTACACCTGAAACTTTAACACAATATTGTAAATCAACTATACTCCAATTTAAAAAGTAGGAGAGCAGTAAAATAATGTGGTTAAAATATTTGTAAAACAACAAGTTTTTACTGTGTAGCACAGGGAACTATATTCAATATCTTGTAGTAACCTATAATGAAAAAAGAATATGAAGGAGAATGTATGTATGTGTGTATATGACTGAAACATTATACTGCACCCCAGAAATTGATGCAGTATTGTAAACTGACTAAACTTCAATAAAAAAATTCATAAATATTTGCCTCAAGAAAGAAAAATGTGAGTGTAAAAGCCATTTTAAATGTCACTCTGCAACCCCTCCCCCATACATACATAATGTAAATTGTTTAAAAACAAGAAACATTTTCAAAAACTATTTTTGGAAAATTTTTGCTATGCAACGATAACCTTGACTTTATTTTTTTCAGATATGGCCGCGTGGAAAGTGTCAAAATTCTCCCCAAGAGGGGTTCTGAAGGAGGAGTGGCTGCCTTTGTGGATTTTGTGGACATCAAAAGTGCACAGAAAGCTCACAACTCAGTCAACAAAATGGGAGATAGAGACCTACGCACGGATTATAATGAACCAGGCACCATTCCGAGTGCTGCTCGGGGATTGGATGATACAGTTTCCATAGCATCTCGTAGTAGAGAGGTTTCTGGGTTCAGAGGAGGTGGTGGAGGGCCTGCTTATGGCCCCCCACCATCACTTCATGCACGAGAAGGACGTTATGAGCGGAGACTTGATGGGTAAGTTCCAAGGTTTCTGTAGGCAGGTATTTTGTATTTGATATGGTGAGAAACAGAAACTCGTATTTAGGGGCCCCAGATGGATTTAAAGTTTGGGCATTCTCAGTGTTTCCTATTTTGGGTTGGAAACCGAAGTGATTTCTATCACAGTGGCTGGTATCTTATGGAATCGTAGAGGATATTTTCTGCAGCTGGTTGGATATCTACTCCTGAGATATGAAGTGGTGGAAGATTTTGTATGGCAGCATCATTTTTGGAGTTACCTGTCTTCTAGAATTAATTATTCCCTCTCTTGGATAATGTTAAGGCCTTCCTTGGATATATCCCTTCTACCTGATGGAGCTACTTGTCTACAGATTTTGTGGTTGTACTATATGGAATATTTCTGGAATATTAGAGCCTACAGATTCTTTTAGAAGTTGGTATCTTCTCAGTTTTCGCTCCATAAAGTGTACAAACGGATTGGATTGTCACCAAAAAACCTAGCAGACCATATGATTCAACTGCTTGGATTCTACAAACAACACTTTAACCTGGAAATGTGTACTTGGATGAAGAAGAGTGAAGGCAGTGCTTGATTTTTTTCCGTTTTGGATCTACACAGTTTTCCATGTTGGAATTATACTCCTTGATGGAATGGGGAAAATTGAGATGATGGACGTTCCTAAATCCTGGAATATAGCCATGCTTTTCTAATTCCTGGAATGTATGGGATGTCATGCAGTCAAGATTCCATTAGCCCAGGGAAAGAGGATTATTATCTTGTTTCTTAAACAAGCTGCTGTCCAATTAAAGGTACTTTAGTTTTGAACACATGGTGACGATCAGTTGTGGATACAGCAATCAAAATTGGCTGGCTGGATGGCTACAAAAGTGAACTGTTGGCGAGCAACTGTGTCTTCCTCATTTGGTGGAATCGTAGAGGATATTTCCTCTTCTGTCAGCTGCCTGATTCATATTTAGGGCTGGAAGTTTTTTGTGAATGTGGATCAATTTATAATTTTCTACTATCTCAAGAAAGAAGTCTGGGGGTTTGAGAGTTACAGTTTGTCTGGGACTGCTTGCTTCCAGTGGAATTATTTTATCTGGTCATTAAGATTTTTTTTTTCCTTGTGGTTCATCTAAGTATCATTTGACACCCTTGCCCATTAAGAAGGTGGATTACCCCCATAAGAGGGGCCAAAATTGGGGAAGTTATGTTCACAATTCTCTCCCTAGATTTAATTGGGATTATAGGTCGTGTTTCCACACTTGCAAAAGGTTGGTATGTCCTGACCTGTGTATATTAGCCCCTCTCCTAACCCAAGTCAAACTTTCTTTTTTTCCCACTAACTCTAGAATTATTTAGTACTAATAGATGAATCAAAGAATAGCTATTAGTTTTCAGCTCTGCTAGCTCTTGTGCCTGCCTTCTGTATCTTCCTAATGGATAAGAACTTTGCATATTTATAAAGTATATCAGCTGTAGCAGTAATTCTCCTAGAACTATTGCCTTTTGCTTCTGTTATATCATTAATAACAACTCTTATTGATTAACATTTGATAGGGTGCTAATTTATTTGTGAAAATTTCTCTTAAGTCTCAGAGGAAATCCTTTTGTTTGTTAGACATTGAAGTATTTATCCAAATCCCAGAAATGTAGTGAATAAAAAAGGAGAAAATCATTTAATACCTTTAAGTAGGAAAGATAATACTGAATTTTTTGGCATGCTAGTTGCTTTTCATAATAGCAGCCAAAAGCAAAAATAGCCTAGGAGGAGGTATGGTTGCTACTAAGTGAAATAGTGGGTGAAACTGAAGATTAGTGGAGACATTTGGAATCTAAGCATGTGTTGGGGACATGGTATTTATTACTTGTAAGATTTGCCATATTCTTCGTTGGAGAGATTCTAATTCTTCTATATTTTTCGTGATTCCATAATCACTTTTGATAGAAGATAAATCCAAAGGTAAGGTTGAGGAGAAACTCAACCTCAAGTTTGATATTTAAATGAAATGGTCTTTTAGGAACTCAGGAAATGAGTTCTAGTTTCCTACAAAAGTAGAGAATTTCAGATTTCTTTGTAGGACTGGAATTGGCTTTTAATATTAACGCATAATTGCATGTATGTAATTGTACATGCAACAGTTTTTGTACTCTTAAGAATATCTTACCTTTAGAATATCTTAGTTCCCAAAGTTGCCTTATTTCATCATAGGCAATTTGAGTATAGCTAAAGCCCTAAGAGAATGTATTTCCTGAAGCCATTAAGTACATATATTAACAAATTGAATCATGGAATAGGCATTTTAAAATTTATGTGGAATTTGATAGCACAAGGAGATAAAATAACTTATTCTTTTAGTAATTAAATTTATCATAGAATAGCATATGGTAACTGAATATTTTGATATCCTAGGTGGTTTTTTGGTTTGCTTTTCTTTTTAAGAGTCCATTTTTATTAGTAAATGTGATTGTTTGGGCACAGCAATTTACATAATTTAGTAATTTTTATAATTACCCAAGAAGTTGAAAGTTAATGAGAGGAAGTTACACTTAAATTTTTTTCTGTTCTTTGAAAATGCCCTCCTATTGCTGGGACATGGGCATGCATTGCAGTGGGGCTTTCATGTCTGTGTAAAAGATGTATCCTGGAAATTTTCCCTAAAATACATTTACGAAGTAAATAAAGTTTGGTATATAGTTTAATCAGATGAACTTTGATATTAAAACCACAATCTCTTCTTGTTCTATTAAATTTAAAGTAAAAAGGAGATGGCATATGTATATTTCTGTATATAAGCCAGAAAATCGCTAATAAAAAGAGCAACTGACTTGCATAGTCATGAAAGCCCCAATATACAATTAAAACTGATTGCTCAGCTGTGAAAATAATTTTTGGAGTCAAGTAAAATGTTAAGCTTTGTTAGTGTTTGCTTACTCAGTAGGTTAATGCTGTTTAGAAAATGACCAGTTGCAAAGACAAAGACAATGCTGAAGTGAATATTTGCATGACTTGCTTTTAGTTTTGCTTTCCCCTTTCTGATTGATTAAATATTTTTCCCCCCTCCTAAATGCAGGGCTTCAGATAACAGGGAGCGTGCTTATGAACATAGTGCCTATGGACACCATGAACGGGGGACGGGAGGATTTGATCGGACAAGACATTACGATCAGGATTACTATAGAGATCCTCGCGAGCGGACTTTACAACATGGGCTCTATTATACTTCTCGGAGTCGAAGTCCAAACCGTTTTGATGCTCATGACCCCCGATACGAACCTAGGGCTCGGGAGCAGTTTACACTGCCCAGTGTGGTACACAGGGATATCTACAGGGATGATATTACCCGGGAGGTACGAGGCAGAAGGCCAGAGCGGAATTACCAGCACAGCAGGAGTCGGTCACCACATTCATCTCAGTCTAGAAATCAGTCTCCTCAGAGGCTGGCTAGCCAAGCGTCTAGACCCACAAGGTCCCCTAGCGGCAGCGGCTCTAGGAGTAGATCCTCCAGTAGTGATTCAATCAGCAGCAGCAGTAGTACCAGCAGTGACAGGTAGGTTAACGGCCTTTTGTTGTAACAGATGAGCTGTTGAATAAATTGTCACAAATTTGCTACAATTAGTGGTAATGATTTTTAGCATATTTTTAAAAGAAAGTAATCTTGGATCATGTATATAATGAATGAAGAAACTTTGTTAGCATTGTGGGCATTGAATTAACCATTCTGCCAAGTACCTGAAGCTAAATGATGATTTGCAAATAGTTTCATCCTCCAGATGTGTTCAATATTAAAATTGCCAGAAAGAAAGAAAAGTGGTAACTTCAGTTGTATGAAGTAAATCTTGTACCACAAAATGTGATGTCTTTTTAAAATTCTTAATTTCTTACATATATAATAGTATCTTATTTCTATTATTTTGGTTGAAAATTTGTAAAAGCTGTTTGGTGAAATACATTGTTGACATGCTTATTATCAATGAGTGAATCAACTTATGAACACGTTTTAACTAATTTTATCATCAAGGTGATAGTCAATTTATAAACTCAAGTAGGAAAACTTTCTTTAAATTCAGGTTGTAACTTTGCTGTTGACTAAGGCTGAGTGAAATAGTTTCATTAGTTAGGATTTTTTTTACAAAGGAGTTTTATTCCAAAGATGAAAACAATAAATTGAAAGTAATCTTAATAGGAAACAGTTTAGAAGTTAGGTATATAGGTTTTGAAATCATAAATCAAGGTAGACAGTAAAGCCTACTACTTTTATAATCTTGGACAAGTTACTTACGCTTTCTTGGCCTCAACTTTCCTATCTTTTACAAGAATCATGCTTCATAAAGTTACTGTGAAGATTAAAATGAAAAAATGTGTAAAGTGCTAAGCTTGATATGCATATATGTTAAATACTGCTTTCAATAATTACTATCTGTAATTATTATTACTACTTCAGATGTTGATAGTCTTTGAGTATTTCCTGTTTCTAGTTTTATTATTCAATTTGTTAATCCCAGGTATTCTGGTGTTAAATTTAGGTGGTGTGTATTTTAAATTTACAAGATACGAATTCTTTGACTTGATCAAAATGCCAGATTATTTTTCCTATGTATTGCCTGCTTAGAATTAAGAAAAGTAAATGATCATGTAGTTGATGAATGGCCCCTTTTAAGCCTTCTAAATTTTCTAATTCAAAATAATAAATGGAAACATTTTATACATCTATTTATCTATCTATCTAGATACAATTCAAACATTCTGGAAGATTAGCATTAATTACAATGAAACAAATTCTTGGTTTAGGAAGTCAGGGGAGTTAGGTTTTGGCTCCAGCTTTGCAGCTCTGTGACATGGGTGAAAACTCTTAACTTCTTTTTATTTCATTTGGTATATTGTTGAGATAAATTGACAATATTCATTTGAATTCTATAAATGGATTATAAAATCTTATGTCTCACTTTCTTTTACATAAAATTATCTAAAATATTCAAGTTTTAGTCATTTTCCCCAGATCTACCTCATTAAAGGGATGGCATCAGAACTTTTTGAAAAGCCAACCAATTGTGAAAATGTTGAAGTTAGACGAGAAACAAGATCTGGGCCTTCAGGGTGGCATTTAACTTTGGTGAGAGTTACACTGGTTTGGGATCTGGCCCTTGGCATCATGGGCTCAGAAGCTTGAACCCTGAGGTGATCTGATGAATTTGATGGAGCTAATCCCTGTTTACATAATAAAAATTAAAAAAATAGTTACATGCTTCTGAAATATTTACAGTCAGATAACTGCCACAAAGGCAGAATGAGCTAGAAATATCTACATGGGAACTAAATTACAACTGTAGAAGATATTTCCTCTTCTGTCAGCTGCCTGATTCATACTTAGGGCTGGAAATTTTTATGGTCTAGGGCTATGAAAGATATGTAGAACTTCAACAAGAAGAAATGAATTTTAGGCTAGACAGGGAACCTTGTGGGCAGAAGGAACAACTTGAAGAGATATAAGTGGGTGGAAGAGTGTTTTGAGAACAGCAAATAATTTAGAATGACTTAACCATGCTAATATTTTTTTTGGTTTTATTCTTTATGCAGAAATGAGCTGTTGAAGGATTTTGAGAAGGGAAATTTGTTGTTGAGATCTGTGCTTTAGAAGGGCATCTGGTGACTTACAATAGGAAAGACAGATTCTCGTTAGGAAACTGTTTCAGTATCTTGGAAAAGGAAGACTTGGACTTATGAGAGTGCATAAGTTGGGACAAATGGGAGAGACAGTGTACTAAGAATCAGATTATTTTGATTTATGAAAAAAGAATGAACTTTTTGAAGATATGACTGAATGATGAGCCTTTCGGTACCATCCTGTAAGAACAGGGCCTGATCTTCCTTTTCACACTGCAGAGCCAACCAAGTGTATTGCCTTTCTCTGAGTATGTGTTCAACAAGTGGCTGCAGCTCTTAGATACAGTTCTTAGTTAACATGAGGGATGAAGCAAAATTGATGTAAATAGTTAAAAGATTTGGTTCTTATATTGTGATTGAAGCAAGTACAGAGAAATAAAATCTTTTGGTGTTCAGATCATATCCATTATCCTTGGGTTCATCCCCCCTTTTTATCAGATGTCCTCTTTTCTTCTATAATTGTATTGATTTCAAAGTGTAATATTTTGAGATATTATGTTAATTCAGAAAGTTTAGTGTCCTTTTGGAAGAAATAAGTTCTTTAATGTAATCTTTAAAACTTGATTGTGAAATAGTGAGATTCCAATCCTTTAAAAATGTTTAAAATCACCATGTTATAGTAGACAAAATATAGCTTGGTTTTATCTATAGAAGCAAGTTTCTATTCTGCCTGTATGAGTGACTGGGAAATTAGTCACCCTCCAACTCCCTTAATTGTTACAGCTTTGGTGAACAGATTCCTAGCAGTGCATTTCAAATAAGTAAACATGGGATTAATGACAGTCAAGTTGTGAAGTCCTTATACATGATACACTTACTGTTTCTGCCCAACTATTCATAGTATTTAACTGCTGAGAACTGGGGCTTCATGGTATAAACTTTTCCTCTGTGCAGCCCTGTGTTGCTGTATGTCTCTTTCTTGATCATTTAGGGAGTCACTTTTCAACATAAAAATTTAAGTACATGAATTCCACCAAAGCATTTATTTTAAAAGCCCTTGGTTGAAGTTCAATGATTTCTATAGTTTCCTATCAATTTTTTTTTCCTATCATGTTGTAAGAATTTTCTTTAATACAGGCTAAAGGAATTGAAGAGTTTGTTGAAAGTAAATTACTTCATCATATCCTTTCCTACTATCTTAAGGTAGTTTTACTTGAGCTTTATTGCCCAGTTTACTTTGATCATAACCAAAGATGATTAGGCCGGCTCAGGTCCCTGAACTTGGATAGAGGGGAAAAAAATTATGTCTTTTTATTAACCTGAAACTGAATTAAGCATTACTTCCCATTATGAAAGTAGGTAACAAAAAAACAGTAGATTAAGTGTGAAATTACTTTGTTCTCAATAAATATGCACAGGTAATTTGCTATTATTATTATACTTTCAGATATCTCAAAATGGGCTTATATTAATCATTTCTGGGAAATAGTTATTAAATGCAGTGTTAGGTATTGTTATTTAATGTTAATAAAAACATTACTGTGTGATAAAAATTTAAAGTATTTTAATAACTGTCAGTATAATTACCTTTTCTTGTTTCATCCCTTCCCTGTCAGTGGGTTACTTCCCTAAGTCTTTTTTTAGGCTAAAGTTAACTTTTGAGTTTATATTCAGCCATCCATTTGTTTAACATATATTGCTTTTTTGTGCACTGAATTTATGAAATAAGATAGCTGGTTGTATGGAACCCCAAGAATAGAGCCATTTTGGTTTAAACACTGGCTATGGCTAATCCAAAACAAAATCTACATATGTCTAATTAAGAGTTAACATGTAATTAAGTTAATCTGGCTGTCAATGGCTGGATGCATGTTTCCAGCTTTATCAGAAGCAGTCTCTTTTTTTGCCCTCTTAAAAATTTTTTTGGGCGTCTGGCTAGCGTTTTCCTTTTTGTTCCTTTAAATCCTTTGGATTTGTCTGAAGAAGAATATGTCAGGTAACTACAGGCTTTTATTCTTCCTAATCACAAAAATAGGCATTTAGATGGAAACTCTTAAAACAAATGCAGTAATGAGCAAAGATAACGACATGAAAATAACTGTAGTGGACAACATCTCATTGTCGTCTCTGTGGCTTTCAATAAGCCATGTGGCCTTAAATTGTGCTTCAGTTTACCTGTTTGAAGAAACAGAATTTTAGAGCAAGCTTTCTTCTTAAGTAGATTTTTTTGGGCAGGGGAGAGGGGCCAGGAAGTAATAAAATTTATTTTAACGGAGGTCCTAGGGATTGTACCCAAGACCTTGTGTGTGCTAAGTGCGCACTCTACCACTCAGCTATACCCTCCCCCTTAAGTAGATTTTTTTAGATTGGGATAAGTTGATATAAAAACTATTTAATGAAATTGCCTCAGTTTTTCCTTGTGTAGTTTATTATATTGTTAGAATTTCTTCTGAATTGTCATAAATTGGAAGATAAAAGGAAGAAGCTTGGAGATGGGCATGAGGAGAAAAAGACACAGAATCAGTTCCAGGGCAGGAAAACTAACATGTGAAATAGTCTTTGTAGTGTCGGTCTAAAGTAACAAGAAAAGCATATAGACTGCAAGCAATCAGACTTTTTCAACTCTAACCCTGTATTAAGATATGGCATGCTTTATGCCCCTGTCTTGTCCAGTATATTAGCTTTGTGTTAGGAAAATTTACTTTTTATTGAAAAGGAAATTAAAAAGATTTATTGATAATATTGTTTGTAGAACTTGTTTGTATATTTCTTTTAAATTATATGTTTTGAATAAAGTATATCAAAAGTTATCTACAACCCTATTAATTTTTTTTCTGCTAGATAATTTAAGAATGTTTTACCTGAGTTATAGTTAAATAGTAATTAGAATATTGAACAAATTCTGGATTTTTACAACATATAAAGTTAAAAGAAATGTGACCCTTTCAACTGAAAAAGGGTTAGCACCAAAGTCCCTAATCTAATAAGCATTTTTTTTTTCCTATGAAGACCAATTCTGCTAATCATTTTGTGAACAATCTAGACGTTATAGATTACAGTTTCCTAGAGGGGGATTTATTCGAATATCCTCTGATCTATGATTTCATGAGGAAGTTTTGCACTTCACTTATTTTAGTTTATGAGAGAGAATTTCCTTTCAAGTTTATGTGGAAAAAATGTCAAACTCGCTGTCACCTGGGAGCTTTGTGAGAGAACATGGGTGAGGCTATTAAAAAGGTGGCTCCCCAGATGTACACTGGGTATGGTGGCATTGCATGTATCAAAGTGATAGTGACAGTGTACTTTCCATTTCTTTTAAAGTATGCTTATTTAGAGTGTTGATTGGGGGAAGGAATGCTCATTTTTTAATCTGTTGTATATAATTTGCTATGATATATATTATGTGCTAGAAGCTGTCAGATGTGGCAGCAGTTTTAACAAATACATGAAGTAAGATTTTTTTTAAAGGTGTTAAAAGAATTAATAATTAGCAGTTTTTTGGGTGATGGTTGCAGTGTTTACTTATAAACACATTTGTCTGAAATTTTATCATCAAAAGTGCTCTTATCTATAATAATGAGTAGTAGACATAATTTTTGGATTTAGTTGGAGATAAAATTTCTTTTGTTGCACTGTGATTCATTATTCTCAGATACATTTTATGGGGTAAAAAATACTTTGTATTCATGTGGGTTTTTTTTGACAGAATAAAGTAATTACCACTAAAACTAATAACTTAATCTCGGAGGAAATGATATAACTGAAGTAAACCGTATCTGGGAAGTTGGTGATTAGAGACCATGATTTTTTTCCTGACTATTCTGTTTGTAGCTGCATAGGATTAAAATGAGAGTAGAAATTAAGTTGGTTTTATTGCATAATACCAACCTTTCTCTTCTTTGCTACTCTGTACCTGTCAGTTTGACATGAATCATTTAAACTAAAATGGGATTTTTTTCTTCTTTGAGTGTGTGAAGAGAAAATACCTGTGCTCAGAGACCACTGAAACATAAATTAAGCTAACTAAAATGTGAAAATCAATGATTAGATATTTATTGATTTTGGGGGATAACAACAAGTGAGGTGTATGTTTTAGAAGCATTCAGAGGTCTTTGAAGGAGGAACAGTAAAGGTTTATCAGATAGTCTTTAAAAGAAGCCAAAGTCAATGGTAATAGTCTTAGGAAGGACTTTTCTTTTCTTTTCTTTTCTTTTCTTTTCTTTTCTTTTCTTTTCTTTTCTTTTCTTTTCTTTTCTTTTCTTTTCTTTTCTTTCTTTCTTTCTTTCTTTCTTTCTTTCTTTCTTTCTTTCTCTCTCTCTCTCTCTCTCTTTCTCTCTTTCTCTCATTGAAGTATGGTCAGTTTACAATGTTTCAGTTTCTGGTGTTTAGCATAATGTTTCAGTCATACATATACATATATATTCCTTTTCATATTCTTTTTCATTATAGGTTACTATAAGATATTGAAGAGTATCTGCAAATCTTGAACTCCCATTTTATCCCTTCCTACTGCCTTTCCCCTCCCTGGTAACCATGAGTTTGTTTTCTATGTCTGTGAGTCTGTTTCTGTTTTGTAAATAAGTTCATTTGTGGGGTTTTTTTTTTTTTTGATCCCACATATAAGTGATATCATATGGTATTTTTATTTCTCTTTCTGGCTTACTTTACTTAGAATGACAATATCCAGGTCCATCCATGTTGCAGCAAAAGGCATTATTTTATTTTTTTATGGCTGAGTAGTATTCCATTGTATAAATATACCACAACTTCTTTATCCAGTTACCTGTCAATGGACATTTAGGTTGTTATTTGTGGTTTTTTTTTTTTTTTTTTGGAAGGGGGAGGTAATTAGGTTTTATTTATTTATTTGTTTGTTTTTTAAGGAGGGTACATGAACCCAGGACCTCATGCATGCTAGGCATGCATTCTACCACTGAGCTATATCCTACCCCCTAGGTTGTTTCTATGTTTTGGCTATTGTAAATAGTGCTGCTATGAACATTGGGGTTCATGTAAAGAAGGATGTTTCCCTACTTTTATCTCTTGTCCCTTATTTTCATTTAAAATGAAAATATTTGCACTCTTGCTTTAAGCCTGAGTAACATTGCATTTTAAATATTCATTTCTGGATTTCACAACCATTCTTTGCCTGTTTTATTATTTTGTCCTTCTGCCTCATTTTTACTTTTTTTAGGTAGTTGATTTTATTTGAGATTTCAAAAGGGAGAATGTCTTGCCAGAAATCAATACTATGAATAAAATGTATTCATTATGCTTGACCTTTCTGGCTATTAAATGAACTTTTTATCTTGAAATTTGCAACTCTTATTTGGCATGGATGGTTTTCTTGACTGTATGATTATTCTTTCCCTAATATATTGGTATCTCAGTTCTTTTAAAAGTTACCTTCTTGGAGGGAGAAGAGTTGGTGGAAAAAAGACAACAGCAGTCATGGTAGCGTGTCTGCAATCCCAGAGAGAACTATTAGATTTAAAATCCACATTAAGTTTTGCCTCATTTTGAGTGGGGCTTCCTTAAGTACTATTTCTTTCCAAAAGAATAATCATTTGCTTATTTCCTCCTTTATGCAGTTTTGGGCTGTTTAGCAGCATGGAACAGATGTTTAGCAGTGTGTGTTTTGGAGATACATACCCCCCCAATATATTAATATATGTGTAATTTATATATATAAAAATATACATATAATTTATTTGCATATATATATATAATTTTTAGTTTTATTTTATTGGTAGTTATTTTTTCCCATTCCCATTAGTGGCAGGCAAACTGAAGAGCCCACATTTTGGAAACACATTCCTTTCTAGACTACTGAATAGTTTGTTATTGGGCAATAAGCTACACACTTCTGTCTTTTGGGATCATGTTAGCCAGCCAAGCCTTTTTTTGTGCTAAATATGGAAAATGGAAATGTTTGCTTTTAAATTGCTCTGGTGGGCTTAATTTCCATTATGGAGATCTATAAATAGATGTTTCCTTTCTGTTTTTCCTTTTTTGTCATGTTCCACATTTCAATAAGGCTCTTGAGAGATGTAGGTGTTATCAGCATTAGTGTGCTGTGTGGAATAAGCAGTTCGTTTTGGAAGCAAATATGGGTCAGCCCAGCACTTGCTCTGTATTGGGAGCTCTCCTTGATTTGAGATCCTCTGCTGTTATGGAAATGAGAACAAGGTAGACTTAGCTCTGAGAACAAACGAGGAGAGCTCATTGTGTGCTGCCTGGGCAGCCAGTGCCTCTGAATATTGTGGGGAAAGCTGGGAACTGCTTGTTTGTGACTCAAACCAGCCTAAACTGGAATCATCCTGTTTGAGTTGGCTGCTTGCCACCTCCCAGAGGCTTCCTCATTTTGCCAGATTTTCTGCCCGGCCTTCAGCCCAGGGGGCGGGATGAGGCGAGGCGACGGGACCAGGCTTGTGTGCTGTGACTGGGCAGGCTGCGGGGAGGAGCCGCTGGGAGGTGGCTGCCAGTTACCCCGGGTCTGTTACTGGCAAGGAGGCCCTTCAGATAAGGGATTGAGGACTCAAAGACCAGAAGCTGGTGTGAGCTCTGCCATTTTCAGTACACATTTTCGTTGTTATTCCCTTATTTTAACTGTAGCTTTGTCTTCTGCTTTTTAGAAACTAAGCCTTGGAAAACAGCTTCTGCCAGAAGTAAAGAAATAAATAACCAACCAACCAACCAACCAACCAACCAACCAACCAAAGTTCCTCAGGAACTTTGCTTTTAGTTGTCCGTCTGTTTGCATAAAGAACTCTCTCATATTCCTTTTCATTCTTTCTACTTGGGTTGTGCTGGGGTTTATTTTGGTTTGATTGATCCTTAGGCGGAAGGAATGAAAATAGATTTTTTGAGGTAAACTTGTGATTTGGTGTCTTGTGAGTTTTAATCTTGATGTAAAATTAAAATGTTGCTTTAGAATTAACAAAAGAATTTAAAGTCCTAAACAACACACTTTAAAATTAGAAATGCTATGTTAAATTGTATCTGACTTGAAAGCAAACTCTTTTAGAAAAATGTTTAAATCGCAAATTTTTAGTGTCATGGCTGCTTTGTGCATATCCCCTTTCTTTGCTTGCCTCTTTGAGAAATAAGGGAATTAAATAGGGAAATAACGGAGCTAAAAACATGGCCTAATTCCTGTCACCAAAATAAACCCCAGCACAACCCAAGTAGAAAGAATCAGAGAACACCTGAAAGTAACTAAGAAATTTTAAAGCCACAAATAAGAGTACATTTATTTATTTTTGTCTGTCAATGCCAGGGCTACATAGAAAATGTAAATTTCATAACCTTGCTTATGTTTTAAACTTTTAGAATGAGATTGAAACCTCTGCTAATCTTTTTTTTACTTATGGTAAAAGTTAACCCAGAGCAGTTTTGGTGACCTTGTTCTTCTTTTTTATCCTTTTTGGGTTGTTTCACTTGGAGGCTTTCTGTGGTCATTTCTCAGAAGCCATGGTATAATTTTACCCTGCTGTGAACAAAGAGATCATCCATGCACAGAAGTAGAGGAAAATGTGGCATTCTCATTTTAAAATAAACATTAGCATTTTCTTAAGCTCCAAATAGCTGAGATTTCATTACTGATACCCTCTCCTTAATTTTTTTTTTTTAATTTGCTTGGAGTACAAACTGAGTGATTGCCTTTACTTATAATGGGCAGTTTTGTAGTTACTTCTCCTGTGAGAAAATGGAAAGGGTACCCTCTGATAATTTATTTGCTTAAATTATTAGTTATTCATTAAATGCTACTGGGGTTTTACTACTGCTAGAAATTATATAAAGTCACTTCTGTGGAACATCTTCCTCAGTCTACTTTGTAGGATAAATGAACTCCCTCTTTCCAGGTAGACAAGATAGTTCACTGAAATATGTATATTTTAAAATTAACTTTATAAAATAGAATTGGTTTTTCCTAAGAATCTCAGAGTCATACTCAAACTTGGTGTAGAAGAGATCAGGAATATGTTTGAAGATATGAGGGTAGTGATATATATATAGTCTTAGAATCAGATGGGAAAACGTACATAATTTAGTAAAATAAGGTTGGAAAAAGGTAAAACCCAAAGTTCAAATTTACTTGTGGATTTGGTAAAGGCTACAGCATTTGTACATAACCATTTGAAATTTAAAAAAAAAAAAAAAAAAAAGCCAAACAGTTTTGCTTGACTTGTATGCTGTCTTGGTTTATGCCTTTTAAACCATTTAGTTGTTCATACAAAAAATAAATCTGGTTTTATATACATTTTTAGAATGTGGCTTAGTTAATAACCATTTGAGTTTATACCATTAAATTAAATAAACATTTTTAAAACTTGTGTTAATTATTGGTATAATCCCAAACAAGGTTTTCTTTTTTTAATTTATCAGCAAAGATAGTTTGTAAAGTTTAAAGTGGTAAGTACCTAGGAACTAAGTTCCACTTTTTCTATTTCTTTATACTTTTAAAGTGGAACTATATCCTTTTAGGAATCAATCTGCTCACTTACTAGAGCTATCTGGAATTAAAATGAGAAATATATGTGACTTTAGCAAGACAACACACTGACATTAGTTTTTCCTAATGGTTTTTAAAAATACTATGACAATTAGTTTATTTATTTAAAAAAATTTTTAATAGGGATACTGGGGATTGAATTGAGAACCTCATGCATGCACTCTACCACTAAGCTATACCCAACCACATTTTGACTTGTTTATTTATTTATTTTTAATTTTTTTGCAAATTTTTAAAATGTGCTAAAACCCTTAAATGTTACCTCTCATAAATGACGTTTCTTTAAGAATTGTAATGGCTTTAACATGGTCTCTTACTTAAGGCTGATAATGCTTATTTATTGGGGAGCTTTTTGATTCTAGAACTAGGTTGTCCAGTACTGTATCCACTAGCCACATGTGGCTGTTGAGCGCTTGAAATTTGATTAGTCTGTATACCAGTACTGATTTCACATTATAACATGGAAGAACCTCAAAAAATACTAAGTGAAAGAAGCTGGTACAGAAGACCACATATCATTATGACTCACTATATATGCAGTGTCCAGAATTGGTAAAGTTATAGAGACAGAGAGTCTGTTAGTGGTTACCTAGGGCTGCGGAAACCTGCTAATAGGTTTGAGGTTTTTATTCTGGGACAATGCAAATGTACCAAAGTTACGTTATGGTGATTATTATATAACTCCATAAATGTACTAAAAACTATTAATTGTACACTTTTAAATGAGTTGGCTTTATGGTATGAAATTATGTCTCAGTAGAACTGTTTTTTCTTTTTTTGTGGGAGGGAAGTAACTAGGTTTATTTATTTACTTTTTAGAGGATTGAACCCAGGAGCCCATACATGCTAAGCATGCGCTCTACCACTTGAGCTATATCCTCGCCCCTCAGTAGAATTATTTTAAAAAATACACACTGAATACTGAAGATACAGTGAAAAAAGTATTAGTAGTTTTTATGTTGACTGCATGTTGAAACAGTATTTGAGTATATTACATTAAAATATATTATTAAATTTCACCTGTTTCTTCTTACTTTTCAAAATGTGGCTACTTAAATTTAAATTTTATTTTTGTCTTCCGTTAAATTTCTATTGGACAGCACAGTTCTAGAAATGAGCTCTGTCAAGATAGAGTGTCATGAAGTAATTTGTGCATCAATTTCGTGCTTTTCATTTTGTTTAAAGAATAGAATCCATTATTTTTCTTAGTTCTCCAGATCCTTCTAATCTTTTTGAAATTATGGATTAATGGAAAAGGCTCTTGGGACTTTGAACTTAAAATATAGACCGAACTACTGTGCAGATTTTGTCTTCAGCAAGCTTGGTATTGGGTCAAGCTAGAATATTAAGATGCGTGTTGATCTCCAGGATGGCCAAGGGAATGTCTCAGCTGTTGAAAAACTTTAATATCTAAGTCCCCAAATATATCAGTTTAATCTCCCAAGTAGAAAATTAAATCATCTTAACCAGAGTAATTTTTAATTAAAAAAAAGCTTAATCTGAAGGTCATTTTTAAATGATGGCTAGTACTTTTGATAGAGGTTTAAAATAGGTCTATTAACATATATGGATTTCCTGTGTTGGAATTACATTTAATAGATACCCCTGTTGCTTGTAGACATAATTTATGTAACCCAAACTAGGGAGTCCTGTGATTTTTTGTTATTTTCAATTGTGGGGGGAGGGGCAGACTAACCTCCTGAATGTGCTGTGCCATGGTAGTTGGAGCCATTTGGACTATAGCTTTGTGTTTGTTTCTGCTGTAAGAAACTACAGAAGAATTGTTTAAGCAGAGGACCTTAGCCTGGAGTTTCTTAGGGAGTAATTTGAAGTCATTTATAAATAAATAAACAAGTGCATCAAACTGTGGATGGCTTTAGCCTTCCTGGTGGGGAGTTAGGTGCCCTCCTAACCTCCTGGGTCTGGAACTACATTAATAGTTCAGAAGTGGGAAATAACAAAGAAAAAAAATTTTTTTTTTTAAATTCTGGATAGGAAGAAGATGTAATTAGCATCAAACTTAAATTGGAAAAAGGCAAAACCCAAAGTTCAAATTTACTTGTGGATTTGGTAAAGGCTACAGCATTTGTATGTAACCATTTGGAATTTTTTAAAAAAAGTGAAAGTTTCTCTTAATCTGTATGCTTTCTTGGTTTATGCCTTTTAAATCATTTAGTTGTTTATACAAGAAATATATCCAATTTTATATACTGTGTGTGGTTAAGGAAATAAGAAAATCCCACTGTTAAAATTAACAGTTTAGATTTCTCCTCAGTCTGTCCATTGGCATCCCATGAATGCTCTAAGGGCTTTGCTGCCATGCAGAAGGATTTCTTATTACTTAGGCAGACATGTTATACCTGCTTATTACTTCCAGGGTGCATGCATGTTTGATGCTTTTTGCTTTGAGTTACTTGAGTAGCAGGTTTTCTGAGTCTTAAGGGATTGCCAAGAATGTAAAGACTGGGCCTAGACTCTTTGGAATTTAAGCTAAAAGTACTCTTGCCTCTAGAGTAAGGGCTGTGTTTTGGACATACAATATGTAGAAAAGTAATTTTTTCACTTTATCCACTATGAATTTTGTACTTAGCAGAATCTGATCACATAGTCACCCCCCCAAAATATGGTAAAAAAGAAAAAAGATAAGCTGTGTTTTGTGACTAGGTCTCTGCTAGTGCATCATATTATAATTCTTAAAGTTAACTTGGGAATTTTGGGGGCCCCATAAAGCCCACCAGAAGGTAAGCCATGTGATTCTTAGTAATAGATTAATAAAAGAATAGCCACTTTCCATTTTTGCTATTGTTACTAAAACAATAGGTTTTGAAACCACCAATTTTTTTTTTAGGGGTAGGTAATTAGGTTTGTTTGTTTATTTAAATAGAGGTACTGGGGATGGAACTTAGGACCTGGAACATGCTAGGCACCCGCTCTACCACTGAGCTATACCCTCCCCACCCAGTTATGCTTTTAATGCCAAAATCTGCAAGCCTTCAATTTTTAAAAATTTTGGCAAAATATACATGACATAAAATTTAACATTTTAACTATTTTTAAGTGTACAGTTCAGTGACATTAAGTACATTAACTTTTCTGTACAACTGTCATCTCCAGACTTTGTTATCTTCCCAAAGTGAAACTCTCTAATGATAACTTCCCATTCTTCTCCCCCAATCCCTGGTAACCACCATTCTACTATCTGTCTATATGAAGCTGACTCTTCTAGGTTCCTTATATAAATGGAATCATACAATATTTGTTCTTTTGTGTCTGGCTTATTTCACTCAGCACAATGTTTTAGAGATTCATTCATGTTGAGCAGATGTCAACATTTCCTTCCTTTTTAAGACTGAATAATATTCCTTCAGGGCTTTTTTGGGGGTAACTTAATTATTCAGCAGTCATCCTATAGATTAACTATTTCCATATTCCTTTTATTTAATTCTACTCAAAGATAGCAGTAAGCTTCAAAACATTAACTGTAGCTCTAGTTGCATCCCAAAGAGTTACCTGTACTTAATTTTTTGTGACCAAACTATGTATAGCATATTTAAGCTCAATTTTAAACAGTATTTTCCACCAATATAAGGCACTCTTTAAAAAGTAGTGTTTAATGATTTCCCTTTTCCCTTCATTTGTGTAAACTACTACACTTCAGAATAGGAAAAGAAATAAAACCAACTATTTTAATTACTGTGGTTGAATTTACCACCACTTTAGTGACCATAAATACTAAACCTTTTAAATCTTATCTACCTATAAAGTGGAGCTGTGCCTGGCTAAGGTTTAGACATGCTTGATATTTATCAGTGCTCACAGGTGAAGGCCAGGTGAAAACTAGAACTCAAGAAAAGTTGATTTCTGAGGTCCAGATTTTCTCTTATATTTAGAAATCCTCAGAAAATAAATTATTTTTTTTTATCAGCAATTAAAAAACAATCACAGTAAAAAGAAAAAATGACTGCTGGTGGATTATGGTTCTCTTTCTGCTTCTGCTTGTGTCTATTAAGAGAAAACTTTATTGTCAGTTTTACACTGTTAATTCAGTTAATCATTATCATTTTAAAAACTAGATCTTTTCCCATTAGAAGTCTTTGTAGTTTCTTATGATAGAAGAAATCTGTGGATCACAACAAAATTGAAGTTAAAATATTGGTTCCATAAAAAAAAATTCATTTTGGTGGGGGGAGGGTATAGCTCAGTGGTAGAGTGTGTGTATGCCTAGCATGCACGAGGTCCTGAATTCATTCCTCAGTACCTGAATTAAAAATAATTAAATAAACCTAATTACCTCCCCCCCCAAACAAAAACAAAATAATTTTCATTTTTGCCCTTTAATATATTAATTCGGGATTCTCAGTAAGTATCCTAAATACCAAGAATTTAGACAGCTATTTATTAACTTTGGCTCTGAACAGTTTATCACTTATACAGTTGAGTCCAATGGTGCCTTCCCCATTTCTTATGCAGTAGTTGCAGAATCACCAGTTACAGCTGACTCATTTCTCTGAAATCATTTCTGAGGAACTTTACCTGGATAAACCAGGTTGTGAGACCTCTTGATTCAGCAGAGCCTTGTTGACAAAACAACAGGTAGCCCATGGTCCAGTGACTTGTTTGGGATCTCTCATCTTTTTCTGAGGAACAAAGAGAAGAACGGCTCATTTTGTATTTTACTTCTTAGGTCATGTTTGTGTGTGTGTATATATGTGTGTGTGGTAAAATAACAAAATTTACCATTGTAATCATTTTTAAGTATATAGTTTAGTGGTATTAAGTATATTCGCGTTATTGTGCAGCCATCGCCACCATCCATCTCCAGAACCTTTTCATCTTTGCAAACTGACACTTTGTATCCATTAAACAATTCCCCATTCTCTTCTTCCCACCCCCTGGCAATGCCATCATTCTTTCTGTCTTTATGAATTTGTCTTTACTTAATTACTTCATAAAATTGAATCATACAGTATTTAATATTTGTCCTTTTGTGACTGGCTTATTTCACTTAGCATAATGCCCTCAAGTATCACCCAAGTTTTAGCTTATGTCAAAATTTTCTTTTAAAAGCTGAATAATATTCCATTGTTTGTAGATACCACACTTTGTTTATATAGTCATCTGTTGATGGACACTTGGGTTGCTTCCACCATTTGGCTATTAAACATGCTATGAATGTGGGCACACAAGTATCTATTGGAGTCTCTGCGTTCAGTTCTTCTCGTTATATACCCAGAAGTGGAATTGCTGAATGATGTGGCAATTGTAATTTTTTAAGGAACTGCCATACTGTTTTCCACAGTATCTGCACCATTTTACTTTTCCACCAGCAATGCAGAGGGGTTTCAGTTTCTTTACATCCTAGCCCAATACTTGTTATATTCTGTTTTTGATAATAGTCATTCTCATGAGTGTGAAATGGTATCTTGTTGTAGTTTTGATTTGAATTTTCCTTATAACTAGTCGTGTTGAGCATCTTTTCATGTAGTCTTTGTCCATTTGTGTATATTCTTTGGAGAAATATCTGTCTTAAGTTCAAAGACGCCCATTTTTGCATCTGGTTATTTGCTGCTAGTTAAATTATCATTCTTAAAGGCAAATTTTTAAATGTCTTAAAGTTACAAAACAAAATACCTCATTAAGCTCTTTATGCAAAATGGAGCTTTACTGATTTCCTCTGACCGTGATACTTTGGTCAGAAAAAATCTAATTGTGACACTAAACTACCATCTTAAATCCCTAGGTTGAGGGTAAAGAAAGCTAGTGAGCTGAGAAACCATTTTAACATGAAAGGAATAGTTTTCATTGATATAACCCTTTCTAGAGTAGGGGCTGCAGTACTGTATATTTTACCCATTATTTGTTGAAAATTATAAAACAATTTTGTCTACGACTACTTTGATCCTGCCATTGACATGGTGAAGCACATATTGTTAAAAGCTATTTGCAGTTTTCCTTTTTATCATGTTTTCCAAAATTGAGTGACACTAGAACATTTCAGATCCCAGCTTCCTCTCAGTCTCTTTTTTAGAAGTTGGCCTTTTTTTCCTGTAAGTTTTGGAGTTATTCAAAGATTTTTATGAAGAGATATATTAGTTATAAGGAAGAATAGTCACTTTTTAAGGATCCCACATTTGACTTACAGCTTAAAATTAGCATGTTGGATTTCAAAAGGGAAAGCAGTCAAAGAAGTAATGTAGGCCAGGGTTTCTCAACCTTGGTGCTATTCATATTTGAGGCTAGATAACTCTTTGTTGTGGAGGAGGCCATCCTGTGCACTGTAGGATGTTTAGCAGCATTCCTGGCCTATATTCACTAAATGTCAGTGAGTTTCACCACCATCCACAATTTTGACAACCAAAAATACCCTTTGGGGGGCAAAATTGCCTCAGTAGAGAGCCACTGTTAAAAATACAATGATAGGATTTATGAATGAAATAGAATAGTGCATCCAAAGACTGGACTTTGTTAGACATTTAAAACATTGTTTTGTGTGTTTTAATTGTGCTTTTGCTTTCATCCCAGAAAATATTTATTTAAAAAAAAATCATCTTCCACAAAGTTCTAGATGACAGGATCCATGAAGTGCTTTTATTTTTACAGTTACCAGTGATTTTTCAGTCAGGTTATTAATATGTGTCAAAGTTCTAGAATCTTAGCTAGAACAGCCATTATTTTTCTTGAATAATTAATGAAACATGAAAGAAGAAAGAAATACTTTGCAGTTTCCAACAAAGTAATATTTTATCAGAAATTTTCATTTCACTTTGAGATACGAATGTAGTTAATACCTTCATTTTACTGAGTTTGGTGTACTTTCCTAGATGTTAGAGGCACATGCATTACATATTGGGTATCACGCTAGGCTCTGTTTATAAGAATGATTCCAGTCTTGGACTTTGAAGAGGCTGGTAAATGAGTAGTTATAATACAGAATGAAGGGGTTTGAGATAGACATTGTAGTAAAAGAGGCTTAGGAATATACAACTAAGAAACCAATTAATGCTGTGGAGTGGGGTGGGGATGTCAAGAACAGCTGCAGAGCAGGACATTAAGCTTGGAGCTAGCTAATCCTTGAAGACGAGGAGGCAAGGAGGGACAGAAAGGTTTCTTCAGTAGTAATGGGCACAGACAAGAGCTCTCATATGCTCACTGTATGCTAGGCAGAGTGCTAAGTACTTCATAATCACAAACCCATTAAATCCTCTCCACAGCCCCTCACAAGAGGTAGGCATTATCACCATTTATATACAAGAAAGTTAAGGATTAGAGAGGAAGTAACTTAACTGAGAACTTATATCTAATACAAAAAAAAGGGGAGGGTGCCTGCCCATGTCTAGAAACTGGTATAATACTCTTACTTGGATAGATCATTAGTGGATGGGATATGAGAATGACAAGGGAATGAGAAGGAGTGACTAGAAAATTAGTTTGGGGCCAAGTTGCAAAGGGGCCTCTCTCCCTTGTTGAAAATGAAAAATGTGGGCTTTATCCTGTAGGTATTTGGGAACTGTCAGCTGGAAGCTTTTGGAGGTAGGTGGAGAGTCACAGAACCCTAGAATTAGGAGGACCTTTGAAGATCATGAGGTCTGTAACCCACTAGGGAATTTTAAGTTTAGAGAGGCAAAATGAGGTGCCTTTCCAGACTGAACAGCTGAGTATTTCTTCTTTATTTTCTTACTAAAATGAGACTTAATTCAGGTTATATAAGAAGTGGTAGAATTGAAAATGGAATTGGGATCACATCAGACTATCTACTAAAGTAGTGAGGTTTTTGTTTAAACTTTCTGGGCTCGGGACCCTTTTATATTCTTAAAATATTGAGCTTTTGTTTTGGTAGTATCTATTGACATTTGCTATATTAGAAATTTAAACTTTTAATTTGAACACTTTATTCATTTGACATAACTTTTAATTTTCTCTCTTTTTAAATTTTTAATAGTTTATTTGAGCAAAAATCTATTCAAATGTGGGCAGTGCGAAACTGGAAGTGATTAGGAGCTCTCCACCAACAGGAGCTGGAGGAAAGAATTTTGTAGAGAAAGGGCAGAAGCACAGCAGAAAAGTTATTTGGTTGGTTATGGCTTTAGCTTTTGCCTTATTTGGAAAAGCCTAATTGGCTGTTTGTTATTGGTTGTCCTTAGGTTTGATTTCTTAACCTTGAGGCATTTGTAGGCTTAGGGTCTGGTTTGCTTAAGTAGGGATGCTAAGGTATTAGAACCACCTTGGTCTAGTGGTCTCCTTGTTTAATTAATTTAACAACTTTCCTCTTTTGTTCATCCTCTCATACAGGAGAGTTTAACCAAAAAATTCGGTGTTACTGCCACTCTTGGTCACTATCAGGTTGTTAAGTTGTTCTTGTCTCTTCGTGAACTCATAGGTTAAGTTTGGTCTGTGGAAGAACTGTTTTTGCTGTTCTTCTCGTTGTTCATCTTATTTCTCTACAAGTTCAGTGAGACCATCTGATGCACTGCTGATGTCTACAAACATGAATTTAAGACCCTTGAGAGAACATGGCCCACCAGGGAGATTATAATGGTAACTATCAGTTGGTTAATACCAAGAGACTGAAGTGTGCTCCCTTGGTCTCTCTATGAACCGAACAAGTTGGTATCAAATAAATCGAAGAATGTACCCGAAGGGTACTGTTTTAAGTTAAGTGGCTTGTTTGTTAATCTCCTGTATTTGCTATAATACCAGAGATGTTGATCCAGGCAGAGCAGGAGGTATTTGCTGTATAGCACAGACTTAATGGCTTGTTTTGCCAATAAACAATGTAAAGCAATTCTGTTATCTAAAACCACCTTAGCAACACATTCTAGGGACTTTTGTTGTGCAGCACTGACCTCAGTGGTAGATTTAGTGGCAGTTGCCAGAGTTAAGGAGCCTTGTCTTCCTGTGCATTCACAGAGAGGAAAAAGCAAATGGTGAAAAGGCAAAAGAAATAGAGGTTTCTTATTGGAGACAAAGATCTTCATCCCTTATCTTAGGAGAGCTGTCTACTTCAAGATGTCTGCTTCTGGGGCAGAAGCTCCATAGTTAATTTAATTTTAGCTCTCTAGCTGGTGTGACATAACTATCTTTTAAAAAAAGAAATGAGATGAGTGGTATTGTTTTATATTTATGCAAATCTCTTTAATGTCTGGTTTAATAAGATAGCTAGATTCTCATAACACCTTCTGTATTTAAATTGTGATTATAAATTTTTTGTGTGTGAAGTATATGAAGATGTGGCCTCACACAGATATATAATTGAAGTAGGGAGAACCTCACAGACCCCCTAAAAGGACCTTGGAGGCCCCCAAAGGTCCTCAAATCACATATAGAGAACTCATGCATTAAAAAAATATGATCATCTTGAAAATTTGGACCTGTAAAAGACTGGATCTAGAGGGATTATTACCTAGTATGATACATTGCATTTAAGAAATTAGATGATTTTCTCCCTTCATTTGATGGAAGCACCAAGGACAGAGGGCACATTTTGAATTGCCCAAACCTGATGGAAAATCTGCATTTGAATCTTTTCCCTCTTGACTTAAGCTGTATATATTGATTATGTAGAGAGAAAAAACTTATTAGTTGCCTGATGAAAGAGAAGAGAGATTGTTGGAAAGCTGTCACTTGAGATTATATCTGCTTTTAACAAATGGGCCTTCTTAACTGTTTTAACTGCAAAGTTTTTTTGTCACTTTAATTGCTACTCTTTAAAAAATCCATTTATGCCGCATTTTTGTTTCTCAGCTTAACTTGGTTAAATACTTTTTTAATCTTCCAATTTAAAAAAAACAACATAGATGCATATTTAGCATAATCGGATGTTTACAAAAATAGAGATATATTATGTAGAAGTCAGTCATTGGCTGTTACTCTTGCGTGTGAACAAATTTAGCCCTGAGTCATCTTATAAATAGCATACCCAGTGCCTTGACATTTTCAGTGCCAAGAGTCAAATGCTCACTGTAGTTCTATGTATAAAATGGCTGTAGGAACAGTAATAGTTGATTATTTGACACCATAATTTAGTTTGAGAGAATCCTGTCATCCCATATTCTGTTTGCTTATCAAGAATTGTTGAGGGGTGGTATATAGCTCAAGCAGTAGAGCACATGCTTAGCATGCACGAGGTCCTGGGTTCAATCCCCAGTACCTCCTCTAAAACTAAATAAATAACCCTAACTACCTCCTCCCACCAAAAAAAAAAAAAAAAAGAATTGTTATGTAACCAGTTGCGTATTCTTGTATTTCTTCATTATGGAAAATTTTGAACCAGTCTGCTGCTTAGTTTTCTTAGTAATCTTAATTTAAAAATTATAAGTACATATAAGAAATAATTCAGCCTTATGTGTCTTGAGTGCTTAGGAAAAGTGTAACTAGATTTAAATTGTATTTCTTACCATTTAGAACTTTTAAGTGATACTGAAAATGTAATATTGATATGGCCAGGTAAATTTAAAGTCTACTTTCCTAAAACTGTTAGTTGATACATCATCATTACTACTATTTTAGGGCAATTTAGATTGGAAAACTTCTGATTAACTACTTCTGGCTTATAAGAGAGAACTAAAATACCATACATCATAAGTTTTGAACTGTTAAAATTCTTTAGTTTTCACAAAGTTATGGAAATAAGAATTTTTTTAAGTTAAAATTGACATAGATAGTCTTGGCATTTGGGTTTTCTCTCAGTTTATAGGACTGAAAAGTATTTGGGGGTGTCTAAATTTGTGCTCCCGTTTTGATTCAGGACCTTAAAATCCATAGTACTTGTAACAGACTACACTGGAAATGTACACTGAAGTTTTGGGTTAACATATCAAAATGTGAATTCAAAAGGATCACTTTATTATTTTGTAATTTATTAAAAAACCTTTCTTTTTAGTTATCACTTCAAACTGGTCAGCAGATATATCTGCCAGTTAAATTTTGATCTTTTTTTAAAAAATTGCTGTGGTAGTAGGGAATTTACCCAAAGCATGATGACATTTATAATAAATCTAATTTCTATTATTATTTTGTACTTTAAAATCATTGTTACCATTGATAGATCACCTTCCTCTGCATTTATATAATATAGACTTAAACAGAACTTTGTTTTTGTTGGCTCATTATTTTAGTAGCCAGAAATTCTGTTCTTGCCCATATTTGTTTACTTCTTCATCCACTACTGCTAAGGAATTTTGGCGTATATAGTATTAGTAGTATTGTAATTAAGATATTTTCCTCAGTTGTTATTTATGATTCCTTGGAATTAAGTGACATTCACATAATATATTCTGTATTGTAGTCACCTGATGGCCTTGTGAATAATCTTGTATTACTTGGAGTATGTAAATACATTTAACAAGCATTTTTTTCCTTCTGTGCTAAAAACAGAAGATTAATTTTGTTAATCTTTAATTTAAGTGAAAGTATGTATCCTATTCACTTAGTACTAGAAACACTACTATTGCTGAATAATCTAGAAAAGAATTTTATTTTTATTGATGGGAAAACTGATACCTAGTCATTCATAGGAAACCTGGCAATGATGACTTGTGGCTCCTTCTCAAGGCGTGCATCCCTAGTAGTTTTTTTTATTTTGTAACTCGGATACTTCTTTTGGTTCTTACTGGCATAGGTTTATTTCTCTGTGTTTCAAACTGCAGAAAGCTCTGATAACCCCATGAAGTTTTTATCTTTTGCCTTATCTTGTGAGAGCTAAATAAAAATGCTGTTTAAATTCTTAGTTATAGCACACTGTTTTCTTATAGCACTTCTTTATTTTTTTCAGAAAGCAATAGTGAATGTCTCAGATCCTAGTGTTGAATTTATTCATCTGGCTGGTTTAGAGTTTGTCTTGGATATGAGAGCTATAGTCTTAGCACAAATGACAAAAGCTGTGGAATCTTTCCTCTAATGAGTGTGCCTAAGGTGGATTAAACCTCCACCCCCTAGAGTTATTTGCTTAAAGGATTAAGTCTTCCACAACAAGGAGGGGAGTGTATGAAGCAAAATTTCAGAAACCTGTAAGTAACAGAACTTGTAAATAACTTTTTATTAAGCTATTTGAGAATGCGAGAAAAGAACTTAAAACCATAGTAGTCTTGCACATCCAGTACTGAAAAGAGAATTTGATATTTCTCACATGGTTCTTGGGCATAATAAGCTGGTTTGAGTGTATTGCTCTCTTATTCTGTGTTGGTAATAGTTTCTTCTTGCCTTCCAGCTGTGACCGTCTCACCCTTTGAGGTTTATGTTAAGCTGAAGAGAAAAATTAAATTTCCTTCTCATTTCCCACATTATTCACAGAGAAAAGAGTTTAAACTAATTAGATTCAAGTAACATAGAATATTTCTTTATTAGTCCTTCAAAAATTTTAAAATTAGAATTACCTGGGAAATTATTTTGGGTATTTTTTTCCCCTGAAAATTAATTTACCCATGAGGTGGTGGTAGTAGTAGTAGTAATAATAGTAACAAAGCGGTGCCACTTCATTTATTGATTATGTCATATTTCAACTTCTGTAAATCTGTGGGTTATTTTATTTAATTCTTAACCCTGTAAGATAGGTACTATTATTATTTTCATTTTATAAATATGGAAACAGAGGCTTAGCAGGAGGTTAAGTGACTTGTCCAAGGATACATGCTATATATCTGAGCCAAGATTTGAATTAAGATCTCTGAATCCTAAATTCATATATCCACTATTCTATTATTATTACCCTTAAGTGAATTGTGTTTACTAGTCTTATTTCATTTGGAAAGAATTGTTCATGTTTTACACAGATTGAAACATTTGTCTTAGGCGGCATGTGGTGGTAAAAGATGGTTACTTTTACTTCCACATTCTCAGGCCAAGGTTTGCTGTCTTCTGCCGTCTCTGAAGGTAGAATATGAAATAAATGTGGAGAAGATAGGGTGTCCAGAAATTCCAGACCTGAAATTTAGACCTTTTAATTATTGCCACTTGTTGATTGGGGGAGGGGTGTTAGGTTTGTTTATTTGCTTTATTTAAGTAGAGGTACTGGGAATTGAATTCCGGACCTCATAACATGCAAAGCATGTGCTCTACCATTGAGCCATTACCGCCCTCCCCACTTGTGATTTTAAAAAGTTTTATATGCAACTTATTTTCTGTTTATTTTTTCACTGAAGTTTTTTTTTTCTTTCTTTCTTTTCTGTAGCACTGATTCCAGCAGTAGTTCAAGTGATGACTCTCCAGCCCGATCAGTTCAATCTGCAGCAGTCCCAGCACCCACTTCCCAGTTGCTTTCATCCTTGGAAAAAGATGAGCCCCGTAAAAGTTTTGGGATCAAGGTTCAGAATCTTCCAGTACGCTCAACAGGTAAAATTCTGTCTTACTGTACTCTCTGCTACAACTGGGGGATGAGAGACCCAGCTACTTAAATTCTATACTTTGTATAGAATTTATCTAAGTATCTCACTCTCTTAATCTGACTGTGTTGGTAATATTTTCTCCTTGTCTTTCAACTTTGTCTCCCCCTTTTTTCTTTTTGTGGTTTGTTGGTATTTAACACCATGTAAGAAAAAGCAGGTGGTTATAAATTTATGTAGTTTCTAGGTTGTTATATATGTAAAGATTGCATGTTACTTTATTTGTATTTAATTATATACACATACATATACACATAAAGATTATATGGTGCAAAAAAAGATTATATGGTGCATGTTGTATAAAGTTTATTTTTGAATAAAAATGCTTTCTGAATTAAATATTTTGATATTAGGGGAAGTTTGGTATAATGAAATTGTAGAAATACTATTTTCAGTCAGATTTATATTGGCCTGGTGTCCTGTGTTCTGTAAAATAACTTTAGATGTATAATTATGATATGAAACCCACTTCAAAATATTAACATTTTAAATGAGGAAAGTCATGAGTAATGACTTTATATAGTTAAAAGCTATAGTGTACTCTTTACTCCAATTTTATTGATTGATAGTTGGCCATAATGTATTGTTATTCCTCCATTAGGAGTATTGAGTATATAAACAACTGTTAGGAGATGGTCAGACTAACAAAGACCAAACTAAGTATTTCTTAGCTAAATGCATTTCAGTGATTACTTAAATCATTTATTAAAGCAGCCCGTAAAACCTCCATGCCAGGTTTATGAATAGAGATGCTGAGACACAAATGTTGGTGATTGACATTACTCTGCAGTTTAGGAATGGGCAGGGGTTAAATTGGTTTGTCTTTCTGTACAGTTTTAATTTTTATAATGAAGTAAATTAACATAAGACCTTTAGATGGTATAATTCATCTGTTAAAGGCCTTAAAGTTGTTTAGTATGTCACATGCCATTTCCCACACAATTTTATCATTGACATGATGTTTGGAAAACTAGAAATATGACTTTCTTTCTCAAGTCTTTAAAGTTTTATATATGCACATATATGTATATTTGTAAAATTTTTATCGTGAAAATTTTAAACATCTGCAACAGTAGAAGGAGTAGCAGAATGAACCCCCTTCACACCATACCCCAGATTTAACAATCAGCAATATTTTGCCATACTTGCTTTATCTGGCCCCATCTTCCTTCTCTCCTTTTCTTGTTACCTTTTTATGGTAAAGTGAATCCCTGTCATTACATCATTTAATACTGACTTAAAAGATGTATAATTTGCATTTATCTATAAAATATAATGGCATTTTTCTGCACAACCATGATACCATTCTTACCTAACAAATAACCAGTAATGTCTTCTAACACCTAGTTTATTTTCAAAATTGTACAGTCAGCTCTAAAATGCCTTTTTATAGTTATTTTATTTGAAAAGTAACATTTTAATGCTAACAAAACTTAGCACCAAAAATTGGGCTAAAGATTGAGTTGTAACTAAATTAGAAAAATAATCAACTCGTTTTTGTTTGGGGATTTAGATACAAGCCTTAAAGATGGTCTTTTCCATGAATTTAAGAAATTTGGAAAGGTGACTTCAGTGCAGATACATGGAGCTTCAGAAGAGAGGTATGGTCTGGTGTTCTTTCGGCAGCAAGAGGACCAAGAAAAAGCACTGACTGCATCAAAAGGAAAACTTTTCTTTGGCATGCAGATCGAAGTAACAGCATGGATAGGGCCAGGTAAGAGACAAGGAAGCTTTCCGGTTTTTGAAAGGGCAACATGTTATCCTGAATGCGGACACTATTCCAGCTCTATTTATTAACATACTTCCAGTGTCTTCTGTTTTAAAGAGTGGTTATATTTTATTGTTCATCTTAATAAAATATATTGTTTTGGTTAGGGTAGGATAAAGATAGTTCTATTTCTATAAGGGAGCAATGCTAACTTTTCAGAGTCCTAAAAGGCAGAGTATAGCCCCTTGTTGAATCCTCCCTTTCAAAAGGATTGAATTGGTTGAGATAAGGAGGTAATTCCTAGGAGAATGACAACAGAATTATCCTGAATTAGAAAACAAACTACATTAGTTTGAGGGACTACTTAGGCCAGTTTTATTTCCATTATGCCTAGCACAAATTGGGTCTGTTATTCTAGCTTCCATGTCCCTGAAAGATAGTGATGGAGAGGCAGGACTAAATCTTACGAGTACAACCCAGTGAACATTCTAAGGGTACGTTATATTGCTTGAACCTTCCTGTAAGACCTATTTATTCTAAGGCAGGAAGTCTTGTCAGGCATGACTTGGGTCAGTGTTTTTCCTGTTTCAGAGCCACCTGCAGTGCTCACTTATTAAAATGCAGACTCTGACTGTACCCCAGCTTACTGGTTCAAAGTTTGCATGCTCAAGTTTGGAAACCCTGGATTTAAGGCAACTTGTGAGCAATTTGTAGAGGAATGAAGAGAAATGTTAAAATTATGCAGTTATATTATGCAGCTGAGACAATTGAACTTAAGACTAAGACTTTGAGTAGAATTTACAGGTAAACATAGCCCATTTTCTTGGAGTATTTATTTTATTTGACAATTAAGAGGAAAAAATAGAATTTCTCTGCTAAGAATGTGTAAATGTTATTGGTATATTAAAACAGACAATTTTTAGCATGAAGACTGTAAAATGTGCATAATTTTATAAACACAGGAATTCAAAGGAATTATAAGTTATGCCTTCACATTCCCTCCTGCCAAGTTTGAGGTATACTGCCTTAACTTATACTGGGCCAAGAGTAACTTAGGAGTTCTTATTTAACACATTTGGAACGGGTCAGAACTGACTTTGAAGAATAATATTTCAGATGTCGTATAATCTATGTAAGCTTTTAGAGCCATATGTAATTATCAACTAGTGAGGATCTAATTCAGGGGCATTATCAGTAGGTGACCTTCTAATCTCCACATGGTAGGTCTAGCTTGAGATTGTCACTGTTAAAAAATGCATTTTACCCAATTAGTTAGCACCCAGAGTATTAATTGGACTTTAACCACCTGACACTGAAGATTTTGAGATGTTTGATTGGTTCAAGTATAGGAGAGCTGAAGGTACTTCTTTCAGATGGGACTGCATGAAACACCCAGTTTAATGGGATATTTGAAAGCTGAGTATGGAGACTTGGTTGAAATTATGCTGTTGGATGCTTGTCATAAATGTTACATATTGAAATGTATGGAGCTGATTGCTTCCTTAGGTAAAGGAGCTCTTGAAATTAAAAAGATCCAAATCCAGGAAACCCAGCTTTGCACAGAGACCGCTAATGGCTTCTAAGATTGTGCTTTTTAAAAAACTTCTATGCATAGCATTACAGTACCCTAAACGTGAAGTTGCAGGACAAAAGTTTTTTCACTAATGTGTAGGCATTAAGACTTAAAACTGGTCATGAAGCTTAGATAGATTACATGTGGAAGACATTTTTTTCCCCTCCTAAACTGAATTTTCAGTTTTGAAATTTTACTGAGCTGTTTGGTGGAACTGAAGTCATTACAGATTTTAATGATTGCAGATCATGCTTTATCCTTTTCATTCTGCCTGTTGGAGTACAAACCTCAAGATGTGTCTGCATTAATTTTTCCTTAAAAATTTTTCTCTTTTTAAATGAAATGTTCCTAAATATGTGCCCTCTATTAGATAGATAGCTATGAGAAGACCTAGTTGAGCTTAAAATGAGATATACCCCTGTGAGATAAGATGAAAATGCAGGACCAGGTGTACTGAGTCCACTGAGTATGTACTCTTTGATGACACAGGTTAGATTAAGCTGAGCTACCACTGGAGCTTTCAACCTAGAATCAGGAGTGAGGTATATTCTGGCTTGAGTTCACCCAACAGTTCAGAAGTTGAGTCTTTAATACCAGTGTTGTTGACATCATCAGTAATGTTTCAGTAGTTGGCACTAAACACTTTGTTTCAGTCGAGTTGATTAAATATTAACTTTTTTGGATGGCTTTGTTTTACATTTAAAAAGAGAGAACATCCAGGCTGTATTATAGTTATTATCAACAATATGTTGAATGTCCCTGCCCTAGGTCATGTTAATAAATGGAGCTTCACAGAAGGCCTATGATTGAATTAGACATTGAACCAGGACATTTGATCATAAGAAATAGAAACCTTAAGAGTTATTTAGTCTCTGTTTGGCATTGGTACCATGTAAAAGAAGATATTTTGTGTTACTTCAATCAGCTTTCATACAGTTATTATTCTTAGTTCTAAAAATTGCTGTATTTAGACAATTGGGCATGACAAGTGTAAAATGTTAAACATTGTACAAAATGTTGAAAAGTATATTAAACAAATAATGAAGCTGGACATTTTTTAGCTGACTTTTATGTGTATTTCAGATTGTAGTTTTATGCCACATATTTAGAGCCTGCTGCATAATTTTGGAACCTAAGATTAGGCTCAAATAATTTTTTTTTTCCTGCTGGGAATTAAGACCTATTTCTGTGATAATGATTATTTTTTTAAAAAGTCAATTTAGCAGATTGAAATTCAGTTCACTTTTCCATTTTAAAGATGAAGGTGTTAATGTTTCCTTAAGTTTTTGGACCAATTTCTTTAGCCTTTGTATTCCTCTTTTGCTTTGAAGCTATTTCTGATGATGTGTATAGTTTTCCAGATTGTATGAGTATTAAGCCTGCTATTTCAGAGACATAATTTCTTAAATGTAGATTTTTCCATGATACATGAATACGCATTAAAACACTCTCTTCCCCCACCTCACTTATAGAAACGGAAAGTGAAAATGAATTTCGCCCTTTGGATGAAAGGATTGATGAATTTCACCCCAAAGCAACAAGAACCCTCTTTATTGGCAACCTTGAAAAGACCACTACTTATCATGACCTTCGCAACATCTTCCAACGCTTTGGAGAAATTGTGGTATGTTGTTTTTATAGTAAAAACAGTTTTAGACTTTGTCATAGAACATAAAGCATAGTACAGATTGTATTTGGAAAAATGGTATTTATATGGTGTAATGAATATTTTCTCACTTGCCCTAGTATTTTCAACTCCTGCTACAAGATTATCTAGCAAAACCCATCAGGGACTCCTTTATGTGTGTATGTGAAAATATGTAATTATCTTTATTTTGTATACATACATATTTTCCTTTCCATTTTTCTTTGCCCATTGGGTGCTGTTGTAATGCCGCCGCTAGTCCTATGGATTGAAAGGAAAATCTGGAAGGAAAAACATTTGTTGTAAGAAAGAAGCAGCAGATTAGTGTATGGTTATTTTTTTTTAATCACAATGCCCATCAAAAGTACCTTGGAGATTACTAGAATGTGACTGTCATGCCGGAAACTCAGTTTTATTTTGAAATTTTAATTAGAATCATTTTTTAAACTATGCAAGTCATTGTTAGATTTAGGAATAGAAGGATTTGTCTTCCCCATTACTTAAACTTGAGTCAATTTATAGTGAAAATAGTTTAGTTGTTGCTTTGTACCCTTAGGTTATATACTATTTTGTTGTTGTTGTTTGAAAAAATAGGGAAATTACTTGTTTTCCTAGACTTTCTCTATATTAATAACAGTAAAGAAAATGCTCTAGCATTTTTAGACTTTGGAGAGTAAAAGAGGATAGAAGTAGCTATTGTTCATCTTTTGTGGGGGGGTGTCGTGTCCATTTGTCCATCCCTTTATCCTTCTTTTATACACTAATGCTCTAAGCAAAAGATCTTTATTTTTTTAGTGACATAATCTATTCTTGCGAATAAGACATTATTTGTGTTTGTGGCAGATCTAAACCTTATCTTCTAGGGGCTGGGGGCAAGAGATTGAAGTAGTTGGTAGAAGTGAAGGAAAAACAGAGAAGCTGTATATTTAGAGAAATACACTAGCAAAACATTCATTTTTCTTTCTCAGTTATTTTGATTTTTCTAAGTTCTCTTATTTTTGTGAGAGTAGCATACACTCTTTATTCCAGCTCTATTTCTTACCTAAATGAGTGACTTGATTCTCACTTACCTGTCTGGGTTCCAGTTCCTTTTGTCTTTATACCATGATTTTTATTTAATTTACTGTTTGTCATTCATGAGCCTGTGAATTGATAAAACTTTCAGACATACTTTTATTTGAATGTAGCTGCTACTTTCAGTTTTAGAGGAGTATAAAGAGTTGTATTTGGACACATGGATACATTTTCATCACCAGGGTTGCTAAAAATGGAATGATTATTGTGTTTTAAGAGCTTTGCTTGTCAATAAGGTGTACATGTGTCAATATTGTGTTTGAAAACCATAATCTTATCATGTTTGCAACTGCTCATAAATGTTACTGTTTTAATGACATGCAAACTTTCAGAACGTGGTCGTCTGCTTATTGATAACAGATTTTGCTACAACCAGAAGAATCTATTTAGTGATTCCACTAGTATTCTATGGAAACCATTTCTCTTAAATGGAGTTATCCTGGAATATTACATTCTGCATAATGATGAACACAGCTTCTGTTTACCATTACTTAGAAAAATTTTGAGTATAAGTTACTGCTTTTTTTTTTAAGGTCCCATCAAACAGCTCTTTAAATGAATTACTCATTTTGCTCTGTTTCAGGTTTTGATTATTGGCTTGTGACCCTTTTAAGGAGGCTTAGATAATCACAATACATAATCTGCAGTATATGGCCCAGCTCATTATTGTTTAAATACAAGTTTTGCCATCCAGGTGTCTGGTTTCTCTGGACCATTTTCATGTGTAAGCCAGGTTTTTTCACTACCTCCTCTAAGTAGGCAGGACCAGAGTGTCAGATGTGACTGTAGGTTTCGAGCATTCCAAAGAGATGGGGGTATTCCTTTATAGAGTGTTCCTTTAATCCAAGGATGGTGTTCTGATGCATCTTCACAAAGTAGTTCAGGTGTTTATGTAATCCATTCATTCTGTGTGTAAGAGATTATCACCAGGCTGAATTCAGTTAGATACACTGATAGAGTGAGTCTTCTAATTTAGGATTGCATACTTTAAATCCCTTTTTGAAAACTTGACTTCTTTATCATTCTTACTCTTCCCAGATACTATATTTTAAATGGCTTACTCCTAATAAGGATTTTAGATATTGCAGAAGGGAATTGTTTCTTAGGTTTTTATCAAATAGGCTATCTTTTCTTTCTTATCATAAATTTCTCAACACAGGAATTGTGGATTTAAATTTTTGAGTTTTGAATTGCATTGCAGTTGCTCTTCTGCAAAGGGCTTCACATGAGGAGATTTCATGGTTTGTGACTACAGATGCTGTGTTGTATAGTTTTTTAGGCTGTTAATTTACAGTTGCATTAAGATGTATAATTGTAACTAAGAAAATGATTTTGGGGAATATAACTGCTTTGAGAAATATATGCTTCATATGGATTTGGTTTATTCTGATTTATTTTTTATTGGCATATTACTGAGTGGTATCCCCTGGCTTTTTTAGGATATTGATATTAAGAAAGTAAATGGAGTTCCTCAGTATGCATTCTTGCAATACTGTGATATTGCCAGCGTTTGTAAGGCTATTAAGAAGATGGATGGGGAATACCTTGGAAATAATCGCCTCAAGGTAAAGGAATTTGCATAAGTTATTGTGCTGTTAATACTTGCCCTGTTTTTTAAGATCTGGAGTTTTTTGTGCGTATGTCTGATTATTCAAAATTGCAGTAGTGAAGTGAGAGAACTATAAAGGTGATAAACTTTGCATCCTCATCTTGTTACACTATAATCTGAATTGATACTCGCTTAACTGGACAGGATAACTTTCTTCTAAATTTCTATTGATTTTAACCTGATGGTTCCCACTTGAGATGTTGGTTTGGTAAGATTGCTATAGAAGACAAGATTTTTCAGAATTTTGTTGTTGAATAATTGGTGACTTAACTAATAGAAATTTTGCCTTTTATATTCAGCTGGGTTTTGGAAAGAGCATGCCTACAAACTGTGTGTGGTTAGACGGGCTTTCTTCAAATGTGTCGGATCAATATTTAACACGTCATTTCTGCCGATATGGGCCTGTGGTAAAGGTAAGTGGGAGGTTTTGTTTTGTGGTTTAAAGTTACTTCTGACTCCCTTTTCTTGGTGTTCTGTCCTTTCAGTCCCAACTTCTATTGCTGACTTTCTTTTCTTTAATAACTCATACATTAAAATTCTCTTTTCCAAAATTTGGTCTAGAAGAGCATTTGCATCTATTAGCTTATAATATGTGAGTATTTTGAAAAACTTATCTAGTATCAGTCTAAATGATTAATTTTGGAACTAATATTTCTTAGGAATTTCTAGATTTTATCTCATGTTAAAATTAGTCTATAGAATTATTCGCTCACACTATGTAATTAGTTTTTTTTTTATAATGACGATAACTTTAAAAGGACTCTCACACAATAGAATATTCATCTAACCAGTGTTTGTTATGTAGCACGCTCACAAACATAACAGGAAAAGGGTCTCTGGTCCCCATTCCATTATGTGAAGCCTTTAACTTCTTGAAAGCAGATTTACACTGTGGTAGGCATGTTGCATAACTTTGAAATTAAAGTGTAGCTTTTGTTTTTTGGAGAAACACATCTTAAAGACTGTTAGTATAAATAATCTACGGCTTTAAGACAGTAGTGCTGCTTATGACCAAAATACACTGTAACTTACTGTTTTTTTCTAATTTTACCTTTGGTGTAATGTAGTTTTTTCTTCTTAAATTTTCTGAATTAGAATATAGTTGATGTACAATATCAAATGGATTGTTGATGTACTCTAAATTTTTTTCTCTCTTTCAACTGTGTTGATTTTTGAGAGCCAAAACTACAAGAGTGCTTACTTTAATACAGTACAGTACAGGACTCAGTCAACATGGAAAATAAAATAAAATACAGAAAAACAAAATAAAGGCATAATATACCGCAAGCCACAGCACCCACAATTCTGAACGGTCCCTGCACCTTTTATTGTGTTTTCACTGTAACGTGCATCATCAGGAAGAGCCTGAAATTTTTTCTAGAATTAAAAAAATTTTTTTTTTCTTGGCAGTATCCCTGTGGCTTAGAATTTTGTTGGGACTGACACTCAGTCTGGTGGATGAGGCTCTTATTTGTTTTTTGTTTTGTTTTTTTGTTTTTTACAGGTGGTGTTTGACCGCTTAAAAGGCATGGCCCTGGTTCTCTACAATGAGATTGAATACGCACAAGCAGCTGTAAAAGAGACCAAGGGGAGGAAAATTGGTGGGAATAAAATTAAGGTGTGCAGAAAGACTTTAAACAAAGCAAAACACAGTAATTGTCAGATCCCAGCCTCTTAATAACTGGCATTTTGTTGGTTTACAGGACATGCAGTGTATGTCCTCAGTTTTTAAGGGGGATATTACAGTTTTTACATCTGGCTACTGGAGGGCACAGGGTCTATTAAACCATTAGCCACAGAACCTTCCCTAAAAATCCTCTCATCCAAGGAAGGGTGCTTCTCTGCGCCCTGGGTGCCTGGTACTCTTTGTACAGGCTGGCCACAGTCACCTGTGGGCATCCGCACACCCAGGAGCTCCTTATGTCAGTCCAGTTTCTTGAATGGTCTTCTCTTCATCTTTTTTCCTCCTCAACTAAAGAGTGGGTAACCACTGAAGGCATGATCTTTTTGTCTAGTGTTTTTGTTTAAAAACTTTTGTTCGTGATAGTTTGAAGAAATTTGTGTTCTTCATAACTATGGGTGGATAGATTGAAATCAGTCTTTTCAAAATAAGGTATTAATAAATGATGAGTATTATATTTTAGTGATTCTGAGGCCTGGCTGTGAGTAAAGTTTAAATGTTCTTTGATATTTTATTTTGTGTTCTAACTGTGGTTCTAGCAAATTTATGCACAACAGATTACTGGATTTAGCTGGTCTAATTATTTAATTGATAATCTAGAATCCTTAGAGCTGTGTTTCAGTCTTCCATTTTACTTTTTCTACTCTTTCACAATTGGGTTCTGGAATTTTAGATTATAATTCTTTATCATTTTTGTGTAAAATTTGAGAGAGATTTCAGGTTAATAAAATATAGTTTTAGTTGTTCTTTCTTAAAATTTATCCAGAGGGCTCTGTTGGGAAAATTTTCAAATTTGGTAACACTTTCCATCATTAAAATCTGAAACTTTCACCAAACACCTGCTATTCTTTTTTTTTTTTAAGGTGGATTTTGCAAATCGGGAGAGTCAATTGGCATTTTATCACTGTATGGAAAAATCTGGTCAAGATATCAGAGACTTTTATGAAATGTTAGCAGAAAGAAGGTATGTGTTTTAACCTATCAGCATAGCTTGCATTTTAAAATTTCTAATATGTAAAATTTAGATGGGATTAAATTTTATCTTTCACTCATTTCTACTCTGATCCCCTCAGAACTCATCCCTTTTATTCCTGCATAAAGAAACACATAAAAATTATTTTTATGAATCCAGTTTTCATGTAGCTCGTGGGATTTGGAATAACCTTATCTACATTTTCTCGCTGAGTTACTGTATAACAAGTTGAACTGCATTATTAAATATTAAATGCCCTATATTTGTTTTTATTTATTTTTTAAACATTTTTTTGTTGAGTTATAGTCATTTTACAATGTTGTGTTAAATTCCAGTGTAGAGCACAATTTTTCAGTTATACGTGAACATATATATATTATCACATTTTTTTTCGCTGTGAGCTACCACAAGATCTTGTATATATTTCCTTGTGCTAACAATATAATCTTGTTTATCTATTCTACATATGCCTGTCAATATCTACAAATTTTGAACTCCCAGTCTATCACTTCCCACCCCTTCTCCCGCTTAAATGCCCTATATATTTACTAATGACAGCATCCAGGTTGTCACCATACATGAGCTCATGGAATTAAATTTTTTCCTTTTTGTTTTTTTTTGGGGGGGGTTGTTAATTAGGTTTATTTATTTAATGGAGGTACTGGGGATTGAACCCAGGACCCTTGTGCATCCTAGGCATGCCCTCTGCCACTGAGCTACACTGTCCCCCTTGCTCATAGAATTAATTTAAAAGGTGAGGGAGGGTAATAGCTCAGTCGTGGAGCACATGCTTAGCATGCACAAGGTCCTGGTTTCAATACCTCCATTAAAAAAAAAAAGATGTTTAAAATGGTAAATTTTTAACACAACTTTGTAAACCGACTGTGCTTTAAAAAGTCTTACAAAAAAAACCCCTCAAAAGACTATCAAGGGCTTTGTTTTAAATTCAGATCTCTTAAATAATTTGTGAATTAGTAAGCCAGACCATAAATAAATTGGTAACTTTAGTGATGTAAAAAGTAAACCTTACTTCTCCTTGTTAATATTTTCAGTCATGGTAATGTAGTATTTGTTATTTTTCTGCTGCTTGTAGGGAACATTATAGAATCATTTAAGGTTTAGTTCAGAATCAGAATCATTTAGGTTAGAGTCATTTAAGTTAAGGTCTCACAGTCTGAATCAGGTTATCTCCATTAGCTTAAAATTGCCCCAGAACAGATGCTTGATTATTTTTTAGACAAATATTATTAAGAATGCCTTTTTTAAGGGAAGGAGGCAGTTAGGTTTATTTATTATTTTTTAAGTGGAGGTACTGGGGATTGAACCCAGGACCTTGTGCATGCAAGACAAGCACTCTACCACTGAGCTATACCCTCCCCCTAGACCAGTATTATTAAAACATCCTAACAGTGTCACCAGGTTCTTCAATAGCTGATCATATTTGAAAATGGAAACTATCATCCATATGATGAAGCTGTTTGTCCAAACATTCCTCTGTGATTAAGTCTCCTGGAATGTTACCAGTAAGTCTCCACCCCTATACATGTTAGACAAAAGGCTGTTTGAAAAATGCCTTTAGACACTCAAGTATAAAAGGGCTCTACATGAGCCAAATCCTGATTGTGCTGCCAGAAATCTGTTGAATGCATTCCCTTTTACTGCCTCTTCTCGCCAATTCATTTTCGTTTAAATCATAGAAGGTATATATTTCTTTATCATTTGCTTGTGGAGTATTGTGTAATGGTCATTGTATACTTGGAAGCTTTTAAAATTAAAAATGTCCCCTACAGCCAGACTTCTAAAAGCTTGAAGTCCTAGGCTTTTGATGGTTTTTCACTAGTAGATTGGAACTCACATTCTGAATTTTTCTGTCAATTTTGTGTGTGTGTGTGTGAGAGAGAGAGAGAATGAACATATGTAAAAGAATGTGTCTATTGGGAGAGTTCTCCATCCTGGCTCCCCAAGTAACAGTCTGATGTCATTGTTAATACTTTAAATACTTACAGGAATTCTTCTCCATGAGTGAGTGGAAAGTGTGTTGATGGTCTAGTGGCACCTAAGACGTAAAAATTCCATTAAAACCCCCTGTGCATACTCTTAAATATTTGTCAAAGAACAGTGTCTTGTGAGGGTTGGATAATGCTGTGTGAGTGTTAGTTTTTGTATATTGCTACTTAAATTCACCCAGTTTACTGATCTGGTTCTGGCTTTGTTCTTTGGTTCTTACCCGTGGTTATTTATCCCTGTTGAGTGGAGTTTATTTCCTAAAGTAGGAAGCGGGAGGGTGTGGGCCTTCACTGTGACCCAGTTTTACCCCATTTGGTTTCAGATGGCAGTGCTTCTGGAATGCATTCCTTGCAATGGAACTTGAGAATCTTTGCCCTTTCTGTAGAGTGGAAGGAAGTCATTCCACTGAATAGTTGATGAATAAATGAAAAAAAAATTGTTTACTCCTAATGACGGTTTAGCTGAGGAATGCAAATGATGATCCATTTACATAGGGCTCTAAAGTTTAAAAGTAGTATTTCTTTTATTCCCTCAAGTACTGTGTCAGGGAAATGGGGTCATGACTCTTGTCATGTGTTACTTACAGTAGGAACTGAAGATCAGATGACTTTGCTGTTAAGCTCACGGGCTACTAAGTAGTTGGGCTGGGAATGAACCCAGGGCTCCTACCTGCTAGTGCACTGAGCTTTACTTTTACCAGAGTGATTCTCAAGATGAATTTGTAGGGTCACAATATGCTTTAGACAAATTTCCCACCTACTTATGGTAGTTTGGATATTGTGCAGTCGTAGGAATAGTTTCCTCAAAACCTGACCTTTCAGAATCCCTCCAGGTCCTGCTAGAGTCTTTTGTACATAGTATCAGTGTTCAGTTCTATTGTCTCTTTACTTGAGTTCCTTAATGGCAGGAATGTTCTTTTTTTTTTTTTTTTTGGTAGTCCTAGGGCCTGACAAAATATGTACAGAACCATTATTTATTAAACTGAAGAGTGCAGCACTAACATTTACACATATACCTTTGACTTCTGTAGCTTTTTTCATATTTTGGATGTAGTTTTAGTTTGCTTAATTTAAAAAATATCTGGAAACTATTTTAAAACCTACTTTTAATGTGGGCAGTAAACTAGTATCATTCTAGATGTCCTAACCACTTTTTATTAGAAAACTTACAGTGTGTTCAACTTTACATACAAAAGTGATGCTTCCTTGAAGTTTATATTTTGCTGGTGGTAATGAGTTAAATTAGCCTTACTCCGTGACTGATAACATTCATTTGCAAGACGGCTCATCACTATTGAAGCAAGGAATCTGATTCCTGTGGAACTGTAGAAGGACCATCTTGGATCCAGTTAAATCAAGTATCATAGATATGTCATAAAGTACTGTCTTTGAAATGAAAAAGTGCAGTATAAATGCATATAATAATGTGTTATTGATGCTTCCAGTGTTTGAATGATAAGTCTCGATGCTTCATTTGCTATTGAAAATGGGTTAGAACATCTCCCAGTAGCAGCTTTGACATATATTTTTCTAAGGTTTATTCTTTCAGCAAATACTTGAGTACTTGCTGTGAGCCAAGAAGACAAAAGCTCATGCCTTTACTTTAGAGGCTTAAGTTCTAGGTTTGTTATGTTTAATTGAGCCACTACTGGCAGTACTATGTAGAATGAGCAAGCCATACCTGCCTAAGAGAACAAACACTGAAAGTGAACAGGAGTGAAGGAATTGGCCTCTGTTACAGGTGAATTTCATTTTATACACCATACATGTTCTTGCATGTAAATTTAATCCTATTTTGAATGCAGTGGGACACGTCACTGTGGGAGAAAACCTGTGGTGAATTCTTTTACAATTAAGGAATCATCTCACCCAGTTTGTAATCACCTGATCTGTTAGTTGGTGGATTGGGGAAAACTAACATTTACTGAAGGCCAAGTATGTGCCTTGTATTGTGCTAGGAAAGTTTTTACAAATGTTATTTAATCTTGAGGGTTTTATGAGGAAAAAGTTAATCATTTTACAAGTGAGGAGACTGAACCCAGGGAGACTGGCGCCCACTGTGTCTTTTTAAGTTGTGAATTGAGGTAGAGGTGTTACCAATATACAGGTTGCATGGGTGGAAAGATTTTAAATTGTTACCTATCTTTTAAACAGTAGATTTGTTTCTCAAGTTGTGGTAAAAATATCTTTTGGCAGAAAAGACTTAGAAATGTGGGATGCGATGCTGTTTAATACTATTGCTCATTGTAAGTCATGACAACTGATACCAAAAAAAATTTAAAAAGGGCTGAAGCACAGCTGTCCAAGTCCAATAGAAGTGTAATGCAAGCTTACATATGTGGTTTAGTAAAAAGCAAAGATGAAATTTTATTAACTCAATATATCTAAAATATTGTTTCAACATATAATCTAAATTAATTACTAATTTCTTTTCCTATTTTTAAAAAAACTAAATCTACCAAATTCAGTGTGTATTTTATACTTACATCTCAGTTTAGACTAGCCATATTTCAAATTCTCAGTAGCCACATGTGGCTTGTAGCTACGGTATAGACAGTGCAGGTCTAATAGTTAAATAATGGCAAAGACTTTTTGAAGCTGGACTTTGTAATCTCATATGTCTGATTAATGTGTAAGTGATGAGGAAACAAAACAAATAAATTATTTTTTGTCTTTTGGCAGAGAAGAACGAAGGGGATCTTACGACTATAGCCAAGATCGTACATATTATGAGAATGTTCGTACTCCAGGCACATATCCTGAGGATTCCAGACGGGACTATCCAGCTCGAGGGAGAGAGTTTTATTCAGAATGGGAAACTTACCAAGGAGACTACTATGAATCACGGTATTATGATGATCCCCGGGAATATAGGGATTACAGAAATGATCCTTATGAACAAGATATTCGGGAATACAGTTACAGGCAAAGGGAACGGGAAAGAGAACGTGAAAGATTTGAGTCTGACCGGGACAGAGACCACGAGAGGAGGCCAATTGAACGCAGTCAGAGTCCAGTGCACTTGCGACGCCCACAGAGTCCTGGAGCATCACCCTCACAGTCAGAGAGATTGCCTAGTGATTCTGAGAGGAGGATTTACAGCCGATCCTCGGACCGGAGTGGAAGCTGTAGCTCACTTTCCCCTCCAAGATATGAGAAACTTGACAAGCCTCGTTTGGAACGCTATACAAAAAATGAAAAGACTGATAAAGAACGAACTTTTGATTCTGAGAGAGTAGAAAGAGAGAGGCGCTTAATAAGGAAGGAAAAAGTGGAAAAGGATAAAACTGACAAGCAGAAACGAAAAGGAAAAGTTCATTCCCCTAGTTCTCAGTCTTCAGAAACAGACCAAGAAAACGAGAGAGAACAGAGTCCTGAAAAATCTAGGAGTTCAAATAAACTGAGCAGAGAGAAAGCTGACAAAGAAGGAGTAGCAAAAAACCGCTTGGAACTGATGCCTTGTGTGGTTTTGACTCGAGTGAAAGAAAAAGAGGGGAAAGTTATTGACCACCCTCCTTTGGAAAAGTTAAAAGCCAAGCTTGATAATGACACTGTCAAGTCTTCTGCCCTAGATCAGAAACTTCAGGTCTCTCAAACAGAGCCTGCAAAATCTGAGTTGTCGAAACTAGAATCTGTTAGGATGAAAATGCCAAAGGAAAAGGGGCTTTCAAGCCACGTAGAAGTGGCAGATAAGGAAGGCAGGCCTAAACCCAGGAAGCACCTAAAACCAGAGCAGAGTGCTGACGGGGTGAGTGCTGTGGATCTGGAGAAGCTGGAAGCAAGGAAAAGGCGTTTTGCAGATTCCAGTTTGAAAGCAGAAAGGCAAAAATCAGAAGTCAAGAAAAGTAGTCCAGAGATGGAGGATGCTCGGGTGCTTTTAAAAAAGCAGCCTGACATATCAAGAGATGTCATTCTGCTGAGGGAAGGAGAGTCTGAAAGAAAGCCTGTGAGGAAAGAAATTCTTAAAAGAGAATCTAAAAAAATCAAACTAGACAGACTTAATGCTGTTCCCAGCCCCAAAGACTGTCAGGAGCTTGCCAGTATTTCTGTTGCGACTGGCTCAAGGCCCAGCTCAGACCTACAAGCAAGGCTGGGAGAACCAGTAGGTGAATCTGTGGAAAACCAAGAAATCCAGCCAAAAAAACCCACTCCCTCCAAACCACAGCTCAAACAGCTGCAGCTATTAGATGATCAAGGACCAGACAGAGAAGATAATAGGAAAAACTATTGCAGTCTTCGTGATGAAACACTTGAGTGTAAATCAGGCCAAGAGAAACCACATTCAGTAAATACTGAAGAAAAAATTGGCATAGATATTGATCACACGCAGAGTTACCGAAAACAAATGGAGCAGAGTCGTAGAAAACAGCAGATGGAGATGGAAATAGCCAAGTCTGAAAAGTTCGGCAGTCCTAAAAAGGATGTGGATGAATATGAAAGACGTAGTCTTGTTCATGAGGTAGGCAAACCCCCTCAGGATGTCACTGACGACTCTCCTCCCAGCAAAAAGAAAAGGATGGACCACGTCGATTTTGACATCAGCACTAAGAGAGAGAGGAACTACAGAAGTTCACGCCAAATCAGTGAAGATTCTGAAAGAACTGGTGGTTCTCCTAGTATCCGACATGGTTCCTTCCATGAAGATGATGACCCCATTGGCTCCCCTAGGCTAATGTCATTAAAAGGGTCTCCTAAAGTAGATGAAAAAAGTCTCCCCTATTCTAACATAACAGTCAGGGAAGAGTCCTTAAAATTTAATCCTTATGATTCTAGCAGGAGAGAACAGATGGCAGACATGGCTAAAATAAAGCTATCTGTCTTGAATTCTGAAGATGAGCTAAATCGGTGGGACTCTCAAACGAAACAAGATGCCAGCAAATTCGATGTGAGTTTCCCAAACACCATAATTAAGAGAGACAGCCTCCGAAAGAGGTCTGTACGTGACTTGGAACCTGGTGAGGTGCCTTCTGATTCTGATGAAGATGGTGAACACAAATCTCACTCTCCCAGAGCCTCTGCGTTATATGAAAGCTCTCGATTGTCTTTTTTATTGAGGGACAGAGAAGACAAACTACGTGAGAGAGATGAAAGACTCTCCAGTTCTTTAGAAAGGAACAAATTTTATTCTTTTGCATTGGATAAGACAATCACCCCAGACACCAAGGCTTTGCTTGAAAGAGCTAAATCCCTCTCTTCATCCCGAGAAGAAAATTGGTCTTTTCTTGATTGGGACTCGCGATTTGCTAATTTTCGAAACAACAAAGATAAAGAAAAGGTTGACTCTGCTCCAAGACCTATTCCATCCTGGTACATGAAAAAGAAGAAAATTCGGACTGATTCAGAAGGAAAAATGGATGATAAAAAAGATGACCATAAAGAAGAAGAACAGGAAAGGCAAGAATTATTTGCTTCTCGTTTTTTACACAGCTCAATCTTCGAACAAGATTCCAAGCGACTACAGCATCTAGAGAGAAAAGACGAAGAACCTGACCTCGTTTCTGGCAGGTTATATGGGAGGCAGGCATCTGATGGAGTGAATAGCACAGCCGATCTGATCCAAGAGCCGGTAGTGCTTTTCCATAGCAGATTTATGGAACTCACACGGATGCAACAGAAAGAAAAAGAAAAAGACCAAAAACCCCAAGAGGCTGAGAAACAGGAAGATACAGAGGATCACCCCAAGACTCCAGAATCTGCTCCTGAGAATAAAGAGTCAGAACTGAAAACTCCATCTTCGACGGGGCCTCCGAGTGTCACAGTTGCAGCCCCAGAGTCAGCATCACCATCGCTGGAGAAGACAGCTGGTGAAAAAACAGGAGAGGTGCCTTCGGTGACAGAAGAGAAGGCCACGGAGCCAGACTCTGTGTCAGAAGAAGCAAAACCTGTATCTGACCTGGCTCCTGTCACTGCAGAGCAACCTGAACAGGCAGACTTGCCCCCAGGAGTAGACACCAGGAAAGATGTCGCCGAGACTCCTTTAGCTGTTGAAGAAAGCTCATCAGTTGATCACCTGCCTTGTCTGGACGCCAAGCCTCCAACTCCTGGGGCCTCATTTTCCCAGGTAGAGAGCAGTGTAGAGCCAGAACCTGACAGTTCCCAAACACTTTCAAAACCAGCGCAGAAGCCTGAGGAAGCTGATGAGCCAAAAGTGGAAAAGCCAGACTCAGCTGCGAATGTTGAACCTAATGCAAACCCAAAAGCTGAAGCTGTTCCTGAGGTTCCGCCTCAGGCTCCTGAAGATGCAGAGGCTGACCCTCCAGTTGCCGCAAAGGATAAAAAGCCAAACAAAAGTAAACGTTCCAAGACCCCTGTTCAGGCAGCTGCAGCAAGTATGGTGGAGAAGCCAGTCACGAGGAAGAGTGAGAGGATAGACCGGGAAAAGCTCAAGCGGTCCAATTCTCCTCGGGGAGAAGCACAGAAGCTTTTAGAATTGAAGATGGAGGCAGAGAAGATTACAAGGACTGCCTCTAAAAACATGGCCGCAGACCCTGAACACCCTGAGCCAAGCTTGCCCCTCAGCCGGACCAGGCGCCGGAATGTCAGGAGTGTCTACGCGACCATGGGTGACCATGAGAGCCGCTCGCCAGTCAAGGAGCCCGTCGAGCAACCGCGAGTGACCAGGAAGAGACTGGAGCGAGAGCTTCAGGAGGCTGCGGTGGTTCCCACCACCCCTCGGAGGGGAAGGCCTCCAAAAACACGCCGTCGAGCTGATGAAGATGATGAGACTGAGGCGAAAGAACCTGTTGAAACAGTCAAACCAGCCGAGGGATGGAGATCCCCCCGATCCCAAAAAGTAGCTGCTGGTGGCCAACAAGGGAAGAGGGGGAAAAATGAACCGAAAGTTGATGCTGAACGTCCTGAGGCCACCACTGAGGTGGGTCCCCAAGTAAACGTGAAAGAAAATAACACAAAATCCAAGGCTGATAAAGAAGAAGCAGGAAGTGAACAGAAACGTGACAAAAAAGAAATTGGCACAGACAGGAATCCACCAGAAGCCCCCCCAGTTGAAGTGGTGGAGAAAAAAACAGCCCCTGAGAAAAACTCCAAGTCAAAGAGAGGAAGATCTCGGAACTCTAGGTCAGCGGTGGACAAATCTGCAAATCTAAAAAATGTGGAAGCCACTGTAAGTCCCAGTGTGGCTGCAGGCCCTGCAGGGCCACCGGTGGAAAAGGAAGCTGGGGTCGTGGCAGTTTCCCCTGAGAAGAGCGAGAGTCCTCAAAAGGAGGGTAGTTTATCATCGCAGTTGAACAGTGAACCAGCTGACCTGGGCAAGGAACCAGAGAAGGAAGAAGATGTGTCTGCCTCTAAGCCATCCCCAGAAGCAAATCAGTTAGCCAAGCAGATGGAGCTGGAGCAGGCCGTGGAGAACATCGAGAAGCTCACGGAAACGTCAGCCCCCGCGGCCTTCAAGGCGGCAGCCACAGATGCCCCGGAGGGCCTCTCCACAGAGGATGGGGACAAGCCCGCACACCAAGCCAGCGAAACAGAGCTGGCTGCAGCCATTGGTTCCATCATAAATGACATTTCTGGGGAGCCAGAAAACTTCCCAGCACCTCCACCATTCCCTGCAGAATCTCAGACAGATCTGCAGCCTCCAGAGGAAGGAATGGAGCCCGAGACCGATGAGGCTGTGTCTGGCATCTTAGAGACTGAGGTTGCCACAGAGTCTTCTAGGCCACCAGGCAGTGCACCTGACCCCACAGTGGGCCCAGCAGATACCAAGGAAGCCAAAGAGAGCGGCAGCGAAACCTCCCTCCCAGTGCCAGAAGCCAAGGGATCAAAAGAGGCAGAAGTGACTCTTGCTCGGAAAGACAAAGGGCGCCAGAAGACAAGTCGATCACGCCGCAAACGGAATACAAGCAAGAAAACGGGGGGCGCCGCAGAGACGCATGTCTCCGAACCTGACCAAGTTCAAAGCAAGAGCCCTGCTGCAAATGAGGGGGCAACGATACCGCCCCTAGAAACTCCGCAGGAGGAAAAGCAGAGTGACGGGCCCCAGTCCACTCCCTCTGAGTCTTGTGCTTCTGACCCAGGCAAGACTCCATCCATGGAAAGTTTGTCCCAAGAAAGCAGTGTTGAAGAAAAGACTCCAACCAAAGCATCTGCTCTCCCAGACCTTCCCCCTCCCTCACAGCCAGCCCCCGTGGATGATGAGCCTCAAGCCAGATTCAGGGTACATTCCATCATCGAAAGTGACCCAGTGACCCCGCCCAGTGACTCTAGCATGCCCACCCCCACAATTCCTTCTGTAACTGCAGCAAAGCTCCCACCCCCAATTACTGCTGGGGGTGTCCCACACCAGAGTCCCCCTCCCAAGGTGACAGAGTGGATCACAAGGCAGGAGGAGCCACGGGCGCAGTCCACCCCATCTCCAGCTCTTCCCCCAGACACAAAGGCCTCTGACATCGACACCAGCTCCAGCACGCTGAGAAAGATCCTCATGGACCCTAAGTACGTGTCTGCTACGGGCGTCACTTCCACGAGTGTCACAACTGCCATTGCAGAGCCTGTAAGTGCCACCCCTTGCCTGCATGAGACCCTGCCCCCTCCAGTGGAATCTAAAAAGCCGCTTTTAGAGGAAAAACCAGCAGCTCCAGTAACTAACACCTCCGACACCCAGGCCTCAGAAGTTCCAGTAGCTGCTGACAAAGAGAAGGTTACTCCAGTTATTGCTCCCAAAATTACTTCTGTTATTAGCCGAATGCCTGTCAGCATTGATTTGGAGAATTCACAAAAGATAACTCTGGCAAAACCAGCTCCACAAACCCTGACTGGCCTGGTGAGTGCCCTGACCGGCCTGGTCAATGTCTCCCTGGTCCCAGTGAACGCACTGACTGGCCCAGTGAATGCACTGAAAGGCCCTGTGAAGGGCTCAGTGGCCACGCTGAAAGGCTTGGTGAACACTCCTGCTGGCCCTGTGAATGTCCTAAAGGGACCAGTGAATGTTCTCACGGGGCCAGTGAATGTCCTCACCACTCCAGTGAACGCCGCCACCAGTGTGGTGAACGCCGCCACAGGTGCAGTGAATGCTGCCACGGGCGCAGTGAACGCCAGCGCAGGTGCGGTGACGGTCACAGCGGGTGCGGTGACTTCGGCATCTGGAGGGGTGACTGCCACAACAGCGGGTGCAGTGACTGTGGCGGGGGCAGTGATTGCACCATCAAAGTGCAAACAGAGACCCAGTGCTACTGACAACAGTCGGTTCCACCCGGGGTCTATGTCTGTGATTGACGAACGTCCGGCAGACACTGGCTCTGGCGCTGGGCTGCGTGTGAACACTTCAGAAGGGGTGGTACTCCTGAGCTATTCAGGGCAGAAGACTGAAGGCCCACAGCGGATCAGTGCCAAGATTAGCCAGATCCCCCCAGCAAGTGCGATGGACATTGAATTTCAGCAGTCGGTATCCAAGTCCCAGGTCAAACCAGACTCTGTCACGCCCTCGCAGCCTCCACCCAAAGGCCCTCAGGCGCCTTCAGGCTACGCAAATGTGGCCACCCATTCTACTCTGGTGCTAACTGCCCAGACGTACAACGCATCTCCTGTGATTTCATCTGTTAAAGCTGATCGTCCGTCCTTGGAGAAGCCTGAGCCCATTCACCTCTCTGTGTCCACACCTGTCACCCAGGGCGGCACGGTGAAGGTCCTCACCCAGGGCATAAACACACCCCCAGTGCTGGTTCACAACCAGCTGGTCCTCACCCCAAGCATAGTCACCACTAACAAAAAGCTTGCTGACCCCGTCACCCTCAAAATAGAGACCAAGGTCCTTCAGCCGGCTAACCTGGGGTCCACTCTTACACCCCACCATCCCCCTGCTCTGCCCAGCAAACTGCCTTCAGAAGTGAACCACGTCACCTCGGGGCCCACTACCCCAACTGATCGAACTGTCTCCCACTTGGCGGCCACAAAGCCAGATGCTCATTCCCCTCGACCCAGTGGGCCTGCTCCATCCCCGTTCCCGAGGGCGTGCCAACCCAGCAGCACCACGTCCACTGCCCTCTCCACTAACGCCACAGTAATGCTGGCTGCAGGCATTCCTGTGCCTCAGTTCATCTCTAGCATACACCCAGAGCAGTCTGTCATCATGCCGCCCCACAGCATCACCCAGACTGTGTCCCTCAGCCACCTGTCCCAGGGCGAGGTGAGGATGAACACGCCCACGCTGCCCAGCATCACCTACAGCATCCGGCCAGAGACTCTTCACTCTCCTCGAGCACCCCTGCAGCCCCAGCAGATAGAGGTCCGGGCCCCGCAGCGTGCGGGCACCCCCCAGCCAGCCACAGCTGGTGTGCCCGCCCTGGCCTCCCAGCACCCTCCGGAGGAAGAGGTGCATTACCACCTCCCTGTTGCTCGAGCCACAGCCCCTGTGCAGTCGGAGGTGCTGGTCATGCAGTCTGAGTACCGACTGCACCCATACACCGTGCCCCGGGACGTGAGGATCATGGTACATCCCCACGTGACGGCCGTCAGCGAGCAGCCCAGGGCGGCAGATGGGGTAGTGAAGGTGCCACCAGCCAGCAAGACCCCTCAGCAGCCAGGAAAAGAGGCTGCCAAGACGGCAGATGCCAAAGCTGCCCCTGCCCCCACCCCTCACAGTGAGGCCCGCATCCTCACAGTCACCCCCAGCAACCAGCTCCAGGGGCTGCCCCTGACCCCGCCTGTGGTGGTGACTCACGGGGTGCAGATCGTGCACTCCAGCGGGGAGCTGTTTCAAGAGTACAGGTACGGGGACATCCGCACCTACCACGGCCCGGCTCAGCTCACGCACACGCAGTTTCCTGCTGCTGCCTCCATTGGCCTGCCTTCCCGGACCAAGGCCCCTGCTCAGGTGAGAGTACCAAAAACCTGCCTTCCGGTCCAGGTAGTGCCGGAGGTGCCAGGTCCCAAAAATACGTTGTTGTTTTTGTGGGTTTAGAGAGGAACTCCCTAAATCTGGGGATGAAGGGATCAGATCATAGCACAAGGAGCCAGGGACATGGAGGGAGTTCTTTGTGGGAACAGGTGGAGAGGTGGGGGGTGGGCAACAGGTGACCTGCTTATACCAGAGCCCTCAATCCTGAATGCCCAAGAGCATGTCAGTCCGGGTGAAGTCCTTTCTGGGGGCCTGGCCCACAGGAGAGGCCCCGCAGCTGACCTGCCTGGGAGCCCAGGGCTGGCCGACTAGGGGCAGGGTATCGTGCATAACTGAATCTCTGCCCCTCTCTCTTCCCGCCCAACACCCAGGGCCCCGCTCCCGAAGGCGAGCCCTTACAGCCCGCTCAGCCTGCGCAGTCCGCACAGCCTCTCCAGCCCATGCCGCCCGCACAGCCTGCCCAGCCCACGCAGCCCTGCCAGCCCTCCCAGCTCGGCCAGCCGGGCCAGCCAGCAAGCGGCAAGATCCCTCCGGTCTCCCAGGAGGCGAAGGGGACCCAGACGGGAGTAGAGCAGCCTCGCCTCCCAAACGTACCTGCAAACAGGCCAGCTGAGCCTCACGTTCAGGTCCAGAGGGCGCAGGCGGAAACAAGCCAGACCTCCTATCCCTCCCCTGTGTCTGTTTCCATGAAGCCTGACCTCCCGGCACCTCTCCCCACTCAGGCTGCCCCAAAGCAGCCGTTGTTCGTCCCGACAACCTCAGGCCCCAGCACCCCTCCAGGACTTGCTCTGCCAATTGCTGAAGCCCAGCCCGCCCCCAAACAAGATTCCTCTCCACACTTGACTTCCCAGAGGCCTGTGGACATGGTCCAGCTTCTGAAGGTAAGCCCGGGCAGGGCCTTCCCTTCCACCCTCCGAGCTTTGTGCTGTGTTCAGTGTCTTTAAGATCCCCACTTAGACCAGCAGGCTGCTGCCTAGGGCCATGGCCAGCATGGCTCTCTTCTCCAGCCCTGAGCTCACTTTTGTTTGTTTCCCTGTAAGCAGAAGTACCCGATCGTGTGGCAGGGCCTCCTTGCCCTCAAGAATGACACAGCTGCTGTGCAGCTCCACTTTGTCTCTGGCAACAATGTCCTGGCCCATCGGTCCCTGCCCCTTTCTGAAGGAGGACCCCCACTAAGGATTGCCCAGAGGATGCGGCTGGAGGCCTCACAGCTGGAAGGTGTTGCCCGAAGGATGACGGTAAGACTTGGGCCCAGGTGGGCAATTGCCCACCCCCAGGGAGGGAAAGGGGTGGCCCCTACTGCCTGTCTCCCTGGCTCAGCATGGGTTGCAGTCATGGCATTCTTGGACTGGATGGTAAAGGGAATGTTCTGTCTCCACTGGGTGTGAAGTGCTTCTAGACCCAGAGACCAGGCTTATTTTCACTCAGCAGATACGGGGGTGGACTTGAACACCATCTCAGAGGTGGGGGCTTTTGTGACTCTTCCTGGGCTGCTGTTTTGTGAGGTGGCACTGATCACTGATGGCTGCCTCTGCCCCAGGTGGAGACAGATTACTGTCTGCTGCTGGCTCTGCCCTGTGGCCGTGACCAAGAGGACGTCGTGAGCCAGACTGAGTCCCTCAAGGCTGCCTTCATCACGTATCTGCAGGCCAAGCAGGCGGCAGGGATCATCAACGTTCCGAACCCTGGCTCCAATCAGGTGAGCCCCGTGCCCAGTATCCTGCCTCCGCACACACACAGGTGGGGCTGGTCTGGGCTGGTCAGGTGGTCTGACTGACTTGGTGCCGTGGGCTGCCAAGTGCCAACTAGAGTAGTCCAGGAAAGTGTCCCAGAGGAGGTGGACAAAGGGGCATTCTGGATAGAGACAGCAGGCGGTCTGCCATCGCCCATCCTGGAGACAGTCGAAGGACAGCCAAGACAGCAGAGGTTCTTCTTTAGCTTAATGAAATAGAAGAGGTTCCCAGGGGTTAGTTCATGTTAGTCTCCTGATGCCTGGATTCTTCTGGCAGACAAAGTCTTGGTGACGTTAGCTGGTTGGGAAATTGACTCAACCTGGCTCTTTGTGTTGGGCTTTTCTTTGGGGCTCCTGATTGGAAATGTTTAAGGGAAGACTGGTCGTGGGGTGGGTGATGTGAAGACAGGGCCCCTGATTGGAAATGTTTAAGGGAAGACTGGTCGTGGGGTGGGTGATGTGAAGACAGGAGGTCCCATTTTTGTCTCTCGTCCCCTTCTCCAGCCTGCCTATGTGCTGCAGATCTTCCCGCCCTGTGAGTTCTCTGAGAGTCACCTGTCCCGTCTGGCCCCTGACCTCCTGGCCAGCATCTCCAACATTTCTCCCCACCTCATGATTGTCATTGCCTCTGTGTGAGCCACTGAATGGTTACCACTTGGTGTATCTTCCTGAGGCTCTGCAGCAAAAAAAAAAAAAAAGAGAGAGAGAAAGAAAAAAATCCCACAGGACAACCCAGCCAAGTGGAGGAAGAAGCTGCCGACGGGGATAGACTCCACTGCCAGACGCCCAGCCTCACCCTCCTGCTCGCCCGCCCGGCTCAGTTGGACAGACCCCTCTGGGCAGTGGTGCTGCTACTTGTATGTTTACATGACATTTAGCCCAAGGACAGATCACCAACCGATGGACTTGCAGACACCTTGAGGCTGGGTTTCTCTCTCCTCTTTCTGGAGAAAAGGAACAGGGCAGTGGATCTTGATTTTGTTTTTGTTTTTGTTTTTGTTTTTTTGTTTTTAAGAAACAAAACAGAACTGCCTTTGCACTAAATTAGTGACTTGGACTTTTGCACAGTGAAGACAGGCTGTGATGCTCTGGATGTCTTGGTGTATGTGAACACACATCGTGGACTCTCACGCAGGACTTCGATCTTCTGCTGAAACCTCGGGGTCAAGGAACATTTCATTGGGTTGTTTTGTCCCCACCCCACCCTTCCCCTTGCTCATCTGGATGTGTCACCTTTCTTAATTCTCCTGCCTCCATCATCTTAGAATCACCCAGGATGTACAGTTTACAATCAGAAAAGAGCAAACGGAAGGACTCTCTTTCTCGGTGGAATATGCAGAACTTGGGATGTGTGTATATATAAATATATAATATATATAAATATATATAATACTGACTTAAAAAAATCAAATTCCCCGACATACATTTTTTTTAATCTGTGCCAAAAATGTGTTTTCAGAAAAAAATCTTATTTTCATACTCAGACTTTGTATTGTCACTCATTTGTATAAGTGTGCTTCGTTACAGCACGGGCCCCGCCCCTGCAATTTGGAAGTGTCACACACACACAAAAAGACTGTACAAAAAGACTGGCTTCCCCTCTTCCTGTGACCTTGACCTCTCCCCCAACTTCCTAACACTTATTAATTTATGAAACTTTCTCAGCGCAGTTTTGTTTTGTGTGTCCATTGGATTACAAACTTTATTAAAAAATACAAAACACGTCAAGTGTGAATGTGATTGTCACTTGGACAAGAGGGCCAAGGACCCTTGGCTTATGGGAACTGCTAGCTCTCCTCCCATTTTTGCTTTCTTACCCTCCTATCAAGTCTGTCTATGGGACCTATTTCCTTTCTTCCACTAATCCTCCCCAAGGATCATTTTTATCTGGTTCAAAAATGATTTTCATCTCAGAACTAGAACCATTTTTCCGTGCTGTGGTGTAAATCTGACGCTTGAAGATCCCATCTGGCTCCTGGGTAATGTTGAAGGCACTTCCAAGTTGGATGAAGAATAAAACCACCCACCCCACCCCAAACACAGAAACATCTTAAGCAAGCTTTGGCGTCTTGCCTTTTGCCCCTTTCTCCTCCAGGTAGTAGCGGCACAGCCTGGCCTGACGGGGTTCTCGTAGCTGCCTCCCAGACAGGAAGATGGGACGGGAGGGCCAGGCCTCCCCTGCAGCTGGGCCCACCACAAGCTGGGGAGTTGGACGTGGGGGACAGGAACGCAAGGACCACAAAGTTGGTGGTCTCACCTGCAGTATCCCTGGGGCTCCTCCAAACAGACCTATACTTTTGGTGCAAGATGGTACCACCTCTGAGTGAGGGATTACAGCTGCTGGGATGAGCCGTGCAGAAAAGTGGCAGGGATGGCATCTCACGTCTCCCTGCTGACAGGAGTAAGACTGAGCCGCCCCACCATCCCAACTGCTGCTTCTAATTTAAGCAGTGCTATGTCCCCCACCTCCCCATCAGAACTCCTGGCCGCTCATTCCTGTCGCTCCAGACCCTCAGAGACTCCACTGATTCAGGGCAAGTAAACGTTCCCAAAAGGTGACACTGGCTTGGCCGTGATCTTCGGGCCAGCACTACCGTGAAGAGAGAACAGCCCTCCTGCTTCTGTAAGCCCAACAGAACCAGGCCCATGGCCTGCTGGGTCCAGTGCTCTGCCTGCCTTGCTGCTCTGGCTGAACGGACCCGAGTGGAGCTCTGTACAGGTAGAGCACGGCCACCTGTGCAGCTGTGGCCAAGCCCTGCGGGCCCGGCTCCTGGGCAGAGGGGGCCAAGGTCACTGTGCTCCATGGAGGAAAGGGGAGGTCCAATGCTCAGGCTGAGCAGATGAGCAGCCTCCAAAGAGGGAACCAAACGAAGGGATGGGGCCTGGGGAGCTGCAGTTTCTCTGGACCTAAGTGCAAGTGTGCTGCCCACACCCCAACTTGGGCAAAGCAGCCAGCTTGTTTCGACAGGTCCCGGGGCTCCAGTCCCATTCTGCAAAGGGACAGCCTGCCTTTCCCAAGAAGCAGGTCTCTGTTGGCTCGTCCCTGGGTGGCGCAACCCTTTGGTGGCATCAACCACAGCTGCCAGCTCCCCACCCCACCCCTACAGGGAGCTCTAGGCAGCATTAGAAAATAATCCAATTTATTCTCTCTAGGGAATGGGGCCACCCCTCTCAGTTCTAGGGTACCACCCATCCTTAAATAAACAGGAGAAAGAGTGCCTGCTCACTCAGCAGGTGGTGGACATTCAGGGGCTGTGGGGGGTGTCTCTGCCAGGGCAGGCTGGCTGTCAGCCCCGTCCCGAGGGCGGAAGACCAGCTCCCCAGCCTGCAGCACCTGCCCGGCCGGCCACGTGCTGCCTGGCCCATACTGCTGGTAGAAGTCCGCATCCGTCTGGAACATGACCAGTGCCTGGGCCGTGTGGATCCGCACGTGCTGGGCCAGGCTGTTTGCATCCAGAAACTTATCCCCACAGGAGTCACAGGCATAGAGGATGTGGGTGTTGGGATCTGTAGGGGGTGGGACAGCAGTCAGGACAAGAAGGGCCTCTGGGCCAACCAGCTTTCCCACCATGGGCAGCCTCTCACCTTCTTCTTGTACTTGCTTCACCGCTTTGCTGATCTCGGCTTTAAGTACTTCTGTCTCATCCGCGGTCACCGCGGCCCCCACTGGCACCACTGTGGGCGGAATCAGCAGGGCCTGAGGCCAGAGTTGCCCACCCCTTTGCTGCCACCCCAGAAGCAACCCCTACTGTGACCACCCCTGCTGCCCTGTGAGCTGAGTGACGCCCGCACCTGTGAGCTGAGTGACGGCTGTTGCTGCCAGTGCCTCAGTGGCCAGTGTGACCATGTCATCGACTGTGACCACGCTGACCTCACCGCCCTCCTCTGGCTCCAGGATTTTGATGCCTGCCTTGCCCTGGTGCACGGTCTTCACGTGGGAACGCAGGTTGTCCACCCGGTTGAAACCTCGACCACACTTGTCACACAGGTAAGGCTTCTCTCCTGGGGGAGGAGGCAAGGTTCTCTCCTGCCATTGGAGGGGAGGTGCAGGGGGGGAGGACCTCAGTGGCCTCCAGTTTCCCCAGCAGCCCTGTTTTTTCCAGCTGGAAGTGCTCTGGGGTGGCCACCTGAGCCACACAGAAGCCTCCACCGGCCCCCATGCCTTCTGGAAGCTCTGAGAAAATAGGGCCCTCACTGGAGTTGAACTACTCGCAAGGCTGCCTGCAGCAAGTGCCGGCACCCAGCCTGGGGTCTGCGGCACCTCCCGCCCCACCACCCGCCCCAGAGTCAGGGCTTGGGACAGAGGCGGGTGGCACATGCTCACCAGTGTGGATGATGATGTGCTTGGACAGGTCCCCCACATTCACGAAGGCCTTGCTGCACACGCTGCACTTGTGGGGGCGGATGTTGTCATGGTGGCGGATGTGATTGGCCAGCTGACTGGACTGGACAAATCTGCAGGGCCGCAGAGTGGGGGGCTTGCACCAAACTGCCCAGGACTCCCGCCACAGAGTCTAGATTGGAGAGGACCCCCGGGACCTGCGCCTGGACTCAGGCAGCAGTGGGCCTGGCTCCAGCCGAGCCCTCTGCTTGTTCTCTGACCCCTCCACCAGCAGAGGGCAGGGACCCCGCCGCGCCCGGGGTAAGGGATGGAGGGGCAGGACCTCTTGCCGCAGCGCTCGCAGACGTACGGCTTCTCTCCGGTGTGCTGGCGCACGTGGGCGATGAGGGAGCTGGCCTGCGTGAAGGCCTTGCCGCACATCACGCACTGGCATGGCTTCTCACCTGGGGACAGGGACGAGGACCACTGTCGGCACCTCCCTTCCTCCTATGTGCCCCTCGCTGGCCCCAGGCACCGCCAGGCTGGCTCACCCACCCGTGTGGATGCGGACGTGCCGCTGCAGAGCGCCAGGGTCAGCAAACTGCCGCTGGCAGTGGACGCACACGTAGGGCTTCTCCCCACTGTGGATCCGAAGGTGCCGCTTCAGGTTCCCTGTGGCAAGACCGAGGGAGGGCCTGGCACACAGCGCCAAGGCGGGGTGGGAGGGGTGCGTGAGGGCGGCCGGGCAGCCGGGCCCTACCTGAGGTGGTGAACTGCTTCCCACACTCCCGGCACTTGAGGGGCCCGTCTGCGATGTGGATCTTCAGGTGGGCCTTCAGATTCCCCACCTGTGCCCAGGCAGGGGGTCAGAAGGGCTACTACCCCCCCGAACTTGGCCTCAGGACGCCAGGGCAGCCCCTCCCGCCAGTGAACAATGGATTCTGGTCCTCCCGGAGCCCACAGGGGCTCCATCTCCTCCAGGCCAGTGGAAAGGGAACCCCCTCATCTGAGTTAACCTTCCTTCCCAGCATCCCCAGCAGAGTGATCAAGATTTCTACCCCAAGGAGTGTCATTTTCTACTCAGCCAACACCACCGACTCCCCCACTGGGCCTGTCTCTCCCCTGTGCCCCCGGCCCCCGGGTTGGAAGCCACCAGGGCACAGGGGCCTGGGCCCGGGCGCCCCCACCTGGTTAAACTTCTTGTCGCAGTGTGGGCACTTGTGCTCCTTGTCAGTGTCGTGAGTCTCCAGGTGGCGCATCTTGGACGTGGGGTCGGAGAAGGAGCGGCCGCAGTAGTCGCACTGGTAGGGCTTCTCGCCGCTGTGCACCAGCTGGTGCCGCTTGAGGTTGCCCGACGTGGTGAAGAGCTTGCCGCAGTCCTCGCAGCGGTAGCGCGCCTCGCCCGAGTGCCGCTTCTTGTGCAGGTTCAGCAGGCTGATGAGCCGGTAGCTCTTGCCGCACTCCTCGCAGCCGTAGGGCTTCAGCGGGCTGGTGGGCAGAAGGCGCAGGGAGAGGAGGCTCGCGGGGTCCGGGGAGCGCGGGCGGGGCCGAGGGGCCGCAGGGCCTACCTGTGGGTCTTCTCGTGGGCCTTGCACGCGGCCGGGTCGGAGAAGGCCTTGCTGCACTCCCGGCACGAGAAGGGCTTCTCGCCCGTGTGGATGCGGATGTGCCGCTTGAAGTTCCCGGTGTGCGTGAACTCCTTCCCACAGTCCTGCGGGCGCAGCGGGAAGCAGGGTGTCAGGCGGGGAGGCGGGAAGGGGAGGCGGGGGGGCCGGGGCGGGGCCGGCACCACGGGCGGCGGCGCACCTCGCACTTGTGGATGACGGAGCCGTAGGCCTTGGACTCCGTGCGGTCGCCGTAGGTGCCCGAGCGCAGGCCCCGGGCCTCGGCGCCCAGCTCCTGGCCCGAGTCCGTGCTGGCCGACTCCTCGCTCTCCTCCGGGGCCTCGCCCTTCTCCAGTCGCCGGCTCTGTTCCTTGCCGACCACGGGCACGGCGCCCTCCTCCTCTTGCTCTTCTCCCTTCCTGGCTGGCTCCACTTCCATTTCTGCCATGAGAAGGGCAGGCACTGAGGTGCTGGGGAGGGCGCGAGGGGCCCCCCCCGAGGGGCATGACCTTATAGCCAGGCAAATGCCAGAAAAGCCACCTGGCAACTGGCCACATGAGGCCTGGGGCCGGCTCATCACTGCACACACCCCTCTCTCTGCGTGGGCGTCTCGGAGGGCCCGGCCATGTCCAGGAGCCACAGAAAATCAGTCCCCAGCACTGACTGAGGAAGCACAGGGCAGACCGCTGGTGGGAACATTTGCTGCCTGAGGATGCAGGTGAGCCTCAATCCACCTGGAGCCCCACGCTGGCAACTGGGTAGGAAGGGTGCTGTCAGCCAAAGTGCACGGAGGGTGGGAGGCGCCATGGGCTGCAATGCTCCCCCTTGGTGCGCAGCCCAGGAAGAAGCAGCAGACCAATGTTGTGACAGCGACACTTCTGTGCTAACAGGAAGCGTAGCCAGGGTGCACAAGCAAGACACTGATGTCAAAATTCAAGAATGAGAAAAGATGATGTTCGCCCAAAAGCTGAAGGGAAAGGGTGACTGCTGGTGGGATGAGCTGAGGCAATATAAGAGAGGGCACCTTGGGGGCTGGGTGGGTGGAAGTACCTTGCTCTGAGCTCTCTGACAAGGCGGCCTCGGCCTCAGCAGCAGCCATGCCACTCGTGGGGTCAGGCTTGAGCTCCACAGGCAGCGGCTCCCGGGGGGCATCGGCCTTCTCCGTCTGCTCTGCACCTGGGGTGGGGGTGTAGGGGCATCTAAGGCTGGATTGGAACCCTTTGTCCAGGGGCCAGAAGGCTCTCCTCTCTGGGACCAGGCCCCTGGAAGTGGCTGTGGCCCGGGCGTGGGAAGAGCACAGCCGAGCTCAGGTGGCTTGTGCCTCTGCTCTGGCTGGACAGACACCTCAGAACAAGAGGTTGTTCTGGGTAACCTAAGCTCAAGGGGTGCAGTTGCCTGTGCCTCCCCACCTCCCTCCCCCAGGAGCCTCCTGAGGAAGCCCTGCATTGAGCTGGGGCCCACGCTGCTGGCACATGATGGACAGCCGGCTGGGTCACAACTCACCGCTGGCCGTGCTCTCGGCCTGGCCACCTCGCTCCTCCTTGAGCTCCCTGCCTAGGCCCATGGGTGGACTGCTTCTGGCCAGGTCTGGATCGCTCAGCGTGGTGGCAGCAGCCTTCTCCTCTTTGGCTCTCTTGCCCCCACCTGGAGATGGAACAGGATAGACCTGCCATTTCCCATCAAATGCCCACCAGTTGGAGGGGTGAGTGGACCCTCCCTGGGGTGTGCCAGTTTGCTCCTTCCACAGATTATTCACAGGCATCTACTGCGCACCAGGCTGCCGGCTGGGCCGTGGGTACAACAGTTGTGGCTGCTGCTCCCGTGGGGCTTGCAGACTGTTCTGGGGGACAGACCTCTGATCAGAGATGGGTTCTTACGAGGAGAAGAGCACAGGTCTCTGCAAGTGCCACCAGGAACCTGGCCCACCCGGGCATCAGGGCTTTCCTGAGGCAGTAAGGGGAGCGGGGAGGAAGGCTGCAGGAGAGGAGAGCTGCCAGAGGAGTGAAGCCCTATGCAAAGGCCGTGAACCAGGCTGCCTGCCTGGTGCCCTTGGGCAGCAGAGCACAAGGGAGCTGGTGAAAGGTGGGGCAGGGGAGGAAGAAACGCCCCTCTGAGAGGCCTTCTTAGACTTTGCTGCAGCTCCTCCTCACAAGCTCCCCACAACACACATGAGGCCAGATGAGGACAATGGCCACACAGAGAGAAAGGGGCAGAGCTTCCATCAAAAGCCACCTGCTCAGGAACAGCCTGCCAAGGACCTTACCTTCCATGGCCGAGGCCTCCACATTCTCCCCAGGGCTGGCGGTGGGCTCAGCCAGTGACTTGAGGGCCTGGCAGGCTGTGATGATGTCTTGCATCTGCAGGAAACTGGCCACGGCCAGCACATCATCCACGTTCTCAGAGCTCAGGCTCAGCTTGGCCGTGTACATAAACTCCAGCACCTGCCCTAGGCCTGCCAAGGACACAGACAGCCATCATGGACCCACCTCAAGGCCTGGCACCAAGAGCCCGTCCAGCCGCTTGGTGGCAGGATCCAGGGATTTATGAAAAGCAGAGCGGCAGGCCACCACCTCCCCATCTCCCATGCTGGTGGAGGTGGGCAACCTGGGGATTCTCAGCGCAGGCAAAAAGAAGTCCACCAACAGAGGGCAGAGGGTGTGAACAGCCCCTCTATATGCTCTATACCCAGCCAATACACTTCACCACCAGACGACACTCCAACCAGAGTGTCACCACTGGCTTTCATCGGGGCTCTGCCACAAACTCTATCTGAAACTCTAGGCCAGTCACCTGACCTCTCTGGGTCTCAGTTTCCACATCTGTAAAATGGGGGAACAACATCTTACCCTAATGTCTGGTGGCATATTACACCATTCTGGGTTAGGAACCCAAATCAAAGACCAGTTAGTTCCTTCCTCAGTCCCAAGACCTTCCTGACACTCCTCCTGACCGTAACCCTTTGCCATCCCCATCAAGGTTAGCACTGGGGTTGGGGATCAGGGCTGACTCAGCAATGGAAAGGGACTGGGGTCTCAGAGCTCACCCGCTCTCTGTCCCTCCTGATGAGCTTGTCCTGTCTTGAGTCCAGCCTGGAGCTTATTGTGAGCCTTTCCTGCCAGCTCTCACCTTACAACCCTGCTCCCAGTCAAAATAGGGCCCCACACGTGGTAGGAGCTTCGTACTCGTGCACTCGTGGCCTGAGTCCTGTGTGGGAGGCCTGTTGCACCCCTTGAAGGTGCTGCTCACAGGAGGGCAGGGGCTGTGTAAGGAGGGCCTTCCACACCACAGGCCAGCCTGTGTCCAGCCCTCCGCAAGCTCAGCCCTGGACCCAGCGGGGTACCTGCTGCGTTACTGATGTCCAGGTGTACCACATCCTTCTGGTCCACGAAGAGCATCTTGAAGTACTCGCTGCAGGCCGCCAGCACTGCTTTATGAGCCTTAAAATCAACACCGTCCACCACAAAGGTGCAGTCACACAAAAGCCCCAGTTGACGCTGCTGGTTCAGCTGCTCCAAGACGTGCTGGCTGTGCTGGGGAAAATCCATGGCTGGGGAAAGCCAAAGGGCCTTCATGTTAGCACAGAGGGAGGACGCCAGCCAGGCTCCGCGCAATCCCAGCACTCCCAGATGAGGAACGCGGCGGGTGGGGAGGAGTGGCGAAAACAAGTCCACAAAAGGCAGATACTCCAGGTGCCTCTGCAAGCCTGGACCGATCAGGGGATCCTAGATTCCTGGCTAACTGGCCAGGAAAGTTCCCAAAATCAAAAAGCGTGGAGGGACCAATATAAAACAGCCACCTTTGTGTTTTGCCAGGTAACAACATTAAAAAGTCAAAAAACAAGCAAACACAAAACACTGATTACTGTCAGCACTTTTTTTAAAAAAGACACAGTGAAACATTGTTTACAAAAAGAATGCATAACATAATCTTAGAATAAAGGACGGATCTTTTGATTGGATACATTTGGCTTTATGAAAACCTTTCTATTTTGTTCTTACTTTTCTCAGTGTGGCATGCACAGGTGAAATGCGCGCTTGGGAAGGCAGATGCTCCATCATCCAGCATTTCAGGAACTGCCTCCTCTCCAGCTACACCCACAGGGCTCTGTGCAAAGTTCCTTTGTCCTCGGTGAAGCCTGGCCCAGGGGAGGGGGTGGAACTGATTTTTCCCCCTCCCCTCCCCCCTCTGATTCATGGGCTGGGGGAACTACATAAAGTTGGTGGTCCTCTCCCTCCAGAAATCTCTCCAAGCTGTCCCTGGAGAAAAGATGAACTCTGACCCTGATCCCAAGAGCTGCTGGCCTGGCTGCAGTTTCTCTGTCAAAGTCCTCACTCACTGCCTGGAAGTCCAGGAAGTCCAGGAAGTCACCTCAGGTGAAAATGCTCACAAAAACTCCATGTCCTGGTGCCAAGTAACCATGAACTGCACGGGCCACGACTTAACACGCACTGAACACAGCTCCCCACTTCCCCTCAGCGCCACACCAGAGGCAGTTTCAAGATCGGCATTTTCCAGGGAAAAGTCACAGGTTCTCCTTTCGGGTAAGAAGCAATTTCCAAATAAACACCAACGCCCACTCCTGGGCCCACATTACACAGATCCAACAGGGCTGAGCCGTCATGCCCTGCCTCGGAGTCTGCTAAGTGGCAGTGGTTTCTCTTTCAGCTCTTCCAGAACCTCTCCTCTGAGGCCTGGGTCTGCTCAGAGCTGCCCCAGGCAGTTTCTGGGAAAGAGTGACACTTGGGGGCTCTCAGCCTCCAGGTTTCAGCAGCCGCTCACTGGCTCCAGCTGTTCCCGTTACGTAGGCCTCTTGGGGATGAGTCACTGAGCTGCTGTTCTGGAGCCACGGTGACCACATACGGCTGTCTGGCTGTGATGAGACACAATGAAAGCCACGTCCCTGCACACATGCACATGGCTCAGCCAGCACTGATCAACTTTGAAGGACACAAAGCCCACCCACCCCGTGGTGTCTGGAAACTTTTTAAAAAGTCAGGGTACTCGGCGAAGTCACCAGGTAGGTGAGTGGGCTCAAATAAGGGGGTGGCAGGCAGTGGCAACACCCTGTGTGTCTCGGGGTGTCAGCCCTTGAATCAGAAGTTCAGAGCTGCTGCTGCTGGAGACTCAAAATACCCTTTTCCTCCCTCCAACATCCCCTGGACTGTCCTCTGGCCCCAGGCTCCACGCACAAGCTCCCCTAGAGGCACGGCTCCTTGGAGCTCTTGGATCACAAGTGCCTACGGCTCAAGCTCTTCGGTGTAAGCAGGGAAGAGCCAGAGCCTGTCCTGGTGGCAAGAGGTCAGGCACGAGGCGGCCGCGCCCTCTGCATCTGAACAGCCCGCTCGGCGCCAAACCAGCCGGCATAGCACAGAGCCACCGGAGCAGAGGCTGCTGCTGACGTGGGACAGCCCACAAAGGCATGCTTCTCTAGGTCTTTAATCCCTGGAAAAAGCAAGGTCCCATTCATGACCTAAAGGGATGCAGGGAAGAGGTCTGGATGCTCTGTTCCTGATCAGGTCAGAGCTACAACAGAGAAATTTTTTGAGGACATAGAAGAGAACCAGTGTCCAGCCCATGGGTTAAACACCCAGGCCAGGGCACTCGGGCCTGGGACCTAAGGATGTACACACCAGGCAAAGGGTAAATGGAACCAAAGTCACGTGGCAAGGAGAGGCCTGGACCAAACCAACCTCAGAGCTTCTTCTCTCTGCCGTGGAAAAAGCCACGTGAGCGACAGGTGTGTGCAGTGTGTGCAGGTAGCCCCCAAGTCCCAATCACCAGGCCACCCCTTTGTCCTCAGGAGCCCCAGGTGAAATATTTCCCAAGCCTGGAAAGGGAGGGACAACCAGGGCCTGTGGGGCCTCCTCAGTCAGCTGCAGAATAATCCCTTCTGGCTCCCCAACTTTCGCCAGGAGCCAACCCAAAAAGTGGGCTGGGAGGAAGTATCTCCCAGGCTCAGAAACAACTCGGGAGCATTTTGGCTGAACAGCACCCCAACCCCACCCCCCGAGGTGGAGAGTTGTTCCCAGGCCCCTGGGCTGGAGCCTGCTGAAAGCTGAAGCCTCCAGCCGGAAAGCAATCTGACTTGCTGGGAAGATAAACGTGAGAAAGACTCCTGGCCAACAGGGTGGAAGGGACCTGCCAGCTCAAAGGTCAGGTGATTATTGGCCTGGCCTGGGACCAAGCCCTCACACCGTCACGTACCCCGGAGTTCCCAGGGAAAGGGCAGCAAAGCCCAGGACTCCTGGGGCTGGACACATGGGAGGCGGGGGCGTGCCCATTGCTAGAGGCCTCAGGGGAAGGCCGGTAAAGGTCCCTGGGAGAGGGTGGATGGTGGCCCAGTACCTGCAGTCCCCACCCCACACACACAGGGGAGCAGCTGTGTGCCACGAATAATGTTTTCCCCCCAAAGCCAACCACGGTTTTCTGATGCCAGGTGCCCACCCAGAAGCGGGCTCCTCCCCAAATGTGGGTGTCGGGAGCACACAAGAGGCTTCTGGAATTCCTCTGAGGCAGCCTCTGAAGCTGTTCCAATAGAGAAACAGTCCTAAAAGAGCAGCTGATCTGACAAAATCAAAGAAAGAAAAGTGACAGAGAGAACAGGAGAGGATAAAAGGGAAGGAAGAAGCAGGGAAAGGAGGGAGAGGAAGGAAGGAAGGAAAGAAAAAGGAAACAAGAAGGCTGTCCCCACAAACAGAGAAGCAGCACTTCAAATGTATGTTCAGGAGCCCCATCTTGTAACCGGCCCCTTGAGGGGTATGCCTGCCAAGTGCTAAATGGCATCATTTGTCAACAGCCCAGTGGCTTCTATAACCACGCACCCCAGGAATAGGTGGAGCCCAGAGCCCCCAGCCTGTCTCCCAGCCTCACCCACGTGCCTCCACCAGCTGGCTGCCTGCTGAAAGGCTCCAACAGCCCCTCTCTCCCCAAGGCGACGTGGTGAGCAGGTGAGGGGCCAGCTGGCTTGGCCCTCCCCCTCAGAGGGGCTGAGCTAGAACCAGGCAGTGCCCCACCTCCAAACTGGGTGAACTGCTCTAGAGCGAGCGTGCAGTCCTCCGACTGTCTCCTGTCTCCGCTTCTATACTCTACAGTGAAAGGACCCCACCAGGATCTAGCCAACTTAGACGGGACTAGGAAGGAGGTGAGCAGGTGGTGGAGGATGCACCTGCCTGCGCCACACAGAGGGACACGGGGGTGCCACGGGCAGCAGCGAGGTGGGAGCTGCCTCTCCTGAGTGCGCACAAGGAGGGAGCCCTGTCTCAGGAGACGTGACACACGGTAACAAGATCAGCAGCCAGTCACTTTCCGTTACCAACACCGATGTCACGTGCGGCTCCGCAGGCCTGCCCTTGGCGTGTGCGCCCTTCACTAAGCACAAGTGCGGGGTCCCTTCCTCCTTACTTCATCTTGCTCCAAGGGCACTGCACGTGAGCTTTAGTTAAAACTACTTCTAGGAAAGACCCTGAAGACTGAGCATGACAGAAAACGCAAACAGAACAGGACGGCACAGCCCACAGAGCCCAAAGCCCTCACGTCAGGCACTCGCTTGTGCAGAGCCTGGCCTGGCCTTCCGACCAACCCCTGACTGCAACGGGACACCTCCCCTGACGCCACCGTCTGCTCAGTGGATCCCTGATTAAAGAGGTAGACGTCGGGTGTCAGAGCTGGGGTGCTCTCCTGAGGACTGGCAGCCTGGCTGTACATGAGCTCTGGCCAGCTACACAAGGAATTCATTTGGGAATGGAAACGTGAGGGACCTGGGGAAGCCCTCAGGATGGTTCCAAACAGGCAATACGGACATGGATGGTGTGGGCACAGACTCTGAGGATGGCTGCCAACAATCCCTCCCATCCAACCACACCTGCCATGAGACTCCAACTGAATCTGGGCAGCCCGGTGATGACTAACCAACAGGATGCAGTGATTCTGCCAGTTCCAGGCCTGGCCCTTAAGAGGCCTGGAAGATCCTCCTTTGCTCTCCTGACCCCAGCCACCCCACTGCAGGGATGTCCAGATGCTCCTGTTGGGGAGAGAGGACACATGAGGGGCCACGGAGGAGACACGATGTGCACAGGCCACATGAAGAAGAGCTGAGATCCCCAGCTGATGGCACCAAGATTCCAGCCCAGCCACTGGCTGAATGCTGTCACATAAATGACCCCAACACCTTGTGGAACAAAACAACTGCCCAGTCAACCCACAAAATGGGGAGAAATAATAAACTGCTGATGCATAAAGCCACTAAGTTTTGAGGTGGTTTGCTTACAGCAAGAGATAACTGATACAGATGGTAAAGCTGTAAAGAAAAGGGAATGACTAATAAGAAAATTTCAGGATAATGGCTCTCTCTGGATGGGAGGAAGAGAAATCAGGGATTTTGTGAGATACTGCTGGGAGTGCTCTATTTCTTTACACAGAGATTTTTGTATAAACTAAACATGCACATTGCATGTACTTTTGTATGGGAACATTTTTCAAAATTTAACAAAACTTGTAATAGGATTTTGTTAGGAAAACCTGAGGTACCGGTGCCACACTCAGTCCACACAGAGATGGGGTCGTTTCCAGCCATGCTCCCGGCCACCCGTGCCAGGGCTGTCCTGAGGAGCTGCAAGAGCCACAGAGGCTGACGGGAGTGGGACTCAGGGCAGCTGCCGCAGAAAACACAATCCATCTCACCAACCCTTCAGTTCCCAAACACCCGCAAGCAGACTGCCGACGTGAGAAAGGGTTCTCCTTGGGTTGTGAAATCCACTCTGCTCAATTCAGCAAAACCTGAATCCCAGATCTCCCAGGTAACAACAAAATGGCATTCACGGAGTGTCTTCAACATGCCAAGCAGCACAGTGCCAGGTGTGGCACAGCCCGATCGCCTAAAAACGAAGAATGTGGCTATGCCAGGCACCAAGTTCCACGCTGCTGCCTCCAAGACGTAGGGATTGGAGAGGCAGTTCAGCACCGCGGAGGCAGCAAAAGCTCTGGGGTCAAGTCAGGTAAGGCCCAAATCCAGGTCCTGCCCCTACCACACCAGCATCTGGCCTCCAGCAAATGGGGCCAGTGGGACCACTTCCCATGTCTGCTACAGGATTAGGTTAGGTGATGTGAGCAAAGGGCCCACCCGGCGCCTGGCACACAGTGAGCACGCAGCAAACGACTGCTACCCGGAAGCAGCAATGCAACTATATTTTATTTTTAGGCCAAAGACCACATCAGATGGTTTCCACATATCCTTTTATGCTGGGCACCTCAGGTGGGCTCAACAACTATTTGGTGACTTGAATCTTCTTTAGACATCATAATCATAACCTATTATTCCTTCTGCATGCAATGTGAAAAAATCCCAGAGCCCACTTAACATTAAGAGAGAGAGGGGCACTGGGCAAGAATCACTCACAGCGATTTTCTGTTGGGGAAGCACTTTATATTTAACAACTTCTCTGTAAAGCCCAAGGGTGCTCCCGGCTGAAGGCTGGAGTGCCTGCCCAGAGCTCTGAGTGGGTCCACAGAGCACGGTTCCATCTCAGAGGTAAATGGGCACCCGTCAAATGTGAAATATTACCCAGGTTATTAGCAAGCACTAAACTGACCACAGGGTTTCCAAACTGCCACACAGAGGGAAGAAATGAAGGCAGGAAACAACTGGCCAACCACCAGGAGACGATGATCTGGACAAACAACAGTCCCTGACTCCAAGAACGAGCCGTGCCAGCTGTGGGCCTGGACACGACACAGCCATCCAGGGGGCCTGAGGCACCTGAGAGCAGGTGAAAGGGATCACCATTTGGCTTCCAGTTGCTCAGCATTTCTCATTTTCTAGAAATACTGGTGGCGCCTGTATATAACTTGACTTATACAAACTCAGGCCAAGGAGATAGAAGTTCACAGCAGACCAGCCCTGCAAACATGAAACCTACCTGCCCCACCCCACCAACCCAACTGGTGTGACAACCGGTGCCTTTTCAGGGCAACGTGGCAGAGAGGCAAATATCAACAAAACCAGCCCTTCTGGCACCTTCCTCCTTACCCAGCAAACACAGTTGTTACAGTAAGCTTGTGTTTCTCCAACTTTTAAAAAAAGTTTCCCCTTTAAATAAACATACAAACCTGACTCAGCCCTTCCCAACAGCCCCAAATGCTGATACTTCATCTTCTCCTGAACAGTGGCCTTCACCCTGAAAATCACTGCTACCTTCTACAAAATCCTCCCTGCCAAGATTCAGCAGCATTTTCTTTGCTGAAATTTGTATTATAAAAAATATTGATTTTTTAATCTAAAAATAATATCTAAATATAAAATTAAATTGTGACACTGACTTTGTGTTTCAAACCATACAATGCCCACTATCTCTAAGATTTAACCAGGAGTGGGCATCCCTTTCCCTGACCCCAGTGGACCCCACTGCTCTAGGAATGTGGCTGCGAGGGAAGGCTGGCTGGCCCCGAACCTGTAGCCCAGCACCTGCGCCAGTTTAGAGTCCATTACTTGCTCTGGGGACTCTTGAAACTTGACACGGGGTAAATTAAAGGCCTTGCCACCAAAAAGACAAAATCAGAACGTGTGGGCCTTTGCATGGGGTCTGATCGTTCTCCCAACACCCACCCTGCTCCCCTCCGCCCAATACTGTCTGAGAAGTGGTGGCACATGGACACAGTCTGACATCACACCGGTAGGCTGCCTCCCCTACAAGGTTAATAAACTCACTGCCGGGTGGGGCTACTTCTTACAACTGCTTCTAGCACCTACCCAAGGACCTTGCTCTCAGATCAAGTTGTGGAACAGGCCCGGTATCGAGCAGACTCCTGGCCTTGTTGAATATGACTAACCAAGGTCAAAATATTCTGAAATGAGCATTGTACTCTTTTGGTACTTGTTAACTGAGAAAATAAGACCCAAAAACCATGAGAAAGGAATTTCTATTCTATTAATCACAACAGCATCTAATTCTATGTACGTGAATGATCTCCCCTAACACACAGACAGATCTGTGGTGCCACAGCTGCACGACTACTTACACTTACTGCTCTCCCCTCTAGGGGTCCTCAGTCCACAAATTAGGAAACGGACACAAACAAAGACTAAAAAATATCACAAACGTTTACTGAGTGCCTATACTGTGCTCTCTTAGGTACTGAATTAGAGCTTTGAGCCTGGTGGGGAAGACAGGTAATTAATCAATATAATACAGAATGTCACATACTCAGTGCTGTGAAGAAAACCAAAGCAAGCCAAGGAGACAGAGAGGCTATTTAGTACCTAAGAAAAGGGTCAAGGAGGACCTCTCTGAGGAGGCAGCATGTAAGCAAATGAAGTGTAAGAGCGAGCCATGCCACCATAACCCTGGGGCCGTGCCAGACACAAGGAAGAGCAAATGCAAAGGCCCTGACACAGCCGTGACCTTCGCAAAGGGGCTGGCAAGCCTGAAAAGGAGGAAGCAAGTGGGAGGATGAGGAGGGCTGAAGTCAGCAGCTGCAGAGGCTGAGATCACTCAGGGTCTCACAGGAAAGTCAGGCTTTGAAGTGTCTTCTAAGAATGCTGGGATGCCTGCCTGAGGAGGGTGGAGAACAGAAGGGTGACTGCAAGGGGGCAAGAGTGGACATAGGAGAGAAGCAAGAGATGGAGGTGGCCTCCACCAAGGTGACTGCAAGAAGGGTGAGTAGTCAGATTAGGGACAAGTTTTGGTAGAGCCAACATAATGGCTGATTAAGTAGATGTGGCTTTTGAGAAAAGAAAGGAGTCAAGAATGACATCAAAATTTTTAGCCTGAGAAACCAGCAGAGGGGCGGTGCCATTTACTGAGGTGAGAAATGACAGTAGGGGCAAAGGTTTAGTGGGGGGGAAGCAAGACTTATGTTTTTACCAATTACAGCTGCGATGCCTACAGTCTACTGGCAATAAAGCTACCAGATGGAATGGGATCTCCACGGGAGTGAACGCTGGATAAAGAAGAGACAAGACCAATGGACTCAGAATCAAAGGATGTGCATTTGAATCCTGGCTATAATCTTACCAGGGGGGCCTCAGGCAAGCTTTTCTGAGTTCTAGATTTACCAGCCATTAAATCGGAGAACCGCCATATACACAATGATTGGGAGGACTGAAGAAGACAAGTAACAGGAAGTACTGCATAATACTGGCAAAAGGAGAATTCGGTATCACTTCTCTAACACAAGTCTGTGACTGATACACAGTTAAATAAAAAGGAAAAAATGAATTAGTTAAAACAAAACCAACCAAGTTATCCCTTTCCAGTGAACTCCCTTTCCAGTGAACTCCCTTTCCAGTGAACTCCCTTTCCAGTGAATTGCTTGGCTCCCCTCGGACAAGGCAGCTGGTCAAGGCCTTGAGAAGGCAACTGGAGACCAAAGGAGCCTGGTCCAATGTGACAGAAAAGCACATAGACTTTGCTCTCATTGGGCTTCAAACTTCTGCTGTCAGGCCTTTGTTACTGTGTGACTTAGGGCAGACAACCTGGGAAGAATCACCCACTCAAGTTAAATACAGATGGATTCAGGGCCCCATCTCTGCATGTGGCAGGCTGAGGGGACAGTACAGTGGACAGTACTTTAAAATTAACTGCAGAGCACTACCCAGGGCAGGTGGTCTGCTGGGAGCTGGCGGCTCCCAGGGGAGTAAGGCCAGAACTGTCTGAGTACCCCAACCCTCGAGGACCCTCTCCCAGAAAGAAAGACCCAGACTCTGTCACTACCCACTGATGAGTGCTGAAAGGGTGCCACTGAGTGCCACCCTGCAAGAATGTGGTGCCTACCACATCTAAAAAGACACATGAACAAAGGCAAGGAGGACCTCCAGGCAGAGGACAGCAGAAACAATGGTATGGGCGCATGACAAAGAATGGGGTGCACGCTTGGGGACCGGGCCGGGGGAGAACAGCACACCTCAGCATCACAAGAGTAACAAGGGAGTGGAGAGAGTGGTGGGAGGTACAGCTGTGGGGACAGACTGGAGGCCACGTCCATCACACGAGACTTAGCTCTCATCCCCAGCTGATGGGAATCATGCCAGGGGTTTAAGCAAGAGGCATCCATAGTCAGGCTCACATTTCCGAAAGGTCACTCTGGCTGCATGAGTGTGGGGAACAGGCTGAAAGGGTGGGAGCAGAAGCAGAAAAACAACTTAGGAAGTACCACAATCCCGGGCCCTCAGGACGTGAAGAATGGGACAACGTCACCACCCGCTGACACTGGGAGGGCTTGGCTGGTGCCCAGAATCCAACACACTCAACAGGGCTCCTGCTGAGCAGCCTGAGCAAGTGGCCCACCCGCTCAATAGTCACAACGTCCTTGGAAAGTTTTAAGTTCCTCTTCTTTGAGTGGCTCAACACCCCTTAACATTTAGTACCCGACCCTTCCTGGGAGAAGCTGGCCATGCTGTTTGGCCAAGGCTATATCCCAGGCTGCAAATTCCTATCTCTTACTCAAATTTAAAAGAAAACGCCCACATTTTCTCTGGAGGGATGCACAAGAAACTGGTAACAGGGATCCCCTCAGAGCAGCAGGGGAAGGCTGGAGAGGAGTTTTAGTTTTCACTCTATATCCTTTCTGGGTTTTTTTTTTGTTGTTGTTTTACCATTTGTAAATATTATCTATTAAAACTGGGAAAATAAAACAAGGAGGGAAGGAGGGGAGAGAAAGAAAAAGAAAATGTCCACAAAGTCAGAGTGCCTTTGTTTCTATTTACCATAAAACCTTTAAGACTTTTTTTTTAATTGCAGTACAGTCAATTACAATGTGTCAGTTTCTGGTGTACAGCACAGTGTCCCAGTCATGTATATACACACATATATTCTTTTTCATGTTTTTTTCCATTAAAGTTTATTATAAGATATTGAACATAGTTCCCTGTGCTATACAAAAGAAACTTTTTTTTTTCTGTTAAGACATTTTCTACAAGCCATGGTGACTGAAAACTTCTCAACAGGAGATTTCTGATAAGGGAAATGGAAAAGTACGGTAATTTGCACAAAGAATGTGTCACTCGGGAAAACCTGAAGAACAAAAATTCCTTAAGGGAACAAAACTAGAAGAGCAGCTGGTAGCTCTTCCAGACCCAGATGAGCCTCTCCGACACTGCGACGGCACTAAAGGCCTCTCCAGGGAGAGCTGCACACCCAGTTGTGCGTGCGACTTCGGGGGCGGACTGACTCCCCAGACCCAGTTAAAACTCTTACCTTGGAATCCAGTCAAAGCTAATTAAGTCCCTCGGGCAAGAGCACTTAAATCTCTGCACCTCAATTTCCTTCCTGTAAAATGGGGATGATGATAAAAGTTTCCACTTCATACATCTGCGGTGGCCACTGTCATTCTTATTATTCCATATAAGTCATGCCAGCAATATCGATCTATCACAGGAAAAGGGGGAACCCGACCTCTCCTCCCTGCCCTATCTTCTAAAAATGGACATAGAATCCCATCAGTAATCCAGGCACTCACAAACAGATAGCTTCAACCTGAAAAAAGACCAAGGAAAGGCCCTGCAAACTTCAATGCTTCTTCCACTCAGCAGTAACCAGAAGACAAGGCAGAGGTGCTTCACACTTGACAGCCAAAGCTGCCTTCTTTCTACAAAGAACACAGTGATTTTGGAGGAGCAACGAGGCTTTCACTGAGAAAGAAGATAAAACATGACAAATCCAAAGGGAGGATTAGTTGCCCCATGATACTAGTTAAGATCAAGAATCCAAACCAAAAGAAAAAAATAGACCTAATACTAATTATTTGGAGGTGGATGTATCTGGACTGCAATATTGCACGTGCTTTTCATGTGGCTGACTTTCTCTCTGTTTGTTTCCTTTCTGGGATTAGTGTCTGCTAAGGTCCCTTCTAGTGTTAAGATTTAATAAATGTTGAGTAAATGATTTCATTAATAAGACTGCCAGGTTATAAGTGTATGTATCTGAAGTGTAATAGATGTCATGTGACTGACAGTAAAAACAAGGTATTTCCCTAGCACTTAGACTTTTTTTTAATTTAAAATTTTTCCTATATTGGAAATCTTAAGATTTCCAACTATGAACATAAACTATATAGGACATGAACATCAACCCTGAACTAGATGCAAATATACATGACCTATATAAGCCAACATCAAATTATATATTTACATAACTTTACAAATAAAGTTAATTTTTTCTAAAACTTGATTGGGAAAAACTAAATGAGTAAGAAGATGTCTTAGAGGAATATTTTGGGAGGCCTCAAATACCTAACATAGGCCTGGATGAAAAGCGGTCAAGAATTCAATGTCTCAATTTCCAATGATTTGTTAAAACTGTTGGGCTCCTCAAATCCAGATGCTAAGTGCTCCCAAACAGAGTTTTTGGACAGCAGCCCTGGGAGGATTAGAAGAGACTCAGGCCCCAGCGCCGGCCCTTGGAGAAACAGTACTGCCGACCTCCTGCCCCTCAACTCCCCACCTGCAGCAGCATGAACCAGCAAAGCTGCTGGAAGCCTTTTAACGGATGACTTGCAACCCTGGCGGTTTTTCAGCAGGCCACTTTAAGTGCAAGCTTCTGAGAAAAACCTGGAAACCACAAGAGCTGCCTGGTTCCTGGCCCCAAGGCAGGCAGGCTGAGAGAGGCAGAGACACAGAGAAAGAGAGACAGTGAGAACACTTGCAACACCATATAAGGACGCAGGCCAGCCCAGATGGGCCGCTTATGGGGGCCACGGTGGGGAGGTAAGCATACTGAACTGTTAGGGGCATGAAACACTGGGTAGAAATCTGAATGTTCTGTTTCATTCACATTTCTAGTCTTATCTTCTCAACTTCCCAAATGCAAATATAAAAATATTTACAACCTATATGGAAAATAAGAGTTAATAGTCCTCATGGAGGGGAGGGATAAATTAGGAGTTTAGGATTAACAGATACACACTACTATATATGAGACAGATAAACAAAGACGTACTGCATAGCACAGGGAACTACATTCAATTTCTTGTAATAAGCTATAATGGAAAAGAATCTTAAAATATATGTGGATATATATATATGTATGTATATGTATAACTAAATTGCTCTGCTATGCACCTGAAACTAACATGGTAAATCAACTACACTTCAATTAAAAAAAAAAAGTCCTGATACATAAAAAGCTCTCAAAATTAAACAGTGAAAACATACATCCACGCAAAAGCTTGTAGACAAATGCTCACAGCAACACTATTCATAAAAGTCATAGACAGAAACAGCCCACACGTGTATCAATTAATGAGTGTATAACTAAAATGTAGTAGGTCCACACGATGGAGCATTTTTTGACAATAAAATAGTACTCATACGTGAAAATGAACCTTGAAAACATCATGCTACATGAAAGAAGCTAGCCACAAAAGACCACAAGTTGTATGATTCCATTTGTATGAAATGTCCAAAACAGGCAAATCCATCACGATAGAAAGGGGCTGCTTGGGGCTGTGGGAGACAGAGGTAAATGGAGAGTAATTGCGAAACGGCAGTGAGTTTCATTTTGGGATAATGAAAATGTTCTGGAATTAGATGGCGGTGATGGTTGCACAACTCTGTAAATAAACTAAAAGCCACTGAATGGTGCACTTATAATAGGTCAACTGTATGGTACGTGACTATCTCAATAAAGCTGTTACAAAAAATTAACCAACAAGAAAAAAATCTCCTGATAGAAAAATGAGTCAGAGAAATGAACAGGCAATTCACAAAAGAAGAAATACAAGTGGTCAACACACTCTGTACAGAAAAACAGATGTCCAGCCTCACTAGTAGTCAAAGAGATGTGAATAAGCACAAGTCCACTTCCGGTTTCAAACAGGGAAAGACTGAAGAGACTTTCCACCGTGGGCCAGGGCACATCCCCAGTGAGCAGGAGCATAAGGTGGTAACTGTGCTGGATGGCAGCCTGTCAATACCAGTGCAAATCCTAAATGCATTCATTGGTTATGTACAACTCAGTGCCTGGATGTGAGTAACGGATCAGAGAGCCTACCGTGCAGAGGCTACGATTTCCCTGTCTGATGGCGTATTCCACCCAGCTGTAAGGAAATTGTGAATCCTGGTAAAGGACTGTGGGATTGTGTCCAGAGAAAACACAGCCTTGCTAATAATAAGTTCCACCATGCTAAACATTTAAGGGGAAGTTACTGGCAAGAGAAATAGTAGGTTCGTTGTTTCCAAAGGGCAGCAGCACACAGAGAGAACACCTCCAACTGAGGCCACCAAGGGAATAACTAAAATAGCTGCTGTGACAACCTGCCTGCAGTGTTTCTCTTATACACATATATGCCACCTCATCAACACCCATAGTAATCCTTTGGGAGGGTATTCATGTGATAATCTCCACTGTGCAGACGAGCAAAACAAGGCTTAGAGGGGTTGTCACCTGACCATGTCTCACTGACACGCCCAGGTTCAAGGCCAAAGTCCATCACACAGTATACGGTGTGTTCTTTCTACTTTAAACAAGCACAAAACTTCCATGGACAGTCACGGAATACCAGGCTCTACAGATCCTTAGTCTGTCCCAAAACAGCAAATTCTCTGTCATTAATTGGCACTTACCAACTCTCTTTCCTTATACTAAAGAGTGTGACAAAACGTGTTATAAAAAAAGCCAGAAGTGAACATTACTAAATCTTAGCTCTAATCTTCAGAGTTTGCTGCTGCCAAATGAAAAACAAAATTGAAACTCCGAAGCATCTTAATTTCTGGAAGCATGGCACAACCAGCACCTGGCTGACTGTTACTGCAAACAGCTACAAATGCTGAAGAAAATTTTAAGACATCTTTTAAAATGCATCAAAGAACTGGCAAGTCAGTAAGGAACACTGACAGGTCAAACAAAATGAAGCAAAGGCTGGAATGCAGAGAGCAAGCGGAGTTTTGAGGGTGGGCAGAGAGAAGACATTTACAGAACTGAGCAGCCTGAGCTCCCTGCTTCCCCACAAGAAGGGAGGTCTCTGGAGAGGGCCCTCCAGAGTAAAGCTGGGCCCCAAAGGGTTGTATCTGAGTGGAAAGAAGACCACACAGAAAAGAGTCTGTATCAAATCTTGGCACCAAACAGAGGAGGGGAAAATCCCCGCTGAGAATTTTCAACCATTAGATGGCCCGCAAATGGATTACAGCCCAAATTCCCACATTATAAAAGATACACTTTCAGGCAGATAAAAAGTGATCCCAGAATGAAAGTATTAAATACAAGAAGTCATGAAGACTGACTCAAGTACTAAGTAATAAATAAGTCAATCTAAACAAATACTGAATGAAGGATACCTTCTAAAATTCAAAAAAGAACTAAAATACACTCAGAATGAAAGTCGAGGAGGGAGGATAGGAATTCAAGTGTGTACAGGTCATTAACTGCTTGAGAGTAAGACGTACAGACACTGACTAAAGTTAGGCTTTGGTAAGTTGTATAAATTGAGAGATACAGAACATTCACGGATCAGAAGACTCAGTATCACAAAAGTGTCAACTCTATCCAAATTGATACGTAATAAATTAATTCTAATAAATCTTAGCCATTCTAATAAAAGACCCGAACAACTGTTAACGAATTTAATAAGCACAATTTAAAATGAAGATGGAAGAGTAAAGGGCCAAAGTCTTCCTGGATGCCAAGAACTGTTATATAAAAATTTTGAAATGAAGTCAGTGTGACATTGATAGGCAGATAGAGAATAGACAGTAAAGAGCCCAGAAACAGACCCATCATTTGTGGACATTTGATATGTGATAACAGTTACTGGTGACATTACAGATCCACATGACAGGGATGTGTTTTTTTGGATACATAGTACTAGGACAATTTGATGTGCTTATATATATAAAAAAAGAGATCGGCTCCTTATCTCACATCATACACAAAAATAATTATAAATAGTCTAGAGACCTTAATGTAAAAGGCAAAAATCATGAAATGTTTGGAAGACAAAATACAGCAGAATATCTTTAAAAACTTGAAGTAGGGAGAAAGTTCTTAAAAAGAAACAAAAAGCCCTAAGTATTAAAAAAAAATTGGTAAATGACATTAAAATTAAGAATTTCTATTCATTAAAAAAAAACCCTAGAGCAAAAAGACAAGCCACAAACTGGAAGTAGATACTTACAACACATCTAACTGACTACAGATTAGTACCAAAACAAAAACCAGAAGAAAAACAGTCTATATATAACAAAAAGACAAACAGTTCAATAAAATAATGAACAAAAGATTTAAGCAGTTGTTTCAGAGAGGCTGAAACCTGAAAGATCAATTCGTGTAAGAAAAGATGCTCAACCCACTACTAATCATGAAAATGCAAATCAAAACCACGAGGTATCACTGAACTTCCACCAGATTAGTAAAAATTTTTTAATCTGATAATACCATTGTCCAGAGGATGTGAAGCAAACAGAATTGCCATTTGAAGCGTAAACTGGGAAACCACTTTAGAAACAATTTGGTCAAACTGAAGATGCACACACCCTGTGAGTCAGTCCCCTCCCAGGGGTGTGTCCTGAAGAGGCTCTACCTGTGTCTCAGCAATGGTCACAGCAACACCGACTGTCTCAGCAAAATACTGGATACAAATCAAATGTTCATCAACAACAGAAAGGATAAATAAATTCTCATACTGTGGACAATTATTTATCAGTAAAAATGAAATAAAACTATATGCAACATGGATTAATCTCAAGAACACATGTTAAGCAAAAAATTAAAGTCACTGGAAAAAATAGTATAGTTATATTAAGTTCAAAAACATGAAAAATGAAACAATACATTGTTTAACAATACAAATACATGTGGTAAAACTAGAAAGAAAAGCAAGAGAATGACAAAAGCCAAATTCAGTGATTACTTGGGGGTGGGAATGGGACAGGATCAGGGAGGGGGCACTCCAAAGTAAATGGAAACATTCTTTTCTTGTAAATTGGGTGATGGGTGTTCCTTGTATCCTTAACCTTTACAATGTAAAGGTTCCTTTGTAACTACTCAATATTTTAAAATTCCTTTGTATCTACTCAATATTTTAAAAAAACAATTTACAAAATTAAACAATGTTCTTTCTGACTTTGAACAATGTTTTAAAGCATTAACTTCGGCAGCTGAGTAACAGTAAACCAGGAAAGTCCCTGACAGGGGCCCACGTAACCCTGAGACTACAGAAATGAGAAGTGCTTCACTAGCCTGGCTTCTGAGCCGGAGAGACACAACTTCCCACTGGGCGGTGGAGCCTTCCATTCAGGACAGGAAAGTTACTGCTTAGATTAATCGGTCCAGTAGAGGAAGCGGTGCGGGTGGGGAGGGGAAACAGCTTCTACTGCCAGAACTTTCAAGACCAGAAGTTGAGTATGTTTTTGATGTTACGATGAATCCACCAAGCCGGCTTTCTGGCCTGGTCCCTCCTCTTCAGCTGGAACTGCCACCTCTGAGCCTCTGCACATTGCTGTTTAGACATGAGTGAACAACTCTTAACTCTAACGATGCCCTTTGTTCCCTGCTTTGAAACTCAAGGCTTATCTCTCCAATTTATAGCAAGCAGGTTAGAATCTAAGAGCCCATGTCCTGGTTTTCTGTATGTATCTGTGACCACGCTACTGAGGTCAACCTTCACTAGCCCTCAGACTGCTAAGCTACCGATGCGCACAAGGACCTCCGAGAGTACCAGGCACCTGTGCTGACACTCAGCGCACGCACCTGCGGCACATGCTGAACTCACTCAGCGCTAAATGCTTACTCTTTATACGACCTCTAGTATTTCAATCATTTAAAACTTGCAGCCAGCAAAAAAAGTAGATTATGACCTCCAGGACAGTATGCTTTATGCACAAAATGTAGTGGAAGTTTTTCATTTCCTCTAAAGTTAGGACCCATCCCTCTTGTGGTGACCGTTATGCTGCTAGACACCATGTCTGAGTACCTCCGAGCCACCCCCTCGGCACCATCCTTGGGGGAAATTCCAAGACGGCAGGGGGCCACCTGGTCTTTTTTGTGGCAAACTGTTAAAACTGAAGCTCCACCCCCAGAGGCTGCCCTTTTGGCACCCAAAACGGAAGGGTCGGTATGTGTGCAACAAAATCAAAATGCTAGACACTCTTAAAAGCGGTCTTCCCTATATACACACACAGACACATGTATGCACAGAAGAGCCGGGAAGGACACACAGATGCTGTTAACAGCTATCCGGGAGGGGAAATGGGTCAGGAGCGAGAGGGTAACTCACCTTCCACAGTGGTTTCCTTTGAACTTTCTGATTTTTGTACCTCGTACATGTATTCCTGTCCCGAACACTTTTCTTCTTTCTCAACTCTGCAAACTTTCTTTCATGACCCTCTCACGGGTCATCCTTTGATTAAGCATTTTACATGTGTTACCTCATTAATAATTCCACCCAACAAAGTTAGTGTGAGGTCACTGTTACCCCATCTCACACCTGAGGAAACAGAGGCTTAGAGAGGTCAAGTACTTCGCCCAAAGGCACGCAGCTAGGAAGTAAAGAACCACTCCAGATATGTTTGGCTTAGAAGTTCTTGCTTCTTTTTTTTTCTTCTTCTATAAAATTTTTTAATGTAAATATTTCATGGACATCTTTCTATGTTAATCATATAGATTTTCTTGTTCTTTGCCAATGATTAGAAGTATGTAGTTATATGGCTATAGTACAATTTAGTTAATAGGTCATTTGGATTTAATTAAACCTTTTTTTTAAAAAAAACATTTTAGAAGTTCTTGCTTCTAATTGGTATTCTATACTGCAGGGGTTCTGAGCTGGGGACAACTTTGACATTTTCAGTTGTCACAGAAGGAGGTAGGTGGGGGCTACTGGCGTCTATGGGCAGAGGCCAGGAATGCTAGTCCGTATGCTGAAGTGCACAGGACGCCCCCACAACAAAGACTCACCCAGCCCCAAATGGCAGTAACGTCAAGGCTGAGAAATCCTGCTCTACTGGAAAAAGAAAGAGAAACCATCCTGACCTCTCATAGTTTAGGCCACAGTTCACCATGTCCACATCCCATATTACAGATACCAAATAAACCACTATGTTATCGATTGAAGAGAGGTGGACAACTTCTCTTTAATCAACAGCAAGTCAACCCCTCATCACAATGGCATTCTCTCCAGCCCCACTGGCTGATCATCCATTCACCCAACAACGTCTACGAGCACCAGCTACGTGCCAGGAAATAACCTGCACAGTGGGAATACCAGGAGAAACAAGACCCTGTCCCCGCACGTGAGCTGCTGGTGGTCTCACAGGGAGACAGACAAGGAAAACTACAACCATCACATGAGGTGAGAATGCACTGAGAGATCAGTGCAGGATGCTAAGAAATCAGAGGAGGGGCTACAAACTCAGCTGAGGTTGGGGACTGAGAAGGCTTCCCAGAAGCACTTGAATTTGAAGGAATTAAATAGGCAGAGAGAATCCTTCCCTTCCCAAGGGACCCCTCACCAGACCTTTCAGAATATGCTCTCTGAGAATCCACAGATTGACAACTTTAATTAGAAAGCTTGGTGGAACTTCTGACAAAAGCAGGGAGGGTGCACAGAAGTCCTTGATCCTCTACGTACAACCTGGATAATTCCCATCTCAAGAGGGACAGACACCACCTAAATGACCATCAACAGATGACTAGATAAAGAAGCTGTGGTATATTCATACAATGGAATACTACTCAGTCATAAAAAATAATGCCAATTGCAGTAACATGGATGGACTTGGAGATCATCATTCTATGTGAAGTAAGCAAGAAAGAGAAAGAAGAATATCATATGCTATCACTCACATGTGGAAACTAAAAAAAAAAGAAAAAAGACACTAATGAACTTATCTACAAAACAGAAACACACACAGACACAGTAAACAAACTTATGGTTACCAGGGGGAAAGGGGGTGGGAAGGGATAAACTGGGAGTTTGAAATGTGTGGATATTAACTACTAAATATAAATTAGATAAAAAAGTTTCTTCTGTAGAGCACAGGGAACTATATTCATTGTCTTGCAGTAAACTAATAATGAAAAAGAATATGAAAACAAATATATGTATGTATATGTTTGACTGAAACATTATGCTGTACACCAGAAACTGACACACTGTAAACTGACTATACTTCAATTTAAAAAAAAAGGAGGGACAGACAGCAACCTGGCTTCTCCATCAGTTTAGGCCTTCTTCCATTATAGTCCTAACTGGCCTCTCGGCCTTCAAACCATCACACACCTTGCAGCAGGAGGCAACTAACACGTACACAGCAGACCCTGTGAACCACGTGCTTGATCTCACATAATTCTCAAAACAATTCTCTGAAATATATTGTTATCCCTGTTTTACAGATGAGGAAACCAAGGTGCAGCAATGAAGTGTAACTGGCCTTCAGAACAAAGAGCCACAAACCATTCACGCCCAACTCCAGAGTCCCTGCTGCATCTATCTGAGGGGACCTTTACAGTTATCAACCCAAAACATCATGTGCTCTAAATCTTCACCACCTTGGTTGAGCATTCCCATGTCAGGCATCCTCCTTCTGTGCACCACTTTTGAAATGATCTCTGTGGTGTTTCCTCTGTTGTACTGTGATTACCCATATGGCTAAGAGCTCCTTGCTCCCAGGAGCCAGTCTCACTCATCTCCAAAGCCCTAGCCCCCAGCACAGTGTCTGAAACACTGGGCACAGAAAACACTGAATGCATAAACAAGCCTGGACTCCTTGGGCCCAAGCAACATGAACTGCTCAAAGCTGGAGTAGCCTGCCTTGGGAAGCCAGAGGCCTCGGGAGCACCCTTCACCCTCTTTCACCAAAGCAGTGGACTTCCCCTCAGGGTGGGCCCAACCCCCAATATCAGCAACCCAGTCACACTGGCGACAGAGCAAGTTCTCTTAGCCAGCTTTCCCTGCAAGATTGGAACAGTCGTAATTCCTTCTTTGGTTCTACATCAGATGCTTATATTGGGGGAAATGTTGTATCTTTATGTATCTTTAAACATTAGAACCTTAAAAGGAATGAGCTTGTGCTCCCCACTCTGTCTTTCCCTTTCTGCCAGATGGAGTGCATATGCAATGGTAGGAGCCTGAGCAGCCAGCTTAGTCCATGAGATGGAAGCCTGGGTTTGAGCAAGGAGAGCCACATGATCAATGGAACCCTGTTCCTGGATGACTTCATGAACAGAGCTGCCCTACCAGCTCTGGACTGCCTACTTCCAGACTGTGAAGGGGCAAGGAATAAACTTCTATTTCCTTTCAGCCACTGTATTTTGGGATTACTCTGTTGGAGCATTTTAGGTTGTACTTAAAAGAATGTGTGAGCACTGCCCAGTGATTAACCTAGCCTGATCTTTGTTGGTAAAACGACAATAGTATTATCAACAATTTCCCAACCAAAATAACTAGAATTTTGTCATTACTATATAATTGTAAAGAAAAAGCTATCTTGAGAAGGTGATTTGAATCACGTTGAGTCCAGAGAAGAAGGACAAACAAACTGACCTGGTTTGTTTCATCTTTGAGCATTACAGACATACCTCAGATTTCCAAGTAGCCCAGGCTACTCTTTTCTGACAGTTTGTCTGCGTAAACTCCAGCTTGGCTCTCCTCCTCCAGCTCATTACCTGAATCAAAGACCAAGTGGAAAATCTAATGAGAACCCATAGGGTACCTGCTCCCTAAGAGCTGCCCTTTCAATCATCCATCAGACACAGGCAAATGCAGAGCCCTGAGCACAGAGCCTGGTACAAAGTAAGTCCTCAGTAAAGGTTAAATTGGAACATTACTGCTGCATGCCAGACACTGTGCTGGACCCTGGAACACAAAGATGAATAAACCCAGTCCCACTCCCTACACTTAGGAATGCCTGCTGACCGAAAGACATAACATAAGGTTGATAAGCACAAGCAATGAAGCTATGCCTGAATATTATTACAGCACTGACATTCTTCTAGGATGTCCTGGACACCATGCTTCTCATTCCAGACCCTTGCCCTAGGTGACACATGCCCTCCCACAACTTTAGTGACCTCTGATGGATGACAACTGCTAGATCACCACTGGCAGCTCCACTTGAATGTTTTACAGGCACCTACTTTCATCATATTCAAAACTAAATTTATCTTCCCTCCTCAAACCTGCTCACCATCCTGTTCCCTAGCCCACTGGGCAGCATTACCACCCACCAGTCAAAAACTTGGGAGTCAACCCTGAGCCCTCCCTGCCTCTAACTCCCTCATCTAAGTAATCACCAGCTTTGGTCAATTCTACCTCCAAAACATCTCTCCCCATCCTCTACCTCTAATCTAACTCAAGGCCACCCTCATTTCTCACCTGGATAGTTCTACTAGCCTCTTAAGTGGCCTCCAGGCCCACTCCCTTTAATATATTCTTCACATAGCTAGAGTGATCTTTTTAATCCACCAATCTGATTCTTAAATGCCTTCCTATTAACCTAAAATTTAAAATCCACAGCTAGGTTTAAAAGGCCCCCTAGGACCAGACCACAGACTGCTTCTTTAGTCTTACCTCTCATCTGTCTCCATGTAGAGAACTTAATTTAATATTAAACTGGCTCCCTAGCTTTCCCACAAACTCTATCTCCAACTGAGAATACTCTCCCCTTTTCCAGCCACCACTCCCCAAGCATCCTCAGATCTCAGCTTCCTAGGGGGAAGAAGCCTTCAAAGATTCACCTAGACTGGGTGAGGTGCCTCTACTCAGTGTTTCAGAGCAAGAACTTTTCTGCTTTTCTTCCATCATATCAGAATTGCCTCCATCTCTGTATGTCTCCCATATGAGTCTCTGAGCTCTGGAGGTTGTTGATGATACGAAAAATAACAGCAACAAATACATAACAACATTTACTTTGTGCCAGAAAGCGTTCTCAGGACTTTATACCTACTACCTCATTTAATCTTTGTAACAATCTTAAGAGGCAGATTTTATTCTCATCTTTGCTTTAAGGATAAGGAAACTGAAGCAGAAAGCGAGAAACTAACTTGCCGAAGGACACAGCTGGCAAGCACAGAGTCGGGATTCAAACCCCGACTGCCAGGCTCCACAGTTTACACTTTCAACCACTCAAGCTACCGGATCACTCGCTGTATCCTCAGAACCTATCAGATTCTGAACTGTGGAACGAATGAATGAATGAAATAATACACCGGGACAGAGTCGGCCTCCTATTCGGCCAGCATCTCCTAGGCCTTGGCAGACTGTGCCCTCTAGCCCCGCCGGCCAAAGTGAGCTGCCCCGGCACCCCGCCACCTCGCGGCGGCAGAACGCCCACCCGCCGCGGCGCGCGGGGTCAAGGGGCGGTGACAGCCGGGCGGCGGGGGCGGAGATGCTACCAGCTGGGGTGTCACCCAGCCCAGAGGCTACTCGCGCTCGCTTGCCGGGACTGCAGGTCGAGTCCGCCCGCCCACTCCCCGCCCGCTCGTAGGGCGACGCCCCCCGCCCATCTGCCCCGCACCCTCCGGTCCTGCGGGATCCCCTCAGATCCCCTCAGTCCGGGTTCCCTTCCCAGTCCACTTCCCTCCCCTCCCCCACACAACCGTCCCCCGCCGTCCCGCCGCGCCCCATCCTCCGCCGTCCCCGCCCGACTCCTGGGACTCCCCCCGCCCCGGGTGCTTGCTGACCCTCACCTGCCATGTCCCGGACCCCACCGCAGAGGGAGGTACATCACGGCCGCGAGAAGGCCGGGGACGGCACTTCAGAGCAGACAAAGGGCGCCGCCATGTTAGAGTCGGGCGGAACCGACCTCGCGGGCTTCCCAGCAGCAACTTCCGGCGCATGCGCAGAGTCCGCGGTAGCTGACCCTCGTGAGCAGGCGCATGCGCCTAGTTATCCAGAAGTTCTGTAATACAGTACTTCTGCACTTAGAGTTGTCCTCCTTGTAATCCTTCTTTGGTTTTCTGTTCCGAGCGTAGCAGTAACAGCTTTTGCGTGTTCAGCGCTTACACTATGCCAGACAGTGAAGCGCTTTACGTGCATTATCTCATTAAATCCTCTCACCAGCATAATATTCTCCTCCCCCTTTTGAAAAAGGGAAAACAGAATCTCAAGGTATATGAATTGTCCTTTGTCCCGCATCTTACAAGTGGTGGAGTAGAGATGTGAACCTAGTTGTGGCACCAAAGCTGCAGAACGTTGATTATGTTTTTCTACCTTCTGAGCCAGCCATCACCCCCTTTCCTATTTAGGGCAGATCCAGGATTAGCCTGGGTGTCAATGTGCCTGGAAAGAGGCAGCCTGTAGACTTGACCAGCCCCTCTGTGGCCTCTTTCCAACTTTTCCGCACCTCCAGGCCATTGACTTCTCTACTTCCTAATAGTTCGTGGGCTTTCTCCCGTCTTTTCTTCTGCTCCTGTTTATTTTTCATGATCCGTAATTTTAACAACACTCCCGCCACAACCTCTTGATTCCCCGTCTTTCTGATGGTGGCAGAAGTAAGAGGTCCTGATTGGTGAACTCTATAGTATTCTGAGAGGCGTTACTAGAAGCACAGTCTAAAGACCATTCTTTCAGCCCCTCCAATAATTTTTATAAACACTAAATTCTGTGTATTTAATCCATTTCTAATTAAAATGAACCTAGAAAACATGAGGGATCCTTGTGGTGATGGAAATGTTCTGTACCTTGACTCTATCAATATAAATATCCTAGTTGTGATATGGTATGATAATTTTGCAAGATGTTACCATTGGGGGAAACTGGGGAAAGGATGGGGAGGGAGGTGAAATTGCTCTGTATTTCTTATAATTGCATGCAAACTTACAATTATTTCAAAATAAAAAGTTTAATTAAAGAGAAAGCCCAGTGAGGTTTCTATTTCCGCAGGAAACAACCCTCAAAGATGGAAATCAGGCCATTAAATTTGAAGGCTATGCAGATCTAGTCTATTTCATTCAGGAAAAAAGTAGTTAACATAAATTATCACTTATCACAATAAGTATTGTTGACTAGAGGAAAGTGCCTAATGAAGGTAAGGCTTTAGTGGATGGAGTAGTTGCTGTAGTTGACCATTATGTTGGGAGTGAGGACGATAAGGACTGTGGGGTTTGGGGGGAGGGTATAGCTCAATTGGTAGAGTGCTTGCTTAGCATGCATGAGGTCCTGGGTCTCTAATGCCTCCATTAAAAACTAAATAAACCTAATTACCTGCTCCCCAAAAAACAAAACAAAAGAAAACAGGACTGTGGGGTGGACTGGCTATTCATAATTACACTGAAGACTTTCAAGAAAGAAATAAATCCTTTGCTCAAGATGGGGACATTCCTGACAACTTTAAATTTTTTTCTTATCTCTTGTTGCCAAAGGGCTTATATAGTCAAAAATTGGACAGAGTTAGTCCTGTGGGTTGCTAGATTGTAATATAACTGCAATATAAGTTGTATTAACATCCTGGCCAGGTGCACTGAATGGGAACAAGTGGCACTTAGGAATCAAAATGAGGGTGTTTGGGTGGATGCAGATGACTGAGTTCCCCTAACTCCCAAAATTCAAAATTCAATGAAACTCCTTTGCCAACAGAGGCTGCCCCTCCTCCCATCAAATGAGGCCGATTCTACTTTACCAGAGACCATGTGATAACCTCATAAGAGGAATTTATTTTGCAAGAAGATGCTGGTTCCTCTCAGAGGTCACTCCCCCTTCTTTTATCTCCTGATATATATGGAGAGTCCAATTCCATAATGCCCCAGGGAACAAGAACAAAGTCTGACAGTGGAGGTGGCTTTCACATGTGAGAGAGAGAGAGAGAGAGAGAGAAGGAAGGAAGGAAAGAAAGAAAAAGAAAGAAAGAAAGAGAAAAAGAAAGAAAGAAAGAAAGAAAGAAAGAAAGAAAGAAAGAAAGAAAGAAAGAAAGAAAGAAAGAAAAAGAAAGAAAGAAAGAAAGAAAGAAAGAAAGAAAGAAAGGAAGAAAGGAAGAAAGAAAGAAAGAGGGAGGGAGGGAGGGAGGGAGGAAGGAAGGAAGGAAGAGAGAGAAAGAGAAAAACAGAGGGAAGGACAAAGGAAGAGATGGAGAGTAGGAGGAAGGAAGGAAGGAGGGAGGAAGGGAAAAAAAGAGAAAGAGAAACAGAGGGAGAGAGTGAGAGCCTTAGCTAATAAATTAGCTGAAACCTAGGGATTAGAGGTGTTAACTGGATTCTAAAGGTGTTAGGTCAAGGAAGAAGGAAGATTACATTAGTCTTGGCTAAATTTATCAATATAAATGCACGTTACAGAGAAGATTTTGGAGTTTTAACTAACCAGTTGAGAATGGTCCTAAAGAGCACAGTTGGTTGAATGAAATCTGGACCCAGCAGTGGTCTTCATTAAATGATGTCGAGATGCCAGAAACTCCTTAAAGTAATCGAAACAAAGAAATCCAAAAATTTGGGCTAGGTGTTGAGACAAGGCAGGAGCTAAGTATACGTGTGTTGATTGAATAGGTGGAGGATTGACTTGCCTGGTTTCTCACTAGGGGCTGTTATTAACGAGTTTCTTTTCCCCCATCCCCACTCCCAGTCCCAGCTTAACGATCAGCAGACACACAGGGCCCTTCACTATCTCTGGACCTTCTCAGCCTAAACCTCATCCACCCCCTACTCTAAAGCTCAGTCACTATTCATATGTGGGCTACTTCGATTTTCCCAACAAGGAGACTTTTAAAGTGGTTGGCCAACTTGTGGATATAAATTTGAAGCACAGCAGATAAACTGACATATATCTGTTCATACAATTTAGTTTATCAACTTGATTACAAGCATATTGAAAATCACAAATTTTATAACAGTATGTTAATTTATAAAGGCTTTTTTCCCCCTCTGCTCACCTGTCATGTAATGGTTTTCTTTGCTTTTCACAGACATCCTTGGCACACGTCCTTGACATTCACTTTTATATTCCTTTCCATTTTGAACTTTTTAACCTAGACACAAGAGTAGCTAAAATAATGAAATATTTTCTAGTTGCCTGTCATTCAGATTCAACAGCTAAGCTTTGCTAAATGTACTTAAGATACCCTTCCTTTTTTTTTTTTTTTTTTGATTTCTGAAGTGTTTTAAAACAAATCCCAGATAAGTCATCCCATCTTTGTATATTTCATTGTGCAACTCTTAAAACAATGACCTTCATTTCTGCACTACCTTGACCATGCCTAACAAAATGAATATTCTTTGGAATCATTTAATATCCTACCATAATCAAATTTCCCTAATTTTCTCGAAATGTCTTTTTGTTTACATCAGGATTACATTGGGATAAAATCCTCTCATCGCAGTGACAACTGGGTGGGAAGTTTGGTGGGGTTTTGTTTGTTTTGCCTTTGAGTCACTTTTATTCCAAAATAATCCTTTCTCCTTTTTTTTTTTTTTTTTGGTTTGTTTATTTTGTTTTTTTGTTCCATTTCATTGATGGGATCTCTTGTCCTATAGAATGTCCCACCTTCTGGATTTCTCTATTTGCTTCCTTGTGCTGTCATATGATTAGCTCCTTTGTCCTTCATTTCCTGTAAAATAGCCGTAGAGGGCTGAGTAGATTCAAGAATACATCTTTGGTGCTGCTGAGTGCTAAACGACATCTTTAGTGATGCTAAGACATATGTGAGTTCTGGTGGCAGCAGCCTAATTCCTTCTTTGGAAATTTCCTCCTCAATCTTCCATGCAATAATTTCTTCCTTTTTAAATTTTTTTATTATTTTGGGGAGGAGGTAATTAGGTTTTCTTTCTTTCTTTCTTTCTTTTTAGTGGAGGTACTGGGGATTGAACCCAGGACCTTATGCATGCTAGTCATGCACTCTACCACTGAGCTATATACTCTCCCCCGTTTCTTCCTTTAAAGATGCTTGTCTGAGTCAATAATTTCATGATAGATTATAAAATGATGCATTTTTGTCCCTATCATTCTTTCAACATTTATTGGCTGGAATTCTTCTGTAAACAAGAGCTTTTCCTCATCAACTAGGGCCATATGATTACCTGGAAAATTAGTTCATACAGGGAAGACAGGATAGAGCTCATTTTTTAGAATAACAGCTTTAGTGAGATATAATTCATATACCATGCAATTCACCCTTTTAAGGTATACAACTCAGTGGTTATTAGTATATTCACAGTTGGGCAACCATCTCTGCTGTCTAATTTCAGAGCATTTTCATCACACCAAAAAGAAACCCCATACATATTAATAGTCACTCCCCATTTCTCCCTTCCCCCAGACCCTGAAAACCACTAATCTACTTTTGGTCTTTATGGCTTGGTGCCTATTCTGGACATATAATAAAATGGAAGCATGCAATGTATTAACTTTAAAAACTGGCTTCTTTCCCTTATATTTTAAACTTCATCCATGTTGTAACGTGTCGGTACTTCACTCTTTTTTGTGGTAAAATAATATTCCATTGTACAGCTATATCACATTTGGTGTATCCATTCATCTGTTGATGAATATTTGAGTTGTTTTCAGTTTTGCTATTATGAATAACAACGCTATGAACATTTGGGTACAAGTTTTGTGTGGACCTATGTTTTCACGCTTCGGTATATACAGAAGAGTGAAATGGCTGGGTCTTGGGGTAACTCTATCTTTAACATTTTGAGGAACTGCCAAATTGTTTCCCAAAGTGACTGCACCATTTAACAATCCCACCAGTAATCTAAGAGGGTTCCAGCTTCTCCAGATCCTCACTAGCACACGTGATTGTCTTCCTATTGTTCATTTCCTTTTTTTTTTTTTTTATCTTGTTGTTTTGGCGGGGAGGTAATTAGGTTTATTTGTTTATTTTTTTAAATGGAGGTACTGGTGATACACTCTACCACTGAACTATATTCCCCCCCCCCCCCCATTTCCTTTTAAGTTTCAATTTTCAGATTAGGGAGATGTTCTTGTTACTTCCACTGGCATCCAATGAGAGTCCTCCCCACTCACTTTTTTAAAAAATACTTTCTGAAATTTAGAATAAATTTAGATTTATTGAAAAGTGCAAAGATAGTACAGCAAGTTCTACACCCCACGCCCAGTTTCCCCATTGTTAACATCTTACGTGGCCATGGAACATTTGTCAAAACTAAGGAAATAACATTGGTACATGACTATTAACTAAATTCCAGACTTTATTTGGATTTCACCAGCTTTCCCGTTAACGTCCTTTTTCTGTTCCAGGATCCAGTCCAGAGTCTCACATGGCATGTAGTCATCACATCTCTTTAGCCTCCTCTAGACTGTGACAGTTTCTCAGTCTTTCCTTGTTTCTCCTGTTCTTGACAATGTGAGGAGTATGGGCAGATATTTTTTAGAATGTCCTTCAGTTTGTATCTTCACAATGTTTCTTTCATGTTTCGAACAGGGTTATGGGTTTTGAGGAAGGAGACCACCTATTTTTTTTCTTAAAAAAAAACATTTTTTGGGGGGAGTAATTAGGTTTATTTATTTATTTTAATGGAAGTACTGGGGATTGAACCCAGGACCTCAATCATGCTAGGCATACACTCTACCACTGAGCTATACCCTCCCCCCAACTTTGGTTTTAAATTGTGGTTAAATATACATTGCCCAGTCACTTTTTTTTTCTTTTTTAGGGGGTAATCAGTTTTATTTTTATTTATTTAGTTAGTTAGTTAGTTAGTTCTTTATTTATTATTTTTTTATGGAGGTACTGGGGATTGAACCCAGGATCTTGTGCATGCTAAGAAGTAACTCTACCACTGAGCTATAACGTCCATTCCCCCACTCACTTTTTAGATCATCTAACACAGGCAACAAGATTTAGCTTGAATTTAATTTTGTTTGATTTCTTTTTTGATATTTGCAGAGTGTATCAGTTTTCTCTCGTTGCTGTAACAAATTACCAGTCTAGCAGCTTAAAGCAACACAAATTTATTATCAGTCGGTCAGAAGTCCAACATAGGCTAAAATCAAGATGGTGGCAGGAAGATTCCTTTATAGAGGCTCCAGGGGAAAAACCCCTTTCCTTACTTTTGCCGGGTTATAGAGGCTGCATACATCCCTTGGATCATGGTCCCCTTCCACCATCTCCAAAGCCAGTGTTTAAAATAAGACAAGCCCAAAATGGAGCTGCTTATGCTAAGCCCCACATCACCAAACAGAGACTTGAATTAATTGTGGTTTCAGCTGTCCCAGAAATAGAATTTTAAAGCAGTCAATCAGGGCTCGCCTTACTGGCACCAGTTAGGTAATCTGCCTGATAGATCCCAATTTTCCCCAGAAGGAAAGTAACCTGGCTATATAACCTGCTTCTTTGCCTAGTATTACTTCCTATTCCTCCTCCTTTCTGCCTATAAATCTTTCATCTTGTTCAGCTCCTCAGAGTTTCTCTCTTCTAGATTGGACGCTACTTGATTCAAATCGATTTTTATTCACCTAAACTCTGAAAATATTTACTATGCCCTAGTTTCTCTTTTTAACACCAGCAGTGGCAGATGGAATCTCCCTCTTCATAGGTCCCTGGCCTTGTCCCCCTGATTGTCCCATCTCTTTCTAAACCAGCCAAAAAGTGTTCTCCAATTTCAAGAACTAGTGTGATTAAATCATATTCACTCAGGTAATCCAGGATAATATCCCCATCTCAAAGTCCATGTCTCTGATATTGTGATATATATTAATCTTCCAGTTCCTGGCACAGATCTCCTAACACCCTTGGAATTTCCCAAGGGAGGAGAGTGAGAAAAAGTGTCCTTTGTCACGTTAATGAGGTGACTTTTGGAAAGCCTACCTGGGTTTCCTAAGGATGCGGGCCGGGGAACCAATCATGTGATTGGAAGATTGAAACTGTTAGTCCCACCCACCGACTGACCTCCGGGGTAGCAAGAGGGGCTGGAGATAGAGTTCAATCACATATGGCCAGTGATTTAATCAACCGTGCCTATGTAATTAAGCCTCCATTAAAACCCAAAAGAACAAGGTTCAGAGAGCTTCCGGATTGGTGAACACGTGGAGACTGGGGAAGAGTGGTCCTCTCAGAGCGCATGGAACCTCCTTGCCCATCCCACATACCTCGCCCTATGCAACTCTTCCATCTGGCTGTTCCTGAGTTATATTCTTTCGAAATAAACTGGTCATCTAGTAAGTAACATGTTTCTCTGAGTTCCATGAGCTGCTCTGGCAAACTGATCAAACCCAAGGAGGAGGCTCTAGGAACCTCCCATCTATAGGCCAGAAGCACAGGTGACAACAAGGACTTGTGACTGGTGTCTGTGGCAGGGGTAGTTTTGTAGGACTGAGCCCTTAACCTGTGAGAGCCGAAGCTATCACTGGGTAGTGCAGAACTGAGCTAGTTCGGTACTGTGGGGGAAAAAAGGCCACATCAAAGTTGGTGTCAGAATCAGAATATCCTTAATCACACCTGCAAAGGTAGCATTTTCACAGGGTCTGGGGATTAGGTCATGGACATTTTTGGAGTACCATTATTCTTCTACCATACATAGTTACTTCTTACTTACAGTAGTTATACTGTTTCCATTTAATGAAGCAATACCAATTTTCCTCTGAAGGTATGTGGGCCTCCATATCAGTAAACAAAGGATGTGGCTGCCATCAAGCCATCAGCTCCCGTAGCCACCTCCAATGGTACATACACCCTGAGGGGATTCAGGATGGAGAAAAACAGGATACTGGCCCTAGAGAGTTAAGTTGCACACCAAAGGAATAATTTCAATAAGCCCAGACCCTTGCATCTTCCCATACATAAAAAAGCGCCAAATGTATCAACTTGAGATGTCTTGTTTTCTTTAACAGTCATCTTTTGATGTTCTATCTGTTTGGGGTTTTTTGGTTTGTTTGATTTTATTTTTGTTTTTGTTTTTGTTTTTGTTTTTCTGGCAAAAACTCCAGTATGTCCTGGCTCCTCCCTACCTCTTCAGAACAGTCCCTCAGAGCTAGCTATCTGAGAGACTATCTCCTGGGCTTAAGGCCTCAGTAAACCCACTAAGTAAAACAATTTTTATTTTGTGCATTTTTGTCAATCAACAAATATTTTTCTTTTTCAGTTAAAAACAGTTCATTGAGGAGGGTGGGTATAACTCAGTGGTAGGGCACATACTTGGTATGCATGAGGTCCTGGATTCAATCCCCAGTCCTTCCATTAAAAAAAAGTAATTAAAAATGTATTAAATTTTTTAAGTAAATAAATAAAAATAAAAATAAACAGTTGATTGACTTGCAAGATGCTGTAGACGGGATGCGTCTTCCCAATTGGTATTTTGAGACCTAATCCCCAGTGTGATGCGATTAGGAGGTGGGGCTTCTGAGAGCTAAAGTCATGAGGGTGGAGCCCTCGAGATGGGATTAGCACCCTTATAAAAAGAGACCCCAGAGAGCTTTCTTGTGCTTTCTGCCAGGTGAAGACACAGTGAAGGCAGCCATCCATGATCCAACGAGCAGAGCCTCACCAAACACTGGACTCTGCAGGCACCTGGACCTTGGACTTCCAGCATCCAGAAGCGTGAGAAACAAGTGTTTGTGGCTTAATTCCCCAGTCTATCGCTGCTTAAACAGACTGAGACATATTAAGTAGGTAGTGTTCCACGTAGTTCTTAGGCAGGAAAAAGCAAAACAAAACAACTGAAAACTGGGGAGGCAGCCAATGACTGAGTTTTGGGAAACCGAGGCCTGGGTGAGAAGGTTCCAAGGCTTGTCCTAAGCGAGGAAGCAGCTGGAGTTGGAAGAAATCGTGTCTGTTTGGTAGAAGGCCCGCCTCCCAGGGACCCGACAGCAATCCTGTTGACATAACCCCAGTGGATCAAAACAATCCCTCAACTGCCCCAGGCCAGTTCCTGTGGCTCCTGGTGGAATTCACTCAGCAGATCCGGATCCAGTAAACATAAAAGGTCTGGTCCTTGGGTGGGGAGCTGCATCCTGGAAGAGGCTGCCGAAAACTGCTCCTTCTGCTAGTGCTAAGCGAGGCGCTATGGCAACAGTAACAGCCCCCTCAGAAGACCCCCAGGACCAGAGAGTCAGCTCCAAAGTCAAGGGCCTTGAGACAGACCTGGAGACCAGCTCAGGTAAGAGGTGGCAGAGAGGGCCTCAGCCCTGCAGCTGAGGGCACTGGGGAGGCCGTCGGGAGGCTGGAGGCAGAGGGCAGATACCCTCCGTCTGGGGCTGCCAGGATTCTTAAGCCATGGGTGGGCTTTATCTACAGTTGACCCTTGAACATGGCAAGGGTTGGGGGCACTGACCCTGCGTACAGTCAAAAATCTGCATTTAACTACCGTATACTGTCGTCCCTCCACATCCAAGTTTCCACATCCACCGATTCAACCCATTGGGGTTGTGTGGTAATTGGTATTTATCAAAAAAATCCGAGTACAAGTGGACCTCCAGTTCAAACCTGTGTTGTTCAAGGGTCAACCATATTTCCTGTGTTAACCAACCTACCAGAACGTAAGCTTCCTTCTGAGACTGTGTCGAGGCGAGGAGCACATAATTAAGAGAATGGATTTGTTTATTATTTGGGTAACTTGAAACGTTACTTTTCTAAGAGCACAGGCTTTGGATTCACAGAGACCTGCTCTGGCACTTGCTTGATTGAGAAATTGATTGATTGGTTTGGTTCATGGCGTCTTCTCCCTGTTTGGTGGAGAGGACAGAGCCGGGATCCCCAGAGCGGCCGGGATCAGTAGATAAGATTATTCAGGAAGGGGGAGAACAGCTCAGTGCTCCCTGAGAACCATCAACATTTGCATTAGCAGAGCCTCAGTTTCCTCATCTGTAAAATGTGGCCGAGACTTTTCTCTCACTACTCACTCAGCACAGTCCGTGGACCTTCAGCACTGACATCCCTGGGAGCTTGTTAGAATGCAGACCCTCAGGCCCTGCCCCAGACCCACTGTATGAGAATCTGCCTGGTAACAAGACGCCCAGGCAGTTGGTGTGTCCAGTGGAGTTGACAGGCTCTGATGCAGTGGGCTCTGTGCTCCTGGAAGGCGGAGGGCTGATACAGGGGGAAGCTAGGTTTAATCGCAGGTCTCCCCAATGCTGAAAGATGCCTGCACTTAGGCCCCACTGTCTTCCCGTCACTGTGTGTCCACCAATGCGCAGTTAAATCTTTGTTGAGTGAATGAACAAATGACTTCATGAAACCACATCCTTTGCTGTGCTAACACAAACTTTTGATTTTTCCCTTCCCTCTAGATGGAAAGCCAGCTCGCCATCAGAAGACCATCCCCAAAGCTCACCTAACTTTCGTTATCGACTGTGCTCATGGGAAACAGCTGTCCCTGGCAGCGCCCCCAGCACCACTCCGAGCTCTGAGTCCCAACCTAGGATCTGTCATCCCTCCAATGAAGACCTACATCTTGTTCTGTGGGGGAAACCAGCCTCATCTGACTCAGGAGGCACCCACAAGTGATGGGGGCCTTGCCCAGGCCACGGGCACCCTGCCACCCTGCAGAGAAACTGTAGCCCCAGCTGCCTCCCCAGCCAGCCCACCCTCCCTCCCGGAGGTTCCTGAAGCCAAGGGGAGCCCTGTGAAGAGGTCTTCAGCTTGGGGAAGAGTCATAGGCTCACTTAAAGCCCTCTCTTCCTGTGTCTGCGCGCAGACTGATTAACCGGAAGGGGCTGGCTGTGAGAGGAAGGGGCTGGCACCCCAGGCTCCGGGGCACAGTGGATGCAATTTCCAGGGTCCACTCCCTCTTCCCCAGCCAAGCAGAAGTCTTTTGTGCTTGAGCCAAGGAAGGGACATCAGATCCCTAAAGGCCATCTGAAACGGGACGCACTCAAGAGTATCCTATGTACTCCTTCCTTTCTGTCTTTGTTAGCCTTTCATTGGAAGCAGGGTAAGGCACCGCCACATGGAAAGAGACTAACTCATTCCCACAGCAAATTCTAATGCAGCATGTTCCACGTGCCGGGCCCTTCAAAGCCTAGAGAAGATATAGCTTTCTTGGAGCTAGTATTCTTGGAGGTGGGGGAGAAAGGTTAAACAACTGAATAAAGATGGTTTTGAACAGTGTAACGAGTGCTGTGTAGGAACTGAGACCAGGTGCTGGGGTGGAAAATGAGGAGGTAGAGAGCTTTTCTGACACAGTGGTTGGGAAAGGCCTCTGAGTGGGTAACAAAATATGATCTAAAAGATGAGAAGGAGCCAGCACTGAGAACCATCTTCGCTCAAGCCACCGGGTTGGCATCCCATCCCAGAGCAGGAGTCAGGACCCATCCCCAGCACAACGGGCAGGTGCTGCACATTGGCTGTTGTCATCTTGGCACGCATGCAAGTGTGTAGGTCACCAGGGATCACCAGGTGGGTACGGCACACAGGATGGGAAGTTCAAGGGCCCAGGTGGGATGGGAAATAAGCAGAAATGGCTTGTCAAGATGGGGCGGAAGTGCACAGAAAGGGAATGGAGTATCATGTTTGAACAAATGGAAACAAGAGACATTATTTATTGAGCATCTTCTGCATACCAGGCCCATCCTGCCTCTTAGGGATACAGAAAACAGTTGGGGGCTTAGTCTCTGCCCCACCAGGCGGTCATGGTCCCCAAAAGGAAGCGGGGGTTGCTGTGAGGGTAGGTGTAGGTCTGAGAGATGCACAGAGCTGTGTGGAACTCAGCTGGAGAGTGTCTCAAGGCTCTTAGGTTAAAATTGCTAAATGTTCATTTATTCAATGACTATTTTACTACTTTCCTACAAACACTAGTGGCTAACATAGATGGACCATTTGCTCTGTGCCAGGAGCTAACAGTCTCCAAGTGCCAGTATAGGGAAGCACTATTTTTGTATCCCTCTCACTGGTTAGGGAGCCGAGACAGACAGATTGAGGAATGCCCTCAAGGTCCCACAGACTGGGCCAGTTGGGATTAGAACCTAGGCCAGCCTGGTGCTCAAGTTCTTGCTCCTCACTGTAGAGCAGACAGCCTCACATCCTGGCAGGGTCTCTTCTAGACCAAGGGGATCTAGAGAGAGCAGACATAACCCTGTCCTCAAGAAGCTCACTGCCTGGTTGGGGAGGCAAGGAAGAAAGTGCCTGTAGCTGTAGCTTCAAATAAGTGCAACAGTAAGGGCACACAGAATGATGATGGGGCTGGAGAGGGTCCCCAGCTCACTCTGGAGAGGAGATCAGGGAGGGCTTCCTGCAGGAAGTGATTTCCAAACTAAGATCTGACCAGTGAGTGAGTCATACAAAGGCAAGGGGGCAGGGGTGGGGCATGTTTCAGGAAGAAAGGCCAAAGTCATTCAGTCTGGCTGGAGTATTCATTCATTCACTATTTCTAGACACTCACTGTGTGCTAAGCTCTGGGCTAGACCTTGGGATGGTGCAGTGATAAGATGGACAAGGTCTGGTCATAAAGGAGCTTATCCTCCAGCTGGGGGAGACAATGTGTGTGCATACACACACACACACACACACACACACACACACACACACACACACACGAAGCAGAGAAGCCAGAGAAGTGACAGGGACCATATCACATGAGGCTTTGCAGGCCACGATGATATCTTTGCATTTGATTCTGAGACGGGGACTGTTGGAAATTGTGAGCAGAGAGTGACATGACCAGATCTACCTTAAAAAAAAATTCCTCTTAGCTCTTATGCTGGGATAGGAAAGCAGGGGAGGAAGCTGAGAAGACTGCACCTTAATCCAGCCAAAAGGGAGGTGATGGTCCAAACTAGAGAGGTGGTGACAGAATAATCTGGGTCATATACACCCCCTCCTCTCTCCTTCCCTCGCTGAGAATCACTGGACTAGAAGAGCCCAAAGACATGTCTGCAAAGGGAGTTTGAGACCCATAAGGAAAAGGGTGAGGCCTGTGGCTGCAGGTCTCACTTTTCGCCAGCAGGTGGCACCCTATCATCAGACTGGAGGGCATCACCTCCTGGTCTGAGTGGAGAGGGTGGAATCTGCGGGTGAGGGGCCAACGCTATGGGGCCAGCCGCCCAGGGGGATCAAGTTTTCAGAAACCAACCTTTCACTCTAACCAACATTCCTCTCATCCAGAATAATGGCTATTGATATCTTTATATGCACCACACAGTACCTCAGCTCCTCTCTCACCAGACCTGTGATGTGGGTACAAATTTTGTTGCCATTTTACAGATGAAGAAACTGAGGCACAGGGGAATGAAATGACTTGCCCAAGACCACCAATTAGAAAGAGGCAGAGCCCAAATCCAAACCCCAGGGAGTGTGACATAGCATCATCACCCCATATTATGCTGTAGGTGTTCTGTTCATATTTGTTGAATGAGTGAAAAAAGAATGAGCATTCTCCAAGGACCCAGCCTAGGGCTTGGCAGTGTGCAGGGAGTATTTGGGAATCGAACAAGTGAGTGAGGCCCTCACTGAGAAGGGGCACACAGGTGGAGGAGAACAGTTCAGTCTTTTCACCACAGTCCTGTGAGGGGCTGTTCAACCACCTCCATGGAAGGGTGCCCCTGGGTCCAGCCCTGGAGGGCCTCAGAGCTCAGGACTGGCCTGGCTGGCTGCTCACAGTGAGCCCCAGGCCAGCTGTGCTGACTGTAAACAGCACCCCCTCCCTTGCCCAGGAACTCCTGCCTCGGGCATCAACCCAGTGGACTCAAGTCACCATGACCCTCAGGACCCACTCTTGTTTGGTGGGGGGAGGGTCGGGGTGGGGGAAGGGTAGGGTAGTGGAAGCTTGGTTTTCCTTGTTCAGAAAACAAGCACCGTGCTTTTAACAGCTTAGCATTTATTGAACTTCTACTAAAATACCATCTCTCTTCAGTTCCTCACAGCAGCCCTGGGAGGGTGGTAGCTGATCTTTATTTACACATGAGGAAACTAAGGCTTCCAGGGGCTTCTTTCCTCCACCTCCACTCCCGGGGCCCAGAGAGTTCTTCCAAGAAAGAACCTACCTTTTAGCCGTGCCTTCACCTGCTTTTCCTGGAGAGAAGACCCCAGGTACAGGGCAACTTCTCTGCCCTCCCAGCCCAAGTCCTGGTCTCAGTGGAGCCAGGGACAGTGTGAGTGAGGTGGGATGTCAGGCTCCAAATCTAAATTAAATAACAGGGCTCTAAAGGAGCCCTTCTGAGTGTTTCTAATGCATGGCATATGTGAGCTACAGTCAACAACCATGTGCCAAGCCCTTTAAGGGCATTCAAAACAACCGTAGCAGGTGGATCCTATTAGCACCATTTTACAGATAGGGCAACTGAGGCACAGAGAGATTAAGTTACTTACTCAAGATTACACAGCTCAAAAGCGGCAGAGTCAAGATTTGAACCCAGGTGGTGTGGCTCCAGAGTCCACAATTGACCCTCCACTCTTTACTGAGGATTGTTAGCTTTTAAAAAAATTCTACAAACATTTGCTTAGCTCCTTTCCCATGCCGGGCTTGGGAGCAAGGGGACAGAATAACGCATCTTCTGCACTGCAGAACCAGGGTCCAAGGCAGATGGAAGTGGATGGAGGCAGGAGAGGGAGGGGTACAATGTGGGAGGTGGGTCAGGGAAGGGTGGACATGGTGATGGGAAGGGGGTTCATCTGGTACAGAAGCTCTGGTCTGAAGTTCTGGAAGCCTGGGTCTCCATCTCATCTCTACCACTGCCTGTGTGACCCTGGGCAAGGCCCTAACCCTCCCTGGGCCGAGGTCTCCCCATCAAACCTTAAGGATTTTGGTGTGACTCCCAGAGGAGACAGGGCTGGCCAATCAAGCCTCAGGGTCTTCCCTCAGCCCTCACACATGTGCTCCTTTTGTCTGAGTTTGAGTTTCTTCTTTTCTTTTCTTTTCTTTTTTTTAAATGGAGGGACTGGGGATTGAACCCAGGAACTCATACATGCTACGCATATTCTCTACCACTGAACTATGCCTACCCCCTAGTTTGAATTTCTTTTAAAGATAAGTTTTGGGCCTAGGGTTCTTGGGCTCTGTGACTCTGAGCTGGTAGCTCTGGAGGACTTTCTGGAGGAGGAAGTTTCTGGCCTGGGCTAGGATTTTTAAAGTGATGGAACCTCCTAGGTCCTCCACACCCCTCTGGCACCACCTGAGCTGGACCTTCTCATGGGTCTCTAACCTTGGAAGGCTGCGTCTTTTCAATCTTCCCTGCCTCCTGTCCATGCCCACCTCGAAAGCAAAGGAGGTAGGAACTCCCCTTTCTTGTACAAGATGGGGACAGGGGAGGTGCCTCTGCCCTTTGGATTTAGAGGACTTTTAGAGCCATACATAAGGATTCAAATTCTAGCCATGTCACTTCCAAGCTGGGTGACCTTGGGCCAGTTGCTTGACCTCTCTGAACCTCCTATTGTCCTTGCTACCCACCTTGTGGGACTGTTGTGGGGATGAGCAGTGTGTTTGGCACACGCTAGGTGCTCAATGAATGGGGCTGCTATAATTATTCTTCCCGGGGTGGGGGCGGGGCGCAGGGCCAGCCGCCAGGCCTATATTTAGCCTGGAAAGGGTAGGGGGTGCGTGGAGACAAAGTGCAGCGGCGGCAGCCAGCCGGGGAGCCAGTGGGTGGAGCCAATGAAAGACAGCCTGCAGGTCCCACCTCCCCGCCCCCCCTCTTTCGCAGGGTCACCTTGACAGGAGGGCTCCTTCAGTCTAGACGCGCCCACTCCCAACCCGGCCCCCCCACCCCTGGTTCTGTCTGCTGCGCAGCCCTCATCTCCTAAAACCGAGCCCTGGAGAGGGGGCTGTTGGAGTCTGCCGGGTGGGGAGTATTCGGCCCCACTGGCCACTTGGGGAGCCGCCCTCTTTCCCAGCCAGGGCCGCCCGCGGCCCAGCTTCCCCGGCTCAGCGGCTCAGCGGCTCAGCGAGGGACGCTGCTGGGGTTGGGATGCCAAGGTGAGCCTGACCCCAAGTAGGGGTCGAAGGAGCAGGGAAAGCTGGTCCTGCTCCTCCCCCCAACTCCACGCAGATGAGTGTCGGGCTGCAAATAGCCCAGTGGAATCAGTGAGTCACAGAGGCTGGAAATAACGAGCCCCCTCAAGCCCTTGCCTCCTTTGGTGTGCGGCTACACTGGGGAGCGCCTGGCACTCTGATTTCAGTAGCACCTGATGGTGTGTTTGGGGTGTGTGTGTAGGTACCTCCAAGAGCACTCCCTGAACTAGTCAGCTGCCCAGCCAGATTCCAGCCAGGCTTTGCCCCTGGGACTGTGTGATCCTAGGAGAGTCACTCAGCCTCTCTGGTCCTCAGAACTCATCTGGTACAAGATAGGCTTCAAGAGGGCAGGCAACCCAGTGCAGCTGGCCCATCTTTTGGTGTCCCTGTGCCTGGGACAATGCCTGGTAGGCAGTAGCGGGGGCTGGCGGTTGGAAGAGAAGGTGATGCAAAGTTTTTCATGGACATAGTTCCCGGATTACTGCCCAACTGGGTCTGGGAGCCAAGGCAGGTGACCAGTGGACACCCACATTTCTGTGAGGTCTTTAGCTACCACCTCTGCCCCCAAATCTCAAGAAAGGTGTGTATGTTTACCCTGGGTCTTCCCACTCCTGCTGCCTCCAGCCTCACCCCGAGTCTGAGAACTTCAGGCAGGTGGTCTCCAGAAGTCCGTGATTCTGTTGTTTATTGTGTGTGCAGTGTACAATGCCAGGACTATCCCATGCCCCCCACCAGTCATCCCCTAAGGGCCACAGAATGGCATAGGTGAGAGGCCACCTTGCAGAACACTGACCCAAGATGTGCCAGGGGCCAAAGCTGGCCCTGCCACTTGCCCCAGGGGCCCTGACTAACTGTGAACCACCTTTCCCCCTCACCCCTGCTTCTGTATGACACTGAGCCAGAGTCATGGGGGCAGCTGGGGCTTCCCAGAATGAAGGCTGACTGGAGGCCCTTGCCCTGGCCTGGGAAGTAGGAGGGAGCTGGGGTGGAGGCTTCCACCCTCTGATGTGGGCGTTCTCTGGCAGGAAGATGCGTTGGCAAGATGCACAGGCCAAGGGAGGCAGAATGAGGGGAACTACTCCCCACTGCACAGAGGGGTCGGGGAGCGGTTTGAGAGCCACTTCTAATATCCTGGGTTCAAATGCAACAATCAGTAGTTAAGCTGGGCATTCAACTGCTCAGAGACTCAGTGCCCCCACTGATGAAAATGAAGATTGTAAATCTGAGTTTAGAATGTTCTGAATTCTGCTTCAACTACTGGTAATGCTTAGTATTTGAAGGACAAGGATGTGTGTGTGTGTGTGTGTGTGTGTGTCTGCATGTGTGGGTGTCTGTGTGTGTTTGGTATACACACATCAAGGCTATAGATTCACAGATTAAAGAGGGGAAGGATGGGGGAGGTGCCTGGCCACAGGGGAAGGTTGGCAAGAAGCTGGGATCCAACCCTTAGGACCCAAAGTCCCATCTACGCTCTGCATTTTGGGTTACCTGTCTGCAGTGGAGGCAGCCCTGGGAGCTCAGGCCTCTGGGTGGCAGGGAGGTGGACCCACCCTACCCCTCGGCCCAGCGTCACCTGGGGGCATGAGCAGGTAACAGACGGCTCACACAGTTTATCACCAACCAGCTGTATTGGAAAAATCCCATCTATATACAGACACAAGGTAGCTCTGCCCTGGCACAGCTGGCAGGATGCGGCATCTTGTGGGCAGGTGGCCTGGTGGCTGGTTTGGGGCCTGGAGGAAGGCAGAAGGGAGGCTGACCATCACAGCTGTCTCCTTCTGGCCTCCCTGGGCCCCTGGGCAGTTCAGTTTAGATAGGCACCTCTCCTTCTGATGGCCCTCTGCTTCTCCCACTCCCCTTGGCTAAGGGGGTCCCAGGTCCCCAGTGCCCCTGCCCCTGCCCTACAGAGACTCCAGAGATCAAAGAATTTTGTCTGTCTGTCTGTCTGTCTGTCTGTCCTGCAGATTGTTTGCCCAGAGATCCTACCTGTCCCCATCCCCCTTCCCCAGCATGGGTTCTCTGGGATCTCCCTTTCCTCAATCCAAGCCCTTTATTCTGGATTGACTGGGGCCACAGGTGAGGCAAGGGGGACCCTGACCTGCCCTGAGTAGAGCAGAAGGCCTCATTTGGTGGTGACCCACCTGGGGTCTGGGGAGGGGGTGTCAGGGCCTGGAACCGGGGCTGAGATGTCTTGGATGTTGTTGTGAGGGGGTAAGGAAAACCTCTCTGGTGGGCCAGGGTGGAGAAGATGGGTGAGTCGGGGGAGGGCAGGGGAAGGGGGAGGCCCTCAGATTTTTATCTCCGTCCGGAAGGTCTGCTGGACGTGCTCTGTGTGTGGTTGGCGCCGAGCCCGGATGGTGAGGCTGCCATCCTCCCTCAGAGCCGAGGTCACCGATGTGGGGTCCACATCCTCTGGCAGTTGGCACTTGTGAGCGAAGGTGTTCATGACGGTGCCGTCAGCTGCCAGCTGGGGAAGGCGTGGTGGGTCAGGGCAGGCTGCCTCCCACCCTTGTCCTGCTCACGTCAAGCCACAGTCCCCACTCCCCAGTCTAACCCCAGGTGGACCCCTACATGCTGAGAGGTTCTGCTCTCAGGTACAGAGGCCTGGCAGTGGTGGCCGGGGGCTGGGGGCTATGCAGGAACAGGTACAGAGGTGCTTAGAGGAGCTCCGGTGGGTCTAGTGGGTAGGCTAGGGTTTGGGGGGCAGAGCTCAGAGAGGGAGGAGGCTCAGTGGCAGAATCTGGGGCTTCTGAGCAACAAGAAGGTGGCGCAGAGCAGAGCCGAGTCCTCCTGGGTACCCAGATACGCGGGTGTCCACGGCCGGGGCTGGGCCGGCGGCCCCTCCCCCGCCACTCAGCCAGCACAGAGTGTCCAGACGAGCTGGGGTGGCTGAGTCACTGGGTAGGGGGGGTGGCAGGGCCGGCACGTGCTGCCCTCTGGTCCTGCTGCCCACAGTCCTTGGCTTCCCTGATGGGGGTGCCCAGCCATCCAACCTCCCATGCTCAGTGGAGGAAGCTGGACCATGGCGGATCCAGAGGGAGCCTTGGGCAGACCCTCTTCTCTAAGGAGCAGCTGTGGCACTGGCCCCCTCCGGGGCAGCATCCCTGTTCAGCCAGGGCCACACCCTCCTCCAGGGTGCAGGCCTTCTGGGAGCTGAGACTCAGAGACCCTAGTGACCCAGTGACCCTGAGACCCGTGGGTGGAGGGAATGCGGGGTTTGAAATGTGTGTGACCCTGGACTTCAGGGCCTCTGCCCAGGCTTGGGCCCAATTCGGGGGTCTCAAGATATGGGCTGGGCCTCTGGGTCCAGGAGGGAAGAGGACTTGAGGCATGTCATGTGGGGGAGCTCCTCCTCCCAGCTGCCCAGGTGAGCCCCCCCACCCACATGCCTGCCTCCCTCAGCCACTCTCTCCCTCCTCTTATCCCATCTTCTCACCTCACCTCCTCAGGTGCCCCCGCCCACCTCCCTCCACCCCTCCTCCAATCCCGGGTGGCTTCCTCAGCTGCCCGTGGCTCCTGAAGAAAGGATCTTGGCGCCTCGGGGCAGAGAGAGGCAGTAATGGGGCTCCTGTGGCCCATGGGCTACAGGAGCAGGAGCTCCAGTTTGTCCCGGGGGGTCGAGGGTACACTGGTCAGGGTGTGGGGTCCCAGGATGGGGCATGGGAGTGAGGACTCTGGGCTGAGGGTACAGGTGTGGAGCCCAGGGTCAGGGCGGAGGGCAGGCTCACCTTCTCAGCTCGCACTTCGATGTGGTTGTTGGAGGTGGTGACAATGATGTCCTCAGGGGAGAAGTCACTCACGTCCACTGCAAACTCATAGGCATCTCCCAGGGTCTTGATGTTGCCTGGCCCCCCGGGACGGGCTGTGGGGAGGGCTGCCATGAGCTGAGCGCAGGGCAGGGTTGTACCCAGAACCCAGGTTTCCGGCTCCTTCTCCTGGGAGAAGGGGCGGCCCCCCAGGCCTGACCTCCCCCTCAGCTGTTGCTCCTAAACCACCCTGCCCCCTCCTCCTCGCTTCTTGCAGCCCACCTTTATCATCATCCAGCCTCACTCACCGGCACAGAGGTGGATAGATCCTCCCTGGCCCCACGTACCAGCCTCTGACACTGTAGGGACCCGCCCCAGGCCTGGAGTGGGGAATGCATCCAGCCCCCTGACCCGTGTAGCTCTCCAGGGCTCCAGTTAAGACCTGGCGGCAGGCCTAATGTGGCCCTTGGCGCCACAGTTGACCCCCAGGCCAGAACTGTTCTTTGGAGGCCCGCCTGTTCTCACAGCCACATCTGTCTCTGTGGCCACATCTGTCCTGGTGGCCACACGTGGCTGCAGCTGTACAGCACCTGTTCCTGGCAGCTCGGGAGCCGCAGCCGTGTTGGGTGGTGGCCTGGCAGCAGTGTCAGCAGGTGTCCCCTCCCTGTGCACCTCCCCTCCCCATGGACCCCCGAGCACTTGCCTGGGAAGGCCAGGGGCTCCGAGTGGGGCCGCATGAAGCTGCCAAAATCCTCAGAAAACATGCTCAAGGCCTTCTCCATGGGTGGGTCCTGGGCTGGGAGGGCGCGGGAGGCCGAGGAGGAGGCCGAGGAGGACGAGGAGGAGGAGGAAGAGGAATGGAAGCTTCTCTCCGCTCTGAAGGTGGAGGATGTCCTGTGGCTCATCCACGGCGGGCGGCCGGGCCCTGGCCGGCGGGCAGGGGCGGACAGGAGAGGGTGTGGGCAGCAGCCCTGGGAGAGCGTGCCGGGCCCCGACTGCCGGCGCTTTATAAGGCCCGGCCGTCCCTGGGCGCGGGGCCAGCCCCTTGTCTACTAGCTAAATTTAGTCCTCTCCATGGCCCAGAGGGGGCTGGAAGTCTTCTCCCGTGAGACGGCCCTGCTGACAGCCCAACACAGGCAGGCCGAGCTCACCTCCCGGCATTCCAGGCTGATAACTCCCAGCCCCGAGGCCTCCGCACTGCAATAGGGTGGGGGCCCATCATGTCCCCTTGCCCTCAGACCCCTGTGCCCACCCCAGGACCTTGTGCCTGTGGTGTTCCTATGTCTCTGTCTCTCCCATCAGCCTGAGGCTAAGGACTGTGCCACCCTGTCAGATTGCAAGCTCCTTGAGGTCAGGGTTTTCTCTCTCTCCTGTCCCCTCTCCCCTGAAGTTCCAGCCCTTGGTAAGAGGGACCTGGGTGGTGAGTGATCAGGAGGCCCAAGCCCCCTAGCTCTGGGGAGGGCAGGGGATGCAAGGTCAAGAGGTCGGGGGTTTGGGGAGGCCCCCCACCTGCTGGACCCCTCCGTGAAGTGAGGGGTTCCTTCCCTTAGAGCAGATAATGTTCACAGCCATCTCTTAGGAAGGACTGAGACAGCCCTGGGAGAGGGGACAGAATGTGCAGCTGTTTGCCTGCCAGCTCCCACAGGGAACCCAGGTTTCATGCTTGCCTTCCCACTGACTCTGGAACATTTGGGGACCCAAGAGGAGAAAGCTGAGGCCGGGCTGGGGGTTGGGATTGGACTCAGGGGAAGAGAGCAGCTCATTTAGTAATGGTCCTTAACGATATAGAAGGTTATGTTCCCAGAAACCGTCTGCTTCACCTCCGGCTCAAAGGAGATGCCGGGATGGCCGCGGGCAGGGTTTCAGTTAGAGGTAAAGGAGAATTCCACGAGACAGTTGTTCTAGCTCTGACTTCTGAGGCGCCTGCAGGGCACAGGCTTCCGGCTGTGAGCTTTCCAGCATGGCCTCATTTGATCCCCACATGGCTGGGAAGGAGATAGTAATCCCATTTTAGAGACAGAGAAATGGAGCCTCACAGAGAGCCTGGGGCTGGCACGTGGGTAAGTGCAGAGCTGGGATTGGAACCCAGATGTGTCTGATCCAAACCCTCCAGGGGGCCAGGGTGACCTGAACATTCGTGGAAGGAGACAGGTTGGCCCAGAACACCCTGAGGAGCCCCTCTCTGCCCACCCACGGCTCAGCAGAGCCAGGACTGACATCCTGCAGGACCAGGAGGTGAAGCAGGGCAAGGCTGTTCTGAGAGGCTCGCGGGCCCCCTGCTGCCCAGGTTGCAGTGTGGGCCTCTGCTCTCCTCTCCAGACCCTGCCCTTCCTAACCAGATCAGCTCTGGTTCCTCCTCCACCATGGAGGCTTCTCTGATGGCTGCAGCCCACGCAAGGCATCCTGCCCAGATGCCTGCTGTACTGACTGTCTTTGCCCCCCACCCCCAGAGTGTGACATGGTCTTCCTGTGTCCTCTGCTGTGTCCTCTCTCCCGTCAGAGTGGCAGCTCCCCTGGGGCAGAGGTTCGCCTGTCTCCCCATTAGATTGGGGTCTTCTGAAGGTGGGGACTGTTTCCCTTTCCTCTGGCTCCCACAGAACTTCATACTTGGGGGGCTCCATTTGCAGAGGTGATCACTGGTCCATAAACTGGGGCCAGGGTGGTGGCTGGAGCAAGAGGGGCCTGTCTCTCCAGTGGATATTCCTGCGTGGCTTGTGTCACACATCCTGACCGAGGGGGTTCTAGTAGGACTGCCAGGAAGTTACCAGCACTGAGGAGAGACGGAAAGAAGGTGGGGGTGGGGGGTGGGGGGCCCAGAAGCCTGCCACCCGCCAGGGAAACAGGAGCCAGTGGCTAAATGCAGACACACTGTCATGGTACTGAGAGCCTGAGTCACTGCTCCTGGACGTCAGATCTCATTACCCACCCCCGCCCACCATCCCTGCCCCCCCTTCTCTCCATCCCTGAGGCGTCACCCACACATGCACTGCATCCACTGGCTTCAGTGGCCAAGAGGGACCCTGAAAGGTCATCAAGGCCATTCCCCTGTCTCTGTGCATGTCTCTCCCTTCAGATCCCTGGGCAGAAGGTGCTTCAGAGATGACCCAATGCCTTGAACCTCAGACCTAGGGGCATCCCAGTCACTTGAAGGAACTTTTAACAAACACACACTTTTCCCATGTACCCCAAGATTCTGACTTGGGGTCTTGGGAAAGGACCAGGAATCTGCTCCCATCAGACCCTCTTCTCAGCCAGCCCACAGGCTGGTGCTAGGAACCACTCATCACTCAGCAGGTATCACTGCTCTCACCCTTCACTGCTTGATGCAGAAGAGGGAGAAGTTGGGGGCTGGCAGGTGGGGGAAACGGCTTTGGCAGGGACTTGCCACCAGCACCGGGTCCCTATGCTGCCCTCTTCCCAATTTCCGGGTGCTCCCAGTGCTGGGGGGTGAGGGTGTGGACATGCGGTGCTGAGTGGCTGGCCAGTGCCGGCTGTGAATTATAGCCAGCTGCCCGAGACCAGAGATTGGGGTTTGGGATGTCAACAGGATGGTCGGTTATCCTGTTACTGTACACAGCTTGGTGTAGCCAAGGCAACAGTGGGCCCAGGTCCATGCACAGCAGCAAGCCCCCACCTCTCACAACACACACATGCTCCTATTTTGTTTGGGTTTTGTTTATATCTTTTTTTTTTTCCCACATGCTCCTAGTTTGGATTGACATGGCCTGACATCTAGAGGCAGAGGATGGCTCAGGGTCTCAGGATTTTAACAAGTCATTGAAGGGCCACAGTGATTTTCAGAAGCGGGGCTTTTTCTGGAAGTCGAGGGAGGGGGTTGTCCCAGATCTCTTACCGAAATCTTCTAAAAGTGACATCAGATACAAATCCTCTGCTTGTGCCCAAACCTTGGCCCTGAATGATTAAGCCATAGTTGCTGGAGGAGCTCCGGGCAGAGGAAGAGCCACAGAGTCTAGGTCTGGGTTCAGCCTTTGCTGTGTGACCTTAGCTGAGCAACTGCACCTCTCTGATCCTCCATGTATCATCTGCAAAATGGTGCTGCTGTCTCCGATCCAGAAAGGGGCAGGGAGGATGAACAGGGTACCAGGTGTTATGTGCACATTCCTACCCTCTGTTGAGGTGGGACAAGTCTGTGGCATTTACCCAGAAGCCCCAAGCAATGCCACTGCCTCTTGGGTGCTGTGATTTGAGAGGCAATTTTCTGAGATTGGAGGGTCTGGACATGAGGATCTAGTCCAAGTTCCTCGGCAGCCCCAGCAATTCCCTGCCCCTGCTCAAGCTTGTCCGCCTCCTCTCCACCTCTGAGCAAGGCAGGTCATTGAGGCAGGAACTTGGAGTAGGGTGCAAGCTTTGGAACCAGGCAAGCCTGGGTGGAAATCTCAGCTTTGTCCCTCGGCCTCTGTGACCTTGGGCAAGCAGTTTCACCTCTCTGAGACTCTGTTTCTTTAAAATGGGCTAATACTGCCTGCCTCGTTGGGTTCCCATGAGCACGCACCGATCTGGAGGATGATTGAGCACAGTGCCTGGCATGTAACAAGGGTGTGGTTATGGCAGTGCTCCTCGTCTATGAGTCCTTCCTCCCATTCCATTGGTTTCCCCCTCTCCCTTCTCTGCTATTTTAAACCCCTCCCATGCCCAGCTCTGAGAATCTGGGGCCCTGACCTTCAGCCCCTGCAGGTGACCCCTCACCATCCTGCTGTGT